>NC_133768.1:7304716-8574716 GCF_036562045.2 Rhinolophus sinicus
CTTTATTTTTAGGAGGTCTTAAAATACCGTTTTTCCCTGAAAATGAGACCTGGCCGGACAAACAGCGCTAATGTATCTTTTGGAGTAAAAATTAATACAAGACTCAGCCTTATTTTACCATAATAGAAGACCAAGTCTTTGTAATATATATAATATAATATAATATAATATAATATAATATAATATAATATAATATAATATAAATACTGGGTATAATATAATAAAATTGGATATAATATAATATAATATAATATAATATAATATAATATAATAATATAATACCAGGTCTTATATTAATTTTTCCTCCAAAAGACGCATTACAGCTGATTGTCCAGCTAGGTCTTATGTTTGGGGCACCATGGTAGTAAGAATATTTGCTCCTTGTCCTGTTATCTTTTAGTTATAAATACCTTTCTTTTTTTTTATATTTATTTATTTATTTATTTTTTTTTTAAGATGACTTGTGTTTTTTTTGTTGTTGTTGTTGTTTGTTTTTTTTTAACAGGACTTTATTGGGGAACAATGGTCAAATTGTTGTCCTTTCAATCTTAGTTGTGGAGGGTTCTGTTCAGCTTCAAGTTGTTGTTCTTTCAGTCTTAGTTGTGGAGGGCACAGTTCAGCTCCAGGTCCAGTTGCCGTTGCTAGTTGCAGGGGGCACAGCCCACCATCCCTTGCGGGAGTCGAACCGGCAACCTTGTGGTTGAGAGGACGCGCTCCAACCAACTGAGCCATCCGGGAGCTCAGTGGCAGCTCAGCTCAAGGTGCCGTGTTCAATCTTAGTTGCAGGGGGCGGAGCCCACCATCCCTTGCGGGACTCGAGGAATTGAACTGGCAACCTTGTGGTTGAGAGCCCACTGGCCCATGTGGGAATCGAACCGGCAGCCTTCGGAGTCAGGAGCACGGAGCTCTAACCGCCTGAGCCACCGGGCCGGCCCCATAAATACCTTTCTTAATTTCTCCTTTATTTTAAAACTTTGCTTATGGTATTCTTTTGTTATGGAAATGTTTTTGTAAATTTTACATATTGTCAAATTTGTCCGTCTTTTATTGCTTATGGTATTTGAGTCATAATTTAGGTATATTTTCCTCACTCCCATGTTATAAAAGCATTTGTTCATCTTTTTTCCCCTTGTATTTGAATGGTTTCATTTTTTATGGTATTCATTTGGAATTTATCCTGATATACAATGTGATATGTTGGGTCAGATTTATCTTTTCGAAATGATTCTCCTTTTGTACCAATACCACTTAACAAAAAGCCCCATCTTTTCTCCACTGATTTAATATGCTACCTTCTCTCGTATACTAAATTTTCATAGATATTGGATCCATTTCTGGACATTCTATTTGACTCCTTTAGTGTATTAATGTGCCAATACTATATCATCTTAAATTTTAGAGTCTTATGTTAAAATAGTATGATATGTGGTGTGCTTATTCCCTCCCCATCCTTATGACTTTCTGTGTTGTTTCTGCTTATTTTTCCATATGAATTTTACAATCAACTTGTCTTCAGACTGGAAAAAAAATCTGTTATTGTTTTTACTAACATCATGCTACGTTTATAACTTAACTTAGGGATAATTGGCATATTTATAATATTGAGTCTTCTTATTCAACAACCTGGTATGTCTTTCCCTTTGTTCAACTCTACTTTTGTTTTTGAGGAGTGTTTAAGGTGGTTTCCTCTGCATTGCACTGTTTCCAGAATGGGGCAGTTATAAGAAAAGGTGATGTACGCATGTGTACTTGGACTTATGCATGAATGCAACTTTTCATTTCTTGTGGGTGCATAGTTATGTTGGAGTGGGATTGCTGGGGCAGATGGTAACTCATTTTCAGACCTTAAATCCATGTTTACTTTTTCCATTCAGCGTTAATAATTGTGTGTGGGTGGTGATGGTAAATATTTCTTCTCTTTTGGTGATTATTAATACAACAGTTAAGATAATTTTTACAAAATTTGTATTAGGAGCATAGGTCTTGTTTATACAAATGTTAAGTAACTGCTCCCAGAACCCCACCCAATAGGTATGCCCTGGGGATTGTGGCGATGACTTTTTCTCCCACACTTCATGGGTGGTTCAATGCCCAATGAGTTGAGTGTTTCAGGAGTCGCTTTCACCTTTCTCTTCCTGGCAGGCCCTGGGCTGGCCTGGGGAATGTGCTGGGTAGGGTCGGTCACCAGGGATCACAGTGTTCCTGTGACAGAGAGGACATGGGGCAGGTGGTTCCCTCTTCCACACGACTGATTGAAATCTAGAGGTTCTAAGTGGCTTGTCCCCGGTCAGAGGGAAACTGGGGTGAACGCCCAGGACTTCTGACACAGTCCTCTGTCTTAACAGTCAAAGCAAGGGATAATAGTATCTGCTGGAGAGCTAGTTTGCTGCTCCAAAGCCTACTGTTCACCTGGCTGAGGGGTCTGATCGGAGACCTCCCCCACCCCCTCACAGTGTCCTGTTCACGCTCCTCTTAGGACAGATGCTCTTCCTCTAGGAGGCAGGTCAAAACTTCTGGCGTCCTGAATATTCCATCCATTTGCCTTTCTCGGACGCCTCGTCTCCTCTTCAAAGAGGGAAGCTCCCTCCATAGAGAAAATCAGGGGAGCAGAAATAAGGTGCATGGTCTCTTGTGAAATGTCAAAGACCCATCTAACTAGCTGTACTTTTACTAGAAAACTAATTCTACAAAGCACACATTTCCTACCGCCCCTTGAGCGTAAACATCAAGTTACAGAGAAAATACATGCCTTATTTGTTTTTGAATACCGGTAAATTCCTCCCCATAATAGCCCCAAACTGGAGACACTCCAAATGTTCATCAACAGAAGAATGGGTATACAAATTGGTTAAACCCATACATGGAATGCGACACAATAAAAATGAACAATGTGATGGTGCATTCAACAACACACGACTCTCAAAAATATGATGCGCAGAAGAAACCAAATGCTTGTGGGACTGCAGGGTCAGGCAGGCATGGCTATTGACTAGCAAGAGGCATGGAAGACCTTCCTGCGAGACAGGAATATTTTGTTTCTTGAGCTCAGTGGAGCTTACAGGGGAACCTCAAGCTGCACGCTTAACACTGGTATATTTTACTCTTTATAAATTATACCTCAACTAAAATATAAAAAACCAAAAGTAGTAAAAAATGAAACTCCAAGCTTCTCCCATTTTTCTCCCTATTTGCCATCCCCCATCTCCCCAATTTTCTCTTCTCTGCCCACTTCTATCCCTGCTTCATGCTTCTCGTGTGTGAGCTTCTAGAAGGAAATGTTAAATTCAAGCTATAAATTTACAACTCTAAGCACAGCCAGGTGACAGCCATATTTAAGGCAGAATAGAGGCGGGAAGAATGGAATCGACCTTTGCAACTGAAAGAGAACAAAGGCACAGCTGAAGGCCTGTGACAGAACGGGTTCACAGCACTGTCCCAGGTCACTTAAGGCAGGCACATTCCCCATGGCCCTGACCTTGGCTCTTATCATGACATGTCTTCCTTACAATGGCTGTGGCCCTTCTTACAGTTTTCCTACTTAACACTCTCATGAATTACAGTGACTCTTTGGCCTAGGACCTCAAACAAGAAATTTTTATTCTCAAAAGATTTCTCGACTCTCCAAGGGGTATTCCACAACTCTAGCCTCTGGCCCTTTAAAGCATCTCTTGTCAGCCTTGGTAGTCGTGGAAACATAAGAATATTTTGATTTATATGTTTCCCTTACAACTTGGCAGTTATTGACTCTTTGTACAACTGACAAATAGTCCTCCTGCCTTTTTTTGTTTGTTGGGGAAGAAGTGTGGTTTATTTTTGGCGCTGGTTAAGAAGAGCCCGGAGATTTCTTGAGGGCCACTTTCATTTCATCTTCTCTGCCATCGGAAGGTCCTACAAAAGGGGTAAGCACAGGCCACCTTTATTTTGAAATAAAGTAATATCACATTTTCGGCCTGGTCTACTAACCTCTGTGCTATTGGATTTTTTAACTGAAGCCATCTGAGTGTCACTTTGAATGTGGACTGTAATTCATAACATTAGGGAATGTCATCTCCACCATCACATCTTTCTTTACAGGAAACAGTGACATGACTGAGTGTGAGTGTGGGAAAGCAAATGGCTAACGTGTGACCTAGAAATGGAAGTGATGGTGCAACCAAGCCATAGCATCTCATTGTTTCAATAAATTGAACACATCTTTGCTCTTCATAAAGTGTCTGTTTTCTTGTGATAGGTTTGAAATTGTAGTAAAAGCTACAAAACATGTAATTTACCATTTTAACCATTTTTAACTGTATAGTTTAGTACTATTAAGTACATTCACATTGTTGTGCCACCACCACCCCCATCTCCAGCACTTTGCCACCTTCCCAAACTGAAACTCTGTCCCCACTGAACAGTAACTCCCCACTCCTCCAGCCCTGGCACCCACTGTTTTCTCTCTCTCTGAGTGTGACTGCCCCAGGGCCCTCCTGTAAGTAGACTCATACAGTATCTGTCCTTTTGTGGCTGTCTTAGTTCACTCAGCACAATGTCTTTAGTGTCCATCCACGATGTAGCAGGTATCAGAATTCCCTTCATTTTTAACACTGACTAATGTTCCATTGTCTGGATACACACATTTTCTTTATCCATTCATCCATCGGTGGGCATTTGAGTTTTTCTACCTCTTGACTGTTGTGAATAATGCTGCTATGAACATGGGGCTGCAGACATCTGTTTGAGTCCCTGCTTGCTCTTCTTTAGGTGTAGATCCCGTGGAATTGCTGTACCACAGGATAATTCAATATTTAATTTTTTGGGGAATCACCGTATCGTTTTCCACAGTGGCTACACCATTTTATGTACTCAGCAGCAATACACAGTGATTCCAATTTCTCCACATCCTGGCCAATACTTGTTATATTTGTTGTTGTTGTTGATCAAAGTATCAGCTTTTAAAAATTCTTCAGTCACACTGCGATAAAGGGGAAGAAGAGGCAAGTATTTATATTTCCTCATATGCTGCTATCCATCAAGATTCATTTTCACTTTTTATGGGACATAGAAAAGGCCATGGATGGCCATTCTTATAATTGACATGGGATTTGTCTATTTGTTGGCATTCTTTAAGAAATTAAAAAAAAATTTTTCAATTACAGCTGACATACAATAGTATACTGCATAGTGGTTAGACATTTATATAGCTTACAAAGTGACACCCCCACAAGTTTTGTACACACCTCACACTCTACATGGTTGTTACAGTATTGTTGACTATATTCTGTAAGCTGTATTTTACGTCCCCGTGACTATTTTGTAACTACCGTTTGTATTGCCTTTGTGAGTTTCTCTCTTTATGATATTTTCTTGTTTTTTATTTTTCCCCTTCTTTTTAAAGAAGTCCCTTTAACATTTATTGTAATACTGGTTTGGTGGTGATAAACTCCTTCGGCTTTTTCTTGTCTGGGATGTTGATACTATTTTGATGTGAAAAAATATCACCCACTATTAGGAGAGCCAGCAAGTACCATGTCAACAACAAGGGCTTTGGAACCTGGCTTTGCCATTTATCTCAATGTGACCTTGAGTAAGGTTACATAACCTCTCTGCACTCAGTTCCCTCGTCTATAAAATGGGGATCATAATTGTCCATCATTGGGCTGTTATGAGGACTGAATGTGTTAATATTCTTAAGGTGTTTGCAATAGGGCATGACCCATACAAAGCACGAGACACACATGTAATCTTTGGTGAGAGGCAGGGATTTGTTGGCGTTGTTCAGAGCCCCAAACTCTACCTAACCATACCCCTGTTCCTGTAGGTGATTCATCCCTCTCTGTGGATCTACACCTTTCTCTTTCCCGTCCAGCATTTACTACTGCTGTGAAGAATACCTGCCATCTTGATCTCCTGAACTTTTGAATCCTTCTACATGGCGCGGTAAGTCTTAAAATAAGATATATGGAGTCTTTCAAATTTAATCTTCAGGATAAAAACATGTCCCCGCACCACTGGTTGCAGACACAGATCCAAGCTGGCACATTTTCCTGCCAAATGTAACATTCTCTTTCCTGATTTCCTCACTCTGTCAAAACTCTCTGGGCCTGCGGTCCATTGCCTCAGGCCTCTATTGGCAGGGAGGGTTTATTCCAGCAGAATGAGATAATCAAACTATCTGTCAACCCCGTCCCCACCTTGGTAATGGCACTTCCCAAGTAGTAACGCTGTTGGTTTCATGCAGTTAGAAGGCACATTCCCCAGATTTGGATACACTGTTAGGCATATCAGGCTTCATAGCAAGGAGGTATAGTTTGGAGGCTCCTAAAATCTTCTGCGTGGGCAGTTGCCTATGGTATCCTGCCTGAGCAGATCCCATCTCATTCCCTTATGCTAATCAACAGAGGGAGAAGCCCTGGGGACATAATTTTCTGATTCGCCCTGCCACTTACTCCCAAGCATTCAGATTGAAAAGAGATCCAAGTAACTTGGCCCACGGTCTAGATTTTGCTCCTTAGAAGATATTTGCTTCATGCAAAATACATTGGGATATTTTTAAGTTGCACCTGAAAGAAGCCAACATCTAAAGATGGAATTTTGAGTAATTGATGGGTGAGAAAAATAAACAGGCATGATTTGTTGTGTGCAAGACATTATAGATCTTCAAGGTCATGTTTTGTCGCATCCAGCGCAACACGGGCAGTGAGGGTGTGAGAAGGGGAGGCTTTGGGTTAAGTTTTTAAGAAAGAAAGAAACAGAGACTTAATGTAGTTAAATCTCAGAAAACCAGGGGTCTCACAGTTCTGAAAGACTGGAGCCTAGAATAAAGCCGACTGGAGGTTTTTATTGATAAGTATACAAGGGAGTAGCAGTGTTTTTGGCACGGTCTGTGAGACACATTTACCACGTTATAGAAACAACCCAAACCAATTATGTTGATCTTCAAACAGCCGAAGCAGAAAGTCCTTGAGGTGAGGTATGCGACTCCCTTAAGGGACGTATATCACATGTCGAATTTTTTTTACACAGCTGAGCAGAGAGAGCTTAATCTTATCTCTCTAAACACTTTTCTCCCAATTAGGTGAGAGGGGAAAGCCAGAGTCAGCAGTGGATTTTCCCAGGCAGGGGGAAGGGGAGACAAGGCCCCGTCCCAACTCTTTCTAAGGCAGCTCATCGGGGGTCTCCACGGGATTCCACCTGGCTTGAGTTCCCCCCCACCCCGTGGAGAATCTTACTTGTCATTGGCTGCAAACCCTGTTTTGAAGACTAAATAGAGAGAAATGTACAGCCCCAGAGATGCACAGTCTCACAGACTCTTCTTTCCTTAAGGAAAGACACGGGGTGGCGGGGGGTGGGGGGGTGGGGGGGGAAGGGAGACAATCGGCTAGGCTGTTGTAGGACAACAATGTTTATTTATAACTATAAAAGTATGTATGTTTTTTAATGAAAAACAATTGAAATGACAGGAAAATATGTAGATAAGAATGAAAGTCTCTACTCCTCTCAGAATTACTCTTTCTGTGCATC
The DNA here is from genome assembly GCF_036562045.2 of Rhinolophus sinicus. Taxonomy (NCBI): domain Eukaryota; kingdom Metazoa; phylum Chordata; class Mammalia; order Chiroptera; family Rhinolophidae; genus Rhinolophus; species Rhinolophus sinicus. The sequence goes on from NC_133768.1 coordinate 7,312,220, forward strand.
CTTCTAAATTTTTTTTAAAAATGTATGTACGTATCTTTGCATATTTAAAAAAATGGTGTCTGTTTTTCTTCTGACACAAATGATCATACTGTATTTATTATTATTCATTTTGCTTTTTTTGGTATAATGCAGAAATTTCTTCAGACAGTTCTTTCTTGGCAATGGCCATGTAATATTCCACTATAATCTTGGATGTACCATAATTTAAAGCATTCCCTATTAATAGACATTGAGGTTATTTCCAATCTTTCTCTATGATAAATAGTGCTGAAAGTAACATCACTTCAGATACATTTTCAGAACTCTTATAAACACCTCAGGATTAGTTCCTGGAATCAAAGTTTTCGAGAAGGCGTATGAACATTTCAACTTTTGAAAGGTATTGTCAAATTGTGTTCCAAAAATACCTTTCAGATTAATGCTCCCACTACGGTCATGGATTTCTCTGCATCTGTTATTCTTACGGAAACTATCTAGAACACTAATTAAAGGTCGATACAGGTGTAGAGCACTTAAGTCTAACTTTTAGACAAGGACAAGATGTAAATATTTAGCACTTCCTAGACGTGGCTCATTCGATCTGTTTCTTTTTTCTCTTTGCTGTTCCTGGCTTGACGTCGTGATGTCTCTCCCTCGTCTTCAGGCCTCGTGATATGAAGCATGTGTACTGCAAACTGGTGGGCCTGTGTTTGAATTATTTGAGCTGGGCACTGGGCATAGGCCTAGCCCACAGCAGATCCTGGCGCGTGTGGGAGTTTAACAGCAACTCCGTTCGCATAATGTTCATGGGGCTTTGGGAAGCTTTCTATTTGCAAAATACAAACAGTTCTGGTTTGGTAATTGAGTTGCCCATGTACACCAATGTCAATGGGAGCTGGGTCGTTCCGGATGAAATCTCGTATGGGCGGGAACTGCTACTGTTGGATAACTTAATGAAATCAGTCACACTGTACTTTAGCTCACTGGCATTTTTTGTCACGTGGATCAATGGCCCATACCCAGAGTTCCTCCGATCGTGTTACAACATCTCTGCTTCCTTTCTGTACATTAGCTCTGTCTGTACCCTGATTACAGTGTGCTGGAATTTCTATGGGGATTTTTATGGCCAGAACGCCCTTAAATTTCCAGTGAACTTTCCTGTTCAAAGAGAAGTGATAAATAAGAAACACACCACATACGTGTTACCATTAGGTGTCATAACTTCCATCCTCTCACTAATAAGTGCCATTATATTTTCCTATGATACCTACTCATTCAAGAAACGGGCTCAAGTGAAACCTATGGTTGTGGACAAACATTCAAAAACTTAAGGTCCGAATGACGTGTCTACTCTTTGGAATTTGCTGGCAATAGTTTTCCTGAAAACTATTATATTGTAATCATCTCTTCATTTAAAATAAAACATATTTGGTGTGTCTGTAGCTTATAGTCTCCTCTTCTGCTCTGTTCTGCAAACCTATTTTTGCTGAAGGTTTTCACATCCTGAAATCTATAGGCAGACATATTCTGTACATACACTGTCAAAACTCTAAGGCAGCAAAAAATGCTGGTGTAATACATTCAAGCACAGAGATACAGCATCAACGAACACAACCAACTCTAAGCTGACTCAGAGGTTATAAATAAGCTCACATATGAACACTCAGGAAAATAATCACGTTTAGAGCTTAGAGATCTTTAACACATGCTCGTTGGTTGTGTTAGAGCAGGGTTTCTTGACTTCAGCACTATTGATATTTTAGGCTGGATTTGGGGGTGGGGGGGGCAAGCTGTATACTGTAGGATGTACCTGTGGCCTCTACCTGCTAGGTGCCAGTAATACTTCTCTTCCTCTAGTAGAGACTGAAAAATGTCTCCAGAAACTTCCCAATGTCCGCTGGGGGTGCAAAATTGCTCCCCCTCGAGAACCACTGGGTTAGAGGTAGCCAGTAACCTTGGCCAATGGATGCTATGGCATGGTGAGAGGATTTAGAGGAAGACTACTTAACGAATAAAACTGCACAAGCTCAATACACTTCAGCATCCATTTGCCTGGGTCTTTTGCTACCATTAACTCAAGGGTCTACCGGGGGTGATTTTGCTCCCCTCCCCCAGGGACATTTGGCAGTATCAATGAAAAACAAAAGTTTTGAAGTCTAAAACTCTATGGTAGGATTAGGTAGCTAGATACATATAGCTGATGAGAGATTGGGAGACTTGGAGGATAAATCTGAAGGTGTTGGAACACAGAGTGAAAAACAAACAAATTGAAACATGATAGAGCACCTAAGAGGCATAGAGTGAGGAAGGCCCAATGTATGTCTCAAGGCATTTCAGTGGAATAAAAGTAGATTGTGGAAAAGGCAATATTTGAAATGAGTTTGAAAATTTTCCAGAATTAGTAAAAGACATGAATCCTCAGATTGAGAAAGTACATTAAGTCTTGAGTAGGACAAATAAAACACAAATTCACACCTAGACATATCATAGTGAAAACGTAGACACTGAAGACACAAAGAAAAATTCTTTTAAGAAAATTTTTATTAAATTTATTGGAGTGACATTGGTTAGTAAAATTATATTGGTTTAAGGTGTACATTTCTATAATAAATCAGAAACCAGTGAAAAACAGAAATTAATGATAAAGGACATACAATTAGACCACCAAACCCCAGACTTCTCCACAAAGAGCAAAAACGGTAAAATAGTATCTTCCAAGTGCTGAAGAAGTAGTGGTCAGTAATTTTACACCTACTATTCCACCACTCAAGAACGAGGACGGAATGAAGACATTTTCGGATGAAGAACTTACGAAGGGAGACACTTTGGGAAGAAAGTCTTTGGACCCAGAACAAAGGAGCTGGATTCAGAAACAATGATGAACAAAAAATTGGTGAGCACGTGGGTAAATCTAAACCAGCAGTGATTATAAGTTTTAATGTCTGTATTATGGAGTTCACATATGACATGTGAGGTAGGAGAGGAATAATTAGAGCTAAAGCTTTTTAATGTCCTTGTTAATTCTGAGTCGTTGATTAGATTTTAAGTGAGTATATATGCTAACATTTTAAGGATAACCACTAAAAAAACAGGAAGAAGATGAAAGGAAATTAAAGGTAGAAGGACTGGGAAGAAAGAAAACAAATACTAATTTTTCAGAGGCAACATGATCATGTAGAAAATCCAAGAGAAGACTACATAGTCATGATTCCATTTATAGGAATGTTCTAGAAAAGGCAGCACTATAGATACAGAAACAGCATGATATTTACAGTGGTAAGAAAACCAATAGTGGCCCAAGGAATAAGCCTAAAAGAACATGAGCGAGACTGTCATTGGGGGAAAAAAAAGAACCTTATTGTAAGTCACAAAAGACAAGTTAGTCAATAGAGATAATCTCTCTTATATGTGGAATCTTAAAAATATTGAAATAAATAAAGTGTATAAACCCAAGCTCATACAGAGAACAGATTGGTGGTTGCCAGAGGCAGGGTGTGCGTGGGTGGGGGGGAGGGTGGCAGAGAAACGGGTGAGCAGTTTTTGTTCTTTTTTTGTTAGACTATGTTCGTGAATGAGATGGCTCAATGTTGTAAACTGGCAATTCTTCGTTTAATATAATTCCAGCCAAAAGATCAAACAGCGACTTAACACAATCTAGGTCTATCTCTTTCTCATGCTATGTCCGCCAAGCTGTGACTCCGGGACTCCGGATATATCCTCAGTTGGTAGATGGCAAGTTTTCTGGGCCTGTCTGCCTCCAGTCAGAAGTGAAAGGAGTGCGGAGCGTCACTCACAGGGCACCTCAGAGGCGGGCCTAAGTGAGTCAGTATTTCTGCTCACTTCATAGTGACTCGCGCCAGCCACGTGGCTGGAAAGTTTCACCCAGCTACGTGCCGAAGAGAAAAGAACACACAGCAGCATCTGCCGCAGTTCTTCCTGAAGCTGGGTGAGGTGAGCTGATATGCCCAGGCTCCTCCTGAGCGGTGCACGATGGACTTCTCCCTGGGATATTCATCCCATGCTAAATGCAGGGCTCCTGGGAGGTAAGCTTCGATTGCAGAAGCCACAAAAACCATTCAGGGTTCATTGCCACAGTTTGGGACAGGAAATGGAAATCACATTATAATGGTATAAGTGAAGCGTATCAGACCCATCGTTACATAAACTATGGGTTTTTCTGCGACACACAATCCTCAGACAACCAGCACTGCACTGCCACCACACCCCGGGCCAGGATCTAATTTGGGGGAAGGTCACACAGGGTGCTTCAGTTGGGCCAGCCTAGTTCTATGAGGTCACTCCTCACCCCACGAACCAGACCTGCAAAAGCAGTTCTGGGGGAGAAGGCAGCATGAAGCCCAGTCAGCGCTCTAGGGGGCATGACGAAGGCTGTATCCAAGACGGCAAGGCTGCTTCCACACCCTGCTGGCTGGGGATGGAAGCTGCCGCTGTAAGTCTTCCCATTTCAGGACTGGGTTCCCATTTCAGGGCAGCAGCCCTTGTTCCTCCTTGAGAACCATGACCCTTTGGGTCCATAACAAGAATTGGTGTGACTGTCACCCTGAGACCCGAAACCCTCTAAATCTGGCTAGCATTTTACAGATGTAGAAGGTATTATTCATCCAATTTTGAGGTCCCCTGAGTAAGAGAATTTTGTCTTCCAGGGATGCTGGGGCATGTGAGGGACGCTGAGTCTCTTCCATTGCAAGTAACAGAAATCAACTTGAGTTTGTCTAAGTCAGTGATTCTCAACAGGGTGATTCTGTCCGCCTAGGGGACACCTGGTGATGTCTGGAGACATTTTTGGTTGTCACAACTAAAGGAGTAGACTGCTACTGGCATCTAGTGTGTAGAGGCGAGGGATGCTGCTAAAAGCCTACAATGTGCACAACAGTCTCCAGCACAAAGAACTACCCAGCCCCAAATGTCCACAGTGCCTAGTTGAGAAACTATGACCTAAGCCAAAAAGTCAACAAACAAGGAAAACAATGTATTGATGAGTCCTGAAGTAGTTCACAGAATCTAAGCCAAAATTGACTCAGTCTCCAATACAAGAAAATACCAGCTGCTCCATGATCCTGAGCAGTAGCAAAGTTCATGGGCATCTCCAGGATCTACTGTACGTATGACTGCCTGCCTCCCCAACTCCCAGTCTCTCAGGAAAGAATTTGATTGGTCCAGCAAGGGTCAGAGGCCACTCCCAAGAGATCCAGCTGTAGCCAGAAGAGCAGGATCGTGTGGTGAAAACATGGTACATGGGACACTCCATAGATGTTGCCTACATGAATGAATGACCATGGCTGCTGGCAGCCATTCCCGTGAGCTGTGATGGTGTTAACTTAGATGAGGCAGAAACATGCCAAAGAATCAGTCGCATTCAGCCTGCAGGGTTCCCTGTGGTTAACACAGGTTTATCCCTAGCTGCTTGTCCACGCTCCCCTACCTTCCAGTCATTCTCCCGCAAATCCCTTGCTTCAGTGACACAGGCAGCCGTGGACATAAGCTGCCATTTCCTGGAATTTCAGCAGCATCCTGATCTCCTGGAATCTAGGAGTCATTTTCCTTGACCTTACTCCCCTAGCCAGCCATTCTCCCAACATCTAATTCCCTCTATTAAATCCTTCCTGTTGGAAATACCTACAATTTTCCTGACCCAAACTGACTGGTGTAGCAAACCTGGGCTTCTCAAACTTGAGGGTGCATCAGGATTCCCCCGAGGGCATGTAAAACAGCTTTCTGGACCCCAATCCAGCATTTCTGATTCAGTAGGTCTGGAGGAGGACTTAAGAATTTGCATTTCTCACAAGCCCCTCCTGAATGCTGGTGCCGTTGGTGCGGGGATCACGCTCAGAACCACTGCCAGGAAACTGTCCTAACAAGAGCCTTCCCACTTCCACCTGAAGCTCACCATTTTGAACACCTGGCTGAATGAACAGTCATTTTTAAAAACCAACTCTTGAGTGATGACTTTGCTCTAGTTTGTGTCAACTGCAGCAAAGAAGACGTTATGTTCCTAATGTTCTGAAAGCACCTTTTGATAGCATGTGAACTTTTCAGGCATCCACTTTCCTAGGACGACACTTGATTCTGAAGTGGGAAAATGAAGTATAAATTCACCCCTTCAAGGAAACATTTTCAGTTGATATGTAATGGTGAGCAACAACATTGAAATGAAGCCAATCCGTGGTGGGGGGACAAAAGAGAGGAGAAAAAGCAGTACAATTTCTGAAAGACAAGGGAAACCAGTCCTGGACTGGGAACATTCTTAAGAAAGCTTGAAGTCAATGGTCCAGTTTTAAAGGAAGTTTACTTTACAAAAAGGCACTTTTCTTGAAAAGTCTGGTTTTGAAGGAAAAGAGGTCGGTGTTTCAGCCAATCTGTTGGCATAAAGCTGGGACATTATCAAAAGACCTCCTGTGAAAAGGAAAAATCCACCGATCCAACTGCAGAATGTGGCCCTGCTGTGTTCCCACCGGGGCACGTTGGTTGGGAACTCAGGGCCCCAGAACCTCTGCACGGTGGCATGGGTGGCATAAGGCATGGGCGCTAACAACATGGTGAGTCTGCCAAGGAAAAACGGAGCTCCCCCGGCAATGCTGGTGCTTCTCTCCAAAGAACTTCCCTGGTGGCCGCGTACCTCTGACATGTCAGTCCTAGAAGGTGGCCATAAACCCCAAAGAGCCAGCAACAAGGATACGAACCACCAGCATTTCGGTGGCCAGGTTCCATGGGCTGGTGGAAGTCTAGCACACACTGCCACCCATGTCTTGAGTGACACACTTTTCCCACAGACCCAGCATGTACTTCTCACTTTCAGTAAACCCGAGGAGAAAGTCAGCCACCGAGAAACACAGAGAGTCACCAGGAAACAGACCCGGCCAGCCACGAAATCCAAGAACCCCGCATTCTTGACAAGGCAGAGTGCCCCACTCCTGTCTTGCTGGCAGAACTGCGTTTCCTGGTGAGAGTAGGACTGCCTTGTTAGATAGAAATCTTGAAGAATGTGAGGCAGTTTGTGCCAGCCGAGTCCACTCTGTGTTAACCAATCAGAATGCAGCTGCTTATTCAGTCAAGCTACTTGGTAACTGGGCGGCTATTGTTCACCCTTAATTCATGCAGATGAGTACCTCCTGGGAAAACCGGCCCCATGGGAAACCTGCAGCCAATCCAAGCGAGCCAGCAGCCAGACAGGCTGGGACAGGTCTGTGGGCTTGGGAGAATTCTTCCCACTTGTCAAAGGCATTCATTTAAGCAACTTTATTTTCAAAAGGTAGGCAGTTGAAATGCAGTTCTTAAGCATTCGAATCACGGATCGAGTGTTTTTAAAGGAATAGTTTGTCATTTTTAATTACTGTAAATTCTCCGTAGTATTATCTTTTCCAACATTTGGTGTCTGGTTCTATCACTCCTAAACCTATTTTCATAGGAAGCCTCTAATTACCCACCCCTTCCATTAAAACAGGAGAGTGTTATCTTCCTGAATTAAAAGAGACAGACTCTTATGGTCCAGCAACCATGCTCCTTGGTATTTACCCAAAGTAGCTGAAAACTTATGTCCACACAAATACCTGCACACGGATGTTTGTAGTAGCTTCATTCATAGTTGCCAACACTTGGAAGCAACCCAAATGTCCTTCGGTGTGATGGATAAATAAACTGTGGTCCATCTGGACGATGGAATATTATTCAGTGCTACAAAGCTAGCATGAACTATCAAGCCATGAAAAGGCACAGAGGAACCTGAAATGCATATGACCAAGTGAAAGAAGGCGACCTGAAAAGGCTAAATATTGTATGATTGCAACTATGTGACATTCTTGAAAAGGTAAAACTACACAGACAGTAAACACATCAGTGGTTGCCAGGAGGTGGGGATGAGGGATGAACAGGCGGAGCACAGAGGACGTTTAGGGCAGTGACACTACTCGGTGACACCCTAATGGTGGACACATGTCGTTATACATTTGTCCAAACCCATAGAGCATACAACGCCAAGAGTGAGCCCTAGTGTAAGCCGTGGACTGTGGGTGAAAATGATGTGTCAGTGTGGGTTCACCAGTTATGACAAATGTGCCATCTGGTGCCTAATATTGATATGCGGGAGCTTGGGTGTGTGTGAGGGCAAAGGGTATAAGGGAAATCTCTGTACCTTCTACTCAGTTTTGCTATGGACCTAAAATTGCTCTAAAAAATAAAGTCTTTTAAAAGAGAGGGAGGGACTGACACTTTTATGTGTCAGTTTGAGAGCTCCCACTCAGACTCATCATGACCATTGGTAAAGGAGAATATTCCAGTGTCTCTTTTGAGTCCAAAATAATGTTCAGCTCCTTTCACCTGCCACTGAGGCTTCGTCACGCAACTTGTCCCAGTGCCCTTGCTGGACTGAATTGTCTGCACTCTCTTCTCCATGCATCTCCTCCACACCAGCCAACCCAACCTCTCAAGTCTCCAGCCTCTCCTCCTTTGGGACTTGGGCACACACCATTCTCTCTTGGAAGGCTGCACCCTTGTCTGTGCTGTCACAAATGTTTGTCAAGTGGAAGACAAATGCACTCCCCGAATCCGACCATCTCTACGCCATTTTGAGATATGGTTCTATGAGAAATCTAAGAAAACATATACACACAGTCAGCTCGTTCATTGCTCAGTTATTAACCAAGATCCAGGAGGTGTTTGTTTTCTCCCACTTTTAGAGTGTATACTCGAAGGAATATCGCACACACACGCACACACACACACACACACCGTATCTTTCTCTGAGAGACAGAAGGAAGAAAAGAAGGAAGAAGCGGTCTTGACTTGCTGGGAGGAGGTGGCGTCTTGCCATGAGGCGGGTGTAATTATTCCACACCCAGGCCCCATTCCTGGCTCCCAGATGTGATCTGGAGGATGGACTCCCACAGCCAAAGGGGCACACAAGGTATGATTATATCTGGGTGTTGCGAGGTGCTGATCCTTCATTCCAGTGCCAAGGAGGACAGACTAACTCTGGTGAGTCCCAACCAGGAGACCAATGTAAGCATAGTCAGTTTGGGTCAGAGAGTATTACACTAGGGTGAAGTCCCAGATTTAAATCCCCCACTGGGACACTTTTATTAAATGGTTTTCGGGATCTGTACATCTCACACGGGCTTTATCATTCTTATGAGGCAAGTCTAGAGAAGCCCTGACTTTTGAAGACCAGTGCATGGGCTTTGAACACACCCATGTTTCTCTTAAAGGGAATGAATAAGTTTCCTATAAGAGAAAACTGTGTCACCGCAGGTCTAACCGAGATGGTAACATTATCGTTGATAATACTATCCGTGAGCCAAGAAACCCGCATCACTGATGGCTCAACGTTGCCTCCCACCCAGGATGTGTACTGCTTGGAGCAGATCACAAAATAACTATACACCCCTGGCAGGCTGCCCTTGTCTCCTGCCCCAGGGGATTCTTCCTGCATCTACATCAGGGCCAGGATGTTTCTGGTCAGAAATGCTGCTCCATAGACGGAGCCCTGTAGAGAGGAGCTCGCAGTTCTCTTTCTGCCCGATATTAACCTGGAACAAATCCTGCCTCAGAGGGAGGCAAAGCTCAGATCAGGAACCAAGGCCTTGGCAGTTCTTTTTGTCAAGTGGCTTTGGTGTCCATCAAGTGTGTAACCCTCAAGTATTTGGGCTTCTCTCTGGGCCTTCCTACTTTCTTCCTCTCCGAGCCCTTGCTTGGCAAGCTGAAATCAAGGCCTGTTTTTATCCTGTGTGGCAGTCAGCTCATTGTTCAACATGAGCCGGGATGACACAAGCAGCAATTATTGCTCAAAGGGTATGAATGGGGTTGATATTTATATTCAGAGACACACAAAAGTATTAACGACAAATTTTACAGAGATTGATACTATGTATAGACATCATGGGCTATTATGGTATGGATTCAACGGACCAATAATTTGCCTTATGTACAAAGAATCTGAAAAGCTTAGCCAGGGCCCAGCATATCAGAGGCGTCAACGGCAGGCCGCTTCCATCCTTCTTGACTCTTTCCTCCTATTGGACACTAGGAAATGGAAGACTTGTCAAAATGGCAAGGCTGGTGATAGGATTCCAACTCTGTCACTAATGTTTCAATGGTGGCAGAAACTCTAAGACTGAATCATAAGCTGCAACGATCTTGGTCCAACTTTCTAAACTAATTGCCCTTCTATTATACTAGATTTTGTTTTGTTTTGTTTTGTTTTTTAAGGGGCAGAAGGATGTACCAATAATGAGAACAGAACCTCAAACAATGTTTCTGCAAAAGCCATTAAGCAGAGTGAAAGAAGTGGTGTGAAATATGAGCCAATCATTCAAATCGACTGTGGTCACTCTTTTAGAAACTCCCCGCCTCAGCCTTCCAAGCGCTCATTGCTGGATTCCAGCAAGCAGCGTTTGTTGAGAACCTCTGAGGTGCAGCATCTGCCTGTTCTGGGCACTGGGAAGACAAACGGCCAAGGTTGGAGGGAAGGACAGGCTGGCTGAGGGTAGCAGTAGAGCAATGACAAGGGAGGGGTCAAGGCTTTGGTGTCAATGGCATGATGTTGTTGGAGTGGAATTCAGGCGGCGGGGCCTGGAGGAGGGATCAGGAGATGAAACCTGAAAGGAGGCGGGACGCCCACCACAGACACCATTTGTGGACTTGACCCTGGGGAGGAAGCCCTGGGACCAGATCAGCATTTTTCTGGCCACAGTTGAAGAGGAGCTTTTGTCACAAGCGTCTGATGACAAGGCTTGAGACTGCATGTGTGTGAGCAGGTGCGCACCGAACGCCAGGAAGCAGCACTCCCAAGCCTGCGGGAGAAGCAGTCGTGAGCAAACAGACCCCAGTGTGAGGCGCGCTCTCGGCACACCGCTCAGCCATGAAGGGCACAGGCTTGGAGGCGGAAAGAGCTGGGTTCAAATTCTGCCCCTGCCACTTATGAGTTATGCTAACCCTGTCTCAGCCACAGTTCCCTCACTAGTAGTAAGGTGACCTCACGGAGCTGTGGCAGAGTGAACTGAGGGGTGTGCGCCGTGGGACAGTGCGCGGTAAACAGAACCTGGCATCATCGGTGAGATCAGCCCCAAGGATGGGGTGGGGGGGGGGGCTTGGGATTGGCCAAGGGGATAGAGACGAAACAGTCCCTGAATAAGAGGAGGGAAGAGCCGTGCTGGAGAAGCCGAGAAGGCAGAGGATGGGGATAACTGGGACCTTGGTGAAAATGGTTCCACTGGCGTGCAGTGCAGGGTGGACGGCTTGTTGGAGCCTGGATCGAGCAAGGGAGGAGCTATGCAGAAGTGGTACGAGGCAGAGAAGGAACGCAAGTTGTCAGAATTCCACTGTGTGGGTTTGGTTTGCTTTTGGAGAGACATGTGAGGATGTGTGTAGGATAAGTCTAACGGCTGATCTTTCCCTTAGGTCTCACTGTGTGTTCTGATTCATTCAGATGGAGTAAAGGAAAAGTGCCCTTCCAGTGTCTAATCAGTGTCACCAATGGAGTCGGTCTCAACAGGATCCCTTTATTCCCTACTGGTGTCCTAAAGCAGTGATTCTCAGTGCAGATTTGGCCTCTGGGGGACAGTTGGTGATGTCTGGAGACATTTGGGGTTGTCCTGACCACAGGGGGCTTCTGGTTGGCAGAGGCTGGGGGTGCTATTAAACGCTTGCAATACACATGACAGCCCCCACCACAGAGAATCACCCAGCCCCAAATGTCACTAGGACGAGGCTGAGAAATCTAGGATTGAAGAAGTGTTTCTTGCAAACCTACTGTGTGCTGGCGTTAGGAACTGGGAGCAGGGTGGGGAGGAAGACAGTCCCTGGTGTACAGCCTCGGGGAAGACAGTTTATTTATTTATATTATTTTTTTTAGCTTAATCCTCATCTGCGTTTTTTTTTGTTTGTTTGTTTGTTTGTTTTTTGTTTTTTTTTTTGCGGGGCGGGGGGTTATAGGAACTTTACGTTTAACTATTTAAGAAACTGCCAAAATGTTTTCCAAAGTGTGCTTTAGCACTATACATTTCCACCAGTAATTTATGAGGTCCCATTTTTTCCCCAAATTCTTGCCACCACTTGATATTATCAGTCTTTTTGATCTTAGCCATTCTAGTTCACATGTAGTAGTATCTGATTGCGGTTTTAATTTGCATTTCTCTAGTGACTAATGATGTTGAGTATATTTTCAAGCCCTTATTAGTCAACAGAGTATCTTTTATTACATGTGTATTTAAATAGTTTGCTCATATTGTCTGCAAACACACTTTTTAATCCTGAAAAAAATGTGTTAACGATTTTATTTTATTATTATTATTTTTTTACTTTCACTAGATTTTTTTTTTTTTTCAGTTTCAGGTGTCAGGGAAGACAGTTTAGATCAGCAACTGAATTCAGCTGCTGAAGGCCGCCTGTGGGACAACCGGCTGTGGAAGGAACCCAGGGGAGGGACTCCGCTGGAACGCTGGGCCAGAAAGACACGGACAGCCACACCGGAAAAGGAGTAACTGTTAGCCAGGGAAGGGCCAAGGGGGCTAAGTGGGTGCAAAGGGTTCCAGGAGAGGAAGAACAGGTCGTGCAAAGGCCGGGAGGTGAGTACCAGCCTAGTGGACCCGGGACTGGAGGTGGTGACGGGGACATGGATAAGGAGGTGGCTGGAGATGGAGGGCAGGCCAGAGCTCTGCCAGCCTGCCATGCTCTGAGCCTGCGTCCAGAGGGCCATGGGCGGGCCCGAGAGCAGGCAGGTGACAGGAGAATCACAAGGGGTGCTGCCAGGACGGGACAGCAATACACACGTTGTGGGGCAGAGCCAAGGGTGTGACAGCAGGACTGGAGGGGAGAAGAAGAGATCCAGGAGGCAGAAGCAGCAGGTTTTGGGGGTTGTTGGGGAATAGAGCACAAGCAAGTGTGGTGATGAAAGGTGACACCCACACATCCTCCTTGGGTAGCTTATACATTCAGAGACCTCTGATGTTGTGCTTAAGCTATTGAGGCCACTCATAACTAGGCTTGGAAGAGCTTGGCTGATTAAAGCACCTGCAGCCTCTGATTTCCTGGCTACTATGGGCTCACCAGTTTGGGTAGCTGTGAGCAGACCATACACTTCAGAGGGTGTGTTTATAGATTCCAGACCGAAGCGTGGAGAGGAAGTCTCGGAAGGTCATTAAGCCCGGGCTATGAATGGGCTTGGCTAAGACGTTGTGGGACCAGGAATGGGGTTCCCCACGTCTATGAGGGTTTCACCACTGAACTATTTGTGTCACTGGGTCGCTGAACCATCTGAACTTGGTCAAAAGGAATCAGGATATGGCTTTATTTCACTCCTAACATTATGTGGATGAACCTTGAAAACATGATGTGGGGACAGAGTCCCAAAGAGCAGTTTCCAGGCTCTCGGGCTCACGTGGAAAGGTGCTGGCTTGGGTAGTAAATGGCCATTAACTGTGACTGGTTGGTCATCAGCTGTAACCAGTTTGCCAATTAGCCACTGATATAACTGATATATTAGCCACTGATATAACTGCTGTGACTGCGTTGGTTGATTGGTTGGTTGGCAGGCAGAGGGGCGAGCGTCGGATTGCAGATCGTGTGGATCCTACTTCTTGTGTGTGTCTTGCCCGGCCGCCAGAGAGACTGGGGTGCAGGAAGACCCCTTGTTGGGGTACTAGCGGATGTTTGCTTCCTGTGTCTCCAACCCAGCCGCCAGCGAGAATATAGTGGTATGACTCCCCTACCTATGGCTCAGTGGGTGTGCCTTTTTGGCCTCACCATGTCCTGCGTTCTTATGTGGGGAGCAGGAGCTGAGACCCGGCATGATACCCTGCATGACACATGATGTTAAGTGAAAGAAGTCAGATGCACAAGGCCATAACTATAGGATTCCATTTGCATGAAATATCTTGAATATAGGCAAATTCATAGAGATGGAAAGTAGGTTAGTGACTGCCGGGGGCTGAGGGGAGGGGGTGACGCGTGATTGCTAGTGGGGATGGGGTTTCTTTTTGTGGTGATGAAAGTATTCTACAATTGACTGGTGATGGTTACCTGTGAGTGTACTAAAAACCACTGACTTACACTTTAAATGGGTGAGTTTTACAGTATGTGGATTATAGCTCTATAAAGTTGTTACATCTATGTATCTATCTAGAAAGATCCACACTCTTACACCAGTACTTCCTGATACACTCCCTGTAAACCAAGAGACAAAAGACATTTCATTTAATGTTATCTATCTTAAATATTTAAGTGTTCAGAACAATTATATATTTAAGAGTGAAAGATTAATGCAGTTTTTCCTAACCTTGGTGTGGTGGGGGCCATTTCAGAATCATTTGTGGGGCTTTAAATTTTTTAATTTAATTTTTATTTTTTTATTTATTGGGGTGACATTGGTTAATAAAATTATATAGGTTTCAAGTACACATTTCTATAATACGTCATCTATATATTGCGTTGTGTATTCACAACCCAAAGTCAAGTCTCCTTCCATCACCATATATTTGACCCCCTTTACCCATTTCTACCTCTCTCCCTTCCTCCTTTCCCTCTGGTAAACACCATACTGTGTCTATGAGTTTTTGTTTTTTTGTTTGTCTTGTTCGTTTGTAGCTTTCAGTTTTATATCTATATCCCACATATGAGTGAAATTATAATGGTTCTCTGCTTTTTCTGTCTGACTTATTTCACTTAGCATGATAATCTCAAGATCCATCCATGTTGTCGCAAATGGCAATATTTCAGCTTTTCTTATGGACGAGTAATATTCCATTGTGTATATATATGCCACATCTTCTTTATCCAATCATTTATCGAAGGACATTTTGGTTGTTTCCATGTCTTGGTCACCGTGAATAATGCCGCAATGAACATAGGGGTACATATATCTTTATGGATAAATGTTTTCAGATTTTTTTGGTATATACTCAGGAGAGGGATTGCTGGGTTGTATGGTAATTCTATTCTTGATTTTTTGAGGAACCTCCATACTGTTTTCATAGTGGCTGTACCAATTTACATTCCCACCAGCAGTGCATAAGAATTCCTTTTTCTCCACAGCCTCTCCAACACTTGTTATTACTTGTCTTGTTGATAATAGCCATTCTAACAGGTGTGAGGTGGTTTCTCATTGTGGTTTTGATTTGCATTTTCCTAATAACTGGTAAAGTTGAGCACTTTTTCATATCTCTATTAGGCATTTGTTTGTGTGATTCTTTATATATTTGGGATATTAGCCCCTTATCAGAAGTGTGGTTTGCAAATATCTTCTCCCGTTTGGTTGGTTGCCTCTTTGTTTTGTTTGTGGTTTCTTTTGCTGTGCAGAAGCTTTTTAGTTTGATGTAGTCCCATTCACTTATTTTTGCTTTTACTTCCCTTGCCTTTGAGGTCATATTCATAAAATCCTCTCTGAACCCAAGGTCCATAAGTTTAGTACCTATGCTTTCTTCTATGCAGTTTGTTGTTTCAGGTCTTATGTTTAGGTCTTTGATCCATTCTGACTTAATTTTGGTACATGGTGACAGATAGCAGTCCAGTTTCATTCTTTTGCACATGGCTTTCCTATTCTCCCAGCACCATTTATTGAAGAGGCTGTCTTTTCTCCATTGTATGTTTTTGGCTCCTTTGTTGAAAATTATCTGCTCAATTCTATTCCATTGGTCTGTGTGTCTGTTTTTCTGCCAATACCATCTTGTTTTGATTATTGTTGCCTTGTAGTATAAATTGAAGTCAGGGAGTGTGATACCTCCAGACTTTTATCTCAGGATTGCTCTGGCTACTAGGGGTTTTTTGTGATTTCATACAAATCTGATGATTTTTTGTCCTACTTCTTGAAAAAATGCCATTGGGATTTTGATGGGGATTGCATTAAATCTGTATATGGCTTTTGGTAATATAGCCATTTTAATTATGTTGATTCTTCCAATCCATGAGCATGGAATGTCTTTCCATTTCTTTGTGTCTTCTTCAGTTTCTTTTAAGAATGTCTTATAGTTTTCAGTGTATAGATACTTCACATCCTTTGTTAAGTTTATCCGTAGGTATTTTATTCTTTAAGTGCAATTGCAAAAGGAATTGTTTTTTTTCCATTTATTTCTGAAATATCCTTGTTAGTATGCAATGGATTTTTGTACGTTGACTTTGTATCCTGCAACTTTACTGTATTTGTTTATTGTCCCTAATAATTTTTTGGTGGAGTCTTTAGGGTTTTCTATATAAATAATCATGTCTTCTGCAAAATGTAACGATTTAACTTCTTCATTCCCAATTTGGATGCCTTTTATTTCTTTCTCTTGCCTGATTGCTCTGGCTAGAGCTTCCAATAATATGTTGAATAACAGTGGTGATAGGGGACAGCCCTGTCTTGTTCCTGATGTAGAGAGAAAGGCTTCAGTTTTTCACTGTTAATTATGATATTAGCTGAGGGTTTGTTGTATATGGCCTTTATTATGCTGAGGTACTTTCCTTCTATACCCATTTTATTAAGTGTGTTAATCATAAATGGATGTCGTATTTTGTTAAATGCGTTTTCTGCATCTGTCAATGTTATCATGTGATTTTTTACCTTTATTTTGTTTATGTGATGTATCACATTGATAGATTTGAGTATGTTGAACTATCCTTGTGCCGCTGGGATGAACCCCACTTGGTCGTGATGAATAATCTCTTTAATCTTTTTAATGCATTGTTGTATTTGATTTGCTAGAATTTTATTTAGGATTTTTGTGTCTGTATTCATCAGATATTGGTCTGTAGTTTTCTTTTTTTGTGTTATCCTTACCAGGTTTTGGTATCAGGATAATGTTGGCCTCATAAAATGAGTTAGGAAGTATTGCCTCTTCTTTAATTTTTTTTCCAAGTCAAGTTGTCCTTTCAATTTTAGTTGTGGAGGGTGCCGTTCAGCTTCAAGTTGTTGTCCTTTCAGTCTTAGTTGTGGAGGGCGCAGCTCAGCTCCAGGTCCAGTTGCCGTTGCTAGTTGCAGGGGGCGCAGCCCACCATCCCTTGCGGGAGTCGAACTGGCAACCTTGTGGTTGAGAGGATGCGCTCCAACCAACTGAGCCATCCGGGAGCTCAGCGGCAGCTCAGCTCAAGGTGCTGTGTTCAATTTTAATTGCAGGGGGCACTGCCCACCATCCCTTGTGGGAGTTGAGGAATCGAACTGGTACCCTTGTGGTTGAGAGCCCACTGGCCCATGTGGGAATCGAACCAGCAGCCTTCGGCATTAGGAGCATGGAGCTCTAACCACCTGAGCCACCGGGCCGGCCCCCTCTTCTTTAATTTTTTGGAAGAGTTTGTGCAGAATTGGTATTAGATCCTCTTTGAATGTTTGGTAGAATTCACTAGTGAAGCCATCTGGTCCTGGACATTTGCTTTTGGGGAGGTTTTAGATGATTGTTTCAATTTCCTTAGTGTTGATTGGTCTATTTAGATTTTCCAGTTCTTCGTGATTCAGTCTAGGAAGGCTATATATTTCTAAGAAAGTGTCCGTTTCTTCTAGGTTTCTTCTTGGTATTCTTGTATGATCCTTTGTATTTCTGACTACCACTCTGCCTTTATCCAATCATCTATTGAAGGACACTTTGGTTATTTCCATGTCTTGGTCACTGTGAATAGTGCTGCAATGAACATAGGGGTACAGATATCTGTTTTCCGATTTTTGGGGAAGGTACCCAGAAGAGGGATTGCTGGGTCATATGGTAATTCTATTCTTACTTTTTTGAGGAACCTGCATACTGTTTTCCACAGTGGATGCACCAAATTACATTCCTACCGGCAGTGTATGAGGGGTCCTTTTTCCTATGGGACTTTTTCAAATGACTAGTGCCCAGCCCCAGCAAAGCACCCCTTTCGCTGATCCTGAAGTCCCCACTTCTGACTCACTGCATTAGAGGAATTCCCCAGAAAATAAGGACACAGACTCGAAAACTCATCATTCCCACTGTTACATAAGATAATTCTGGAAGTTCTAGCCAGGGTGACATAAGTCAGAAGACAGAGAAAAGAGGTATAATTATCCTAGAAGGGAGCATAAATCATTGTTCAGCTAAATTTTTTTTTTTGATACTTGAAATACAACTTTATTCTGACTCTAAATGAAAAGGAATGGGAATGACAGTAACAAACAAGATTTCCCCACTGAATATTGTGAAGTGACTGTAGCAGTCTTATATTTGAAACTCAATAAGGAAACACCTGTGTTCCAAAACAGCTAAATATGCAGGTTCAAAAAAGGAAGGTCACACTCACTCCAAAGCCCATCCGTCTCCTTCAGCATCCAAAAGAGTAAGCACATGTTCTGCTATGTAATAAAGGGGCAAACACGCTGCACCACTGACATCACAGGACAGTGGCCTGTAAAGCTAGACTTCTGGTGCTCGGCCCCAGCTTCACTTTCACAGGTCATCATCCTCGTCTGGGAGAGCAGTTGTCTGAACAACCTAGAGAGAGAGAGAGAGATCGTGACACTCCCGATGGGGCTGTTGGGAATATGTCCACTCCAACAGCAGGAACCCAACCAGACCTCGCACCTCTAGGTCATGCTCCTACTGTGCTGCCAAGCTGGGTCCATAACAACCTCAGGTGGGGCAAGAGCAGGCGTGGCATCAAACTCCAAGTTAGGGTCTCCGATGAGTTTTTGAGCAAGCCAGAGGCAGGGCTTTCTAAAGTTGTAGTTACTTTTGTCAGAGATGTCATAGTACTGAAGATTCTTCTTCCGGTGGAAGACCATTGATTTTGCCTTCACTTTCCTGTCCTTAATATCCACTTTGTTTCCACAGCACGATGGGATGTTTACACATACTCATACCAGATCTCTATGCCAGTTAGGCACATTCTTGTAAGTAACTCTCAAAGTTACATCAAACATTATAATGGCACACTGGGCTTGGATGTAATAGCCATCTCTCAGTCCACCAAATTTCTCTTGACCGGCTGTATCCCATACATTGCACTTAGTAGGTCCTCTGTTGCTATGGAACACGAGGGGATGGACCTCAACTCCCAAGGTAGCTACACACTTCTTCTCAAATTCATCAGTCAGATGACGTTTCACAAATGCAGTTTTTCCGGTCCCACCATCACCAACCAATTCAAGTTTGAACTGAACTTGGGGTTCTCCTTGGGCAGCCATCGTGATGTTACTTCCAGAAATGCCTCCGGGCCCGTCTGAGCCATTCAGCTAAATTGATGCTAGATCTAAAAATGCCCAAAGAGAATGCCTGGGGAAGCTATTCCAGGCCAGGAGAAACTTCAGTTAGGCCGCTGGATAGTAAGTACGCAAAAATCAACAACCTTTCTACATCCCTACTGTAGTCGCTTAGAAATTAGAATGGAAACAAAGTCCTTTCACAAAAACAACAAACTCTCATATATGAAGCAATAAGCATGCTATGAAAAGCGGGAACCTGTATGATGAAAACTCCTCAACTTTACCAACAGCCAAAAAGAAGACATGGAGACGTGCTACCCTCCCAGATGGGAAGATGACATCTTGCAAAGTCGTTCAAACTTCTTAGATTAATTTGCTGGCCTAATGTGATTCTGAGCAAAATGCTGATGATAAAATAGCAAATGAAAAAAGAAACATGGGTAAAAACCCACACATGTTAAGATTGCTGCATTTCATTGTGTATGAACTTTATATCCAAAGAAAACCACGGTAAACAAGTATGGATCGCTAGTTAGGGAATGCTTGCTGAAATACTTACGCGAGACACGTACTGATGTCTGCCATTCACTACAAAATGCACCAAAGAATACGTTGGATTGGTTGATGGATAGAGGATGGACAAACAGGTAGATGTGTGAAAAAGGAAACCTAGTAAAATGGTAATGGTAGAATCGAGGTGGGAAGCGTTTGCGTGTTAGCTGAAAAAATGTTTTCAAACTTGTTGAATATTTGGAAGTTTTCAGAATAAAACATTAGGCTTCCCTCCTCATGACCATGGCTTTGAGCACCTTCAGGCCCCTGCAAGCCTCAAAGAGCAACGAAAACCAAAATGCATACATATAAAATATGATACCAATTTTTAAAATGTAAGCTGAAAAAAGACAGGGAGGAAATGGGCTAAAATATTAACTGTAGTGAAATTACACATGGCTTTAATTTAGTTTTTCATACTCCATG
Source organism: Rhinolophus sinicus (assembly GCF_036562045.2). NCBI lineage: Eukaryota > Metazoa > Chordata > Mammalia > Chiroptera > Rhinolophidae > Rhinolophus > Rhinolophus sinicus. The sequence continues at coordinate 7,332,306 of NC_133768.1, forward strand.
TACTGACCAAGTCTTCTTTTATGAAATCCATGTACCACTTTTATCATGAAAACAGTATCGCCTGCCCACTCACCCGCCCTCTGGCCCAGTGAGAAAGATCCACCAGGTGGCAGCATCTCCCCAGTTGTGCTTCCCTCCTCAGGACCGCGGCTGGGAGCGCCTGCAGGCCTCCACGCCCTGATCACAGCTCTCCAGCTAGGACCTAACCGACCCCTGACTCATTTATTTGGAGTCCTCATGTTGCAGCCCCGCCCCATCTTCATCTTTGCCGATCTTTGCCGATCACGGTGCTTCTTTCATCCACACCCTCCGGCTTTCTATAGTGTTTGTCAGTTATTTAACATTTCTTATTTTAAGTGATCTTTGTCCAGAAACTAAAAGGAACAATTTACAATTTTTTTCTATGTAATAATGTAAAATACCTGCAGGCAGAAAAAAAAACACCCACAGATAAAGAATTATAAAATGACAATTGAGAAATATATTTGCAACATACGTGACAAAGGGCTGATTTACCTAATTTATGCAGAGCTCAAAATCAAAAGTTAAAAAAAAGATGAAAAGGGCCAGTCTGGTGGCTCAGGCAGTTAGAGCTCCGTGCTCCTAACTCCGAAGGCTGCCAGTTCGATTCCCACATGGGCCAGTGGGCTCTCAACCACAAGGTTGCCAGTTTGACTCCCGCAAGGGATGGTGGGCTGCACGTGCACCCCTGTAACTAGAAAACGGCAACTGGACCTGGAGCTGAGCTGCCCTCTCCACAACTAAGACCGAAAGGACAACAACTTGAAGTTGAACGGCACCCTCCACAACTAAGATTGAAAGGACAACAACTTGACTTGGAAAAATGTCCTGGAAGTACACACTGTTCCCCAATAAAGTCCTATTCCCCTTACCCCCCCCAAAAAAGATGAAAAGATTAAAAACCCAATAGAAAAAAAGATGAAGTAAACAAAAGGATACAAAGAAACATAAATCACTAATAAACAGGGAGAAAATGTTGAACCTCACTCAGAATAGAAGAAATGCAAACCAAAACCGTCATGGGCTATAATTTCCTACAAACTGCCAACAGTGAAACGATACCTGCTGGTGTTGGGACTGGGGATTGATTGGGAAAGGAGTATTGTAAAAACATTAAGTGAGGCAACGTTCTGAAGGAAAATTTGACATCTGTTAAATTTATAAATGCGTGTAGCCATTTAGCAAGACCCTCTTTGGAATTTACACTATAGAAATATTTATGTAATATCACTGAATATGCATATATATACACATATATGATATTCATTGCAATATTTTCATCCTAGCAAAAAACAAAACAAAATCTAAAAACAAGAGAGAACTTGAAGCAACCAAAGCATCTGAACAGTATTTTTTTTAAATAAGAAGAGGCTTGATGATAGGTAAACAAAGCAAAAATTAGGTATCAAAACCAAGGTCAAGGTTAGCACCCAAATAGCAGAAAAGTTGACTTTATGTGGAGAGAACGACTGCACCCTGTTCTATCTTCCCTAGTTAGATTCTCAGAATCCTGAGTCAATGGTAAAGTGACATTATGGGTGATTTTTTTCTTTCTTTGTACTTGTCTGGGTACATTCAATTTTCTATAATGAGCATGGATTAATTTTTAATAATGTTATATGTAGTATCTTTATCAATGTGTAAAGAACACCTCGGGAGTTTATAAACGACTGTACAATCGTAAAGCATTCTTCTATTTCTCCACTTGAGGGCAGCATAAGCATATCAAATATAAAAATAGTTTCAAGGTATTTGGTCTGAAATTGAACCTGCTGTTAATTCAGTTATTTTGACATACTACTTGCACAAACAAATTTTTCATTAAATTGTTTATTTTTCTGATAAAATGACTATATAGTCATTATATAAATTGATATATAGGAGAAAACACATTACCTATAGTTACACTACTCAGATATAGCCAAGGTTGACAATTTGGCATTTATCTTCATTTATGACGTGATGGAAAGAGGAAGCTATGCATTTTTAAAATAAAATGTGTCCCCCGAAGTATATGGCCATACCACCTTGAATGTGCCCGATCTCGTCTGAAAAGAAAATGTGCCCCCTTTACAATTGTTTTCTAATCTACCCTTTCGCCTCAAATGTCTCCTGAGCATTTCCGTTTCCCTAAATTCTTTGATATGGTGGTTCTTAAAGGCTGCCTGCTGTTCCAGCTTGTGGACACAATGTAACTTACTTAACTGATTTAAATTGGCCATTTAGGCTGTTTTAACTGGCTTTAAATTATAAAAACTTCCCCAGGCATGGAAAAATGTAACTATCACCCAGCTAATCACTACTTAAATTTGATACAGGTTAATTTTTGCCATCTTTGCTTCAGATATTTTTTAAAAAGAAAAGTTTACAAGCAGATTTGAAGTTCTCTCTATCCAATTAATTCCTATCCTTCCTTCCTAAAAGTCACCTCTAATCTGAAGTTGGTGTTTATTTTTTTCTTATCCTTCATCTCAGGTTTTAATTCAAAAGTGTGTTCCATAAACAATATAGTATTGTTTGAGTTTTTAAATTCTACAAATAAATGTAATCGTGAGTTCATATCCTTTACTCACTTCACATTATGATTTCAAGATTTAACCATGTTGATAAAGACCTACTTAATTGCAACTGCTTTATTATGATTTAGAAATATCACTTATTAACACTCTCCTGTTGTTAAGCATTTAGATTGTTTCTAGTAATTGAGAATCACGGCTCTGGTGATGGGGCAGGTGCCGGTGAGTTTCTCTAGGGACTATGCCTAGACAAGAATTCAACAGTAGGTGCAGAGCTGAGGCGGCTGGGATTCCTAGGAGAGGAATGGCTGATTCAAGAGGGCCGGTCTTGAGTGAGAGCCCCACTTCCTCACATCCTGTGTGTGGTATGAGGCATGGCTTTAAGAATCTTCAAGGTTAAGCATCTTTTCATGCTCATTGACTAGCAAGGTTTTATCTTTCATGAATTTTCTCTCCATAGCTTTTGCTTATTATCTGCTTGGGTTGTCTTTTTCTTATTGATTTGTAGATATTTTATATATATTTCTGTTTCAGACGGGGTCTCAACAGGAACCATGTGGCATGAGCAAACCCACTAATTTAAGGCAAACAATAAAGGGACTATTTACAAAAGCATGGGCAGGTTGGGGGCAAGCGACTGTGGCTGTGCAGCACCCAAGGTGGGCAGCAGAGGGCAGTGCTCACCACCTCGGGCCTGAGGTGGCCGCGCAATTGTTGAGCAACAATTCTCAGATTTCTGGGCTCTTCGAGCAAAGGGCACTGACAAGCTTTGTTCAGGGATGATTGGATCGCAGCCAGCCTTGAGAGCTAGAGATAGTGGACATAATAAAGATAGAGCATATCGCCCTCCCCGGAGACATTGCAGGATCCTAAAGCCTTCTTCCCATCCGGGAGACCTTTGCTCACCTTCCAGTGTAACGAACCTGGAGGGGGCCCTCCCCTCGGCCCCTGAGGGGATTTGCTTGCATTCCGGATGGCGGCATCTGTCTGCAGGGGAGGATGGGCAGACCCTTAGCCGCCGTGATAACAGCTCCAGCTCCTAAGTCAGGGATCCCCTCCTGTGGTGCCTCCTCCCACGCATGCAGGTGAACATTGACCCCTTGTCACGTGTCCCTGTGGGAACTGGGGAGCTGGGTACCAACTCAAGCTATCGCTATGGCTGCTGCCTTTTGCTGTAATCGAGTCTACGCCTCTGACCAGGGCTCTGGCACCTTTGGTCAGCAGTATGTACATGAAACTGGGGCAGGCTGACTGGCTAGCCCTGACAGCAATGAGCAGAGCCCAGGAAATGTAACTGTGTGGAGGGGAGCTAAGTTTGGGTGGAGGGACAGAGCCATCTCCCTCAGGGTGGGAGCCAGGGCAGTACACACACATCATCTGCCTCTGGTCTGCCCCGGATGCTCCACCTGCAAACCAGAGGGGCTAGAGCACCTGATTCAGTTCATACAGTCAGCCTCGCAGGCACAGAGCAAAGTGGGGACAGGTGGAGAACTGACAGGGCTACACGAAAGGCACCTATCGCAGCGACTGGTTTTGTGCTTTGCAGATGTCTTCTCTTGGACTGTGGCTTGTCTTTCCCTCCATAACTGTGGTCTGTTTGATACTGGTTTTTTGGTATGTGTTCAGGCTTGCTTTATGTACTTTTACCTGGTCTGTATTGGTAAACATTCCACGTGTGTATTGACTAATTATTGTATGCTGGCTTCTATGTAGTCCGCTAGCTCAAGATAAACAACAACAGTAATAGTGACTAATTGGAGCAGGGTATGTGTGTGGGTTGGTTACAAAAAGAGAAGTGGAACTACAATACTCCACAATACCAACGTGCAGGCGGGTAGCTGCAAGTACCAGAAAGCAAGACTCCTCTGGATCAAACAATAAAACTGAGATCTCTTTTCATAAGAAGTCCAGATGCAGCTGTCTTCAAGGTCGGCTGAATCATCAGTTTCATGTTGTCCCATTTCTCTTCTCTACTCTCCTTCCTATTAGTTTAATCAATGTGTTGGGAGCAAGACATTTGTAGCAGTTCCCAGTACCTCGTCCAAACTTGACAATGTCAAGAGGAAGAGATAAATAATATTATCATATGACTCTTTTAAAAAGAGAGGAAATTTTCCCAGAAGCCCTCCTATCAGACTCCCATCATGTATCAGTGGCTAGAGTTGGGTCACACTGGTTTTCCTGAAAATATTACTAGCAAGGCAGAAGATAATAACATTAGTCAGATTGAGTTGATTCTTAAAGCAACAGTTGGCTTTCCCTTCCGGAAACATGCTGCACAGTGTGCGGGTGGCTACTCGAGCCACATTTGGACTCTTTTAGGTAGAAAGGCGAGTGGATGGATGCCGGATAGGCAACCCAAAGCCTTCACTACAGGGGTGACCAAACTAAAGCAAACTCTCAAAACTCAATGGCAAAAAATGAACTACAGTTGGAAAACAGGCAAAAGACAGGAGACATTTCACTGAAAAGGGGATACCAATAACTAACACATGAAAAGATGTTCAACATCACTAGCCATTTGGGAAATACAAATTTAGACTACAATGAGATATCATTACACACCTATCAGAAAGGCTAAACTAAAGCAAAACACAGTGACAACACCAAATGCTGACTAGGATGTGGAGAAACCAGACCATTCACACATTAATAATAGGAATGTAAAATGGTACAACCACTCCCTGTCTTGCTGGGTCAATGTCATATCTTTTATTCCTGTGCTGGTATTAGGACCCTAGCGCCTAACAGTGAGGGTCAACACTGGGGTACAGTCTCCTTCTGACCCTGTAAAGTGATGTTTCTCCCTAGCTACTCTGTGTATTTAATATTCGTATTATATTTTATACAACATGTCTATGTGTTGTAGAAATATGAGGGGCATGGGATGTATTACTCAATCTGCCCAATTGCCAGAACTGAAAGTTGTAGTCTGTTTCCAATTATTTAATATTATAAATAATGCTATGATGAATATCCTTGCCCATTAATCTTTATGCACATCTCTGGTTATTTTCTTTGGATAAATGCCTAGAAATGGTCAAACAGTATGAACATTTTTAAGGTGTGTGATATATAATGTCCCATCGCCAATCCCAAAGAATGCACCACTTTACATTCCCTGAGAATTCCTGTTTTCCTGCATCCTTACCAACATTTGGAAACTTTAAAAAAATTCACCATTCAGTTAGATTAAAAACAAAGGGGGGGGTGAAAACAATATCTTTTATATTTTTAACTGGTTAGAAAAAATAAAAATAAGAATAAAATTGTGTGACACGTGGAAATTATATACAATTGAAATTTCAGTGTCAACAATGATAGTTTCATTGGCACGCAACCATATCCATTCCTTTACACATTGTCGATGGCTGCTTTCAAGTTACAGTGGCAGCGACCTGTGGCCCGCAACACCTAAAATATTGACAATCTGACCATTTACAGAAAAGGTTTGCCAACCCTTCTTTTAGATAAAGTCAGTCCATACACAAATATATTGTAATACAGGCATACGATGATACTAACCATCGCTGAGACCAGATGAGCTACAACTGCACACAACAGCCTGAATGAATCTCACAAACACGGAGTTAAGAAAAAGAAGCCGATACAAAACAAATACATGCAGTGTGCAGCTTATTGATAGAGCGTTTAAAAGCAGGCAGAACTGACCTCTGCTGATAGAAATCAGGAGAGTAATAACCCTGCAAGGGACAGTAGAGTGAGTGGAAGAGGTGCCCATGAGGGGGCATCTCAAGCACCAATCTGGGTGCCAGTTAGATGGATGAATTCATTTTGTGAAAATGCATTGAGTTCTACGCTTATGCTTTGTGCATTTACCTCTAGGTAAGTTATCCTTCAACAAAAGCTCTAGGAAAAAAAGTGACAGGGGAGATACTGCGTGGCCACATCTGGGAACAAGCAGTCAAATCAAAGCAGGCCAAATTTCTTCTGTATTTTCTCACTTCCTGTTTCTTCGCTCCTCTTCTGTATCTCAGCTTTCATTGCTTTCCTCGCTCTCCTCGCTGCCTCCTCCCACCCCACTTTAGGGGGATGAGCTCCGCGGGAACTCCTCTTAGCTGCAGCAGACCTATTCTGCGAGGAATTGGAAGTAGGTTGCTCTTATGCAGGTCTATGCATTTGTCACAGTTATTTATTGCCGTGCAACTAATCACCTCCAAAATGTATGGCTTCGGTAACAATATGTTATTGTTTGCCTGTGATTCTGTGGGTCAGGCAGGGCTCAGGTAAGGAATGCTTCTGTTCCACGTGGCATCAGCTGCAGTCATGCACTGGGCTGCACAGCTGTCCAGGATGGAAGGTGCAAGAAGCCTTAACTTACGTAGTCTGTCTCCTCAGTGCTCCTTTCTACGTGGCTGTTGTGGGCTGCCTGATAGCATGACGGTCTCAGAGTAATCAGGCTTACATGGTGTCTGACTTCCAGGAGCAAGAATGTGGAAGCGCCAGTTCTCTGAAGCCTGGGGATGGAAATTCTAGCACATCACTTCCACCATATTATATTGGGCAAGTAAGTCACGAGGCATGCTCATTCAAGACAAGGGGAAATGGACTCTCTTTGTTGATATGAGCAACAGCAATGCATTTGTGACCTCCTTTAATCCACCTAGAACTTTATCTAGGGTGCTAGTAGCTGAGTTGGCTGGAGCTTACCACACTTCCCAGAATCCCTAGGGTGCTAGGGCCTCAACTGATTACAGCAGATAGCCCCTGCCCCTTCTATATCATGGGAGACTTCCATCAACCCATTAACGTAACATGTCTGTATTCCAATCACTGAAGTGCCATGTGCATTAACTCAATAACAAACACACAAATAATTGAATCATTTGTAGAGGCAATTTATAGAATTAATTGAATCACGGAACTTGTCAGCTTTTCATTTAAAAAAAATCAATGCTGTGATATACCCTGTTGAGCATGAAAGTCAAGCAACATAATATCACCATGACAGCGACCACTGTTACCTGAACTTCCTTCTGGACCAATGCTCCCTAAATTTTCATACGCATGGGAGTCACTGGGGGCTCTAATTAAAAACCAGGTTCTGCTTCCATAGGTTTGGAGTGACGCCTGAATGTGCTGCTCTGTGTGCCAGAGCATGGCTGTCACTATGGTTGGGCACATGCTGGTACAAACGGTCCCTGGTTAAATTGGCTTAGAGTTTAGCTGGTCCTTTATAAGAAACATAAATCAGTTGGTTAGGGATGAAACAATTTATTCGGATGACAACCAATCACCCCCCGCCCCCCCCCCCCCCAAATCTGTAAATGGATGAGAACATGACAAGGGCAGAAAATTAGATTCAGGTTTAGGCCAAAAAACAGAAACGCAAGCACTTTAGGAGGAATGTGACTTGAATCGTATCAGACCTTATCAGCTCTGAACAGGCTCTGGAGGGCTGAGCAAGGTTTCTGAGTTTGGGTGGAATTCATTTGGTCAACAATATTGGTATTTGATCATATTATTGACACAGGTTTGCAAGGATGGACTTGTGATTTTTTTTTATGTAAGCACCATAATTTGGACATTGTACAGCTCTTCAGAAGTGCTGATTACAGCTCTCAAGCTCTCAAAAGTGGCGTGTGTGTGTGCGCACAAAAAAGATTTATTCAGTTTTACAAATTTGATAGTCAACTTATTTAAGTTTTTCCTTAACCTTTTAAACTCAGCCTAGAAACTTTATTATTGTTTTTTTTAATCATTTTAACTCATGTCTAAGTCTAGCAAATAATAGCAAACACTTTAAAGAGACCTCTGGAAAATACTTGATCCCACTTGCAAACTTAATTAAACACTTTCATGAATTTTAAAATACATTTAAAACTCTTAGTATGCTGTACTCAGTTCCCTTTTTAATCAGTTCAATTGCCTCAATTAACAAATACATTCCCAAGTATGCAAATAACTTTTAAATCCAATAAATTAGACTTATAAATACAATGAAACTTAAGTTCTCTTGAAATGTGCCACTATTGCATAAAAAATTAGGTTTCTACTAAAATCACAAGTTTAGATTAATTACCCAATGATACATTTTACAGTGATTTCCAAAGCTCAGAAATTCTTGAAACTTTACAAATGCATAAAATATCCACTATATACAGATTCCTCCTTCACCTCAAATATGAATCCTATAGTTGTGATTCTCTTAAAAGTTTCTGTACTTTTCCTAAGTCATCCTGGCGCTGAGAGCATCCCCCCATCACAGATGGTAGTTACCACCTCGTGACTGAGACTGCTTACCCAAGATTTGGGCTGGCCCCTGGCTAGATTCTTGTCAGTGACCCTAATGGGACACTTGAAACCTATTAATGATTGCTATGTCCACAATGCTCTACTACACGGGAGGTGGTCTCAAGACCCTGACCCTTAGTTTTAAGCTGTACACATTATTGATTCTTCTGCGTAGCCCTGGACATTTGTAGGACTGGCAGCTTGATCCCTCGGTTGGATTTTGCATTTATGTGGTTCTCAAAATATGTACTTTTCCCTCTAGCTCTAAAGACCTTTGCACTCCAGGAATCCTAAGATACGTAAATACCCTTTTATCTGCTAATAAGACCTTTGGAATCCATGGAATCTTCCTAGAGGCTTTGATGAGATTGGGTTTGGATCTTAGGGCAGGATTGCCTCAGAGGTGCTGGTGTTTTCTTCCTTAGAGGCACATCACATCTAGATTTATCTTTTTGTGATTTCAGCAGGAACACGTACTTTTTTACATTCCAAACTATACAGTAGTCCCTACCCCCTGCCCCCATCCAAGGTTTCTCTTTCCGAGGTGGGCTCTTTGGAAGATGCTTAGGTCGTGATGGTAGAGCCCCATGAATGGGATCAATGTTCTTTTAAAAGAGATCTCACAGGGCTCCCTTACCCCTTCTGCCATGTGAGGACACAGCAAGAAGTCTGCCACCTAGAAGATAGCCCTCACCTGACCGTGCTGGCACCCTGACCTTGGACTTCCAGCCTCCAGAACTGTGAAAGATAAAGTTCTGTTGTTTATAAGCCCCCCCCCCCCCGGTCTGTGGGATTTTGTCACAGCAGCCTGAAACAGACTAAGACAGGGTCCCACATTTTCATTTTGTGTTGTGAAACGTAGGCCCCAAATTAGGTGGCCAGTCCTGAGTAGGGACTCCAGGAGAATCAAATCAGGCAAAAGGCAAACCTTGCTTACAGCGTGGTTGGCTTCGGGCTGGCTTTTGGCCCATTTCTATTTCTGTGCCAGGTAAGTCTGGCTGAAGTTCACAGAGACATGGCCTAAAGCTGAGTGACAAACAGATCCGGGCTCCCAAATGTGCTTACGCAGAGTGAGTGTGAGCGTTTACTCAGTGATGGGAGTGGGGCTTGGCACCCCTTGGCTGAAAAACATGCCCCTATTGATTGTGAGGTTACTACCCAGATGGCTCTTTGAATCAGTATTGTCCAATCACTTTTCTTAGTTGCCACCCCCTCCACCGCCTTCCGTGTGTGTAATACAGCGCTTCGTACACTAATGGAACTGGGCTGGGTGATTCAATGCGCTCCCCTGCAATGCTGATGCTGCTGGTCCATGAACCAGCCTGTGAGCAGAAAGAGTCCTAGAAACAGAGTAGCTGGTGATGGAGCCCAGAGGTGTGACGAGACATTCATGTGCCAAGCTGACTGGGTCACGGGGGCACAGGCATTTGGTCAAACATGATTCTGCATGTGTCTGTGAGGGAGCTTTTGGATGAGATGAACTTTGAGTGGGCAGACTAAGGAAAGCAGATGTGGGTGGGCCTCATCCAATCAGTTGAAGGCTTGAATGAAGCAAAAAGATGCACTCTCCTGCAAGTGAGAGGGAATGGCTCCTGCCTGACTGATGGAGCTGGGGCATCAGTTTTTCCTGCCTTTGGACTCGAACTGAAATGTCAGCTCTTCCTGGGTCTCAAGCCTGCCGGCCTTGGACTGGAACAACACCATTGGCTCTCCTGGGTCTCCAGTTTGCTGACTGTGGATCTTGTGACTTGTCAGCCTCCACAGTCACATGGGAAAATTCTTTATCGTGAATCTCTAGATATATACTTCCTATTGGTTCTGTTTCTCTAGAGAATGCTGACTATTACAGAGGTCAAATGGGATAGCTGGGCTTCAATGTTAAGGGCTGATGCTTTTCAGCAGTAGCCAGATCACATTGGGCTGGTTACTTACAACCTCTGAGGCTTGGTTTCCCCACCATAAAGCCTGGTAGTACAAATTACACATATAGGGTTTTTCAACCTCGGCACTAGTGACCATGGGCTGGATGATTCTTTGTGTGTGTGTGTGTGTGTGGGGGGCCCATCCTGTGCACTGTAGGATGTTGAGCAGAATCCCTGGTTTCTATACACTAGAGGCCGGTAGCACCCCTCGCCCCAGTTGTGACAACTAAAAACGTCTTCAGACATTGCCAAATGTCCCCCGGGGGTCACAATCGCCCTGCTTGAGAAACACTGATATAAAACTGCCATCTTGAGGTCGTTGCTCCAGGATCTAGAGAGGTTACATGTGTTCCAAAACCGTTCCATTCATGCTGCAAAAGAGACTCATTTATAACGCTGGTGTCATCCAATGGAAAAAAAATTGTTAATGACCCAGAGACTGCTCTTTTTGTGTGGGATAAATCCTCCTACTTGTGTCTGTAAGCATGAGACTTCCAAGCCGCTCTGCTTGGCGCATAGAGTGGAGGTCTGCAGTTTAAGAATCTGTTTTTCCAAACGCACAGGGGACCAGAGTCATAATCCTAAACAGGAGAGAATCCAGCCAGGAGTATTTTGTAGTATGCTGGCGCATGGCAGCTGTGTCTTCCTGAAATTATGGTTTGCCTGGAATACGTTTTCAATTGGCTCGTTAGCATTTTGTTGAATATAGCCCATGGGTTAGGAAAGAAAAGAAGCAAAACTGTAGCTCTGGGAAGGGAGACTTGGACAGGCAGGAAGTGGGTGACTATGAGTGTTCTAAGTTTGGGAGAGATTGGTCTAACTTTTTTTTTTTTAAACCTGCATTTGAATAACCCAGGTACAAAAGGAGTCTGCCTGCAACATGACAGCCATGAACTGATTCCAAGGACATTGGCTTCGCGCTGAGAAGCCAACGCAGAGCAGAACGCAGCACTGAAATGGACCAAACACAAAGATTGTTTGGCTTATCCACACAGCTGACTCTTCCGGAATACCCTGCATCTCTTTGGAGTGAAAGATTAGGAAATGAGAAAAACCCTTCATCTCCAAACTGGACACAAATCAAGGAAGTCCCATTTGAGAAATATGCTCCCAGTCTCCCCGTCCACACACAAAATCTAAACAACGGCTTTTCCGATCACAAGTCAACTAAGTGTCTAAAGTTAAAGACACAGAGCCATGAAATAAAGGCTCAAGGAATAACCCCACCCCTTCCCCATTCCAATCTCTGAACCTGGGGAGAGGTCTGGGGTTAGGGATCTTGGCATTTCTTTACAGTCCCTAAACCAGCAAGACAGGAATTAGCAAGCACTACATCTAATCTCCACGGTGTGTGGATTTGCATTATTTAAATACATGGGAAGCGCCCATAATCGAGTAATTATTCCAGCATTTGAAGAATGCCAAACAATGAGCCATTTCTTCTTCAGACCCAATCCGGCCCATTTCCGTTTTCCTCTTAGCACATTGTGTAGAATTACCCAATGTGTCACTTCCTAGAACACTTGATTGTTTACACAAGTAAGCAAGACTTCTTTGGCAGTATTTATTTCTCTCATTTTAGACATGATGATTGCAGCCTTCGCGGTGCTCCCTTTTCTAGAAGCTTCTCAAGTATTGAATATGTATAGAGGCAATTTTGTTCCTTCCTTTTTTAAAACAAAGGTTACCCTTTGGGAAGAGGGGTGGAGCGAGAAGGCCGAATCTAATTGGGAATAAAAATCTCCAAACTCTGTGCTTGCTTGTCTGGTATGCAAGGAGTGTGTTGGATTTACTCCTTAACAAGCATTTTAAAGAAAATATGCTGCAAGCTATACTTGAGTGCATTTTAACAGTTTCGGCAAGGGGATTTCCCAGAGGGTCTGTGAGGAGGAGAACAATTATTTGCATCTCGATTACCCAGAGCCTAAGTGGATTTTTCCTGAGCTGTTTTTCCATCAGAAATCTTGGTGGGAGGAGAGGTCACTCCAATGTTTGTAGTTCTGTTGTTGGCAAAGCTGTGGTTTTAATATGGAGGCAATAAAGAATGCATAATTGTGCATTTACCGAAGACCAAAGACTGCTTTCCCTACAGTGTTTTGTGTGTGCATGTGTTTTTGTCCAACACGGAAAGCCCCGCTTGACTGTAAGAAAGACAGGCCTTATTCTCCCTAACAATTAACACACGCAGACAAGGCTTTCCAATTTATGGCCAAGTTGGGAGTTAAGAGTCCCTTCATCCCTCCTACCAACTCTCCTCCATCCCAACCCCCAGCACAGGTCTTTGGGGACAATCAGCAGCTGCCTGGGGCAATCATTACAAGTCAAAAGGGACTAATGGTGCAATAGAGGGGGCCTCAGGGCACTCCAAGTTTCGTTGGCTCCTTGTGTGAAGACAAATGCAATGAGCCTGCTTTACTTGTCTGAGTCAGAGAGGTACAGGGGCCGTGGGTGGGCACGTGGATAAAGCTTCTTCAGTGAGGGTCCCCAATCTGCTGTTACTGACATGCCATGTCACTCTCCTGAATTCTCTGCTATTCATGTGCAAATGCCATTAGGGACACCTGTAGATGTTATGATGATCAAATGACTCATATTTGCTAAGCACTTGGAAGAGGGTGAGGCAGCCGACTCTCTTAGGTCAGGCCCCCTAAAAGCTGTGTCGAGGTGGGGGTTCTCATGTGAGTGATTGGCGTGTGCTGGCTGATGGAGGTATGGGAGGCAGGCTAGGGCAGGGAGGAGCTAGAAAAGCCATGGTAGCTCACAGCAGATCTGGAATGTGAGGTGCACTAGCGTTTGTACCACCAAGACAAGGGGGCTGGGTTGTCATTCTGCAGAATGAGTCCCTAAGGAGGTGGGTGTAACAACCCAGACATCAATCAGCCACGGGTAAGTCTCTGAAAGGGTGCCTGCCCCAGCCTAGGAGATCTGGGCGGGGCGCTGCATCTGCTATGCAAATCAACAAGTATTTGATGACAGCCGCTCCACGTGCCAAGGAACAAGGGCTCAGAACTCGGGAATCTGAAGACCTGAGCCTGTTTCCTCATCCAAGACGTCTTTCTTTTGGTCTCAAAAGGCCTCCTCTGAGTCCCTAGTTTGAGGTTGGCTGACCTCATTTGTAGACACCTTACAGTCATAAGTGCCTATTTCTTTGTTTAGCCCTGAACTTGGCGGGTAGGGAGTGCAATGCTCCATCCTATTCTCTGTAGCACCCCAACGCCCAGCACAATGCCTGCACCTAGTAGGTCTGCAGCACATACTTGCTGTCAGTTAGAATGAATACATAACACCTGTCACCGTCAGCCGCAGGCCTTTTAGCTCCTAATGGGTGTAGCTTCCCACACCCCCTCCCTCTCTATCTGATACTTTTCATCTTGCCTTTCCTTCCCCCAGTTCTTTGCTGTGTGGGGGTGTTCTCAAGGGTGTTCTCCCTCTTTTTCCACCCCCATTCTGTTGAGGCTGGCTTCGCTGCAATACCTTCCAGCCTCATTCGGGGTAATTGCCACTGATAGCGCCCTGATTTATGAAATTCTCAAACGACATGATGCCTGGAAAGGCCAGAATGCAGCTTCAGCCCGGCCATGCGTGGTGGTGAGGTGACTGCAGGGTGAGCAGGAGGAGAGAGGAAAGGAAGGCAGTGGCAGCCCCCTTGGGAATAAATCATGCTGATCAGAAGGAAAGCTATCAGAGCAAAGCACTTGGGCATTCCCTGGGCCGTGCAAGATCACCAAGTATTTGGTTTTTTTCATTCTCTCCCTCTCTTGCCCTTCGACATTGAATAACCATCCATGTTTAACTAAAAGGACTTCAGTGGAGGAATTTCTGGCTTATAACATTCGGGTGGGGGCAGATACTTGGGGAGCAAGGATGTTTCTGCGTTGTGGTGGGAGGAAAGGCCTTCCTTGGATATGGTCCAATTAGCACTTTCCATGCCTTCACATTCTTCTTTTTTTAAACAACTTTCCCCTTCTAAAAGTAATATTACCATTTTACAATTTGGAAGGAAAATAATTTTTTAAAAAACAAGTCATCCCTCTGAAGGAATGCAAACTACTAGGGGCATTTTGGCAGGTTTTCCTTTAGCCTCTTCCCCCAGATAGCTCCATTTGGACCCCTGTTAAGAGTTTTTACTAGATATTTTTGTATCACTTTAACAGCGTTTTGAAAACCTCCCTGATATTTTCCTGATTTCCTGGCATTAAGTCTTGTGGCCAAGGGTCTGGAGCACTAAGTAACTGGGGGATTTGGAGCAAGAGAGAACCCCAACTTTGGACTTCAGTTTCCCCAGCTATGAGATGTGAGAGGAACATAAATTACCACGAGGTTTCATGTTTTAGGAGCTGACCTGGCTTCCTCCCCAGCAGTGGCCTACGTGGGTATCTGCTCAAACTATCAAACCCTCCAGACTGGAAGACAGAAGACCTCAGGGCAGGTCAGAGTGCTGGCTCTGAGTGGGGACGCTGGGTCAGCCCTTCTGGGGCTCTCCAGGCAGGAGAAGGGGCCACCTGCCCCACCTCGGGTTCCTTCTCCAGCTCCCTCAGACCCCCTCGGGGGCTCAACCCACCTTCGCGGATATTCGGGAGACCCAGGGCACAGCTACCCCAAGTGAGCAGAGGGGAGGAATGGGTGAAGTGAGGTGACCGCCCTCTCCCCCAAGAATTGTTTGGGCCCCAGGAGTCAGACCTAGGCAGGCTGCGCCTGCAGCCCGGGTGGGGCACCGTTCTCCCGGCCCCCCTTCCTCTCCGCGGTGGCCCGGGGGCGGACGGACGCGGTGGCGCCCATCCTGGCCCCCGTGCGGTTTCCCGGCGAGGCCTTAGGAGGTGGTGGAGCGGGAGGGGAGAGGGAGGAGCACGCGGAGCAGGGTGTGGGTGGGAAGGAGCAGTGGGCTGGGGTGGAGGAGAGGCGGCTGGCGGGGTGGGGGCTGGCGGGTAGAGAGGCCCAGAGTGGAGTAGCCCCCCGGGGAGACTGGAGGCGGAGCAGCCGAGAGAGATGGAAGGAGTTGCCTCGGCCGTGGGACCGGGAAAAGAAGGGGCGGAGCAGCGGGCGGGGCGTGGGCGGGGCGTGGGAACGCCCCGCCCCCGACCGGGCCGCGCCGAGGAACGAAGATGGCCGGGCGCGCCGCGGGAACCGAGAAGCCGCTGGCAGCAGCGGCAGCAGCAGCTCCTGGGCTGTGACTCCACGCGTGGCAGCAACTCTAGCGACCCGGGCGGAGCGTGCGTGCGGTGCAGGCAGCGGCGCGCAGGACCAGACGGCGGCAAGCGGGCGCCGGTGCACGGGCGCCCGGCGGAGGATGCACCGGGCGCGGCGGGCGGCTCCCCGCAGCCGCCCCCGCGCCCCGGGCGCCGGGCCTTAGTGCTGGCTGAGGAGGCGGCGCGCGCGGGGCGGCCGGCGGCGGCGGGGCCCGCGCAGTCATGCCATGGCTGAGCGGCGGCCGGCGGCGGCGAAGGGACAGCCGCGCGAGGCCCGCGAGAGCCGCCGCCGCCCGCGCAGCCCCCGCGGGAGCCACCGCCGCCCGCGTCCCCCGCCGCGGCCCCCGCGCCTCCCGCGCCCTCCGCGCCGCCGCGGGCCCGGGAGAGCGCCGAGCTGCCGCTACCCGCCGGCTGGGAGGAAGCTCGCGACTACGACGGCCGCGTCTTCTACATCGACCACAACACGCGCCAGACGTCGTGGATCGACCCTCGCGACCGGTAAGGGCGCCGGCGGGGGGCGCGGACGCGGGCCAGGATCCGGGCGCCCCATCCCTTGGGTTCTGGGAGAGGCTCGAGGACATCGGGAGGTCCCCACCTTCCCATCCCCGGGGCCCTGGCCGAGGATCGAGGCGCCCAGTGTCCCGGCTTCAAGCCCCGGAGCGCGAAGTCCCGACCACCTCCCGGCCCCCGCCGCGGGCGGACACTCTGACTTGGTTCCCTCACGTCACCCGCTGACCGGCGCCTGGGAGCTGGGCGCCTGGAATTTCCTCTCCCGGGGCTGACGGATGGCCCTCTTTTCCTTTTTCCGCCGCGGCCTCGCCCATCCCTGCCGGGCCTCTGCGGCCCGCGGCCCACGGCCCACGGCCCCGGGCTGTGGCCTCGCAGGCGCCCCGGCCCGCGGTGGCCAGATGAGCTGTCACCTTGGAGCACAAACGTGCGCCCCAGCTTCGTGGTGTGGGTTCCTTGTCTGACGTACCCAGCCTAGTTTCCATCCATAGACTGCCGCCAGACGGGACACTTCAGGGATTCCCAGTTCTTTGGGAGTTGGGAGAGCCTCTTCCCAAACTGTGATGGTTACTCTTTAGCGCCTTAAACCGTTGAGTTAAAGTTCTGATTGAAACAGCCTTGTGTACTGCGGCCAGAATGAAATATGATTAGACCCAGATGCTTTTGGAATAAACGAAACGCAAGAGTTGAATTTTAGGTTTCCTTTTTGTGCAAGATACGAATAAGGCACTAAGTTGTCTTATTCATGCAAGTAAATCCTATGGAGGAAAAAACGGATTCTTGCATTTAATGAAGTTCATGCAGTGATGCTTTTCCTTAACTTTTCAATGGCTCAGCTGCTTTTGGAGCGATGCATTTTTGTGTGTGTGGCATTGGGAATTCTGTTGAAACGCAGTGTTTCCAATGGTTATCTGATATCTTGTCCTATCTGGAGCAAGTTCTCTCCATGGCCTGAGTGCCAGAAAAGTAATACCGCAGGCTTCCCAGTGATTTTAAGACTTAAAAAGGCCCAGTGTGGTGACATCGCGCCTGCTTCCTCCTACCTGCACAGGAAAAGGCAGCGCTGCATGGCACTGGTGTTTGAAAATAAACTTTGGAGGAGGGAAGCTGCTGAATTATTGTTTGAAGATTTCTCTGGGTTCAGATAGGGAAAAACAAAACAAAACAAAACAAAGCAATAGGATCGTGGTTCCGTAACATTCTCTCTGAACATTGCAAACTTCTGGACTCAGAAACTTAGATAATCCTAGCACAGTTTTATGGATTAAAAAGATGCTTAGTTATTTGAAAACCAGGTGAGATCATATTATAATTTTAACCAAAGGCTAGAGCCACAGCTGTTTAATCAAGCCTTGGATGGCTCTGGAATTGGTAGAACTGCCTGGAATGTGGTGCCCTTTTATGCTGTATGTCTGTTAAAAACGCAAACAACTGGAAAATGAACCAATTAAAAATACTGTTTTGCTTCGGAAGGGCTAAGGTTCATTTTATGAGGGTAATATAAAACAGTTGTGGTTACATTGGAGTGGGGATTCGTGATGAAAAGTATAAATGTAAGAATTTCCGTTTTTATGGTACGACACAGGACATAGGTGAGCAGACCCTACATAAGTCAGCTTGTAGAATCTTCCTTTTTGTGTATTTCATACACATTTCCTGTTTCTCCTTCCAGAAATCTGTTACTGAATGACATTCTCACCCTTTTCAGACATCACTTATGTTAGAGCTTTTTAAAAGGTCCTGTTTCTAATGCAAAAGTGTCGATTGAGTGAACAAAAGTGGGTATTTTACATTTTTTTGTAAAGTAAAAACGTGTATACTTTTATGAGACATTGTTTTTATAGTGAGTGAAAATTCAGCAGGGGACAGCTTGCACTTCAGCTCCCATAATACCTTGCCCGAAATATGTATGGAATGTTCGGCAAGCCACAAACATTTAAGTGGAGTCTCTGAAGGGTGTAAATGGTGTAATAGTCATTCTTCTTCTTCTTTCAAAACAGAACCCTGCCGATTTTTATAGATTTTTATAGGTGACCGGGTAGCCTTTAAAGTTGGAATTGTTTTATTATGTGGAAAAAACTGTGTTGGAGCACATCTTCTCCACGCGTGTCTGACAGTTAAAACCCTTTTTGAGTCACCTTTGATTCACATGACCAGAAAACAGTATTTAAGAGATGAGGACTTTCCCCACACAGATCCCAAAGTGAGAACTGACAGGAGAGAGACCAATAGATAGGTTTTTAAGGAAAATGAAATTATGGGGGAATTTGAATGGAGTAGGTTAGGTGAAAATTGTTGCTGACATAAAACATTTCATATATAATTTAGTACAAACTGTAATAGCATAAAATATACTCCTGCAAGCAAAGTAACCAAGGGCCAGCGGTTGTAAACAATCTCTTCCAGTTTTCTATTCATTCCATTCATTGTTGTGTTTAATAGCATTGGACATTGCCATCTCAGGACGTGTTGGTGAATTATGGTAGCTGTACTTTCTTTTTCAAGTCACAACAAAGAGGTTGCAAGCCTAAGGAAACATCTTTACAGATGTGGCTACAGATGTGTAAAACATCTCAGTACTTTCAAAACAGAATTCTTTTAGTTTGATTATGAACCCATCTTAGGTTGAAATTCACTTTCTCCGTGGATCGGTATTGCGAGTGTAATTTTCACAGTTACTTTTCTGGGAATCATACCCAAAACCTTTCTTAAAAAAATATAAAGTTAATTCACCATTTCTATGGCTGGTAGTTTCTGTGGGTGAGTCTTGTGTGGTTTACATTAGGGGCACATATGTATTCTACATATATTAACTTGGAGCTCAATGACTACTTTATAGAAAGGTATTTACCATTTAGGCAGAAAATAAGGGAAGGACATTTTTGCATCCTTTGGAAACACTCAGTGCCTTGGATGGTTGTGTATGCACACACGTGCTTCCTGCAGGGTTGTGTTGATACTATCCTATAGATGGAAACTTCGTGTTCTGTTTCCTCTAGCTCAGGTTTTATTGCACAGTACTGGAAATGCCAACCTTGAGCAGCCAAAGCATGGTGGACCATATCACGTTGGAGATCAAAGCAGAGCGTAAATGCTCATGGTGGTGCTGGAAGGCCCAGATGATATCATGACAAAAGCTTGTAGGGATCCATTTGCTCACGAGGCAGATTTGACCTGCGCCACATGGAGGAGCTCTGTGGTATCGTAAGCGGCCTTTGGACAGGCTGTTGCTTTAAGGAGAAAGCAACCCATGGTTCAGGAGTTTGCCAGGTTGAAGCCCCACAGCACAGAGCCAGATGACATCACTGATTGCTACCTTCTTGGAACCTTTACTGAGTATTAATTAGTAGGGCATTTACTATATTTACCTCACAGAGTCTATTTTGGGATTATCTAAACTTTCTGATAAACAAGTAATGATGTCTCAATTTTTCATTTTTGAAGATTATAGATAGTGTTTGTATGAACACGGGGGAGTGTTTTGCTTTTAAGGCCATAAGAGGTGGGCTTCTGGAAGAATCTTCTTCCATTGAAATTATCAACTACTTCATAGTCTATTCTTGGTCTAATATCTTTCTTTTCTTTCCTTCCTTTTTTTTTTTTTTTTTCAAGTGAATGGAAAAGTAATTCATTTCCAAAAATAGCTCCTGGATGTTTGGTTTCCTTTTCTTCCCTTTCACTCTGATTTTGGAAGTGGAAATAACATGCTTCACCTTCTCTGGTAGGTTCTACTTCAGGAGCCCTCGGGTCAGGTGATGTGTTAAATGTCACCTGGCGAGCCAGGTGAGCTTCTTCTAGCCCGGGTCCTTTTGCTAATGTGGGCTGCCTTTCTAATAAATCCAGTACGATTAATCTGATGGAATAAAAGCAGAGCTAAGTTCTCCTGAGTTCAGTTATTCCCCTTTAAATCCAGTCGAATGAAGAACTATTTATAGAGATTCTTGGCCTCTTGTGTGCTGGATGGTAGATGGAGACGTTTGTGTGGGGGTGGGAGACAGACATATAAAGTGCAGCCGGTGATGGCCTGCAGGTACCATTATCAGGTGGTGATGGCTTCTGGGAAAAGGAGCGAGAGCTCACTTGAACCTTGGAGGCAGGGGTGGTCTTTATCCTCATCCATCGATCTCCTGGATTGAGGGTTTCTCGTACTTTCTCAGCACTGGAGAAGAAAAGGGGAAATTGAGAAAAGTGCTGGAGATGAGGAAATGCTGGGTGTGTTCAGAATAAATGAGGGAATCAGACAGTTTGACCGACCCAGTCTTCGTGTGAGAGAGGTAGGACTCGGGCAAGACCACACGTAACTTAGACTCCTAAGCTTTGGGGTCGGATGACCTAGGACTGTCTTGTTCGAACTCCTCATTTCGCACCCGAGCGCCACAGCCAAGGGGCGCGTCCTTCCGGCAGTTGGAAGGAAAGGACGTGAGCTGTGCCTCCTGATCTGGAGCCAGTGCTCTTTCCAGTGTGCCACCCAACTACACAATCCCTGCTCTGTTTCAGGCATCTGCCTCTGTTCGTTGGTTCATTCATTCATTCATTCATTCATTCATTCATTCATTCAATGACTGTTGCACAGCTTCTCAGTTTCAGGCACTTCCAGGGCTTAGGACTCCAGTGGTGAGCACGGCAGACAGGCCCCTACCTCCGTGAGGCTTACGCTGTGCTTGTGCCCCTCCCCATAAGGCCTCACCGTGTTATTCCTGCCTCCTGGTTTCTTCTCGCTGGAATCCTTTGGGCCTGTGCTTATGGCAGACATATGTGGGGTGCTTAGCATGTGCCAAGTGCTCTAGGCATTTGTGTGGATGCTTGCACTGAAAACCCATGATGGCTGCACAGTGTAGGTGGGCAGCTGATGAAACTAGGCCAAGGGAGGGTGACTTAGTAACTTTGCTTCCCACAGCCAACTAGGGGCAGCACCTGCCCAACTCTGGAGTTCAGCCCAGGTCTACTACCTGCATTTGAGCCTCCCTTGCCTGGGTAACTGGCCCTTGCGCCGTGTTATACCCACCGGTTATTTTTATCTTGCATCATTATTGTTTGATATTTAAACCCCCACCCCCCACCATGGTAGGTAGAATAATGACTCCCCAGAGAGGTCCGTGTCCTAGTCTCTGAAAGCTGTTGATAAGTTCCCTTCCATGGCAAATAGCATTTGTAGGTGGGATTAAGTTATGAATGAATCTTGAGATGAGGTCATTATACTGGATTATCTGGGTGGGCCCCATATAATCACAAGGGTCCTTACAAGAGGGAAACAGGAGGGTCAGAGTGAGCAAAAGAGATGTGACAGCAGAAGCAGATGTTCCGAGTCGTGGCCGCGAGCCAAGGGATGCAGGCAGCCTATAGGAGCTGGAAGCGGCAAGGAGATGGAGTTTTCCTGAGAGCCTATGGATGGAACACAGCCCTGCTGACACCTTAATTTTAGCCAAATAAAACTGATTTTTGACTTCGGACCCCTAGAGCTGTGAGATAATACATTTGTGTCATTTGACACCACTTGGTTTGTGGCAGTTTGTTACAGCAGCAGTAGGAGACTAATACACCCCATACTTTGTTTTCCCAGTGAGCATGGCAGCATGTGGTCAGCATGGCGTCTTTGCTAACACCCACAGCAGCTGACTTTTAGTGTGTGCTTAGATGGTGCCATGCTAAGCTTTCTGTACCCGTTGTCTCCCCTGGCTCTTCACAACAGCCCTAGGAGTCCGCGTTTCCTGTGGACTGAGCCTGGAGTCTTCTCACATTAGGCAGCAAGTCGTATCTATTGAGCAAGCCAAATGTGGGGCAGTGGGCAGGGTGGCTTTCCTAGAGAGGAGACCGGTTGGAAACGATCAGACCTGTTCCCAGATGACGAGGGGCCTGAGCTGTGGAGATCCAGGCCCTAGCCTACAACAGGCAGGGACTACGGAAGAGAAGTTGTGAAGGGAGCGAGAAGTTCCCAGGATTTAGCTGCTGCTTGCACAGAGCAGGTGAAATCAGGAAAAGGGCCAAAGGACTCTTGCTGACGCCTTAGGGGGAACTGAGACTGCCAGGGGCCCCCTGAAGACCTCCTGTTAACCCTGCTCGTGGGCCTCCGTTGTTCGGCTGCTGCTTTGCTGTGTGTGTGTGTTCCGTGACTGGGTTGCACATAGAAGCATGTTGAGTCACTCACTTGACTGTCTTGCTGATGGGCAGTGTCCTCAAAGGTATCCAGACGGGGAAGGGATTACCTTAGAGCAGGGTTCTCAGCCTGGCACTGTTGAGATTTGGGGCTTGGCAGCTCTTTGTTGGGGGCTGTCCTGCATAGTGTACTAGGAGGTTTAGCAGCGTGTCTGGTCTCACTCACTAGATGCCAGTGGCACGGCCCCAAGTCCCAACAACCAAAAGTGTCTTCAGACAGTGCGGAGTGTCCGCTGGGGAAGCAGCACGGCAAGGCTGAGAACCCTGAACTACTTCTGTCTACTCGGTTACAGTGATTCACGTTTACGAGCTGCGTTTGTTTTAAGCAGATTGACACTTACTGAGCTGTTGCGTAACAGAGGGTAAGACCCCAGAGGCCTGATTTTTGTGTTTCCATGAAGAAGATATTTATACGAAAAGCCCTGAACTTACTACACCATGCAAATAGTAATACCAGCGTATGAAACTTTGGGGATGCATTTTAGTCCGAGTATAGTTTTCAATGTTTAGAATATTCTCATTGAGAGGTAGTTTGTGAATGTCAAGTGTCTACGTATACACAGGAGCAGAAGAAAATGAATGTGTGAACACTTCATGCTCTGCAGCGCCTCGAGGGCTGCCTGGCCTGGGCGTGTGTGCGGGCGGGGGCAGTATGAGGAGGCCTAAGCCGCCTGGACTCGTCCCGGCTCCTTGTATGGACCAGGGACGGTGAGAGGATGGCCTCTGCCTGTGCTCAGGAGCTGCAGAGACAGGGCAGGGCGTCGTGAAAGGCCGCTTGTGGAACTGTGGAACCGCCAGCAGTTTCTATCTTTCCTTAAAGCTCAAGGGGCTCAGGGAGAGAGAAGGGAGGAGGAAGGGAGCTGGCGGGCCCAGCCCCTAGGGGCCAAGCCCTGGCTACAAGGCAGCTTGAATTGTTCGCATGTGGGTGGCTCACAAGCCAGGCCAGAGATCTGAGCGACTCCTGTGTGCCAGCCTCGGTGCTACCAGCAGACAGAGCACGGCCAAGGCGAGTGTGACATTTCCAGGCCGTGTGGAGCTCGGTCGGGACACCAGATAGCCATCACAGGAGATGCATTCTTCTGCCACTTGCAGCTCTGTCCGTGGAAAGGTGCCCGTCTCCGGTGTGGGGAGCCCTCTGAATGTATGGGCTGCCTGCGTTTGCCCTGAACGTTGTCCCCATTTAAAACAACTGAGATACACGTCACGTACCATGAAATGCACCCTTTTTAAAGTGCACAATTTCGTGGTTTTTAGTATATTCACAAGGTTGTGCAACCGTCGCACGATCTAATTCCAGAACATTTTTATCACTCCCAAAAGAACCCTGTACCCACGAGCAGTCACTCCCCACCTCCCTCTGCTCCTGGCAACCACTCGTGTGTTCTCTGTCTCTGTGGATTTGCCTGTTCGGGACATTTCATATAAATGGAGTCACCCAGTCTGTGGCCGTCTGTGTTTGGCTTATCTCACTCAGCATGATGTTTTTTGAGGTTTATCTGTGTCCCGGCATGGATCAGCGCCCCATTCCTTTTCATTGCCAAATACTGTTCCACTGTGTGGCCGGCTGGAGCCCGTTTGGAAGCCGCCCCGGAGTGCCCTCCCTGTTGGGGCGTTCCCTGCAGAATACAGGAAATAGCTATGTCTTTCATTCCATTATGTCAACTCCCAACTGTTTTACTCACAGAAAAATGACCATTCATATGTTTACAATGTCAAAATATAAACATGACCTCGTGTACTCCATGGAAGGAACGAGGTCTGGGGCTGGCCATGGTCGGCTGCTGTCTTCGGCTCCTTGATAACCAGGAGTGGCCTCCCCATGCGGGTGGTGTGCAGCCAACCTGGCCGGGGAGCTTCGGGAATCTCGGTGCCCTCTGCACGTGGGGCCCAGGTAGCTCCGTGTTCTAAGCTGCCCTGGAGAGGACAGAGTGTAGCCAAGAGTCACAACCATTTTGTGCCAGAGCCAGTGGAAAAGTGATATAGGAGGTGCTGATGTTTAACAAAACTGGAGATGGAAATCTTAAAATTGAGAGGTTTGATGAGTGTATTAATTTTTCTCTGCAAAGTAGGGAGAGATGATCATTTGTTTTTCAAGGAGAAGAAGGTTCTGTGGATCAGCTGGACAGGCCTGCCTTAGGGTCGGGGCGTCATTTATCTAATTGGGCCTCCTTCTAACCTGTTTGAGCTTTGGTTTCCTCCCACATATACTGGGGTCAGTATGGGCTGTGGCGAGGGTCTGTGAGCGAGGGGACCCCGTGCAGAGCCTGGGTCGCACACTGCAGCAGCCCCAGCTACAAGGCAGCGCGAATTGTTCGCATGGAGGGCACGGCACTGAAGCCAGGTTGGCAAGTCGCTGTTCTGGAGGACGGAGATATAGTGGAATGATACTGATCTTGGGTGGGTACTTTCAGTCTGTCACTGTGCATTTGGAATTTCCAAATTATAACAGATAGCACTTTTATTGCATTTTGCTTGAGAATTGCGCAGCCCGTGTTTTTCGAAAAATTTCTCTTCCCCTTTTTTCCCGATCTCCGATAATTTTTGGAAGTGGCAGTTACATTGGGACAGGTGGGTGTACTTGGGTGAAGCCCGTGAGGGTTTGGAATGGGGGAGTTTCATGTTTCCTGGCCCCGGATGACTGATGGACCTTGCCCGGTAGGTCAGGGACGAAGGGGGTCGTGTCTTGCTGGCCTACCGCGCTCTGACCTCTAGGATGGCGCCTGGCATTCACAGGTCAGTGCAGGATGGTCCGGCTGCAGCCGTGTATATTCGTGCCCTCCCTTCCGTTTTTCTTCTTCTGTCCCGAAATGCCCTTCGTGCACACTAGCCTACTTCCAAGAGAAAATTAAAGTTTTTAAAGAAGGGGTGATGCTATCCTGATAGGAGGCCCCCCCTAAAGCCTGTTGTACTCATTTATGTAGTTTCATGCACTTCACGTGACTGTTCAACTGCTTGATGCAGCCCAAGCAGTGAAAAGTTCGTAAAAATGAATAGTTTGGCATCATGGTAACCAAAGAGCTGCGCGGTGGAGTTTTCTTTGCAACCATCTGTGCTCGTCTCCTGCTGACCCCGCTCTCAATCCTTGGTTGGTGCTGTGCTCCGATGCACAGACGTGTGTGGACCTGGCCGTGGAAGCCCTTTCAAATACTCTGGCCCATAGGGAGCTAGGGTATCGTCTGCATTCCACGGCCACCCATCGAAGCATTCTTGCCCTACGAGAATGACACCATGCATAAATATGTAGCTTGCTTGTGTTCTTCTAGTACCTTCTCTACACCTCTACCTACATATACTTGCATAAACCCAGATTTTTGTTTCGGGGTTTTACATAAATAGGACTATACTATTAATTTTTTTCCTGTGACTACAGCATGGTGGCTATAATTAACAGTACTGTACTACTGTATTATATATTTGAAAGATGCTAACAAAGTAGATTTTAAAAGTTCTCATCACAAGAAAAAAAATTTTGTAACTGTGTGGTGATGGATGTTAACTAAACTTACTGTGGTGACAATTTTGCAATATGTAAATATATCAAATCATGTTGTACATCTAAAACTGACACAATGTTACGTGTCAGTTATATCTCAATTTAAAAAAGAAGAAGAATATATAGATCTACCAGCATTCTTTAAAAAAATGTATTTTTATTGATGTCAAATTCACGTAACAAAATTTCCCATTTTAATGTGAACAATCAGTGGGATTTAGTACAGTCACAATGTTACACCCTCTCTGTCTAGTTTCAGAACATTTTCTTCACTCCAAGAGGAAACCCTGTACCTATTAACTAGTCACTTCCATTCCCCTCCCCTCAGCCCCTGGCAACCACCAGTCTGCTTTCCGTTCCTATGGATTTGCCTGTTCTGGACATTTCATACAAATGGAATCATATGACATGTGGCCTTTTGCATCAGGCTTCTTTCACTCAGCATCATGTTTTCTGAGGTTCATCTGTGTTGTAGGGATCTGGTTTTGTGCTTCTGCTTTTGGTTTGATGCAGGGGACGCACTGTCTTGTGATCCCGCTGAGGGTAGCTGTGTGAACTTTGCCCACAGAGCGGCCAATACCCTTTAAGGAAAATTAATTGAGGATCAAAGAAAAGAGATTAATTTAGCTTTTAGTTTGTTACTTTAAGAAAGGGAGAAGTATAAACTATTTTACATTTCTTTCTAAAATTAGGAACAGGAAGCCAAAAAAGTAATATGTGGTTAGACTTTTTAATATCTGGACGCTATGTCTGTGCCTGGTGCGTTGCAGGATAACAAATAATTAACGTCACCTGGTCCTTGTCCTCAAGGAGATGAGAAGGCAGCTGGGAAACAAAAAGAGCTACATAAAATCATAAAGCAACGGTGGGGGCAGGTGAGCCCTGAAGTCAGAGGGTGCGAGAGTCAGCTCCTGCCACCGCGTAAGTCCCTGACTTTCTTCGTGGAGAATGACACTAGTTGTCATTAGTCAACCAACCAATGTTCACTGAGTATAAACTGTTTCCCAAATGTGACGGCTGGTCCCAAGAGATCTTAGGACAGGGCTTTGCAAATAGCAGCGCACGGGTCAAATCCAGCCCAACATCTGTTTTCGTACAGCCTGCGAGATAAGAATAGGTGTTGCTTTTTTAAATGGTTGAATAAGAATCAAAAGAAGTGTAGTACTTTGTACAAGTTACGTGAAATGCAAGTTTCAGTGTCCGTAAATAAAGTTTTATCGGGGCATAGCCACGCTCGTGCGTGTATTATCTGTGGCTGCGTCTGCACGGCAACGGCAAAGTTGGGTTGCTGTGTAGGGACCGGGTGGCTGCAAAGCTGAAACTATTTACTGTCGGCCCTTTACAGAAAACGTTTGCTGAGCCCTGATCTTAGGAGAATCCGGGGTCTAATCAAGATAACCATTGGTCAGTGGGGGTGGGGGTGGATGGGGTGGTGGGGTGCAGGATAAGAAGATCCCAGAGGGAAGTGTAACCAACTGGAGAGAAAGCCAGTGGGGGACCTTTGAGTCAAAGAACCCTCAGGAGAAACTTCTACCCCCAAAAGCTTGTTGCATCTGTTATAAGACAACCAGAGAAAGTTAGATCATTTAATTAACGTGCAAATTAAGACTATATAAGAAGGCAGGACAATAACCACTTTTAGAGAGATTTTCATTAGCAATACAGGTAGGTGTGGGGATCTAATTGTGATTTTTGTTAACAATGCTGCACTGTATGCTTGAAAGTTGCCAAGAGAGTGGATCTTAAGTGCTCTCTGCACAAGAAGGAAATGAGAATCATGTGACGTGATGGAGGTGTGAGCTAATACTACAGTGGCGGGCATACTGCAACAAATTAGTATCCAGTCATTACCTTGTGTCCCTTAAACTTGCACAGTGTTACCTGTCACTTGTATCTCAATTAAGCTGGAAAAACAAAACAAAACACACACACAGTTAAAAAGCTAAGCTTTAATGGTACACAAAGAGTTCTGTTTCCCGGGACAATTCCGGTATCAGACTCTCATCCTTGGGTGACCCCAGGTAAACGAGCACCCCTCCCTGTCTCTACTATGGGAATCATACATGTGCACATATGTGTCTGCTCAGAACATGCAGAAGGCAAGGAGAAACCCATGTGCTCTCTACCCCGCCCCACCCCCGGTCACAGACCTGGAAACGAAGACAAGGCCCTCTGGACCCACTGTGACAGGGAGAGCCCATGTCAGCCCATTTCCCTTTAGAGGACACCGAGAGGTGGTGCAACGTGGTCCACTGCCGTGTGATTCTAGACGGCGCAGTGCACGCAAGGAAAATGGCATGATTCCATTTATATAGCTTTCTTAAAATAATAAAATATAGAGTTGGAGAACAGATTAGTGGTTGCCAAGGGTGAGGGATGGGGGCAGGGATGGGTGTGACTATAAAGTGTGCAGGGCGGGGGGAGGCTTGTGGGGTGGGCTATTTCTGTATCTTTGTTGTGGTTGTAGAAGCTACACATGTGATGAAATATGGAGACACACACACACACAGACACACACACACACACACACACACACACACACCACAGACACGGGCTCTGAGTAAGTTCTGGATTGCTCCAATGTCAGTAACCAGGTTTGGGGTTGTACTGTACGCTATGGCACGGGGTTGGAGGTTGGGGGTTGGGGGGGCGCGGTGTGAAGGCTGCACAGAAGCTCCCTGTGCATTTGTTTGCAATCTGTGAATCTATGACTATTTCGAAATAAAAAGTTGAGTATTCCTGTTTTTGACCACTTAGATTGCCTTCTGATATTTATGATTAGATAAGCACTGTAATTACAGTGCTGCTTACGTGCAGTTATTTTCTCTGTGGTGGGGTGTTTTTTTCATGTTTGCCTCAGGATAGTTTCAGGAATGGGATGAATCCAGCTGAATGGTTGGTTGGTTGTTGGTTGAATACACTTCCATTTTGGAGTGTTTTAGAAGTATAGAAAAGCCGCAAAGACAGGACAGTTTCGCCACCCGTAAGAGGAGGAGACCATCACGTAACACTTGGTAACCATCACTAGATTCAAAATATAGGTGGTTGTGACCAAAGCAATCACCTCTTTCATTCAGAGGAATTTATCTTCTAGGACAACTCACTAGCACTGCTGTTTGTTTTAGAAAAGTTGACATCTGATTATGTGGCAGTGTTTGGAGTAAAATGAAGTTTGTGGATAAAGGACCAATTCATACTTGGGTTAAATATCAGCATTCTTATCTTTCATATAGTTTTGGAAGAACCTCTTAAAATTGTGTTACATGCTATTTGTTTCTCCTTTGATATATTAAAATGTGACAATTTCTTGTTAGTTAGGCTTTGGGTGCACACAGGGATTGTTATGTCCTGGAATGTGCCACTAACTGCGAGGGCTGCCCACGTGTGGCTAGGTCTGATTTTAGACATGGCTGCTCTGACTCCTGGCTGTGCCATTTACTGTGTGTCCTAAGGCAGGTTACTTGGGCTCTCTGAGCCTCATTTTCCTCTTCCATGAAATGGGGGCACAGGTGAATGCCTAGTGTGCAGTAGACACATTTTAATTGTTCTTGTCGTCATGGTAGTCATTCAGCTTTGTGGTTCTTTTCTTCTGCCTATCTCTTTGTGTCTCTTCTCTTCTGCCTATCAAATATCCCTCCCTCTGTCATGTCACGTCTGCTTCTGAGTTGCTTCCTTATTTACCCTGTAGTTGTATGGCACTGGAAGACCCACCATTGTAAAGACAAGTGCTCAGAATTCATCATGGCTATTTTCCCTCTCTGCTTGGAGCTGTTCTTTGTGTCCTCTTGGTTTTGTGGCTGGGTAAGTGAAGTTGCTGGAAATGATATGCTACGAGAGAGAACAGATTAGAGCAGAGCCATCAAGATTTTTTGGTAAAGGGCTAAATATCGACTTTGCAGGCGATAGGGTTCCTGTTGCAACTGCTCAGCTCTGCTCTTGTAGCTCCAGAGCAGCCAGAGACAATACCTACATGTGGATGGGCCTGGCCATGTTCCAATAAAACTTTATTTACAAAGACAGGAGGCAGGCCGGATTTGGCCCACGGGCCCTAGTTTGTCCACCTGTGATCAATGTCATGCTTGTTTATGTAACATGGTAACACAAGGAAAGCTTTTGCATCTTCAACTTTCATTCTTGTTGTATTAGCTTGGATACAAATGTGAAAATCCCTCAAATGAGTGCAGAATTATCGATTCCCAGGTATAGGTATCATCTTGTTCTGGGGCTTGGTATAGGGGCTCTAAGTCACTGGTGTGAGAGACTTACAGTGTGATTAGACCTCGTTCCATAATTAATAGACACTTAATATTGGACAGACATTAAGAATAGAAGTTGAATGAAGGTCAAGATCTTCAGCTATATCTTCTCTGCAAGCTTGTGCAATATCCACGAAATGGTTTTCGTGTGTGTATTAACGACTTGGATGTACATTTAAATGCACAGGTGAACTTACCTTTGGGATGAAATTAAGTCTGCCACAGTCACTGTGCTGTTTGGGCCTTGGGAGGAAACTCTCAGAGAACGTGTCCATAGCGATACCTCTTGAAAGTCCTTGGTCCTGTGGGGTCACATGCCAGGGGTGGGCAATGGGAAAGTGGGTGACACGGGGTTAGAGAGAGGTAGCCGAAAACCTTCAGTCACTTCAACAGTTAACTTCTGTATTTTCCTGGCAGCATGTGCCCCAAGCTGCAAAAGGTATTCCCACCCTTAGGTTCTCCAATTCCACTAAATCTGTGGTTCTCAGCTAGGGGCAGTCCCCCCCCCCCAGGACATTTGGCCATATCTGCAGACATTTTTGGTTGCACAGTTTGTGGAGAGGGGTTGGTGCTAACACCCAGGGGGTGGGGACCAGGGATGCTGTTTAACACCCCCCAGTGCACAGGGCCGCCCCTACCACCAAGAACGACCCAGCCCAGATGTCAGCAGTGTGAGGCTGGGAACCTGCCGGAGGGGTGCCCGCCCCAGTGAACCATTCTCGGGCAGTCCTTGCCCCATGGGGCTTACATGCCAAGTGGCAAATGGCAGTAACCGACTATGTCAGTACTCTTTGTGTTGAGAAAACTCCAGCAAGGTGAGGTGGCTAGGCAGTGTGGTTAGCTTGTGTAGGGTGTTGGGGGGGCCTCACTGTTAAGGGGGCCTTTCTGCCGTATCTGCGGGAAGTGGGGAGGAAGCCTGAGGTGTCTGGGACGGAGGCTTTCAGGGAGAAGGCGACACGGGTGCTGAGGCAGGAGCAGTGGGCGGGTGCTTGGGGCGAGGCCGCTGCCGGAGAGCCTGTGCGCTGTGGTGGGGGCTCTGCTTGTGACCCAGCAGGTCGGGGAGCCACTTCGTTGGGGGGAGTTACTATTTTGTTGGGGTCTCTCTGCTGTGTGTGGGGAGACTGGGAGGATAAGAGCTGAAGCCAGAAGGCTGGGCAGGCGATAACGGCTGTCCCCAGAGCCAGGCGATGGTGACTCAGGCTGAGGTAGCAGTGGGACACTCCCAGACCTAGACATGGTGTCTTAGGGACCCGGAGTCTGAGTCACCCCTGCTCGTGAGGTCCCCCCTCAGCATGCTGGCCGGCGTGGGGAGTCAGGGTCCTGCCAGGCTATGGCTATGTGTTTGGATGAGCGCGGAGGAGTGGGGCCTTTCCCTGTCCTCTGCCTCAGCTTTGCTGATGGCGGTTGTGGAACAGGAAATGTGTGGCAGATGGATTTCATTCCTGTTATTTTAGCAGTTGAGCTGTGTACTTCAGGAGTTATGTCTTCAGAGAAGGTGCAGATATGCTTTTGGAATGCCCAAATAATGTTACAGATCTTTGCGTTTAGAACCTGATTTTTTAAATTATCATTATTGAAGAAAAAGTGGTGGGTAGTTGCTTTGTAATGGTTGGGTGCTTTGGGATCTAACACGATAAGGCGCCAGCCCACAGTGGCCCGCTCTGCAGTACTTTTGCACATTGTGACTTTCCTTCTGAAGCCCCATGGTGCCATTTTGTACGCTTCAGCAGGCATGGCAGACTGGTGATTCTGTGATTGATCTGGCTCAGGTCAATCCACGACTGTCATCTCGTTAATCTCAGTAGGAAAAGTCCTTCCCCCTCCAATATCATAAACCTCCAGAATGTCACCATGCGGATGGCATATTGACAAAAATGTCAAGGATTACCAAGAATAGCTTCTTGCGTTCACATGTACTCAGGGGAGAAGAACAGAGTAGCGTTTGCATTTTAAGTGCCACTGCGGTGGCCAGAACCAATAACTCCTGTTTGAGCAACTCCCAACCCTCAGCTCTATCTTGGGGCTTTAGACATACTTTTAATTTTTAAATAAGAACTCATGTACTTATCATGCCTTTAAAATTATTAATAGGGAGAATTCTTTTTCTTACGCCATTTATCACCCAGCTCCTTTAAAAATATGGATCATGATACAGTTTTATATAAACATGTAACTGATAAAATTCTTGTTTTTCCTGAGTCATTGTCAACAACTCAGTTCTAAATCTAGTGCCAGCTCAGTAAATATTTAGAGTCCAAAGTCTGCATTTCCTTCAGATGGGCTAATTTTTATCTTGTTACGTAGAGTAAAGAAACATATCACTTTCTTTTCATCCATTTCGGGGTGCTTAGTAGCCACTGTTTCATTGGGTAGAGTGGATGTCATCCCTTTTTGTACCATTCAAAGTAACACCCTAGCATGTCACCTTGGGGACAGATGCTGCTGTTACCGTTTGGGGAGTTGTAACACCATGTGGATTAATCCCAAGCAGGTGGTGGGGTAGGAGCACAGTGTCCCCGGTGACATCGTCACTGACTGTGACGGCAAGAACACGCATGCATCTGTGTGTTTCCCCTCTTTCCTGTGGTCGCTTTTATGTTTCACTGGTATTTGGGTGCTTTAACCACCTGGAGTTAAAGAAGGTGCCTTGGCATATTTCCAAACTACTGAAATAAATGACAATTGGGAAATTTTCTGTGAAGCAAACCAATCACATAATGGTACCACAAGCATATGAGTTACTGGAATTGGTTTTTTGAAGCAGTTGGCTGGGAATGTTTGCAAAACTGGGAGCTGTAAGAAGTGGTTAGGGTTTTTCTCACCAAAAAAGCAGCTCTACATTACACTTCTCGTTCTTGTAGTAATCAGTGGGCTTCGGAGAAACTGAGGTTCTTGTTTCCCTCCCATGAAAGTAAAGGAGAGAAGAAGTGTGACCTTTAGGCCATCGTTCTTTTGAATTAGGTCTTACACTTACTGGAAAGATAGGATCAACGTCAGAACTCTCCAGAAGCAAGAAAGTTCTGGAGAAAGTGTCAATTGTAGTACAGTTTGTTTATAGAGAAACAAATGAGTTCCACGTACCGTGGTCCCTCGTGATGCCTGCCTCCACCCCAGTGGAATTGTTTCATAAAATGGCTCACTGCCTCTGATCAATATTAATAAAACCAGATTTCTGAAATACCTCCAGGAACGATCTACAGGCGTCATTTCTGCTTCGAGGTCGGTTCCCGCAGGAACCACAGACTAAACGTCGGCCATCAGCAGCCAAGTGGCCAGGTCCTTTCTGCCCGGTGACCCGGTGACATCTCTAACCCGGATGGTTAGCCAGCTCCGAGCTTGATCATTGTCTCTTTTGTTGAGCTGGCCTCAGCTGCAGCTTCAGCTTCACCTACCCCTTCGGTCCTTGTTGGGTCTCCTAAGAGTCCATTAACATTTGCTCGTACTTGGTGTTTGTAATAAGCACACCACAGTCTGTTGACATTGAGGACACCTCTTTGCTTTGTTTTCTGTTCATCTATGCAGACTGAAGTACGGCTCCTTCCATTGTTCAGGGGACATGATTTTTAATTCACACACCATCCTGCTTATGTTGACTTGAGGGCCTCATAGCTGTGAATACCTTCATTTTTCTAAATATTATATATCTATTTATGTTGTTTTTAAAATGCATAGATTGTTTTTCAGAGAGAGGGCAGGGCAGCATGTGATACTCTTTCCCCATGATGAGTGTTGTGTTGCATCAGGTAAGCTTCTGAGGCCTTAGCCATAGAAGTGCTCTGATTTTTATATTAATTTAAGGTTGCGTGCTTTTCAGTCCTAGATGCACATAAGATTAACCTGGGGAGCTTGATATATGTCTACACACCCAGCCCCTCCTAGGAGATTCTGATCCTCAGGGCCCAGGAAGCCCCCACTTATCCACTTCCCCCCCATTTTTAAAGATTGAGGTAAAATTTACATAAGATAAAATTAAACACTAGCCATATGAAATGGTTCCTTCAATGGCATTGAATACGTTGACAGTGTTCTGCAAGCACCACCTCTCTCTAGTCCTAAGAGATTTCCCTTTTTGTTTTGTTTGTTTGTTTGCTATTTAAAACATGGTCATCCTCGTGGGTGTGAAGTGGCATCTCCCTAATGACTAATGACGGTGAGTGCCTTCACGTGTGCTTGGTGGCCACTTGTGTATCTTGGAGAAAAATCTAGTTAAGTCCTTTGCCCACTTTTACATTGACTTGTTTGCCTTTTTGTTGTTGTGTTTTAGGAGTTATTTATGTATTCTGGTTACTGGCTTCTTATCAGATGTATGATTTGCAACTGGTGTCCATTTTTTAAATAGTCTCCTGGGGGCTTCGGTTAGCAGCCAGGCTTAAGAACCACTGATCTGGACCAGTGATTCTTGGGGTTTCCTACAAAACACCCGGGAAGCTTTCTAAAAAAATAAAAACAAAATGCAGCCCCTTACCCTTAAGCTACCTAGGGGGTTTTGATAAGCCCCCTCCACCCCAAAACAAACAAAAAACTGCATGGCAAAGCAACAGTTTAACTAAGGTGACTGGTGATCTACCTAAATGGGCAGATGTCATGGAAACTGAGACTCCAGCAGTTCCATAGAGAGGCCCCAGCTCCCTGTGCCCCTACCCCAGAATGTTCTGTGCAGAGCATTTGGTAAATGTGCAGTAGGCTGCTCGTCGTCACGATTGCTGATGTTCTACGATGGCCTGGCCTCCCTGAGGTACCACCGAGACTTCTCGCGTTGTCAGGCGTCCCAGGAGGTGCCATTTTGTGTGCCTGTCTCTTCTGTGCCCGTGGGAAGGGCCCCTCAGCAGTCAGATGTAAGACGTTGAGCTGCGCAGCTCTTTCTTTTCCGTCTCTTCTGATGGACAGAGCACCGTTCGTGCTTGCTGGAAACATCACTTCCATCATGTTAAGGTGGATTTGCGGTTTTCCAGTGTGAAGAAAGGTGTCGCCAACCTATTTCCCCCCTACTTCACATACCCTCAGTTCCAAAGGACAGCTGCGGGCTCGGCTCCGGACGGACGGAGAAGGTGGGCTGCTTCTGGGGTGGAGTTTTCTAGTGAGAAAAGTTCTTGTGTGATAGGAAGCTCGGTATGGGGGCAGGAGAGGGTGGGGTCCCCACAGTCCTCTGCCTCAGGAATTTCTCAGGAGAAAACACAGCCCCTGGCCCGGCCGCTCCCACGGCATTCTTTATCCCCCTGGCGGGGCCGTGCAGGCACCTGAGGACCTGCCATTCTCCGCGCAAGTACCTTCGTACCTTCCGCTCCAGTCTGCCACTGGCCGCCCTCCTGTCTTGTCGAAAATGACTTACTTCCACACAGACTTTGGGAACAATGCGGGGACTCCTAAGAACAGATTTTGATGGGCGGGAAAGGAGAACAAAAAGATACCACACAGGGATTCATTCCCATAGATGTGCACGTGTTTTCTTAAATTCCACGTCCGGGCGAAGGGCATTTTTGGCTGGGCAGCTTTTATAGGATCATTTTCCTTTCATGCCGCATCCTGTGCCACCTTAGAGAAAGAAGGCAAATGAATCTGTTGCGCATAACCTCCTGGTCAGCCATACATCTCAGGCTTAGCACGTGCTCTCTGTACCAGTTTTAAAAATCGATTCCTATTTGAGATGAACCATCCCTCTCCAGAAAAGGAGAAGCTGACCCGAGGGCAGGTGTTGTATTTTCCCACGTGGAAGCGTCCTGGCGTGAACTGTATTCAGTCCGTGGATTTCACTGGCGCTTGTCTTCTCTCCCCACCTTGCCAGACTTTATATCATCTGGGCCTTGCCCTTGTCTTTCGTTTTCCAGAGCTTTTCCTGCACTTGGCAAATGGCAGTGCCGCCACTCACCCCTGGGCGGGTGAATCAGTAGTTATGTGATTACAGTTCTAAATATATTTGAAACATTCAAGGTGGACTTCTCAGTTTGCAAAGCAGATGCTAGTTAAAAGAACTGACCATGTGCTCCCCGTGTATGTGGTTCCTGACTCTGCCATCTGCCCTCTCCGTGGAGATGCGACGCATGCAGGGGACAGATGACTGTTTTTGAGCATCACCTGGACAAGGCGTTCTCAACCCGGACTTCAAGTTAAAATTATCGAAGGGCATTCTCAAACTCCTGTCACTCACGCTCTGCCACAGGTCCATTAAGTCCAACTTCCTGCTTCGGTCCAAATGTCCCCGGTGATTCTCACTGCAGCCAGGGTGGAAATCCACTGTCTTGTGGGACTCCACCTTGTTCACAGTAATGAATGAATTTTTGTTGATGATTTCAACCCCTCCGTGCAACTTGGGCAGATAAGCGTTGACCTTGGAAACCAGAAATGTTGAAGTTTGTAAAGGGGAAAGAAAGGGCAAATAGCTATAATGCCATTGTATTACTGTTTTGGAGCATCACAAGGGGATAAGGGTTGGACATTTTGCTGACCATAAAAATCATTTATATTAATGTTGAACCGTTTCCTCCTCTGAGCTTCCGTCGCTCTCTGTCTGTGCCCCTACCATTGCGGGAATTTATCCCGTAGTGGTAATGTGTTGTTTATTTGCTCCCTGGCTGAGCTGAATTCCTTGAGGTTAACTCCTGGCACCTAGCATCTCAAATAGCTTTCCTGCAGTGAATTTTTAAACAAATGAGTAGCACTTTACAGTTTTCCTAGCGCTTCTCCTAGGGCGGGGTCCCCAAGCTCTCTCATCCTCAGCCAAGAGCACATGCCTGACACTGAGCATCATTTCTACCAAGCTGCGTGCCTGCCTCCGCTTGGCAGGAGCTCCCTGCACATACCTCCTGTCTGCCGGGCCATTCCCCGGGAAGGACTCCCCACCTCTGCGCCTCACCTTGCTGTGGTCATTACAGACGCAAATGCCCACCGGGGCTGGGCCCCCAACCAAGTGGCCGGATGTCAGAGGTAAGAGAGTGGTGGGCACTGCGGCAAGCTGTCGACGGGCCCGAATCTGCTTTAGGCAGTTTCTGTCTCTGGGGACTAGAATCCTTGTGTGCTAGCTGTTCCGATTTTCAGGAGCGTTAGAAACCCAGGTTTGCAGTGACTTCTCCTGAGTTTAAATGTTGGCAACCTGTTGGGGTTTTGGGAGAGCATTCCGAGGGCCAGCACTGCAAACCAGACAGAACATGTCTGTAGGCCGAGCTGGCCCCAGGCGGCCTTGGAGTCATGTGCTCCCAGTTTGCCCTTCTCCGAGACAGAGAGAAGCAGGAACCCAGGAGGCATTCGGCGATGACCACACTTGTCCTTGGGGCTCATGGGAGGAGGAGAGGAGAAGCCATGTTGGATTCTGGTACACTTTTAAACAGGGACTTACTTTATTTGTCTAAACAGTCCCATCCAGCCCTCTCTGCCTACAATTGCTGTTGTGTTTGGGTGTCTCCTCTAGTCTTTTTTCTTTTTGTAGACAGAGGAACCCAAACTCGATCGTATGTCAGGTACTTTTATAGCCACCCCTCCTCCCTGACCAATAACCAAAGCACTTCCAAGGTATTACAGCGTCTTGTTAAGCGCACTTTAAAAATTATCCCAGGGACGCATCCCAGGGATGGGAGTTCTGTTTCGTTTTTGCTCCGTCCGTCCACGGCACCTGAGCAGAGCCTGGCACGTAGTAGGTACTCTGAGTAACTACTGAATGGTTGTGTGTGCTGCGCTCATTGGAGCCCAGCCTTATTGTTGGCCGTTTGGCTTGTTGTACACAGTGCTGTGAGGCACCGCTTCGTACATGAAGCGCTTCGTGTATTTCACATCATCTTCATGAGGCCGGCGAAGTCTCTGTGGGGACCTGTCCTGAGCCCTGTAGGAGGTTTAGCAGCACCCCTGGTGTCCACCCACTAGATGCCAGTAGCACCTCTCCTCGGCAATGTGACAACCAAAAATGTCTTCAGACATTGCCAAGTGTCCCTAGGAGGCAAAACAGCCCCTGTTTGCGAACCACTATGCTAGTGGGATTGGTGAACTGAAGGGTGCCAATGTGTTTTATGACCTTGAACCTTAAAATAGATGCTTCTTGGAGAAAATATCTCCGTGAACTGTTGTTTGCTGCATTTCTGTACTCCTGTTTCACCCCCTCTCCTTGCCCTGAGAGATCAGTGTCCTCTCACTGCCCTTTGGCTATCTGCAGCAGTGCTGTCCCGTAGAACATTCTGTGATGAACATTCTGTGATGATGGACATATTCAGTGCCTGCCCCGTCTGGTACGGCAGCCACCCGCCACATGCTTCGTGAGTACTTGTGTGTGGCTCGTGTAACTGAAGGATGAACTTTCAATTTTACTTCATTTTCATTGAACTTGAAGTAGCCACGTGTGCCTAGTGGCCGCCACAATGGACAGTGCAGGAAAGCCTCTGTGTGGTACCCCCAAATGACCCACCCTTTCTCAAAGTGGCCCTGCTGAAAATCAAATCACTAGCAAGTCTTGGGGCAACTTCTCTGTGGTCGGTGTGTGGCTGCTGTTGAATTCAGCCCTTTCTTTTGTTACCTTCCAGCCTCCCAGTTAGGAAAGCAATCTATGGAAAGAAAGCCCGACAGATGTGAAGGAACCGGGCTGCCCTCTGGCCCCTGAACTGCCAGGAATGTGTTTGCCTATAAATCCTGAGGGACCTGATTTGGCAATTCTGGCTTACAGGAGAGACCCGATAGGAGGCAGTTCTCCCTTAACTCGTAACATTCACTTCCTCCTTTTCAAGAGGTTTCCTCCCCACTGGACTCTATGGATGGGTTCTTCATCTGTGTGTCTGTCCCTCTGCCCCTCTGTTCCTCTGTCCCAGCCTTACTCCCGCCATTCTTCTATCTATCCTTCATCTATCCTCCTGTGTATCCATCCGTTTTTCTTTCTAGCCACCCATTCTTCCATTGACCCACCCACAGATCCAACCTTTTATCTCTCCACCCTTCAGTCCATCCTTCCCTCCTTTTATCCATCCCTCCATCTATCCTTTTTTCTCTCCACCCTTCCCTTCTTCCCTCCATCCATCCATCCATCCATCCATCCATCCATTATCCATTCCTCCCTCCCTCCATCCACCCCTCTCTCCCTCCCTCCATCCATCCATCCATCCATCATCCCTCCCTCCATCCATCCCTCTCTCTCTCATGCCATCTCTCCAGCCATTTGAGCCTAGTTCACTCCTGCTATAGGGTCAGGAGCTGTGCCAGGTACCTGGGGGTTCGAGGTGGGAAGGCCAGGACCTCTGGCTGCTTGACTTCATGGTGTGAAAAGTCTAGTGGTGGCATCTGGAGACACTTGCCCTTCAATGAAGATTCAGAGCAGAAGAGAATCTTGGGAGTAGGCTCGCTCGGGCTTCTGGTGAGGTAGCGTCTCCAGAGAAAGGGGGCTGTGGACGCTTGGAGCCAGAAGATGAGTTAAGATTATTTCTGGACTTAGAGCATTGGGCTGCTTTCTTGGAGGATGAAAGACAAAGGCCTGTGACCTCACCTTACAGGCTCATTGTGTGCATTTGGACTGCCTGGCCATCATGTCCAAAAGCCAGGCAGCTGTGACCCTTTGGTCTTCCTTGGTTTCTGGTCCTGGGAATAACTCCTTACTTCTCTTGTGTCCCCTCTGCCATAATAAAGCAGACCTCTGGCTCACAAGATTTGCTTCGGCAAAAGAACTCACTGCAGAGTCCTGATAAGAGTGTTCCCTTGATACAAGAAGCCAGGCAGTTCTGCACACTAATTAAGCAGGTCCCTTTTACCTTATCGGTGCTTTTGGTGACAGTACTGAACCCTGCTCTGATGGGCTCAGGCTCCAAGAGCTGTTGGCTCGGTCTTGGGGATGTGCATTGACAAGTTTGACAGAACAAATATATTTAAAAAAAAATAGTAGGTTATTTGTTCTAAGTGTTGCTTTGTGTTTTGGAGATAGCTGGGTACTGTGCTTTTGTTTTAACAGGCCGGGCCTGCTACCCAGCCAAACCTCCGGGCTAGGGCTCCAGGTAGCAGCATGCATCAGCAGAGAGGGGGAGCCCCGGGCACAGCCACAGGTGTCTCTGCAGGCTGGCAGGAGGGATTCCGCAGGTTTCCTAGTGGGGGGTTTCGAGATGGGCAGGACCTTTGGAGGGGCCCGGTGTGGGTTCCAAAGGAACTGTCTCTAATCCAGCATGCACAGCTGGCCTGGTGCACGTGGTTCCTCAGGGCCTGCACCCACATTTCAGTGTGGACATTAATGGATGCAGAAATTTCAGCCCGACTGGTGGGGAATGAAGGGAAGCAGAACTGGAGTTGTAATGCCCGTGGGGATGTGTCCCGGCTCATGTCCACGTAGTGTAGTGTTTTAAGTAGTCGCTATAACTCAGTGTATTCACTGTGCTCAGGGGCAGCTTGAGCATCATTTGCAGTCGTAAAGAAGAATGTGGCGCTCACTATTAAGCCACTTCCTGGGGCTGCTCACGGACTGCTGCCCTCCGTCCTGCTCCGAGATGTTTTCTACAATTCTTGCCATTCGATGTTAAGTGAAATGGTGGAGTCCCGACACCAGTGCCTGCCCTTTGGGGACAGCGTCCTGTGTTACAGGACGTCCCAAGTCCAGCTCAGTGGCGCCTGGCCTGCCTCTCTCACTCATTATTTGTTCGTGCAGCTGTGTGTCGGGCCGTGCTGCGGATGCCGTGAGAAAGGCAGCAGACACCCGTTCCTGCCTCCTGGGAGAGTCTCAGGGCAGCCTGGCGTTGCAGAAACCTTTCCACCCAGAACGAATTGTTCCCCGGGCAGGTGTGCATCGGTGCAGGTGCCTCACAAAAGACCTTAACTCAGGGCCTTTGTGATGTCACTTGGAAGGCAAAGTATTAGGGTCGTGGAAATGTACAGAAGTGCTTACAAAGTCGTGCGAGTGTTCCTGTCGCTCTTCCCACAGCACGCCACTGAGATGCCTCTGCTCACCTGCCTTGCTCCAGGCACTGGGGAAGGGCCTCACGGGGCGCGAGGCCCTGGCCCCCATTACTGCTTTCCTGGCCCCACGCTCGCTCCGCAGGCCTCGCCGTTTCCTGCCCACGCCTGCAGTCCCTCTCCCTGCTCTCCACTTTCTCTGCAGCCCAGAGGAGCTTTGCACAAAGCAGATGCCATGATAGCACGCCCTGCCTCCCATGCCCTGCTCTTTGTCAGCATGGGCCACGCCTTTGGGGGGAGGCTTCGTTTTGCTGTGTTCACCCCCGCCCCCATGCATGGGGCCAGGGCAGGTTAGAAGTGGTCTGGGGGTTCCTCTCTCTCTGACCCCACCACTGGTGAAACCGGGCCGTCCCCCAGGAGCTGCACTGTCTACTGGGGCCTCTTCCCCTGGGCGAGGAGCTGGGAACAGGCTTCCCGAAACTGGACTTGCCGGATGGACAGCATTTTGTGCATATATGAGGGCAGCATTTTGGGTGTACATGTAGGCATATTTTTCTAGGGAGGAGATCAACGGCTTATCTCAGATTCCCGGAGAGATCCAAGACCTAAAAGAGCTGCTGTCCCTTCCAGGTGACAGTTTCCCGCATTTTTTCCTGGCACGTGGTACTTCACATGAGCTGGGTGGATGACTGAGTGTCTTAGCGCTTCAGGCATCTTTCCCTGTGCCTTTGTCCACGGATTCAGCTGCTGATGGATGCAAAGATGCATCGAGAAAGAGTGGGATTCTCATGCCAAAAGAAAACAGATGGACTGACTGCTGAAAGTCATTTTTGGGGGGAGTGAAGCAGGGGAGGGGGAGGAGGAGGAGGTAATCATGCAGAAAAGGGCAGGTGATAAACCCCTTTTGCTCTTGCTCTTAGAAGCCTGGCGCAGGACTTGCTGCAGCTGGTACCACACACAGGAAAGAGCTGGATCTTGGTATTTGCAAAGCTGAAAGTGAGATCACAAAGCCCAGAGGACTGTGACATCACTGCCGCTGTGTGTCCTTGTCTGAAGGGGTGGCCAGGACTATCCAGGGTCATCTCCCTGTGATCGCATTTCTAAAGCATGTGACAGTTGGGCCTCTCCGTTCCCCATGGCCAGTTTTCCTCTTCCATTCCAGCTGAATTTACTCCTTCCGTCAATTGTTACTATGTTTCTTTTCCCCCAAATCCATCCTGAACACCTCCTCATTTAATTTTTCAACATCCCTTCCTGTCTGTTATATTCAGTGGTAAGTTAAGAACCAAACTTTTATAATAATGTATTTTATTTTAGAGGACTGTGGTAAGAAGCTCACCTAGCATTTCGGCCATATTAAAATCAAGATGGTGGCCATTAACTTCCCTACCTGTGTGCTCATCAGAGTAATCATCATTAGGAATTTGTCAGGAGGGTAAGAGAGAGAAAAAATTATTAAAAAGTGGAAAACAGTACGTATCTGCTTATTCTTATAGCAGCAATGCAGCATTTTTATTTCTAGTGTTTTACTCAGGGATGGTGGTTCCTGCCTTATCGGCTCTTGGAACCCATTAATTTTGTGCTTGAATTTCTTCTGTGAGTCCTGCAGGGGTGCAGAGAGCCACCTGCTGGGTACCCGAGCAGGCTTCTTCTGAGTCTTCACTGCCCACTTCTGCGGCCAGGGCTTGCCACTTCTTAGGCGTGTGTCCCTAAGCTCAGTTTCTTCCCAGGAAAAGTGGGGGTGGCGGTAATGGCCCCACCTCCTAAAATGGTGGCCCTGATTCAAGGAAGCTCTCCTTGTCTGGTGAGCACATGGCGGGCTTTGCCCAGGGCTGGTGGGTGTGGCTGCACGCTTTCAGCTGTGTCTGCAAAACCTGCCCATGAACCACGCTAGTGCTTTTGTGACTCGTTACATCCACCTATAGGTTTATCCTGGAGCACTGCCTTCCCAAGTGCACTGCTGATGGCCACCGGAAGTTAGGAGACCACTTTGGATCACACACAGCACCAAAAGGAAAGGTTCATGACATAGCATGTGCC
The DNA here is from genome assembly GCF_036562045.2 of Rhinolophus sinicus. NCBI lineage: Eukaryota > Metazoa > Chordata > Mammalia > Chiroptera > Rhinolophidae > Rhinolophus > Rhinolophus sinicus. The sequence continues at coordinate 7,375,494 of NC_133768.1, forward strand.
GTATTGCCCTTATGAGGTGTGATGTGTTCTAATATTTTCTTTTTAAACTGAAACTCCGCTTGGGACCTACTCCATCAATTTCACCAGTTAGTAGTAGGTTGTGACTGTAGCATGAGAGCTGATGCAAAGGAACGTGAGGAATGAATACAGAGAAGTGGAAATTGTCCGCTTTGAGAATGTTTCAAGTGCTCAGCCATTTTGAAGACGTTCTGGGACATGGATGAGCCATGGTGTGGCCGTTGTGGATCAGAATCTGGGCTGTGTGTGACAGCTGCCTGTGAGTGACATGACCGTGAGGCTCGCTGTAGCGCCCAGGTGTTTGCGTTTTTCCCCCTTCTCCTGAGTGTTTCATATGATTTGGAATCCTGAAAATGTTTCTTTCCACTGTAAATGAAGTACTTACTAGGAATCTTATCGTGTGTGTGTGTGTTTAACACAGCTCTAGGGAGGTGTAATTTTCATACCACAAAGTTCACCCATTTTAGTGAGTTTGATGAGTTTTAGTAAATGTCCGTAGCTGGGCGGCCATCACCATGACTCGGTTTTAGAACATTCCCATCGTCCCCCTCCCCCACACCATGTATGTCCTCATTCCTGCTCCGGTCTTCAACAATCACTGGTCTGCTTTCTGTCTGTGTGTGTATTTTGGAACACCTGCTTTTCCTCTTTGGAAAAGGCAGGTTGCAGAAGTCAGACACTCCCGGGAATCATTATTTCTCTCCTCTCCCTGCTAGATGAACCGTAGTGGCCAGGGTTGTCCCTGGTGCCAGCTCCCCCTGGTGTGGAGCCCCGGGAAGGACCCACCTGGGTCCTTTCGGAGGGGGCTGGCTGCTGAGGGCTGGTCTGTGCGTGGGGTGGGCGCAGGGGTTTGTAAGGCAGCGGCCTTTCGGGTCTCCTTGGGAGGGCCCTGTGGCCTGCACTGGCTCTTCTCCTTAGTGCTGTGTTTCCAGGATGCCATTCATAACGCGACAAGCCCACGTTTCCTATTGTGCTTGTAAACAGGTCCCAAGCACCTGTTGTGTGAATCCTCGCAGAGGAAGTGATACATGCGTGGTGCTGCAGCCCACTCTCTGGGATCCCGTGTCTCAAGCCTCAGGTCTGCGCACCTGCTCATGAGCGTGTATTTTGTGAAGACAGCAACATCCCCCAAACAGCTCTAGAGCTGCCGTAGACATAGATTTGGTGGCAGACTGCACTTGCCATTGACAGGTCAAGTCTGTGTGTGCAGCGGAGCATGCTGTGGGGCATGACGCGGAGCCTGTGGGGGCAGGTCAGAGCTGGAGGACATGCCATTCTTGCCCAGAAGGAGTAAACACTAGGGAGATGCGACCTGAACAAATAACCATGTTCTACTTCCCGTTTTAATAAATGTCCCAGGAGGAGAGAGAAACTACTGAGGTTGGCCAAAGAAAGGACAGCTTACTTTCTGCTGGGGTGGGTGCAGTCTGGGCAGGAGGAGTCTGGACCACATCTAGGAAGACACATTAGGATTTGAACAGGAAGGGAGGGGGAGGGAAACATGGCAATGGGAAGGAACAGTCCCTGTTGGGGCACAGCGATTCCCGCTGGTTGCTGGGAATGCAGATGGACCAAGGCACAGGAGGGAAGCGAGTTCCCTGCATGAGGTTTTGTGGTCTTAGAAACGTGCCTCTTTAGGGATCCCCACTATGGCCTTGTGGAAGACGGCTTCTCAGGCCAGATAGTTCTTATGTGGTCTCAGTGTCAGCTGGCGGATTTTGCTGTGATCCTCTGTAGAATCAGATGGTTCTAGAACTAGGTGAGGCCCTAGAGCAGTGCTGTCCAGCGCAATAGCCACAGCCACATGGGCGACGAGTCCCTTGAGTCATGAGATGGGCTCTACATGTACAACACACACTGGATTTCAAAGAATTCATAAAAAAAAGATGCAAAATCTCATGTTTATAGTTTTTATAGTCATGTTAAGTTGATAGTATTTTTCATATATTGGGACTAATAAAATATGCTATTAAGCTCAATTTCACCTGTTTCTTTTTACTCTTTTGAGTGTGACTGCTGGAAATTTTTGAAATAAGTATGTGGCTCTCATTACATTTCTTGGGGATAGCACTGCCCTAAAAAATTCTTTTTACCAAGTGGGCTGAAGTGTATCTTTATTTTCCTCTAAGTTGTATTGTTAGAGCTTACATGTGGAGGTAAGCAAAGTGTTTTCAGAACTAGGTACTTGATGGGCTTAATGAGAAATTCTTTTTCTGTTATTTTTGTGGCAGAGGGACCCCTGCTGGGTGACACTTTCTCCAGATACCATCGTATTGGGCATTAGGATTTCAACATAGGAATTTTGGGGGCACACAAACATTCAGACTCTAGCAGCCATCGTCTACTGGGTTGCGGACAGGTTTGCACGGAGGGTCCTACAAGAAGACAAGCCCGGATGGGGTGTACATTACCTCTGTCCACAGCCCATTGGCTAGAGCCTGATCACGATACAACATTAGAGCGTGCTGTGACGTATGGGAACAGTGGGTACCCTACTTCTCAGTTCATTGCTTACCATGTTTCCCCAACTCACCCACATTCTGAAAAGGCTGTTAAACTTAGGCTGTACTCCCTACTAACTTGTTCCTTGAAAGTAAAGTGCTCTTGTGCCATATGGGTTTATTCTGAGCCCTTGAACCAGTGTGTTAAAGATATCCCCAGAGGGTGATGAGAAAGACCATCACGGACTTCACTGGGAGGAGTGTACACTGATGGTAAAGCACTTTGGCAACATGCATCAAGCATTTACTGTAAGCTCATACCCATTATTTACAATAGAGAGCAGAAAATTGGAACGTACCTAAGTAGATGACTTGAGGTGGCTGGTAAATGGATTATGGTTTACTGCACATGATGGAAGATTCCAACATGACAGAAAGTGATGCTGACAAAGAGTTAAAGGGCCGGAGGAAATACACAAATGAAAAAAATCAGAGTGTGAAATTGTATCTAGTATGATGTCAGCTGTGGAAAAAATGTAGGAAAAAGAAGGGGGGTGGGGAATAGACTAAAGCATGAACCCAGGGCTTCTGGATTATAGGCGATTTTATTTCCTATTCTTTATACTTTATTGTCTGAATTTTTTACACTGAATTTAAGATAGGGAGAAAGGACCTTGTAAATTTACTTCTGGGAATCTTTTGAAGAAAATAATTGTAAATACAGATTATGAGCTTTATACACAGAGATGTTCCTTTCATCATAGTTTTTAAAATTGACATGTGATTCACATATACCATAAAATTCACCATTTAAGGTATACAGTTTATTCATTTTCAGTATATTCACAGAGTTGTACAGCCGTCGCCACGATCTAATTCCAGAATATTTTGATCACCCCTAAAGGAAGTCCCATACCCATTAGCAGTCACTCCCCAGTCCCTTTTTCCCCCAGTGCCGGCACCACTGGTCTACTATCTGTCTTTATGGATTTGCGTAATCTGGACATTTCTTCTACATGGAACCACCCAACTGTGGACTTCTGTATGTGGCTTCTTTCACCCAGCACAATGATTTCAGGGTCTGCCTACGCTGTAGCATATATCTGTTCACAGTTTAGGGCCCTTAGTTGTTTCCACCTTTTGGCTATTGTGTGGATATTCCCCCCCTCTAGTTGTTGATTCCATGAGATCATATATATGTTACCATGCTTAGAACGCGCCTGTGCTTGGGCATTTTTCACTAGGTTTATACGTGAATCTAGAATAGCAGACATGTAGTCAGGACTCAGTTTTATCTCAAAGTAGCATTGTTTTTGTTGTGGGTTGGTCTCCTGCAGGGCTTGTATCATGCACAACACCCTGTCCTTCCCTGCTTGACGTGGAACCACGCCACTGCCACAACATTCCCAACCTGGAAGGATTTGTGCCATGGACGCTGGTGCTGTGGGATGGCACCGGCATGCAATAGGCTCTTGTGATGTTTTGAGTGCATGGGATTTGGGAGGGTGTCCGTGGCGTATTTCACCTTCTGTATATTTCTATTCTGATAGTGACTCTAACTCTTTCAAACTATGTGTTTAAAGTGCAGACGAGTTCCAATCAGCACCGTCCTGACGATGTTCATCAGTTTCTAAGTGCTACTGGGGGAGACACAGCCTTATTGTCGAACCAATTTGGGGGAATAGCATGTTCAAAATATATGCTGGTCTTGTGGGGTTTGGCGTGGCTGTGGTGTCTCACTTTCCTGGGGCCAGGGATTTGAACAGAGGATGTGGGAGGATTGAGTTAGCGAAATTTAGGTTATTGGATTCCCATGCATGCCAGTCAGCGTGCATTTATAGAGCCGGCCGAATAGATCGCTGCCCGGGCTCAGACAATTATAGGTGTGGCCCGTTTTATACAACAGCTGTCTTGTCAATCAGTGTGATTGTGGGCTGTGGGGGAGGGAGGCATTCTGCTTAAAGAAACCCATCTGGAAACCTTTCCTTTATCTATCTGTGTCAAGCCAAGGTTTCCTCAGTCAGATTTACTGCAAGAAGAGAGGTCTGTAGACAATGTGCTTTTCTTGTTTTCCTCCAGAAAACCAAAAGGACCCTTTGCAGTCTTGACTCCCACTGTATCAGGAATCCAGGCAGTATTTACCAGGCATCTCCTTGTATTGTCACCATACTTGTTTGGCTTTTCGCATTTGGTCGGTGGTCAATGTTTAACTCCTTAACTTATGACCACTGGTAGGTGAAAATAGTACAAAGGCATTTTAGATATATTTAAGCTGTAATGTATGGAGGTGAAAAGTTGTGAAGGGGGAACATTGCCCAGGGAATGAGAACGAAGCAGAGAGCTGCATTCCACTGTCATCACCTCCTTAAACACACTGCTTGGAAGAAGATGCTTGTTTTACCTGTTTTGTAACTTTCAATGTCTATTTTCGCTGGTATTTAAAGTTGCTCTTTGAGATAGTAATGCCTTTAACTGTGTGCGTACTGATATTGTTACTGATTATTATTTAGGCAAAGCAGGTGAATTAATTTTGCAACCAAATTTGGGGCCAAAGCAGTCGATTAGATCATATATAATTTTGCATTAAAACCTGATTCTAGAGTCGATTCAGCAAACTTACATGAAATTGAACTGCTTTTCAAATTTGCTTTTATGGTTTTATTTTGCAGGATTACAAAGCCATTGACCTTTGCTGATTGTGTTGGGGACGAACTTCCTTTAGGATGGGAAACTGTATATGATAAACAGATTGGAATTTATTACATGGACCACATAAATAGTAAGTAGAGTGGCACATTTGGGTTACTATATGTGAATGACTTTTCATGTTGGTCTCAAAGATGCTAAATCTCCTTTTGGGGAGCAAAAGAATCATGACTCCCCGACACAGCGTTAAACTGGGTTTTATAAATGTAATGTGAAGTGTTCTTTAGATGAGTTCTTAAAACAGTGAAGCAGTTATGTAGCTACCTTGCTTGCGTATTGCTCAGGACTGCATGGCTTATGTGTAATGGAGGGTCTTAATATCTAAATAAGGAATAAATTTCCTAGGCAGTCTGAAAAGAGAAATACTTCTCATAATGAGAAGGTTGGTTATTGCAAAGTGAAGCTTACAAGTTCTTGGAACAATAACTGCCCAAGTGGTTACCTTAACTTCATTTTGGCTTATGCATTTAACTTGAATACACCAGACCTTTTTGATTTTTGTGAAGAGTGCGAAGGGTGTAAAGACTACAGCTAAAATAATGGGTCCTTCACCGTCCTGTACACCTGAGGCTGAAGCTGAATAACAATGAATGTCAACTATAATTTAATATATATACAGTTTAATATATAATTTAATATATATACACCTATACGTGTGTGTGTGTGTGTGTGTGTGTGTGTGTATATATATATATATATACACACACACATATAGTCATGGGATGTGGAGTACAGTGTAGGGAATACAGTCTGAAACTAACACCTATATACGATGTCAGAGGCTAGTAGATTGGGGGAGGAGGTTATCACTTTGTGAGGGGTGTAAATGTCTGGCTACTGCATTGTTTTGTACACCTGAAACTAATAAAAAAATAATAATGGGTCCTTGACCGTGCCAGCCTTTTCTGTAGAACTGTTTAGAACAGTTGTACTCAGCGGGGCTGATTTTGCCTCCCAGGGACACTGGCTAATGTCTGGAGGCATTTTCCATGGCCACACGTGGCAGCAGTGCTACCGGCATCTAGTGAGTGGAGACCAGAGACGTTCCTAAGCTGCCTGCAATGCAGAGGACGGCCCCTGCCGCAGAGAATGGGCCGACCCCCAGTGTCAGTAGTGCCGAGGTCAACACACCCTGGTTCACAGGCTCCATTTTGTTCTAGATCTGTTCTCCACCCCTCGCTCTTGGCTTTCTGCCTCTTCATTCATCACCCTTTCTTGATTGGGTATCAGCTGGGGATCCATTTCTCTCTCAGGTTCACACTTTCTCACTCTCTCCCATTTTCAATCTGGCTGCCCTCAAGTGTTTCTGTCATTGTCAATTTTTACTACTGGGGACACAAAGCCTGGCTTCCCCCAAGTGTGCTTTCTGCCCTCCGATTTATTAAGTGCGGGGAAGGCTGGGGGGGCCTGAAGATGCACTGTGCCCACCCCATGCGTGACTTTGAAGCTCTTTCCTCATTCTGGTGCTGTGGCTCCTCATGTCCTTTTAGTGTCATCGAGCCGGCTTGGTGTCTTTAGGGCCAGTTTCATCATATCACTTACCGACTCACCCCCCGAGTTCAACATTTGGAAACTTGAATGGCGAGCTTCCTGTGTCAGTCTGGGGACAGTGGAGTTTCTGATACATGGCACTCAGCCCTGCACTAGGTTGCAGCTCTGTGAACAAGAGTTTGGGCTCTGGGGCAAGCACTTAAATAACTGGGAAGAGGGCTTCTAGGTGGATCCACCGCCCACTGACAGGGTGCAGTGCTTAGCAAGGCTCCGGCTGAGAGCAGCCCTCCCATGGCCCCGAGTCTGTGTGTGTTCGGGGTGTCTGGCCATCTGGGCTTGCCTTCTCAGCTGCTGGTGGGCAACTCCCATAGGTGAGGGCCCTTCCCACAGCTGAGGGCCACTCCCACAGGTAGGGTAGTTCCCACAGGTAGGGCAGTTCCCACAGGTGAGGGCCACTCCCACAGGGGAGGGCCACTCCCACAGGGGAGGGCCACTCCCACAGGGGAGGGCCACTCCCACAGGTGAGGGCCACTCCCACAGGGGAGGGCAGTTCCCACAGGGGAGGGCAGTTCTCATTGCGGCGCTGTGGGCCTGGGTACATGTGCACCATGGCTTCATCACCAGGCTTTTGCCTCCCGGGCCCGGCGGTATGACTGAGCTGCATCGGCATCTGCCTTACACAACCTTTCTGGAAAGCCTGCCTGCCTGCCTGCCTGCCTGCCTGCCTGCCTGCAGAGGCCCAGGACCTGTTCTGGCTCGTCTCTCTCATAAACCAACTTGCTCATCCCTCCCTGCCCCCTGGCTCGCCTGGCCGCTGAGTCAGAGCAAGCGTCATCCAGCGCTTCTGTGCTGGCCACTCTTTAGGCCCTGGGGACGCAGGAAAGTGAGACCCAGTCTCCACCCTCAAGGGTTCGCTGTGGCACTCTAGACATGGCTGTGAACCCTAAAACTGAGTAATCATCAAGGACTGTCTTGATGCCACCTTGAGCATAACTGGGATGGCCCGGCATCATAGAGCATGCTGGTAAAGACAGCTCTGGGGTTACACCTCCTCTCCCCGCTGAGACCTTCAGGGAACTCAACTCTTGTTTTCTTTTCAGGAACAAGAAAGGTCATTATTGGTGTACTCATTTGTACATGGGGTACCAAAGACCCCATTCCAGAAAACTCGCTACTGAGAGAGAACCCAGCTCTTGATAGCACAGCTTTAAAAAGGCATCGAACCTGAGGAGGCAGTCATATTAAATTGGAACTGTGCAGGTCGACAGCGGGGTGAGGGACCAGAGGGGCCCTGGGCTGACCTCCTTCGTGGTTCCCAGGACCTGCTGGCACATGGACAGAGTGTGAACAATGCCCGTCGGCCATGGTGGGTCTCATGGCTGAACAAACGCCAGAGACGGCAGTCGGGCAGTTACACACAGCAGTGACTCTGCCCTCCCCCCACCCCAGGCTTGCTGAAGCTGAACTCCGGGGCTAGGGCAGGCTTCAGAGTTTTGTTGTTTTTTTGGTTTCTTACTTCCTCGTATGAGCTTTTAAGGCTTGGAGAGGCTTTCTAGGAGGACCCTGCAGTGGCAGTGAGAACAGGGGTAGGGGATGGTGGTGAAACGGGCCTTAAAAGGGAGTACTTATTTGAGACAACCTGGCAAGCACTCGTGTGTGTGTGCGTGTGTGCGTGCATGTGTGTGTTTAACATGGCATACCCTGCTTCCCCGAAAATAAGACCTCGCCGGACAATCAGCTGTCATGCGTCTTTTGGAGCAAACATTAATATAAGACCAGGTCTTATAATATAATATAATACAATATAAATAATATAATTATAATATAATTCAATATAATACAGTATAATATAATACCGTGTATTTTACTATAAGACCCGGTGTAATATAATATAATATAATGTAATATAATAAATACAAGACCGGGTCTTATATTACTTTTTGCTCCAAAAGACGCATTAGAGCTGATTGTCCGGCTCGGTGTTATTTTCGGGGAAACGGTAAAATTTACCTTTTTAACCATTTTGAGGTGAAATGCACAGAACGTGAAATGAACTATTATGAAGTGTACGGTTCAGTGGCGTTTGGTACATTCACACCATTATAGAACCACCACCTCCATTTAGTTCCAGAACATTTCATCACCCCAAAAGAAAACCCTGAACCCATTAGCAGCCATTGCCCATTTCCCCCCCAATCTCCCAGCCCCTGACAACTCCGAGTCTCCTTTCTGTCCCTATGGATTTGCATACTGTGCCCTTTGTGTCTGGCTTCCTTCGCTCCGCATCACGTTTCTGAGGTTCATCCGTGTTGCAGTGAGTGTCAGAGCTCCATCCCTTTTATGGCTGAATGCAATTCCATTGTGTACATGGATAGACCGCATTTTATTGATCAGTTGATGGAATTAGGGTTGTTTCCGCCTTTTGGCTGTTGTGTGCCCAAGCACACTTTATGAAGAATTACTTTGCATATTTATTTAGGATTTGGGTGTGGGAATTTGTCCAGCCTTTCTCTCCTGTGAACTCGCTTTTATTTTGTTTTGGCTGCCAGCAGCCTGCATATATTTACCGATATGTCATCATTGTAACAGCCACCACAGGCTGGGGTGTCTAAATGGGGAACAGGGGCACCGCTTTCCATTTTTTTCACTTCATTTTGGGTGGCACTTCTGTTGAAGCCTCCACTAGAAGATTTGTTGCTTGAAGGAGGGTTTTGTCTTTCCTGAGTGGGGGTGTCTTGCCCATTTGCTCACTCCATCCCCTCAATGTAAGGATCTGATTTCAGAACCATAGTCCTCTGTCCGCAGAGCAGACTGCCCCCTCCCTCCTCATTCAGTGAGCCTGCAGTCAACAATTGAGTGCCTTCTGGGTTTCAGCCTGATGAAAGGTGCTGAGAGTAGAAGGATGACTGAGGCTGTGCACCTACCTTCTAGAGCTCGTAGTTCAGGTGGGAACAAAGAAATATAAAGCAGTTCTGTTGCAAGTGCCGTGTTGCCCCGAAAATAAGACCTAGCCAGACCTTCAGCTCTAATGTGTCTTTTGGAGCAAAAATTAATACGAGACCCGGTATTATCTTATCTTATATTATATTATATTATATTATATTATATTATATTATATGTGGTCTTATATTAAAATAAGACCGGGTCTCGTGTTAATTTTTGCTCCAAAATATACATTAGAGCTGATGGTCCAGCTAAGTCTTATTTTTGGGGAAACACGGTGGTAGGAATAGTAGTCTTAGCCTTTGCACAGAGACATATATATTCTGAGGGGCAGAGAAGGCTTCACAAAAGAGGTGTCTTTGCAAAGGGACTTGAAAGATGGTAAGGTTTCCTGGTGGGCAGAAGAGGACAGAAGCAGCATGAACAAATCCACAGATCAGCATTGCCAAAGATGGGGACTGGGGACAAATTCAGTCTGTTTAGAGGATATTTGTGGAGAAAAAGGGCAGAAACTAGAAGGGAAGCTGCAAGTTAGTCTCAGGACTCATATATCATGTGGAGGATACTAGACTTTGTACTTTAAAAGGCCTTCGTGTGTTCAAGACTTGCAAGCAGAGATAGGAAGTCAAGTTCGGTGAGTGCACTGAGGATGGCTTTTGGTGGACGAGACAGCAAGCCTGGGTGGTTTTGGAGAGAGATCGTGAGGGTGTGAGTGAACTAAGGGGAGATGGAGAGAAGGGTGTGTCGTCAGTGTTATGTCTACGGGCAGGAACCCTCAGTTCTTGATGCCCCACGGCATATTCTGCGTGAGTGAGAGGAGCGGGGCTTCTCTGAGGGTGAGTCCTAGGCCGGATTCCCTGGTCGGCTAAGTGGGTGTGTTCAGATGACACCACTTACTTCAAGAGGGAGGGCAGAGGAGAAGCAGGCCTGTGTGGTGTCATCGTTTGGTTGGGTTTTGGGCTGGGTAGTGAAAGGGTACCGTGTAAGAACGAGTTCTGCTTTGGACGAATGACCCAGAATTACTTTCAGTCTGTCTGGGTGGAGAAGCATCTAGGAGGCAATTGGCAAAAAAAAGATGGGAGCTCAGAAGAGAGGTCAGAGCCAGAGGAAGGCCTGAGCCCTTCTGGCAGCTTGTAGTGTGAGAAAGCCAGAGTGGGAAATGGGGGCATTTATGGGTGGGAGGAGACAAGGAAGGCCACGAAGAACACACAAGGCTGCCTGTCGGGTGTGGGTGGTGAAAGCTGGGTCAGAGGGCAGTGAGGAGAGGGTTGGAAATCGCTTAGTTTGACCGTGAGGAGTTCATTTCTGTTCCTCTCTGCCACCGTTTATTTACAGTGTGAAAAATTGTCTGGTATTGTCTTCCCTTCCCAGTGAACTATTTCATATCTGTAGAGTTTCGTCCTCATTTGAACTGTGGATATAAAAATAGAAGGAGTTGCACTAGTTCCACTAGGAAGGTTTGTTGTGTAGACTGGTCCACAATGTGCACCCTGGTACTTAATTTTCATAGCGACTAGTCACAGAACTGCATGCCTACTGGTCAGCCTAGAGATTTCACTTGGGAGTCACTTAACATTCTTCCTCTTAATTTCAGAGCTTACCCAGATTGAGGATCCCAGAGAACAGTGGAGACGAGAGCAGGAACGGATGTTGAAGGAGTATTTAATTGTAGCCCAGGAGGCTCTCAATGCCAAGAAAGAAATCTACCAGATTAAGCAGCAGCGCTTCGAGCTGGCACAGGAGGAATACCAGCAGCTGCACAAAATGTGTGAGGATGACAGCCGCTCCTACGCCAGCTGTGAGTTGACTGACTCCTATGGTTAACACGTGTGACTCTAAAAGCTGTCTCTCTGCTCGACTCTCTGCAAACACCGAACTTGACTAGGGCAAGACAGCTGCATCACGTTTCTGTTCGCATACTGTTACGTCATCAGTGTTCCGCACTGGAATCCGATGGCCGTCCAGGAGCCACTCCTTTAGCATATACTTACCAAGTGCCTACCTTATGCCCAGGCACTGCGATACGGTGGCAGCTAAGAAAGGAAAGGTCCCTGCCCTCATGGAGCTTACTTACATCTGGGTAGGGGAGGTAGAACATGAACAAGCAAATTTCACGTAGTGACAAATCGTGTCTCACGTTTGTCAGTGTGGAAAAGACCTTCACCCAGAGATCTCTGCAGTTAGTACTATGGCGGGCGATCCTTGGGAAATCCACACAACGGTTTCATTGATTCTGGATGGAAAGATTCAGGAGCCTTCACATATGTCAAGCACCTGTCTCTTTGTAGGATCCTTTCTTGGGCAGTACACTGAAGGTGGAGGAACTTAGGGTAACCCAGGGAATTGGGGGGACTCTTTCTGCCCCTCAAGTTAGATGGATGGTGCACATTGATATTCTCAACGGGAACCCCTCTTCCTTTGGGGGCTGCCGGAGGTGGGCTCCCATTCCAGTAGTACTCAGCAGAGGCTCAGGGATTGAAGGTACCAGGTCCAGTCTTGGAAGCCACGGCATTTTGTTACCAACAATCAGTCTCTGCTTGAGCCATGCCTTCCCAGCAGAACTGTCACATGTAACGGCCCACCACAGGTGTGCACGGCCACAACTGTCCCGGGTGCCAGAGAGCTTGGGGACAATATATGAAGTTGGTACCACTAGGTTTTATAGTCTAAAAACCTAAGTGTAGCTGAGACATGGAAAGACTTAACGTGTGACATGACCACCATGTTGCCAAGTATTTGGCTCTGGTGCCACAGCTTTGCACATTAAGATATGGTCAAAGCTTTATTCTGTGTTGCAAGTCAGAATGGAGTTAAGGCCAAAGGGCCATAGGTCTTTTTTTATTGCAGCTGCCATTGAAGGTGAATAAGCCACACACGCTGTGGGGAAGAGAGAGATGGGGTTTCCCCTCCGTATCAAGAATTTCAGATAGTTCTCTTACCATGTACCTTGAGAGAACGCAGGGCCTCAGGTACAATGGTATGTTTCCAGGTTGTGTTCTCTCTTGTTCTGCAGATACTGGTATGTCCTAGATTTTTTGTTTTTTATTTTAACTGCCCATCAGAATGCGATGAGTCAGCTCCGGGCTAATTTTTCAGAGGCTGGTTTCTCATCTCCCTAGTTTTTTTCTATAATGTCTTTCTCCGATTTTGGTATCAGCATAATACTGGCCTCACAAAATGAATTGGGAAGTGTTCCCTCCATCTCTTTTTTCAGAAAGAGTTTGTGTGGGATTGGTATTAATGCTTTCCTAACCATTTGATAGAATTCACCAGAAAAGCCATGTGGACCTGGAGTTCTTTGTGAGAATGTTTGTAAGTACAAAATCGGTACCTGTAATAGATACAGGGCTGTTCAGATTTTCTATTTCTTCTTGAATGAGTTCTGGTATTTGTGTGCTTCAATGAATTTGTCTATTTCAACTAATCCAGAAGTAAGTAAAGACTCTAAAGGGTCAGATAGGTAGTAAATATTTTCGGTTCTGTGGGCCATATGGTCTCATTCACAGCTACTCAACACTGCTGTTATAATGCAAAAGCAGCCAGAGACAATATGTGAACGAATGTGTGTGGCTTGTTCTGGTAAAAGTATAAAAACAGGTAACAAGCTGGATTTGGCCTTCAGGGAAATTGCTGATCACTGATCCAAGCTGTCAAGTTTGTAAAGTGTTTGTAGAATCCCCTTATAACTCTAATGTCTGATGGCTCTGAGGTGGTGTCCTCTCCTTTTCATTCCTGATCTTAATAATTTGTGTCTTCTTTTTTCCTTAATCAGTGTAGCTAAACTTTCGTTGATTGGATTTATCTTTACAATGAGCTAGCTTTTGGGTTCCTTTCTCTCCTCCCATCTCTTCTCTGTTTTCTATCTTATTGCTTTCTCCTCTTTGTTATTTCTATGTTTCTACTTAGTTTGGCTTTAATTTGTTCCTCCTTTTCTAGCTTCCTGAAGTGGAAACTTAAGTCATTGATTTTAGACTTTTCTTATTTTCTCACTTAGCTTCTAAAGGTATAAATTCTCTTCTTAGTATGACTTCAACTGCATCCCACAAATTTTGGTATTTTCATTTTCAGTCAGTTCAGAATATTTTCTCATTTCCTTTGTGATTTATTTTTTGACCCATGGGTTCTTTAAAAGTAAGTTGTTGGGACTTTTTAAAGATGTGCTGTTGATTTCTAATTTAATCCCATTGTGGTCAGACACTACACTAGAAGTTTCAGTTTTTTGCAATCTATTAAGATGACTTTTATGGGCCAGCATGTGGTCCCTGTGAAGTGATCTCCTAGGACTGGGAACCCATGGACTTGGCGCCCAAGGTCACATCTAGTTGAAGCACTGACTTTTACCTATTTCGGAGATCATACAGTGAGTGAGTGTAAACTTTTCAGAAAGTTACTTGGTAGAAGCTAGGTTGAACTATATAAAATTGTCATTTCTGTAGCTTAAAAAGGTCTGACTATTGGCAATTTCATATGATTCAACCTAATAGCGTGTTTCCTCCCAGTAGCCTTCAGGCACCTTATTTGTTCCATGGTCCCGTTTGGTTAGGTCTCCAAAGCGGCTCTCCAATCAGTGTTTCCAAGAATGGAACGGGAGAAGGACGTATGAGAAAGACTTGGAAGGAAGTTTCTTGCCAACGATTGAGAGGAAAAATTGCCTCAAGAGAAGGTGTGTCTTACTTACTGGCTACTCTACCAGAATGGCCTTTGCAGTGAGCGTGGGGACTCGGGACTGCAGCCCTTGAGGATGTAAATAGGCATGTCCCTCAGCCGGTTTAGGTCTCCATGGGCGTGGCACTCCCTTGCCATTGGGGTACAGAGGGACTTGCACTCAATTACATTCTTTCCTGTGCTCCACGGAACTGTATTAATGCCTAGGAAGAAATGCTTCGCAGGTTGCTGCCTTTGAAGTGGCGGATGAAGGCACCTTTAGCAGAGGAAGCACATGATTCTGTGGTGTGGACTTGCAATTCGAACATGCGCGGCACATTCCGCTCCCCAGCCCCCTGGGAGTGTCTGCCTCGTCACAAGCTCGGCATCTGCTTGTGTAGTTGCCTTGGAGGCTAGATCAGGCCTGTCTGTTTTCATGATGGGGCCGGAGAGGCCACTGGATGTCATCAGGGGAAAAGACGACGAATGGCATCTAGAATGAACCCAAGTGGTTTATCAGGTTGCTGCTGTCCCTGGGGTTTTCACCAAGCTCTTTCAATTTGCCATTTAACCTGAGCTATCGGTTACAATGAGGAAAACTCTTAGATATGACTCAAATGAATTATTTTTGGCCACAGGATAAAGTTCAAGACAGTGATTCTATTAGCTTGACCCGTCATGCTCTAACATGTCTCCTCCAGAGGTCTGGGCCCACGTCAGGAGCTGCTGCTGGTAGGAGCCATAGCATTCCTGGGGTGCAACCGGCCACACAGCTCTCACGCTGCCCAGCCCGCTCTCAGCGCTAGGCATCTAAAGCAGGGAGGCGTGTCCTTGCTCTGGTCCTAGGCACAGAGGAACATTTGAGCTTCCTTCCCATGATTCCTTGAAGCTAAAGGAGCCAATATTCAATGAGCTAGAGTTTTCTCTGCATTGTTATGATTGCGACATGGTGAAGCACACGATGCTATCTTCATTGCACACACAGGAAAGCGAATATTGGGGCGGCTAAATGACTTCTTTGCGGTTACATACCTGGTAAGCGGTAGACTTGGATTTGAATCCAGATCTGTCTGTGTGGGTAGCCTTCAGTGCTGGCTGCTGTTTCCTGGACATGGAACAGGTCGCCAGAAGAGCCGATGGTGTTTTTGGAACACCTGGCCCTCCCATTGTTCAAGTGATCTGGAAATAAAGACTGGTTATAAATTGACAAGTCATCTGACTAGTTTGCAACACTAAATGGGGCAAGTGGAAGGCAGAGCATTTTCTACTTTTTTACTTTCTCATGGCCCATGGTAGGACTGCTAAACTATTCACTTAGTTTTCAACAGATGTTTATTTAGCACCTGTCGTTGGTATATACTAAATGTTGGGGACACAATTTATCCTTAAGGGCTGGTTGTAGAGGGGAAATGAGGCAATATGGTGAACAGAGGAATTAACTAATATTTCTAATATTGGAGCAGAAGGGTCCAGAGGAGGGTGGCAGGAGGGGAAGTGGATCTTGCCCACACCCTTCACAGACTTCCCCCTGAATTATGGAAATCACCAGAATAAAACTCCATTCATTGGAGAGGAATGATTTTTGTGTCAATACTGGACTGTCTGATATCTAAGAATATCTAAGCCTTGATGTTTTCTGTGCCTGACCAAAGCAAACTTCGATGCTTTGCTGGATTGGAGCACACGTGTTCCCATGAGGCTAAGAACCCAACTTTATTTGCTTGAGCTTAGGAGCTAGTTGTCTGGTACCCAGTCCTGTTTCATGCTTTGTAGAGCAGTGAGATGGAACTGCTTGTTCTCCAGTGAACTCATTCTCCTGAGACACACCCGGTACTTTTTCTACAGTTCCATTTTCTTCATTCTAATATGTTCTTCTGTTATTTGCCTTCCTTTTAACACTGAATACACTTGTTATTTTAGGAACTTTTTTTCTAGAGTCACTCTTTCATTCTTCCTGAGAAACTCGAGCCTCCGGATGTGTTCAGATGAAGCATATGACCATTTATGGGATCTTTTGGAAGGGACTCTTGCATGGAGTAAATTATAGTCTGAACCACAGGCAGGTCAGCAAATGATGTATGGCCCACAGGCTAAATCCTGTCCACTTAGGGTGTTTGTCAGTAAAGTTTTATTGGAAACATCCACCTCCATTCACTTACCTTTTGTCTATAGTTTTGTCTATAGCAACTGCAACGGCAGAGTTGAGGAGTTGAGAACAGAGACTGTATGGCCCACGAAGCCACAAATATTGACTCTCTGGTCCTTTGCAGAGAATGTCTCCAACCCCTGGTCTACACCAGTGGTTCTCAACCCTGCCTGGCTGCACGTAAAATCTCCTGGAGGGTTTTAAAAGCTGCTGCTGCCTGAGCCCCCACCCCAAGAGATTTTGATTGAGTTGGTCTTGGCTGGGGCCAGACATTTTTTTTCTTTTTACAGTTCCCCACATAATTCCCAGAGTTGAGATCCACTAGTGTAGACTGACTGGCTGTCTCTCTTAGCAGCAGGAATAGGGCTTTGTTACCCTGGCCCCGAGAAGCTAGCAATAGTCTATACCCCAAGTGGCAGAGTGGCTGGGAAAGAGTCAGCCTTATCTCTGGTGAGAAAGTGCTGACCCATCCTGAATTCCTGAGTTAGGTGGTGCTGAAGCTTGACCTTATCAGTCATCAGTCCTGCCAACATTCTTTCCGAGGCTCCAAGCCCCTCCCACAAAGACTATCTTCCTTTCTTCTCTGGTAAAGGGTTTCTCATCTATTATCTAGATCAGGATAAGGGCCGAAGTCCATCCATTCAGCCTTTTGTTTTCCCTCATGCAAGCATGTTGGAGCAGGCAGGAGAAAAATGGATCACACTGCATTTTTCACAGCTATTAGTTGGCAAGACTCAATCTTGAAGGTTGTAGCGAAGCACACGTGTTCACTGCGAGATAATCCCCTAGTCTGTTCTCGAGAGAACTCTTCATTTGGATTTGGTGGCTTCTTGCGTTACTTCTCTAGGTCACCCCTGAGTGGGCTTGAGTTTTGGGTTCTTCGCTTATTCTGGTGCCTTTGGAAACTGCCGTGCCCTCCTCTGTTGGCGTCGGTGATGTGTCACTGCTCTGATAGTTAGTACCTGTCAGTGTGGAATCTGCCAGGGCGTGCCCCCTTTCCCCCACTCTGCCTTGGCTCCCTTGAGCAACTCCCTGCAGCGCTGAGGCCTGGAGGCGCTCACCCGGTCCCCAGGAGCAGTCCGCCCAGAGGATGTCTGGAGAAGGACTCTTGGTCTTTGAAAGCATATCCTCCCCCTGGGGTGACCTCAGGTTCTCACAGCACACAGGAGGCCTGTTGGAAGAGAGACAGAGACACACGCACACGTAGATACACACGTTTCCCCCTCTCAGTAACCTGTAAGATCAAAAGCTAAGATAAGTACTGTGCTCTGCAGCATTTTGAATATTAAAGACACAGGTGTAGTTCACCTGTTGGGCCATGGGCATGCGGGGGGCCGGAGGGCCGTTCTTCTTACATTGGAAAAGATAGTCTGGTGAAAGGACATTGGCCAGCTGACCCCCAGGAACCCAAGTTCCTGGCATAAGTCCCTCTGTGACTGTAGATCAAGTCACTACAAACTCAGTCTTTAATATAGTATAAAGTGGGGGAGCGTCATCATCATCTCTGACAGATTCTTATGAGAATAGGTGAAATAAATATGAAAGGCACCCTGTAATAGCAAGGTGTAATCATTTACATTTTTGTGGTCCAGCTACACTAAAACCTTATTATTATGTCAGCCAAGACGATGGTGTACGTCTGAGTGGACTGCGTACGCTATTTATTGTAGTAGCTCTGCCCACTCAGCTCTTCGAGAGAACAGAAGGCTTAGAGGTGAATGTCTGGTATTTATCATAAACCTTCAGATTGGAGACATGTCTTAACAGGGGAAGATGCTTTCTCTAATGTTGTGGAGCGCGTGCTGTTAAAAACGGGGTCTGGAGTCCTGAGCTCTTCCTTGCACTCCAGAAACGGATTGCACTTGACTTACCGGCAGACATAAGGAACTGAGAATTGATAGAAATTGAATTACAGTATTAAAAGTGGTGCCACTGTTTATAGGTCTCCGTAGCATTTGAAGATAAAATGTACTCACCGTCTTAGGTACCTGAGTTGCCTTTTCCCTCCTCCCAGTCCTGGAAATGTATAGTTTTAGACACTGGAGTGAAGGTAACATGAATGGCATCAATATAAGTAAAACCTAGTCTATCATTTAGGATGGTTTGAGCTGTAAGTCACAGAAAACACTGCCGCCCATGGCCCTGGGCAATAAGGAAATCCACTGTCACATAGCGGAGTCCTGGGGTGGTGGTGTGTGGCTCCCGGGAGGTCTCGGTTCATCAGGCAACACTTCCAGGACTGGCTACCGCTGAGTCTCCTGGGAAAGGGGTAGGTACCGGACACCCTCAGGGTGCTGGGAGTTAGGAGGGAGCATGGGGAGCAGGTGGTTATGTATTTGTCCACGTGTACCTGCTACACCTCCCATGCGCATTTCAAGTTTTGTGGCGATGATTTCATATCGTTGTTACTGGTGGTCAACATTGCAGCCAACTTCCCTGGACTGTGGCGGTGGGGTTACTTCCTACCCCAATGGGAAGGATCCCAGGTGATAACTGTTGGCGTTGTCTTCCTCAACCGCAAGGTGACCTGTTGACACAGTGGAAGGGAGGAGTCAGCGAGGCCTTGGCTCATTTGCGTATTATCTGGGTCCCAAGGGAAAGCCCTTTAAGCTCACGTCTGAGAAACTGTTAAGTCCCAGGAGTTTAATGTGGAGATTTTGTAGAAACGATTTCTGTCTCTTAAGGGCATTCTTTGAAGTGTTGCTTTCATTACTGATCTTAAATGAAACCAAAGAGTCAGAGAAGATGGAAGTTGCCGGATTTGGAAATAGACATTCTTTGTCTAAGAAAGAATAGTTTTAGAAACATTTTACTCCATGTCTTGAGAGAGCATGATTCTAAATATAAGAACGTTTGAGATAAAGTTGGCAAACACTTAGCTCCTCCAGATATTTATTTGCAGTAGATTCTAGTGGTTTGAAATTCTGACTGATGGGGGCTTAAATAGTAGATTTTCCATAGAACTGTTTTTTTAAAAAAGGAGATATCTGAGCTGCTCAGATGAACGTTGGATGTGGTTCTAGTCGAGGCTATGAAATAATCTTGCTGTTTAAGCCACTTGGTGGCTCTGAGCCAACCTTTCCAATAGAAAGTCAGGAAATGGTTTTGAACTAGTTTCTAGGTGTTGGCACCTAGGTATCTGACTGACCGCCTTCGGTACCCAGATCAAAGGAGTGAAAGAATGGATGCGGGCGCTGCGGACGGGTCTTCTGAGTAGGCGACATTAATAAAAATGACCCGGAGCCAGATTACAGCAGTGTGGGGTGACCACAGATGAAGATAGAGGAACACTCCACCACTAAGGAAGGGATAGTCACCAAGTCACTGCAGCACAAAAGCTGAGGGCTTCAGCAGCCTGAGAGAAAGGAGACAGAGGCATCAGGAAACAGCCATGCAGAATGGAGAAAGGGGTGAGGGGACTAGAAACAGCCACCAGCTTAGCTCTTCAGTCTCCTTCTCCCCAGGTATTGGCTCCGCATAATAATAACGCAGTGTCTGTGAGAAGAGTTCAGATCGCATGCACGGCACTGTTCAGGAGTGCCTTTAGCCAAGTGATGTGTTTTAGCTAAAATCCATCCAAAACAAACTGCAGGAATAAAAATGGGGGTGTTTCGCTTCAGTTTGTGTGGCACAAACAACCTGGAAGAATAGCATTTTCTCAAGTCCGTCAGATGCTGACACATTACTAGAAAGTTGTCTTTTTCGTTTTGCAGATCTTCAGCATTTTTTTCTTTCTTAGGTCAGACATTTGCCCTCTGGAGAATATAGATATGAAGAAAATGAAAATAAAATCTTTTGTAGTGAAACCATTGAAAATAACCACAGTTGACTTTTTGGCTCTGTCTTTCCAGCGACTTCTGTGTGTGTGCATTTTAAAAGAAAGTAAAAATGATTCATACTGTACGTACTATTTACATAGTAAGAACAGTTTTCCATGCCATAATGCTACCTGTCCCTCCCCATGGGTATATGGCTTTTAACCTTAGCAGTTTTGCAGTTGAGGTAAACAGAGTTTGGATTTAACTCCAGCCATCTATTTTATTATGTGGAATCCTGTAGAAAGGCCTCATGCAAAAATCAAACATCCAGATTTGAGGCTGTGAAATGTTGATTCTTTGGGATCTAGTGCCAACTTGTAAATCTGAGACTTAATCATTTAATACGGTGAATCAGAAGTTGTTATCTATGTGTATTTACTTATTGTAAAGGATCCATTATAAAATAAAATATTTTTCTTCTGTTTAGCGTTCTCTGGATATTCAACAAGCACAAAGTACGACCCACACCAAATTAAAGCGGAAATAGCCAGTCGCCGGGATAGGGTGAGTAAGACGAGTGTTTCCACAACCCAGAGCCCCACATGCATTTGTGTGACGTCACTTACTACGGTTCATTTTATGGCGGCCAATGTATAACAGTCGTATTTTAGTAGGATTTTTGATTTCTTGGATTATTATTTCATTTGGTTTTACTCTCTACTTTTTCCAATAGGAGGGAAAGTGTTTCATTTTACAACCTCAGCCCCTCTAACAAAAAATTGCCTGTGTTCCTCTGTGTGTACCCCCCGTTTCACCCCTTGAGCCCCCTGTCTAGGTTGTCTGGGAAGGGAGTCCGTTTTGTTGCATTTGCAACCAAGCAAAGGAGACACGATGGAACTGAAGCATCCTGCTCTGGTGTCTCATTTCCTAAAGCAGAGTGCATCTTTTGGGGTGTGGGGGTTCTCAAATTTTAGTGCACTAGAGAGAAACACCTGGGGAGTCGGTTCAAAGTGTGAGCTCCCAGGCCCACCCCCGGAGTTTTAACACAGGCCTGGAGCGGGTCCCAGAATCCGTTTAAATAAGCACTCCAGGCAATGGGCCTTCAGGTAGTGGAGACCACCAGTGTTTCACGTGTGGGATCTGTGAGTAGCAAGTGGAAGGGGAGGTGAAGAAATATTACATAGTTTGCTAATTGTAACGAGTAAATCAATATCTGGAAAAAGAAAATAGTTGCCGGTTAGGAACCTGTTAGTGATCTGGGATTTTGGTACCTAAGCGAGGCAGCTCTTCTAGGGTGGCTGTTTTATATGTGCCTGATGGAAGTTCACGGAGAGAGCAGATGAGCCAATGAATTACAAGCTAATCAGAAACTTCGATGACAGTGATAACAATTGTAGAAATCATTTTCACAGCTTTCTTTGAAAAACAAAATGTAATTTGTCTTTAGCTTTCCAGATTAAAGCGAGAGCTGACCCAGATGAAGCAAGAACTGCAGTACAAAGAAAAGGGGGTGGAGACCCTGCAAGAGTGAGTTCCCTGCGGGCAATAGAAGGGGGCGTCGCCCGGTGATTTCCCTTCGCGCTGACTCTTTGGTGCCCGGACAGGAGTCCTAAAGCTTCGCGGGCGTTCGCGTCTATGCTTTTATTGTTGCTCGTTATCTCCCAATCCTAAGCATCAGAATCTCGCTATTCCTTGAAGATCCTTCCTTCCTTTAAATGGAAATACTTGGGAAACAAGACCTTTATTTTACATTTATGCACATTCTCGATAGCTGCACTGTCCAAGACATACGTGGCTGTTTAAATTTGAATTCCAGTTTTGTTAGTTTTAGTCTCTTACATTTTTTTTTCTAAAAGTTAAAATCAAACTAACTAAAATTAAATAAAACAAAAGATTGTAGTTCCCCAGTCTCAGTAGCTGCCTCTGAAATGCTCAGTGGTCACACGTGGCTAGTGCAGATTTTCTCCACCTCGGGGCTGTTGAGGTTCTAGGCCAGAGAATGCCTTGTGGTGGGGGCTGTCCTGTGTATCACAGGATGTTGAGCAGCCTCCGTGGCCTTGACCCCCATAAATGCTGGTAGCTCCCTCCTACCCATTTGTGACAGTTAAAAACGTCTCCAGACTTTGCCAGCTGTTCTTTGGAGGGCACATCTGCCCCCATCTGAGAACCACTGGGCTCGTGGCCACTGCATCGGACAGCACAGTTAATAGACTATTTCCATCATCGCAGAACATTCGGTTGGACAGTCTGGCCTATGGGTCTCCCTCCAGTTGGCGTCTTTATAGTTAAAACTTCATCCTTACTAAGAATTTCGGGATGAATCTCTTAACATTTGTGAGCTCTGTTAAGTCAGGAAATTCAGTGAACAAAAGGTATTTTATAAATGGTGATACTGCTGGCCTGAAAGAATTCATTTTTTTTAAGAAAGGGTGTTGTATGCTTGTTGGTTGAGAGTCTGTTCTCTCTCGAATCCGAGCCTGGCTTCACATGCTGAACTTGGGCATGTGCTTCATACCTTCTGTGCCTGCCATTCTCACCTGTCCGTGCCGACGGCCTCAGCCAGCTTGGCTGCTGTAACGAAATCCCCGAGATTGTGGGGCTTAAGCAGCAGACATTTACTTCTCACAGTTCCAGAGGCTGGAAGTCTGAGGTCAAGGCCCCGGCAGACTCAGTGTCTGGTGAGGGCCTGCATCTTGGCTTACAGATGGCTGCCTTCTTGCTGTGTGTTCACATGGTGAGGGCTGTGGGGGAGCTCTGGTCTCTGGTGTCTCTTCCTTCTCTTATAAGGACACTAATTCCATCCCGGGGCTCCACTCATGACCTCATCTAACTCTAATCACCTCCCAAGGCCCCGTCTCCAAATACCATCCCACTGGGGGTTAGGGCTCGCCATATGAATGTGGGGGACATGATTCAGTCTATAGCAGTGATCACTGGGCTACCTTGTCTGAAGGCAGCACCATGCCTGCTACCTAGTCAGCCTTCGGCAGGTGGCAGGAATCGTGGGGTGCTGTTGGGCTGCATGCCTCTCTCTTCATCCTGTGTGCAGATGTAGTGCGGTGTGTCAGCTGTGACTGCAGCATCGCTCTTTATGGGTAGGGACCACAGAATGCGAGTGTTGGACAAACGTAACAGTCAGCCTCACATGAAGGGTAATTACTGGGTGTGCCAAACCCTGTGCTTTCACACTGGCTTGAGCTTTACTTTCTTAATCATCCAGGATTGGTTTAGTTGATGATTCATCTGTCCATTTCTTTAGTAAGGACATATTATGGCCACCAAGGGAGACACAATAGAAAGGTGAGCTGGGTCCTGCCTAGGGGGCCTTGGCTTTCTCCGGCGCTGAGACCTGGCCATGCCCCCTGCAGGCCCCGCCAGGCGGTGGGTTTTGGTGCATGCTCAGTGTGAGCTGGAGGCTGAACCTGGCTGCCATTTTTCGCTTTCTCTGCCATTACCCACCAGTGTGTGTGTGCGCGCGTTCTCCTGCAACTTAGATTTGCAACGGGGCTTCCATTAATTAGCCCTAGTCACTACCGCTTTCAGAAACAGTTTTGCTTAAGCAAATCAAGCTGCCTTTTCAGGATCGGCTACTGGTTGTTGCTCACTGTGTCCATTTGTGGCCGTGCTTCCCATAGCGCTGCTGCGTGTTCTATAACTTACCCCGTACAGCCCAGCCAGCCTCCAGAGGCTCAGATGCCTGCGAGGGTGCTTCCGTGTGCTCTGGGGCCCATGTCCTCCCGTGCCACTCCTGCTAAAGGGCTGGGTAAGAAACAAGCAGAAGCAAGTAATTTACTTTGGTAGGGCTTCAAAAGTTGCTAGGACTGTCTCTTTGAATTGGAGGTTGGTTTCCTTCTTTCATTTGGCCCCACTAGCTTTCTGTCATTACTAGGGAGCATCAGGGCTTCACAGTGTCGCTAGATAATAGCTACTTGTAATGCTAGGCATCGCGGGGGCTGCACATTGCAGTTAATTTCATTCTCACTTGCAGAAGCTCTGGTGAAGGTGATGGGGGCTCGGGGTGGTGGAGGAACATTCTGAGGTCACACAGGAGCCCTGAGCCTCAGGGGAGTCCCGCCTGGCACCTTTCGCTGCTGGCGGTGCCTTCGGGAGCAGGATTGCCAGGTCCAATGCCTGTTCCTTCGCCTGGCCTCCATCATTCCGGCCATCTCCATTTCCTTATTTGAAGACAAAGGTTATAATGCAGCATCAGCGTAAGACTGAACCCTCTAGAAAATAAGAAATGACAGGGCTCAGGTGACTGAGAAAACCCCTTCCCTTTGGCATTGCCAGGAAGTAAATTCATCTCTTACACTCAAAATAATTTTAAGAATAGGAAAAGGCAGCCTCGGTTTCTCCAGGTGTATTGGACAGGAAGCAGAATCCAGCACAAGGAGAGGTGTAACTTTATACCTGCAGCCGGAATGGAGTATGAGTTGTATTCCTGCAAAGAGGAGGGCCGGTGTTGTCTGTGTTTTCTTTCTCCTTTCCTTAGCAAGACCCCGCGTTTGGGAGTAGATGGTAAACATGCCCCCTCCAAGGGGACAGTCTTCGCTCCCTGCCAGAGATTGTAAAGATTGCCACCCTCCCCGGTGGAGGCTGAGGAGTGGCATGGGGGAAAGTTCTGGACCTAGTCCTGGGCCTGGGGGACCCACCCCAGCTCTCCAGATGGAGCTGTCTCAAGAGGCAGCATTTAATTGGCTGCTGTGTTGTCACTGTACATGTCCGCTCTATTTTGTGACACAGCCTCACAGGAAGGAGAGAAAAACGTGGGCACTCATACCATGCCTAAAATTCTTTGCAAGTAAAAAATCATTTCATACCCTCCTCTGAGCTGCACAGGTTATATGTGAGATGAAGACAGCCTCATTATTTTTCTGGTTTTGAATATGGGCTCTTCTGTTTGGATTGAATCATGTAAATTGGTATTATGTATTGAGCAATTCTGAAACCCTTTGGTAAGCACTGATAATGTGATTACCCCAGTCTACTGTAAAATCCTAACTAAGCACAGAGAATACATGGGCTGTTGCCCGTAAATGGGCTTCTTGGATATTATTACCAACATCGATTTAAGGCAGAGACCCTAGGTTTTCCTCCAGAAACATTTCTGCTGTTCTTGCTTCCCAGAATATCCAGTGTATTCTTTTCCAGAGCACCTCACCAGGAGTTTGGCCGCTTATAACGTTTTCAACTCGACTTGTTTATCTTGGTGAACTTTCCTGGCTAGCAAGAAAATCCATCATTACGCTTGGGTCCAAGTGAGGAAAAAAGAACCTTTTGTATTTTTTTTAAGCCTATGTATGTTGTTAATTTTTGTAGATGGGAGCTGGCCATGAACACAGTCTCTGGGTTAATGATAGAATGTGTGTGTGTATGTGTGTGTATGTGTGTGCGTGCGCGTGCGCATGCACGCGTGCACGTGTGTGGAACATATATAAACTTTTAATGATGGAAAATGTCCGCCATACACAAAAGTAGAGAGAACAGTAAAATGGAACCCTCCAGTACCCCTCATCCCACTTCAACAACTAAGCACACAATGGCCAATCTTGTTTGTCTCACCCTGCCTCATTCTGTAAGCTTTTACTACCTTATTGAAACAAATCCCACAATCACATTTAATCCATAAATATCTCTCCTAAAGTTATGGACTCCTTTTGAAAATATACTACCTATACCCCACTTAATAGTAATCTCTTAATGTCGTCCCTTCTTCAGGGAGGGTTCGTATTTCTCTGGTTTGTTTGGGTCCAGGTTCATACAAGGCCCACACAGTACGTTTGGTTGGTGTGTCTCTTATCTGTACTCCCTTCTCCTTTTTTTTGCTTCTGACAACTTATTTGTTGAAGAAACTAATTTGTCCATTAGAATTTCCCTGACAGTGGATTTTACTGCGTGATGTGTGTGGTGTCCCCTACTATTTATGCATACTGGTGTAATTAGTTTGAGAGACTTGATCTGATTCAAGTTCAAGTTCTTTTACTTTTTGGGGGGCGGAGGAACTATGTTTTGTAGATGGTGGTGCTACTTTGATCAGGAGATACACACTTTCTGGTTGTCTCTTACTGTGGTATGAAGGTTGTTGGTGCGTTCTGGCATTGTCTGCCTGGTACATTCATTTATAATGTTTGCCATCAGCTTTTCACCTAAGGCTGTGCACATGTAGATATGAAAGATTTCAGGATACGTTCCTGAAAGTGGGTTTGCTGTGTCAAGCCGCGGTGGGATTGTTAGACATTGCCAAATTCCCGTCTCTAGGGGTCGCACCATTTTTCATTCCTAACACTAATAGATGAGTATTCCTGTTCCCACGGCTTTGCCAACAGAATGTGTTGTCAAGC
Organism: Rhinolophus sinicus; assembly: GCF_036562045.2. Taxonomy (NCBI): domain Eukaryota; kingdom Metazoa; phylum Chordata; class Mammalia; order Chiroptera; family Rhinolophidae; genus Rhinolophus; species Rhinolophus sinicus. The sequence goes on from NC_133768.1 coordinate 7,401,982, forward strand.
TTTTGCGTTTTTGCCAGTCTCATAGGGTGAGCGATAGTATCTCAGTGTAGTTGTCATTTGCATTTCTCTTGAGGCCCATTATAAAAGTCTTCAGAAAATAGCAGCAACATTTATGAGTAACGAAAGTGTTCAGAAAAAATTGAGCTTTTCCAGTGAAAGAGCTACTGGACTCTGCTGCCCTAACGATTGTGCAGCTCTCTTTGAAAACTTCTCTTGCTGTAACTCGTTACTAGCATCCAGGGGCTGGCAACGGGGGAGGACTCGGAACTACGCGGTGTGCAGTTTCCCAGATGGTGATGCACAAGAACATGCTGAGTGTGCCAACGGGTGTGGGGAGATCGCCCTCTCTAGTTATTCTAGATCCTGGAGATCTGGAATGCACCTCGTGTTAGATTCCGAGTTGTCCTGCAGCCAGCAAGCTCATCTAACATTGCCTCACCCTGACTTTCCCACGCTTAGGTGCCATTGAAGCCTTTTTCCGCCATGACACTGATAACGTCCCTGAGTGCGGGAGTGACAGCCCAAGACGCTTTGGGGGAGCTCTGTCCCGACTGCCTTCTTGCTGTCTTGTTCACGGTGTGCTGTTTCCATACCTGGCACCCATTCCCTTCTCACAGCTTCCACCGTGACTGCTCATCTCACCGTTCCCACATTGTAGCCACGGGGAGTCTTTTAAAATGTCTCCTCTGCTGGGGGCCCCCTGTGGCTTTCTCTCTCACTGAGAATATAGTCCAGACTTGAGATGCGGCGGCCCCCTGTCCTGACTCCGTTTACCCCCACCTCTCCATCAGTCACCTCCACCAACCCCCCGGCCGCTCTGCTGGTCTCCGCACTGTTGCTGCAGGTCCCTGTGCTGGGAACACTTTCCCACAGCCTCGCATGCCTGTTCCCTCCCTTCTGTAGTTCTCTGGACGAATGACATCGCAACAAGATCCTCGGTAACCACTGTATCTAAAAAGGGGCCCTCTCTGTCACAGTGTATTCCCAAACCCAGCTTTGTTTTCCTTAAAACACCGATGGCTGCCTGACCTAATGATCGTTTTTGTCGTCTGTCTCCTTGAGTAACATCATGCTGTGCAAGGGTAAGGACTCTTCTCCTTTGCTTGTTCCCTGCTCCATCCTCAGGACCCGGAGCCTCCCAGGCACAGGGCAGGGCTCCGTGGAAGGAATGGACCGGGCCCGGGTGCTGTGAGGAGCCGCCCCACAGTTCACTTCATTCTTGGACACTGGGACCCCTGGAGTGAGGGCCTGGGCTGCAAGGATCTTGGGGTGGTGTCTGTGAATCAGCTGGTCACCTTCTTCTTAACTGCCCTCTAGCATTTCCTTCTCGTCCACATACTGTGTTATGGTGTGTTAAGAAATCGCATTCTTTAGTGCTGCTATTCAAATTACAGAAAGGGGTGCTCACGAAATGTTCCAATAACCAGTTTCCAAATGGCACATTCTTAGCCGGCTGGCCTCTGTGCTCCAAGCCTTTGAATTGCTTGATGAACTTCTTCCCTATTGGGGTGAAGTAAAGCCCGTGCCTCTCCTCAAATAAGACTGACTGCTCTCTTCTGAGCATTCGATACCAGAACGAGGCGGTGTTAGATATTGGAATTAGCGTTTTCTGTCCAAGGGGATTTAGTGGTTTTAGAAGAGAATAAGATTGTTCACAGTTGGAACAGGCTTAGACCAACAATATCCCATTAACATAGCACATAAGGTACAGCCCGTGCGAAAAGCCCGGCACTACTCAGATAACAGTAAAACATACAGAAATGGGGCGGAAACAAAAAGAGCATTGTTCCTGGTTGTGGGACAGGTCTGGCGCTGCACACAGGACCTGCTGTTGATAGAAAACTGCCGGAAGCTTTCTGAGGTTCACTCAAGGCCCCTGCCAGGGCTGGTGATGTAAAAGGTAGGGTTGTAACAAAACTTCTCATTCTTTTGGGTTGTAATGTGTGGTATTGACATGGAATATCTTTAGAAGCCTGGCAGCCCTTTTCTTCACGGTGTGGGTTTAAGAAGTCGTTTGGTTTTACTTTTGCCAGTGCAATTCTCTTGACATCTTAAATTGAACAACAAATATGGAAACTTTAGGGCAGCGGGAGGGAGAGGTTGATGATAAACATCACAAAAATGCCTTCTCAACAGTACTCGGCCATCATTTGAAGCTGTGCCTTCTCCTTTTCTTTCTAACCATTTCTTTCATAAGCAGACCATAAAGAGCCCCGGTTTACTTTGGGACGACGTTTGACTGGCTGTGTGGGTGGCCTTCGGGTTTGACACAGAAAGACTTTGGAGGCCTTGACTTTGAGTGTATTGTTAACCCGATGATGAAGGGGTTGAGTGCTGGTGTGAGGGGACTCAATGTGAACCTCACTGTGCCTCTTACTGGCTGTGTGACCTTGAGCAAGTCACTTAACCTCCCCAAAGCTGCTGCAAAATGTTGAGAGGTGAAAAGTAAAGACTGTAGGTACTCTGTGCCTGGATTGTTTTTCACACTGTGTCTTAGTCCATTTGGACTGCTATAACAAAATACCACAGACTGGGGGCTTGTAAACAACATACGTTTATTTCTCCCAGTTCCGGAGGCTGGAAGTCTGAGAGCAGGGTGCCCTCATGGTCAGATTCTATGTCTGGTGAGAGCCACCTTCCCGACTTATAAATGACCACCTTCTTGCTGTGTCCTCACCTGGTGGAAGGAGCGAGGGGCTCTCTGGGGTCTCTTTTATAAGGGCACTGATCCCATTCGTGAGGGCTTCTCCCTCATGACCTGATCCCCTACCAACCACCCCACCTCCTATACCATCACACTGGCATTAAGATTCCAGCATGTGAATTGGGGGGGCGGGGGGGGGGGGAATAAACGTTCAGATCATAGTACACTGCATAAGGGCTTATATCTTTATTAGCACCACCTTTTGTAGTTATCAATTTTCTGTCATTTGAGATGTATAACCACTGTCTTGGGGCTCTTAGTTAAAATTTAAAAAAGAAAAAGATAGTTCTTTGGCAGTCCCAGATGTTATGATTTTTCTTATGAAATGGGATACGTGGATATTTTACAAAATACCAAATCATTGAGCACATCCTCTGAATTTGACCAAAGTTCTAGAGGGAATTTGAAAAGAGGGAGAAAACTCCCGAACGAATTTTGCAGACTTGAAGGAAGACGTTTCCTGTCCTTTGAAGTTTTTGTTAGATGAAAATCTGTCATGTTTGAAAAATGGAAGTGGTTTGAATTCTGTGAAGCATTGCTTGCCTGTATAAAAGCCAGTCGACCTTACCTTGGCCGCTCTGAGCGGGATACACCTGTGGTATCCAGGGGCATCCCCACACTGAGGAGCCAGTGCAGGCTTGAGAATTGGGAGATGTGGGTTTGAATCCTGGCTCTGCCAGATCTTAGCTTGTCATCTTGGGCCATTTAGTTAATCTCTCTGAGCCTCAATTTTTTTCATTATAAAATCTGAGGTTATGCTCATCTCATAAAGCTGTTGAGGGGATAAAATAAGGTGACAAATGTAAAGCATGCAGTGAGACCCTGTCACCTAGTAGGTGCTTGATACGTGGAACTACTTTAATATGCTATTTACATAATGTAATCAAATAATATATACTATATAAATATGTTTATATAAGGTTATACTTATATAATATATAGTATTCTTTTTATATAATTGGACGTTCTGCAATAACATACTCTTATAACTATTTTTAAATAATAGTATTTCAGAGATTCCTAGAACTTCGAGATCATATTGTTTAATAGCTTTCACGTTTTTTTAACAGTGGAATCTTTTTCCCTTTCCTTCTCTGCAAACATCTTCTATGGAACCAGAATAACCCAGGCAGAGCAAAGGGGGCGGGGGGGGCGGGGGCTTGCTGAAGCAGGGGCGAGGTCCCCAAGCCCTACACAGGCTCTCCCTTTAGCTACTCCTGCTCACCACACTGGGACATCCTCGGAACGGAGTGAAAACAGCTGCTCTAGGCCAGTCTTCATTTTTCTTCAAGGTCTCAGAGCCACTTATGTGGAGTTATGGCCAGAGCCCACATCCGTGGCCTTGAAGTTGAACTTCTAGGCACTCTGCAGTGTCCGCCTATAGGATGAATTATGGCCTCTGATCCCTCTCCCTGATGGGAATTGGGGCCTGTTTTCCTCCATGTGGCAGCCGTTCCCAATGTAGAACCTGGTGCCTGAAGAGAATGCTGGCTCCATCCAGGGTTTCCTGGTCGCCACTTAGGCTTTATAGTTGCTAAAAGCCATAAGGAAATCAATCACGGCGCTTCAGTACAAAGCAGGGGCTGACGTGGTTAGCGTCGTTCAGTGCAGCCTGAACAGTGGGTATATGTCTATACATTTATGGCTATTTGACTAGCATTGATTTTTTAAGCAATTGAAATGATTTTGTTTAATGCAGTCAAGTTTCATTTCCTTCTATGTGTGTTAGTGTCAGGTGATGATCCATTGCTGTATTTTCCATTCTGGAGGAGTCAGTAGATCTGGTTAGCAGAGGCGCTGCGCCGGTCATTGGCTGCTACAGAGAAATCAGACTTTTCTGGCTTCAGGTTTTTTGTCTGGAAATGATGTAACCCCCTTTTCTACAGACTTCATCAGCTTATGTGGGTTGTGGTTTGGGATGTTAAATGAGATGTACTGGAAAGCCTTTTATCAGAAAATGAATTCAAGAAGACATTATTATGTAAATGAGCCTAGCTCTTCTCTGCAGGAAAAGTCAGGCCCCTTCCTTCGCAGATGGGTGGCCTTTTATTTCTGCTTTGCTTTGGCGACTCTTGGTTCTGCATAGAATAGCTAAAGTGGAAAAACACAGTGCCAGGCCATGTTGGGATTTAGGAGTGTCACCATTTATCGTGTGGGATCCCATGGTGTGCCCGCATCTGCTCTCTGTGGAAGAGGACTTGGGACCCGTTTTCATACATATTTAATTTGTAGCCGATGGCAGGTACAGCACTGCCCCAAGCCCTGGAACCCTATTCCAAAGGGAGGGGATGGTTTCCTGCTTGTTCTGTTTGTCCTCTCATTCCAAGGGCACTGACAGCTCAGACCAGCTCCAGTGCTGAGTTCTGCTGTGAGTTGTGACATCTTTGGCCAGGAATTTGTTAATGATAATAAAGTACCAGAGTTGGTGAATTATTTACTTTCTCTCCCATGAGTAAGTAGATTCAGCATCATCCTGATAATAATAATAAACCACAAACATTACATGCCAGGCCTCTGCCAGGTAAGACCTTTCCTTACATCTTCTCATTAAATGGGAGAAGTATTTTGAGTATCCCCATGTGAGACATCAGGAAACTGAGGTTTAAAGAGGTGAAGTGACTTGTCCAGGGTCCCGCTGTAGAGCTAGACTGTCACTCAGACTCACCAGCATGCCAGGATGCTTTTGTGAGTGGAAATAAAGGGAGTTTGGGCTGGCCGTTAAGGATCCAGCCAGATTTTCAGTTAACATGGGGGCAACAATTTAGAACCAGAAGCTGTTAGTGGAGCTGGAACCTGAAACGCAAGTTAATGACGTTCTAGAGAAGAAGTCCATTCCATTTCTGGACCAAAGTATCTCAACTTCTTTAGCCCTGAGGACTTCTAGATACAGACTCAAGATTGAGCTATGGAAGACGTGACAGAGGACGTGCTGTAGGACACTGCCTGCTCTGTGAAGGCCGGAGGCAAGCCTGATCTTAGTGCTCTGCTTCTACCTGCCAGAACCAGACCTTGTACACACAGGGGCGAGCGGGCGGGCTGGAAGGAGGAGGGGAGGGAGGGAAGGAAGGAAAGAAGGAAGGGAGGAAGGAAGGAAGGGTGAGGGGATGTTTGGATTGAAGGAAGGAATTGAGATGAGTAGTAGTAGCGAGAGAGTGATAAATTCGAACCAGAGTGAGATAAAAGAGATACCTAGAGGAGACAGAAGAGTTTCCAACTCTGCACAAAGCATTGTTATAGAAAGTTCACTACTTTTTGCTATTTACCGTGTGTTCTCCTTGTTCATAGAACTCATTCGTATGTTCATTTCATGGACATTTTTGACCACTAATGCAATGTTGAGGGTAAACGAATAAGATGTGGTCCTCCTCTCAGAGAGGGGAATTTAAAATCTTACTCAAGCCAGTGAGGACATGGAATCCTGACTCAGGCCCTCACCGGTACAGGGTGGGCCTGAAGCGATGGCAGTCATCCATCTCTTTGTGTTGGCCACAACAAGGAGGCTTGTATGGGGTCGTGATTTTTCTTTGCCAAAACGTTGTTTCCCACCTTTCTCTGAAGCTTTTGCGTTTTTTGTGATGTTGTTTAATGGAATTTTATGGTCTCGCTTGGATTGACTCATTTTTCTGTTTTGACCAGGATTGATCGTAAGATGTCAAATGCTCACACCAACTACAAACTGGACGAGGCACAGGCTATAATGAGTGAGCTCCGGACCATTAAGAAAGCCATTTGTACAGGCGAGAAGGAGAGGCGCGATCTGATGCAAGTAAGGCCAGTGCTCTGCAGGCCCCCTGTCCACTCGTGCGTCTGCTTGTCTCCCCTTCCTTTATGTGAAATTAATATCTGTATTTACTGTACATTATGTATTTATTACCTACGCAATTCACATATATTTTAAAGATATACATGTATATATAATATTATATATGTGTATCTTTTGTGTGTCTGTGTATTTACATGTATAAATATTTTAAAACATACCTATTAGTTTCCTAGGGCTGCCGTAATGAACTACCACAAACCAGGTGGCTCAGAACAACAGAATTATTCTCTCAGAGTCTAGAGGCCAGAAGTCTGAAATCAGGTGTCAGCAGGGCCCTGTTCTCTCTGAAGGGCTTCGGAGAGGACCCTTCCCGCCTCTCTGGCTTCTGGGGGCTGCTGGCAGTCCTTGGCGCTTCTTGGCTGGGAGCTGCGTCACTCCATCTCTGCCTTGGTTGTCACATGGTGTTCTCCCTGTGTGTCTCGGTGTCGAAATTTTCTCCTCTTCTGAGGACACCAGTCATTGGCTTAGAAACCACTCTAGTCCAGTACGACCTCGTCTTAACCTGAGTCCATCAGCAAACCCCATTTCCAAAGAAGCTCAAATTCACAGGTTTGGGTGTTAGGGCTTGAACACATCATCTTGGAGGACAACACTTCCAGCCACAGCAATGGGTGATGCAGTCATATTGTTCAGTAATCAAAGCAATTGGAAAAGTCTACGATAAGAAGTCTTGCTATCTCCCCATTCTCTCACTGCCCAGAACGACATTTCTTAGCTTCTTGTGTACCTTTCCAGTGTTTCTGCAGACACAGGACTGAGCATGCTCAGCTGCCCTCACAGAGAACTAGGACTCTACCTGCTGTTCTGCACCAGCTTTCCCACACGACCACCAGACCGGATCGGACTGGATCACACCCTGTACCTTTTTCCACATCTGTGCAAAGAGCTTCTTCATTCCGTCATATGGCTGAATAGTATTCTACCCTGTGGATACACTTAGCTATATGGCTGGGATCATTGTAGCTTTATAGTACTTTATTTTTTTTGCCCCTTCAACTCCTGTAGTTTCCATTGTTTTTAGAAGAAGCTGACTTTTTGTAAATGGACGCATGCTGGTCTTTTTGTTCAACACAGTTGTTTCTGTTACGGCTTTTGTTTTTTGCTAACACACTGAATGAGCACCTAGCACCTGGTAGGCATTTGTCTCGATTCTGCAGAGTTGAAGACAGAGAAGGACATGGGAAGCAAAGCTGAGACTCACAGGACAGACGAGACAGGTACACAGACAACTGCCTTGCAGGCTGTTGCTTCCTAAGGTCAAGGACGGGAGAGACTTGTGCAGTGTCCCCATGATGCTCGTTCAATTGCAGATTACTGGGCCCTACCCCAGACCACTGGATTAGAATCTCTGGAGGTGAGACCCAGAAATCTGTACTTTCAGACACCCTGTCCAGGTCACAAGAGGTAAAGGGTCAGTTGTTAGATTTTCTCAGCACTGCTAGCAGGAACAGCTGCCATTCACTGAGACGTCTGCGTGCGGCATTGCAGGGTGCTCTGTGGCTGTCACCCATCTAGGCCAAGCCCAAACCCCAGGCCTGAGCCAGGCAACACTTCACCACGGAGACCTGGAGTCCTTGGCCCAGGAGGTAGATCTGGCCCCCCTTTCCTGGCCTTCCCAAGTTTGCAGACCTGGTTGCCTCAATTGGATTCCCCACTATGGAGGCTAGAGATAGAATTTCTTGAAGAAGCTTCAGATCCCTGCATCTTCTTTGAGAATCTCCATGGAGAATCATGGGCCACTTCTTCTTCTAGTAAAATCCACTAAGTTATTTTGTCTTTTTTACACAAGTTTGCCAACACTGGCCCATTCCAGGACGCCTTCGTCTAGATCCAGCATGGTTGCGTGATGCATGTTGTACCTGGGTATTCTTGTGTCTGCTGAAGTGGTCTTTAGAAAGTGTTTTCAAAATTGTAGAAAATCTGATCTGTCTTTAACTTTCACCCAAAGGGGTTCGATGTGCCAGAAACATACTAGCTCTAATTTTCAGCAAACTGACATCCATGTGAGATGATTTTTGACCACGTGGAATTATGATTGAAAAATCAGGTTATAAAAATACGTAAAGATCGTCTGGGAGCTGGTTTCAGTTTCTGTGTGGTTTATAAAGATTTCAAGGTAGCATCCATCTCTGTCGGACTCATTTATTGATAGAATGCTTGGGCTGCGAATGCTTCCCCACCCCCCGCTTTTTTAAGGTACAGTGCCCCAACAGAATTCTATAACTTCAGGGTATACAGCGTGATCATTTGGTGCACATGTATATTGTGAAATGGTTGCCACAATGAAGTTAGTTACACATCCATCACCTCACATAGTTCCTTTTTTGTTCGTGTGTGTGGTGAGGACTTTTAAGGTCTCTGTCAGCAGCTTTCAAATATGCGGTGCAGTATTGTTAACTAGAGTCTCCAGGCTGTACATGACACCCCCAGAATTACTCATCTTCTAACTGGAAGTTCGTGCCCTTTGACCCACATCTCCCCAACCCCTGGCAACCACCATTCTACTCTCGGTTTCTATGAGTTTGGCTTTTTCTGGAGGGAATGCTTATTTATTTATTTGTTTTTATGAAACACAAAGGCTTGAAAATAGTAAAACTGGTCCCACAATTGTTCTCCATATTATTCACGCGCTGCCAGGAGGACTCAGTTGCTATCCGATTTAACTTACTGAGAATTTTATTACAGGTGCCTGTGGTGAAAGACGTTTCTCTTAAATCTAATGAGAATGGGGGTTGGGGTGGGTCAACCCTCCAGTAATGCAGCTGCCATCCTGGAACCAGAGTCACCTGACTGCTTTTAGCGGGAGAGAGGGGTTGCCATCTCTGTTCAAACAGCTCGTTCCTTCTGTTCCAGAGCCTGGCCAAGCTCACCGATGGCTTCAAGAATAGCTTTTCTCTTACCGACCCTCTGCAAGAGTTCCCTCACCATCCAGGCGGTGGCGATTCTTTACCTCAGCAGTTCTGTGACGCTGGGTCTCAGACTGACGTCGTCGGAGAGGTACGCTCACGGGGGGAGGAGCCAAGTGGGCCAAGGGAAAGGGCTGCTTTCGTGTTGCCATCCCTCATTTGCTCTCATTTTCCACCTTTTCTTCCGAAATGGTTTGGCTTTTGTGCCATTTCGTTTGAAGAAAAAATATTGTTTCTCACATCCAGCTGTGAAGGTGCAGTGGCCTGGGACGCAGTTGGATTGCTGATTGTCTCTAACCTAGTGACTCGGATTGATTTGGATTCTTTCAAATGGCAGACTCCTTTTGAGAGTTTAGATGTGTTTTTGACAGACGTATGACTTTTTACAGCATGGACCAACTAATTTTTTCTGTGAAGGTCGAAGTAGTAAATGTTTGAGGACTTTCTGGCCATGTAGCCGCTGCCACAACTACTCAGCTGTGTTGTTGTAACGTGAAAGCAGCCATAGGTGATATATGAACTAATGGGCGGGGCTACATTCCAGTTCATCTTCTTTACAAAAGCAGGTGGTGGGCTGGATTTGGCCCGTGGGCCTCAGTTTGCTGACGTCTGGCTTAGACCAGTGATTTCAAAGGCTTTGTGGCTGTGTCACCCTTGGGTTATACTTTAGTGCTATTTCTTGTTCTTTTAAAAGACTGTCGGGAAATTCAATTGAATTAAAATTAATTTTGTTTGGGACTTGGAAGAATTTCATAATGCCCCTTTTGATTAGTGAAACCTTGAGTTAGCTACAAAAATTAAGTTGGCAATCATCATTTGAAGCAGGATGGTGAATACTTACAGACACGACTACTGTAATGTCATTGAGTGAAGTTTATCATTTGTTTGTTATACATGGATACACACAGCTTCTTTTTCTTTGGGCTTATCCAGTAAAGATGAAATGCCAATGGAATGCAGAATGCCCTCCCTAAAATAAAATAAATAAAAAGAGAAAAAAGGGAAAAACCACTGACAAAATACTCTGGGTTTTAAATAATTAGCTAATATTTTGAAATTTTGGCAAGTAGTGCCACTTTGAGGGGAGTATAATATTAGTAAATAATGACTTCTTGTTTGGATGTCCTGGAACAGCCCTATTTTCAGTTTTCCCCTCGGGCTCAAAAGTACAATCAGACATTTTTGACCAGGCATCTCTTTGCTTTAAAGAGTATGGTCACCATGTATATAACACACAGAGTAGAATCTCTAAGTCAAAACTGTCTGGCATTTTTGCCTAAAAGTTTTGGCAGGAGAGAAGTAAAGAAGTACAAGACTCATTAAATTCTGTGTATCATTCATTTTTGCTTATCATAAGGTTAGAATTAGAATTTAGAGACAACTGGTTTGAGAGAAACAGGTTCGATCAAAGGTTCTCTAATGATTTAGGTTAGAGTTTCTAAGTGTCAGGGCGAGAGTGGCTGGTGATGCTGTTATAATAACTGCAGCAGTAAACTATCACTGTTTATGAGTTTACTGGGGCTGGCCTGGTTTGGCAGCTTCATAGCTAGTACCTTGATTTAAGTAGTTCCAATCCCTTTGTGACCGATGAGAGGCTCGAGCTGCCAGGTTACTTAAGATCGTGTAGTTAGGCAGAGGCAGATCTGAGTTTGAATCAACATCTCTGATCCCTAACCCCCTGTGCTTTCTACTACATCATGTTGCTATAGAAAAAATATAGAAGTTGACCCTTGAACAACGTGGGTTTGAACCGTGGGTCCACTTATATGATGTGTATCAATAAATTCATCACTAATCATTTGAGTAGAATATTTTCAAATATTTGTTGACATGAGATTATTAAAAAAAAATAAAGGCTTAGTGGCCATAATACAGAGGGTGCCAAAAAAAAATGTGTACACATTTTAAGAAAGGAAAAAACTATTAAAATTGTAATACTCAATATATACCGATAACAAAAGATGAATACAAGTCATGTGTATACATTTTTTTTTTTTGGCACCTCTGGTATATGGTCTAGGAAGGTCAGAGCTGTAAATGGAGCCAAATTATTGAAACTAGAGTCGTATATTTCCAGGAATGAAGGAAGAAGTAACCAAGGTGAGCTAGACTTACCTCCCATATAGGTCTTTTTTTTTCTTTTGCTTAGGAATTTGTTGACTTCAGTGTAATAGATATGAAAGTATTTAAGTACAAGTAGTGATCACCGTATAGCGTCGTATTTCAATTCAAACTCCTAAGACGTGCTGCGCCCCCGCCCCCTTGCTTTCTTTCCTTTTCCGTTGGTTCTTTAGCAGGCCACGTAACGTTCGAAGGAGTCCTGTAGGTAGTCCTCACACAGCTAGTCTGTTCTCTTCAGATTTTGTGACTTCCTCGGAGAACATCATTATTTTATATTTATTGAGGAATGAGAGAATATACTGCACAAAATGGGATGATTCTTTTTTTGCCTTTGTATCAACTTTCACTAATTCCCTATTTCTTTTAAAACTTAATTCGTTGTTGTTGTTTGGAATTGTACAATAAATGAATACACTTCCACTGTTAAAAAATAAATCCCCCAGTGCGGGGAAAACAAAAGTCTTCCCAGCTCCACTCCCAACGCCACTGATCAGAGGTGGCCACTGAGTATTATTTGGTGTGTTTCCTTCCAGACCTTTGAAAAATAGAAGTTGAAAGACAAATTAAAATATTCTTCATTGTCGCTGAAAGTTTAAATGAGTTTTCTATTTTGAAAGTATGTTTTTAATATGTTTTCCTTCTTTTTTCCCCCCTCTGTTTTGGAAAGTTTGTCTTTGACGATAAAACAAGACTTGTAGACCGAGTCAGACTTAATTGGCAGTACGAGGAAGCCAGGAAGAGGTAAGAAGCTCCTTTTTCAAATCTTGCCTTCTGCATATTTCCTGTCTCCTGTGGAAAGAGGTTTTTTTGGAGTTCCAAGGTGTGGTTGTCTACTTTTTATCGGAAAGCAGTGTTGTTCATTTATGTGTGGCTTCTTAATACATTGATAACATTTCACATGCATTTAAAATGATGGAATTCTCAATATTGCAAATAGTTATAAAGACATGATTCAATAAAAAAAAGAGACTTTTTCAGCTTTCCTTGTTCTCTCAGGTAGTTCAGACCTCCCTCTCTCCATCCCACCCCTCCCTCTCTCCTCCCTCCTGTTTCTCCTCCCTCCCTTCGTCCCCTCTCTATGCCTCCCTTTTGTTTCAGTGTCAGTCCCTCAGACCAGCTTAAGCAAAACTGTTTTATCTTTTATCTATATGGCTTCTGACTCCATAGCTCAATGGACAAAGGTATGCATCTTGGTTTAAAAGACAGTTTAAGAAGAATTAAGTCAACAGGTGATAGCAGTACCTAATCTATTTCATTTTGATGGAGAGAATTGAAAGGCAGTCATTTCTCTGAACCTGTGTTGTATGTCAGTCATCTGCCTTCTGAAAACCGAGACTTGACCTTGTTTGTGCATTTTTCAATTTGTCCCTCCTTCCACCCCTTCCCCCCTGGTCTTCACCATAGGACGTGGGCAAAACGAGAAGCGGTGTGGAGGCCTCTGAGGCGTGTCATATTTTGAACATGTCACATTTCTCCCCATGTGTGCAGGGCCCATTTTTAATATTCTGCCCCTGCCCTAGCTTTCATGTCCTCTTTTTAGAGAGTTTCTCTCTTTTTTGCCTCTGGAAAGAGTCTTAAAACCAAACAATTTCCAAGTACATGCTTCGGAAAGCTAGGAAGCATATCTTTTTAACGATTCCTTAGTTACATAGGAACTATTATCTTGGGGGATGGAGGAGAAGGAACAAAATGCCAAGTGGGATGAGGAGATCCTTTCTGGAAGCTCAATAGTTGGGCCTGCTCATACACTGTATCATTCATGAATGTCTGGAAATCTACTTTGTTGCCTTTTTAGCAAATGTAAAAATAGCAACAAAAGCACATCATCTGATTCCCTCCTGGAGGGCCCGCTGGAACTGACACGGGCCTTTGTTTACCCAGGCGTTTCTACCCAGTGCTTGCTGGATTTTCCTGATGTATTCATTCGTGGTGGGCTTTACAGTTCCACATGGACCGTGGCCAAGTCCATTCAGCCACACTGCTTATCTCCGGGCTCAGATTCTCCATCTAGCGCATTCCTTCTCTTGAGCTGACTGGGGTTTGTCAGGGCTCTTTTCCCTGCTGAGTATTCCTCTGCTCCTTCTTGCATGTTTCTACTGGAACTGCACAATGTGGGTGCTGGAATTTGCTGTGTTGTGTAAAACACAGAAACTAGATGGTTGCTACACTTAGGAACATAATTGTTACGTGTTTTGCTGTGACATTTACCAAACCTAGCAAGTGCTCTCTTTGTTTTCTAGAGATGGTATCGGTACACAGTGAGTAATCTGTTAAATATTGAGATAATGCATTTGGATAAAAAGTCGAGTATTTAAAAAAATTCTTCAGAGAAGGACACTGCACTTCGTCAATGTCTTTTAAATGAAACTAATTTGAAGATGGCCAGAACCTTGGTGGGAAACACCCTGCAGCTACAGAGGACAGCTGATCTGTGTGGGTGACCCCCAAGGCTGCACCCACACAGAGAAGCTGCTGGGAGACTGGGAGATTGTACTTCTACTCAACACCTGCCTTGTTCCAGGTGTTTCGAAGAAATTGTGTGGTTTATGTGCTGGAATCACATATGGCCTTTAAGCTATTTGGAAGATAAATTCCTGTACAGCTAACAGAAATACGTGAGGAGAGCCACGGTTCTGCCTGGGAGTGGGGATGCCCCCAGAGCAGTACCTGCCAGGTTTTTGTGTGTGTGTGTGTGTGTGTGTGTGTGTGTGTGCGCGCGCGCGCGCGCACATGTGTATACACACACCAGGATCAGAATCATGTGTATGCTTGTATTTATATGTGCATATAATATAAATAATACATAAATACATTGTTTTTATCAAAGGTACAATCAATGTAATCCACCCATTTTCTTCCCCTCTGTTCTCACCTTCCACCATTAATGGTTAGGGGTGAAACCTTCCAGTCTTTGATGAAAACATTTAAATCAGTTAAGTCCAGTGTAGTTAAATATAGTGGATGATGCAGAGCTTCTATAATGGTTATAACCACCCCTCTATGGATGGACATCTAGATGGTTCCAGTTTTTCCTTTTCACAAACACTGCACATCTGTTAATAGGCCCAGCCTTGCAGAAATGACCGTTTGCTTGGACAGTTACCTAGCAATGAAATACCTGGGTCTAAAGACACACACATTGAAAGTTTTGATAGATGTCACCAAATCGCTTTCCAAAATGACTTACCAGTTTATACTGCCACCAATGGCGATTGAGAGTCCTGATTTCTGTATCTCCTTAGCATCATTAAATATTGTCATTCTAGTAAATTTTACTAGAGTAATGGGCGGAGATGTTCTCTTAGTTGCTGTGTGCTTTTTCCCCTGATGAGAATGGTACACTTTCGTAGTGGTGGTGCAGCCCTATCTAATTTTGTGTGACTTTTGGTTATTTAAATTTCCATGTCTGAATTTTTTTCAAAACACGTTAGATCCCATCATTGTTCTATTCACATGGGTCTCAACCATTGGCGGGGGGGTGATTTTTGCCCCTAGGGACATTTTTGGTTCTCCGGATGCTGCTATCGAGTGGGTGGAACCTAGGAATGCTGCTAAACAAGCCACAATGTGCAGCACGGCCCCGCGGCAAAGAGTTAGGTGGCCCGGAGTGTCAGGAGTGGCGCGGTTGAGACCCCTTACTCTGGCCTTGCCCCCAAATCCTACTGTGTGTGGACAAAGCCCTGCAGGAGCAGGTGTTCCGCTAACTCTAGGCGATCGCCCCCTCCCCGCCCTCCTCACTTGCCCTGTTCCAGCCACGCTGGCCCCTCAGTGTTCCTCAAGCATGCTGGGCGTCAAACCTGCCAGGCAAGCTCCTGGCGTGGTGTCTAGAGTCAGCGGAATAATGGCGCCCCAAGATACGCACATCCTGATCCCCAGAACCGTGACTGCGTTGTCTTCCATGGCAGAAGGAACTTTGCGGACGGGATTAAGTTAAGGATCTGGAGATGGGAGGTGATCCTGGATTATGTAGAGGGGCTCAGTGTCATCTGAAGTCATCTCACCCCTCGAAGCTTAGCTTTCCCACCTTCTGCCAAACCTCCTGGGCTTTTGCCACTTCTAAACCGGGGAGAGGTTTATGGATGTATGTACTTTAGAGAAGTCTTGCCTTGTGTATCTATCTAGATTTGAGATTTTTGTTTAGAATTGGGAAATCGTCAAAATGCGGTGTTCTGGACACTGAGGGATTTCAGAGGTATTCGGATTTAAAGGAAGTTTGCGGAAGTAGAACTCCTAATTCCAAGTGGTAGTGTGATTTCTAGAGAATTCTCTAGATCATACCACCACTATCATGATTATTTTTGTGTTTTCACCTCTGGGTCATGTGACATGTACCCAAACAACTGCTTCTTCCTTTCCCTTCAGGACCATCACTTTGGATTCCCAAGGCAGACATTATGATAGGAATATTTTCACATTATTGGTTAAAAATCTTAGAATTTTTCAAAGCCAGTTTGGAAAAGCAAGTCTTCTTGAAGCAATCCCAATGACGCAGATGGCTCCTTATTTTTAACCTAAGAGCACTTGTTCCAGAATTGTGCACAAACTGCAGCTGTTTCCATAGAAACATTCGCAGTCCAGATAGGAACAAAACATTCGGCCCATCCAGTTTCTCTGTGTCTTAGTGTTTGTTGCCAGGATGGGTCCTGCTGTTCATCCGTTGTCAGGAATCAGTGTAGTGTTAGGATTCCAGTGGAATTTGATCAGTTGCTTGGATTTTTTTTTTTTCATTTCTCAAGTGACTGTGTATTTGGGTTTTGGGGGGTGGGGCATGGCTATGAGAAACAAAGGCAAGCATCCTGGCCGTTGTAGCCCCATCTTCCCCATTCAGGCCAAGAGAAAGAAGCCTATGGATGGTCTGCTTTTCATGTCAAGAAGTCGCTCTCTGAAGACCTGTACATTTAAAAGGGAAAAGCTGTGAAGGCAGGGAGAGATCTTGGGGTGTTAGTAGACCCTTCTTATGCCACATTTCTAGATTCGGACTTCTTGAATTGCCAGTGTAGAATCGAGCTGCGCCAAAAGGACACTGGTTTTTCAATGTTTAGTTCAATCGGCTGAAGTGATTTCATCGCTCATCTGACTTAGATCTCAGCTGAGATTTTCCTGAACGTTCGCTTTTCATTTAAATGGATATTTACAAAAGAAAACTCAGGAGAGAAAATGTAAGAAGTATCAAATCTGTAGCTGTAATTGAAACCTGAAGGCACGAGGCTCTAAGCTAACACTGCGTCCTGGAATGTGCCATTGGGATCTGTCACGTCTCGTCACCATCACATGGGACCGTGGCTTGCCTGGAGAGCCATTTCTATTCCAGAAAGCAGCAGTATTTTATAGTAGACTGCAGAAGTTAGGTATAAATTCAAATAATTGGGGATTACTCTGGATATTTAAAACATGCTATGACTCAAAATCGAATCATATTAAAAGTGCATTTTTTTCTTAGAAAAATGCAAATCATATTTAAGATTTCCATGTGAATTGTGAGGGTCCAAGTGGCTTCTGCAGCATAAATGCAGGTTTCCATTCATGGTTTAATGGAGCCTGGGTTGTAAAATAAAAGGTGTTTGGGCAAAAATAGTAAGGGAAAGATGATTTCTATTTTATTCTGTCTACATTAGACTTGTTCAGGGAATAGAATT
The DNA here is from genome assembly GCF_036562045.2 of Rhinolophus sinicus. Lineage (NCBI taxonomy): Eukaryota > Metazoa > Chordata > Mammalia > Chiroptera > Rhinolophidae > Rhinolophus > Rhinolophus sinicus. Next base: position 7,419,172 of record NC_133768.1, read on the forward strand.
TGGAAATCACGTAATAAATATGAAACCTGAGTGCTTGACTGAGGATTTGCTTGCATTTCTTCGCTATCATGAGCACAGGGACATATATTTTAAAGCTTTTAAAGGCATTTGTGAGGGATTATATATAGGCCATAAAATGTATTACCTATCAAAAACAAGAATCAACAAAGAATAAAATACAGTTGACTTGTAGGGGAAAAAAAAAAAAACCCTCGCCAATTTTAAGTTGTTCTCGGTCCTCTAAAAATGAACTTGGAAAAGTTTCTTCTTTGTAAACTTTAATTTCACTGAAATGATGTTTCAGAAAAAAACCCTTCCTGGAAAATGTTTTTCTTTTATTACCCAGAATTGGAATGATGGCACCCACAGGAGTGGGATTCCAACCCTGGGATCAGCTGTTTGGCATGAATGTAGAAGACGGGGTATTGTAACTCTGTGCGTCTGTGTTCAGCGTTAGGCGGAAAGTCTTTCCTCCAGTAAACCTAACACACTAAGGGTACTCCTTGCAGATGGCTTGTTTCCAAGCCAGCAGCACCGTAGACAAGGCATGTTGTTTTAAAGGCGAAGCTGTCTTGTCTACCCCTTGGTGAATGTACAAGAAATCATTTTGAAGGAATCCTTCTAGAGCTTTTGGCTTCCAGTGCAGACAGACAGACACATGAGTCTTTCTCGACTTGGCTGAGAGCAGGCCCCAAATGTCTGCATCTGGAGTGTGGATACAGGGAAAGAAACTGCACTTTGCGATATATAACAATATTCTTCCAGATTCATAAATAGCTTTGAAATGATCACGCAGTCATTTGCATCATTGTGAAATTGGATTATTTTTTTAAAAAGCACTATTCTTCAGCCCAGAAATGCTTGCCTGGTGTTCAGCACAGCCCAAACCAGTTTTCCAGATGGGCTGCATGAAGTCAACTTCATCCAGATTTTGTTTCTGCTAGAGGTTGTCCCTCGCCATATGTCCCTGCATATTTTTCTTGCAAGCTGTAGAAAGTTAGCGTACAGTGTTTAAGTTTGGCCATGCTACTATTTCATTTATGCCTGCAGTGGGCAGACCTTTTGAAATTTGCCTTTTGCCTCTTCTCCCTTATATAATTCCTTTTTTTCCTCTGGCATTCTTTTTTCTGATAGTGGATGTTACTTGAGATTTTCCAGGAAAGAGTAGGATTCCCTGGGATTGGATCTTCTGCGTCCCTCAGCAACTTGAATCCTTGTGCAATGACAGCTGACCTGGAGCTGGCCAATTCACAGGGAATCTTGATCTCACTGCTAGACGTCAGAACACGCAAAAGGAGTGCTTTTCAAAACAGGTCTGCTTGTAGTGTACGTAGGAGGAGAATACCTATTACGAGGTCTTCCTGCTAACTCGGACAGTGCTCAGATAGGCCTTCCTGGGGGTCAGATAAGGTGGGAAAACAGTTATGAGCACACAATGGATTTGCTTATTGTTGTTCATCTCTTTTATGTTTATTTCTTACCTTTGAGTTGTCTTGGTCTATGGTGGAATGTTCCAGAAATTTCATGGGGTATAATGTATGATTTGGCACTAACTTATTTATGGGTCTGCTTGGAGTGTGTTTTCCTTGGGCTTTGGTTATATGAGTGCTATAAATTTTAATTACACTAATTAGACATAGGTGGACGCTTCGGCCCAGTTGGATTCCTAACCCTGTTCAGCTGCCTCTGTCATTAGTTTGTTCAGTGACATGATTTGGCACCATTTTCCAACACTTTTTCAGGAAATTAGTTTTAAGTTAGAAAAGAACTTGCCTAATAAAGCTACTGACGTTCAACTATTTTCTTTCCCTTCTTGGGGAATTGGACTTGAGTAAAATGTGTACATTTCAACTATAACTTGTCGACTCTGGGTTTTCTGATTGGTTTGGTACTTGGAGAAGGAGTCTTGCCCGGTCCTCCAGCCAGGCTGACTGGTCCCGGGAGGAGCCCGACTTGGTGCAGGGCTGGCCGACAGGCTCTAACTCGTGGACCAGCGCCAGCTGATTGGCATATCTGCAGGGAGCACAGTGGTGATTAGTGCCGTGTACCCTGGGCATGGGACCGGCTAGTCTCAGGAGCATTCCCGCCGTTCCCGTGTTAGTGAGGGTCATCACACTGGTGCCCAATGCCAGCCCCTAAGCACTCCAGGGCCAAGTAGCAGCACCCTGCACACCAGGCCAGGCTGCCCAAAGCAGGGGGTGTCCAATTTAGGCAAACATCAGAAGCGCCTGGAGGGCTTGTCAGACCCACATTGCCCAGCCCTATCCCCATTGTGTCCCAGTCAGCAGGTCTGGGTGGCCCCGCTCCGTGATGCCTGCTGGTCAGGGACCCCCACCTTAGCGGCTGTTGGGCTGTGTGCACCTGCTGCTTACCTGTCCGCACAGCTCTCTGTGACCTCAGAGAAGCCCTTGGATTTGCTTTCGGGCATGTGTGCCACCCTCTGTCCCCTGCAGTGCTGGGTTCTGGGCGAGTCTGGCATTCTTTGTCTCTGCCCGGAAACATAACACTCATCTTTAGCCGCACTTAAAAACATTCTACTCCCGCTTCGAAACGATGGGCTAAAAGTATGTGCAATGTCTCCTTCACTTAATCGGCCTTCATTCACCAGCACCTCAGGACACAAAAAGTGGGGCAGTGTGTTTGCCAAGCCAATGTGGAAATTTAGGCACATGGAAAATGACAATAGAGTCTGTATTTTTGCACCTTGAGGGTGGCGCTGCTGGCATTTCGTGAGGCTGACTGGTTTGCACCCACCCAGGTTACCTCACGCCACATCCTCTCTCACCGGGGCTGACGCTCCCTCTTCCGTACATTTGCTGGCGTGTCTGTTGATTAGCTGTGCATCCCACTTTTGTTGACTGTCTGCTCTCAGCACGGCCTTTTGAATTTCACACAGTCAAGGGCTCCGGTGCGTTTCCATTCAGAAGCAGTCATGGGTGCCTCTCTCTCTGGGTACTTTCTCGAGGCGGTGTTAGTGGTCAGGCTCGGCAGAGAAGGCAGGAAGCCAGAAGCACCTGTCGTGTGTCCCGCGGTGTTGAGCTAGTGATGACGGGGGAATGGGCACAAGTGAGCTGGCTGCGTCCTGCTCCAGGACAGCACCACATAGGAAAGCAGGACCCTGAAAGCACAGGGGCGTGTGGAGAACTGCCCCTTTTGTCAGTTCTTTGAAACAAGCACGGTAAGGTTACTGTCGCCCTGATCTTACAGACCAGGGGAGCTTATGCAAAGCACTTCCGCTTCGTCTTTTTACCCATCGTTTCTAAGTCCTTCATTTTTGTGCAATCATTTCAGTATTTACTTAGCAGAGTGAGTTTCTAGAATCAGGGTGATGGTGCTGAGAATACGAGAAGATGATCTGGAAATTCATGGATTTTTCTGGCTTCATCTCTTGCAGAGTCTCCAATATCCAGCAGCAGCTGGCCCAGCTTGATAGTGAGTCCTGGCCGGGCATGGCCGAGGCCGACAAGGACCGGCTGCAGCTCATCAAGGAGAAGGAAGCCCTGCTTCAAGAGCTGCAGCTCATCATCCAGCAGAGAAGACCAGCAGAAGACGTGGCCCGGCTGGAGGAAGAGAGGAGGCGCTTGGAGGAGGAGATCCAGCGGGCCCGGGCCACGTCTGTGCAGGGTGCCACGGAAAGGTGGGCTGCTCCCAGGCTTCCCGCTTCTAGTGAAGAACCAAGTTGGAAAGCTACATTGTACATGGCCTGAGAAGGCTTTTGCTTAGGGGAGCTACTGCCTGGCCTGTTTCCTCACTAAGCAGAGAGAAGGTGGAAGGAGCGTGTGCCTTTCCTTCTGTGCATTCATGTGTCCAGCCAATTGCCCACCCACCTGTCCGCCCAACTGCCCACCATTCTGTTCACCCACCCATTCCCCCATACCCATGCATTGAGCTTCAGTGTATCAGGTACTATTCAGGGTGGTACATTTTCAAGCAAAACGAAAACAGCCTCTGTTATCTTGGCATTTATGACCTAGAATTTAGTCATTCAAACCTAAATCCGTTTGGGGGATTTAGGGTTGAATTTTCTTGTTAAGAGAATACACTTGCTGTCTTTGAAATCCACCAATGGACTATTTTTTTACCTACAGGATTCTACTTCAGGAAAAAAGAAATTGTCTACTTATGCAGCTGGAAGAAGCTACCCGTTTAACATCCTATCTCCAGTCCCAGTTAAAAAGGTAGGTAACTTGAAACAATAAAACTATATCTAATTATCATATTATAATGACATGTAAAAATTATTTTTAAAATAAGACTTCCAAATTCAAAATAAATGCATCCAAAGACAAACATTTTAAAATTCATTTTTTGTGAGCTAATCAATTGACTGAATTGAAAAGTATTCTGGAATTGTGTACATATATATTTTAAGAGGAGCTGCTAATATATAATAAAGGAATATGAGGAGAACCAAATTTGGCTGCAAAATAACAAGTCTGAAGTCAAATTTACCCAAGGATTTTGTAATTCACAGCTTCAGAAGTGTGTATATCCATCTACATATGTGCACACGGACATTTTTATTTTGGGGTTTTTTTCTGAAAGGATATGGATGTTTTAAAATAAGATTTGGATGCTCAATAATAGCTCCTGTTTTCAAGTACTTACTGTACGGTGAAGCATAATGGTAAGGGTTTTCTGTGTGTGATTTTCTCAGTTATCCGTCCTAAGAGTGCCGGGAGGTAGGAACTATTCTTGTCACAGCCCCCAGCGAGAAAGTGGGAGGCTCGGAAAGGGCAAATAACTTGACCACGTGGACTCAGCTCGGCCGCATTTGAGCTAGACCTTGAACTCAGGCATGACTCCTTGATGTTAACCACTGCTCTCTCCGACATTCAAAAGAAACAAAGGAAGTCTTATTGGCAGTGGACGGAGCCTTACAATGCTCGCAGGTGTTTAAAGACGTGCTCCGGTTAATGGAGAATGAGGCAGGATTCTGTTCCCTGGTGGAACAGACTAGCAGCTCAGCTTTGCAGTCAGCAGCGGGCCCCGCGCCCATCTTTAGGCTGCTTGCTTTTCCCTAAGGGTGCGGGTGCTCTCGTTTCAGCCTGTCTGCCAGCACCCTGACAGTGTCCTCGGGGAGCAGCCGCGGGTCCCTGGCCTCCAGCCGGGGCTCCCTCGCCTCCAGCCGCGGTTCCTTGAGCTCCGTCAGCTTCACCGACATCTACGGCCTGCCCCAGTACGACAAACCCGACGCCGAGTGCAGCCAGCTGCTGCGCTTTGATCTGATTCCCTTTGACTCCCTGGCACGAGATGCCCCCTTCTCAGACCCTCCGGGCCCCACGGGCTTCCACAAGCAGAGGCGCTCCCTGGATACGCCCCAGTCCCTAGCGTCCCTGTCCTCCCGCTCCTCCCTGTCCTCCCTGTCTCCCCCGAGCTCGCCGTTGGACACACCCTTCCTCCCGGCCTCTCGCGACTCGCCCTTGGCCCCATTGGGGGACAGTTTGGAGGTGCCAGGCCTGGGTGCCCTAGACAGACTCCGGGCTCAGGCCTCTGCCCTGGGGGATGAAGACTCGCCGGGCACGGCATCCTTTCAGCCGCACACATTCCCCGCGGACAGGGAAGGACCTCGCGAGCGAGGACCCCAAGTGGCTGCCGCTCCCACGGGCACAAGTAAGTACTGACAAATCCTGTGAGTTTTCCTGGTCTGGTGCCATTCCACTAAATCCAGCTGGCTCTTCAGTTACATCGCCAGCTTTGAATTTCGGGCTGTTGCTAGGAAGAGGAAGAGCTCTGGCCTGCTTGTCATGTGGGTGCTTCCGGCCTGTGTCCTAGAAAGGTCATTGAAATTGGCAAAGGAGTCTTTCCCAGGTATTTGGCTTGTTTTCCGGATGTGCTTAATTGGTGAAAAGGAGGGGAGGAACTGCAGAGCCTTCCACATTCAGAGGCTAACAGACAGGTGCTAGGGTCTCAGGAAACTCTCCAGGGCGTGTCCAGATGGAATATTCTGTGTGCACCGCCTCAGACTAGCACGGGGACCACTGTCTGCTGTAGCCCAGCGGAAATCTCTACTTCCTTTGTCCCCATGACTTATCTCTTCATCCTTTGTCCTTGTAGTTTACAAGGACATAATTCTATCAAAAGTGTAAGTGAAAATAATTGGCAGAATTTCAAAAGACATGCCAGTAAGCACCAGTCATTTCTACCGGATCCGTTTCTCTGGTCTTCAAATCAAGAAACATGTAACCACGGGGAACTTCATCTACCCGGCCGGTGCTAATTTAGCCTGTAGCCCACGTGGAAAACCAAACTGCTGTTCTGGAGAATATTCCAGCTGATGGCTTGTGCACAAAGCAGGGCCTGGCTTCAACCCTTCTCCTCTTGACCCCAGGTGCTTTTTTGAGGCAACCGCCAGCAACTTGAACTTTCTCAGGCTTGAAAGAGGATTGAGAACAAGTCCTCCCATTCCTGAAGTTCGGCCCATTTAATTGTATTTGCACAGCAAAACTGCTTGAGACATTCCGTTAGGAGAGCACTAGGTAATTTGTATAGCATAGTGGATCTCAACCAGGCACGTTTTGTCCCCTGGGAGACACTTGGCAATGTCGGGAGACATTTTTGGTGGTCACACTGAGGGGGTTGGCGGGGAGGTGCTACTGGCATCTAGTGGGTGGTGACTGCAGTTGCTGCTGAACGCCCTGCAGTGCACAGGACAGCCCCACCACAGAATGATCCAGCCAAAAGGTCAGTGGTGCTGAGGGTGAGAAATCCTGGGCATGTACTGTTGAGTAATTTAGCAGCAAAGGGTAGAAAGAAAACGTAAATACAAAAGCAGTGTGGTGGAGTGGAGACGGCTTCGGACTAGGAGCTTAGGGACCCGGATTCTGTTCCCTGCCCTGTTGATTTGCTAGCTGAGTGACCTTGAAAGCATCCCTGGATGTGGCTGGAGTCTTAGCTTCCCTGCCCTTGAACGAGGTGATCTTTATGGGCTCTTCCATTCACCACCATTCTGTTATCCATGAATTTTTTATATATATAACCATGCCGGTTATTACAGATACAAAATAATAGTCTCTGTGAACACTTACACGTTTAACCAGAGATCCGTCATGTTAGAGGCAGCCCTGGGGCTTTTTGGCATCTCTGTCATGTTGGTGTCTTACCTTCTGTGTTTGCAAACATACCTTTCATATCACCAGATAACGTGTTTCTGCAATTCACATATACAGGTGACCTTCATTCTCTTTGTTCTTCTTTATAATCACAAGTTCAGTGCTCCATGTTTACTCCCTTCATAAACAAGGAAATACAAAATAAGGACCGAATTGCACATCTGTTGTTGCTTAAGCTTACTTTCTCAGTGCCCCCGCCCCCATGTCAACTTCTCTTTAAAGGTCGAGATACAAGACTCAGTCTCACTATGCAGAAAATCCACACAAGGCTCAAGGGCCCTTTTAGGCCAAGGGAAAGACAGGGTGGGAACAAGAGTTGACCTAATTTCTGATCCTTAATTCTTCATTTTTCCTTGCCACTTTGTGGCCGACGTTATAATGCTTCAGACTTCTTGGACTGAGAGGTAATTTGCATATGCTGCTGTCAGATACTGCCACCTGGTGGTGCGTTCGTGTATAACGTCAGTTGACCTGGGTCCTTAACAAAAGAGAAATAATTGACTCAGTGAATGGGTCCTGGTGGGTGCTGGCAGAGGGCTGGGCTGGGTAACCAGCTTCAGGCATGGGCACAGGGTGACTCCTTGCTTCCCTTTATGCTTGTGGGAATGCCTGAGCCCAGAGTCACTGTAGCTGGTGAGGATCTTAGCACTCATTATGTTCCCCAGCCCTTCACTTGTGATGCCCAAGGTCACATAGTTTCCTCTGACTTTCCATTCCAGTCCGGCTAGGAACAGTACAGGCTAAGTTTGACCTCAGGCAAGTTTCCCTTAGATAACATTTTAGTAAGATAAAATTCAAAGTTGTCCAAACCTACAAGGCAAGCCCTAGGAATAATTTCTTCCGTTGTGTTTTCAATCAGTCTTGAGGGGACAGAAGGTAGTTACAGGCGAGTTGGGCAATGGACTCTAATCTTTAACATTTTTCACATTTTTACTGTAGTTTTATCTTCTCTGGATTTTAAAAGTCAAATGTGTCATCACTTTGAAATCCTTTCCAATTTTTATTTCCCAATGGTATTTGCTAATCTAAATCTATGACAATCTTGATAATCTATGAAAATATTGTTTTTATTATAGTCATACTCTGTTTAAAATTGTTGGCTTAAATTCTTCAGTGTTTTTCACTTTGTGCTTTCTTTTTTTATCTTTTCTCATGCGGCACGACAGAAACACTCACTGTAAGTGACCTTGGACTACTCCTTCACCTTGTTGGCCAGGCTCTGGTACACCTTTGTGGAATGAACCAGTGTATTTAGGATGGTTGGGGTGTGGCCAAGGAGGGCATATCTCACAGCTGTACTTGAATGTGGTTCAACAATTACCGTAATTATTATTTCAGTATTAATATTCATCATGCCTACTACAGTTGTGTAAGAACTTTTCTAAAAGCTTGAAGTGTTTATTCTTCTATATATTTATTCCCCAGACACTTAATGGCTTTTATTATTTTAATATGGCAGTTGACACCTTGGCCTACAGTGTGATTTTCATTGTACTTTCCTCCTTTTTGCCAAGTAGTGTTTTTGTCCTCAGGTGTCAGTGTCTGTCTGTCTGTCTGTCTGTCTGTCTGTCTGTGTTTAATGATGAAAAGGTCAGAGATTTTAAAAATGAATGTGTGGAAGGTGGTTTGTTCCTGACTTTGGCGTTGCCCTCCACAGTCGTCTCGTTGCCTTGAAGCCTGAAAGCCAGTGGCTTGGGTGTGGAGCGTGGGGTCTACTGTGCGTTTTTGCTCACCCAGGGCAACTGCTGACGGTACTGCCGTTCATCAGCTCTGCTTCCAGTGGCTCCGTGAATGCAGTGACTGAGCCTGGGCTCACGGAGGATGAATTCCTTCACTTCCTTTCTCTCTTCATCGGCCTTCCTTGCTGTGAGAGAGATACTTTGTTAGAGTTGCAGCATCGGGTTACCTGGAAGTACTGAGGGGTGTGCATGGTGCTATTTCCTTAAAGGAATGGGAGGCCATGTCTAGGAGCCGTGCGAGTGTCCGTGCTGGGGAGGGAAGTGGCACTTTCATTTGCTGGGGATCCGTGCAGCACACTGAGGGGTTCTGTGATGACATGTCTGAGCGTGTGCCTCCGGCCACCCCAGAATGGCAGCGGCTTCTGACCCTCAGCGGAGGAGAAGCTGGTAGCCTCCAGGCCTGGCCCTGCAGACCCGAGGCCACAGCCCTATTTCGTGTTGTTTCATGTGTGTGGACATAATTGGTGTGTGAATCATAATTTGCTGGAAAAGAGAGATGGTCAGCGGTGGACTTGCCATGTCCCTGAACTTGGGGATGCACAAGTGTATAGATTTTCAATTTCTAGAGCTTATATGGCCAAAGAAAAGCACAAAAAAGACGAACGACCTGGGTTATTCACAGGAGGCATCCCGACTTGAGAGGAAGCCTCGGCCGGAGCTGCATGTTTTAGTCCCTTACTCTAACCTCGTACCCTTTCTGGAAAGTGTCGAGGCTCCCGTGTGCCTACTCACACATACATAGGAAGACGATGTGCCTGTTTTCATTGTTTTTTGTCTTTTTTTAAAAATTTTTTAAAATTTATTTTTAAAAGTTTATTGGGGTGACAATTGTTAGTAAAGTTACATAGATTTCAGGTGTACAATTCTGTATTACATCATCTATAAATCCCATTGTGTGTTCACCACCCAGTCAGTTCTCCTTCCATCACCATATATTTGATCCCCTTTACCCTCATCTCCCACCCCCCACCCCCCTTACCCTCTGGTAACCACTAAACTATTGTCCGTGTCTATGAGTTTTTTATTTGTCTTGTTCTTTTGCTGTTTTTGGTTTATATACCACATATCAGTGAAATCACATGGTTCTCTGCTTTTTCTGTCTGACTTATTTCACTCAGCATTACACTCTTATTAAAGGGAACTTGTTGCTTTGAGGGAAGGAGTAGAAAGTTGATGACATGGTAAAAGGAAAGCTGTCAATGGTTCTCTTTGGCTTCTTCATTGAAAAGATAGGAGACAGAAATCAGCTGCCTGGTAATGGTAGCTTTCTAACCCCTGGAAAGCAATTCTGGAAGCAGATCTGGGCTGCTGAGGAGGACAGTGCAATTAGATAGACAGATGGTTCAAGGAGGTGTTTTCAAGGGCAGAGTTTAGGCTCAACGGTGTCCTCTGACTTACGTAAGTCACTGCATTTTGTTAGGGTTTATTTGGATAATTTAAAAAAATTCTGTCTTCTGATTATAAAACACTAGTATGCTTATTGTGTAAAATATGGAAAGTACCAAACAGCATAACGAAGGAAATGAAAAAGACCCCTATCTCCCCACTTGGAGAGCACAGCTGCTGTCTGCATTTGGGGTAACATTTCTTTCCCAGTCTTTTGAGTATGGCAGTCTCTCAAAGTGCCATGCGAAGGGGCTCCCCACCATCATCTTATGTTCTGTGATTTCATTTAGGAGGTGAAAAGAGATTTATGACAGTTTAAGGAACTTTGAAAGAAGTAGCCAGGAGTCTATTTCCTCAACTTTTCAATATGAAACAGAGTTGAGTGCAGTGTGTTTAAACGTCCACACCAAGGTCCCTGGCTTCCGGTGCTGTCTCCCGCTGACCCCGGTGTCTCTCTTATTTGTAGCAGTGACTCTTCGAGAAGACAGCGCCAAGAGGTTGGAGAGGAGAGCGCGCCGCGTCTCGAAGTGCCTGTCAGATTATTCGCTAGCAAGCGATAGCGGGGTATTTGAACCTCCCGCCAAAAGGTTAGACGCGGACCTTATGATGCCCTTCTCCCCAAGCAGCCCCCCCAGTGTTACCCACAGCGACATGTCTAGGTGCTGGACTTGCTGTGTACCCAGGGGTAGGATCTTTTCCTGGCTTCTCTCCACTTGGGCGGCTGGGCCTCAGCAACCTGCAAGGAAAATTCCTCTGGCTTGTGTGTGGTGTTCGAATGCTGGCCCTCGTTCCAGGCTCTAGAACGACTTCTCTCTCTGGCCCTGGTTGGTTTAGGGCTTAAGCCCTCCAGTAGAGCTGGAAAAGGAGACTCGTTGTAGGAGAGAGACCTGCTTTTCTAGAAAGGACGGTTAGAAAGGCATTTCCTCCCTCTCCCCCTCCCTCACTCCCTTAGCTAGAGGACTTGCTTTGCAATGAAAAGCACCTTTTGGGGTTGGGGTGTGGTTTTTATTTGGGATCTTCGATGTCACTGTTTCATCTCACTTATTACAAACTGTTTCAAAGTTCATTTGTGAACTTGGCCCTGAATATCATATTGGGTTTTGAAAGGTATACAAAGTTATTTTCTAAGAGCAGGACGGCTTATAGGCAGGTACCCAGTGAGCTGTGGCATGGACCCAGGGACCTTCTGTGACCATTCATTCACTTCACGAACTTATTTACTTATGTCGCAATTTAATAAAGCTCTTCTCAGTCCGAAACCGCCTACCATGAGAGAGCTTGGCAAAACCTGCGGTCATCAGTTGACCGTGGAGTAACCCGGTGACTTTCTGGTTGTGCTCAGGAGTGAAGACGCTGACGAGTCTGCCCACGGAGACACGTGTGCTGTGGAAGGGCCCCAGATCCACGTTGGATTTTGGTGAGTACAGAAGACTCCTTGGGGACCAGCCAGCAACTCAGAGTTCCACGTGCAGGCCGGGAGGGATGGAGGGGCCCATGTGATCTGGGCTCTGCTCCCTGGCCTGGATGCCCGGAGCCCACTACCGCCATCTCAAGTGAGGGGACAGAGGTGGCGGCAAGGAGAGATGGGAAAGAGCAGCTGCATCCCCGTCCTGCAACACTGAGAGTCACCGCTGGGAACCGTCACCTCATGGAGGGGGGTTCAGGGCCGTCACGCAGGGGCACCAGATGTGAGGTGGGCCTCTTGGGGAAGGCATCACACATTTCTGTGTGGAGTTGGTTCTGCTCTCCAGAGTGAGTAGCCAGCTGGTTTGCAACACGCAGCTTCCTGGTTTCTAGTTAGTTTCAGGGAAGGTGGTGACTCACAGTGCTCAGGCCAGCGAGGCAGGACGTGTGCGTCCCACTGTTTTTCTCTTGCTCTTGTCATTCCAGTCGACTGTTTCTCAGTGTTGGCACTAGTGACATTTGGGACCGGATTGTTCTTTGTTCTGGGGGCTATGCTGTGCACTGTAGGATGTGGGGCAGCATCTCTGGTGTCCAGCCACGAGATGCCGGTAGCACCCCTGCCCCCCAGTCATGACTGTAGAAAATATCTCCAGACATGCACATGTGCCCCGCTCAGTGGAGGGCCACCGCGGGGAACGTGCAGTCTGTGAAGGTGCGTTTTCCTTCCCAGGCACGACAGTGCCAGCGAATGTCTCCTCGTGAACGTGCTCCAACTGAAGAACTTTGCCAGGCTGGTCGTGAAGGACGGCTGCAAAATGTAAGCTCCCATGCTGGCAACTGTCTCTGGCCTCCTGCACACCGCTCCGCTCTCTGGCCGGCTCCGCTTGGCAGTCTGGGTTGGGGAAATGACTGTTTTGGAACCTGAATGTACAATAAAACCAGGGAGTGTCTGTCTGAAATAGAAAGGACTGTAAGTTTTTTTAAAAAAAGTCTGCTTTATTATTTGACGCAGACGATTAATGGAACCGGGCTCGTTATGTGCTACGGTGATGCTGAGAAAGTGCCACGTCCCCGTCATTGGCCGCATTTGGGCTTGTAAAGTCCTTCCTGGTCATGGGGCTGGGTGGTGACGAAGTGGCATCCGCTCTGATCCGAAGAGGTGCCTGGGATCAGGGGTCCTTGTCTGAGGCAAGAAGGAAATCTAAGTTGTCACCAGTGGGAGGCACTACCTCTGTGAGCTCCACAGTTCGAGGTGGGTGCCCGAAAGAGGGCCCTGGTTACCCAGGTGGGCGAGCACCCCTGTAATGGTGCTTTCAAGCCCGAGGGCACCCTTTCCTCCATGAGTCTTCATAAGCTGGTCTTCGAAAGGCCTTGGAAGCAGCCTGGGTTGAAGTGGCTGAGGGCTTCCCCTGGGAGTTTGCTCGCCCCCGATGGAGTTGGCGCGTTTACCAGAGCTTGAGCCTCTCCTGTGGCTGCCCTCTGTGCGGGGCAGAGGGCAGGACAGCCAGCCTGAGAGGGGAGGCAGGACTTGAAGAGAGAGCCAAGGGGCCTTGCGGAGACCAGTACAGCTGTCTTCCCCAAGAGATGGGACAGCGGGACCCCTGTTTGACCCCCCTCAAGTCCTAACTGCTGCCTTTGAAGTCGGTCTCTTTGTCGGTGGGTTTTTCCCCTCATCGCCAGGGGCACATAACTTCCTGGGGCTTACTCGTCATTGAGAAAAGGACTTTCTCCAGAAGACTTTATAGTTCGGCCCATGGGCATCCAAAGAGGGGAACATACGTGCATATATGTACGCATGTTCGGGTGTGTTGTCGTGCCTATCTGTCACTAGCCTTACTGTGTCTGCTTCTTCCTCCCCTCTTTGCCTCCAGACACATCCGAGTCTATTTGCCACCGCTGGACTCCGGCACGCCTGACACTTACTGCTCCAAGGCTGTGGAATTCCAGGCCCCGCTGGTATTTAATGACGTTTTCAGAATCCCTGTGCATTCAAGCATGCTGACGTTGAAGTCCCTTCAATTATATGTGTGTTCAGTGAACCCGCAGCTGCAGGAGGAACTGCTGGTATGACGGGTGCACACATGACAGCCCCCCCTCTTCTTCCTCCCTCCCCACACACACTTCCTTTCTTCTTCCCTTCCCTGCCTCTGTCCTTCCTTTCTTTGTGTTTCCATCAGCCTTGCTTTGTCTCTCTCCCTCCCTCCTCTGCCTTTCTTTCTTTGTCCTTCTTTATCCCTCCTTCTTTTGTCATTCTCTTTCTTTCTTAGTCTCGCTGTCTTCTTTTGTTTGTCTTTCTGCTTTTCACTCTGCTTTCTTTGTCTCTCTCTCTCTCTCTCTCTCTCTCTCTCTCTCTCTCTCTCTCCCCCCCTCCCTCCCTCTCCCTCTCTCCCCGTCTCCCCTCCCCCTCCTTTTTCCTGTGGTGGGTTGCTTAGAAATTGTTGTATTACGTTTAGGTCTCTGTAACCTAGAGTACAGAAAGGGATAATAAAAGCAGTTATCTTGCTACATGTTTTGTCCCTTAAATATATCAAATAATACTTGCAAAACTCCTATGCTACAGCTTCTAAATTTTCTCCATTTTCAGTGGAGGGAACTAAGTAAGGTTGACAAATTTGGCAAATAAAAATACTGGATGGTCATTAAATTTGAATTTCAAATAAACTATGGATACTTTGTAGTATGAGTATGGCCCGTGCAATATTGGGACATACTTATACTTTTTAAAAGCCCATTGTTTATTTGAAATCCAGATTTACCAGGATGCCCTATATTTTATCTGGCAACCCTGGAAGCAGGTGAGTCAGCAGTTTGTCTGTAGAATTGCAGCCATCCACTGGTTGGCCAGCACTTGGAAGCCAGGCTGGTTTCTTTCCAGGGTTGGAATTTTGCCCCCTTTCCCGCCCCCTCAGCAGCAGATCTGAGATTGCAGAGTTCAGCTAGGCCACTCTGATTTCAAAAATTCCTGGCAGCATCAGCAGCTCATCAACTGGCAGACCCTGAGCCTGACTTGCCAATCCAGGTTGTCCGTTCTCCGCCCCTGTTCCCCTTCTAGCAGTTTCTGATTGGGCTGAACAAGCAGCGGAAGAGCTGCCCCCATTAGGATCCTCTGTGACCATGTTCATTATACTGCAGTCCTTCGAATAGCAGTGAAACATTTCACATCCTTTCTGGTGAAGATTGAAGGTTGACCTTGATGTTTTACACTCCTGTTGCTTGTTAAGGTAACCTCACTCAGTGCCTGTTCTTTTTTTTTTTTTAACAGGGCATAGCTCAAATTAACTTGGCTGACTGTGATGGTCCAAGTGAAATGCAGCTGCGCTGGTACTCGGTCCAGGTGTTCACCAGCCCGGAGCCACCCAGGGCGAGGGAGAGGGAGAGGGAGCGGGCCGGGGAAAGCGGCACCCGGGACCCCGCGCACACTGCTGCCGCCGCCGCTGCTGCTGCTGCCGCCACCACTGCCACCACCACTGCCACCACCACTGCCTGGAAGACGGTGCGTATGCCTGGCCTACGGGGCAGCTCACTCCTGCTTTCCTGGTTTTTACTGGGCGAAGTCATGTCTAGGAAGCATCTATGTAGGCTTAGTCTTGGAACATGGTGGTGAAGAAGCAGTTTCAAGGGAACTAGTTAACGTGGAACGCGCGTGGCCATTCATGGTAGTGTGTGTGTTTGTTTGTTTTTTTAATTTATTTTTTAAATTTATTGGGGTGACAATTGTTAGTAAAATTACATAGATTTCAGGTGTACAATTCTGTATTACATCATCTATAAATCCCATTGTGTGTTCATCACCCAGAGTCAGTTCTCCTTCCATCACCATATATTCGATCCCCCTTACCCTCATCTCCCACCCCCCACCCCCCGCCCCCCTTACCCTCTGGTAACCACTAAACTATTGACTGTGTCTATGAGTTTCTGTTTCTCATTTGTTTGTCTTGTTCTTTTGTTGTTTTTGGTTTATATACCACATACCAGTGAAATCACATGGTTCTCTGCTTTTTCTGACTTATTTCGCTTAGCATTATACTCTCAAGATCCATCCATGTTGTCACAAATGTTCCTATATCACCTTTTCTTACTGCTGAATAGTATTCCATTGTGTATATATACCACAACTTCTTCATCCATTCATCTATCGAAGGGCATTTTGGTTGTTTCCATGTCTTGGCCACATGGTAGTGTTTTTAATGCACGTATTTGTGATCGTGAATGGCGCCCTGGTTGTTTTTAAATTTGAGCCTTCAGAGATACATGGAAAGGCCGAGTTCTTGTCTCGCTGTTGACAGTGGGCTGCATTTCTTCCCACTGAAGAGCCGCTGAGGACTGCCACCAGCCTGGAGGAAGGGAGCGCCCTGCTTTGCCTCCCAAAGCTGTCAGTCGGCGCTGGTTTTCAGAAATGTCCCTCTCCTCTCACAGGACTCTGTGACAGTGCTGCTGGCTAGAACCACAGCCCAGCTGCAGGCAGTCGAGAGAGAGCTGGCCGAGGAGCGGGTGAAGCTGGAGTACACGGAGGAGGAGATCCTGGAGATGGAGCGGAAGGAAGAGCAGGCCGAGGCCGTGTCTGAGCGGTAAGGCTCCGGGAACGGCCGGAGATGGCTCATGTCTTGGGGGCAAGACAGCCACTTAGGCAGCCCTGGCTCTCTGGCAAGAGCTGCATCTTTGGGTGCAAGTTGCTTTCCTCGCTCACACCTCTTAGAATGTTGCTGGGCGACTCTTCAGGGAAGTCAGGAGCCTCCCGGAGAATTGAACGCTGATCTGGATGAGGGCACCACTCTGACCTCTGTCCCCTGCTGTCCGAGCAGGCTTTGCACCTTCTTCTGTTCTGGAATTTCTCTTAAAGAGTGGGACTCCTGAATGACTCCCCTCTGCCAGGATCGAAGACAATAAGGTCACTTTAAGGTTTTTTTAACAGCTTTATCGACATATAATCTACCTGCTATATAATTCACCCATTTAAAGTGGACAATTCGGGGGTTTTTAGTATAGTCACAGAGTTGTGCCACCATCACCACAATCAGTTTTCATCATGCCAAAAAGAAATCCCATCTCCATTAGCAGTCACCCCCATTCCTCCTGCCCTCAGCCCCTGGCAACCACTAATTTCATCGCTGTCTCTACGGATTCGCCTAGTCTGGGCATTTCATCTAAATGGGACCATGCGATGTGCCTTTCCTTTTGACCTGGAGCAGCCTGTTGGGAAACCCTTAACTGGTTACAGCCTCGCGTGTCTGAGAGAAATAATTCAGATGGCCAGCACCTTGAGTGAGCTGGTTTCCGTCTCACCCTTTCCGGAGGCATGTTCATATTGCTTTACGTTTTTCCGTAAAGAGCATCATATTTCCAGAGCTCCCTGCTTCTTCCTGTAGCCTTCCCTAAATTCATTTGGGAAAGGAATTTCTTTTAGTGTGCGGAAGTACATGGCCGAGGGGGAGGGTATTATACTGGGGGCCTGGTAGAAGGCTGGGAGGGGTTCAGGGAGGCGGTTCAGGATTTTGGCACCTTCAGCGGGTACAACTGGGTGATGAAGACAGAGACTCTTACTGAAAGGCCTTGTAGCATTGCCTTCCCTAGAAGACATAAGTGCATTTGTATTGTATGAGAAAAGCAACTGTCTTTAAATGAATCATTGGAAGCAAATAGCGGGCGTCTCTGCTACTGTGCTCTGAATGCAGCAGTGAACGCGTCCCTTTGGGTGAGCATTTTGTGGGCCTTTGCAATGTCCGTGTTTAGGAGTTGGCAGGCAGACTCGGTGGACAGTGGCTGTAGCAGCTGTGCCCAGACCAGCCCCCCGCATCCAGAGCCCTGTTGTGTTGGTGTTGACTCCATCCACGGACACCCGTTTGCTGGCCAGGCAGATCCTTACAGCCCTGAGAAACTTCGGCCCCCACCTGCAAAGGTAAGTAGAAAAGGTGCAGGGATTTTCGGGAGCCCCCTGACGCTTTGCCGCACACCAGGCAGAGAGCACGTGGGGCACACATCCTTCAGGTGAAACATGAGGAAACGAGCGGAGGAAATGGGGTGGAGGGAACTGCCGCTGATCGGCTCGTACGCGGGAGGAGAATGACGTGGCGTACCCACAGACACCCGGTGACAGTGGCTGTGGGAAGGTGTGGTGAAACACACACCTTGCTTTGTGGATTAGAGGGTGACAGGGAAGGCAGTATTTTCCTGAGAACCGGAGAAAGTGACTGGCTTAAGATCTAGAAACGACTTCAGATGGGCACAGCAGGGACCATAGAAATGGTTGCCAATTTTAAATTAAAAAGAAAGAACGACTACAACTAAAAGGGTCGGTTTTTATTCCTTTCATATGCCATCTGGTGAGGATCCAGTGCCATCTTCAGGTTAGACGCTTGCAGTTCCTTTCGTCCCTTTGTGACTTCCAGAACAGCGAGGTGTCCTTTTGCCCCTTCAGTTCACCTGACCTTGTTATGTCCGTCAGCTTATCTCCAGGGAGGTGAGCTTTCAGGTCTGCAGTGACAAACGTCTAAAGAAAGCAGTGCAGTTGGAAGACAGTGTGTCAGTGCTCGATTGGAACTTTGTTCCCAAACTGTTCAGCTCATCAGAATGTTTTATCACCATGGCCCCTGACCTCACCCCGAACATAAGTGCTGAGAGAAGTGGAATCCGGGCCCTGGCAGCTTCCCAGGCTGCCTACCACGCATGCAGCACCTCAGGAGGAGATGTCCGGGGCACGGCTGCCAGTCATTGCTGCTGCTCGACTTGCTAAGACCCTGAAAGCACTGGCCCAGAGCACGACGAGTGGTTGTGGGAGGCTTCGTTTAGTATGTCTCACTCCCCCAATTCTTCACTTTGAAGCCCTTCAAATCTACAGAAAAGATGCTAGAATAACACAACGAATACCCATGTAGCCCTCACTAGACTCCTCGACGGTTGGTTCTTCACCACGTTTGCATTCTCTCTTTCTGTGTGTATGTGCTAGGCGTTGCAGAGGCAACAGCGAAGAAAACAAATGGGAAGTCCTGCCCTTAGGGGACAGGCAAGCAACAGACAGGTAAACCAGTAAAATACAGCAGTGTTTGACACTGTCAGAGGTGCCACTGGAGCATGAGATGGTAGGGAAGCGGGCTTTGCATCTTGAGAAAGACTTACCATTTTAGAAAGGATTTGCATTTAGAAATATAAAGTTGCATTTATATTTTAGAAAGATTAGGATTGTAAAATGGTGCTGCCGCTATGGTGCTTCCTCAAAAAATTAAAAATAGAACTGCCATATGATCCAGTTATTCCATCATTGGGTATTTATCCAAAAGAATCGAAAGCAACTCTCCAAGAGATATTTGTATACTTATGTTCACAGTAGCCAAGAGGTAGAAGCAATTCAAATGTCCATCAATGAATGGAATGGACAAAGAAAATGTGATGTATGTGTACAATACAACAGTAGCCTTAGCAAGGTAGGAAATCATGCCACATGCCACAAATGGATGAATCTTGAAGACACTGTGCTAAGTGAAATAAGCCAGCTGCAAAAAGGCGAGCACAGTATGATTCCCCCTATGTGAGGTGCTGGAGTAGTTAAGCTCATTAAGACAAGAAGCAGAATGGTGGGTGCCATGGGCTGGGGACGGGGTGGCGGGTTAGCATTCACTGGGGACAGTTTCAGTTTGGGAAGATGAGAAAGTTCTAGAGATCTGTTTCAGCACAATGTGAATATTTTTAACACTGCTGAACTGGACACTGAAAAATGGTGAAGATGATACATTTTATGTGTCTTACAATAAAAAACAAGGAAGCCTCATCAAGAAGGTGGTTTTTGAGCAGAGGTCTTAAGGAAGAAGGTCGGGAGCCTTGCACAGGGCAGGGGAAGTACATGCAGGGAGGGGGAGCTGCAGGAGCAGGCCTGGGGAAGTGAGGGGGGTGAGGCGTCATCGCAGCTGAGCACAGAGAGAGTGAAGGGGCCCACTCAGGACTTGCGCCTTTTCTCTGACACATTTGGGAAAGTGGTGGATGGTTTTGAGTCCAGGGGTGACAGGATCTGACTTAAAGATTTTTTGTTGATGTTTCCCTAAAATAATTTTTGGGCATGAAGTTCACATAAGGTGAAATGAGCCATTGCAAAGTGAGCAGTTCAGTGGCATTGCGTATACATTCAGTGTCTGGTTCCAACACGCTGCTATCACCCCAAAGTAAAACCCTGTGCCCATCAGCAGCCACTCTCCATTCCCCAACCCCCAGCCCTTGGCAACCGCCAACCTACTTTCTGCTTCTACGGATATGTCAATTCCGGACGTTTCGTGTCAGTGGAACCATACAGTGTGTGACCTGTTGTGTCGGGCGTCTTTCACTCAGCCTAATTCACGTTGTGGCGTTTCTCAGGACATCTCTCCGATTCACAGTTAAGGAGTATTCCCCTGCATGGGTACCCCGTATTTCATTTATCCACTCGTTCATCTGCGGACATGTGCACTGTTTCCACCTTTTGGCTATTTGAATAATGCTGCTGTGAACATTCGTGTGCAAATGTTTGTTCTATTAACAAATGGAAGACTTGAACCTTTGTCCGTTTAAGAAAAGAGTTTTCTACGTGGGCTCAACTGAGAACGCGCCTGAAAACAGCACCAAGAAGCCTTGAAGCAGCGTCTGACTTAGGAAGCTGGGGGTGGGGGGCTGCGTATGTAGGCAGGAGGGCACAGGAAAATGCAGCTGTGCGTCAGCGAGTTTGCTGCGTTCCGTACATTCAAAGAAGCAGTTTTACATCAGGTGGAGAGAATGTGCAGATAAGGTTGAGTCGTCAAGCACCTGGAGTCAGGGAGTCTCAGGAAAAGGTCTGGAAGCAATTATTTTGAAATCGTTATCAAGATGTAGAAAGAGCAGACGCGGCCTTCTGTAATCAGTTCTCTTTGTCAGAGAGTGTACGTGACCAGCCCCACAGAGGCCTCGGTGAGGAATTCACTGTGTCCCCTTGGTTATTGATTAAGTTGGACCAGCCTCGACTCCCTTTCCTCTCATTCGTGAACACCTATT
Source organism: Rhinolophus sinicus (assembly GCF_036562045.2). Taxonomy (NCBI): domain Eukaryota; kingdom Metazoa; phylum Chordata; class Mammalia; order Chiroptera; family Rhinolophidae; genus Rhinolophus; species Rhinolophus sinicus. The sequence goes on from NC_133768.1 coordinate 7,439,801, forward strand.
TTCCGGTCGATTGGGTGTACACTGACGAGAGCAATTGCTGGGCCTCGCTTCCGTTTTACCAGGATCCTGGTTGCTGTGTTGAGAGGAGATTGAGGGGGTGGGGGAGGATGGAATCAGGGAGATGGGTTACAATCCTGCTGTACTAACTGGGCACAAGATGACGGAGACCCCGATGGAGGGTTGGTCATAAGTGGTCGAAACATAATCTTCAGTATAGAGCCAACAGGGTTTGCTCTCGGACCAGATATAGGGTGTGCGAAAGAGAACAGAGTCCCAGATGACCCGAAGACTTATTTTTTGCATGAAAAATGGAAAGCAGAGACCCTTGTCAGAGGAGGAGGTGTTGGGGGCGAATATCAGAAATTCAGTTTGGGATGTGTTAAGTGTGAGTGCCAGTTAGAACTCCAAGTGGAGATGGCAAGGAGATGATTGTTCATGTAAAGTTTATTGCTCATGTTCCAGAAAAAGTCAGGCTAACCAGTGAATTCCTATCTAGGTTGATAAGGAAACCAACACAGAAGACCTCTTTCCAGAAGAAGTGGCGAGTTTTCCGAAGGAGCGGCCAGGCCGCAGGGCCCGCGGGGCGCCTTTCGCCCGGAGCAGCACCATCGTCCGTTCACAGACTTTCTCGCCTGGGGCTCGAAGCCAGTACGTTTGCAGAGTAAGTGGCCATTCCTTTGCCACCTGCGTAGAAGTTTTCTTCCCCCCCCCCATTCATTGTGTTTGATTTGTTAGTATTTCTGCTGAAAGACATACATGTTCTCACAAATAGTACCAATAAATAAACAGCATGCTTATGTGGATATGAAATCGATGTTGGTTTCATCTCCCCTAACTGGATTTCTTCCGGATTCTAATACATTTCCCACCCAGCTTTCCAGGGTTATCTGTGCAGTGACTCGTGGTCAGGAAGCAGAGTGACTCATTTCTACATCAGTCTCAGGAATAACAAATCGATTGGGACTATCCTGAGTGGGGTTGAGATCTGCAAGTCGGGTTGCTGAGTCCTGAAGTGCAGCTGTGCCGGAGGGTCCCAGGGAGGGCAGCAGCCTTGAACACTCGGTCACTGAGCCAGACGGCTCTGACTCCCCAACATGTGAATTCACACCCCACGGGTGATGGCAGGAGATGCTGGGTGGTTCTCAACCTTGGCTGCAGCTTGCAATCCTGTCACGTTGTGGGAGTTCACAAAATGCAGGTGTCTAGGACCCCCCCACACACACATACACGACTACCACTAAGGGTCTTCATTGGTCACAGTGGGGCCGGGCCATCAGAGCGTTGGGATGCTCCCAGATGGTTCTCACGTGCACACAGGGCTGAGAACCCTGAGATCGGTAGAGCGGAAAATGCAGACTGCTGTGGACCTTGAAGACAGGACAGCGTGTTGGAGGTTGGCAGACAGTGCCAGTGTGACAGTGACAGCATGGACTAGGAAAGAAGGGATTTTTAAGGATAAATGGTCTTGACACAATGGCCTGGAGGGGCCATTGCATTAAGGAGAACTTTGACCCTTCCTGCTCCTCTGCATTGGGCTTGAAGAAAGCACATTCCCTTGAAGGGGCTGCCAAGGAGCTGGCTCCATTAGGGCAAAGCCAAGGTCAGATCACATAAGAGAAAAGACCCTCAGACCCACCAGGAAACATTGGGAGTGTGTCTCGGGATCCCAGGCCTACCCTCAGGTTCAGTAATTTGCTAGGACTCACAGAATTCAGAGAAGTCATTCTGTTTGCGATTGTGGTTTTATTAGAGTGACAGGATATAGACTGAAGTCAGCAGAAGGCGAGGTGCAGCGCGAGCTTCTAATTGGCCTCTCCAGTCGGGTTGTGCAGACAGCTCGTAAGTCTCCTAGCAGCTAGGTGGGAGCACGCGGGGAGTATTGCACACCAGGCAGCTCACCTGAGCCTTGGTGTCCAGGGCGGCTGTGCGGGGTGGTCATGTAGGATTGTCATTTGCCTGACGGCTGATTTGAGTCTCCAGCCCACTCCCCCCCCCCCAGAGGGCAAGCTGATAGCCAGAGGCCCCCACCATAAATCACATTGTCAGCAGAGACTCTGTAACCTGGCTCAAGGTCCCCAGGTAAACAGAGACACCTAGGTGGGACATTCCAGGGCCCTTACAGGTCACCTCCCAGGATCTGGGCAAGGACCAAACCGTTCTTGGGGCAAGGTCAATCCTTTACTGCACAGAGTGAACGGCAGGGCTCGGGCCCTAGGTGGCCCCGGCTACCCATCTGCCATGTCTGCGAGACCTGCTGCTCTTCTTTCCACAGAAGTGAGGTGTCTGGGTCACGGCTGCCCTGGGTAGCACAGGGTCCGGCCGTGCACTCCTGTCCCATCAGGCTTCACCCTGTGGGACTGATGCATAATCGAGCTGCTGGAAGTACTAGATTGAAGGCCATCCTCACGTCCCGTCATTATTCTAGACTCTTGCTGAACGCAGGGAGCGGAGTCAAGCCTGCTTATGAACAGGGTTGGGTGGTAGAGGAGGAAATCCTTTACTTCCCCAGAGAAAGGCTTCCAATTCCTGTGCTGTGTTCTGCGCCCAGCCTAAAAGCATGCATTCGCGGGCGATGCTTTCAGAGGCCTCTTTGTTTTTGTATGTTTGTAATGATCGGGCGGCATGTGAGCTGTGGTGCCATGGCCCTGCCTCAGTATTTGGGGTTAATTGGCGTGGAAAATAAGTCCAGGAAGGCAAGGACTTTGGCTTTCACACAGATACATGTTGGTTCTGAAGCGAGCACCCGCCACCAAATGAAATACCTAATGTCTTGGCTCCCATAAAGAAGGCGTTATTTATTTTTCTTTTTAAAAGCAGACCTTTTCCCTTGACGGGCAGAGCGGGCGTTAGTGATGTTGGCTTGTCCCACTACCAGGAACGAGCCTCGTTTTTGGAAAGCCATTTTTTTCCCCGCTCCTGCCAAAGCCAGAAATGCAGCACATGAGAACGATGAAAAGTGAAAAGCGCTGAGGACAGTGTTGGCTTTCATGAATGTCACACATCATATCAAGTCACATTGATGGGACAGAAATTTTGTTGACTCAATTAGCCTGGAAAGTTCCTATGGTTCAGTTGATGGACATGAAGGAGGGCTGGGGTGGGGAGTTGCTTTGCTTGTTTGGTTTGTTTTTGTCTTTCATTTTACTTAAAACTCTTGTGTAGGTTTTGTTTTTACTGAAACCAGAAGTCTTGGTAAAAGCACTAAAAGTCATAAGTACATTTGCGTATCTGTGAGGAGAAACGAAATGATTCCATTGAGAATACACAGAGAGAAGGAATATCGAATTTCTGAGAAAGTGTTTCTGAACCTCATTCTTTTTCGTGCAGCTTTATCGTAGTGACAGTGACAGCTCAACGCTGCCCCGGAAGTCCCCCTTTGTCCGAAATACTTTGGAAAGACGAACCCTTCGCTATAAGCAGGTGTGTACCACGTAAACTGCTACGGAATCTGTACTTACCCTGGGAATGATTTTTACAAACCTTAAAAATGGTAATCTTTTAGGTAATATTAATTCAAAGGTAATATACTTATGTCCTCGTTTACTTAGATATAATTTTTTAAAACATATATAATGTCAAAATATTACCAATATTTCTTAATTTCCTAAGGCAATATCATGATTTAAGATAATTCATGATCTTTACACCTTTAAATGTAATAAATGAATAAACAACCACCCGTTCTATATAAGAGATTCTTTTTTGATAGGGGAGTATGCATAGTTTAGCAAATTTGAGTTTTTCAACATAGAGCAAGCATTCTTCTACATAGGAGTGTTCTGCGGTTTTCATCTCCTTTATCCACCAAGTGTTTTCTCCACGGCACGCCACTTTACAAAGTTGTGCTGCTTTCAGTTTGTAAGCTAGTACTCCCCTGTCTTTTCCGGGCAATGATTCTTTTAATGAAATAAAAAAAAATCCCTGATTTCCATGTGGCAATTGTGTTTAGAGTAGACGCTGACTGAGAATGATAAGAAATAATTAATACATAATTCAGCTACAAAAGTCTTTCGCAGCAGCAACACAACACTGGTGACATTTTGGACTGGATCATTCTTCGCTGTGGGGCCACCCTGTGCACCGGAGGGCGTCGAGCTGCACCCCTGGGCTCCACCCACTAGATGCCAGTGGCATGCCTTTTCCCCAGTTGTGACAACCAGAAATGTCTCCATACATTGCCAAGTGTCCCCTGGGGGGCCAAGTCACCCCTGGTTGAGAGCCAGCAAGCTCTGCTATGAATTCAGCAGTGTTTTTAAATGAATTTGTATTTATTAAGTCACGTCATATATTTGTGTTAAAATTCTGTGTATGTGCAAAGTGGTGTTGGTGTGTGTAAAAAGCATACAGTTATTCAGTTCACTGAACAGTGCTGATATGCTCATGGGTTTGATTTTGTTTCCGTAACTGCCATTCCCAGGGTTGTTTTCCACTGGACAGGAAGTACTGCTCTCTACTCCACGAACAAAATTCTCTTCTCATCTTAGGATTTTCTTGAACACAGCACATTTGCTTACTTGAGGCTTATATGGGGAGGAAAGTCTGACGGCTTACGTGTGTATGCATGCATGCATAGATGTATGATGGTTTTTTTCAACAAAAAGCACTCATGTGGTTTATGACATGCTTTTCCCCCTTATATAGTAGATTATTAAGATTTTTCCATGTCACTAGCCTTGTAATTTATTTAATCGGTTTCCTCTTGTTATGTATTTGGAATTTTTTCTGTCATGAACCTTAATTCAATCACTTTTGCACATCATCAGTCGTTCCTTTCAAATGCAAGTCAAAATGAAATTTCAGAACCAAAGAAAATGCACATTTTTTTGGCTTTTGATATATATTGTCAAATAGCACTTCAGAAGGATGATGCCCATTTTTGATCCCACCAACCCCATAGGAGAGGGTCTGTTTTTCCACACTTTTACAAATACATAGGTCATTATTAAAGAAAACAATTTGTTGCCATAATTTGATATTGAACTGGAGATTTAAATTAACTTCACCCAAATCTATGTTTCTTTGGTTTTTAACATCGGGCCATGTGTAGAGAAATACCTCTCCAATAACTGTGCTTCACCAGTCTTCTTTAATTGTGGAAGAACCTTCTAGAAGGCTTGAGCTTGCTGGCCGCATGGTGCCCGCGTGCCTGGTGAGCGTGTGTGTGCTCATGGCTGTTGTGTCCTGCAGTCCTGTAGGTCATCCCTGGCCGAGCTCATGGCCCGCACCTCCCTGGACCTGGAGCTGGACCTCCAGGCGTCGAGAACTCGGCAGAGGCAGCTGAACGAGGAGATCGGCACCCTTCGCGAGCTGAGGCAGCGGTTAGAGGATGCCCAGCTCCGAGGCCAGACCGACCTCCCACACTGGGTGCTGAGGGACGAGCGATTCCGGAGTCTGCTGAAGGAAGCAGAGAGGCAGGTAGGAGGCTCAGGGTCTGGTCACAGTCACTGCCCTTTGCTCCAGTTCCACCTGGGTTCTGAAGTAAGTGTCTCAGATGATAAAACTATAGTTTAAACCACCCAAGCACTCATTGTAAGGAGCCAGGTTTCTCCTTCTGTGCGCCACCAGGCGGCTGGTGTTTGGGTGGCACCAACACACATCTCTAGGCTTTGCACGGGCTGCACAGGGGCTGGAGGGAGGGGTCCCTGGGCCCTCTGCTGGCACCCCCACTCGAGCTTCATGGTGGGGTATTCTGGGTCTCCTGTCTGCGAGGCATGACCCCAGTGGCCCTGACTGGCTCCTACAAAGATTCCCTGGGGGCAGTGGGTGGGTAGGCCTTTCTCCCCCTTGAATCCTCAGAGCTGGGCATGGCTTCATTGATTCTTCCTTAAAAACCAGAAGTAACAATGTCTTGTTCATCCAATGTTGCCTTCCAGACAAGACAGACCAAACTTGACTTCCATCAAGAACAGGCAGCTGAGAAGATGCTGAAGAAGGCTTCCAAAGGGGTCTGCCAGCTGCGCGGGCAGAACCACAAAGAGCCCATCCAAGTGCAGACCTTCAGGTGGGGAGAAACACATGCCTCGGTTTCCTGCTCTTTTTACTGTCATACCTTTGTCATTATAAAAACTTCACTCTTGAAAAAAACCTACAGGAAGTGGAGAACAAAAGGGAAATCCCCACTGCTATTAGCATTTTGGTTTTCTTCTGATCTTTTTTTTTCTAGACACTATTTTTTTCCATACTACTTGTAATCATAATGTGGGTCCAATTTTGCGTTTAGATTTTTAAAAATTAAAATATCACGTGTTGCCATATAATCCATTATCTTTGATGGCTGTACTGTCTCATCTAATAGATGTCTTTTACCTAAATACTCTATTTTATAGCCTTCTTTTCAAATATTTGCTATTATAAACAACACAGTAATTGACATATATATACATCTATGGATCACCTTGGCGTTTGTAGTTACCTTTTGTTTGAAGCATAATGTACATACAGGAAAAGGTGCAGATCATACGTGTGGAATAGTTCAGTGATTTGTTACAAACTCTGCGTGGCAAGCAAACGTTATCAGCAATCCTCAGACTTCCCACACCAGAGTAACCACTGTCTTGAATTTGAATAGCATAGATTAGTTGTCCCTGTTTTTGTTTTTTATATGAGGAGAATTATACAGTTATATTATTTTGTGTCTGAGTTTTTAAAAAATTAAGGTAAAATTGACAAAGCATAAAATGAACCATTTTAAAGTGAACGATCCAGTGGCATTTAGTACAGTCACAATGCTGTGCAAGCACCCCGTCTAGTTCTGAAACATTTCTGTTACCCCAAAAGGAAACCTCCTACCCGTTAACTACTCACTCCCCGTTCCCCCCTCCCTGGCAACCACTGATCCGCTGTCCATTCTGGACATTTCAGATAAAAGGAGTCATACAGTGTGTAGTGTTCTGTCGGTTAAGGTAATGTTTTTGAGGTTCATGCACATTGTAGCAGGTGTCAAAACCTCCTTCCTTTTTATGGCTGAATAATAGGTGCCTGACTTTTAGCCTTAATTTTTTTATATCCTGAATTTTCACATCCCCATCATAAAAGAACATAAAATACTACAAATATCTTCCTTCAATTATGATTTAGAACATGTTCATTTGCGTAGGTTTTTCATTTATCAATAAAGCAAATATTTACAGAGCACCTGCAGTATACCAGGCACTGTTCTAGGTACCGGGGACAAACCCTTGCCCTCATGGGGCTTTGTAACTTCCATTAAAATTTAGATAATCTATATGCAAACAGATTTGTTGTTGGGGATTTAAATTTGATTATCACTGATGCTGAGAGCCTCCTGCCAGCTTTCGTTGCGTTTACATCAGCTTCTAACCTGTAATTCTTTCTAATCCCAGGGAGAAGATAGCATTTTTTACAAGACCAAGGATTAACATACCTCCTCTGCCCGCCGACGATGTTTGATGTAGTGCTTTGTACACATGAAGTATTTATCTGCCTGTGTTATTTTCATGAAGTTCTTAGACTAGCTAAATTTGTCTTTAAAATATTTGTGCAAAGCTATTAATATACACATTTTGTAAAAAAAATCAAACACATATATCTATACATATATATTTTATAATAGTGACGGCAACAGGGCTTGGTTTTTCCTTGTTGTGAAATTGACATCTCTGAAGACAAGTTATTTTATAAAAGATCAACTATCATGTTAAGAATGTACAGTTTTTACGCTGTTTTATTTGACTTAAAGGCTGGAAGACAGAAACGAAGTGAGTTCAGGCAAATTCACTGTATTGTAATTTATTTATAGTACTTTTTTTTTCCTTGAAGGAAAATACTGACTTTAAGATGTATTTTAAGACTGAAATTTTGTTCTTCGGTATTTGTCATGCAGTAGAATGGAACTTTGGGGCCGGTTTTGTTTTTGACATGGAAATGCAAACACTATGTGCTAAGTTCGTCAGTCACTTGTACCAAGTTTGTCATGTATGCCTTTATCATGCATATTGTCCACTTTCACACTCTGTGTTCTGTTAAGGTCCCCCCAAGGTGGCTCAGTCGTCGTTCACGCGTGAGAGCATCACAGAGCTCTGTCTCCCGTGTGGACTGCACGCTGAGAGCCCCTCATTTCTGTGTTGTCGCAGCACGCCTTGTTCTGTGCTCCCCACGAGACTGAAGCAGGCCACAGAGCCCCTGGCGTCCTAGCTGTGGCGTGCCTGTCCTCAGCGGCCGGCTGCCTACACTGCTCCTGCACCACACCCTGGGCAGCCCCGCCTTTCCAGTCTGCTCCATCTGACCATGACCCACCAGGAAGGTGGTGCTGGAGCTCCCGTTCTACTGCTCTGTCATGAAGGAAAGTGAAAGGGAACTAGGAGCACACACTTTAGTGAGTCAGTGAATCCGCTGATGGAGACAGATCAGCGGTTATGACGGTTACGCCGTCGACGTGATGATCTCTGAAGGCGCTTTTTAATGGAGGGAAGCATATGTGGGTAACTGCAATTACCCAGGGAGTCACTTACAGGAGAGTATTTGATTTATTTGATTGAAATCACAGCCCCCCCCCCAATACTGGAATCTATCCATATTTCTTAAGAAATCATAGAAGTAGTTCACGAGGAAAATTTTTTTCTGTAATAAAAATATACCATTCTTTTAAAATGCCAAATGACATAAATATTTTGCCTGATATATATTTATTATATATAAAATGCACTCTCCTTGATGAGGCCTTAGAGAAGTAAATGAGGTGGTCACATGAAATATAAAAGAAAACAGAATTCTCTCTTGCTAGATTTCCCTGCCCCTCCCTTGGAAATGACCCCCTTTAATCAACGTCTCTTTCTTCTCATTAGTTTGCAGCCTCCCCTTGTGTAACCTGCCTTCCTTTTTGCATTTATTAAAAATCAATTTTGTAAAAGCATTTCACTGACATGCGACCTGTCACGGGCAATATAATTTGTCAGTGGTGGTAAGACTGAATCTATGCTTTTTCACAGTTGTCATCTCTTGCTCTGTATTTCTGCCTCTAGTCTTGCTTTTTTTTTTTTTTTTTGGCCTACCTAATTTTTCTGTGTACGTACCCACAACAGAGGTAAGAGACACAAAAAACATGGCTCCTTGCCAGAACTGCCCTGCGGCAGACAGCATTGCTGGGGAGCTGAGGGCAATGGCAGGCCCTATCTATGCCCCCAGCTGTTGAAACTTTGACCTCCAACCCAAACTGTCTGCCACTGGACTTGGGTGGGTGGAGGGCAAATCATTGCCGCCTCAGGTGCACGGCTCCCTGGGCGTGGGAGAGTCAGTCCCCTGGCCACATGGCCCGGCTGGTGCTTTTCAGCAGCTGCCCCACGAAGCTCGCTCTCAGCGGGCTGGTAGGTTGAGGCGACTTGTCCGCCAAGCCCTGTTGAGTAGCAATGTGGGGAGAACCCTCTGTGGCCGTGCAGAAAGCCCTCAGGCGAGGGTTTCTAATAAACCGCACTGCCCAGCACACGCAGCTTTCTGTTTGGGGTGCCTCGACACCGCAGGGTTTCAAAACATCCCAACGGAAGCGAAGACAGCCCCTGCTTTGGTATCCGAGGAGCGCTTCTGGTGGCCGCCTTCCCGTGTCCTTGCCCCGCCTGCCCACCTGTGTCTGCTTTGGCAGCTGAATGGGACCGCAGTCAGCAAGACAGGAAAAGCCAGACAAATGACGGAGGGACAGGTGATGGCTCCTGTGCTGCTCGCCATCCCTGCTGGAAATGGCACACGGCCAGCGACAGGCTGGGCCCGCTCAGCGGAGGACTCGGGGCGCCTAACTGGCTTCTCATTCGTGACTTGATTTTGCAGCTTCTGGCTACTTAAGACTGCCACTCCCGGGAAACACCCCGCATGTCAGAAAGTGAAGTCCTGTCATCTTAGGGGTGTTTTCATCTTCTATTGAAATTTGTCCACGTACTATGCCTTGTGATAAAGAACACTCTGCCTTGTTTCGTCAGCAGCCCTAGTCCAGGGACGTCTTTAGAAACAGTATGATGGGGAAAAGGGAATTCGGCCTTCGCTTCACCTGATCACTGAATCGTCACCGCTGAAATCTAATCTGTTGTGGGAATCAGTTCTAATCATTATTCATCTCTGTTTTGATCACTGTTCTCTCTAATTGTGTCATTCGTATTGTTTGAAAGTATTTCTTCTATAAAATTAAACTAACCTGCCTTAAGAACAGAATGGAAATGTGTGAATTTTTAAAAATTGAATTCCAAAGACTTAAATATCTAAAGATGTGTGCAATTTTTCAACATAAAGATAGAGGTATAAAAATGGTGAACACACACGCACCCCCCTCCCTCTTCAACACGGATCAGTCATAGTTGATCTTGCTCGTCTACACCTCCAGCTACCTCCCCTTCTGTGTTTTAAAGCAAATCTCATACACCTTCTCAGCTCAGCTATAAATATTTCAGTATGTATTGCTAAACGAGAAAAATAAACACACCCAATATCCTTATCACATCTTAATGTTTAATAACTCCTTAATGTTATTAACTATCCAGCGTTCACCTTTCCAATTGTGTCATATGTCATTCTTTTTAAAACTGAACAGAATCCAAATATGATCCATTAATTGGGATTTTTTTAATGTCTATTTTTTTTTTCTTAAACCCTTCACCCATTTCTCCCACCCGTCTACCCCCGTCTCTGGCAACCACCAATCTGGTTTTTTTGGTGACAAATTTCTTGAGCTAGAATTCACATACCATACAATTCACCCATTTAAAGTATGTAATTCAGCAGTTTTCAGTTTATTCAGAGTTGTGTAGATATCACTACAGCAACCAATTTTAGAACTTTTTCATCAGCCCAAAAAGAAACCCCATATTCACTAAGTCACCTCCAATTCTCCCCTCCCCCAGCCCGTGGAGACTACCAATCTACTTCCGGTGTCTATGGATTTGCCTGTTCTGGATGTTTGATGTAAATAGAATCTTATAACGTGGCCTTTTGTGTCTGGCATCTTTCACTCAGCATGTTTTCCAGGCTCATCCATGTCGTAGCGCGTGTCAGTGCTTCATTCCTTTTTATTGCTGAATAATACCATCGTGTGGCCATACCACGTTTATCCAGTCGTCAGATGGATATTGGGAGCTATTATGAATAATGCTGCTATGATCATTCATGATCAAGTTTTTGTGTGGACACATGTTTTCATTTCTCTTGGGTCTGTACCTAAAAGTGAAATTGCTGGGTCATATGGTAACTGTTTAATGTTTTAAGGAACTTCCATGCTTGTTTACAAAACAGCTGCACCATTTACAGTCCCATCAGCAGTGTATGAGGGTTCCAATTTCTCCACGTTTTGGCCAACGTTTCTTATGTCATTTTGATCATAGCCATCCTAGTAGGTGTGAACTGGTGTCTTATTGTAGTTGTGTCTATTTTTAATCTACAGGATCTATCCCACACACACACAATTATTTGTTGAGGAAATAAGGTTGCATGTCCTCTCAGCCCCCCACATTCCGGACTGCACTGATTGTATCCCTGTAGTGCAGGTATCAAGTTCCTCTGAACTTTATTTCCTGTAAATAAATACTAAAAAAAGCTGTTGTTGAATCTAGAATCTTGATCAGATTCCAGTTCAGTTTTTTCCTTTCTTTTTGGGGGGAGATGGGTGGCAAGACATAAGTTCATCTGGTGGCTTACAGCGCCTCTTTTTGTAATATTCACACCATTTGTGACATAATATTCTAATTCTATCCATTTTTAACTTATTTCCTTTGAAATACCTTTGTCAAGAGAAACTTACTCATCTAGTTTGGTTACCCAGTGGTGTGCAGCTTGTATGGGAAGAGCAAGATAAGTGCTTGATTCTTTTCCTTTATTGAACAGTTTTGAAAACAATGATTGGTTTTCCTAGCATTGTACAGTGGTGACCAATTTGTTTTTGGTGTTTGAGATTTTTTTTTTAACATTAACACATGGATTGAAATATGTTTGGTGTGCTTTAATCCAATGGGTTGTCATCCATAATGATTATCAAATCCTCCCGGCTTTGGCTGGGGAACCTCTCACGGTTGGCTCCTGGGCCCTTTTGTTATGTCCCCAGGAGTCTTACATGGCTTCCTCGCTCTCCTGCATGACCAGATGTTTCTGACCTGAACATAGTCGTTTCTCTGGGATACTTGGTTTCTTGGACGTAGGGGTACTCATTGCTACTGCGCTGGTCATTGTTTTTAGCCTTTCCAATAGGTCGACGATATTTTCTTTTTTTAAGGTAGGGTAAAGAAAGGGATAATAGAAATAGAATAGCATGTAATTACTCATGTGCTGTATCCCACGTCACACGCATAGGCAGCAGTTTCAGAATAACGGTACCAATCCGACCGCCAAAAATACAGTTACTGAAAAGTGACATTTTTCTTGCAGTTATGTTAGTCATTAAGGCATATCTCACTAGGAATATGGAATCCAATTACCGTGTTTCAGAACAACAGAATATTTCTTTTCTGTGTGGTTAAGTATCAGTCAAGCGTTTCACTTTATTTTGGGTTTTAAATTTTATTTTATAATTATGTAAAATATTGACACGATCCCAAAGACGAATCTAAAAAACGAGGTGTATGCAAAGGAGTCCAGTGTTTATTCTGGCCCTTTTACCCTTTTTCTTCCTTCTTACAGGTAACCATTTAAGAAATATTTTCCTTGCATTGCTTACTTTTTAATGTAAGTAGATATGTAAGTACATATATGCACATATATGCATATGCACAGAAATGTACACATAGGTACATGTGAATATGCGTACACAAATATGCACACATCTATGTTTGCATTCACTCTCCTCTCTCGGATAAATGGTGTACACCAAACACTTTTCTCCACCTGGCTTTTTTCACTTCAAGATATTTCAGGAGACCACCAAAATCTGTATTGGCTGCTGTCACATTTTACCACAAACTCAGTGGCTTAAAACAACAGAAATTGATTCTCACAGTTCTAAAGGCCACAAGTCTAAAATCAAGGAGTCACAGGGCCGCACTCCCTCTGAAAGCTAGAGGGGAGGGGCCTTCCTGCCTCTCCCAGCTTCTGGGGCTCCCTAGCGTTGTTGCTTGTGGAGCCATCACTCCAATCTCTGCCCTCATCTTCAACCACCTTCTGTTTCTCTCTGTCTTTTCCTCTTCTGTTTCTTAATGAGAACACAAGTCATTGGATTTAGGGCTCACCAGTTAATACGAGATGATCATGTCTCAAGGTCTTCAATTACCTCTGCAAAGACTTTGTTTCAAATAAGGTCACGTTCACACATTCCAGATGGACGTACTTTTGGAGGGTCATCATTCAGCCCACTACCATTTGCCTACTGGCTCCCCCAGTTCACATCTGTCCCACATGCAAAATACACTCACCCGATCCCACCTCCTCCAGAGTGGTATGTACGGTATTCTCCATTCCTTTTCACCTTTGCGGTCTGCGTTAGTGGATGGACCATAGTTTAGTCCACTAGCTCCTGGTGTTTCTAGTCTTCTGCTATTAAAAATAATTCAGCAATAAAAATCCTGCAGACATCTCTTCCTGTTTTTGCCATGGTTTAGATAGATCCCTAGAAGTGGGGTATCTGGGTCAAGGGGTAAATGCATGTGGCACGTGGCTAGGTATGGCCTTCTCTCCCTCCTGGGGGTGTACCACTGTGCATTCTCATCAGCGGTAGAGAACCACCCTTGCTTTTGTCAAGTAGATTCCATTTGGTCATGATACAGAGATACGAATGTGCTTTGGTGTTAGTTTGCTAGTGTTTTATTTATGATTTTTTGCGGGAAGAATTTTATGGTTTTATTAAAACACAATTTGCACACAAGCTGTCTATTCGTTTTCTTTGCTGTGCAGCTTGGCATTGGGATTGGTGGCTCTGATGGCCAGCTGGGCTGCTCTTTCCACAATGGCTTTGCGGTTCTCTGAGGAGACGTGAGCAATCTCAGCACAGTAAGTTTTGTTGTGCATCAGCGGCCGTTCAAGCTTCTTGACGCTGTGGACCAGGAACTCACGAAAGCCACTGGGCAGCATGTGCTTTGTTTTCTTGTTACTCTCATCACCAATGTTGGGCATCACGATCTGGCCCTTGACTCTTTTGCGCACCCTGTTGTCAGTGCCTCTGGGTTTCCACCAGTTACACTTTATTTTGGCATATCGGTCTGACTGGTGCCGGATGAACTTCTTGGTCCTCTTTTTGATGATCTTGGGCTTCACGAGGTGTGTGAGGGCAGCCATGATACCGAGTAGGAGATCAAGTCTTACTTGTGATTTTTGCATTGATACACTGTAGGGTTTTTTAGTGCAGTCTCTGCCAGGGTGAGGATGAGTGTTATACTCCATAAAACAAATGGGCAGGTTTTTCTTCCTTTCCTGGCTCAGGGTAGGTTTGGGAGAATTCCGCTATGAAACCATCTGGGCGTGCGTCATGGTTTTGTTCACGGGGGAGCTCTTTAAACCACTGTCTCTATTTCCTCTATGGAAATTGAGCTTCTAAGACTTGTCTCCTGAGGTCAATTTTGGTAAGTTGTGTTTTTCTTAAAAGTGATTTATTTTATCTATGTTTTCCAATTTATTTGTAAAGAATACAGAGGAATGTTTTGTAATTTCCTTCATTCTGATGGGTCTTTTCCTCTTGTCATTTCCAACTTTTTGTACTTGTGTTTTCTCCCTTGTTTTCCTTTGATTGGGTTAGTTATTGGGTTGTTGTTATTATTATTATTATTATTATTATTATTATTATTTTACTTTTTTCTTTTCTAAAGAGAACCAGTTTTTAGTTTTGTTCTACTTTTTTTCTGCTTTATAACTCATGAAATAACTTTTATTTTTCTTAGTCTTTTTTTTCTGTTTTGTCTTACTTAGTTGCCTTTTTTGTAGTTGTTTGAGGTGGGTATGTTTATTTTTATTTCAAAATTTGTATTACTAAACCAATTTAGTGCTATACATTTTTTCTGTTAACTAATATGTTGAGCTTTCATTATTATTATTCCTAAGAAATTCTATAATTTCACTTTGTAGTTCCACTTTGACCCAACAGGTGTTTATTAACTTGTCTTAAAAATTTTTTCCAGATGTAAAGTTCTTTACAAATTTTTGTTATTAATGTCTGCTTCCATTGCAAAATAGTCAGAAAATCCTCTTTGCATTATTTTTATTCTTTGGAACTACTAAGGTTTTCTTTGCGGCCTATGATACAGTTAGTTGTTGTAAATGTTTCATGAAAAGCTGGCACATTTGGCATAATTTGAAATTGATTGATACCTACATATATACATATGTATGTACATATTAGTTTCCTGGGATTGCCATAATACATTATCACAAATCAGGTGGCTTAAAACAACAGAAATTTTCTTCTCTCCCTGTTCTGGAGGCCAGAAGTCAGAAATCAAGGTGTCTGCAGGGCTGCGCTACCCCTAGAAGCTCTATGGGAGGCTCCTTCCTGCCCCTTCCAGCTCCCAGAGTCTCCGAGCTCTGCCTCCGTCTCCTGGCGCCTTTCTCTGTGTCTGTCTCGAAATCCCCCTCTCCTGTCTCTTAAGAAGACACCGGTCATTGGATTTCTGGCCCCTGTAAATATCTCGAAGATGCTTAAATAATTACATCTGCGAAGACACTATTTCCACATAAGGTCATAATTCTCAGGTCCTGGTAGACATGAATTTGGGGTGACACTGTTCACCCCACTACACATACATACATACACACCTCAGCTCTAATTTATTGATTATTGATCATGTCTGGGTTTTCTGTATCTTTACTCAGGTCTTGGCTACTTGAGCTGTCCTGGGTGCATTGACGATGCGTGTTAAGTGTTTCTATTTTTCCTTACATTACTGGTAGTTTGTACCTAGAAAGCTGTTGCTGTGTTATTAGGTGCATAAATATTCATGACTTAAGTCTTCGTTGGGCATTGTAGCCTTATGCACTGTGAAATGTCCTTTTTCATCTCTGAATGCTTCTTGCTGGGAATTCTACCTTATCAGATATCAAGAATGAGATAGCTGCTTTCGTTTTATTTGCATTTTCCTTGCCAATCTTTGTACATCATTTATTTTCAGTCTTTTTGTTTTAACTATCTGTTTCTAACACAGAGCAATGTTGTATTTTGCTGTGTTAGATAGTCTAAAAATGTTTTCTTTTAACATTTTTATATTTATTGATATTATGGGCTATTTACATTGATTAATATTGCTATATATGGCTCTTCATTTCTGTCATTTTTATATGTATTCAAAATTACAGATATAAAATTTTCACTGTGTAGCCATTCTTTTTTCTTTTTGTATGCATGTGTGTATGCATGTGTACATGTTTGAATATGTACAAATATGTGTGTGTATGTAGTATATAGGAAGGCTTATATTTTATTCTATATTAACTTTATTCTTATATTAACGTCTCTATATACTCCTTTTAGTTCCCTCTCTGTTTTTGATGTCTGTTGGTTTCCTACTGTGAGCAATATTGAAATTGGCAAGTAACCCCCTTCTTCCTCTTCCCCTAGGTCTGATCCGAAGTAATATAAGTAGAAATCCATCAATAAGCTTAGTTTCCTTTTCATAATCCTTTCCCATCTCGCCCCATTTTCTGACAGCTGCCATGTATTCCCATTGTCAGGGCGTCTCTGACCGTTGCATCGTCTCTGTTGTCTTATATAACCATTATTTTGTCATAGTACTACAGGTGAATGTTTATATATAGTGCTCACCATCAATCCACTTGTCGCTCGCTCACCTCTTTCTGTTTGTCTGCAGCTTGTTCTGAGTAGATTCTTCTGGAAGGACTCTGGGAACAATATTCTCTGAGTGCCTGCATGTTGCTAACATGTGCCTGCTGCCTTGATAGTGGAAAGTCAGATTGTCTGGGTATAACACCCCTGCCTCACATTTTCCTTCCTCCAGTACCTTGAATATGGTACTCCATTGTCTTCTGGTATAAAGTCATGCTCCCAAAGTCGTATGACAAACTGATTTTCACTTTCTTATAAGTGGGTAGGTCTTTATTTTTCCCCCTGGATACTCAGAGGATTTTCTTTATTGTAAGTGAAAATCTTTACCAGCATATATCTTTGTATTGGCCATTTTAAAAAAAATCAGTTTCTCAGTGTTCACGGTGCCCTTTCAATGTACAGTTTCATGTTTCTATTTGATGACAATTTTCTTTAATTACACTTTCAAGTATCTGTCCATTTCTGTTGCTTTCATTTTTCTTCCTTGGGTTCTCCTGTTAAATATATGTTCACTCTTCTTTGTCACTTTCTTTCAAAACCTTTCCAGTTCCTCATTTCTTTTGATTTTTTAATACTTTCTTTTCACCTTTTAATATTTGAAGACATTGTTTTTTGCATTTATTCACTCTTGTGTTGTCTCTATTTTCTTTCTTGTATATTTAACTCCTTTCTGGGTCCTACACCTCATTTCTGAGTCTTTCTAATTCTCTCATATATTCTTTTTCTTTTTTTTAACTCTGAAATCTTCACATTGCACTTTTTGCCTATTTGGTGAGCATATCTTGCTGGCATGTTTTTATTATCTGTAGGGATGTCATCATGTTTCTTCTCTCTTTATTTTTTTATTTTATTTATTTATTTATTTTTGGAACAGGACTTTATTGGGGAACAGTGTGCACTTCCAGGACTTTTTTCCAAGTCAAGTTGTTGTCCTTTCAATCTTAGTTGTGGAGGGTGCCATTCAGCTTCAAGTTGTTGTCCTTTCAGTCTTAGTTGTGGAGGGCGCAGCTCAGCTCCAGGTCCAGTTGCCGTTGCTAGTTGCAGGGGGCACAGCCCACCATCCCTTGCGGGAGTCAAACCAGCAACCTTGTGGTTGAGAGGATGCGCTCCAACCAACTGAGTCATTCTGGAGCTCAGTGGCAGCTCAGCTCAAGGTGCCATGTTCGATCTTAGTTGCAGGGGGCGCTGCCCACCATCCCTTGCGGGAGTCAAGGAATTGAACTGGCAACCTTGTGGTTGAGAGCCCACTGGTCCATGTGGGAATCGCACTGGCAGCCTTCGGAGTTAGGAGCATGGAGCTCTAACTGCCTGAGCCACCGGGCCGGCCCCTCTTCTCTCTTTTTAAATATATTTTTTAAAGATGTTACTGTGGCCAAATCCAACTTGCTTCAGCTACTGTAGCATAAAGTAGCCCCCTCCTGGCTACCTGTGGGCATACTCTGTCCTCCCCTGGCCCTCTCTCCTCCTATGTACCCCCAGGATAGAACGTCCTTTGATAGGGTTACCACTGTCTCAAGGAGGCAGGAGTGATCTCCAGCCCTGGATAAATTTGGCCCCTCTACTTCATGTATACCTGTTAGTTTGCTGGGGCTGCCATAACAAAATACTGCAGCCTGGGTGGCTTGTATTGTGGGTGCACATGGGGTGCTCAATCCATATGAGCCAGGTGAACCAATGAGCCAGGGCTCTATTAGGTAACTATCACAGTTGTAACAAATGGCCACAGACTCAGTGGCTTGAAACAGGACAGACTTATTCTCTCATATTTCTGGAGGTCAGAAGTCCAACATGGGTCTCACGGGGCTACAATAGGGGGATCAGCGGGGTTGTGTTCCTTCCGGAGGCTCCAGGGGAGAATCTGTTTCCTTGCCTTTTCAGCTTGCAGAGGCCACATGTGTTTGTTGGCTAAAGGCCCCTTCCTCCATCTTCAAGGCCAGCAGTGTAGCATCTTCAAATGTCTGTCTCTCTGATTTCTGCTTTGGTTGTCACATCTCCTTTTCTGACTCTGTCCCTCCGTCTTTCCTCTTCTAAGGAGTTTTGTGATGACACTGGGCCTACCCAGATAACCCAGGATCATCTCCCCATCTCAGGAACCTTAACCTAATCACAGCTGCAAAGTCCCCTTGGCTCTGTCAGGTCACATCTTTACAGGTTCTGGGATCAGGTGTGACCATCTTGGGTGGGGGGTTCGTTATTCAGCCAACCACAGAAGCACTCATCTTTGAAGGGCCCATTCCTTTATTCCAATAAGTATGCATTTTTGTCATGCATTTGTCATGCAAACAAATGATCAGATGCCCCCCTCTCGTCCTGGAACCAGATCTGCCAGCCCCTGGGGAAGTCCAAAGGCAGAGGCTGCACATTTTGTGGTGTTTGGAAGGATCTTGCCTGAACCTGTGGCTGGAGGCACACAGCCTTCTGGAATCCGTCCTTCCCACCAGCAGACACTCTGACCAGATTGCTTTTCCTATCCTGCAATTGTAGGCAGAATCCCCTGGGTAATAAACACAAATTGTTTTATTGCAATGGAATGAATTTCAAAGAAATGCTTTATAGCACTACCCAATAGAATTGTGGTGCTGCAATTGTATATCGGCACTAAAATATTGGGAGCTGCAGCCCTATGTGCCCGTCGAGCTCTTGACTGACGAATTGAGTTTAAAATTGTATTAATTTAAATGAATTTAAACCTAAATAGCTAGTGGCTACCATGTGGAAGCAGTGCGATTTGACAAAAATCATATTCCCAGTCCAAAGCAACTGGACAATAAGAGCTTTTGTCAAAGGCCAGGTGCAATCCAACAGTCCACTTCTATCGCCTGTGTAGGGTGAACAAGCTGTATCACCTTCCAGCTCCGTGATCAGTAGTTTGAAGCCAGCTATGATGCGACAATTTACACCAGGGCATTCTGCAAGCACTACGAATCAGGCCCCCCCACCCCCACCCTTGGAGAGCTGGGTTGTTGAACCTGGACCAGCACTACCTGTGCATACGCCAGTTTGAGGAGACGGGCCTACTGAATTGCCGTAGCACAATCTGAGTTTCCTGGCACCCAAAGGGAAAGAGGAGACACTCAATTACACAGTGCCTATTGTCAGAGAGGAAAACAGTGTGATGGTCCCTCAGAGGAAGCAGGATTCTCACAGCCTTCGTGCTACACAGGATCTCCTCTCCAGCTCCCTAGAATGGACAGACAGCGCCCTTGACAACAACTCCAGTGCAAAAATGCAGAGGGCTTTCAAAGCTGTTGTTTGTCACATCAACCAAGGCCTTTCCTTTGGATAGATGTCAGAGTAATATGGTCACATTTGCAGCTTTCATATATCCATTGTGGTCTATGACCACAGCTCAGAATGCCTGGGAAAGGCTAGGCTGCATATTCTTATAGCCTACATCATTCACTTATTCTGCAAATCTTGTATGGCGTTGTCCGTGTGTATAGCACCAAGCTAGGTGTGGGGGGATGCATTCATTCATTCATTCATTCATTCATTCATTCATTCATTCATTCAGACAATGTGTTCAGATGTGCAGGAGCTCAGGACATAAAGACAGATGAAAGATGTTCCTCACCTCCAGGTGTTAGCAGACCCACCATTTACAGAATAACTTACCAGATACTTAGGGCTGGAATTTGGAGGTGAGGAAGGTGCTCTCCTTGGGTGCAAAATTTACATGGGCACTTAAAAAGAATCAGTAATCAAGACAATATATTATTTATCAAAATTAATGCAAAAATTCACAATGAACACATTTTAAAATAAATGTCACATTTTTATGTCACATTTTAAAATAAAAGCTGGCTGTTGTTTGTGTGATGACCGTGCATTATTGTGCAAAAGGAGCAGTTGTTTCCAACCAGCCAGGGGTTATATGCCCTGCACTTTCCTGTAGGGCGGCTTTATACGGGTTGACAATAGCATGCAAATAAATTAGGCCACGTGGGGCTTTATATATAGTTGTGGGTTTGATTGTAGAGTCTTTATTAACTTTATCCACTTGGCTCAAAATGTGGGAGAATATTTTGATAAGCATATTTAGGGGTACACATTTGCCTGGTGTCTCAGGCTCCAATAGGGAGGGCTCTGCAAGGCACTGCTTACTCTTTCCAGATCTCTCACTTTAGCCTCACGACGCCCTCAAGTGGTGGATATTATTATTATGACGACTACTACTAATGCTCCCCATTTCACAGAAGGGAAAACTGAGGCTTGCAGAGGTTTGGCAAAATAGCACAGACACTAACACTGTAATATGGTCATATCATACTTCAAGATGACTATGTGATAAAAGGCGCTGATTTTTGGTTGAGACTATTTGGAGACAATTTTGGTACTGGTGTAACACTGTATTTCAGAGTGATAAACACTGGGCTGTCTGCAAAATGGGGGCATAGCATACTTCCTTACCCTTGTCAGCCGCCTGTGGCAAGAATCGAATGACACATGTATCCTGTACACTATACATTTGCGGCATTAATATAAGGGGGCTTGAAAGCTGGTTTTTACTATGTGATGTGTTTCCACACCTATGAAAACTTCCCTTCCACATCTGTGCCCCAGCCACTGGCTTCTCCTCCCCAGAGATAACCACCCTTGGCCATTTCCTGTGCATCGGTTCAGAGATAGTGTATGAATATATAGGCAATTATACTTCCTACATGCCAGAAATTTTACATTTAAGGGATTTTATAATAAGCAGAACTTCCCGCACATCATACAATGGTGAACTCTTAGAAAATGGCTGGGAAATGGAATATTTTGGGCATCAAATTATACTTTATAAGTAATTCTAAACAAGGGTTTCTCCATGTCAGCGTTGTTGATACTCTGGCCTGGAACCTGCTACCCACTAGATGCCAGCAGCACCCCCTAACCCCCCCAGTTGTGGCAGCCCAAATTGTCCCCATACATTGCCAAATGTCCCAGAAACAGATAATCAAGAGGAAAAAGATTGAAAGGGATAAAAAGTAGAGATTTGTGAAGAAAATAGAAGGCGCCAGTATGGAGAAATTAAAACTCAAAGGTTATTCTGTAAGAATTTGAAGAATCTTTTCATGCAGGATGGTAGCAGCGAACATTCTATCTCCACAGGACAGAGCAAGAAGACGCATATTTAAATGGCAGAGAAATTGAGCCTGGACCTACAGATGATTAAACATTAACACCAGTTCCTGGCTGGCATCTTCTTTCCTCAGGGTTTTTATGAGCAGAGCAGTTTGGAATGACTGGGAAGTGTTCTCTTGGGGCTTTGCAGTTAAGATTTGACAATGTTCAAGTAATGAAATCTGCATTAAAAAGTAGTCAAAGTGTTTATTCCGTGATCGTGTCTACTATGGTGTTTTTAAGAAAACAAGCAACGGTAAGTGTCTCTTACAAAAGCAACACATGCTCATTGTGGAAAAGTTTGAAAATGCAACTAAGCTAGAAAGAAGAAGCGTGTAAAGTAGCCCTAATCCCCCTAACCAGTGAAATACCCGGGTTATTTTAGTGAATTCACTTCCTAATTGTTTTCTGTTATATACCGGGGATGCCAAAAAAATGTATACAAGTGGACACTTTGGTCAGCGTTGCTCAAGCAGTAGTTCGCCGTCATCAGAAGTGTCTGGACGCTGGTGGAAACCCCTCTGAGCACCTCGTGTCATTGCAGAAGTCACACGTGACTTGTATTCATCTTTTGTTATCAGTATATATTGGGTATTACAATTTTAATAGTTTTCCTTTCTTAAAATGTGCATACAGTTTTTTGGCCCTCTGTGTATAAAGGTATTTGTGTAGATAGAAATATATCACACCTACATACATTAGAAGGGTCGTTCAGCATATAATGCTTTGGAGCTTGCTTTTTTCCATTTAATACACTGTGAAGGTATTTCCATGTCAAACAGTACCCCCTAGAATATTAATTTTAAGTCTTCCATTGGACAGATGTCTTATAATGTAACCCAAACTCTGTTTTGGGAGATTTAACTTGCTTCGGTGCGTTGAGATCATAAATAACACTGCAGCGAATTTTCCCGAGGTGATTCTTTGCATGCTCTCCCCCCTTTCCCCCAAGGATGAATTCCTGGAGGAAATAATACCAACAGCTGTCAGACCCATCGTGTTTTTCAAACACTATGCATACTTGTAAGGCTTTTGGTAGGAATCGCTAAATGGCCCACCAGAAAGATTGTTCAATTTACATTCTCATAGGTGGAATATGTTTGTTTTTTTGTTTAAATCTTTACCAAAATGACAAGTGTCATGAGTGGGAGTGGAGGATGTTGAAAGAGTTATCCTGTTGAAAACTGTACGACCCACTTTTAGGCCTTTTTTGAATTGTCTGTTGGCTGTAATGTTTTTTACACTTGAGCAATCACCTTGCAAAGAGAAGGTGAAACTAATCTACTGGCAAAGAAAAACAAAAAAAAAAAAAAGAGAAAAAAAGGAAAAAGAAATCGCCCCACAATGAGGAAGGTGCCTCTACTTGAGACATTTCCGCCAAGCCAGAACACAAAGCAAGTCACTTCACACCGCAGGAGGGCATTTTCTAGGACCCCACCTCTTGATTCTTGGAACTCCAGTCACGGTAGTCTGTGCAGCCCAGGCTCTGATGGCAGGGCGTCCAGCGTCAGGGACGCTGGGTTCTTTCTGGATATGAATACACTGAGCGTAGGCGAAGGAGATTGGCATGGCGGGCCTCCAAAGCCGAGAAGTGACCGAGCAGGCTGAGCCCGGCTGTGTGGCTGGGCGGAGCACGTGATGCTTGCAGGCTGGCTGGGGGTGGGGTCGGGGAGGCCTGAGAGCCTGAGGCTTCAATCGACATTCACCCCAGGCAGGAAAATGAGCTTGTCACTTTCCGTCTGCATCAGACCCTGAACCCACAGGAGCAGGGGATTTCGGTAGCATTTTAATTCTGTATCTCAGGAATCTGAAAGCAAAAGGTAAGTGGCTTATCACAAACTTGAGAGGAGTGACCTAGAAAATCACAAGGCCATTTCGAATTTTAAAAATCTGGTGTTGAAAATAATCGATGGCCGGGAGAGGCAAAACCATATTTATCCCCAAATTAGAGACTGACCTTCTGAACAGAAATTTTGTTAATCTAGAACGAATGGTAGTAAAATTCCCCGGGTTAAATACAGAAGGACATGAAAGCTGCTGGAATAAATAGCAAGTAAGTAAGCCTGGCCAGCTTGTGAAACAATCTATTTCACATCTCTCTCAGGAGCATGAGAGAAGTGAATGTTAAAATTGTGATTCAAACTCAAGTGGAAGTAAACAAATCTATATGAAACTGGAATACAAACAGAAACAGTTCCTGCTTTGTCCTTTCACATTTCGAAAACGTTTATGTAGTTTGGCAAGAAAAGTTGATATGGGCACCTGCTGAAATTTGAAATAAGCCATTTTGAATTTACAAAATGATCACAGCTGGAATTTTCTAAGGCTTTCTAGGCAAGGCTGTGTCTGTCCGTTGTGAAAGGGCAATGTTGACATTGTACTTATTTTCTGAAATAGTAAGATGATTCACTAATGCAGAATGTGATAAAAATTAGAAAATGTGAAATAATGAGTTACTGTGAATTAACTGTCATGTTGAAGAGATCACATTCCTTGCCCGAAGATTTAAGAAAATAAATACAGCACATGTACAACCATACTCATGCAATAGTGCTTTATTTTAAATAATCAAATGTTCAAATAAGTAGTATAAATATGTGTTGGCACTATTTTTTTCTTTGGCAAATACAGGTTATACTGGAATGTAGCTATTGAGAGGAATTAAAAGCATTATCCATCAGTGCAATTAGTATAATATTTCATAATGAACATGCTTCAAATGAAAGTATTTGATATGTTTCATATACTACTGGAAACATTGACCTTCTATGCCAAGTATGACCATGCGTTCTATATTTTAACTGTCAATTTGATTTGCAGAAAATACACTTCTTTTTCCATTTCGTTTGGTAAAGACTTAAAATAAAATACTAAATTATTTCCTTTCATTCCTAATCCCTTTACTGCTACGTAGCTCTCTTGAAATCCTATTACCGGTACATGCATGGAGCCTGTAATCATTTGGATTTCTCCCTCCGTGTGCTGTTTGTTTCCCATAGTTGGTGGAAGGCCAGGCCAGCTGCGCACAGCTAGCAAACCGTCCAGAAGGGAGGCAGGAGCGAGGCCTCCCGGCCACCCGCTCCTCACCTCCAGGGACTTCCAGGGTCTCCCCCCACCCTTGTCACCCCGCCCGCCACCTCCCGCTGGCCCCGAAGGTGTCACGTGGCGGCGTGGGGCCCGCCTCCGGTGACGTCACCGCGCTCGCAGCCGTCGCGCTGAAGAAAGGATGCTCTAAGATGCTGTGCAGGTGGGCGGCCGGGCTGCGCCATGCGGCACTGCAGGTAAGGGGCACGATGCGCCGTCTATGCAGGCGGAGCCTGGGCCCACGGGCCTGCAGCCCGGCAGCGCCCCAGAAAGCCAAAGTGGGGTCTCTGGCTGCTGCGGTGGCTGCATGCACCAGGCGCGGGGTTGGCTGCGGGGGGGGGGGGGGGGGGGGGAGC
Source organism: Rhinolophus sinicus (assembly GCF_036562045.2). NCBI lineage: Eukaryota > Metazoa > Chordata > Mammalia > Chiroptera > Rhinolophidae > Rhinolophus > Rhinolophus sinicus. The sequence goes on from NC_133768.1 coordinate 7,465,034, forward strand.
GGGGGAAGGTGCTGTTGCAGGCCACGCGTGACTTCGGTCTTGGCATGCCCATCCCGGGAAAGTGGGCAAGGTCCAGACAGGAAGACATGGCCTCTTGCTCAGGAGGAGAAAAAAAATCTCGAATGATCACCAATACTTCCATTATAAGGAGGGAGACGGGCTTGTCCAATATAACTATCAACTGTTTCCAGCTGTCATTATGCTTAAATAATGGCCCATTTACTAATTCTCCTGACGGGGGTTTGTCCTCAGTATTTAGCCTGATTTCTTTTAGAGCAAAAGCTGCTTTGCTTTGAATGGAATGGAAACTTCTTGGTTAGTAGTTTAAAGAGCTAGATGTGCAATCGAAATCGTTTTGCATTATTTTGCAAGGTTCCAGCATTTAAAGGGGATATTTCGGAAATATATTTTTTTCCTTCCAGGTGTTTTAAGTAGATTTTTAAAATATCAGTATAAAATAAAATAAAATAAAATACAGCCTCTAAAGTTAGCATGGAGTGTAAAAGACCGAATCAGCTCTCTTAAGAACACATCTCTTAAGAACAAAATGGTCTTTAGAAAGGGGTTGGGGGTGGAGACGAACACCAAAACCCAAGAATTCCCAGTGTTCTTTTTAATTCCCTTGCTAAATAATTAGCTTGCTGAAAGAAGGCGCTGGATGACTCAGCGGCAGATGGAGGGGGGTCAGGTGACTTTTCAGTTGGGTGGGATTTTAATGGACTCTTGTAAGGTCGGACCTGTATTTACATTCCCTTCTCTGGTTTAGAAGCAATTTGAGGCTAGGACAGGTGTGGGTGCCCTTAGGAGGGGAAAATACCATTCTTTCCTGTAAAATGGGTGCCCTCTGGAAGCCGTGGTGTCAGTAAACTATGGATCAGCAACTGTTGGAGGACCCTGCAAAGTAATGCCACTTAGTTGGTAATTGAAGAAGGCATTTCCTTCCATGTTCGCATGCCCTGCTGTGTTGCTGCAGTAATAATTCCGTAATTTCTTTACTGCAGTTTTCTTCATTTGTTTCAGGAGTTGAGATCCTTGGGTCCCCACCCTCCCTTCTCCCCCAGCCCAACCGTAGCATAGCAGAGCAGAGCAGAGCAGAGCAGAGCAGAGCAGAGCAGATGATAGAGACGGGTATAGTTGGTGCCAGTACTGGCTTTGGGGCTGTGTAACCTTGGAGAAGTTGCTTTGTGTCTTTGGGCCTCAGTTTTCTTGTACTCAAAGTAACCAAGGAATTTACAGCAGGGTTTCTCCTCCTTGGCACTAGTGACATTTGGGGCCAGTCATTCTGTTGTGGGGGGCCGCCCTGGGCACTGTGGGATGTTTGGCAGTGTCCCTGGTCTCCGTCCACTAGACGCCAGTAGATACTTTCCCTTTTCTCAAAGTTGTGACAACCAAAAATGTCTCCAGACACTGCCACATGTCCCCTGGGGGGGGGGGAAGGGTCTCCGTTGGCCAGTTGAGAACCACTGATTTAGATGTTCTCTGAAAGTTCTGGCTCCAGTATTCTAGAATTCATTTTCCTATTGTTGGTTTGATGCTCAGCCCTTGGTCAGAGATTCGATTCCCTTCCATAAGGTTGTATATATTGAAAATACAATGTGAAAGCTCTTTTTATGCTGTGGGCTTCCAGAAAGAGTTTCTGTCAGAAAGGGAGGCCTGTTTGTTTGGCAGTCGTAGCTGGGAAGCCAGCTCAGTAGAAAGGAGAGTGTCAGGGAAAGAGGAAAACGCCAGGCACTAGGTCACTGTGTGCTGCACTTCATTGGGACTCAGTGCGCAGCAGACCCGGAGGCTGTCATTGGACGGGGTAAGTCAGAACCTGCGGTGGACTAACAGCTGAGTCCCTTCCTTACCTGCACAAGTGGGACTAACGGTACCGTGCGGCGGTATTGTAAGCAGGAAAGAACATGTGCTGGCATCGATGGTGGGAGGACAAGATGGCGGTGATGTCTATGGCAGGTAGGGGGAGACCAACGCAAGCTATCCCAGAACCCCAATGTGCACATGTTCTCAGAGCAGTGGGGGTCACGTGCTTTAATCTTCAGTGCCGGACTTGTGTCCAAAATCTGGCGCTGCCACTTGGCAGGGTAGCTTTGGCTGTAGTACTTCCCCTCTCGGAGTAGTTGCTGAATCCATAAAATGGGGCCAATTGGACTTGCTGTTTCTGCTCCCTTGGCTTTTTGGGGGACCAGATGGGTGTAAGAGGTTCTACAGTCTGAAAAATTCCCAAGAGACAGGAAGCAGTGAGGGCAGTGGCATTGCAAGGTGCAGGGCGTGCTTAGTGAATTTGCATGTTGGGGCTTAAAAAGCCAGGACAATTGTCCTTGTCCCCTGGCCTGGAACTGCAGTGTGCCCCTCACCAGATTCCCTCGCCGTTGGCTCTCTCTCTCTGACTCTCCTGGCCTCATTAAAAATTGGTCTCCCAGGGAGGGATCGTCTTTAGTATGAAAGGGCTGCTGTGTAGCCACCTTCGTCCACTCGCGGTGATTTTCTTTACAGGTCATATTCCAGGCCAGCCAGGCAGCTCCTCTGTATTATATCCCTGAGCGAGCCCCTCTCACCCTGTGTGCCTCAGAATAACTTGGCACCCTCAGTGGGCCATCTGGCCCTGTCACTGTAGCAAGTCAATATCAGCAAAGAAAATAAAAAGGGGGGAATTCTCCATCAAATGAGACTTAAGAGACTATCGTAGTCAGCTCTGCTGTTATGACACAGTTCCAGAGACTGGGTGGCTTAATGACAGGCATTTATTCCTCACAGTTCTGGAGGCTGGAAGTCCACGATCAGGGTGACAGCATGGCCGGGATCTGGTCAGAGCTGTCTTCTGGGTTGCAGATGGCTGCCTTCTTGTGTCCTCACATGGCAGGAAGAGAGAGCTAGCTCTTCTGCCCCTTATCAGGGCATTAGTCACATTCTTGAGAGCTCTACCCTCATGACCTGATCACCTCCCAAACACTCCACCTCCTAATACCATCCCATTGTGGGTTAGGATTTCAACATAGGAATTTGGGGGGCACACATTCAGTCCATGACAATAACCAAATATAACATGTAGCTGTTGCTTGGCTCCTGGCCTGAACAAACATCTATAATAGGCATTTGGGGACACCTGGGCTATTCTGTGTGGCTGCCTATTTGCTGATATGAGGAAACCACTGTAATTTTTCTGAGACATGATAATCTTGTGGTGTGGTAGGCACCCAGCTAAGCCACTCCTGGATTCCAGACACGGAAACAGGGAGATCAGACATGTTTGCTTCCCGCTGCCATGTTTTGGGTACTTTGCTGCATAGCAATAGATACATGTGTATATGTAGAACAGTCTTAGTTTTTGGGGATGCATGCTGAAGTGTTCAGCAATGAGGTGTCATGATAGCAATTAGTTACTTCTTATATTTTTAGAAACATTTTTGGAGATCTCATTAATAATGGCTGAATAGAAGACACATGGATTCTCATGCCTGCTTCTACAGTCAATCTATTACAATATCACATGTCATGTAGCTTCTGGAAAATTCTACTGTACACTTACAAGAGAAGGAAAACGGAAAGAGGGAAATAATTTAGGATTATTATAAAAATATTTTTGAGAGCATAGAACCCCGTAAAGGGTTTTGGGGAGCCCCAAGGTGTCCCCAGTTACACTTTAAGAACCACTGCTCTAGGTCAATAATTATACTAAGTGGTTTAGGTAAATGGAGACAGGATGAGATGAGGTCAGTATGGCCAAGTCGGAACACTTGTTGAATCTGATTGGTGTTCTTCATTGGGCTCTCCTGAATAATGTTCTGTGTACTTGAAAATACTCATAATACAAAGTCAATAAAAAAGATAGAAAAGAAATGTAGACACTGGGACATGTGGGGGAGTCTGATTGAGGAGGCCTTGGGGAGAGGCCCAGCAGGAGCATTTTAACCTGAGCCCCAGGTGCCCAGGTTTGAAGATCATTTTACAGTGTGTTCCCTTGTGTGGACAGAATGGTCATTTATACTAGGCCCCTACTGAGGGACACGTGGATTACTCACACTTTGTAATCAATGCTAATAGTATTATGCAAATATAAAAATGCTAAAGAGGAACTGATCCTCTGATTAATTAAATGCACAGTGTTTAGATGTTGGAAGCTATTAATAGCTTCAACATCAAAGCAACTGTTATATTTGACATATGAGGAAGAGATGTCCAGAGAAGTCAGGTGACTTGCCCAAGGTCATGTGACTGATAGTGACAGAGCTGGGGAAGCACCCAGGTCCCTGGATGCCCTTACAGAATGTTATTTTTTCCTTCAAAGCTCTGAGGGCAGAGACTGTGTATGCCCTATTTGAGCACTGCAAACACAGCATAGAGCACATGGCATAGTAGGTGCTCACTAAATCTTTATTGAATGAAAAGATAAGTGAAATATTAATGTCCGGGAAAAGATCATCAATACCATGAGAACTACAAAGGCATTTGCGCAGATGTGAGCCTCAATATTCATTGTTTATTCACTCGTGCAGCAGATAGTTATTGGCCAGACTTCCTTAACCTTGACACTATGGACATTGGGGCTGGATGATTCTCTGTGATGGGGGTCCGTCCTGTGCACTCGGGTGTTGGACAGCATCCCTGGCCTCCACCCACCCAGTGCCAGGAGTAACCACTGCCCCACCCCCCAGTTGTGACACCCAAACTCCAGGCATTGCCCAAATATCCCCTGGTGGGCAACGTTGCTCCTGGTTGAGACCTACCACTCTAGGCAATGGGTTATACTGGAACCAAATGGACAAAGCTCATGCTGTCATGGGACTGACATTGGAGTTGAGGAAAGAGAAAGTAAGCCCATTTTCTAGGTTGTATTATCGAGTGAAATATAGCAGGAGGGAAAGGACGGACAGTGATGGCTTGAGAATGCTGGTTAGACAGGGCGGTCATGAAGGCCTCTCTGAGGGCTAGCAGAGGAACAGGGATGCAAAGAGAGTTAGGGAAAGCCATGTGGACATCGAGGGTGCTGAGTGGTCAGGGCTGAGGGCACAGGCAGTGCAAAGGCCCTGAAGCAATGCAGGGCCTTGTGCCTTTGAAGAGCTGCAAGGCAGTCGGTACAGCCCGAGAAGAGCAGCACAGAGAACAGGTGGTGGGAAAGGCGCTCCAAGGGGTTGCCAGGAGCAGACCATGTGGGGACTTTGCAGGAGGGCCACCAACCCTGGGTTATTCTAGGTGTGATGGAAGGCCACTGGATGCTTTTGGGTGGAGGAGTGACACGTTGGGACTTGTGTTTGAAAAGATGGCTCTGGCTGCCTAAGAGGAGTCATTCAGAGATGGATGAGAGAAAGGGTGGCTGGTGAGGAGGCAGGGAGGGTCACTGGCGAGCAGTGGCCTGGCTGACCAGGTGAGCAGGACTGTGCCTCTGACTTACTTGGCAGTGTTGTGCTAGGCAGCTGGCTGGGCTTTGCCTATCAAAAGAGCACGGGGCAGTGGGGTGGACCTGTGCTCATGTAATTACCGCACTGCCAGGTGGCTGCAGGGACAGAATAGGAGCCGGCATATGCCTTCCGCGTATGATACTAGAAAGGTCTCCTTCCGGCGGCCCTGTTGTGGATGAAGTCACCTGAGTCCTTGGGCCATTGTTTGGCGACCATGATTCTTGGTACCCAGCTTTCTTGCTGCCCCTTGAGCCCACCACACTTTGTTGCTGGGTCTGTGAGCTTTCTGTTTCCGGGGTCTGGAGGGCTAAGTCCCCATGTTGCAATGTCGGCTGGCCCAGGGCCATTTCTGGTCCATCTTCCCCTGACCCGAGCTCTCCCTGACTCTGCTGGGCATAGGCTACCGTCACTGTTGTATTTCCTTCCTCCTGGTCCTATTTCCCTCTGCTTTGCTCTCAGAGATGTGTGCTTGCTATCATGTGGGTCTTTGTGCAGTTCTTGGAGCTCCGCCATTGGCTGAATTAATGAAAGCTCGAGAGCAGAGCCTTCCCTGTCAGAGGTGACTGAAGTCACATGGGGGAGAGTCCTGGAGAGCTGGGGACGGGCCCTGGACACACCCCCATCAGCAGCAGCTTGGATGCCCAGGGCAGCTTTGGGGTTTGGCTGGAGGGAGAAGCGCACACAGAGGCTGCATTCTGCTTATCCCCTCGGGAAGTCTGCTCCCTGCCTTGGTGGCCGGAACCTGCTGACTCATTTCTCGTGGCTGACACTGCTCCCCTTGTGGTTGCCCAGCAGTTTTTACCACGTCGTCTCTGGGCTGCCTCTTGGTTCTCTGTTTCCTTTCTGGCTTTAGATGGCTAAATGTAAAACTTCTTTTTCCCTCCACTATAACCCTTGGAGGTGGTGACTGGTTAGGAGGGCTTTGTGGTTAGTAGTTAGGAATGCCATGATTACAGACAAATTATTTTTCCTCTTAGCTTAGTCATGCCTTCTTCCACCAGCACCCTGTTTGCCCCAAACTTGCGAACTGACTGACATTACAACCCTCAGCTTGCCAACTCAGCTAAATATGGTGAAGCTACCCCATGGCTGTGCTTCTCTGTGGCCTTGCTGTGAGGACACTGGGATGAACACCTCAAAGCTGTATTTGATGACTCCCTGCATTTAACCTTTACAAAGTTGCTAGTCATGTGTGTACGAGGTCTGACAATTAAGTTTGTGAACTCATCCTAGAAAAAGTGTTCCATGCCTCATTGCTGAATATCACTATGGTCACCTTTGAAGGACTCCCCTTGGGAAGCTATGCACCCATGCCATCGCCTAGTCCACCCTCCAAAGCAATATTTTTTTGAAGAGCACATGATATAATTATTATTGGATTTCTTTTCTTTTTTTTAAATAAATTTTTATTGGGGAATACGGGCGAACAGTGTGTTTCTCCAGGGCCCATCAGCTCCAAGTCATTGTCCTTCAATCTAGTTGTGGAGGGCGCAGCTCAGCTGCAAGTCCAGTCCCCGTTTTCAATCTTAGCTGGAGGGGTCGCAGCTCACCATCCCATGTGGGAACTGGCAACCTTGTTGAGAGCTCGCGCTTTAACCAACTTTTTGTGGAATGGCCATCAGGGCTGTCATTGTATGACTCTTGATGTCCTGAATGTGATCAAAATGTCTTCCTTTCAATATTTCTTTTATCTTCAGGTAAAGAAAGAAGTCATTGGGGACCAGATCAGGTGAGTAGGGAGGGTGTTCCAATACAGTTATTTGCTTACTGGCTAAAAACGCCCTCACAGACAGTGCGATGTGAGCTGGTGCATTGTCGTGATGTAAGAGCCACAAATTGTTGGCGAAAAGTTCAGATCGTCTAACTTTTTCACGCAGCCTTTTCAGCACTTGCAGACAGTATACTTGGTTAACTGTCCAGTTGGTACAAAGTCATAATGAATAATCCCTCTGATATCAAAAAAGGTTAGCAACATCATTGCAACTAGTTTGCAAACTTAATTGTCTGACCTCGTATGTTTAGGTTTTATTTCTCCATGAAGGGGTGTACGTATGACACATAAGCAGAAAACAGATTGTTGTGGAGGAAAATGGTCAATGGAAGGTTGGTCTGAAGAGATCCCAGGAGAGAGAGGGACACAGAGCGGTATTTTCCATCAGCATTATCTTTAGCAACTGTTATGGGCTGAATTGCATCCCTCAACATTCATAGTTGAGGTACCCCCATGACTTCAGAATGTGACCTTATTTGGAGATAAGGCCTTTACGGGGTAATGAAGTTCAAATGAGGACATCAGGGTGGGTCCTGACGCGGTCTGACTAGTGTCCTTATATGAAGAAGAAGTTTCTATAGACAGGCACAGAGGGAAGACGATGTGCAAACACAGGGAGAAGATGGCTATCTGTAAGCTAGAGAGAGAGGCCTGGGACAGACCCTCCCTCAGTGCCCTCAGAGGAACCAACCTGCCGTCCCTTGCTCTCAGACTTCTGGCCTCCAGAACCGCGAGGCAATCATTTCTGTTCTTTGAGCCATCCGGTCTCTGGCACTTGGTTAGAGCAGCCTTAGTGAGCTAACACGGCAGTGTGAATTTTCAGGGAAGTGGGAGCCTTCGGCCACCTGGGAGGCCAGAGGGAAGCCAGCGTGCTTTTATTTAAGCTCTTTTGCCCACTTTTGGAGACATGCAGCCAGCACCACCCTCTCAATGGAAGCAGGTAGCTCTTGGGGCCTGAGAGGATCGAGGCTGTCGTGGAGAAAGTACCCTCGGGGCCTGGGCTCCAATCTGGCTCCCAGCTCACCATCTGTGTGCCCTGGACCTGTGACCTAACATTTCCTCACCTCAGTTTGCTTACTGTGAGCCTGAGGGTGACCATATTTAATTCCAAGAATGTCCAGAGTCCTAAATACTGAACACATGTGAGGTGCTGCCTAGCACACGTGAGGCAAAGGTGTGATCATTATTGGGAGAAGGAGTCTCTGGGGAAATTTGAAATATTTGGCCCTTGGTCACCTCGTGCCCCTTCTCCCTGTCCCTGGAGTGGGGATGTAACAACACTGAGTCTATTGTGTCACCCAGAGCCACATGCAGCTGGCCTTATCCCCTTTCCAACTCACATGCTGTGTTCCAAAATGGGGCAGATAGCTGCGTGGCCCTGGGGCCATAGGAACCATGCCATGGAGGGAGGGTCACAGTCCCACAGCAGCTCCCCAGTCCTATGGAAGCCAAAAGGGGGCTGAAGGAGCCCAGAGAGTGCTGGGGGCTGGGAGGTGGGCCAAGGAGGAAAGAGGAGGAGGAAGAGGAAGTGACCTTCCCGTGTCTCTGCTGGCTCTAGGCAAAATTTTGAAACAAAGTTTATTTCTCATCTCTCTTTCTGCATGTCTTTTGTTTCTGAGCTTCCCTATTTTGCGGGTTCTGTGGCCCTCGGCCCCTCGCCAGATGGCCACATGACCACCAGGGACTCCTCTCACTGTCTGTGCCTCGGTCTTCTCCTCTCTATTGAACCCAGCTTGGGGTCTGCAGGATTAGCTGGAAGGGGTGAATGAATCGCGGCCCCTCACTATCCTAAAGGTATCTGCGTTTTAAAAAGCGACTCATTATCTCAAATGAATTTGCAATTGGTGGGGTTGCAGGCAAGGTGGAGACGGGAGGTGAAAAGCTTTGATGGATGCCAGCCTCCAAGATGGACCCTGATGACCCTGCCTCCTGATATTCATGCCCATGTGTAGTCCCCTCTCACAGCGATCACTCAAGGCTGAGCTGTGCCACCAATAGGATACGGTGGAAGTGACAGTGTATGACTTCCAAGGCTAGGTCACAAGAGACTCTACTGCTTCTGCCTTGCTCCCTCGGGTTACGTGCTCTGGCAGAAGCCATCTGTCATGTCCGGAGGACACTCGAGCAGTTCTGTGAGACATGGGATGGAGCAGAACTGAGCCCTCCCACTAACAGCCAGCAGCGACTTGCCAGCCAAGTCTGGGAGCCAACTTGGAGGTGGGTCCTCCTGACCCCATCCAGCCTTCAGGTGACCGCAGCCACAGCAGGTAGTTTGACCACAACCTCCTGAGAAGCTTCGAGTCAGAAAGATCCACCCAGCTGCTCCTGAATTCCTGACCCACACAAACTGTAAGATCAGACATGTTTATTTTCAGCTACTGAGTTCTGGGGTAACTTGTTATGCAGCATAGGATAGTGAATACAACTGGTAAGAGCCCAGAGTTTCCTGGGAGGGGAGGCCTAGTGCTGGCGGCTCCCAGGGTCAGCTCCCCAGGCTGGCCGCCACCCTCTTGCCCCTTCTGAAGCCCCACTTTCCACTGATTGCTCCATATTTGTTCATGGTGTGTTCTTTCCCTCGGGGTGGGGAGGTGAGGTTTCATGCAGGGTTTAGGTGTGCTGATTATAAGTTAGGGCATATTGATGATGAGTTTGACTGTATTAATTTTAAGTAAATGGGCAGCTGCCTTCATTTCATGGAAATGTGTATCCCTATGTCCATTTTCATGGTCTGGAGACTTGGGTACAATAGCCCCCAAATGCCAGTGGGGTTTGGATGTCTGGTTGTCACTTCAAGCATCCGGCGTTGGCAAATGTGGGGTGTGGCTTTCTATGCGAGCATCTCCCCTTCCCTTCCTGCACCGCTGACATGTGCCCTGAGCTGTAAAGCAGCGGGGAGCCCATGTCCTTCGCCCAGCACACATTGCGCTTGCCAACCCCGGTACTTTTGCTTTGTTGGGGGAGCTCAGGCTTTTGACCTGAATTTTTTCAGTGGGAGATCGTTTTTTGTAAGAGATGATGTGACAAGTATTTTAAAAGAGAAAAAGTATTTCACGGGCATTCAGTTGAATAATTTTCTCTGTACGTATGTGTCTTTTTTTTCTTCCTGCTTTTAAGATATCCTTCTTTTCACTGGTTTTAGCAATTTGATTATGATCTGCATTGGTGTAATTTTTTTGGGTCTTTTTTTTGGTGTTTGTTGAGTTTCTTGTATCTACAGGATTGTAGTATATCAGTTTAAATCTTCGTGTAGGACAGGATTTCCTCTAGTAAATGTTCTGGTCAGCTAATCCAAATTTATTTCAGAGAAACTTCTTGAGAGAGTTCAAAGGGAATTGTACACCAATTTCCCTCTCACTTCCTCCACTTGGATAAGAATGGTGAGGAAGGGGTTGGCCTGGTCAGGTTGCTAAAGGCACTGTCAGCCTGTGGGGCTCTTAGCCGCTATGGGAGGTTCAAGGTCTGCTGCCGTGGGCCCGCGATTCTGTGTCCAGTACCAATTCTGTGATTCTGTGGCCAAGATGTGTGCCAGCAGCACCAAGGAGGACACCTGTCTATGTTGGTCAGCGCAGCGTTGTTGTTGTTTTTAAAGATTTTATTGGGGAAGGGGAACAGGACTTTCTTTATTGGGGAACAGTGTGTACTTCCAGGTCTTTTTTCCAAGTCAAGTTGTCCTTTCGATCTTAGTTGTGGAGGGTGCTGTTCAGCTTCAAGTTGTTGTCGTTTCAGTCTTAGTTGTGGAGGGCGCAGCCCAGCTCCAGGTCCAGTTGCCGTTGCTAGTTGCAGGGGGTACAGCCCACCATCCCTTGCAGGAGTCAAACTGGCAACCTTGTGGTTGAGAGGACACACTCCAACCAACTGAGCCATCCGGGAGCTCAGCAGCAGCTCAGCTCAAGGTGCCGTGTTCAATCTTAGTTGCAGGGGCTGCTGCCCACCATCCCTTGCGGGACTCCAGGAGTTGAACAGGCAACCTTGAGCCCACTGGCCCATGTGGGAATCGAACCAGCAGCCTTTGGTGTTAGCAGCACGGAGCTCCAACCCCGTGAGCCACCGGGCCGGCCCCCAGCCCAGTGTTTTTCATGGGTGAAAAGTACTAAGGGGAAAATCAAGATGAACCAACAAAACAGAAACAGACTCATAGATACAGAGAACAAACTGATGGTTGCCAGGTGGGGGGCGGGGGGTGGGAGAACTGGGTGAGAAAGGGGAAGGGATTCAGAAGCACAATTGGTAGTTACAGAATAGTCACAGGGATGTAAAGTACAGCGTAGGGAATTTAGTCAATAATGTAATAACTATATATGGTGTCAGAAGGGTACCAGACTTATCGGGGGGATCACTTCATAAGTTATATGAATGTCTAATTAGTATACCCCCCAAACTAGTACAATATTGAATGTCAACTGTAATTGAAAAATAAAACAATTATTAAAAAAAAGAAAACATGGCTGGCTACAAATTATAAAACGGGACCACAGCACATGTAAAATGCGGAAGGGTCAAAATGATGTTTCACAGCCACTCATGTTTTACATGGGTAGTGACTTCAGTCAGTTTCTGTATTCCTTCTGTCTTGCGTATGTGCACAGGTAGAAATCTTTCTTGTGCGTATTCTTGGGCATGCCTGCATAGTGATGTCCAAAGCATTTAGCTGACTGCTTCACAGAGTCTCATATGTATAGATGGGTGCTGTAGTAATAATGCCCTTTGTAGTACACAGGTAGTACATGTGATTGGCTAAGCTTTTTTAGTACCTATTATTACTGTACATAGCAGGGCTCAGCAAGCACGTCCTCAGAGGTCCAGGTAGTAAATAAGGGTAACACCCGTCTCCGCCCTCAAGGAGCTCATAGTCAAGTACGGGAGGAAGCCAGCTTATAGATAAGTATTCCAACAAAATGCAGTTTATAAGTAAGATGGATAGTAAAAATATTAGTAATGACACCACAATGGGAAGCAGGCAAGGAATGACACAGAGTGGGGAATAGGAGGGTAACGAAGGGTAATAATGGACCAGTGGTTCTGAAAGTACAGTCCCCAGACCAGCTGCATCAGCCTTCCTGGGCGCTTGTTAGAAATGTAGTCTCGGGCCCCTCCACACCTGCCGATGCTGAGTCTGGGGTGGGACCTGGACCCTGCCCTCCTGGTAATGTTCATGCATACTCTGATTTGTGAGTTACCGAGCGAGGCAGTGAGCAGCACCAGTGTCCCATTGAGGAACGGGTGACAGGCCATTTGGGCGCTCAGGTTGTCCTGGCATTGCCAGAGGCCTCAGCAAGGCTTGGACCCTACTGGTGGGCTGTTCATCCATTGCAATCCATGGAGTATATCGGGTTTTTCCTGGATTCTTACATGGATGGAAAGTTTTACTTTGTCCATTAGTCCGACTTACCCATTTCTTTTCTTTTATGGATCGTGGCCTTGGTGTGATTTCTAATAACAAGTCTTTCCTTAGCCGTAGGTCATGATGATTTTTTTGCCGATTTGTACAGGGCCATAAAAATCACTCATGGGTTTTGCACAGGCCAAGTTGTCACTGGTTGAAGAAATAGAAAATGCGTGTGATGCTGCCTTCTTTTGGGTTCTCAGAAATGGACCCTGAGAGGAGCAGTCAGTGCAAGGAGATTTTCTCGGAGGCACAGGGACTCCTGGGAAGGGTGTGGGGAGGTGACACGGGAACAGAAGGCAACCATCAGAGGCAGAGCTGTTAATGCAGCTCACCCCACGGGTGACTGGAACTCAACTCCATGCTTTGGCAACTCCAGGAAACGGTGCTCGCTGTGTCATCGGTCCCAGAATCACCTTGTTCACTAGGAGGACTCATGGGACTCGACGTAGAATTGTCTTCACGGCTCTGGTTTATTACAGTGAAACGTTAGGGAGCAAAGGCAGCGAAGGACAGAGCGCATGGGGCACAGTCGGGAGGAGACCAGGCACAAGCTTCCCAGAGTCCTCTCCAAGTGACGTCACACAGGACATACTTAACTCCACCCACACATGATGAGTTGGGACAATACATGTGAAGTGCTGTCTACCAGGAAAGCTTGTTAGTCTCAGCCCACGATTTTGACTGGGAGCTGGTCCTGTAGGCACCCTCTGCTTGTCTTGTATCAAAATCAGAGTTTCTCCACTGCACGCAGCACTGTTGGCACCGGGGGCTGCATAATCCTTTGTGGCGGGCCAGCCTGGGCACTGCAGGAGGTTGAGCAGCATCCCTGGCTTCTCCCCACTAGACGCTAGCAGCACCCCTATCAGATGTGACAAATGTCTCCAGACATTGCCCAGTGTGCCCTGGGGGCAGAATCACCTCTGTTGGGAGCCACTGGTCTATTTATCATTGTTGGTCTCTGCCACCTGGCTTCCTTCCCCCGGCTATAGATACCCCCAGGTTAGTCACCTCTGGAAAGAGAGACTTCCTTCCCTGTTGTGCCTTTGTGACCTTGTATGGGTCCCATGCTCACTCCCATAGCCAGTTACTGCTCGGCGGTTGGCGCTGAGGTCTGCCCACCTATAAAATGGGCTGATGATGTACTCACACCTGACTGTAGAGCCCAGTCAACCAATGAAAACTGCCTAAGAATCTGCGTTTACTGATGGGCAGGCCACACTTTTAAACACTTCTTAAAATTGCGAAGTGTTTTCTGCCTAACACATCTGCCTAAGTACAACAAACATGCCAAAAAGTGCATAACACCTACATGTATGGCTTAATGGATTGTAAAAGAAACATCTGTGTCATGACCTGACATGAAATTTACATGGTTCCATCTAGATGGAATCACACTGTGTATTCTGATGTGTCTGATTTACTATGTTTAAGACTCATCCGTTGTCAGCACATTTTGGGAAGCACTTGAGTCAGAGGGTGGGTAGAAGAAGAGAAGCCACTAACGGGTGTGGGAGTTGTCCTGCCTTCTCTTGGATGGAGGTGAGAGTTACATGCTGGAGCAGATGGAGAAGGGAGGAAGGAGGTAATCCCTGCATGTGTTTCTTGGCCACTTCAGGGCGCTCCAGGCGAAGTGCTGCTTGTAAAGCGCCCTCTGGTGGCCATGTGGTGCAATGACAGCCCCTCTGAGACCAGGGTCATCCAGCCTGGTGGCCTTCAGAGGATTGGCTAGCACCAAGGAACTCAGCAGACATCAGACCCTGAGCTTAGTGCCTATGTAATCCACGTAGATTGCAAGAAAAAGGACTCAGAAAAAGATGCTTGTGATTAGTTGTTAGAGTTTCTGGAAAATCTAAGAAGTCAAGCTTTTTTTGGGGTTTTTTTTTTTGTTTGTTTTTTTAAGCTGCCACGTTCTGACTCTGAAGTTGATGTTCCCAAATCCTCTGCTTGTGTCTTATGCCTTTCATGGTGTCTTGTGATATGCGTAACCTGTAGCTCTGTTGGCCTTGGACAGTTTGTTACAGCTACGGTATGATCATATTTTTATTCATGAACCAAGGGCATCTGGAATCTTGAGACATTAGGATAGCTAATTAGTTGGAGAGACTTCTGATTGTAGGGTAGCATAGAAACCTCAAAGTTGTGTGCCTGTGTGTGTGTGTGTAACTACCTTTTCCCAAGCTTCCAGGTTGAAGCATTGCTAGTGAGGTTTTTTTAGTTGCATTTCTGGGGTCTCATCCTTCCCATCCGTAGACCTGTGAAGGACAACTGTCTCTACTTATCTCTGTACTTCTCCCAGGGGACCAGGATGCTTTCTTTGCTGGCTTCTGTTGGTAGCTGTGGTACCTCGGACAGGGCCCTGGCAGGTTGCAGATGCCTAATAAATGCTTACGGTATAAAACAGGGGCTGGCAACCCTGGCCCCCAGCCCACTGCCTGCTTCTGTAAATACAGTGTTGCGGGCACACAGCCACATGCCTTCACTTAGGCGTTGTCTAGAGCTGCTTTTACGTGATAATGACCGAGTGCTGAAAATAGGCCCCTTACAGGAAACTTAGCTAAGCCCTGAACGTCAGTTAAGTTACTGTGGGGGGACAGGAAGGAGAAAGGTGACAAGGACAGCTTTTTGGAAAGCCTCCTGAAACCAGGAGGAGATTTTGATGGCAGTTTCTACCACGCCCACGCTGCCGGGGGAATCTGCTGGTACTTACTCCCATGGTGGCTGGAGACTTTTAATCTAGAATCTGAGTTATGACTTTCCGTTCTATCTGCCTAAGTCACCTGGGGATCAGCTAAGAGAGCAAGTTGGCAAATAAGATGACATGGTCTGATTTGGGAGAGGCACAGTGGCATAAAATGATTGGGCTGTTAATGGCACATGGCCACTGCTGGGTTGAGCCAGGAGGGGGCAGATGGAAGGTCTTCAACAACATCTTATGGGTGGGTGTGAGAAATGCAGAATGATGTGTAATGGCTCCACGTGGCAAAGCACCCGAATGTACATCCACAGTAGAATGGCTAAGTGCACGGGGGCTCATTCCCACGGTCGGATACTATAAATAGGAGTTGGCGCAGTACATCATCCTGTGGGCCACATCGACCTCGCCACCCGTTTGGGGATGGCTCTTGAGCTAAGAACGGTTTTCACATTTTTTAATGCTTGAAAGAAAAAAACACATGAAAGAATTATAATATTTTCTGACAAATGCAGATTATATGAAATGCAAATTTCAGTGTCCGTAAATCAAGTTTTATTGACATATAGCCCCAGTCATTAACTTGTGTATTGTCTCTGGCTGCTTTCATGTGACAACGGGAGAGGTGGGTAGTCTTCGCAGGCTGCATGGCCCACAAATCTTCAAATATTTACTGTCTGGCCCTTAATAGAAAAAGTTTGCTGTTACAGAGCAAAGAGAATGAATGACAATAATTACACTCAACAAGACGGACAGATCTTACAAAACAATGTAGAACAAAAGAAGCTGGAAAGAAAACAATCCATTTATATAAAGTTTAAGGGGGCGGCTGGTTAGCTCAGCTGGTTAGAGCGCGGTGCTCTTAACAACAAGGTTGCCGGTTCGATCCCCACATGGGCCAGTGTGAGCTGTGCCCTCCGCAACTACATTGAAACAACTACTTGACTTGGAGCTGATGGGTCCTGGAAAAACACACTTACATAAATAAAAGTTTGAAGAAAAAAAGTTCAAAACCAGGCCAAATTAGTCTGGTATGAGGGTCAGGATAGCGGTTACCTTTAGGAAGGGCTGTGAAGGGGCTTCTAGGGGCTGGCCACGTTCTGTTCCTTGACCTGGGTGCTGGTTACGTAGACGAATTCCCTTTGCGAAATTCCCTTCGTGGAGGTATCTACACTTATGATTTTTGCATTTTTATGAAGAGCTGTTTACTTGAATAATAATGTGGTCCTTCCGTGCGATGGAATAGTATTCAGTACAACAAGAAGTAAAGACTGACACACGCTGCCACGTGGGTGAACCTTGAAAACGTTCTAATGAGTCAAAGAAGCCCGATGCAAAAGGCCGCGTATTGTGTGATTCCACTTATATGAAAGGTCCAGAAGATGGAAGTCCATAGAGATAGAAAGTAGATGAGTAGTTGTCTGCGGTGGGAAAGGCGAGTGACTATGGGTTGCTTTTGGGGGACGGAAATGTTCTGAAATTAATCTGGTAGTGATGATGGTTGTACAACCTTCATCTAAATCCCACTTTAGAAAGGTGAATTTTATGGTATGTGAATTATATCTAAAAACCAAAAAGCTTGAGATAATAAGATTGCTGCTATAGCCCCGTGTGCGTCTAAGTCAGAAGGTTGACGGGGAAGGCTGGTTGAGTAACTCAGAGCAGTTTCTGGAATGTAGCAAAAATGGGTATGTTAGATTTGCTATTTCTGCTTACTAAAACTGTAATTCTACAAAAAACAGGACACACTGAGAGATTATAGATAACTCCCTTCCTGGACTTTCCCTGTGATTGTGCCCAGCTTAATCCCTGTTTCCCTGATGTCTGTTTTCCTGTGGTCTGATGGGAGAGAAGTTGAAGTCTTTGTAGCAGCTACTGGTGTGCATTTCCGTTGAGGAGCACAGACTGTCAGCTGGGGCTGGTTACTACACCATTGCACTGCCTACCTGTAGCTTGTTTTTTGGATACTCTCAGTGATCGCTTCTGGATCACACTTTTTGGTCCCCACTTCTAAGTGTTAAGGGCAATAGTCGTCACTGATATGATTGCTTTTGAAGTTGTGACATTATCACACAGATGATCTCAATGTTTTAATTTCACTGACACTGAAGACTATTTCTTCTATAAAGAAATAATGACTTTATATCAGTCATGCTTTGTAATCACTGATATAAACAGCCTGCAGTAAAGATAGGTTTGAAATTTCTGGAAAGTCCCACAGGCTTAACCAGTATCTGTGGCAGAGACAAATCGTTTTGATTAATTGAAAAATGTTTGCTTGTCCCTGAGAGGGTAAAAGTGTCAGTCTCTGTGGCATGTGCTCAGGGCAGAAAACACCTGAAAATAGTCTGTCTCAGGACTCGTTTTTGAGAGGAGGGCGGTGAGGGTCGGCGAGGGCCAGCTGAGGTCACACAGCCAGACAGGATTCAGGCAAATTTCTCATTTAGTGGCCTTTCCACTTTGCATAGATGCATTTTCGTTTGAATGAAAGAGAATAGTCTCTAATAATGTAAACTCTTGAAGGAGTTTTCAGGAAAAGGTATTTTTACATGCCAGGCATAGATTTATGTTTTAATGCTTTTGGATTGCCAAGGAGGAAACCCCCAACTCCCTCTGGGGAAGTGAATGCACATTCCACAGACAGGGTGAAACAGATCAGAATTCTGGAGGGTGGACAGGAGCTTTGCAGACAGAGGACAGGAAAGCTGTTCAAGGTGGAGGACATGACACACTCAGGGGTCTGGGTTTCTGCCTGACGTTTTTGGTCAGACACACTGATGACTCTTATTAATAAGCTTGGGATGGGGTGTTCCTTTATATTCAGTCAAGCCTTGATTATACTTAGAATCTGTCCTTCATCTTGAGCTGGGTGATTCTGTGCTTTCTTTCATTTTCTACAGACCATTTTGTTATTGCCAGTACCCAACTACGTACAAAGTCCAGCTTGCCTTAAAATGGTCAGGTCCCTCTTCTGAGGGTGAGCCAATCCTCGGAGCTGCTTTCGACATCAAAGTCATTAATACTGTCACGGTCAACACATGCTTGTCTTCGTGGGCCCTGGGTAAAGGGAGTTTTACTGGACAGGGTCTGTTGTTATCATCTGCTGTTGAAGACTTTGACCATGGCCTCTTAGGGTCTTAATGCCAGGAGACCAAATCTACAGATACTTTCTTACCTTAAAGGATTGGATAAAAGACCTACGTGTCCCATGTATCTTCACCGTCCCTTTGTAGGTATATATGGTTGTGCAGGAGAGATGTTATTTCGTCAGGCCCTATACCTCCAGCATGAAACTCAATTCCATCACATCTCTGTTGGCAGCTTTGTCATCTATTGCTGTTCCTGTCCTCCTCCCATGGAGTTGGTCTGCTATGCCACAGCTAACTTACCTGTCTTCATATCTCCTGTCCCTCAGAGCGCAAATAAATTGTACCTGTTAATCATTGTTATGATGCTGCTACTTAACAACCCTTTCAAAAAACCCAATGGTTTAAAAACAATAACCATTTATTTTTGTCACAGTCTGTAGGTCGGCTGGGTGATCGATTGGGCCAAACTTGGCTGATCTTGGCTGGGCTCACTCATGAGTCTGTGCTTAGCTGGGCCTAGATGATCTAGGATGGCCTTAGCTGAGATGACCCAGCTTGACTCCACGCGGTCTCTCATCTTCCAGCATTATAGCCCAGGCTTCTTCTCACGGCAGAGGCAGAGGTCCAAGATGAAAACCAGGCTGCATCACCTCTTGGGGTCTAAACTCAGTACATGCATGCTGTCATTTCTACTGCAGGGCACAAGGCCAGCCCAGATTCAAGGGGTGGAGAAACAGACTACCTCTTAATGAAGAGGAGCTGCAAAGTCCCATGGAAAATATACTAGATACAGGGAGGGGTAGAGAATATAAGCCACTTTTGCAATCAATCCACTGCATAGCTCAGGGGTCAGCAAACGTTTTCTATAAATGGCAAAATAATAAATACTTTTGGCTTTGTGGGCCATATGGTCTTTGTCATAACTACTCAACTCTGCTGTTGTAATGTGAAAGCAGCCATAAATGATATATAAATGAGTGGGCATGGCTGTGTCCCCCTAAAACTATTCACAAGAGCAAGTAGCAGGCCAGATTTGGCCTGCAAGCTGCAGTATGCTGAGCCTTGACCTAGATGATTCAGACCAAGTAGGAATCTCAGATTTATGAGGTGTGATCAGAATACATGGTGAATGTCTAAATAAAAAAAAATTACAGTAAAAGACACATTGCCATTAATCCCCCTCAAAATACCCCCCTCGCTTGGAACACACTTATCCCGTTATTCTTGCCACTTTCTGAAGCAGTTCTGCAAGTCCTCTTCTGTGAGTGTCTTTAGTTGTCGCTGTCCTGGCTTCCTTGATGTCTTGAATTGATTCAAAACGTTTACCTTTCACGGTCATTTTGACTTTGGGGAAGAGCCAGAAGTTGCACGGTGCCAGATCCATGAATAAGGTGGATGAGGACACACTGTAATGCTTTTATTTGACAGAAATTGCCGTACCAGAAGTGATGTGTGACACACAGAGCCTTTCTGTTGTGATCACAACATACAGTGAATGCTGCCGCCAAGTGCCATCCAACGGAAAGGCAGGGATCTTCAATATGGGAAGCAGCGTGTCGAACCTTAGTAACAGTGTGTGACAAGTTTCAACTTGTTTGGTGCAGTCAGTCGGTTGTGAGCTGCGGTTGCCGTAAATCATCCTCCATCATGACAACTCTCCGTGTCACACATCACTTCTGGTACAGCAGGTTTCTGTCAAATAAAAATGTTGCGGTGTGTTCTCATCCACCTTATTCACTGAATCTGACACCCTGCGACTTCTGGCTGTCCCCTAAAGTCAAAATGAGTCAGGACATCGAGGCAGCCACGACAGCGCAACTAAAGACACTCACAAAAGAGGACTTCCAGAACTGCTTCAGAAAGTAGCAAGAACGATGGGATAAGTATGTTCGAAGTGAGGGGGAGTATTTTGAGGGGGATTAATGGCAATGTGTCCTTTATTGTAGTAAGTTTTATTTCAACATTCACCGTATTGTTTGATAACACCTTGTAGTTTCTAGGATGCTGTCCTTCCTGAAACCATGATCTTGAGGCCATGAGCACAGCACAGGTATCATCTGCTAGTAGAAATGCTCTTGGGGCCGCCCGGTGGCTCAGGTGGTTAGAGCTCCATGCTCCTAACTCCAAAGGCCGCAGGTTCGATTCCCACATGGGCCAGTGGGCTCTCAATCACAAGGTTGCTGGTTCAACTCCCGCAAGGGATGGTGGGCTCTGCCCCCTGCAACTAAGATTGAACACGGCACCTTGAGCTGAGCTGCCACTGAGCTCCTGGATGGCTCAATTGGTTGGAGCGCAGGCTCTCAACCACAAGGTTGCCGGTTTGACGCCCGCCAGGGGTGGTGAGCTGTGCCCCCTGCAACTAGAAACGGCAACTGGACCTGGAGCTGAGCTGCACCCTCCACAACTAAGATTGAAAGGACAACAACTTGACTTGGAAAAAAAGGCCTGGAAGTACACACTGTTCCCCAATAAAAGTCCTGTTCCCCTTCCCCAGTGAAATCTTAAAAAAAAAAAAGAAAAAAAGAAAAGAAAAAAGAAATGCTCTTATTGGAAAGAAGAAATAGAAACAGGTGAGAGGAGCAAGGGCGCCCCAATAAGGTGCAAATGACTATTTGCATCCATTTTGGGATGCAATTTTCCCCCTGTACCATATTGAGCTTACAGATTAAGTTTTTTCCAGCAAGTCCTTGGAGTTCACTTCTTTTGCACCCATGTTTGGCTGGATTCTCATTCCTTACCCATCCACATCTCCCAAATGGATCCCCGGTAGAACTCTTTCCATTGTTCTGACCTGGATGCTCTCTTCTTATACTTTTTCTGGTCTTCCTGTCTTTCTTAACCCCTTCCTCAGAAGCGACCAACACCACCTCCTTGTGGGCCTCCAGGGAAGCTCCTGATTAGATCTACAGAGTAGATGATGTTTATTTTCCTTTATCAATTATGTGTCTAATTGCTACGACCATGACATTTAAAGATGTAATTGTTCTCCAGAGTGACCTTTTGTTTCAACCATTATTGCCTGCAGTTAGTGCTTGACTAGAGATTTGGTTAAATTTCAGGTAACATGAACTCTTTTAATAGAATGTCCAAGTCTCTGCAATTCTTCTATCTGCTGGCTGGGTCTTTCTCATGAGGGCTTCCCATTGTGGGTCAACAGCCTGTCATCTCATTTTCCCTATGATAGGTTTTCTTTACCACATATAATTTGAGGCTATTGCCATCTTGTTGTTGTAAAAATGAGAATGAAATCTTTGCTTTTGAATTTTACTCCTTCCTTTTTTTTACTAGTTGCTACTTACTTATGCAACATGATTCTTCCCTGGGTACTCGTCAACAGGTATAATTTTCAGCTTGGCATGGCTCAAACGTCAAACTTTTAAAGTTTTAAAGCAGCTGAGTTGTGCAGATGGTCAATAAATCAATCACTATGGCCACTTTATTGCTTGTAAGGTGATTACCCCACTTTGTCCATAGCGACTTTTCAATTTGATTAAAATGCAGTTTCATCAGGTCATGGTCGAGTCCTCCAGATATAAAAATATATGAAGCAATGAGAGAAACCTATGCTCAAATATTTTTATAACTACCCTTCACCTCTTTACCCAGCACTTTTGTGGTCCTCGTCCTATAATTCACATTTCCATGCTCCTTGCCAAAGTAATTTCTATTTAGTGCTTATTCCAACCTCTTTGTAAGAGTGCGTTATTTTTTCTGCTAACTGGTCATGAGCATTGGCCCTGCTGCAAAGCATTTTCTACATCTCGAATTAGCTCCTATGTGATCTGTAAATGAGGCTCTGATGGCGGTATCACATGGGGCTAGGGGAGCCAGAATAGTGGCGTGGAATTATCTCAGGCAGGAAAGGAAGCAACCCTCAGCTTCGCTACCGCCCTGGCAGCAGGAGCCCTTCTGAGTGTATTTTAAGAAAAATTAAAAGCCTGCACCCTGAGCTTGCCTAGGGCAGTGTGTCACCAGCCTGGCGTGGCTCTTGGCTTGTCTTAATCCATTTGGGCTGCTCTAACAAAATATCACAGATTGGGGGGCTTATAAACAACAGACGTTTATTTCTCCCAGTTCTGGAGGCTGGACGTCCAAGGTCAGGGTGCCGGCATGGCTGGGTGAGGACCCACTTCTCAGTCAGACTTCTTGCTGTGTCCTCACATGGTGGAAGGGGCGAGGGGCTCTCTGATGTCTCTTTGTAAGGGCGTTCATCCCATTCTTGGGGGCTCCATCCTCGTGAGTTGATCACCTCCCAAAGGTCCACCTCCTAACACAATCACGCTGAGAATTAGGTTCCACCCCAGAGAACGCCCAAATTCCTTCTGCCACCTGAGGACACCGCAGAAAGACTGCCTTCTCTGAACCAGGAGGCAGGCCCTCGCCAGACCCCGAATCTGCCTGTGCCTTGATCTTGGACTTCCTAGTCTCCAGAACTGTAAGAAATGAATTTGTTTCTTAGGAGCCACCCAGTCTATAGTATTTTTGAATAGCACGCTGTATTAAGACAGACTGTATATGTGTGTATAGATTTCATCGTAGCAGAGATGCCAATGCTGAAATCATTCTTAGGTAAGAAAATAGTGCACGTGGGCTATTCTGCCAGGTCTGTGCAGATGTCCTGCTTCTGTTTTTGACCACAGGTTTTCTCTCCCAGTTGTAACTAGCATGGTCAATACAGGAGCGATGAGTGCTTCTGGAAACCTGATGGATTTCCTAGATGAACCGTTCCCCGATGTGGGGACCTATGAGGACTTCCACACCATCGACTGGCTGAGGGAAAAGTCACGTGACACGGACAGACACAGAAAGGTAGGTGGCATTCCTCACAGGCACGTTGGACACTGACTGAGCTCGGGCTTAGGGTCACGTGTCATGTACTGGGCTAGGTCCTAAGCAAGAGAAGGACTAGCAGGAGAGGCAGAGATATGGGCAAATAATGACCATAGCAGGTGCTTTGGGTGGGAGGCTGTGTCACGTAGAGCTTTAGGAGTGGCCCAGGTGGCCTGCGTCTGTAGAGGGAGACGTAAGGAGGTGGTCAGGACCCTCGGCGATGCCAGGATGTAATAGTGCAGTGGGAGGAAGATGGGCAACCTGTGACAGACACTTGGAAGAAGCAGGTAGAAATGACAGAGGCGCACCAGCAAAAAGTGGTCATGAGTGAACGGAGGACAGAGTGGCGAGGACGGGGCTGCCAGCCAGGTCACTCCCCACAGACATGAACCAACAGCGTGGCGGCTGTCATCAACCTCAGGGAGTGCAGCTTCAGCGTAGGCTGCAGTGATATGGAGAGGGCCGTGTCGTTTCCCGCAGGTTGGCAGGGAAGGGAGGAGGAGACGGGTGTGGGGCGTGGGCTGAAGTCAAGATGACCCAGCTTCTGGGCTCCAACGTGGAGGAACGTGGGCGATGGGGCAGCCTTCTCTCTGGAGCAGAGGTGGTTGAATTATGGCCCTCGGGCTGCCGCCAGCTCGGCACCTGTCTGTGTTAGTCAAGTTTTATTGGAACAGAGCCACGCCCCTCCGTGTACACGTGGGTCCTTAGGTGCTCCAGCAGCCGAATCCTGTTAACACAGGGAGGCAAAGCGGTGCTCGTGCAATGTGTTTAGACGCATCCGTCTGCCTGGTAAGGGTGATCCATGCTAGTGAATTCCAAGTTCTGGCTGTGAACATCTAACTTTGAAAACCAAAGAAGGAAATGAGGAGGTTCTTTTGGGACTAGACCTCATAGTATAGTTAAAATGGTAATTCTTATTCAACGTGGTGACACTGACTCAATGTCTCTCCTCCAAATGGCTTTTGAATCATCAGAGATCAAATCACACTTAGTGAGTTGTTTAATGAAGCGAAATTTTTGAACTAGAAAGGCCATTTTCTCATCGCAGTAAGTAACTGAAAGAATAATGTAAGTGGGAATTCAGTTGCTTAGTTACATTTGTTTTCTCAAAACCCCTATTTCCGGAAAACAAGTTTCAGGGAAGGGAGCCCAAATTAGAAAATGTGTCCAGATCAACGACGGTGTCTTTTTGTTTCTAGATAACCAGCAAAAGCAAGGAGTCCATATGGGAATTCATCAAGGGCCTGCTGGATGCCTGGTCGGGATGGGTGGTGATGTTGCTCATTGGCCTGCTGGCAGGTACGTGGACAGGTGTGCGGTGCTCATGCTTGCGTGACCAAGCTGGAAATGCCGAAACCCAGAGCACCAGCCATTGGGGATGGTGTTCTGAGAATGCAGTGTTTCTCTTTTACCTTATGCAAGGGATTTGGTACTTGAACCGTCTCAGGGCAAAATACATGACCATATATTTAACAGAAAGTCTGTCATCAACAAGGTAAGATCTCAAGGCGTGGTCCCTGGAGAGCTGTAATTGAAGAGCGGCTCGGCCCTTTCCACACAGTACAAAGGTCTGTAACCATACTGGATTTGATCGAAAGTGCACGTTTTACATTCTGTCCTACTTGGCGATGTAGAAGGCAAGAAAGTCTGGGGAAATTTTCAACTCTGATAATAAAATACTGTAGGAGAGTGCTCTTCAGTACTACTGGCGGGCCCTGCAATGAATTGCAAACATCCTCTGACACTCAAAGTAATGCGAGAGGCTGCAGGAGCTGAGGCCGGCCCAGGGGAGGTACCTCCATCCCATAGGCTGTTCTCACCCTCAGGGACGCTCTGTCCTTCATTTTTATGAGCCCAGCACCATGCTTGCGAGCAGTAGATGTTTCCAGAGTGAATGGATGCGTACGTGGACGAGAAAGCTGTCCTTTTAATACCAAATGCACCAACTCTGCATGGAAATTGTTTCCTGAAACTTACTTCCTTTTAGGAGGTGGTGAATGTTAATGTCTAAGAGTAAAGAATTGGAGCATGCTAAAGAGATTCCCTTAATAAAAATCCCCTACCTGTAGTCACATAATAGTTATGGTTACAGGGTTGATCAGAGAATGAGTATAATGCAGGTGGAATATAGCAGATGCTCTCAGACAACACTCATGTGGCATAGATATAATTTTGTGGTTACAAAGGATTTCGATTTCCGGGTGCTCTTTTATTTACCCCATATACAGTTGAAGGAGGGGCTTGGTTGCCAGGGAGTGCTTACGGGGGAATCCTTTCCTTCTAGTCACAGCAACTGGCGGTCTGTTTCTCCCATTCTATCCTTCCTCTCCCAGTGGCATTCCCAGTATATAATAGCTGCAGTGTTGGAAGGGAATTAGATTTCGTAGCTGTATGGTGTCTTGCTCCCAATTTGACTGTTTCTATGAAGACTTTCGAAGGTGGGCAGGGTGGGAATTTGCTGTGACTTTTGATGTCTTTATTTAGAATGGATTTATAGAACCATACACTGTGTCATTATTCTTGGCTCCTAGGAAGGAGAAATAAATAGGGTTAAACAAAATCTGGAATAGATGTTCTGGCATCTTGGAGTAAACAGTGCAGCGTAGATATATTGACTAATCTAAGAGCCTGATTGGGCTATCTGTAACACACCTGATATTGACCAGTTGGCTTCACTGTCAACCTGATTTTCGTCAGTTCTTTCAGGAAGAATCTCTTGGAGAATTAAAAAAAATACTGCTGCCCAGGCTTCAGTTAAACAGTATATTTGGAGATGACGCCTTAGCATTGAGTAAAGACCCTTTCCACTTCCTCCCAGCCCCCCTCCACCTGTGATTCCACTTTGCAGCCAGGGTGAGAACCACTGAACAAGGGTGGTCCCCTGTATCCATCAGCAAATGAACATAGGAGGAAGGCAAGAATGCAGTGATACGATGAAGGTGGTTGAAGTGTTCTTTTGATCTGATTTCCTTGAAGGGGAATCCAGCAAACTGTGCCCCATTCACTTTCCTGTTTGCCAGCTGGTGGAGAGGACTCAGGTGTCCCTCTGCCTGGACTGTCATCTCCTCAGGGGCACCCCGGACATTGTATTCTGACTCCTGAGATGTGGAGGTCCAAGAAGGGTTTCTTCTTCAGGGCATTTATCAGGAACTACCACTAGATGTCGCTGTTGCTCCACGGAACGAAAGGTCTAGCAGGCGCTACTAGCGAAGCATTTCTCTATAGCCACCACTAGATGTCACTGTTGCTCCACAGAACGAAAGGTTTAGCAGGCGCCACTGACGAAGCATTTATTAGGAACCATCACTGGGTGTCGCTGTTGCGACGCAGAACGAAGCTGAGACTGCCAGCACTGTCAGAAACAGCCAGCCAGGAAGATTGGGTGCAGGATAATGTGATTACGAATGTATGGATGGATGGTGATGGAATTTGGGGTGATCATTGGGTCTCACCCCTGGATATCAGCAGGACCCCTTCCTCATCTTCTTTAGGTCTTTGTTCAAATGTCATTTTCCACTTGCGTTCCCTGGCCACCTTTCCTAAAAGTACACTTCCCCTTCTCTGAGCCTCATTCCCCTCAGCCACTCTGTGTGTGTGTGTGTGTGTGTGTGTGTGTGTGTAACAGCTTTATTGTGGTATAACTCACATACCATATAATTCATCCAGTTAAAGTATACAATCCTGTGATAGACATGGTGATGGCTGAATGTGTGGGAAGTATTCCTAGCTCAGACTTAGGAAGTCAGGGAAGGCTTCCTTAAAGAGGTGATGTAAATGCCAGAACCTGGAAGATAAATAGAAGATTGCCAGGGTGGTGGTAGGAGAGGACAGTGTTGCCTGAGCTGGTGTAGAGAGGAGAGTCCGGTGGGCTCTGGGAACACGGAGTGGGCAGGGTGTGGGGCTTAGTGATTGAAAGAGACAAGGCTGGAGAGATCGGGGGGCCAGCTGTTCGAATCTGTGAGCTGTTAAGGATTCGGGCATTCTTCTCAGAACAGTGGGTAGCTTCGAAGTAGCAGGTGTAACCAGGTGAGAGGAGCCCCGGATGCAGGTATGTGGATGCCGCTGGTATTGATGCAGGTGGGGAGTGATATTATAATAGGATTCAGTAGAAGTTTGAAATATTTAGTAGTTTTTGGAAAAGACTGGAAGAATGGCTTATTCTACAAAGAGACCCAAGGTAGCCCCTTGGAGCCCACTGAACACTCTGTTTTATCCCACTTCGATCAGCCTTTAAAGCACTTGTTTACTTACATGGACCTACAGTCCCTTATCCATAATTCAAAAATCCAGAAGGTTCTAATAGGTGAGATTTTCCAAGTTTGGTTCCCATTTGGTGGCTATACCTTACTTAAATGATGAGGCTGTTATAGTCATTATGCCTCCATTTTGTCTGAATTGTCATAGTTCCCTGAGAAATATTAATGTGTGTGACCTCAGCATCCTGCCCCAGAAGCCACTGAGGGGTTTCATCATTTATCGGGTATGTATACCCTATTTCTGAAGTTTGAAAGAAACTTCCTGTATGTGTGGCTGACATGCTCCTGTGTTGGCTCCGTGCTGTGCGTTGTCACTGCATCACGGGGCAAGTCCTCTAAGTGGCTCTTGCTGTTTCTCCCAGGCACCTTGGCTGGGGTCATCGATCTTGCCGTCGACTGGATGACCGACTTGAAAGAGGGGGTCTGCCTGTCTGCCTTCTGGTACAGCCACGAGCAGTGCTGCTGGACTTCCAACGAGACCACTTTTGAGGACAGGGACAAGTGTCCCCTGTGGCAGAAATGGTCGGAGTTGCTGGTGAATCAGTCAGAGGTGGGTTTCTGGGCACAGCCGGTCCTGGCTGGGAACGCCCACCATTCCACAGGCGCTCTGCATCGTCCTGGTACCCTTTGTGAATGTCCGTGCTTTCCCCTTGAAGTGCCTGTCGTGGTAATTGTCCATGGTCTCAAAGTAGTGCGACTTGGCTTTCTCTAGCTCTCATTTTCAAACTTCAGTTGGAAAACCCTTCTTCACTGCTTCATGTGCAAAGTACATATGTATATTTTAAAAAGTCTTATGATTGGCTTTATTTTTCTTACCAAGAGAAGCGTGTTGATCATACTGAAGAAATAGGGTTGGTTTTTCTACCTTCTAATTAAGGAGAAAAGATGTTCTCTTTTTTTGGAAAAACATAGCTTTAGTCACATATAGTTCACATTCTGTATGGTTTATATACATTTACAGTGTATGATTTAATGGCTTTTAGAATAGTCACAGAGTTTTGCAACTATTGCCATAATCTAATTTTAGATCATGGTCGTCACCCCAGAAGAAACCTTGTACCGATTAGCAGTCACTCCCCATCCTCCCCAGTCCCCCCAGCCCCTGGCAACAGCTATTCTCCTTTCTGCCTCTATGGACTTGCCTGTTCTGGGCATTTCATACAATATGTGGACTTTTGTGTCTGACTTCTCTCACTTAGCGTCATGTTTTTCAGGTTCATCCATGTTACAGCATAAAGCGGTACACCACTCCTTTCCATGACCGAATACTATTCCATTATATGGATAAGCTACCTTTTATTTGTCCATTCATCAGTTGATGAACATATGTTGCTTCTGTTTTGCTCTATTATGAATGGTTTTATTTTGAACATTTGTGCGTAAGTTTTTGTGTGTGGAAAACTTTCTTGGGGATATACCTAGTAGGGGAATGACTAGGTCATGTGGTAACTCTGTGTTTAACCTTTTGAGGAACCACCAGACTATTTGTCAAAGTGACTACACAATCTCATTGTGGTTGAAGTTATCATTTTCCAGAGCATTTTATGAGCACATTGCAGAGGATGTTTGTGGGCCTCTCACATGGGAGTGTCCCAGGCACCGGGGGTGTAGTTGTGAACCGCTGACCGGGCACTTAGAGCTTCAGATCTGTATAAAAATCTTAGTTTGGGAAAAGGGTTAACTTCTAACCCAATTCAGTGGTTACCACCATGACTGTGGGTCATTGACAGATCAGAAACCCAGGTGAGGGGGAGCTAGGTTGCCAAGATTCACATTAAGGGTAATGTGAAGACTATTCAAGCTAGAACTATCCTTAGAAGATAGATGTAATCTATTTCTTCATCTCCTCCTGCCCCCACTTTTTTTTTTTTTTTTTCCCTATGGAGTTACCACAGCTGAAGATACTTGGAATGTATTTGGCCATTTTGCTAAACCTCTCTCTGGGCGGAATTGAAAATTAATTCCTTCAAGTCTCAGAAGTAGACAGGGATCTTGAAATCTCATACATCGTCAGTGCTCTCCGTTACTTCCAAAATAAATTCTCTCTGCTTGATGGGAGTGGGCAGGCAAAATTGGCTGAGTGCCATATTTCATTTCTTCTCTCCTACTTGCAATGTGTTTTTTTGGGGAAACATGGCCGTCCATCTTTTCAGTCGTTTCTAAGATTTATACTTTGATTCAAAGAATTACTGTTAGCAAGAGTGAGAAGTTATTTTTAGTCTCAAAAAAGTACATTTTTAAGTGTGTGAAATGTATTCCTCAGTCTGATTTCTCGCCACATAGGGTGTGAATATATGTGATTGTAAAGGCCAGAGCAGTCTCCTGGAACGTGTTTTTGTACTTAATAGGCACACATGTGGCTGTGGCCATGGCCTGACTTGTAGGTGACCTCGCTTTCCTTCTCCCTCACTTGAATAATCCAGATGGTGACAAGAAGCTGAGGTCTGGAGAAATGTGGTGTCTCCCCAGCAGACCAGGTCTTCTGCGTCAAAGAGCTCAGACCGTGTGTTTTTTGGTCAGAAAACCTTTGGCACACATCAGATAATCTGGAAGAAATAGTTCAATGAATTATTCTGAGGAGATGAACAACTCCCCCCCGCCCCCACAAGTGCCTCTTAACTGTTAGCATGCCCCTCAGTCCTCTGGAGAGCTTGTTGAAATTCGTGTTGCCAGGCCTCACCTCTGGAGTGTCTGATCGAGCAGCTCCGGGGCAGGGCCTGAGACTCTGCATTGCTAAAGCGCCCAGGTGAAGCTGCTGCTGCTGGCCCAGGGAGCACACCTGAGTAGCAGTATTCCAGACTACAGTTCTGACACTTACTCATTGGCATGGCGGCTGCTTGCTGCGGCATGGCGGTGGCCTTAGTGAAAGCAAAGAGGGGCTGAGCCACCACAGACACGACAAAGCATACCTTTCAGGGCTCGAAGACAGAATTGTCTGCGTCACACCTTTCATTAACTCTAGCACAAGTGGTGATTAAAGCCGAGTCTTAGTCCCGGTTGCCATGGCCACTGAGATTTCACCTGGTAGAAGCTGTGTGTACACAGCTTGTGGAGAAGCCCCCGTGCTGTGTTTGTGGGTGTTGACTGTAGCAATAGCAACAGCCGATAAAACCAACATTGGCCTTTGTGTTGACACAGGACCGGGACAGAAGCTGCCCAATCCGGCCACCACTTCTCTCACAGCAGAGGGGCGGGCCGGGCTCAGGTGTGCCGAGGCTGATGGGCTCTTTCTTGTTTTTGTGTCTGTTTTTCAGGGTGCCAGTGCTTACATTCTGAATTACCTAATGTACATCCTGTGGGCCTTGCTGTTTGCGTTTTTGGCCGTCTCCCTGGTGCGTGTCTTTGCGCCCTACGCCTGTGGTTCTGGTATACCAGAGGTGAGTGGGGGCTGAATTTCTTTTGTGCCACTAATGAGAAGGTCAGATACGTACGTAGCACTTAATGTGCCAAGCACAGTTCCAAGCCTTTGACATCTGTGAACTCTTTTAGCTCCTACAATGAACCCAAGAGGTAGCTACTATTGGCCTTCATTTGATAGTTGAGGAACTGAAGAAGCACAGACAGGTTAAGTAACTTGCCCACGGTCACTAAGCTGGTAAGCTGGGAGTTGAAGCTAGGATTTAAAATCTGTATTTAGGATTTGTGCTCTATTACTTAAATTAGATGATTCAATTCTCGTCTGTGAAACGAGGCATAACCCCTAAAGCCTGTAACTCGTAAGTACATCTGTGATATAATGTGGAAATAGACGGTAGTGGAGGTTTGTGCTCAGAAAGTTTACTGATGAGTAAACCCCCTTGCCACGATTTGCTCTTCGGGTGACAAAGTAGTAGCAATCTTTAAAAATCTCAATCCTACATTCAGTGCCTGCCCTGAGAATGGACCCCTGTGAGTTTAGAGTCTTATAAACCTAGGACGATCTACTGGGTAGAAGAATACTAATTGAGTGAATTCCTACAAAGCCCAGAGAGTGAATATTTCAGCCAGACACAATTTTAAATGTTCTTATATTATCACTATAGTCAGTGCAATTCAGTTCTCCTCCAGGTTGATGCTTCAGTAATGCCCATAGGCAGTGGAGATGGTGAGTTTCAAGATGCGACTGGTAATGGCGACGGACCCACATTGGTCCCTGCTTCCTGCACGCACAGCCTTATGTGGTGCCCACCAACACTGCCTCTGGTCTAGGAAGGTCATGGAAAGGGCTGGAATAATGAAAAGACTGTGGAAGAGAAGCTTGAACGTGCCTTGTTCCAGGAGAGATAGGAAAAAAAGACTTAATATGTTACACTGACTTTTTGATGGTTTATATTAACATGTTGTTGCAGGACCCTGAAAAACAAGCTGCAATACCACCCTAATTCCTCAATACAGTCAGTTCTGCTGTAATGCAACGTGCATTCCTAAAAATCACAGGGCTGTGCAAAATCATACAAACAAACCACAGAGCTCGTGGGGAAAGTGGGGTTAGGGGCATAACGCTCAAAAACTTTGTCAGTGACACGTATAAAAAAGATAGCAGCCTAATGAAAACAGTAGCACAGTTTTACATAGTTGATTGGTCAAGAAATATATACATACTCTCTAGTGCACGTGTGAACTGGTAGATGTTTGAGGCGTGTGCCTGTGTGCGTTTTGTGTATCTCTGCCTGGCTGGGTTCAGCTGGTGCAGTTTTCTGCGTTCACCCCATGTTTCTCCCAGATGAAATTATGCATAAACAGATGCGAAATTTGTGTTCTGCTCAAGTTCTTCCCTGATGCATGAATCACATTGGAACAAATTCGTGTTTTCAAAACAAGCATTATGGCAGAACTGACTGCATTTTATTGGCTGTCTAAGACCGAAGGCACCATACACATTAAAAAGAACAGAGCGTTGTTGGCATCTCAGTTTATGACCCCACTGCCAACAGTAGGAGTTTTTTGACTCAAGCCACCTTGTCAAAATAAGGAAATCGCCAAAGGGAATTGGTGGAAACTTCAAAGCAGCAATGAAAGTTGTGATGGGCAATCCCGTCTCCCCCTCCCCAGAACCAGAGATGCCAGCTTAGCTTGGGGTCTTGTGGACAGTCAGGGAGCTCGGACATGGGCTGCCTGGACTTGCTGTCCGTCTGAAGCAGGCATCTTTCTTTGTGAGAGCCGAACTCACAGGGAGTAAACTCCTGAGTTTAGCATTACGTTTCCTGTGTGACAAAAGTGCAGGGAACACACTGATAGGGGTGAAACTTGAAAAAGCAATATTAAGTGAAAAAAGTAGGTTGCGGAAGACTAAAGTATGATTCTATTTACATAAAGTCCATAAACAACCAAAATGCAGCAGCATACTGTTTAGTGACACAGAGGGTGATACAGAGGGTGCCAAAAAAAAATGAATACGCATTTTAGGAAAGGAAAATCTATTAAAATTGTAATACTCAATATATACCAATAACAAGTCATGTTTGACTTCTGCAATTACAAGAGGTGCTTAAAGTGGTTACCATCAGTGTAATTTTAATACAGTTTTTTTTCCTTTCTTAAAATGTGTATACATTTTTTTTGGCACCCTCTGTATGTGCCAAGGCCATAAAGAAAGGTAAGGAGACGATTGGGGTGGGTGAGGAGGGAACTTCTACTGAGGAAGCAGACAGCCGGCTTTCAAAGGTACCCACGCTTCTATCTTAAACTTGGCAGTGGGTGCATGGGTGCTTGTCTTATTAATATGCTTTTAACTGTATATGATATGTAACAGATCCATTTGTCTATTTATAAAAGAGTTCACAATCTTGTAAAGTATCGAGAACCCAATGGAAGTTTTGTAATTAAGTTTTGGTTATTATGACTCAGGAGTAGCAAAATTTTCACTACTGCTTGAAATTGCTAAGCTAAGGGTGCGGTACCTACCCCGGTGGTTGGAGGAAAAGGGCAGAGTAAAAAGTAAACATGAATAAATAGTTCATGGCTACAAAGAACCTTCTCCCAATCAAAACCCAACTAACTACATAAACCGACTTCACTCAAATTGAGATACAGGGCCATTCTCCTTCATTTTAACAAAGATACTAACTGAGCAATTTGGGAAATAGACCTACCACCATTTGAGGTGATCTGCTTTAAGCTGTTATATGGCGTGCAATGTCAGAACAAACTTCAAATGCACTACACTTTTTTTGTACATTTTAAAAATTGCTCACCCTCCCTAGCACTCGCCTCTGAAGCATTTTGATTACTTAGAATGAAAATTCCTTTGGAAACGTTTTTGAAATGCAAACTTAGAGAACCTTTTTTTCTGTGTAGGAAATGCTCTTGTAGGAAAAGCTCTCTAAAGCACATTGAAATGGGAACACTTGTTCTAGGACTTGGGAATTTAGGGAGAACTGGGCTGGGATGCCCCTCTTGCTCCTTCTTTTTGCTTCGTTAGGACAACCACTATCGACTATATAAGAAATCATGTCCTTTTAGAACTTCCTTTGAGTTGATGTTTCATTATAAAACATGAACACTCTCACAGCTATTTATTTACCAGAAAGGTTTTGAAGTTAACCCCACAAAGTCACAAAACCGCTGCAATACATCTCATTAAAGCCCTGCTGGGTTCCTGTCTCTGTTAATTCGAATTAAAGCAAGCGATTGGATTTTGGCATCTACTGGGAATGGATTTGCTTTCTTTGGACCCTAATTTGATCATGACAATTTTATAAAATCATTTTAGAGAATTACAAAATGCCTATTACGTTGTTCAATTTGCCACATGTCATGGCTGGCATAGGCTCAGGTAATTTAGATGCTTGTAATTTTCTGAATGGTATTACACTCTTAAACTGTGCCCTAGGGTCCAAATCTACATTAACTAATTGACAAAAAATTATAGATAATTTTATTCAAGGCAACACAAAAAGGCAGGATTGTGGCAGGCATAATAAAACATCCCTTAAACAAAGGGATCTGAGATCCTCAGAGCGCAGGTTCAAATAGGCCAACTACCACTGTTAAAAACCAGTTTAACCACCGCCAGTGTGTCTGCCATTAGTTCAAGGCTAGTTCAAGAAATAGCATCTGATTGCATTCCTTCTATAGGAAGGAGCTCATGGAATCCTTTGGAAATGCACGCCCGTACTCTCACTTGCTCTCTAGCTTTCTCCGTGAATTAAGAAAGATCTTTATCAATAATTCTGACATGAAAAGGGCCCATTTGCACCCCTTTAAAATTTCGAGGATTAGCTCACTTCGTGACTCTCCCCAAATTGCCAAAGATGACAGTGCTGGTTTCAGGACCGTCCCTTAAATAGTGAGACATCAGGAAGACCTATACTACTCTTTTCAGGAATGGAGCAGTGGTTCTCTACGTGGGCTGCATTTCAGAATCACCGGGGAGGCTGTACAAATCCCCAGGCCCAGGATACACCTCGGACCACATCTTGGGGGTTCTAATTTCTTAGGTGATCCCAGTGAGTGCCAAGGTTGAGAAGGACTGTAACAGCTATTTGAGAAACGAATTTCTTCGCCGAGCAGTGCCCACTAGGAGGCACTTTGAAAGTGACATAAATGTCCTGACACTGACAAGAGTTAACATTGTCCCATTACGTATCATGCAATGGGAAAACAGAAACTGACGGTGTATTTCATTGGCTGATTCACTGGGTGTCTAATTAATCTATGATTATAGGCTTGTAAATTGCTCAATAGTAAGCATTCACTCCATTTCAGCCATTTGTGGGAAAGATTGAAGGTAAAAAGTTATCTAACCACAGATGATGTTCCTATACCCCAAGAATACTGTTTGGGGGAAGAAGACTCCAATATATGAAATTTATCACTGAGATTGGCACCCAGTTGAATTCTAAAAGTGTTAGGCAAACTCATGTGTACTTTTAGGAAGAAAGCCATTATTTGGCATTTACAAAATGTGGCAGGTCTGTACGTGGAGCAAGATGATTACCTGTAGTCAACATCCTTCTCAATACAAGGGGCAACATTTGATGGAAGGGAAGGGGTCGTCATGTATTCAAACACCTTCACATCCCCCAGAATTACGTTAGTACAATGTTGAGCATTTTTTTTTAAATTTTATTTTATTAAATTTATTGGGGTGACAATTGTTAGTAAAATTACATAGATTTCAGGTGTACAATTCTGTATTACATCATCTATAAATCCCATTGCATCTTTTTCCAACATCGTATTAAGAATATTTTGAAACATACTGAAAAGTTGAAAGAGTTAGACAGTAAACACCAATATACCCATGGCCTGCAGCAGGGGTTGGCAGACTTTTCTGGAAAAGGGCAGGCAATCAATATTTTAGGCTTTGTGAACCAAGAGGCAAAATCGAGCAACTATTCTCACTAAACGACTAATAGTATTGTGTATATATTACATTTAAAAATATGGAAAGCACCCCTAGTGCGTGGGTCATAAAAAGTAGGCAGTGGGCTGGTTATGGCCCACGGGCCATGGTTTGCAGACCTGACCCAAAGTTCAATTGACATTTTGTTCTGTTTGGTTTGTCATATAGCTAGCCAGCTTTCTGTCTCTTTATCTTGGACATCTTTCAATAGTCAAAAGTTAGCAGTTAAAATCAATAGATACTTGTCTCTTTTCAGCACAACAGAGGATAATGTGAGCAAGATAAAATGCCATAAATAAAATGAGACTTCAATAGTTATTCAGTCCTCATTATGATCTTATTACTGCAGGAATTCTCAAGATTTCCTATGCGTTGAATTGTTTTAGGCTTCTATTAATATAATATCAAATCATACATTAACGTAAATTCTATTAATATAAAATTATAGCTAAACGAAAAATGAAAGTAGCCTCTCTTCCATTTGATTTAATGAATCTAAGCTTGAGAAATGCCTCTGAGAGGAACTCGTTGTTTCCCAGCCGTGGCATTGAAGCAGCTCGCACCGCCTTCTTCTCCACCCTGTTGCAGATAAAGACCATTCTGAGCGGCTTTATCATCAGGGGCTACTTGGGCAAGTGGACCCTGCTAATCAAGACTGTGACCCTCGTGCTGGTAGTGTCCTCGGGCCTGAGCCTTGGGAAAGAGGGGCCGCTGGTGCATGTGGCTTGTTGCTGTGGCAACTTCTTCAGCAGCCTCTTCTCCAAGTACAGCAAGAATGAAGGCAAGAGGCGTGAGGTGAGCAGGCTTAGCTTCCGTATCCTGGAAGGAGCCCCCTCCGTCTCACCTGCAAATGTTTTC
This sequence comes from Rhinolophus sinicus, assembly GCF_036562045.2. NCBI lineage: Eukaryota > Metazoa > Chordata > Mammalia > Chiroptera > Rhinolophidae > Rhinolophus > Rhinolophus sinicus. The sequence continues at coordinate 7,501,638 of NC_133768.1, forward strand.
CTGAAAGGCCTGGGGCTTACACAGAACTCTTTGCGTCGCAGGTGCTGTCAGCTGCAGCGGCTGCTGGTGTCTCCGTTGCCTTTGGTGCTCCTATCGGGGGGGTGCTTTTCAGTCTAGAAGAGGTGAGTATGGGGGGGCCGAGGGCATGCAGGGTTTTAAGGGCTGAGGACTATGGATGGTTAGCACAGCAGTAGGCTTCTATCTCCAGCCCTTTGAGGACTAGACTCAAAGGAGTACTGAACAAAATTCCTGCAGGTCACTAAGGAGCCACATTTCTACCGCGAAATACCTGTTTTCATGTATTGTTTTAAAAATTGCCAGTATGATTTTTGGGGAAGATTTGCAGTCCTCTTTCTTTCTCATAATGAACTGAGTTAAGCATTTTTGTTTTTGGCAACCCAAATGGATCTATTCCAGGGGTTGGCAAAAGTTTTCTGGAAAGGGCCAGATAGTAAATATTCTAGGCTTTGAGGGTCTTATGGTCTCTGACGCAACTACTCAACTCTGCCGTTGTAGCGGGAAAGCCGCCACAGATGATGTTCACATGACTGGGTGTGGCTGTGTTCCAAAAAAACTTTCCTTAGGAACGCTGAAGTTTGAATTTTATGTAATTTTCACGTGTCACAAAGTGGTGTTCTTCTTTTGAATATTTCACATGTCACAAAATATTCTTTTTTCCTTCCAACCATTTATGAAATATAAAATCATTCTTAACTCCTGTGCCATATGGATACATTTGCTGGGCCAGGGTTTTCCAACCCATGATCTATTCTGTTGTCTGTAGAATCAAATTCAGAGGTTTATTTGCTTTGAGGCTGGTCTCTGTGCCGTAAACAGAATTATGATTAAATATTTTCATTTCTCTTTAAAAAAATAGCTCAAATACACCATTCTACTTTTAGACACAGAGTCCTTTAAATATCTTTGTTGGTGCATTTGGATCATAATTAAACCTAGATTGAGGAAGTGAGTACCACCCATCTTTGGTTTGAGTGTGACTTTCACACCAAGCGCCAGTGGTGGCTGCTGGTCAGGGGGGCTGGGGCTCTGGACAGCCCTTTCTTCAGCCAGTCTCTAATTTTCTCCTTGTTTGTCCCAGGTCAGTTACTATTTTCCCTTGAAGACCTTGTGGAGGTCATTTTTTGCAGCCCTGGTGGCGGCTTTCACACTGCGATCCATCAATCCCTTTGGGAACAGCCGCCTCGTTCTCTTTTACGTGGAATATCACACGCCCTGGTACATGGCCGAGCTCTTCCCCTTCATCCTGCTAGGGGTCTTTGGGGGCTTGTGGGGAACCCTCTTCATCCGCTGCAACATCGCCTGGTGCAGGAGGCGCAAAACCACCAAGCTGGGCAAGTACCCGGTGCTGGAGGTCATCGTGGTGACCGCCATCACGGCCATCATCGCCTACCCCAATCCCTACACACGCCGGAGCACGAGCGAGCTCATTTCCGAGCTTTTCAATGACTGTGGGGCCCTTGAGTCCTCCCAGCTCTGTGACTACATCAATGACCCCAATATGACCCGGCCTGTGGATGACATCCCTGACCGGCCGGCTGGGTTTGGGGTGTACACGGCCATGTGGCAGCTGGCCCTGGCGCTCATCTTCAAGATCGTCATTACCATATTTACCTTTGGCATGAAGGTAAGTGAAGGGGAAGGAAGATGTGGGGGGCCATCTGTGTCCTTCTGGGGATAGCACCTACCTTACTTGCCAAAATAAAATTGTGATGGGAGGAAAGGGGCATTGACCTTTATTGAATGTTGTCTTGTGCCGGGCACTTGGCATTCTTTTAATCAACAAGAAACAATGCTTTTGATAAACAGCAAGCCTATGAAGTAGAGACTTTAATCCCATTTTACAAGTGAAGGAACTAAGGCTCAGAGTACATCATTCATATAGAGACGTGTACAGCTTGGGGAACTTTCACAAAACACACATGCTTGTGCAGCCAGGACCAAAAGCAGAACATTGAGAATCCTCCAGAACCCCCGTCATGCTCCATTACTATTGCTTTCTCTGTGGTATTGTTATGATTTGTTTCCTTTTTGAGACGTCTAAGAAATTGTATAGAGTTTACACTTGAGTGTGTGATAGGCACGCACAAAGCTGACTTTTTGCCTTGAGCACAGGGCTGGGTGGTCTTCATCAAACAGCTGACTGTCTCTGAGCTATCATCTCCTAGCAAAAAGATTTAGTTTCGTGTCTGAGGAAGACACTAGCAGTATCTTTTAGGGCCTGCTGGGAGAACTCGACTTTGAAGTTACTGGGGATTAAGTGGCTGGGGGATAAGGGGCAGCTCAGAAAGGAACAATTTCCTCAGGAATGTCCCAGACTAGAAATCACACTGGAGGATTCAAACTTACCTGGAATTTGGTTAAAGATCTATGTCCATCCTGAGATTGATGCCGATCTGGGGTGCGCATAAATGCAGCTCCCACTCAGGATCACGGTTACGTGCAACCTCTGTGAACATGGAGTGTCACATGCGTTCTGCAGCACATGTGTGATCGTTAGATAAATTCAGATGTGTTTTCACACAGTGAAACATGAAACAGTCTCTTATCATGCTTGTGAGAGACTGTAAGATCAAGATCTTTTAATTTACACAGTCTATTTCTTTGCTGCCTCTAACCTGGCTCGAAAGTATTCAGAATACTTTTCAGAAGATGTGCTTTATCTTCTGTACATCGAGAGGGAGCTGCTTCCCATTCTCTCTAACATGTGTTTGGCCACTGTATAGTCAGGGCCGTGAGCCCAGGAGAAGCCTTTTGGACAGTCCAGGACAGCTGCACTGACGCTTTCAGCTTCTTTATTTTACCTGTGCACAGTTGCAGGCCCTTCTTTTTCATTTTCATGCTGTGGCTTGACATTTAATTTTGAAAGCTAATCTGAATGACACTCAAGGGGAGTGAGAAAGTGGCGAGTATCTCAAGTGACAGATGCTCACTTTGAATGTTATTTGCAGTGGGGCTTATCATTCTTTAACCCACAGCATGCAAACCAGGCCTGCTTTGGAAAGCGAGGAAATGAAAGTGTAAAATAGCCTCCCCTCCAAGTCACAGTAGATAGACTAAGTGGGTGAAATCATTGATCCCCTCTTTCCCCAGCTGACCTGTTTTGAAGTGTTGTGCCTTTTTTGGAAGACTGAAGCCAAATGGCAAGCTTGTTGAGAGGGGCCGTGTTTACTGGGTGTGGGGAAGCGGGAAACTAGACTCCTTTCCTCACGCTTCTTTCCCCTGTGTGCTCCCTGGAGATCCCGTCCGGCCTCTTCATCCCTAGTATGGCTGTGGGAGCAATGGCCGGCAGGATGGTGGGGATCGGCGTGGAGCAGCTGGCTTACCATCACCATGACTGGATCATCTTCAGGAACTGGTGCAGGCCTGGAGCAGACTGTGTCACCCCAGGACTTTATGCAATGGTGGGAGCTGCGGCCTGCCTAGGTACAGCCACAGGTGGGGTAAGGTGGAGGTGGGGCACAAGGAAAGGTGAGACAGACCAACCACAAAGGCTCATCAGGTTTAGAGGACTGGCAAGAAGGAAGACACCAGCACTTGGATTCTTAGGGTAGGTGAGGTTGTGCTGCTGTAACAAATGAGCACCTAAATCACAGTGGCTTACCACACCAAGGTTTATGTCTTGCTCGTGATACGCAGTCGATCCTCATTATTTGTGAATTCCATGTATGGGAATTTGTCTACTTGTTTCAATTTGTCTGTAACTCCTAAATCAATACTGGGGGGAAGAGGGGGCTTTTGCAGTCATTCTGAGAAACGTGCAGAACAGTGGGAAATTGGAGTTGTCCGACACGCACGTACATCCCCAGCTGAGGTTGATCAAGGTGAGGTCCACCTTCTCGGTTCAGCTCAGACTGTACACAAGTGTCCTTTTTGTGGTCTATTTAGTGCCATGTGTTTTGCACTATTGTGCTTTTTGTTACTGATTTTGCTGTTTAAAATGCCCCCAAGCGTAGTGTTGAGGTAAGGGCTGTCTGGTATTTCTAAGTGCAAGAAAGCTGGGATGTGCCTTAGGGAGAAAATACGTGTGTTGGAGAAGCTTCCTTCAGGCATGAGTTATGTGCTGTTGGCCCTGAGTTCAATGAATCAGCTATGTATATTAAGTAAAGTGTCTTTAAACAGAAACACATAAAATAAGGTTTTGTGTTGATAGGTTGACAAAAATGTGACTAGAGGCTCACAGGAACCTAAAGTTATATTTTCCCTAGGGCAACAATTTAGTATTCACTAATTCAGTGTTTGTGGGGACTTTATAGAACAGAACTACCACGAATAATGAGAGTCAGCTGTGTGTGTGTGTGTGTGTGTGTGTGTGTGTGTGTGTGTGTGATGTGAGTTAGCAGAGGGCTTCTCTCCACTCAGTCATTCAGGGACCCAGACTGATAGAGTTTCTACCATCTTGCAGCTGTACCATCTAGAACAGTGGTTTTTAACTCGGGGCAATTGTGCTTGTCAGGAACACTAGACAATGGAGGAGACAGCTTTGGCCTCCATACCTGGGGGGAGGGTGCTACTAGCATCTAGTGGGTGGGGGCCAGGGACGCTGCTCAACATCCTACAGCGCACAGGACAGCCCCACCACAAAGAATGATCCTGCCTCAAGTGTTGCTAGTGTTGAGCTCAAGAAACGCCAGTTTAAGCTTATTGGCAGATTAGGAGTTGTATGGATTCTCCCTTTGGATAGTAAGAGACACAACGGTGGGTCCCTCTCCTGTCCATAGCCCCTAAGAATCTCTACAATTTTCCGGCTTATGGCGTTCTGGAAGAGGGCCACACTTGCTGAGTCAGAAACTCGCACAGCCTGCATAGAATCCACTCATCAAAAAGCAAGGCGTGTGGTCCTAGGTGGATAGACAGCCCAGTTGTGATTTACAGGTCCCTGGTGCAAGGCTGTGGTTAACAGAACCTGACCTCAGTTCCAGAGGTGTGGGCATGGGTGACCTGTAGGACTGTCTCCTTAGAAACTCTCCTGTCTGGAGAGTTTAAAGCCAGCTTGTCAGTTTGTACAATGCATGCCCTCTCGAGGGTCTGGGGTTGAGTTTTGGAATTTCACTCCTCTCTTCGCTTGTAGGTGGAGTTACCAGGATGACGGTGTCGTTGGTGGTCATCATGTTTGAATTAACGGGTGGTCTAGAATACATCGTGCCCCTGATGGCAGCAGCCGTGACCAGCAAGTGGGTGGCCGATGCCTTTGGGAAAGAAGGCATCTACGAGGCTCACATCCACTTGAACGGGTACCCATTTCTGGACGTAAAGGATGAGTTCACCCACCGCACGCTGGCCACTGACGTCATGCGGCCGCGGCGGGGAGAGCCGCCGCTGTCTGTGCTCACGCAGGACAGCATGACCGTCGAGGATGTGGAGACACTCATCAAGGAGACCGACTACAATGGCTTCCCCGTGGTGGTCTCCAGGGACTCCGAGCGCCTCATTGGATTCGCGCAGAGGAGGGAACTGATTCTTGCAATAAGTGAGTAAAAAGAGGGAAGCTCATGTCTTACTAAGAGGCAAATGGCAGTCTTTGTAGCCCCCAAATTCTCAAAAAAGGGTAGAGAGAATGTTCAAAGGTCAGAGGGCTTGAAGCCCAGGGTTCTCACACTTTAATTTATATTCGTGTCACCTGGGGATCTGGTGAAAATGCAGATTCTGATTCAGTAGGTCTGGGGTGGGTCCCGAGACTCTGCATTTCTCCCAGCCTCCCTGTAATGATGATGTTGTTGGCCCCCAAGTCACACTGTGAGGAGCAGTGTCTTGGCAGAGGCGTTCGTGACTGGAAGATGAGCGCCATGTTTGCTAGCAGCTCCCTGAGCCCCAGTCCTGCTAGGAGAAAAGCTGCAGCAGCTGCTGCTGCTGCTGCTGCTACTGCCTTTTTGGGAATTCATTGTTGGGTGAAGCTGAGAAGGAAGAGATGGGAGAGCCTGGGCAGAGCTGGTCTCAGAGGTGGACTTTCAGGCAGGCTAACTCCTGAGATGGTGATTTCTTCGCTTCAGACGCCTCTCTTGGCACCACACAGCCTTTCACTTCCGTTTATGACATTATATCCCATTGCACCAGTTAGAGGCCTGTGTGGGTTAATGAGCAGAAGTCCTGGCAGTTCCGTGTGATACTCTTCTTCCTCGTGTGCTGAAATCAGTTGGGCTGAGGGGCAGGCTGTTGAGTTGGGAGAGCAGAGAGGGAGTGATGCCCAGGTAGGGTGTCCTGAAGACAGGTGGCTCAGAGAGCAAGCCTGTGGGCCCCATCAGCCTAGGGATGACTCTATTGGAAGGGGAGCAGGAGGGGAAGGATTCTGAGGCCCCAGCAAGGGGGAGCAGTGAGCCTCGGAGGGCTCGCTCTGGTGGAGTCCTCCCAATGCAGCGGGGCAGGGACCAGCCGAGCGCATCCGTGGCACATGGCAAACACGAATGCCATCTTGCTCACATCCCTGCCCTACGATTTGCACACCATCCCAGCATCTCGTGGTTGGCTGGAGCCTGTGATGTGGCTCAGGTGTGCACTCGATGACTTTACTACATATCCCATCTTCCAGAGTGTTTATGATGTTTGCCAGTGGGACTCGCTGGGTATGACCACAGATTACCCCACTGGGAAGGCACCTTCACCTGAGAACCCTTTGCTTCTGCCTGCCTTTGTTCACTATCTCTTAGGCACTCCCTTTGAATTCCTAGTTTCTCTGTATGTTAAATAGCTTTGAAAATATCTTTAAAGTATCTTCATCGAAAGCTTTATAAAAATAAGTTTAGATAAGATGTATCCTTTAATTTTAGGTTGTTGCTCAGGCATATTTATTTACCTCCCCAAAGCAACAACTGATTTTATATTTCAGACACGATAGCACATTTGTGCTTAAGTGCTCAGTGATACTTCTCTTTATTATAGCTCCTGTCACTTAACAGGTAGGTGCCTTTAGGCATAAGCATTGCCTTATAAAAAAATGAGATTTGTTTTAAAAAGCTGTATAAGTAGGGTTAGATTTGTTTTAAAATAATGTAATCAGCAGCCTTTAAAAAATTTGTTCAATTCCTAACATCTTTTAAGCAATGGTTGAAATTTAAAAACTAAAATAATAAATGTCACGGAATCCATTACCTGTTGTGTAGCTCCAGGCACACCTGCTAAGACACAGTTTACTAATTTTGCTGAAACCCATTACTGTAATCAAGTGGGGAGCAGCAATTGTCATCAACCGGTTAGAGAAGAAATTTAAGCTTGCCAACCGAGTGCTCTCCTAGAAGGTATGCTTGGAATGTCTGAAGAGGCAACACATGGTGTAAATAATACCTATATGCTTTCAATCAGACCAATAACGGTATGGAAGCTGCTATATACATGGTTTGTGGAAAGGCAAGGGGTGTTTCACTCTGAGCAATCTGAAAAGCTGTTTTCCTGGTCTGTGGAAAGACAAGAGCCTCTGTACTCTGCTGGAGAAATTCATGACCTGTATTTGTGGAATTATGTGCCTTTCGTGAATATAGCTGTTGTCTTTCTTAGCAATTAGTTGGCACCACCTAGGAAGTGAGGCCCTCTTTATTATCACACACACACGGGGCCATATGTGACCCTTGTTCAAATTCCTGGTAAATGGAACTTTACCTCTTGGTGCTCTTTGCAAATATGAGGCTCTTTCTGTGCTCAGCGGGGCTCAGGCTCTTCCAGTCTTGAGTTCTGCAATTAAGCGAGGATGGGTTCAGAGAGGACTCAGTGGGAAGCCGCAGAGATGATTAAAGGGATGGAAAGTTAGAGTTATGAGCAAGAGTTAAGGGAACTCTTGTTTTTTTGTCTGGTGGATGATTTAATGATGAGTCTCCAGCATGTGGAAGATGCTTACTTGCAGAAAGGGATCTATGTCCAGGACTGGATAAGAAGATAAGTGTCAGACCTGTTGGACAGGTTAGTTAGGGATGAAGAGTTTTCTTCCTGGGAGGGAATAGGCCACGGAGAGGAGTGGTGTCGTCTGCTTCTTTCTTCTGGGATTAAAACATATACAGGGGGACTTCTCCATCCCTTGGTAAACTATACCTTGTCAAAATAATCTGATTTTTCTTCTAAATAGTTGTTACTTTTTAAATCACATCATCTTTGTACTGACCACCACTATAGTTGCTTCCAATTTTCCATTTTAACCTTTCTTGTTAATTACGTGTTTTATGGAAGCATTTTAAATGAAGAGGATGATAGAGTATTAACGTCCCTAAAAACATAATTACTCTAAAGTAGAGTTTCTCAACCGTAATACTGTTGACATTTGGGGCTGCATCATTCTTTGTTGAGAGGGGCTGACCTGTGCACTGTGGGATGTTTAGCAGCGTCCCTGGTCCCTACCCACTAGATGTCAGTAGCAACCGCATCCCCCAGTTATGACAACCAAACATGTCTCCAGATATTGCCAAATGTCCCCTGAGGGTGGGGGCAAAATTGCTCCCAATTGAGAACCATTGCTCTAAACCAGGGGTGTCCAAACTGCGGCCCGCAATCCATTTTTAATTGGCCTGCAGCAAATTCCAAAAATATGTTTAGTTTACTTAAATAAACCAGGTGAGGCAATACGTACTTCACCTCGAGTGAGTGGCCCGGCCGTTTGTGTATTTTACCGCATATGGCCCTTGGTGAAAAACGTTGAAAATAGTTTGGACACCCCTGCTCTAAAGCCATTGTAATAGCTTGCTAGATATCTGATTATTTCTAGTCTTTTCAAATTTCTTGGCCTATCATAGTTTGTGAAGTTCATTTTACCAGCACCTTCTTAATTACCTTCTCTGCACCTGGCATGATGATCGTATTGGTGCTAGAAAGTGGAATGTCAGGTTGAATGGCCTTAGCAGGTGCTCATAACATGCGCATCATTTTTCAGAAGCTGCGGCCACTGATAGTAGTTCTGGCAGAATGCATACTAAACCTATATTAAAAACACTTTAACTACTTGACCTTTGAAATGATTAAAAATGAAATTTATTTCTAAAGTGAAAGTAATACGAACTCACAGAGTATTGGGGAAATCAGAAGGAAAAGGACAAATAGCAAAAGGCACCCACATTCTCAACACTGTAGAAGGCCATGGTTAATATTTAGTTCACTTCCTTCTGCCTTTTACATGTAAATGTTGGGCCTTTTGTTTGTTTGTTTCTTTTCTAACATAGACTCCCATTAGTCCTTGGGGTCCAGGATTCTCTTCTCTTATAGCACTGGATCATCCCCTGGGGGAGGAGTCGCTTGTGCATCCACCACGTGCCTACACCCATGGCGGCATAGGGACGACCATAGCCAGTCTCTGCCCTCTGTGAACTTACATGCTAGAGTTTGTTGCAGGCATTTTGGTGACTGATGAAGATTTCTTATCCAAACTGGGAGTCGATGGTTCGCCTCAGTAGCGGGATGCAAAGAGCTTTCTTGCTGGTGGTTCTTCCATTCACCAACTTTTGGCCTGTACGTAGCACCTCTACCCCCTCACTTTGAAGGTTTAAGATAAGTCTTCTAATAGAGTTCCAAAGTGGCCTAGCAGAGCCGATATGGAGAGAGCAGCAGTTGCCATTCTTGGAGGAACAAGGAGCACAGCTCAGACCTCCGGCTCTGACCCCAGCTGCTGCTTTCAGTTCTTGTTTGGCAGTGACCAACTCATGGGCTTTCATTCCTCATGCCTCCGACGTGAAATAGGCTGTGTTCTACATGACAGGCAGAGCCAAGTTCACTGACATTGAGTAGGCCTAGTCACTCACTCATTTGCTTGTTGATCGATTGGTTCACACATGTACTCGGCAAGTAACTGTTTTGTATCTGTGTATACCAGGCATTGTCCAGGCACTGGGAATGCATCAGTGAGCAAGAGTTCACTGAGTTAGCTGCTGTTACAATCAGGGCTTCTCACCCAATCGAGTAGATTGCAGAGGAAATATAAGCTTGTTATTTATTTCAACAAGAGGGTCAACAGGTTACTAAGTTGTATTTGATTTTATAAGGAGTTCAGAAAAGCCATGTGATCAGTGCTTCATTGAGGTTTGTGGCTCGATCCATTTCTGACTTTCAACCTGATTGTTGAAAGACATGGGATTCCCATTACATGGGACTTTAGAGACTTAATTGGTCTATGAAAATGAATAAGTACCGTGTTTCCCAGAAAATAAGACCTACCCCGAAAATAAGCCCCAGTTAAGATCGTCAGCCAGACGGACGCATTTAGTAGGTTATGACGATGTTCCAGAAGAAGATGACATGACTGTATTTGAACAAATGTAGATTGTTGTACATGAAAAAATAAGACATCCCCTGAAAATATGCCCTAATGCGTCTTTTGGAACAAAAATTAATATAAGACCTGGTCTTATTTTCGGGGAAACATGGTATATGTTGACTCTTGCCTCCTGCCTCAGTGCTTCAGGATGGAACCATCTTGATTTAGGAGAGAAGTGTGCAGAGTGTATTGTGTAGCATCTACATTTGAAAACATGTGCATCAGTGTCATCTGGTATTTGTGGTTGAATCATAGCCCATTTAATGTAACTAGATTTAACCTGACCCAAATAATGTGCAGGCATTTGCCCAGCGGGCCCTCTGTTCCTCCTTTAAACAGAGACCCTTTTTCAAACTCAGCTTGACCCCGAATGCTGCCAGTTTTCCATTAGAGTACTCTCTTGCAATAAATGGCCTTAGAGCAGGCAGTTAGAATTTTATTTCTCAAAGAACAATATAGGTGAATAGTAGTCTTTGAGAAGGCAAGAAATGTATTATAGAAACCAGGATCCATTTTAAGGCAAGCATTGCTATACATTTTTCCTAACCTTTTCCCATGAACCAGAAGAAAGATTAAAATTCCAACAGAAGGAAAATCGCCTTGGAGAAATATCTTGAGACCGATAGATTTATTTCATGTGTGACTTGAAATAGCCTGCCTTTCTAGTACAGCTAAAGCTGTATTTCTAATGAGTTCCTGTTACCCTACTTTTCTTTAGCTCTCTTTCACATGGCCTTGCCTATAGATAGAAATAGGCTAATTGTTACCATAACAGTTTTACTATCTTTCTTTGAGAAATCCACAAAATGGCCCATTTTTAAGAGAGCAGATCCAAGGGGTGGGGAATGCGGCTTTTCCAGGGGTATTTCTTTGGTCCCAAGGGTCATATTTGGGATTGAGCTGCATTTCTGGGCTGTGAGCCTGAGATAGTCCTATTAGTTTCCTGTTCCTTTCAGGATTCATGATGCCATTTGAGTCAATTATAAGTTAGCTTGTAAAAAACCAATGTATTAAGGTCACTGGGCAGCTAAATGAGGTTTCTCGTCATGTCCACTTCAGCCCATGGTGAGGTGAAGAAGTGTTAGGAAGGCAAGGGTAGAGGGCCCTGAGCCTTCTGGGTGCCCTGGAGTCCCCAAAGGAGCCATTCGGTCAGGCCCATCTTTCAAGACTTGGGCAATGAACAATCGGGTCACAGCAAGGGGACCCTTGCCCAGCATTTGCTTGAGAGAGAGTTTCTCCATAAGAATGTGGAGTTTGCCTTCTGAGCCCATTTTCTGTGGGATTCGAGGATGCGGGTGGAGGGAAGACATGTGTTCCTGAAGGTCTGGGGTGGGGAGAGTTGTTAGCCAGGGATTTGGTGTGGCTTACGGTCCTGCTTGCCCATTCTAGAGAATGCCAGACAGAGGCAGGAGGGCATCGTGAGCAATTCCATCATGTACTTCACGGAGGAGCCCCCCGAGCTGCCGGCCAACAGCCCTCAACCCCTGAAGCTGCGGCGTGTCCTGAACCTCAGCCCTTTCACGGTCACAGATCACACCCCCATGGAGACGGTGGTGGACATCTTCCGGAAACTGGGGCTCCGGCAGTGCCTGGTGACGCGGAGTGGGTGAGTGGTCGGACAGGTGTTGACGGAATGTGTACTGTGGCCAGACTTTGGAGAACAAGATGAGTAAGACCCGGTCTCAGTCCTTACGGGACTCGAAGACCAGCACTTGGTAGCGGATGGCAGTAAGTGTGGTGAGCACATTGAGAAAGAAATGACTGGAAGCTGTGGGAACTTAGTGCGGGGACCAGTACAGCCCGAGAAGCTGGGAGAAGTTTCCTGGTGGGGCTGCTGTCTGGCCCAAGGCTGCAGGTGGAGCCAGAAAGGGGAGGAGCCAAAGGAGAGGGCTGGGGCTGCTTTTCTACCATCCAGGCTCAGGGAGAAGGTACAGCCTGTTCTGCTGTAACGTGACGTACGTACCTCAAAATCATGGCGCTATGCAAAAATGAACAATGAAAACCATAGGGCTTGTGAGAAAAATAGGGTTAGGGACATAATGCTCAAAAAGTTCGTCCGTAGACACATTAAAAAAAAAGACAAGAAGCTAATAAAAACGGCAGTACCATTTTAGACACATTAGATAGTTAAGAAATGTATCAATATGACAACAAAAATGTCAGTTCACCTTGAGGATGCCCTGAGGTTGGCTTGTGGACGTGGGTGTTGTGAGCATTTTGTGTATTCCCCTGGGCTCAGCTGGGTTCGGTTTTCTGCATTCACCTGGAGGTGCTCGTGGAGGAAGTCACCTGAAGCAAATGTGAAGTTCACATTCTGCTCAGATTGTCCCCTAATGTATCAGTCTGTTCAAAACAACTCCCCACTTTGAACACAAATGTTGGACAGCTGAGTGATTTGCTAGCCCCATGGCATTGTCTCTGCTGCAGCAATATTATTTCTGCTTTGTGTTATCGTAAAGCAGGGAAGCAGCCCTGCAAATGTCAAAGGGTCGTGATGGCATGAGAGGTGCGGTGTCCCAAGGACCGTTCTTTGGGCTCAGCAGCACACCCCAAATTCACGGCCTCAGAATCTCGAGAGGAGGAAGATATTGGCTCAGTCAGGGTAGCCTGGAACCTAGGATCGTCTACCCAGTTTATTCCTTTATAGGCTGGGGGCCGGAGGTGAGGGGTATGGGTTGTGCAGACATTGGTATCCTAAATACAGCTTAGGCTTTTATAGAATCCAGAGGCGTCACTCTCTGATGTAGTTTACATCTGGAGATCCAGCACACTCCAGTTTAACCCAGCATTTCTCAATCAGGGTGATTTTTGCCCCCCAGAGAGTTTGGTGTCACAACTGGGGGAACGGGTGCTGCTGGCATCTAGTGGGTAGAGACCAGGGATGCTGCTTGACACCCTGCAATGCATAGGACGGCCCCCATCGCCACAAAGAATCATCTAGTCCAAAATGTCGCTAGCACTGCAGTTGAGTGAGCCCGGACTGGATGCCCGTGAATAGCCGACGAGCAGCCCTTTTTCATTCAGCTTTCTTCCCACTATCCTGCTAAGAGTGGCACAGGGCTCCGCACAAGGGCTTGGATTTGCACATTGTCCCAGAGAACTGCACCAAGGGGGGTGTCTTGCACATGGGAAGGGCAATCAGTATGGGACAAATAAATGTTTGAGGCTACAGATCATTTTTGCTGGTGACTTTTAAAGGAATTCAGTAGTTCTCAAACCTGAGTGTGCATTGTAATCCCGGAGGATTCAACCTCTAGGTGAAACCCCGAGTGCTGGGCCCCAGCGCGGTTACCGATTCGTCAGGTCTAGTGGGGGCCTGAGGATGTATATTTCTAATGAGCTCCCAGGGGCTGCTGCTGGTTGGGGGACCCCACTTTGCAAAACGCTGAAGCCCATTTATGTACTTGAATTTCCAGCACTTGGCATAAACACCACTGCGATCACCGTGTCATCTCAAGTGGATAGCAGTTTCTCTTTTCCTTTAAAATAATAATCCAATGTCAGTTATCGCTGGAATTTCCAGTTCTGGCAGGAAATTCTGCCCTTAACGCCCGCTCACACCTCATGGAGCCCCATGAGGTTTTCCTGTGAAGATCTGGGTGCCGAAATTGGCTCCGAATGTTCTGCGAGAAAACAAAATAGCACTCTCTCTCGCTCTACATATTTTAAACAAACACAGATGCTGATACGTTAGTGCTGGCAAGGGGTCCTTGTTTGCGGGCCCTTTCATCTCCTTGGGCTTGCGGCCAGGGCAGGCACGTCTTAAGCCAGCGCGCATTTTTGATGTAGTCTGTTGCCATGTGCCTTCTCTGCTCGCGGCCGAGAGCCCCAGCTCGTCCCATGGACCTGCGTCATCCGCAGGATTTCTCAGGGCCTGGGGTCCAAGGTAATTGTGAAAACAGACTAGAAACCAGAGAAGTCTATGTCCTTCAGAATGCCGGAGTCTAGGAAGCCTCCTGTGGCAAAGGGTGAATTTGGGTAGGATTTTCCCTTCGGAGGATCTAGAAAGGATAAGCGAGCGGGGGAGACAGTGTCAGCTTTCCCCAAGCCCTGTTCAGTGGCCTTTTCAGAAGGGCCCAGCTGCTTTAATCTGAATTACATTCATGGTCATAGATCGGCTGTTTATCACTCACCGGATTCACTTGAACTGCTACCCTCTTGATTTAAATCAAATAGGACATTTCACGCCACTAATGAACCCTGCTGGACTTGATGTGGCCTCTTTTTGGGTGGATATGCAGTTCTCTTCTTCTGCGATAATTGTTGTCGCAGGCCAAGGCACAATTTATGCCTGAATGCAAGGCAGCTCCTGATTTTACATTTCCCCAGAACCGTTGTAACCAGCTTGACTTTCAGACATTATAGTTATAGAGCTTGAAGGGGAGATTGTCAGGACTGCTTTAGGCAAATGCCTGATCTTTTGATGCTGTCTCCAGGGTGAAGATAAGGAAATAAAAACTAGGCTTTATAGATATGAGAGGGGCGTGTGTGAGAGATAATAGAGTTCTCAGCACTTTGCAAACTCTAACAAGTCACTTTTTTTTTTTCAAAGCAACATTGGTTTACTCGTCTTACTGAGCATTTATTTGACTGAGAACTGGAGAAGGCTCAAAAGTGTTAAAAAAATCAAGCCAAGGAGCTTTACTAAAGAACATGGACATAATCCAATTTAAGTGGTGTTACCCAGGTGTTCTAGAGGGAGTGTCCCAAGCCAGGCTTTCAAGTAGAAAATAAATGTCAAAGACAACAAAAGAGCATTTAAAGTTGAGGGATTGTCCACTGGTTGCCAGTCGCCAGCAGCGGAACCCCTTCCCATTGCGTACAGACACACCTTTAGGTGGTCCGTCTCTGTGGACCAAAGTGCTCACACCTGCTTCCATTTCTCTTATGCTCACACTGTCGTAGTGTCGTATTACAGGCATAAGCTGCTCGCCTTAGAATTATTCTTTTTTTATTTTAAAGGGATTGAAAGCTGTTATGGATTGAATTGTGTTCCCCCCCGCCCCCTGTATTCATATATTGAAGTCTAACCTCCAATGTTACTGTATTTGGACATGGGCTCTTTAAGGAGGTAATTAGGGTTTAAGGAGGTCATAAAAGTAAGGCTCTAATCTGATGGGACTGGTGTCCTTATAAGAAGACGAAGAGACACCAGGGATGTTTGTGCAGAGAAAAGGGCCATGTGAGCTTACAGCAAAAAGGCAGATGTCTGCAAGCCAAGGAGAGAGGCCTTTGCAGAAATCAAACGTGCCCGCACCTTGATCTTGGCCTTTCGGTCTCCAGAACTGTGAGAACCTACATTTCTGTTGTTAAGCCACCTGTCCTACTACTTTGTTATGGCAGCCTGAGCAGACTAAGTCAGGACTCGGCTTCAGCTGCGCAGGTTTAGTATAACGGCATCTTGTTTGATGGGGCATCTTCAATTTGACTGCATTTTGATAAATTTCAGAAATGTGTTTAAAGTACTATATGAACATAGTTAAAGGCAAGTAACTAAATAGTTAGAACGAGCAACTTCTGGCTTTCTCCTTCTTCACCACCACCCCCGTCACTTCAGGAAACCCCAAGGGTTTTGCTTTCTTTAATTAATAGACTATTTTTTTAGAACATTTTTAGGTTTACAGAAAAATTAAGCAGAAAGTACAGAGTTCCTATATTCCCTCTCTTGTGCCTTCACAGTTTCCCTTATTGTTAACGTCTTCATTGGTGCACTGTATTCGTTGCCACTGATGAAGCAATGCCAATACATTATTATTAACTAATGTCCGTAGTTTACAGTAGGGCTCACTCTTGGCGTTGTACGTTCTATGGGTTTGGACAAATGTATAATGACATGTGTCCACCATTAGGGTGTCACAGAGTAGTGTCACTGCCCTAAGAATCCTCTGTGCTCCGCCTGTTCATCTCCAGTACTCCCACCTCCCCAATAACCCCTGGCAATCGCTGATCTGTTCACCGTCTCTGTAGTTCTGCCTTTTCTAGAATGTCACAGAGTTGGAATCATACAGCGTGTAGCCTTCTCAGACTGGCTTCTCTCACTTAGTGACATGCATTTCAGGTTCTTCCGTGTCTTTTCGTGGCTTGATGGCTCATTTTTTCTTAGTGCTGTACAATATTCTGTTGTCTGGATGTTTGTTTCTCCATTTACCTACTGAAGGACGTCTTGGTTACTTCCAAGTTTTGGCAATTATTAATGAGGCACACATTTTTTAAGAGTAAGGATGCTCTTTTCACATAACCACTAAACCATAATTACACAAAATTAACAATAACTCAGTATATCACTCAATATCTTGTTCATATCAAATTTCAATCCAGAATTCCTTCAAGGTCACATACTGCATTTGGTTGTTTTGCCTCATTAGTCTTTTGTTTAGAACAGTTCTCTGCCTTTTTTTGTTTGTTATTTGTGACCGATTTTTTTTTTAAGAGTCCAGACCAGTAGTCTCCCACTTTGAATTTGTTTGATTGCTTCCTCACGGTTTGATTTGGTTTCAGTAGTTTTTGGCAACATTTCCAAGTGCATGATGTCATAATGTCAGCTTTCCCGGCTTTGTTGCTGATAAGCTCCATGACTTGAGTGAGGTGGTGATGGCTGGAGCCCTCCGTTGTAGAGGGACATTTTTCTCTTTGTGTAATCTGTGGAGGGATACTTTGAGACCATGTAAATTTTTTGTTTTCCAGTGGTTTTGGAATCCATTGATAATTATTGACTAAACTAATTATTACATTGGGGGTTGCAAAATGTTGATTTTCTAATTCTATTCTGCTTTCTACATTTTCCCCCATTTTTTGCTTATCATGATAGAATCATGACCCTTTCAGTTTTCTGACATCCGTGTCATCATTATTCTTTTTGTTTAGCATGCTTTTTAAGGCCTCTTTTGTTGTTTTCCTGTCTCCTGAAGATGTTCCTATGAGATGAAGGGGAAGAGGTAGTATCTGCTGTCTACCCCGGTGTGATAGACGGGGAAACTAACACAAGAAATCGATCACTTTTTTTAAGTTCCAGTGTGGTCAGGGACAAAGAAATCAGAATTCTGATCTGACCGTTTCACTAACCAGTGTCCATTTCACCAGATGTAACTGACTTGAATACTGCTCTGAATGCTTCGATTCCCTGTTCATATTTACTTTTTATTAGTAAGAGATGAGTTCGACTAATTTGGCTTTAATGAGATAAATGACAATGTATTACAATTGTGTCTTTTGATTTTTTTTTTGTATATCATCATTTTACACAGATAGAGAGTAGAAAACTGTCATTTTAATAGCTATGCAGTATTCCAGTGTCAGATTGCCATAGTTTACTTCTCTATTTCCCTTTTCTCGAGGATGGTGGAGATACAGTAAGCAGCATTTTGCAAACTAATTTGGCAATGGAACGTCTTTTCTCCAAAGAAGTTGTGTACATCCTCTTCTTTCAAGCCTTTCCCTTTACCTAGGGGGCATGATTTGTTTCAGCAGGTGGTCATTTAAATGTTTAATAAAATCAAGAGTGAGGCAAGGGCTGCCATGAATGGTTGTGCAGGTGTGTAATACATAATCCAGGGTGCACTATTTACATTATAGTGTTTGTGAACAGTGCCCCCTGGAATTGTGCAATATACAGTCCAAGTGGTCCTATACAAGGGACTCTGGTAAGTTGTATTGTTTTTGTCAGTTGAAAGCAATAAAATTTTGGAAGAGGAGGTAATTTACATATATGGTCAGAGACGATATAAAATAGAATCGTTATATTTAAAAATTCTTATACTTAAAATACCTTCTACTTGGAATTTCTGTGGTATGGCAAGTTTTGACGATGGCTTTCATAAGCCTTTTTAAAATTGATTATAGTCTTGAAATTTAGCAGCGTGTGTTAGTCATCGTAGGTTTACAGCTGTACTAAAGAAGCTTGTATTCTCTGTGGCCTGGCCCAATAAGGTTTATTTTTTCTCCCAGGCACATCCAGTGTGGGTTGTAAAAAGCATGGGCTCTGCACCACACATTCATTCAAGGACTCAGGTCTTTGAATCTGTTGGCTCCTAAGTCAATCCTCTGTGATCTTGGAGTCCTTCACTGGCTCCTCTGCCTCTGATTGGCAGATGAGGAGAGAGTGTGTGAGGAAATGTGCAGGTAACTTGGGAGGGGTATCCCTTGCCTCCACCCACATGTACCCGCTCACTCAATTGGCCCCACCCAACCACAAGGGAAGCTGGGAAATGTCTCTCTGTGTGCCTAGGTGAAAAAGGCACTGGTGTTTAGAAACAGGCATGAGTCATTATTGCAAGGCTGACCTCTGTTCTCTATTTTGTTTCTTCTCCAGGAGACTTCTTGGCATCATCACAAAAAAGGATGTTCTGAGACATATGGCCCAGATGGCAAACCAGGACCCTGAATCCATCATGTTTAATTAGAAACAAGATGGCACTTATTTTGAGAAAAACAACAGCTATGTCATTTTAAAAAAAAATAAACAAATGATATGTTATTATCCTAATGAACTATCATGTGCTGAGGGCAACAGAAACAAAAGCTTTGTTTGAAAGGAAGGAAAGAAAGATGAAACCTTTTTAAAAAAGAATACATCAATGAGTAGGCATTTTATAGCTTTAACCCCTTATGAGTTTCAAGCTGTGTTTCTTAATGAGTTTACTAACTGCTATGGGGGCATGTGGGTGGGTGTAAACGATGTGGTTTGTAAAAGGACATAGAACACAAATGCTGAATCAAGAAATGTTTGCCCTTCTGTTCAAGGCTGATGTTTGTGAAGCTTTGAGTCCTAAGGGATATTGGCATGTCAGCGTCCTTATTTATTGGTTCCTGAAGTTTTGCTGCTATATTACTGAATCAGACTAAAGGTATTTGCACGCACTTTCTTGGAAAAGAAAAATAAATTAATTTGAATATAGTGAAAGCTGCAAGTATGCTGGTGGGTTCACTCATGACCATCCCATTTCTTGCTCATGTTCTCAGTCTATTATTTTGCTTGTCCATCAGTTTCTAAACCAACATCAGGCTCGCCTGCTCTGATGGGCATGAAGAAATCACTTCTCTATGCAAGACCAGCATCTTGGGACTGCCTGACGAACTATTGGAGAACTTAGTGCTGTACTATATTTCCTCTCCTACAAAGGGATTCATCTGTATTGTTAGAGTATGCTCACCCAATCATTGATTTACATCCCTATTGCCTATGCTTCATTTATTTATTGGCGTTGCCTGTGCATTCTTAAATATTGATCAGTCCAACACTTTCTATGGGCCATATCCTCTATGCTGCCAGCTTGCCATAAGTTCTGAATAGCATATACAAGAATCAAAATAGTTTACCCAGTGTTGCTACTTATTTTTCCTCTCAGGTCTTATTAAATATGGCTGCAGAGAGGGTGAGGCATACGAGTTCTCAGTGGGAACTCCTCCAAATGGATTGCAAGAGAAATACTAAATTGATTCTAAATCTGTTCCATTCTCTTCTCTGTAGGATGCAAAATGCCCAGCTGTAATGTGTAAGCATGCACTTTCATACCAGCAATCAGAGCACAGAAGGACAGAGTTAAATTTTAGACAGCCAATTTGAGCATTGGGCGTCTTTATGTTGAACCTAATGATGCATTTCTTCTTTTAGTCAGGACTTCTGTGTTTTCTGGGGGAAGGAATTAAGCTGTGTTTTTTTCGGTCCACAGTCATCTGCATACGAGTTGTCCTGTGTGCCCTTTCTCTTTCATCTTTGTTCTTTCTTTGTCACTGCATTGTCCTCCTCACCCTTCTCCATCTCTTCATTGGATATTGATGTATCAGGTATGCATTTGGCTGCAAATCATAGAAAACACAAGGAACAGTGATAGGCTGAATAGAAATCTGGGGCTGGGCACTCAAGGCTATCTCATGTCATCATGAGTCTACACTTTTTGGTCTTTCTTTCACCATCCTTTCTCCTGGCTTCCTGCCTCATAGTCACAAGATGGTTACTGAATTGCCAGGTATGATGTCTGCTTTCTAAGCAGGAAGAGGCAAATAACAGGGGCAGTGATAACATCGAAAAGCAAAGCTCTCCCAGAGACGCCTGCTTTACCCCATTGGCTAGAATTCTGTCACATGGCTCCCCAAGCTGTATGTGAGTCCGGGAAGGACTGTGCTTGCCATGGTGTATTACCCTCTGAACAAGATTTCGATTCTCTTAATAAGGAAGCGGGGATTCGTCCTTGGAAGGGGAGTGTTGTCTGCTGTATTGGATGCCATCGTTGTGTCCCTGTCATTGTCCTTCCTGTCTTCTTTCCTCTTTCTTGCTGAATCCCTTTGAACACTCTCTTCTAACCTTAGAATACATCACTTCTCTCTCAGATTTGACAGAGACCTCCCAATCAGAATCCATAATTTCTCATCCTAATAAAAATGTTCATTTTAGATATAAATCTAGCTACAAGAGGATTTCTGTGAAAAGTTCTAATTGATGTAAGAGAATAGACTGATATGTTCTCTGGGTTAAAAAAAATTTAAGTCAGATTATGCTGACAAACTATGGAAAATTTGTTTCTGTAATTTGTCCCCTCCAAAATAATATCAGATAGCCGCTTCAGCATGGAAATATCGGTCAATAGTAGAGAATTCAGTCTTTGGACCTACAATAGAATGAAATTTGTTGTCTCATTTGCAGCACGTAGATACTGAGTAATAGATCCTAATATTAGTGTTGTTATTGGGTTTCCATGGAACATACGCAAGTGAAGCTGGTTTATCCTGTACTTTAAATCCTGAAAAAACCTTAAGGATTGCTTCATGTAGTTCCCCTTTTATTCCCACATGGCCTCCCAAAAGAGTATTAGTCATAGCCTGGATTTAGATAATCCAGGATGCCCTTTTAGCTGAAAAAGGAGCTGAAGGGAACACGAAACAGTGAACAGTAGCCAAAGGTCAATGCCATCACAGAATTGCCTCCTCCAGCTGAGGCCATGGAAGGATGAGGGGATAGTTCACGCTGGGCCAAGGTCACCAAGGGCAATTGTGTCTTTCTCCCCAATGCTTAGCGTCTGTGAATTCACAGGAATCGGTTGGGAGTGTTACTGGACTTACATAACCTAATCTTGTTTTCCTTCACAAGTTGAACCTCTAATTTGTTGTGGGCTTCAGACTCTCCTCAACTGAAGGCCAGGGTCAGACAGGCAGGTTAAGGTCAAGGATGGGGGAGTTTGCAATGGGGACTACTAGAGCCAATTGCCTTCCTCCCCTGGAGCCTTAACTCAGCCCTGTGGTCCACTCAGCCATTGGCCAAGCTCCGTGGGGAACGTGCTGCTGAGCTCTTGCTCACTCGTTCTTGTAAAAGTGCGTGGGATTCTGAAGGTACTTGCTGTGTCCAAATGGGGAACTTCATCCACTTTGCCTGGTGATGGGATGAGCGAGATGAACAGAACTGGGATGTGGAGGTGAAAGAAACGTTTTCCAGAATAATGTTTTTCTTTTCTTTTCCAGAGCCAAAGGCTTTAGACATTTGTAGAACTTTCTGGATTCTTTCTGAGTCAGTTTTTTATGTAAATGAACATAAATACATAATGGAAAAGGAATTCTCTAATGAGGCACATCAACCCGTTTGTTGCTCTCCCTCTCTGTTACTGAGGCACTGTGTTGTAAAAGGACAGACACTAAATAAAGAGTGTACTGAAAGTGATGTGTGGGTTTCCTTGCTTTTCAGTGCGTCCCCTGGGCATGCAGGTGTGCGCATGGCTGTTAGAGAAAGGGAATGTGTTAGAAGCAAATCAGTATTCAGTGTTTGCTGTTACTTAGAACCAGGCAACCTCAAATTTCTCAATTCAGTCCTTCCCAAAGACCTTACAAAGGAGAAGACAGGTCGGTAGATATATTTTTGGCCCCAATAAGTGACAGAAAGTTAAAAACTTTGAGCAGTTTGTATCACTTAGGTGAGAACTGGTTACTGTAAATGATCAACACGTGCAAATGCTGCTTAGTAATATTAGCAGATGCTGGGCTGGAAATGATAAGACACCCGAGGAGAACTGGTGAATTGCCTCATTGTCATAGTATGCCCTCGTTTTCTTCTCACACGTGCAGTGTTTTATCAGACTCGGTTTCCAACTTTTGCAATGGTTTACATGAGCGGGGAGCCTGTGTATCTAACTTGGGGAACACTAAGCAGACTCCATTTTCAGTGGTGCGGTCATAACGATTTATTCATGTCCACTGTGTGCTGGGAACAAGTGGACATGAATAAATCGTTATGACTGAAAATGGCAACTGGACCTGGAGCTGAGCTGCGCCCTCCACAACTAAGACTGAAAGGACAACAACTTGAAGCTGAACGGCACCCTCCACCACTAAGATTGAAAGGACAACAACTTGACTTGGAAAAAATCCTGGAAATGCACACTGTTCCCCAATAAAGTCCTGTTCCCCTTCCCCAATAAAATCTTTAAAAAAAAAAAAAGATTGTCATGCAAGATTGTGACATCAGTTCAGTCAGCTTTAAAATCCCCTGTTCCTAGCCTGATGGTTGATGGCCAAATAAAAGTTCAGCCTGGGGCTATACATTTCCAAGGTTGGGGTAGGATCACGGTCCCCAGGCCACCTATGTGTCTGCCCTGTGCTCAGAACCTGGGGAGGACAGCTTGGGTAGTGGTCTAACATTCATTCTTGCATCCTTTTTTAAAAAAAATCTAACAAAGGCAATTTTTTCTGTTAATAGTACTTTTAAATTTAATTTTATTAAATTTATTGGGGTGACATTGGTTAATAAAATATAGGTTTCAAGTGTACATTTCTATAATACGTCATCTGTATATTGCATTGTGTGTTCACAACCCTAAGTCAAGTCTTCTTCTGTCTGCATATATTCGACCCCCTTTACCCTCTTCTACCTTCCCCCACCCCCTTTTCCCTCTGGTAAATACCATATTGTTATCTGTATCTATGAGTTTTCGTTTGTTTCTTTGTCTTGTTTGTTCATTTGTTGCTTTCAGTTTTATATCCCATATATGAGTGAAATCATATAGTTCTTGATTTTTCTGTCTGTCTTATTTTGCTTAGCATGATATTCTAAAGGTCCATCCATGTTGTTGCAAATGGCAGTATTTCATCTTTTTTATGGCCAAGTAGTATTCCATTGTGTATATATACCACATCTTCTTTATCCAATCATCTATCGAAGGACACTTTGGCTGTTTCCTTGTCTTGGCCATGTGAATAATGCTGCAAGAACATAGGGATGCATATTATCCTTTCTTTGAACAGAAAATTATTTATTACTTTGGAAATCATAGGGTTTGAATTATGTTCTTCCCCACCAGGTTTTTCTATTTTGCAATTTTTAACTTGACAGAAAATTTTGAAAAATAGCTCAAAGAATGTCCACACACCTTTGACTTAGAAGAGGCAGTGAGAGGAGTCCCTCTGATGAAGGGAGGGAGCCAGCCCCGGGGACTGCTTGGGGAGGATCCATCCTCAGTAGAGGGGCAGCAAATGCAAATGTCCTGAGATAGAAATAGGCCTAGCCTGCTGGGGGCGGGTCCATCAGGGGTGAATGGCTGCAGGATGTGTGGTCCTTGGGGACGGAGTGAAGGTATTTGAAGTTGGTTTTGTTTTTCCTTTTGGGGGGAAGGATAGACACAATCAGATGCTTCAGGGTCTTGTAGGGCCAGGTAAAGACATGGGATTCAGAGGAATGACATGATTTGATTTGCATTGTACACAAACCATTTTAGCTATTGTATAACAAGACTAGAAGAAGGAATCTGGCTAAAAGGCTCTTGCCAATAGGTGAGTTATGGCGGCTTATCCTAGAGAAATTCTTGAATTCTGGGTATATTTCCAAGATAGACCCAATAGATTTGCTGGTGGAGTGGAGATAAAATAGTACAGCGAAGTTGCCATTTACTGAGATGGTCTAGATTAGGTGAGCAGCTCCATTTTGGAAATGCTACTTTGGAGCTATCTATTGGACACTCAAGTCCAGAGTTCAGGGGAATAGTTAAGGTTGGAGACAAATCAAGCCGTTGACATATAAGTGGTATTAAAGCTACGCTTGGAAACTTCTGTGGTTTAATGCAATCCTAAGAGTAAATAGAACCAACTTTCTAACAGAGTTTCAATATGGAGTTTTTAGGGAGTCACACTGATTTAGACGACTGCACTTGAATGATAGCTGCATTGCCTCTTGGCTGTGACAAAGGGATTGAACCTCTCTGAGCCTGGGTTTCCCCATCTCTGTAGAGTGAGCTACTGCTCTTGACCAGTAGAATGGCTGTGAGAATTAAATGAGATAATCACTGTAAAGCACTTGGCATGGAATAGACCACACACATGGTAGATATTGTCATCTTCTCAGGTTATGAATCCTTCCCCGTAGCTTTAATTGGAAATTAATTTTCATGTTTTTAAAGGGCGTATTACACCTTAGTCTAATTATAAGGCCCCTAAAAGTAAACATAGATTGGACTAACCAATTGCCTTTGTTTCCAGCTCTTCCTGTGGTCATTTTTAAAAAAAAATGAAAACAAATAAACAAAATCTCAGATCTCTTAAGGGATGTCAAAAAAACTTCTCTGCAACTCCAAATTAATGGGAAATTGTTGGAAAAGAAACCACTTGGTAGGAAACCCCATTTCTTATATTGGCTTGGAGAGTAGAAAAGCATAAATACGTGTGGATACTGAACTCTTGGTTAGCTTAAAATACAGAGCAAGAGTTCATGAAACACAAAACCGGATACAACTTGCTTATTTACAGACAATGTAAAACCCAATACACACTACACTTCCAGACAGAGAAAAGTCTCACCGGCATGGTGTTAATGAAACAATAATTCTCATTAGTAAAACTCATGAAAGACCAGCCTTTTGTGGGATATTTCCCTTCAACACGATGTATTTAAAAACCAGAGGGGGAGAATCAACGAGCAGGATTTGTGCATCAGGTTTAATTCTGGGAGCTTAGCTCGAGCGAACCGGCATGGCCTTGCAAATAAATTATCTGGGTCGGGCAGGCTTCTTCTTGGGCTTTCAGGAGCTGAGACAGGACCAGAAACTTCTATGTCCTCCCGGGACAGTGCAGTCCGGCCGAACACAGCGAAGCCTGGTGTGCTTGTTGTTACAGCTCTTCCCCAGTTCACCGGTAGTTAATTGGCTAGAAAGAAGCTACCATATGTGAAGGCAGATAGGGAGCATCTATTTTTGGCAGTTCCTCAACATTGCATTTCATTAAAGAAATGGTTTTTTCTTTACGAACGAGCAGTAAGCAAAGAACACCTTGTGGGGATTTCCAAACCCTGTTACTCAGGGTTTGGCTCATAGAATGAAGGGAGCAATTTCTGTATTCCAGCATTTGTTATGGAACACATATTTCAAAGATTAAACAGCCGTCCTCAATCCAAACAGATTCTGTCAGAGAAATTGAAAACAAATACATATATTCTCGTCGTGCCGGTTGCCTGACAGGTTGAGTACAGAGGGCGCTTGCTGGCGATAGAACATTCCCGACTTCTGCGGGGCTCCAGGTTCCTTTCACACACACACACTCACTCACTCTCAGGACTTCCACCTGTTCCCAGCCGATACTAATCCAAGTGGAAATGGGAGCTAGCTAGCTTCCTTTTTGATGAACAGGTTTCCTTTTCTGATGTTTCTCAAACTTCAGTCTGTCCCCAGAAAGGCTAGAGCATTTCCAGGAATGGCTGTGAGTGGTTTACACAATCACCAAGGAACTTTCTCCAGGACGTTGCCAGGTGCCCCATTACTCTATGGGGCAGGAGTCTCAACTAGTTATTCAAGAGCTGAGAGAACTGCTAGGTCTTCAGGCGGTGGGGATCCTCTTCCCAAAGCGCTTCCAGGAGACCGCGTTTCTGCAGGATGCGGCTAGGTGCCCAACGAACGAACAGAGAGGATTCTGTGGCTAACTAACTTGGTAAGTCCCATCTCATCGACTGGGGCTCCGAGGACCAGGGCTCGGGGAGCACCGCGGTGGGGGCAGGAGTGTGAGGGTCCGGGAGTTTTGCTGAGTTTTTCAGAAAGCTGGGTGAACATCCCTGGTGCCAGGCAAAGACGCGGTGGGGAGTCGAAGGCCTGGGGACAGGCTTTAGCGTGTCTGGCTGGCTGGGGAAGAGTGTCCCCCATCTTTAAGCAGAAAGTAACAACGTAGAGAAAGGGGACATTTGCCTCTTTCTGAGGCCCTAATGGTGCACCGGAAGAGTGCAGACATCTTACTTGGGAGTACATCTCACCCCAACGGGGTATTTTGAAGTGAATGACTTCAATTCGGCCGGCTGTGTGATTGGCCCTGTCCCCCTTCCTCAGTTATGTCCCACTTGCAGTCCACACACGTGAGCATGAGTAGAAAATGGATTTTGCTTCTTACATATCATTAGAAAGACTCCCAGCTGGTTTCTTGAGTCAACTTTGAACACTTTTGTGTCTTTATTGAAAGTTTGTATCTTTATTGAAAGTTGAGAGCCATGGTTGGCAAACTACAGCACATGGGTCAAATCCAGCCTGCCACCTGTTGTGTTAAAAAAAAAGTTTTCTTGGCACACAGCCACACCCAATCGTTTCCGAATTGTCGGTGGCTACTGTTAAGCTACAGTGGCCGGTTGCAGTAGTTGCAGTAGAGGCTGCGTAGCCTGCAAAGCCTAGAATATTTACTGCCTGGTCCTTTATAGAAAAAGTTTGCTGACTCCTGGCTTACAGTAGATTAGCGTCACCAAACCACTGGCTAGCCATCAGGAGTAATTTAAATTTCTTTCCTACACTGGGTGGAAAATATGAAGAGCTTTTAAAATAGAAGCAAGGAAAGACATGCGTGTTGGTGGAATGAGATGAACAAGTTACAATGCTTTGCTGTCTTCCAAGTTTCTCTCACAGCTTAATTTGTGCCAGAAATCTCTGTCCTGATTTAGATATTAACAGAAGTAGGTATTGGTGACCTCTGTTAAAATTTAAATGTGTTTTAAAAGTGTTTTCTGTGAGGGAAAGTGACACCTAACATTTGACTAGCACTTTGTCATTTACGAGGGGGTTTTCACATTCATTTGTGTTTACTCCTCTCGATGGTCCTATGAAGTAAAAGTTATGATACCCATTGTTCAGAAGCAGCAGCTGAGGCTCAGAGAGTGTAAGGCACAGGAGAATCACCTGTGCAGCTCTTACAGCACACCGGTGCCCTGGGGACATGCCCTGACATTCTGATTTGATCCATCTTGGGTGCAGTCTAGCATCAACTATATAAAGGGCTGCCTCAGGATTAAGGACCCCTGGCTCTGGGCACTTGTCCAAGTTGATACAGCTAGATGGTGGTCTGACTAGAACTCAAACTTGGCTCTTCTGGGTGACTTTAAGAGCTCTTCTTGGTGACTTCCATGAACTTTTCCACCAGATTAATCTCTGAGCTGAACTGGTTGGCCAAACTCAGAGGTTCTCGAAGTACAGCCCCTGGACCAGCAGCAGCAGGGTCAGCTGACAGTTTGTTAGAAATGTACATTTTCTGCCCCACCCTGGGCCTATTGAGTCAGACAGTCAGGGGACAGAGCCTAGGCATCTGAATTTTAACAGCTGATTCAGACGCAGCTGAAGTATAAGAACACACATCTGGAACACGCACTGCCTCTGGGAAGTGAGCCCTAGGTGGAGAGGGGCAGAATGAGCATGAGAAGGGATGGAAAAAGTTAATCCATGGCTGTTTCGCCAAGTACAAAGACACCAGGACAGCAAAAAGAAGACAAGATCTCACCAGCAGGTCGAGGTTAGCCTCGGCTAACTCACGTTTTTACCATGGGCAGCTCTGAAGGTATTAGCAAGAACTCATGCATTCCTTTGCTGTGCTGGCAAGTCAGAGGGTTTTTTGTTTTGTTTCCTTTTTTGTTTTTTAAAGTTTTGGGTTTTTCTGAATTAAGCACTTTGTAGAGATGAACATTCTCCAGTGATTAAATGAGCCCCCTTCTGCTTGGAACCAAAGTCACATTCTTTGCTTCGATTTCAGCCCAGGTGCTCCTTTTTAATTACATTTTGTATTCAACTGTTCAGCCATCCCCTTCCCAGAGAGGGCTGGCCCCCTAATCACTACAGTGCTTTCGCCCCTGCAGCTGGAACTTCAAAGGCCCCAGAAGCCATATTGTAATGTGAGCTCCAAATTGTCCCCGAGATGGAACACAGAGAGGCATCATCAGTCAAGGCTCGTCAAGGGGAGGGGACACCGCGGTGTGGTATGGGGGTGAAAGAATCCAGCCTCAACCTCCGCCCCTCTCACAGCCTCCCCTCCAAAGCATTGCCACTACCAATCAAACACCGCACCAAGACCTACATAATTCAAGGCTGTGCACTGGTCGCCCAGAGCGAGGGGACAGACGTACATGCCCCGGGAAAGAATGTTTGTTTCAACCAAACGTACACAGCACCAGCTGCCAACGGGAGAAGAAAAGCAGAGAGGGGGACTCCCGCAGACTGACATGGGAAAGTATAAACAGTGATTACAGACTCCAAGAAAGGGCTGTTGTTGGGTGAAATCACATCATCTGAGCTGGGTTTTGTTTTTGCAATTACTGGACTTAGAGAATATAACTGCAAAGCACATGCTGTTTCCAAGATGGGTGGGACCATGTGAGCTCATGATGGTTTCAGGGCTGCACTTTGACTTCAAGTTTGATTCTAGGAGTTCACGAGAGCAGGCCTTGCTGTATTTTACATAGTAGCTTAATTTTAAGTCCCAAAGCACAATCGCTGGAAGCAGATGTGGTAACTTATGGTTCCATTTTACTTCTTCAGCCCAGAGCTAATATAGAGTATTGATTCCTAAAGTGGGAATTCTGAAGGTGAAAAGTGGCGATGGCTTTCTTCATCTCAAATCTGTGAGTTTCTCAAGGTCAAGAAGCTATGCCTCCATTGCCTTCCTTTAGTGCCAGTTCTAGTGTCTTATATATTGATGGTCATTGTTACATATTTTTAAAGAACAAATAAGTGCTGAAAACTTGTTCTTTACTTGTGATCTTTTAGAGTAATCAACAAAGTAATCCTGGCAGAGTTTTCTGGAGACATAGAGCATTTCCCCAAAAGAGACTGATCCACCATTGCATTAAAATGTCACACAAAACACTCCATGTCAAAAGAAAATGGTAATTGGCTTGGTAATTGGTAATTGGTCTGAGAAGGACTGGCTGCTCTGCTGAAAGATCTTGAACTTCCAAGGAAAGAATGTGAAAGTGGAGTCTGAAGACTCTCCATGCCCTGGTATCTTTGATCAAACTGAACCTGCAAAGAAGTGTGGCAGGCTCTCAGTGCTGCAGAGACTAACAGCTCAGGAAATCCATGCCCATGACGTTACTGAACATGTCACATCAAAGGGACAAATGCCCCACTGATTGGAAAATTCTTTTGGTGTTCAATGTTGAGAGAGAATAGAAATGAGATTAAATTTCAGTATTTCTGGATTTGGTTAATAGATTCTCTCTCTCTCTCTCTCTCTCTCTCAAGTATAAGAACTTTAAGTAATTCTGTTTACATAGTAGAAAAATAGCCAAAAGGTGCATCTAATAGCGAAGTCTGTAGGGGAATAAAAATATAGCTATAGATAGAAAGAGCTTCATAATTTTTAGAGAAGTGACATTCAAGATGGCTGAAGTTCACCGCTCAAACAGTCCCACAGGGAGACTCTGGGTTTGTGGGCAAATCCCAGGACACTGTTTGCAACTTGACTTCTTTCTTGAGGATTCAAAGAGGCTGAGGCAAAATGTTGCTTTTGCAGCTCTGTGCCTCTGGTCATGCCTTCAAAGCACCAGTAACTTACGTCCTCACCAAATTGGTGGGCTAATTCAAGAAGGTATACTACTTCATTCTGGATAATAACAACAAATATTTCCTGAACACGTATTCTGCCAGTTACACTCCAGGCTGAGTACTTTTTACATTCACCACGTTTTTGAAAACTCACTCTGAGTTGAGTAGGCCATGTTTCCCCCACTGTACAGAGGAGGGCGGTGGGGGTTGGGGGTTCCCAGGAGCTCACTCAGCTAGAGCGAGGCAGGGCTCTACTCCGAAACCAGGCAGCCTGATTCTGGAGCCCACGCACTAAGCAGCAATGATTTTGTCACCCTCTTTTTGGAAATAGCCTAATTTTTTCCCTAGAGATAGAGCTGAAATTAGCATCTCGATTTAACTGGTAGTGGAAGAGCCAAGAGTCAGAAGGCAAAGTGGCACCTGTGTATTTTCCCCTGGAAACATGACTTTGTGAAGGAGGGCCTCCCTCAGTGTTTGTTGGACACTGGACTTGACCTCCCTCCTCACAAAGAAATGAAGATTACAATTCTCTTCATGTTTAGTGATCAGAATGGGCTTTAAAAAGTTTCTGCTCATGTCCAGTGGTTGTTCAAAAGAAAGGTACTGGTTATTTCTGCTTTTCAACTCCCTCTATCCGGTTGCCATCTCTGTCTGCCTCGCAGGTCAATGGCTGTAGCCTGGCTACAGTTGGCCCAATGGCTGGCTAGCATTTACCGATTCAGGGGTCACTTCCTGTTCGATTGGAAGATTCCTTCCCTTTAGAGTTTAGAGGGTGTAATGCTGACACAATGGTTCTCAACCAGGGGTGACTTTGCTCTTCAGGGGCCATTTGGCAATATCTGGAGATATTTGGGATTGTCACAACTGGAGGAGGGAGCAACTGGCATCTAGTGGGTTGTATTAGTTCCCTGATGCTGCTGTACTATCACAAACTGGGTGGCTTAAAATAACACAGATTTATTCTCTCAATTTCTGGAGACCAGAAGTCC
Source organism: Rhinolophus sinicus (assembly GCF_036562045.2). Taxonomy (NCBI): domain Eukaryota; kingdom Metazoa; phylum Chordata; class Mammalia; order Chiroptera; family Rhinolophidae; genus Rhinolophus; species Rhinolophus sinicus. Next base: position 7,532,615 of record NC_133768.1, read on the forward strand.
AAAAGATGTTGGCAGAGTCGGTCCCTTCTAAGACTCTGAGGGGAATTGGTTTCATGCCTCTCTCGTAGCTTATGGAGGCTGCTGGCCATCTTTGGTGTTCTGCGGCTTGTGGTTGGATCACTCCAGTCTCTGCCTCCACCTTCAGGGGGCCTTTCCCTGTATGTCTCTGGGCCACCAATTTCCCTTCCCTTTCTCTTATAAGGATACCTGCCATCGGATTTAAGGCCTATGCTAAATCCAGGATGATCTCATCTCGAGATCCTTCACTTAATCTATCTGCAAAGACACTGTTTTCCAATAAGGTCATGGTCACAGGTACTGGGTGCTAGGACTTGGACATATTTTCTGAAAGGGACACAATTCACCTCACTGTATAAGTAGAAGCCAGAGATGCTAAGAACCACCTTACAGCACACAGGACAGCTCCTGCCACGTAGGTGGAGAATCCCTGCTCAGCCATGAGTGAGAAATGTGATGATTGGGGCAGGGAACATCTCTTAGTGTGCTAAAAGTCCTTGAGCCAGCTGTCACGTGCAGTGTGACCCAGCACAAGCCATGCAGGCAGACGCCAGCTGTCACTGCCCCCGTTCTAGGGTATGAATGATCATTTCCAATGCGTAGAGCCCATTTGTGCCCAGTAGGTGGCATTCAAATACCCAGTATAACCAAGGCTGGTGTGCAGATAACACAAAAGGTAGGGAATTAATGCAGCTTTCAGAAGTGTGTGTATTCCGGTATATAAATATATAGTTTATGTCTCTTTTGAATGCATATTAAGAACTTCTGATTTTCCAAGATAGGCTCTCGAGGCTTTCCCTTTCTTCAATCCCCTCCTCACCTTCATGATAAATCTCTTGGAGAAAATGTTTTATGAAAATTTATACCAGGATCTCAAACTTTTTCTGTAAAGGGCTAGGTAGTAAGTATTTCTGACTTTGTAAACCAGGAGGCAAAACTGAGGCTCCTATGTAGGTTCTGATATAACAAGAGAGAGAAGTCTTGCCACACCCTGCCCCATTTGCCTAGGTGGCTGGTCTTGGGTGCTGGGCAACTTTGTGCCCAATACCATCTGCTGGAGACCCCCCAGAGGAAGAGTGACTAGCCCTAGGGTTGTGGTGGGGGGTTGAGGGATGGGGGGCACGCTGCCTTGATCAGTTTTACCCTCTGTCTCAGTGACCCCCAGGTCCCAGCACATGTTTCTCTCCTCCTGAAGAGCCAAACCATCAATGTAGGCAGCTGGCTGGAGGGTCCTCGGCTGCTCATTGCCCAGCAGTTGCCAACAGCAGAAACCCCAATGTGTAGTTGGCAACCAGTATGGACCCTGAGCAGCAGCCACTTCTGGGAGCAGAGGGGGATAGGGGGGTGGGTGGTTATACCCTGACTGGTCTGGCTCACAGCATCAGTCTGCTTCAGTGATGTCTGTGGGCCATACAAACATAGGTGGCAGTTGGATTTGGCCCGTGGGCCATAGTTGGCCAGTCTCTGCTTTGACCATAGGGCAGATACTCAATTAGTCCTTTTTGGCTTGACAAACTGTACACATCATTTGCAAAATCATGGTGTTGAAAGCAGCAAAATCCATCTGACGCCTTATGCTAAGTTAGTCCACGGGTTTTTGTAGCTAGTACATCAGGGCTCAGAAAAATGGGTGCTGCAAATCCTCTGTGTGCAGGCCAAGGAGATACCCAGAATCAGGGAAGTGACTGGAATGTTTTTGCCTTTTGCATTTTGAAGGTCAGCTTCTCCACTCCTTCTACATCCCAACCATCTTGCAAGCACTAGGGCTCAGATTTGATTTATTCTTGTGATACACAGCTTAGTTTTGGCAAACTAATGTTTTAGGAATGGTGACCAATAAATTTATCTTTTACTATATAATCCTCAAAGGCAAATATTAGAAGCAGTAGTTTTGGAAAGAATAAAAGAGCAGAGAACCCCAAAATCCAGTTTCAAATGTCATCGTGGACTACATGCCACATGCCCAACCGTCTCTCATTTGCAAGATGGACATGTTGTTTAAGACAAAATGCCTTCTTAGTCAAAGCCCCAGAAAACTCTCTGCTATCACAGTAGAAACTGCTGTCTGTCAGTAACTATTCTTTCCTCACATAGAGACTTCGTTAAAATGCCTTCTCAAAAATCAGCTGTCACCTTCCATTTTATTCAGCTAACCTCATACTGTATCCGCCAGATGAGCCCTTACTTGCCTCCTCTCTCAGCCAAGTTAGATCAGGTTTGCGGACTGTCAGCTCTTTCCCTGGCCCCTTTTAAGTCCCTCCTGATGCAGTTTCAGCACGACTGCAGAGCCTGGGGACCTTTCCCGAGTCCTTAGTTGTGCACAAATTCAGAACTAAGTAAATTTCAGGCCTGCCGTCCTGCCATGGAAGTGATCAACAACCACCAGAAACTCAAGAGGTTTTCTCATGGAAAAAAAGGAAATCAAAGATAACAAATGAGAGACTTGAGCCGAGGAAAGGGGGCAGAAATTGGGTTTCAGACCTCAAAAACCGTGTTCCTGTCTCAGTCAATAGTCTTTAGTGATCTGATTGGTGCTGACAAGGGGACTATCTTGGCGGGGGGCTTGACTCTCAGAGACGTGGCTGAAGATGCTCAAAGGGCTTGCTGTCACTCCCTCATCCAGATCCTGGATCCTTCTTTACCTTCTGACGCACCTGAAATTTTACTGCTGAGATTTCTTCTGGCCTCTGTAACATAGCAACAAGGAGCAATGTCCTCCTCCAACCCATAAATACAGGGCTCGCCGCGCTCCAGGCTTGGCCTTCTCGTCTGTGCAAGCTCACCTACTGTCAGTTTTGCCCATGTCTCCTGAATCCTGGCCTTGACCTGTCGCTGAAACTCCAGATTGGCTTCTCTAACTTCCTGTTTGGATGCAGCTGGAGGTTCCTGAGGCACTTTGAATTCAACATGCTATCTAAAAGAGACACACTTTATGTTTACACCTCTGAGAGATTGCAAGATTTGGCATATGGTTGTATGTGGGCGGAGCCATCGATGACGCTTCCTCTTACTGGCGCTGACTGCGAGGATGGAGAGGTGTTGGGAAGGTGGAAGTGGTGGTGATGTGATGGGGGTGATAAACAACTTAGAAGAGGAGAATTTAGCTGTGGGGGAAGTTCTTTTTTGGTTGCAAATCACAAAGACTCAACTCAAACTAGCTTAAACATGCACACACAGCAAAGAAAGAAAAAGAAAAAGAAGCTTTGTAATTTTATTGGCTTAAGAAACTAGGAAGTCCAAGGGAGTAGTTTCAGGAGCAGTTGGATCCAGGAGTTCAAAAGTGTTATCTGTCATAGAATGGGTTACTTCGTAAAAGACCCTGAGGCAAAGGCTTGTGTGCTGGTAGTTTATTTGGGAGCAACATTGAAAAGGAAAAGCACAAGAATGAACTGAAAGATGCATGAATGAGTTGTCTGGCACGATGGGAAACTGGAGCTTGATGCCGTGGGATCTTCCGGAGAGCCTTATGGAGCACATCCCAGCATTGTCCTTCTCGGAGACAAAACGAGGAAACATTGATTCATCGGTTCTGTCCCCCATTCATGAAGGCTGGCTCCGTGGGTGTTGATTCCTCCCACACTTAGGGGTTGCACATGTGAGTGCCGGGCAGGTTCCATCGGTGTCCCACCAGAGAGGAGCCTCAGGGTAGAAGGTGAACTCACTGTAGGCTCAGAGAAGTCCTAGGGTGACAGACACTGTCAGGTTGCCCCAGTGGGAGGCTGGCCAAAGCCTGCATGGAACTGATCTTGGTCGCAGTGGGTGGAGTGAGAACAGAGGCCAAGAGGATTTGAAGTGGCTCATACCATCGGCGTGTCCCTATCTCCTCTCTTGCTCCATCTCTCAACTGTGTTTGCATCTGCCTGATCCTCAGGCTTATCCCCATGGTGACAAGATGCCCCCAAGAAGCAACAAGCTTATATGGTCCTTAGAGTGCATCACTGCAGAGAAAGAGAGAGACCCTCACCACCCTATGTCCAATGTTCGAACTAATTCTGATGGTCCCTCCCGGGGGCATGTGCTCATCCCTGTGACCTGGAAAGCAATGGGTGTCGACTCCTTGCCATGCTAGAATTACACGGGGTTGGGGCCTTTCCCAATAAAGAGGTGACTGGCTATGGCAGACATGAAGATATGCTGCTCAGATTCTCTTTCAAGCTTCAAGAAAAGCTTGCTGCTCAGCTGCAAGGAGTGTGTTTGGCCGACTGCCTCAGCTTTAGAGCCAAGGTCATGCTCTTCACAGGCAGTTCCTGGCCAAGTACTGGAAAAGGCAATGCTCCAAAGGCCCTCGTTTTCCCAATGCAGGACTTGGTTAAGGGCAGTCTTTGCTCTGGAGTTCCCTCTTAGGTTGATGGAGAGACTGTGAGGTCAGCATCCAAGTCTGGCAGCTCGCGCCATCCAATCCTACTTCCTCCATTCCTTTCACCTCAGGGGTTACTCTCCAATACCGTTCTGCATTCCTAACTCCATCTCAGTGCCTGCTTCCTGGAGAACTCAGATGGCACACGGGCAGATGAGGAAGAAACTGATGTGCACTCTGGGGATAAAAGACCTTGGAAGATGAAGGGAGAAAGGGGAGAATCCCAAACTTTGAGTGGGTATAGCAAGAGGCTCTTCCAATCGCCATTCCATTGGTGCTTCTTCTCAGAAGTGTTTCCAAAGGTGGCCCATGCACCATGCTGAACCTGGCCTTGAAATAAAAGGGCAGACCTGGATTTGAAATCTGTGCCTCCAGTTTCTGATGTCCTACCAACTGCAGGGCCTGGACTGTACTTTTATGAGACGGGGGCTACCTAGAGCCAGGGAGATAAATATAGAGAGCAGGGAGACAGCATGCTAACCCCCAGGCTTTAAGGCAAGCCCACGTGCAGGCCATTTTTCCTCATGGAGGCAGTGACCTTGGCCCAAACCACACAAGTACCTAAGACTACCTTCCATGCGAGTTGCCTTCTGCCAAAAGGCACGTTAGGAAAGGGTAGGGAGCTCCTTTGTTTGGGGTTGGCTTTAGCCTTTCCAAACTAGAAATCCAAGGTCCAAGGAAGAATAAGGAAACCCGTAATTAACCTAGACTTGAGGGTTATCTTTTCTCTGAGACTACTCTGACTTTATTTCTCTTGGGGCAGAAATGATGAGACTTGGTGTTTTCTGCTGGTGGATGGTCCCAAGGTACTCCAAACACCTGGTTTGTGCATCATTGGCCTCGAGTTTACAAACTGGGAGTGAATTTTATGAGAAGGTGGTACATAAAATTATGGGTCTATAAATGGCCATCGAAGTCAGCCAAGTAAAAGGCGTAGATCCAAGTCACATGGTATGAAGACATTAAGCTGGAATTGCTGTTATTTTCACTGGCAGGCAAACAAAAATGAACAAAATCCTTATTTATCTGAGTGTACAAGAATCAGAATGCATTCCTGCAGTGACTTCTCATGTCCTACATTCCAGGGAACAAAATAGAAGGCCTACTTCATCAATCTGACCTCTAATAGCCGAGATTTGATATGAATACAAATAATAATGATTTTCTGTGGTACCTTCATCCTGGAAACCGAGTATGCATCACTGGCCACGTCTTACAACTTTCCCCCTGGTATTTTGGGGCAAATTTAAGGCAAACACTATACAATCATGTTTGTAGCTGGGTGAATTTAACAAGCACAGGGTTATATGATTGCTACTTTGTCGTTTAAAGAATTGAGCTCTTTTTGTGTGCATTCTTGTTAAATCATAAACTATAACAAAGGCAAATGACTTGAACTTATATAAAAGCTGTACTATGTCCCTGTGGCCATGAGAGAATGTGGGTGCATCCAGAGCTGGAGTCCTCACTGGTGCAGTTAAAGAGAAAAGAGAGACAAGATGAGGGGGGGGGGTGCTGACAGTTTAGGCGACGTAGGTGTCACCGTTCTGGGATTTCAGGAACAGAAAGCCTATTCTCTCTGTCCTCAGAGATATTGGGCTCTTGGGAACTGACTCAAGCTAACCAGTCACCCAAGAGACTAAGGGATAACACAGAACACAAATGCAAACTTTAACTCTGTGCAGGGCTGGAGTATTGGTGCCAGCCACCCCGAACCCTTCTGTCCTGGTGTCTAGACATCTGGGGAGTTGGCTTAGAAATGAGAAGACTGGATGGATAACAAGGAATTAGAATCAAGACTGGTGGATGGTCCCAAGGTACTCTATCCAGGCCGTGGTGACTCGGATACATCACCCAGCTCTCTCAGTAGTATTTATCTCCAAGAATGAGAATGTTTGTGCTTGTCAGATTTAGGGCCTGCTTCTCTCCTGGGTAAACACCACCATGTTTTGCTTCTATTATATACATTTTCTAGTCTACAGGTAGACCAGCATTATCCTACCTTTATAAATGGCCATTCTTTAGAAAGACTATAACACACTGGAATAGTTTACGGTCACTTTCTAAGACCTGCCTCTCTAAGTTGACGCTGGTGTAATTCTGAATCTTACCAAGATCAGGGATGACTTCTCCTTAACAGTCCGAATTATCTCGTTGGTTTTTGAAAGTGTTTGGGTTGATATTTCAAAACATCAAGAGACAGGCAAACACAAGAAGAGTTTTTCTTAGTTTTTTTTTTTTTTTTTCCACTGATAACAGTGTCAAGTAATACATAGTAACCACTTTGGAATTTTCAGTCCTTTCTTGGTGAGATTTTCTTTATCTTTCAAATGTTGGAGCTGAGGGTGCCCATCCTAGGATGGAGGACTAGACAAACAGAGGCATGCCAGCAGTCAAGCTTGGCTGGCATGACCCAGTGACTTTATTTCATCTGGGGCAGAAATGATAATACTTGGTGTTTTCTGCTGGAAGCACTGAAGGACAGGCTTTCTCCCTCTTCTCTCTCATAACATCATTATGACAGCAAGTCACAATTTTGGAAGAGGAAGCCGTATCTCAGGACTTTTATACTTCTGTCTGCAATCACCTTTCCTTTCTGCAGCATGTGCAAATTAGATTTGGGGTTGAAACAAGAGTTTTGCAGCAGTTTAGGAATCTCTTCTTTTCTAGGTGAAGGAAAAACCAACACACTGCCAGCGACCAAAACCCCCATGCTTGTTAATTCCTAGATTAGCCAAGAATGATTTCCCACAGCAGCATGGTATTCCTGGAGTTCTGAATATCTTCCAGACTCTTCAGTCACTCATTAACACACATGTTCCTGACTTCCTAATTGCATCAATGATATGTGCATATTGCCTGTTTAACTTTTTTTTAATTAAAGTTTATTGGGGTCACAATGGATAGTAAAATTACATAGGCTTCAAGTGTACAACTCTGTATTACATCATTTATATATCACATTGTGTGTTCACCACCCAGAGTCAGTTCTCCTTCCATCATCACATATTAGAACCCCGTTACCCTCTTCTACTATCCTCCCTTCCCCCTTACCTTCTGGTAACCACTAAACTATTGTCTGTGTCTATGACTTTTTATTTCATTTGTTTGTCTTGTTCCTTTGTTGTTTTCAGTTTTATATCCCACATATCAGTGAAGTCATATGGATCTCGACTTTTTCTGTCTGACTTATTTTGTTTAGCATAATAATCTCAAGATCCATCTATGTTGTCACAAATGGCACTATTTCATCTTTTCTTATGGCATGCTAGTATTCCGTTTTGTATATATACCACATCTTCTTTGTCCAATTATCAATCGAAGGACACTGGTTGTTTCCATGTCTTGGCCACCGTAAATAATGCTGCAATGAACAGCGGAGCACATATATCTTTATGGATAAATGTTTTCAGATTTTTTTGGTATATACCCAGGAGAAGGATTGCTGGGTCATATGGTAATTGTATTCTTGATTTTTTGAGGCACCTGCACACTGCCTTCCATAGTGGTTGCACTAATCAGCATTCCCACCAACAGTGTATGAAGGTTCCTTTTTCTCCACAGCCTCCCCAACACTTGTTACTATTTGTCTTGTTGATGATAGCCATTCTGACTGGGGTGAGGTGATATCTCATTGTGGTTTTGATTTGCATTTCTCTGATGATTAGTGATCTTGAGCATCTTTTCATATGTCTCTCGGTCATCTGTTTGTCTACTTTGGAGAAATATCTCTTCAGGTCCTCTGCCCATTTTTAATTGGATTGTTTGTTTTTTTGTTGTTGAGTTGTATGGGTTCCTTATACATTTTAGATATTAGTCCCTTATCAGAGGCGTCGTTTGCAAAACCTCATCCCATTCGGTTGGTTGACTCTTTTATTTTGTCGATGGTTTCTTTAGCTGTGCAGAAGCTTTTTAGTTTGATATAGTACCATTCATTTATTTCAGCTTTTACTTCCCTTGCCTTTGAGGTCAAATTCATAAAATCCTCTTTGAACCCAAGGTCTATAAGTTTAGTACCCATGCTTTCTTCTATGCAGCTTATTGTTTCAGGTCTTATGTTTAGGTCTTTGATCCATTTCGAGTTAATTTTTGTACATGGTGACAGATAACAGTCTAGTTCCATTCTTTTGCATGTGGCTTTCCAATTTTCCCAGCACCATTTATTGAAGAGGCTTTCTTCCTTCCATTGTATGTTTTTGGCTCCTTTGTTGAAAATTATCTGTCCATATTTTTGTAGGTTTATTTCTGGGTTTTCAATTCTATTCCATTGGTCTGTGTGTCTGTTTTTCTGCTAGTACTATGCTGTTTTGATTGTTGTTGCTCTGTAGTAAAAGCTGAAGCCAGGGAGTGTGGTATCTCTAGTATTAGTCTTTTTTCTTTGGGTTGCTTTGGCTATTTGGGGTCTTTTGTCATTCCATACAAATCTAATGATTTTTAAATTCTATTTCTTTAAAAAATGCCATTGGGATTTTAATGGGGGTTGTTAAATCTGTATATTGCTTTGGGTAATATGGTCATTTTAACTATTTTGATTCTCCCAGTCCATGAACACGGAATGTCTTTCCATTTTTTTGTGTCTTCTTCAATTTCTTTTAAAAATGTATTGTAGTTTTCAGTGTATAGGTCCTTCACGTCCTTGGTTACCTGTTTAACTTTCTGAAAGTCATCTTATTTCCCCTATATGGCAAAGATGGCTAGTATTCATTAAATTTACAATGTGCTCCCCTATATTTCTTAGCTTCCTTTGAAGTGAAGTGGAGGCCATCTGACAACTTCCAGTGAGTGAACTGTGTGTGGAAATGGCATGTGTCACTTATGGGCCAGGGAAGTAAAAAGCTAGTGCCTTTCCATCTCTCTCTTTCCCAACCATGGCAACCTGGGAATTCACATGTTATGATGGCAGCATCACCAGATGGAGGTAGCTTGGATCCCTGAGTCACCAGATGGAGTTGAGCTCTGGCTAATTTGTATTGGACTCCATGTAAGTGAGAAGTAAACTTATGTTGTGCTAAGCCTTTGAGATTTTTATTCCTGTAGCATCGGCAATTCTAAGCTGACTAAACTTTATTTCCACATTCTTGTAAAAATACACACTACCTTCTCTATGAACTGATTAAAAAATATTTAAAAATATAAAGATTTCAGCCTCAAATATCTGAACTATTAGAATAGGCTAGGTGGAGACACCTTCTGGTTAGACTTTTGTAGGACTCAAACTAAACAAGTAAACAAAAACAAACAAGCAAATACAAACCCAAGTTCTCTGCCCAAATGGTCTCCTCTTCCAAATGACTCAGGATCTCAGCAGTTATGCAGCTTATCAGTGCAGTATGGCAGACACTACACTCTTCAGAAATATGAAGTTATTTACAAGATGGGTCAGAGTTGACCTGAGGTAGTATTGAGGAATGTCCTTGGTGGGGCAGGGATGGAGAGCACTATGGGAAATTGTGCGTTTGCTGAAGTTTTTTGTATTCCTGTCACTTCTCTTCTGATGCTCACTCCTTAGGTACTGGGCTAGATTTGGAGCCCCCCTTGGGATTGTTCATTGTTGTGTTTTAAGTCATGAAGGTAGAAACATGGTTTTCAAAGAGGTCTGGGAAAGGTTATTATGCTCAGCAGCATGCTGTGGCCACTTTCTCATGTTCATACTGGAGCCTTGGCAAATATTTCTTCAATGGAAATTTTTTGAATGAAAGTAATCACCTCTCTGTTCCCTGTCTTAGGCCACAAGCTCTTTCGGGGTGTGTGTGATCAAATGTGGCCTGGGCATAGAATGGTGGCTCAGTAAGGGGGCGGCTTTAAAGGTGTATCCAGTGAGTTAATTCTGGCCACTGGGGGGACCTCATCTTTTGAGAGGATGAGGAAGCAATGAGCAGGAGCCCTTGCCTTACCCCTAATATCTCAGCCAAAGGTCAAAGGAAGTGGCTAAATGAAGTAAGGTTTGGCTCACCTCAACACTTACAGTACATCCATAGAAATACCACTGTGTGTTGCCAAAGGGAATTTAGTTGCCATTCAATAGAAAGAAAGAAATTCCTTGTCATTTGAGGCCATCTGAGGATAAGGATCAATTAAGTTGCATTTGAAACACTGTTACTGCTCTTGGTGTCCTTTTCTTGAGAAATGGTTTAGCACTCACTACGGATAGTGTGGTGACACAAACAACCGTAGCGATGGCCTTGTGCTAGGAAAAGCAGATGTGAAATGGAGCACATCTGGACAGAAATAAACCTGAGGGAGACAAAATACGCAAGGGCTGTTATTTACCTGTTTTGTCCACACTTCGGGTATAGTTATCTTGATTTCAATCCATACATCAATTTATAACATAGCCGGAGGGGTTCCTTAACCTGGGACTTTGTGAAGATAAGAAAAGCTGAGAAGAGATAAACCATGCTATGGAAAGAGAACTATATCCATTTTAATATTAAGTTAAATAAATATTTACCCAAAACTCCAAAGAATATGCTATAGGCTTGTGTTATAAATTCCAGGTACTACTTTGTAAGGAGCTGATTAGAACCTTTAGTTTGTCTGACCAAAAAACCCAGGGTGTTATGCTCAGGATTTGCTTATCTTCCTCCCTCCCTTCCTCCTTCTCTTCCTTCCATGGCTCCCTCCCTCCCTGCCTTTCTCCCTTCCTTCCTTCCTTCTCTCCCCCACCTACCCACCCGTGCATTGATCTTCTGTGTATCAGATACTGTTCAGGGTGCTGGTGGTACATTTTCAAGCAAGTCAAAAGCAGCCTCTGTTATCTTGGCATTTATGACCTATGTGTGTTTTCTAGAATTTAGTCATTCAAACCTAAATCCGTTTGGGGGAATTGAGAGTTGAATTTTCTTGTTAAGAGAATACACTCGCTGTCTTTGAAATCCACCAATGGACTATTTTCTTACCTACAGGATTCTACTTCAGGAAAAAAGAAATTGTCTACTTATGCAGCTGGAAGAAGCTACCCATTTAACATCCTATCTCCAGTCCCAGTTAAAAAGGTAGGTAACTTTAAAAGCGAAAACTATACTTGATTATCATCTTATGAATATCATGTTATGTCTGTGAGCTTCATAATTCCCTTTAGCTTGGTTTTCTCCACAAGAGCTTAGAACTTGAAGGAGTGTAAACACAGAATGGAAAAGAGGATACATAATATTTTTAAGAGCTGCTAATATATAATAAAGGAATAGGAGGAGAACCAAATTTGGCTGCAGGATAACAAGTCTGAAGTCAAATTTACCCAAGGATTTTGTAATTCACAGATTCAGAAGTGTGTATATCCATCTACATATGTGCACACGGACATTTCTAATTTGTTTTTTTTAAAGGATATGGATATTTTATAAATAAGATTTGGATGCTCACCCCTGTGATATCCTCCATGACCCTGCAGGCTTTTTAGCATTTAATTAGAGACTTGTTCCCATCATATTTGTTGCTATTTTGTGAGTTTCTTGGAGTGTGCGGCAGTGTCTATTTCCTTGTTGAATCCGATCCTCTGGCACCGTGAGGAGATGCACAGTAATCATTTGCAAATAAATAATTGAATACTGCCCTTTGTGACTTTTCCTATCTTGTGATGACTTATTTATTTTAATCACAGTGTTACATTCTTTGGAGCCTGGTATTTATGCTCTGTTTTCTCCTGATCTGAGGGGGCTTTGAAGTTCATTTTACCCAACTTTGCCTGAGAAAATATATTGCAGTACTAGAGGACCCAGTTATCCAACACGACCTGCCCCAGGCCCCAAAGCTTTCTGGAGATAGTCTTAGCTCTGTGGAACACATACGGGGGATTTTAATGCCCAGTTAATTAGAAGGCTTTGCCAACCTCTCCCCCTTTTCACTTGTGTTGTGCCGTAGAAAATATAATTGTAAAAGGTTGTAAAACTAAAAAATAGGTTGTGACTTGTCCTATGTTCTTGTGCTAAAGTCTTCATTTCTGTACAAGATCAAAAATTAATGAATGAATACACTTACCTCCATCTTTCATTCTTCTGTCTTTCAAGAGAGTTTGAGGCAGCCTGCAAGAAATGGGAGCGATCTCTGAAACATTATGACCAGTGTGAAAGAACAAAGAGTTGGCAATGAAGCAGGCAGTCACTGACTACACATTTCATTCAAGTTGTTAGTTCTCACTGCGGGTGTAAAATAGTCCTCTATATTCAGAAATTTAATGCAGTCATAATTTGTCTGGACTCTATTGCATAAAGTGAGACATACCTGTAGAAGATAAAAAGGGAAACAGTTCCTCTTCAGTTGACCTTGCAATCAAAAACATGTTCAATGGAAGCCACAAGAAAGGAAAAACTTGCTTTCTTTCTGGCTGGGAAAATAATGAGTCATCATAGCCTTGTGATAAATGGTATTATCAATTCATAAATTCTGAGTAATAAGTTTTCACTTGCCAGGGACTAATGACCCATTATTTTACTTATGGGAAATAGCACCTTCTAGTTCCTGGTACGTACAGCTGCCAAATTACATGTGTTGGCATCTGTTGGTCTCTGATCATGTCTAATGAATGTTCTGCTAATTCTGATGCTGCCTGTAAAATGGAAGAAATGTTAACACCTTCTACTAACAGCTGTGGAGGCTGATGTCTTCTTCAAAGCAGGCACGAACTTGGAATACATTCTTTGTTTGGCACAATTTATTCACGATAGGCTGCAGGTAGCCTGAAACAGACTGCCTGACCTTCTCAAAATAGAAAAGGTCATCCCAGCCTGGCTCTCCCAAAGCTGAACTGGGCACAGCCATTCACCATTGGAAAGGTCTTTCTCTCCATTCTCTCTGTATGATGTTGCGATATTGTGATTTATAAGAAAAGTATATATTTGGTCATTCAAATGATCTTATAGATGAACTAATTGTTGCAACAATCTATGCAAACAAATGGCTTCTCTGGTGGCATGGATTATGTAAATGTATTAGAAAGGGTTCTGTGGCAAAACAATACTCTATTCTTCTTAAAATATTTTAAATGTTCAGAAAAATTGGGAAGCCTGAACTCTTTTGACAGTGGCAGTTGTTAGTTATAGAAATAGAAGAAGTGGTTGGCGGCAGGGGCGGGGAGAAAGTACCCTTCCCTTTGGTGAGGGTTTTCTCAAGGAGAACATCTCCAGGTCCAGTGGGCCATGGTCTGGGTGTCACCTATAGCACATCCGAACGAGTGACACGTTCCTAACACAGGACTCTGTCACGGTGGCCAGGAACCGGGTTTTGCCCCCGTGGGCTGGGGAGTCTTGACTATGCTAGGAAGGCTGCTGTTATTCCTGGTGTATGAGTTTCCTATGGCTGCTATAACAAATAGCCACAAACTTAGTGGCAAGAAACAAACAGATACATTATCTTACAGTTCTTGAGGTCAGAAGTCTGAAACTGGGCCTAAATGGGGCTAAAATCAAGGTGTAGGCCGGGCTGGTTCTTTCTGGAAGCTCTAGATGAGAATCCCTTCCTTGCTTTTTTCACTTCCTTGGTTCATTGGCTCCCTCCCAGCCAGCAATGGCATCACTCCAAACTCTGCTGCCAACATCACATCTCGATCTCTGACTCTGACTCTCCTGCTTTCCTATTGTAAGGACCCTTGTGATTAAATTGGGCCCATATAATCCTGGATAATCTCTCCATCTCAAGACCCTTAACTATATCACATCTGCAAAATCCCCTTTGCCATCTAAGTAACACCGTCTCAGGTTTTAGGGATTAGGATGTGGACATCTTTGGGGGCCATTACTCTGCCTCCCATACTGTGGTCTGTGCATAACTCATCCATGATGAGTCCATTAACCCAGGACCTCAGGAGAAGAGAGATGTGTGGCACGTAGCCAAATGCAACTCTAAAAACTACTCTGTGAGGTCCTGTTGGCCATCCTAGGTTCTGTTCATCAACAATTTTCACCAGGCAGCTACAAGAATGGCTTCCATTGTGAGCTGCTTTGGATTCTCTCTCTCTCTGTCTCCTCCCACTTCTGGTGATCTCTTCTAGGTGCTCAAGAAAGGTATGTATATATAGAAATAAGCAAGGATGCATGATCATTCCACTTGTTGGCATTCTACAGTGCTCAGAACCCAGACATGCTTAATAAATAGGCATTGTTACCGGTGGTGGTTCCATTCTTAGTGGTTTTGTGGCAACTATTGGTTGGCTGCCCCTAAACCAAAATCCCAGACGCCCAAAATGAGTGCCAAATTCCTGGGCTCAGTGTCTGACAACAGCTGCCACTATTATCTGCCTGCAGACAGAAGGGATCAAGTTTTGTTCTACTCTTGGAGATTAGAAAAAGCACACATGGTAGAGTAAATAACACACAAAAGCAGGAGCTACAGGGCGCCCAGGATGGGGAGAAATACTTAGGACAAGGCTTTGAACCAAGGTTGCATATTGGAGTCACCTGGGGAGATTTAAATAGCACTCTTACTCTGCTGGCACTGCAGAGATTTGAATCTGACTGGTCTGGGCATCAGAATTTTAAAAACTCCCCAGATGATCTAACGTTTAATGAGAGCTGAGAACCACTGAATGAGGAATCCCAACCAGGCCATGCAGAGAGCCCCAGGTGAGGTACCCTTGTACTCACAGAAGCTATCTACACCACAGCCTCACCAACTTGGCCATGCATTCAAATCACGGGGGTCTTGTTAAAATCAGTTACTAAATCAGCAGGTCTGGTGTGGGGCCAGAGATTCCGTATTTCCAGCAAACTTTTAGGTGATACTGATGCTGCTGGTCCAAAGACCATACTTTAAGAAGCAAAGATCTCCCAACCCATTTTACAGAAGAGATGATGGAGGCCCAAGGAGCATGGGTGACTTACCAAAGATTTGTGGCTGAGTTGGAACCAGGATCAAGTTGTTTTCCTCCCAGTCCAATGAACTTCCCATATCACATGCCTCTCTCAGGTGACAAAAGCATTCCAGCATGTTAGCTATCAGTGAAAATAGGGCATTGATTGATTACACAAAAATTATCAAGATTGAGCAACATGAAAAGAGAAAAGTTTTAATAGTGTGCACCAATCATATTAATTCCTTATGAGCAAAATGGGCATAAGTTATTTATTTGCTTAAGGCACCAAAATCTATGTGCATTCAGATTTTATATACATAAATTTTTTCTTCATGAAACACTATTTTAACGAGAAGAAACGCTGCCGACTATTAGTAGGCTGGGAGTGAAATAGGGGCTCTGAACTTGGCACATAAGTTTGGCCTTGGTTGAAGGAATCAGACCAAATTTCTTCAAGCTGGAGATGGTCATTAAAAATCAGGAACACTCAGATGGATGTGTGGGTGGCTCTACCGCGAGGGTTATCTCAGGTTGGTCCGTCACCACCAGCAACAGATTCTCTTCTTTTCTTCTCTTCTCTTCCTTTCTCCCCCTTTCCTTCCCCTCCCTCCCTCCCTCCCTCTCTCTCATTAACATTCAGTTGGGCCCTTAAAGCACTTTGGTCTCCAAGAATGACCCTACTCCAATTCAGTACAAATATTTTTAGAATGGTTAACTCTTGAAACCAGGCCAATGAAAAGGAAGGCAAAGTCAAGGTTGCCAACTTCACCATTTCACCGCGTGGCCAAAGGGAAGGAGGTGAGTTGTGCCAAGAGCTTTACATCCTGGGAGAATACCAGCCTCTCCACCCATAGTTCTCTGCCCTTGGACAAGCCACTTAGACTTTTGCTAAGCTCACTTTCCTCACTGGTTAGAAGGGGGCAATACGATCATTGTTTAGGGTTGTTGTAAAAGATAATTCAGGGAAAAATGGAAAATCCTTCCTAAAGGGAGTGAGGTGAAAAGAAGACTGTGGCTTCATTTTGTCATTTTACCTGACCCCCAAGCGTACCAAGCTGGCCTGGCATGAAGAAATGCTAGCACTGCCAGGCCCTTTCCTTGAGATTCCAGGCCTGGTATTGGTGGGCTCCCCCTGGTCCCAGATGCTGCTTGGCATCTACTGGTGGCTGTGCACACAGGCTTTTAGTGACACACCCTGTCTGATCTACACTGGGACTAGTATTTCTATTGCTGGTCTGTCTGCTTGGAATAATACGACTTTATGAAAAGCAAAGTGAAAACTGACATTGCTTGAAAAATCACCACCCAGCTATGGCATTTATTCTGAAGGAATGACTAGAAAATGTTGGCATTGAAAGGGAATAGTTGAATGTGAATAGAACCCTGAACCCTGTAATGTCAGTGACCACCATTCTTAATATTAGTGACATTTTGGGAAGCTATATTGTTTGACCTAGTTTTCTTCAAGTGTATATTCACTTTAAAGTCTGCTGTACATCTCAAAATACCCATGGCAACAAAATGTGACATTAGTCTGAAGATTATAACGTTGAAAGCAGATCGTTACAATAACATTTTTTTTGGTGCCTGTCTTGTATTTTTCTTGCATTTCCTGGGTTTATCTTCTGGGAAGGTGAAGTTTGGATATTGTATAAGGGTGTGAGAAGCACCTAGAGATTGTGGGTGAGGAAATGAATCGTAACATTGATTATAAGCCTTGCCACATGGGTGACAACAAGGCGAGCTGTATGGATGGTCCCAGGCCACTTGCTTAAGAGCTGTCTGGGGGGCTTGTTAAAAATGTAGATTTCCGAGAGCTGTCCTTGAGGCTTACAACTCAGTGGGTCTGGGGTTGGGTCTGGGAAATTGTATTTTTAAAGCTCCCCTGTTAGTTGAACAGCTTAGCTAGATTTAACATGTGTCGGACCACACAAGGACACGTGATCTTCTAGGACTAAGCCCAGGATCTTTGGCCAAATCTGATTGGTTGCTAACTGAACTAGATCAAGGGGGCAGTGAACTTTTGGAAAAAGTTAGTGGTTCCAGAGAAAGGAAAAGAACTAGTAATTCTCAAATACTTATTATGAATAACAATAGTGATGAAATCTCGTGCTGTCCTGCTCCATCCCACCGGCTGTGACTCATTCCTTTGTCCAGCGTCTCCAGGCTGTAGACACTCCCCGCCTGTTAGTCACTTAGTAGCCATCTCTGTTATCAGAATGACTGTCATGGTTATCTTATCGCAGTGCTTCTGTTCAAATCACCCTCATTTTACTTCATAACGGCCCCCAAGCTCCAGACTAGTTATGCTAGCGATTCACATATGCCAAAGAGAAGCTGTAAAGTGCCGCCTTTCAGTGGAAAGGTATGTATGTCCAGGAAAAAGCATGGTATAGATAGGGTTGGTACCATCCACGGTTTCAGGCATCCACTGGGGGTCTTGGAAAAAATACCCTACGGACAAGGATAAGGGGAGGACTACTGTATCGCAAAGAAATGACAACAGGACATGAGGTGATTTTCAGTTGCTGTTAAAATTCTCATTATGTTTAGACGGATGAATCTTGCTAACTGTGGTCCAAACAAAGAAACTCTTAGGGAGAAATTATAATCAAATATTAAACATCTGTGTGATTAATTTTGTTTGGTTGACACCAAAGGCCAGTGTATTTTCCTGGTATAGCCTTAAATGTAATAAATCGATGTTTTAAATATAATATTAGCTGTGTAATTTTATTCTGCTTTGTTAGCTTATGTTAGCCCAATAAAATCTGACAATAGAATGAAAGACCCTCCTTGGGGTGATATTTTAAGTGTCATAAAAATGTCATATAGATTAAGGGGCCAGCTGAGCCCTTATAGTTTCTCAGGGACTAGAGAAATCATTAAAACAAAATGCATATGCTATTCCGAGATAAAGTACTGGCCATGATTCCAGCTATAATGTTCTTTTATGTGAATTTTGCTGAATACAAAGCCATGAATTATACTAATTCCCAGAAATCATCTCCCAAAAAGCTTTCATGAAATAGTAGAGATTTTCCTCTCCTTCTCCTCTTCGTCCACTTTTATGATGGCGGATTGTGAATTAATACAAAAGTACACACAATTGTATAACAAATTCCTTATACCAAAACCATATGTTTCCATAGCAATTTCTGCCCTTCCACTTCTGCTAATCCTTGAGTCAAATGGTTTCTCTGGTCCTTTATTTCTGGCAGGCTTGTCCTGCAGCGGTTGGCAAACATAAGCTTGAATAGGTTTCTGCACTCCGCTCTGATTATCTCCTTCCTTGGACTGAGAGCCCTTCCCTGACCAGAGGGCGATACAGAGAATATAAGACTGAGTTACATTAGGCTTTGGAAAAGCACAGCCAGCAGGTCAATTCTGGCTGCTACCTGTTTCTGTAACTAGAGTTTTATTGCAACACAGCCACACCCATTCATGTATTGCCTGTGGTTGCTTCCCCGCTGCAACGGTAGAGTTGAACGGTTGTGACAGAGATCATCGTAAGCCTGAAAAGCTGAAAATATGTACAGCAGGTCCTCAAATAATGTCATTTTGTTATAATATTTATGAGAAAAAGAAATCGATTCCCATCAGGGCCACTGTCTGTGTGGGGTTTGCAGGTCTCCCCAGGCCTACGTGGGTTTCCTCCGGGGACTCCGGTGTCTTCCCACGTCCCAGGGACGTGCATGTGAGGTGAACTGCCGTGTCTGCGTTGTTCCAGTCTGAGTGAGTGTGGGTGGGTGGGAGTGGCCCTGAGATGGAAGGGCGTCCTGTCCAGGAGGGTCCCGCCGGGCACCCCGAGCTGCCGGGACAGGCTCCGGACACCCGTGCCCCGGAACTGGAATCCATTATCTGACTTGTTTTCATTCACCTCTCTCAAATGTGTGTAGAGCTCACATTTACTTCAAAGTTTCATATTACAAGTGGTTGGGTCTTTATTTAGAAGTTTGGTGATGTTTTTTTGACCAGAAATGTGCAAGAGGAACTTAGCTCTTGTTTCTACCGTGTTTCCCCGAAAATAAGACCGCATCTTATATTGTTTTACTCCAAAAGATGCATTAGGGCTTATGTTCAGGGGATGTCGCCCTGAAAAATCATGCTAGGGCTTATTTTCCGGTTAGGTCTTATTTTCAGGGAAACACGGTATCACTGAGACTCTGGTAACATTGGTTTCCTTATACACCATACATCATTTCGCTTAAAGTTGCAGTTTCTAAGAACCTGTGGTGATGTTAAGTGAGGACTTACTGTACTCTCTGGCCCATCTCGCTCCTGCTTTAGTGGAACTGCCGTTCAGACAAAGGTATTTAATCAGGCCAGCGTCTTTACTGGTCAGGATCTAGTTAGAAAAATTGAGAGCCTGCCAGATGAGTATTCGGGGACCCAGGCTGAAAGAACATTTACCATCTGGAATTTTCTGGTCACTGTGGCTGAGGAAAAGGGAGCCATCTATAACTTACATCTTCTGCCTGAAAGTGACACACATCGCATCTGCTCACATTTTATTGGCCAGGGCAAGTCGGATGGCTGTACAGAGCACTAACGAAATCCACTGTTGCATTGCATGACTCCAATGACTCACTGCCATACGCCGACACACACACTTATAAAATACTTTTTTTCTCCCTAAAAGGAATACAACATTTCTAAGATTTTAACTGGGTTGCAATCTTGCATTCAGTATGCTTGTATTCAGTACACTTAAGAATCTGCTGAGGAATTTCCCTCTTAGGACTTCAAACACCTTCCCTCTTTCTTGACACTACGTGTACAAATCACTGTGTTTCTGGAAGGAACTGAAACACGTATGTCTATACCTAATTAGAATTCTTTCAGTTTTACACAGACTGTTAAAGGTGACTTACGACTCGAGTAGTTGAAAGAAACAAAACAATGGCATTTACATGTAGACGGAGCTCGGAGTAAAAATTCTTTTTCTTTTTTGGAGTAAAAATTCTAAGCGCTTTAATTTGTAGGCGCAGCACATATGCTAATAGGCAGAACTTTCTCTCTGCCACAAGCAAACACCTCCCAATTCCCATGAACATTTATTAGAGTCTGTACTTCCTGTGAAAAGGTGTGTTCTTTTGAACATGGTTTATTCACTTCCTTCATTTTGGCAACTGATTGTGAAGAGGGAGAAGATCTGTAAAGGTATTACTATAGATGAGGAGCCCTGAAATTAGGGTCCTCAGATTAGAGTCCTCACATCTAGCTCACCTCCTGTTTTTGTAAATAAATTTTATGGAAACACAGCCATCCTCCTTCAAGTGCATGTTAGTTATGGCTGTTTCCAAGTTACAACAGCAGAGGTGAGTAGTTGTGACAGAGACTGCCTGGCCTACAAAGCTGAAAATACTGGGGGTTCCAAAAAATTGTATGCAAGTGGACCCTTTGGTCAGTGTTGCTCAAGCAGTAGTTCGCTGTGATCAGAAGTGTCTGGACGCGGATAGGAACCACTTTGAGCACCTCTTGTCATTGCAGAAGTGACACGGGACTTGGATTCATCTTTTGTTATCAGTATATTTGAGTATTATAATTTTAATACAGTTTTCCTTTCTCAAAATGTGTATAGATTTTTTGGCATCCTCTGTATTTACCATCTGGCCCTTTACAGAAAAAGTTTACTGACCCTGTTTTGTTTTATTTTTTATTTTATTATTTAAAATTTTTTTAATTTAAGAAAACAGTTTTTATTTCTAAGGCAGTAGGAAAATGAAACTTTATCTTTTCTTCTTCTTTTATTAGTTTTAGGCATACAAAATAATATGATTAGACATTTACATACCTCACAAAGCGATAACCCCAATAAGTCTATTACCCCTCTGACGCTGTACATAGTTATTACAATATTATTGACTATATTCCCTATGCTGTACTTTATATCCCCATGACTATTTTTTTATAGTTGACATTCAATATTATTTTATATTAGTTTCAGGTGTACAGCACAGTGGTTAGACATTTATATAATTTATGAAGTGATCCCCCTGATTAGTCTAGTACCCACCTGGCACCATACATAGTTATTACAATATTATTGACTATATTCCCTATGCTGTACTTTACATCCCCATGACTATTTTGTAACTACCAATTAGTAGTTCTTAATCCATTCACCTTTTCCACCCAGTCCCCCAAACCTCCTCCCATCTGGTAACCATCAGTTTGTTCTCTGTATCTATGAGTCTGTCTCTGTTTTGTTTGTTGGTTTATTTTGTTCTTTAGATTCCACATATAAGCAAGATCACATGGTATTTGTCTTTCTCAGTCTGTCTTATTTCACTTAGCATAATACCCTGTAGGTCCATTCATTTTGTCGCAAATGGTCAGATTTCATTCTTTTTTATGGCCAAGTAGTATTCCATTGTGTATTTGTATCACATCTTTTTTATCCAGTCTTCTATTGGTGGGCACTTAGATTGCTTCCATATATTTTAAATAATGCTGCAATGAACATAGGGGTACATATATCTTTTTGAATTAGTGTTTTGGATTTCTCCAGATAAATACCCAGGAGTAGAATTGCTGGGTACTGATCCTGTTTTTAAAAATCGTTCTCACCTGCAGAAAAAGGTCTATATGTAAATTATGCACCCACATATAAAGTTATGTAAAGCCTCTCAACCATTTATAGGCCATGATGCTATAACACATTAACTTTATAAAGATTTTAATCATCATTAATTTTTATCAGTTGAATGTTTTTCTTCTCGATATTCCTGTTTTCCACATGACACCTCTTCCTCAGCCCATAGAAAACTCAAAAATGTTGTTGGTTCAGCATTATTCCTTATGTCTTGAACCATGTTTCTCTGCTGTCTTGCATTTTACTCCTATTCCTCTCGTCCTTCTCAGTCCCCTTGTCAAATCTTTCTCACCGTCCTGTAAACATTGGTGTTTCCCATGGCTCTGCCTTTAGTTTTCTTCTCACTTTACTACCCCACTAAGTGTCAACTAGTCACCCCTGTGGGGTCAGCTACAACTCTTCTCTAAAACTTTGCTTCACACCCAGATCTTTCTCCTGAAGCCTGGACTCCCAATTCCAGAATCCTCTCCTGGCCATCTCCACTCACAGGAGGTTCAAACTTGGTTCAGAAATGACCACAGGAGAAGACAATTTGGTGGTATGTGACATACAGCCTATTGTGAGAACAGACACAGGGACTTCTGTGTCCTCTCTCATGTATTTCTGGAAGAAGAGATTTTACTTTTTCTTATTTTAATAAAACAAAAAGCATTTTATCTTTAAAAAATGTAAGGAGTATCTCTAGTGTCATTTTGCAGTACTACTGGAGTTAGAAACTCAGTATTCCTATGTTTCATACCTATGTTCCTCCAGCTCTTCATCCATCCATCTACCCATCAATCATCTAATCATCCATCCATCCATCTATCATCTAATTTTCTACCCATCTATCCATCCACATATCAATCTACACATCCATCCATCCATCCATTATCTAACCACCCATCCATCCATCCTGTCTACATATATTCGTTAAGTGCCTACTATGTGTCCAAAATTGGGCTGGTCCTCCCACTTGTAACATGGATCTCAGCTCTACTGCAACCTTAGTTCTCAAAATGGAATATCCCGTCTAACATATCTCTTCACAAATCACTATTTACCCTCACAATCAGTTTGTTCCAACCTCTGGTTCCTAGACCGGCCAGGAATATTTTTGTCACTTCAAGCTTACCACTTTTCTTTTCTTGATCCGTTCCTTAGCAATAATGGGCTCAGCATAGAGAGTTTAGAGTACTGAGGCAGGTCTAGAGCTTAATCTGAGTGGGGGAAACACTGCTCTAAATTCTGATTTTGGAGGTGGTGGTGGCTAGATATCTATTGGCATGGCCTTGATTTTCTGTCTTTCCAGGCTCTCTGTTTAGGTTCACGGTGAGTTCCTACCGGTGCTATTGTCAGCTGGGTTGAAAAGTTTCCATTTTGAAGTCAGGCAAAACACTATGCCTACCGTCTGTTCATGTTTCCATCATGGACTCTCTGCCCTGTTCTCATGACTTGTGGTGAACTTTCAGCCCTTAGTCTGTCAAAAGAGAAATGGCCCAAAGGAGGTAGCCATGGAATGTATACCTCTGAGAATATTTTAAGTTAAAATTTGACAACTTTAACATTTAAGGTTTCTTTAACGTTTAGGACAGAAATAATTTAAAAAATATTGTTCAACATTTCTCATGGATGATCTGCTTAATCACTTGCATGAAAAGATTTAAACTGTAGGCTCTCTGATAATTCTGCTTGCCTTCCAATAACCTACTTTTGGTCACTAACATCTGCTCCCAGTGATTGATTCTCCCATCACGTGGCTGCTAGCCTTTTCCTCACCACCTGGCCCCAACTCTCTGTCCTATCACATGGCTTTTAGTCAAACAGTTGCTTACCCTGGCACTCTCAGACACGCATGTGCGTACCTACCTTTCAGACCCAGAGCCTCCTATGTGGAAGCCATGCATATGGCAGGCAGATCTTCTTTTCATCAGCATCAGGTTCAATACAATTATTGCATAAAGTTCACTGGATGATGCCTCGATCAAAGGCTGCTTTCCTGGTCACTGATATCAGCCTCTCCATTGCCCAACTTCCGTTTCACATTCAGCTAAGTTGAAATTCTCTTTAGCAGTTGGGGCCAAGGGGAATCAGGGTAAAGAAAATGTTCAGACAATTCTTCAATTCCCTTATCTTTAGTAGAATAAATGCCTTCACTAAATTCTTAGGCTGATTAGGTGGCTGGAGTAACAATTTGTATTGTATTTGTCAATAATAATCATAGTCATCATAATAACTGATAATGTTTATTCTGAACAGACCAGGGCAGGCCCTTGATATGGATTATCTCATTAGTTCATCCTTGGATGCCAGTAATATGGTCGAACAGCTGTTGGAGGGAGAAGAAAGGGAAAGATGGCTGTATCTCTCTCTCTCTCTCTCTCTCTCTCTCTCTCTCTCTCTCTCTGTCTCTCTCTGTTTCTCTCTGTCTCTCTCTCTCTCTCTCTCTCTCTCTCTCTCTCTCTCTCTCTCTCTCTTGTTTTTGGCATTATATTTTTAAAAGAGTTTTTCAGTTTTATAACTTTTTAGTTTGAAATGGTTTAAAATTGGCAAGAAGTTGGAAAAATAGTAGAGTTCCTGTGTTTCCTTCACTCAGCTTTCCCCAATGATAATATTGTACATAAAGATAGCACGTTGTCAAGACCAGCAAATTAACATAGGTACAATGCTATTAAAGCATTCTTGTGTGTGTATTTCGATGAAATTTGACCACACATGTTGATTCAAGTAACCATCACAATCAGGATACAGAATTATTCCATCACCACAAAAACCCCTCATGTTACACCTTAATAGTCACACCCTTCTCCCAGCCCCAACTCCTGGCAACTGCTGATCTCTTCTCCCTCACTATAATTTGGTCACTTCAAGGTGGTTATATAAATGGAATCATACAGTGCATAACCCTTTGAGATTGGGTTTTTCATTCAGCATACCCTTGAAATCCATCCAAGTTGGGTATATCAGTAGTTACATTTTGCATCCTTTATTAAAAAGACTTTCTTGAAGCATGCGTGAACTGGAGTGTTCAGACTTCAGCCAACTGTTGCTCAGTTCTTCAGCATGTAATGGGCAGGATCCTCTTGAGGCAAGGTCAGCCATGGGGCAACCTGGGATCTAGGAGGTTTGTCTTTATAAAGACCCATCTGGCTTCAATCAACCTCTCGCCTTTCACCCAAAGTGTGTAATCTTCCCTTGGCACCTCATCTTTTCTTTCCCTCGTTTCCAGCTGTCTCTTGGTCTTAGTCCCTGAGATGAGCACCTGTGATAAGGACTTAGATGCAAGTTTGTTTATTGCAGAGGTGATCCCAGGAAGTAAGGCGAGCACGGGGAAGGAGGGGCTGAGGCGATGTGTCCAGTACACCCTTGCATT
Source organism: Rhinolophus sinicus (assembly GCF_036562045.2). NCBI lineage: Eukaryota > Metazoa > Chordata > Mammalia > Chiroptera > Rhinolophidae > Rhinolophus > Rhinolophus sinicus. The sequence continues at coordinate 7,557,726 of NC_133768.1, forward strand.
GCAAGGGCTCTTGCTATCTGATGCTCAACTCCTTTGCTGTGTTTCAGACCCTGATTTTCACATTCTCTGAGGGTCTCTTCTTGCTTACACAGTTAACTAACTGACTGTTCTGCTTTTTTGAGCTGTTCACGCAACTAACTTTGAGAGCTTATAATTATTTGGAGGGATTCTATCTGTGTAATTAAATTAATCTAAACTTAAATCTGTTTTTCAACCTGAGTGGCTTTAAATAATTTAAATAATAATTTTTCTTTTAAGGGGGTTGGGGGGTGGGGGGTGGGAGATGAGGGTAAGGGGGATTGAATATATGGTGATGGAAGGAGAACTGACTCTGGGTGATGAACACACAATGGGATTTATAGATGATGTAATACAGAATTGTACACCTGAAATCTATGTAATTTTACTAACAACTGTCACCCCAATAAATTTAATAAAATTAAATTTAAAAAAAAAATCCGTCCTTAAAGTTCTGAAACTCCCCTTCTTGCTAGAGAAAAGCAAGTTCTGCTCCTTAGACTCTGGTTCATTCTTTACCCTCCAAGAGGGATCCCTGTACCCACTCCCATATCTCATTTGAGTTCCCAAACTGGTTTTTCTAAACAGTTCTTTTGGCCTTTTGTACATGCTGCTATGTACTACTGCTGGTAGTTTACATGTTTATCTGCCTCCACCATTCACCTTCTTGATGTCAAGTTTGGAGATTTAATCTCTTCATATCTTGGGCTATTAGCATAGGGCCATGCACATAATTGGGGTCAATGAAAGTTTGCAGATGGTGTTGGGGATAGAGGCGGCAGGTAAACCACGAAAGGAGGTCTCCCACTTGGGCCTTCAGGGGACATAAGAGTGGGTCTTGGTTTTGGTTCCAGTGAAGCAGTTCCAGGCAAGGCTGCTGCCTGGCAATATGAGACATGAAGGATTACAGTCAGCTGTGCCCATCTATCCAGCCAGGTTCGCCTCTAGAGGCGAGGGAGCTGGGTCATGTGGCTTTGGGGACTAAAGTCCTGGCAGTGAAAGAGAGGAAGCATGATATAGAGAAAAGAGCAGGGGTGTGGAAGTCAGGTTTAAATCTCAGGTAAGTGACCTCATGGAAGTTGCATCAACACTCGTACCAACATTCTTTTCCCCAAAAGACTAAATGGCTCATAGGGTTGGGGTACGGCCAGAATGATGTAAGGAGGGAAAGGCAGGTCCTGTTGTAGCCAGGGTTGCTGCTTCTCCCTGGCTTCATTCATGACCCCATAGGTAGACATCTCCTAGACATCCATTGGGCTATCTAGCTATTACCTGTTCCCTGTTTCACCTTATGAAAATGTTATTAAAAACAAACTAACCCACTGTTTCAGTGATCTCTCGCTACATAACAAACTAGCCCCAAACTTAGAGCTTTGAAACAATGATTTATTATTTGTTATAATGTGGTGGGTCAGGAGTTTGGGCAGGGCTCAGATGGATGGTTCATCTGCTCCATATGTGTCAGAATCACCTGACAGCTGGGCTGGGCCAGAACATTCAAGAAAGTTTTGCTTATATGTTTGGGACCTCAGTATTGCTCTGCTAGGTTAGTTGGTCTCTCTCTCTCTCTCTCTCTCTCTCTCTCTCTCTCTCTCTCTCTCTCTGTGTGTGTCTCTCTCTCTCTGTCTCTCTCTCTCCATGTAGCTAGTTTGGTCTTGCTTGCAACATGATGTAAGGGCTTTGGCTTCTTTCCAAACAGGGTGGTCAGACTCCTAACATGGTGGCTGGTTTCCAGGAGGAGGGAAACAGAAGCTGTCAGTATTATTAAGACCTGGGCTCAGAATCCCCAAAATGTCTCCTCCACCACAAACTATTAGCCAAAGCAAATCACAGGCCAACCCAGATTCAGGGGAGGGGAAATGGACTCATCTTTCGCAGCATGCACACATGGGGTGGGGAGCCCTCTCTGGAGACTCGTTATCACACTCACGTAATTAGTCCAATGGCAGGAGCGGGCTTGACTCAATGGAAGGAAATGCTAGGCTGTCCAGGGAACTACAATGTGGCCGGGCTTGATAGAGCCATCAGCCATTTTCTGGAGAATCTGGGGTGGGTGGGTGGGTGGGGGAGAGAGAGAGAGAGAGAGAGAGAGAGAGAGAGAGAGAGAGAGAGAGAGAAGCTGAAAGGGAGGGGATTTATGAGAAAGAGTAGGAACTGTGAGAGGCCACAAGCAAGCTGGAGGCATGGAGGCAGAGAGAAGGGGAGATTCTGGGAGATACAGATGATGACAGAGAGAGGCAGAGACGGTTCTAGTCCTTAGTGCTGACAGGAAACTTTCAGTTTCAGAATTAATTCCAATTAGTCCATGTGCAATATGAGATACCCCTTTTTACCTGAGATAGCCAAGTGTCTCTTTTCTTTAGTTCTAACAAAATAATTCAAGAGATAGACTTGAATCCCGGATCTGCCACCTACTGGTTCTGTGTCCTGGGGCAAGCTACTTCTGTGCTCCGATTTTCTCATTTGCAAATAAAAATAATAATTATGCCTACATCATATGATTGTTTTGAGTATTACAATATTTATATTATGAGGGTTAATATATTTGCAAGCCCTTGGAGCAATGCCTACCATGTAATAAGCACTGTATAACTATTTGTTAAGTGAATAAATATGATAATGTTTAGGAGTCTTGGTTGAGAGAACAAATAAAGATTCTGCTTTGGAAAGCAAGAAATGTTGTTGGGAAAAATACATTATTCTATAATCAGGGTAAGTCCGTCCTACGAAGCTGTTATTGTGTGTCACTGAACTAGAAACATATATCCTGAAAAATCTGGAGCCAAGTTGTCTATGAGGGTAGACGAAGCTGTAGATATAGTCAATCATGTATGCTGAGGCATCTTGATCTGCATCAGGAATTTAGAGCTTCTTTGAGCTTGCTATGCTCTTTTTTCCATTCTTTTTCTTCTTGCTGACTTCTCCCCTTCTCAAGATAACCCAATTTGTAGAATTGCCTCAATATGTGCTGGTTGACGTGGCATTCTGAGTGGAGAAGAATGCCAGAGAGACCCAGTTGGAACCTGTTGATTTATGGTCAGTCCACTTTACTGTCACTTTCTGATTTAACATCAAAAGAACGGATTAAGAATGCAATCATGCTGGGCAAACAAATATACTGTTGCAAATGACTTTGCAAAATTTTTTTTTAATCCTGTCCATGTATAAAATGAGCTAAAAGTGGCCCTTGGTGCAATCATTCAAATGCCTTCGGACCCTTGCACCATATGTTCCCTACATTTTCTTTTATCACATGTGAGTGTATATTATAATACACGGCAATTCCAAAGGGGAACCAGATGGCTTTGTGTTTCCCAGTTCACGATTCTCTGGCAAAAAGGAAGAAGGAATCTGGGGCTCTATTTGGTTCTGATGAAACTGACAGGCCATCGGAGGTGATAATCAGTGGTATTTAGGGAAGGCCCGCATTTTCGATAAAGAGTGTAAGTGCTCCATCACATCTGACTGTGTCTGTAATGGGCATCGACTTTAAAAACTAATGTATTCCTTTACATCTGCTCAACTTGAATATGTTGAGACAAGCAATATTTTAAACTCGCTTTTCTTTCTGAAACGCGGTTCAGAAAAAGCAGCTAATTTCTTGGAAAGGCAGTTTAAACTATGGCCATTGTTTTAAACTCTTGCTCCCTTGTTGGTTTGGCTGCTAGATGAAGTTCAAGCATCACAGCAGGACCGATAAGGCCCCTCACCCTCTCGTCCATGCTGTCTTTCCTTTCTTCTTTCCATGGCGATCTGTTGAGCTAGCTGCATTTGGCCTCCTCACTGTTCCTCAAATAGAGCTTGCACGTTCATATTCCCTCTAAGAGAAAAGCTCTGTCCTTTCTCCACCCTTTCCCTCATTTGTTAACTACTGCACATGTCCTGGCATTTCTCAACTATCCACTTCCGGTAAGTCTGTCCTGCAGGCTTTGAGTTCTTAACGTCCAGTTGGCGGCGTATAGGACCACAATGAGGGAACCATGTCCCCGAACAAGGAACATGCAGGGACTGCTCCTGCTTTGCTCTCACTGGGCTGGAGGGGAAGCAGTAGGGAGGGTAGGGAGGGTGGACAGGGCGGAGCAGTGGCAGTGGGGTGGAGGTTCTGCGGTCTCATAGACAGACAGATGGACAAAGGGCTGTCCCGAAGAATGAAGTGAGGGGCAGAGAGTAGGCTACCCACTGCAGGGCTGTGGCCACCCGCACTGCCTGCCCAGCCCTTCTCGTGCAACGTTTTAAAGTTTAACATTGCTGAGGGCTTTTATGTGCCTAAAAAGCTCTAGACAGACCCTGTGCCAAGTACTTCCCTGGAATTGCTTTACATAATTTTCACAAAAATCTGAGGAGTTAGTACTTGATTCAGCTTGCTTGATTTTTTTATTTATGTATTTATTATTTTTGAGATGATTATTCACATTGCGTAAAATTCACCATTTTAAAGTGTACAATTCCGTGTTTTTTAGTATATTTACAAAGGTTTTCCAGCCATCACCACTATCTAATTCCAGAATGTTTCTGTCACCCCAGAAAGAAACTTCGTACCCTTTATCAGTCACTCCCCATTGCCCACTACTACCAGCCCCTGGCCATCACTAACATACTTTCTGTCTCTGATTCTAAACATTTCTAAAAACAAAATCACACCATATGTGGTCTTTTCTGTCTGGATTCTTTCACTTAGCATAGTGTTGTCAAGGTTCATCCGTGTCGTAGGATATGTCAGGACTTTATTCCTTTTTTACGGCTGAGTGATAATCCACTGTGTGGATACACATTTTGTGTATACATTTACCACTTGATGAACATTGGGGTCATTTCCACCTTTTGGCTGTTGTGACTAGAGCTGGACATCACAACTCAGATCCTGCAGGACAAACTCACTGGAAGCAGGTAGTTGAGAAATGCCAGGCCATGCGCAGTTCTTAACTAATGAGGAAAGGAGAGGAGAAAGGCTAGAAACTGAGGCTCAGAGAGTTTAATTAAAACACAATAATTAAGGGGCGGCCGGTTGGCTTAGTTGGTTGGAGCGCAGTGCTCATAACACCCAGGTCGCTGGTTTGATTCCCACATGGGCCAGTGAGCTGCACCTTCCACAAGGAGATTGAAAACAACGACTTGACTTGGAGTTGATGAGTCCTGAAAAAACACACTGTTCCCCAGTATTCCCCAATTGAAAAAAAGAAAACACAGTAATTAAAAGTATTGCTTTTTGAACCGGACAGACCTAGATTCAAGTTAATTTCATCACTTACTTGCCATATGACTTTGGACAAATTATTTATCCTCTCTAGCTTCCATAGTCAATACAAAGATAGTAACATCATCTGCCTGTTGGGATTGGTAGAGGACTCTTGATAATTCACATAAGGGAGTGCTTGGCTCATATTGGGCTTCCATGAAAAGTAATGATGGACCCTCCACATTTGGCCTGCCTAGAGGCCCAATAAGAAGAAATGAGTGAAAATAACATGATTTGAATTCTGATTTGGCCACTTATCAACTATGTGACCTTGAACAAGTGTTTCGTCTGCAGCACTGTGGGTAGTAGCTGTTGCAGGGGTGGTAAGTGAGGCGAAGCACAAGGTCTCACAGAGTTCCAGCTCATGGTTAGGACTCATTCAATGTCAGCTCTCTTTCCCTTAATGCCAGCTTGCATTTCCTCTTTGATTACAATGCAACATACAACTTAACCCCTACACTAAGTTTTAAGGTCTGCATTTATAGTTACCTATAATTTTTCACTTTTGACTTATACAACATTAATCTTCTATATTATTAGGGAAAGAAAACTACAGCATTCAAAACGTAATTTGAGGGCTGCTTATTTGGGTAAATACACAATGCAGTCATGAAACATTATTTTGCTTCTCACCTGAATCTTTACTTTTATTTTTGTTAGATAAAGCTTCTCTAAAATCAGTAATATACAACTTAAAGTTGCCAAACATTCAGCTTTTGCAGAAAAGCGTAAGTGTAAATTGATTATCTGGTGTTCTCAAGGTTTCTGTTGAGAGAGAGAGGCCAAGTCGTAAAGGGAAAGTCACTGTGATGGGCTCCATTCATTTTTCAAGGAATGAAATGTAGGTCAGGGGTCAGGGCAAGGTGAAGGGAAATGTCTTTGAAAGAACTCATCAAATGTCACTCGGGGATTATTAATTTACTGAAAAGTCTACCTTTGGCCTGGGGATTTACTAAAGTTAGAATTTGCTAGAGTTTCCTTTGAACTCTGTATCCAGGCATCCAGAGGCATGCTGGCTCACTCCTGTGCTGTGACCTCCCAAACCTGACCAGCGTCATCACCCAGCTTTGGCCTGTTGGAGGGTTTTTTTCTACACCTGATACTGATGACATGATTCTGTTCAGACTCTTCAGTAATGTCAGGGTTTCAAAGATGAGGAGAAAAAAGAAAAAGATGGTCATCATGGTATTTTGGTTTTCCATTGCTCTCACCTGGTCTTTAGAGTTCTTATATCTAAGGGGATGAATGCCACAAATGTCATTTAGGATCTGGTGAGAAATGAGATGTGCGATGTGGGAAGAACGTGACAGGGTGTTAGAGAAGATTCCTTAGCAACATTGCTTATTAAGAAATTTACACCAGTATGTGTTAGTAGCTTTGGGATTTATCCCATACTCATTCATTCACTTTTTCTATTACCCTGCAAGTGGTTTATAGGTATATATCTTTATGCTAGTTTAAAGTCTCAATTAGTTTGCATTTATCCACTTTTACACTTCAAGACATTTTGGCAAATTCATAGAGACAGAAAGTAGAATGGTGCTTTCCAGGGTTTCCAGGAGCCAGGGGAGGGAGGCATGTGTTTTTTAATGGGGACAAAATTTCAGTTTTGCAAGAGGAAAGAGTTCTAGAGATGGATGATGGTGGCAGTTGCACAACAACGTGAATGTACTTAGTGCACTGAACTATAAACTTTAAAATGATTAAGATGGTAAATTTTATGTGTATTTTATCACAATGTAAAATAATTTGAAAATTATGCTGCCAATCGTAAAGCTGCTAAAGATACGATTTTGAAGGTAAAGTTCAAAAGCACCAATTTTGACATGAAATGCATCACTTTGATGCTGTTTATTACTGCTCCTACCACCTTGTATCACATACCGTGTTTCCCCGAAAATAAGACCCAGCCGGACAATCAGCTCTAATGCGTCTTTTGGAGCAAAAATTAATATAAGACCTGGTCGTATATTATATTATATTAGACCCGGTCTTATTTTACTATAATTTTTAATTTATTTTACTTATAGTAAAATAAGACCGGGTCTTATACTAATTTTTACTCCAAAAGACACATTAGAGCTGGTTGTCTGGGTAGGTCTTATTTTCGGGGAAACAGAGTAGTAATATGTATTTTAGGTTCCTCTATGTCTTTTCATAGCATGATAGCTCCCTTCTTTTTAGTGCTAAATAATATTCCATTGTTTGGATGGAGCAGTTTACTTATCCATCACTTACGAAGGACATCTTGGTTGCTTCCAAGTGTTGGCAATTATGAATAAAGCTATATATACATCCATGTGTAGGTTTTTGTGAGGATGTAGGTTTTTGTGAGGATGTAGGTTTTTGTGAGGATGTAAGTTTTTGACTCCTTTGGATAAATATCAAAGAGCACGATTGTTGGATCGTATAGTAAGAGTGTGTTTAGTTTCGTAAGAAACCACCAAACTGTCTTCCAAAGTGGCTGCACCATTTTGCATTTCCACCAGCAATGAATGAGCGTTCCTGTGGCTCCACATCCTCACCAGCACTTGGTGTGGTCAGTGTTCTGGATTTGGGCCATTCTAGTAGGTGTGTAGTGGTATCTCATTATTTTAATATTCATTTCCCTGATGACATATGATGTAGAGCATCTTTTAATATGCTTATTTACCATCTTTGTATCTTCTTTGGTGAGCTGTCTCTGAAGGTCTTTGGTCCATTTTAAAAGCAGGTTGTTTGTTTTCTTATTGTTGCGTTTTAAGAGTTCTTTGTATATTTTGGATAGCAGTCCTTTATCAGATGTGTCTTTTGCAAATATTTTCTCTAGTCCGTGTCTTGTCAGCTCATTCTTTTGACATTGTCTTTCACAGAGCAGAAATTTTTAATTTTAAGGAAGTCCAGCTTGTCAATTATTTCTTTTATGGGATGTGCCATTGGTGCTGTACCTAAAAAGTCATAGTCATTCCCAAGGTCATCCAGCTTTTCTCCTGTTATCTTCTAGGAGTTTTACAGTTTTGCACTTCACGTTTAGGTCTGTGATCCATTTTGAGTTAATTTTTGTGAGTGGTATAATGTTTGTGTCTAGATTCATTTCTTTTTGCATGTAGATGTTCAGTAGTTCTAGCACCATTTGTTGGAAAGACTAACTTTGCTCTATTGTGTGACCTCTGCTCCTTTGTCAAAGATTAGTTGACTATATTTGTGTGGGTCTATTTCTGGGCTCTCTATTCTGTTCCATGGATCCATCTGTCTATAATTTGGCCAGTACCACACACTATTTAGATGACTCTCACTTCATAGTAAGTCTTGAAGTCGGATAGTGTCAGTCCTCCAAACTTCAATACTATGTTGACTATTCTGGGTCTTTTGCCTCTCCCTGTAAACTTCAGAATTAGTTTGTCAGTATCCAAAAAATAATTTGCCATTTTAAAGAACAAGTTGCATAACAACATATGTGGTTTCTTTCCCAAAGATGAAAAGTGAATATATACTATACTTGCATGAAAAGTGAATGTAAGATTTTTGCACTGATCCAAGGCTGGTAAAATTTTCTTGAATAGTCATACAAGACATTTCTAGTTAACACAACTAGCCATACATTTTTAGTAGGTTCCATTGAAAGTTAATTCATCAAATTAACTAAAAATACATTTAGCAGAATGTGCTATGACATGACTGTTATTACTGATGGTACAGCCAGCCAACTTCAAGCCCTCAATGTTTCAACAGACCATTTAGAGAACATCGAAGGCAAGTGCTTCTCAAAGTGTGGTCCCTGGCCACAGCATCAGCATCACCTAGACATTCGTGAGGTTCAACCCCGACTATCTGAATCAGAAACGCTGGGGATGGAGCCCAGAAATCTGCATTTTAACAAGCCCTTTGAGTGTTGTTGATTATGTTGAAGTTTGAGAACCAATTATGTAAGGAAAGATTATGGAACCTGTAGTGATCTGACTGTTTTCCTTCTTCTCATGCCTTATAGCAAAATTAGAAGAACATTTGCACCGAGCTTGCAGAATAAAAGCTTGGTAGAAAGAAATTATCCAGAATAAGTAATGAACATCAATCTTTGAAATGGTGCAACAAAACAGGACATGATAAAATGACATCATAACGTAGGGGAAATCTTATAACAACTCTGATCTCAGAGCGATTCGGAAGAATCTTTAATTCAGAACGTGAAGGTCTAGACTAAAGCTTAGATTTTTCTGTTGAAGAAGAAAGTGGTGTTTAAGTCCATGAATAATCAAATATTAGTAGGTAACATATAATAATTACATATTATAAAGGCAGAGCAACACACAATCACCTTTCCATCCCTTCCTGGCCCCAGGGTTGAATGAACCTCATTACCCCTTAGTTCCCCAATATTTCTCATATATATGTCTGACTTTTCATCTTAATAAGTGTGGTGCTGAATTTTGTTTGCAAGTCCAAATCCCTCATAAGAGACTTAAGCCCTTCAAGACTAGGATATCCTAGTGTCTTCAGCATCTAACACACAAAAGAGGCTCAATAAATGTTACTGAAAGAAAAAAGTGAACGCATAAAGGCTGAAGATTAAGATTACATTTAGGATCTTAGTGAAAATCTATGAGGTAGCAAGTTTTCATGATTTAAAACAAGTTTTAAAAACTTAGAGACTATGTGGTAGCAATCTTTTGGGGGAGTTTATGTAGGTCATAAGCTATCCTCTCCCTTTAAGAACTGTCCACAGGAATAAAGATGTCCATTTGATGACTGCTATTTCCCTAGCATCTGGTCTAGCAGGCACTTAATATATATTTGTAGGAAGACTGGATGTATGGATGACCCTCTGGGAAGCCTTGATTGTGACATGTGACTATGCCCACTCTGGCTGAAATTGATTGGATCAGGATTGTACACGTGACCCAATAGGCCAATGAAATTCTCTCCTGGGAATTTAAATTGTTACTGAAAGATAGTTGAACTCTGAGTGTTCTTGGAATGGTAGTATTTAAATTGAGGGTCTGTTAGGTTAGCCATACTCTGCCACAAGAATAGAGAAGCAGAAAAAGCCAATCAATCATATGCATGTATGTACATGCATGCACACACACACACACACACACACACACACACACACACACAGACACACACACACACACACACATACCCTTCAGCCTTTTTTTTTTGGGGGGGACTCCTTTCTGGTTCTTGTTTGCATTTCCTCCCTGAGGCCTAACTTCATTCCTCTCCTTGGTTCTATGAGGCACCTCAAAGCCGTATAATAAGTCCCCTTTCTGCCCAAACCAGCTCCAGTTGATTTTTGCCACATGCAACCAAAAACTATTACCAAATATACTCTGTCACCATAATTCATTTTCCTTCTCTGATATTTCAACATTTGTAGGATTTTAAAATCACCCTAGTAAATATTTGTGTTAATTTGAATTAATTTCCATTTCCCTGGACTTTGGCTATTTTGAAATGCCTACTTGGCTCCCTTCCATCGTTTGAAAAGCAAAGCAAAAGGAACCCTGAGCCACCAGCTGATGTGCACTCTTAGGCTCTGTGTATAAATGATGCCTTTGAAACACTTGGAGTCTTCCTGGGAAACCATTTCCCAGCAGGGGAAGAAAAACTAACAATTTTCAGAAATAAACTTGAAATATTACTCATTCCTATGGAAAAGCACAACTTTGAAGTAACCAGAGAAATGAAAACAAATGAGTTATCTTTAGTGGAAGGATATGGAATAGGCAAGAGTGGAGACCTGGGGCCAGATGGCCTGTGTAGATGTCACAAGCCCCCATCTGGAGGGCATTGTAAACCTAGTGGCTGGGTCTTAGTTTTGCCCCCTGAGCTCCTGGCATAGGATCTCACCTGAGAAGATGCTCCATACGTGTTTGTTGAAGAAAGACTGAGTGATGGAATAAAGGGTAGTGATTAAGACTGGAGATCGGAATCAGAGGGGAAGTGCCTGTTTCCAATGCCCCTACGTGTGTGACCTTGGGTGTGTCACTTAACTTGTCCCTGTCTCAGCTTCCAGAAGTGTGAAACAGGGATGAGAACAGAGCTTCTTCAGAGTGTCAATGTGTTAAATGAGTCAGTACATGCACAACAACAGCTCAGTGCCTGCAAAGGAGGAGGCATGCAATAGATGTTTGTTTTCTAATCATTATGTTAGAGAGCAGCTTTCCATTGTCACCTTTTCCCTCCTTCTAAATTTTATGAAAATACCAGAAGGAGGAATATCAGGGATGTTTCATTTGGCCTTTATAATAAAGATATCAGGGGCTGGCCCGGTGGCTCAGGCGGTTAGAGCTCCATGCTCCTAACTCTGAAGGCTGTCAGTTCGATTCCCACATGGGCCAGTGGGCTCTCAACCACAAGGTTGCCAGTTCGATTCCTCGAGTCCTGCAAGGGTGGTGGGCAGCGCCCCCTGCAACTAAGATTGAACACGGCACCTTGAGCTGAGCTGCCACTGAGCTCCCAGATGGCTCAGTTGGTTGGAGCACGTCCTCTCAACCACAAGGTTGCCGTTTTGACTCCTGCAAGGGATGGTGGGCTGTGCCCCCTGCAACCAGCAATGGCCACTGGACCTGGAGCTGAGCTGCGCCCTCCACAACTAAGACTGAAAGGACAACAACTTGACTTGGAAAAAAGTCCTGGAAGTACACACTGTTCCCCAATAAAATAAAATAAAAGTCCTGTTCCCCTTCCCCAATAAAGTCTTTAAAAATATATATCCCTATGTAAGGTACATTAAAGTCTTTACTTGGTCCCAAACAAGTGAAAAGTTAGTGGGGAATATTAATATAAACATGAACCTCTAACACCAAATTTTAGACCTTAAAATATCTAAACTTAAAAAGCTCACAGGATGGCAACATTAGAGGAAAGTTTGGGTACAGGTGTCACATCTTCCAGTTTACAGACAGAAGGCTCAGTAGGTTTCTTGGGATCAGGAGGATCAGTATGGATCCTACTGGTCTTAGGGGTCACAGCAGGAGATGCCGTGGGGGGAGAGGGGCAAACACCAGGACCCTTTCCCTGTGCTTCACTCTTGCCATTCGTGGTGCTAATCCAAGGATTACTTTCTATTCCATGAATCCCCGAACGAATCTTCTAGGAAATATTGCTTTTCGTGATCCTTTCCCCTTCCCCATTGAACAACTCCATTTGAATTACTGTCAGCCCTTTTTGCTAGAGATGTTTACATATTTGTGGTTCTCGGGAAGCAGTTCGCAACCTCAGTGCAAATGGGCTCCTCTATCTCTGTTCTGATTGCCCTGGACTCCACATGTCTTCTCCCTGAGGTCTCTCTGAGGACTGGACCAGGAACGCTTGTTCTGTGGGAATGAACTCATGACTATGTGATGGCAGGGGGCTGAAGCTGACTGATGAAACAATGTCAGTGACGTGCTGTGTAATGTAGGCAGGCTGGCTCATGGGGCCATGTACTGATAAAGTTACGATTGTGGGTTTAGAATCTGAATCAGCCAGATTACTCTGCTTTATTCAAACTTGGGCCTTCCTAATGCCAATTATGTATTTTCAGATAATAATTAGGTTGGGGTGAGAGTATAAATTAATCAAAGACAATCCTTCCCATCTCCTGTGCAAAGAAATCAGACATGTAGATTTCTAGGGCATTATTCTAGGACATGGCATTGTGACATCAGAATTAGTTCACTGTGGATGGTAAAGGAGGTAAATTGGCATATACCATCTATCCTATTCCCCATCTAGATAGGAACACGAAGAACTACAACTCCCAGTTTGCCTTGCAGCCAAGGTCCAGGTGTGCTTTAGGTTCCACTAATCAGATGCACTCATGGGAAACTTAGAAAGCAGGAGCAAGGTAGGGCTGGCTTTTGCTCTTCAGTTTGGCAAAACGAGTTGTGGTCATGTATGTAAAGTGTTTTCTGTTTCTGTTTTCTGTTTCTGCATTACCAAAGGTTCCAGTTGACAGGGCATCTTTCCTTTTCCATTTTCTTTTTTCCATTTTTTTCCTTTTTCCTTTCCTTTCCTTTCCTTTCCTTTCCTTTCCTTTCCTTTCCTGTCCTGTCCTGTCCTGTCCTGTCCTGTCCTGTCCTGTCCTGTCCTGTCCTGTGCACACCTAGCATGCATGGTGTAGCCCCTGGGGCCAACAGTTTCAGAGGCAGCTTCCAGGTCTCCATCCTGTTCACGAAGAGGTTGCAATGCTCATGCTGAACTGGTTGCGCAGTAGGTTTCAGTGATGATTTCTGGGGGTCCAGCTCTCGCAGTGTAAGGACCCTGCCTGTGCTCCATGAAGACAATGTAGACAGAAGTTCCTGCCACACAATGATTTCCCAAGCAACTGCTCTATGAATGAACATTAGTAAGTGCTTAATTAATTCAACATATGTTTATGGACCTCCTAATACTGAGAAGTTGCACAGCAGATTCTGGAAGCTATTTTTCCATGTATTCACTGTATGACTTCAGCCTCAGTTTCTTTATTTATAAAGTGGTAACAATAATTTCCCCCACCTCATAGGATTGCATGAAGGATCAATGAAATGATGCATACAAAGCACCAATATGGTGTCTGGCTCAGAGGATAAAGTCACTAATATTACCTATAGAAGTGGCATTTATGTTGTACTAGGTGCTAGGACAGAAAGATAAACACGACAGGCTTGGTCTCTGACCTGATGGATCTTGCAGTGGAAAAAGGAAGGCAAATATTTAAGCAAGGTTGAAAACAGCACCTTAATTACCATGATAGAGGAGTACAGGACATCAGGGGACATGCAGCAGGGACACCAAAACCAGCTGAGAGGAGGGATGGGGGATGGTGGTGGAAAGAGAGGTGGGTTGGAAGACATTTTGCTGAAAACCAGTTGGCCAAGAGTCAACTTACTGAGAGCTAATTTCCCAGTGGCCAAAACACCCAGTGCCTAGTGGCTGATTCATCAAAGTTTGTAAGTTTACCAAACACTTATTTTAAGAATATTCTTCTTGAGTCTAGTCAATTAATGTATTTTCCCTAGACACATTAACTTGATAAAAGTTCTGGGTTTTAGGCTGGTTTTGACTTTATGAATATATTTTTCCATTAATGTTCATATTTGTAGAGAACCATGTTCATTTGTAGAGCTAATGAAGTTATTTATTGAATATATTAATTATGAAGATTGTATATTATGAATATACTGAATATATTCTAAGAGATAATGATTCAATATTTTTATTTACTATAGTAAAGAAGAATATGATCCTAAGAATAAAATATTTATTTTGTTGATGCATTCAAGAAGACTATCCCTTAAAGAAACATTTGAGTCAATGAGAAATTTTGGCAAATTCAATCAATTGGTCATTTGGCAAATTAATCATTTTTCAAATTGATCCTTTAGTTAATTGGCTTTAAACAAACCAGTCATTTGGTATATTGGGCATTTGGCTAATTGGTTCTCGCTTCTTTCAAACTTTGTTGATGAATACATCTGTGCATCTGCCATTCAGTTCACACACAGACAGCAAAGCATGTAGTTGTGTGGCTTCCTTGTCCCCCAGTGATAAGCTCACATGATATTATACAAAACGGATAACTGAAAGAGGGACTCAGCTAACAAAAATGAAAGTGCAGCAAAGAAAGCAAACGTGATAACTTTGGAAGTGAAATTCACATCAAACATAAATGGAAGCTAAGAAGAGAAAGCTGGCGGTGGAAATATTGGTGCTGCTGCCATTTGAGGGGCTGTAGATATGCTGCCAGAAAAACTTAGTGAAGGAAAATATGTTAACACAAATGAGAGTGGCTGTGACAGAACAAATGAAGATGTCCCCCAGGAAGTGATGCTGGCAAAAAACTTCACACTGAAGGAAGTCTCAGAGAAATTTTATGGTATTTAAGGTCCAAAGAACAAAATGTTAGAAGCAGTTCCAAATTTAGAAAGGAGTATGACAATTTTCCAAGGCGTAGAAAAGATACTGTATTGTAAGTTAAGTGTTTTACAAACAAATAAACCACTTGGATTTTTAATGTTTCTAATGTTTTAAATTACAGCCTACTTAAATATTAGTTTTGCTACGTTTTTCCCCTCTCTACATTTATAACTGACAGTAGGAGAGTTTTTAATATTTTGACATAAAGTCGGTAATTCACAGTACAATCATAATTTCCCCGTTGATGATTAACACCACTTTGCAGAGTTTTAGCTTGCATGGCCATTTTCACAGTCCTGCACTGCCTGCCATGCAAAGAAGGACTGTCTGCACTTAAAACTAAACAGAAGGGGAGTAAAACCTTGGGCTGTTGTTTGTCTTGCATTTCCTTTGATGTTTCTACTTCAAGAAATATACAAAATTCAAATATTTTGCATTATAAAGTCTGGCTTCTGGGAAATTGCAGAGTAGTGAAATGTACACCATTCCTCTCTCTCTGGCAGCTAATTCAAATGAAACAGGTGGTGAGGAGCAGTATTGTACTTTGTGGAAGATGAGAGAGAATTTTGATGGCATCTGGAAGAATGTCATCTGATGCTAATGCTGATTTTCTCCCATACTTCATGATTGCCTGTTGGTGGAGCGGAGCAGTGCTCTTAACGCTGTCAAGAACAATTTTCTCCTTGAGTGATCTTTTCCAAAAGGGTTCTCACTGATGAGTTATTTTTCATTATTATTAGAATTTAAGTACCACACTTATGTCAAACTTCCACCTTCTGAGATGTAACCTTTGGCTGTCATTATAAAGAGATAAACAGAAGTGAAATTATTATATATCTGGTTAAATGAAAGGAAACCAAGAATGAGAAATATTTATGCAAAGATAGTAATACGAATATTTGTGTGCATGCTACATAAACCACTGAGCTGGTTCTAGAATAGAATGCACTAAAAATTTCTGTATTAATTTTTGGACCATCTTTCTATTAACTACATGAAATTATTTCTATTAACCGCTTAGTATGTTGATTAATTATAAAATTAGATTGGTAGTTCTCAGGGATTTTTTTCTCTGAACATCCCCTCAGATAGGTCACTATCTTATCAGTAGCAAAACTCCCAGGCAAGGCTTTCACTCAAGGAGTATAGCAAAATCTCTAAAGGGGGTCACGGTTTGAACCCCCATCCAGGTGAATCTGCCATGGTGGCCCTCCTAAAGACTTGTCCCTGCACCACCACCACACACCCTATAATTGAGAATCACTGGTTTGGAATGTGCAGGAGCTGATGAAAGTCCAGCGTCCTTCAAATGTGAAGACTTGGATCCATGTTGCAGCTTACCTCTACTTAACCTCTAACACATACTTAACCTCGAACTCTCTGTTTCCTCCTCTGAAGGGGCGCTGCCCTGGGTGTTTTAATGGATTAAATAAAACAATGTACATGAATATGCTTGTGGCTGTTAATTGGAGATGTGTTTTGTGTGATATATATCCTTCCACCAAATATCTACCTGCTGAAATCTTCATTAGGATTTTCAAGCTGGGTTCAATCATTTATTAACAGTGTTCCATGTGAAATACAAAGTTTTAGAAGGTTTCATGAATGCTCAAAGTAAAATTTTATTTTTAATGTTATTTTAAAATGCCCTGAAGAAACGGAACAGATAAAAGGTCAATTTTAGTGTCGGAGAGAGAAAGAGTGTGTCCCAAAGACAGGGGTATGTTGCAGGAAAAGTCTCCGCAGACTGACTTCAGTAATTTATAGCCTATTTTGCTCTCCCCAGCACACCCAAATGGTTCCGCTGAATTAAATACTTTAAGACTTGGCTTTTACAAAGACAATAAATAATACTATTTATGGGTTGTGGGGACAAATCACAGAAGCAGAGTTGGCACAATGACCCAGGCTTAGTGTCTCCTATTCCTGATCCCAAGCTGGACAACTGTCGTGTCTGTATAACATGGATGACACCAGTTCGGACACAATTCTCCATGACCATTTTCATGTTTCCGTATGGTCCAGGTTTTCTGAGCAAAGGCCCCAGAAGCTGGAGCTGGCGTCTCCCTAAAGTCGGAGAGATTTAGGGACTGACCTCAGAGCCATTTGCTTACTTTCAGGGTAGTGAAACTAGAGACCTCCCCTGACCCCAGATAGGCGAGGTTTGCTTCATGAGTCATCTTTCTCTCTTTTTTGGATGGGAGGATGGGCAGATGTGCCGGCAGGCTATATAAGATTCAGGTCTCCTAATTTCAGGGTTCCTCTTAGAGGCTGCAACACTCCTGCATGTGGACATAACATCTGGCCTTCATTCCATCTCCCCTTGGGGATTATGGCTTGGGGAGCTGGTGCTAAGATGCTCTGACTGTTTTTGCCTTGAGTAATAAATTCTCTGTTCTCTAATCCAGAAAGCCTCATGCCTCCGGTCAGATTAAGTAGGATAAAGTCCCAGACTCTTCAGAGTTTCTGACTTAGCATTAAGTACTGGGTGGAGCTGTTATGGGTATAAAATTAGATCATATAAGCATGGAGGAGCTAAAAAAAATCTTTTGCCTTCCTGCTATGGTCTGAATATTTGTGTCCCCCCAAATTTATGTTGAAATTGTAACCCCCCATGTGATGGTGTTTAGGAGGTGGGGCCTTTGGGAGGTGATGAGGTCATGGGGGTGGAACCCTCCTGAACCAGATTAATGTTCTTATAAAAGAGACCCCAGAGAGCTCCCTCGCCCCTTCCACCAGGTGAGGACATGGCAAGAAGATGGCCATCTGTAACCTGGAAGAGACCTTCACCAACCTGAGCAATCTGGTGCCCTGACCCTGGACGTCCCATCTCTAGAGCTGTGAGAAATAAGTTTCTGTTGTTCATAAGCTCCCCAGTCTGTGGTGCTTTGTTATAGCAGCCCCCAATGATAAACTAATAATAGCTAACAATCATTAGGTTTTACTGTGGGGCAGACTCCGTGGGAAGCATTTTCCATGCCCTTTCTTGTTGAAGTCTCCGAACAACATTATAAGGCAAGTAAAACACTACCCAGATTCTTTTAGATGAGGACACTAAGGCTCAGAGAGTTGAATTAACTTGTTCAAAGTCACAAGGTTTGTCAGTGGCAAAATAGGAATTCAACTCAGGCCCTGAGAAGGCAGGCACCAGTCAGTAACCATACACGCTCCTACCGCCCTGAAGGCAATTTCTGATTTCCCTGTGTTTGTAGGACATGACCTTATAAACATAGGAGGACAAAAGACCTAGCCTAGCCATCTGATGCCACATTATTTAGTGATTCATTTTCTTGTGTGCACATGGGTATTTTCTTACCTAGAGCCTAATCTATGAAGTTAATGGGGGTGTAAGTCCCTCAGAATCACCATCTGTGGGCCTCCCTACTGCATTAACATTAACGTGGTAATGGCTAATTCCAACGAGAGAGTCTGTTCAGAATTCTCCAGGGCTTTCACAAAGCTCCCAGTACTCGTGACAGACTGTGTGCCCTTGGAAAATCGACTTGCTCCAACAAAGTCTTATAACAAGCCCTCTGCATTTGAGGGTTAGGAAAACCGGTTTGAAATGGCCTGGGTCATGTGCCCTTAAAACTTATATAATTTTATTAACCAATGTCACCCCAATACATTTAATAAAATTTAAAAAAACAACACATAAATGGCCTGGCTCAAAGCAGAGAGGGAGAGAGAGAGGGAGAAAAAGGTAAAGAAAGTGAAAAAGAAGAAAGACAGAAAAAGGGAGAACATGAAAGAAAATAAGAGAGAGAGAGAGAGAGAGAGAGAGAGAGAGAGAGAGAGAGAGAGAGAGAGAGAGAAAGGAAAGACAGAAGGGAGGGGGGAACTGACAAGAGAGGAAATGAACAGTCAGGGAAAGTTTGTACTGATTGAAGATTTGAGGAAATGGACCAGGGGACAGCAAATTAGGAAATGCATAATGCATAGAGAATACACTTTCTGGAGCAATCTCAGATCAAAGATGCCACAGAAGGGCCTGGAATCCATAAGTTTACTTTTAGTGCCAGAAAATGTTTCAGAAAAGCCTACGAAATTTTCTTTTAGGATCACATTTACGCCAAAGAAATCAGCAAGGTGTAATTCATAACACCAGGCAGGATTTCATCTCAACCCTTAATTTGCCAGAAGATTATTCTTTTGTCAAATAACACCAATTATGAAGAGAAAAATGGGAGGGAGGGAGACCTTTGTAGGGAAAGTTCTTGAAAAATAGCCCCAGAAGAGGAAAATACTGTGAGTGACTGGGAGTTATAGGGAACTGGTGGCTTTTAACATTTGTGGTTCAAAAAAACCCACTATCATGAGGAAGAAAATAGCTGTATTTTTTATTTTTTTTTGTTGTTGTTGTTTTTCTTTCTTTTGCATTTCCATGTTGCCTTGGGGACCAGGAGCAGTAGATAATGCTGACCCCAATTATCTCTGTGTTTCTTATAAATTATGACTAAATCTGCTCTATCAAATAGCTCATCTGAATTGCAAACAAGAGATTTTGCTGATGATAGTAGGAATCTAAAACTCCAGGTCATATTGACATGGAATCTTTATTTCAAGATACCTTTATCTGCATACAGTATGGGAAAAATAATGACAGAGTAGTGCTGTGGTGGTGTTTGCTAGATATTTCCCCAGTACATCACCACAGCTTCCAAATTATCGAGGTACAATGGGTAGTAAACTTCCTAACCTTGTCCAAAAAGAGAAGTGCAAGGCAGGGCAACTTACATTTCTAGGGCTCTCAGTGAGAGGTGCTGTCATATTAGGTTTCTGCAGTGTATTAGTTTCCTACTGCTGCTATAACAAAATACCACACACGTAGTGGCTTCATACAACACAGATTTATAATCTTGCCGTTGTGGCGGTCAGAAGTCTAAAATAGGTTCACAGGGCTGCATTCCTTCTGGAGGCTCTATGGGAGAATCTGTTTCTTCACCCTTTCCAGCTTCCAGATGCTGCCCACATTCCTTAGCTCATGGCCCCTTCCTCCATGTTCAAAACAAGCAGTGTAGCATCTTCTTTCCTCTCTGAATTCTGCTTCCATCCATGTATTCTCTCTCTCTCTCTCTCTCTCTCTCTCTCTCTCTCTCTCTTTCTCTCTCTCTCTCCTCCCCCTTCTCTCCCCGCCTCCCCTAAGGCCCCTTATGATTATATTGGGCCCACTCGAATAATCCAGGATCATCTCTCCATGTTAAGATCCTTAACTTCATCACATCTGTGAAGTCCTTTTTGCCATGTAAGGTAAGATGGTCGGAGGTTCAGGGAATGAGGTATGTGGGCATCTTTAGGATCATTATTCAGCCTACCACATGCAGTCTTTCTGTAAGAGCAGCATATTACAATGTAAGGTATATGCACATATTTACAGTTAAAACCATATACATATGTAGTAATGTTCCATATATTTGATGCAAAAATATATATTTTCTTTAGAACTTATAGGTATTTTAATGTCATTTGGACTTTGGTTCTCCAGCTGAAAGGCAAATAATTTGTAGTCCAGAAAAAGTTGTTATATACTATGTTTTCCTAATTTCTTTTTTCAAAAAATTTATTGGGGACTATTGGGGGACAGTGTGTTTCTCCAGGGCCCATCAGCTCCAAGTAGTTGTCCTTCAATCTAGTAGTGGCGGGCACAGTTCAGCTCCAAGTCCAGTTGCTGTTTTCAACCTTTAGTTGCAGGGGGCCCAGCCCACCATCCCATACAGGAATTGAACAGGCAACCTGTTGTTGAGAGCTCACGCTCTAACCAACTGAGCCATCTGGCTGCCGCTCTGAAAGCTCACGGCAGCTGGTTTTCTTCAGTCTGGTTGTGGAGGGTGCAGCTCACTAGCCCACATGAGAATCGAACCGGCAACCCTGTTGTTCAGAGCTTGCGTTCTAACCAACTGAGTCATCTGGCTGCCCCTGTTTTCCTAATTTCTTGACCTGCAGTTTATTACCTAAGAAATCCTTCTCAGTCCACGTGCCTGGATAGAAGAATGGTGGTAGGGTCCTTTCTTTGTTCTCGATATTGACCTGTAGATAGCTAAGTATTGACATACAGATGTTAAAATATTGACATATAGAACTAGACTTGGTTTTAGATACTGACATGCATCTAGATATTGACATGCGGAACTTTCAATAACAGCAATAAAAATACAACAGCTATCCATAATTGATCACCATTTCTGCTTGGAACTGGACTGGGTGTTTTCCACACATATCTCCTTTATTACCAGAACTTTCTGAAGGCAGTGTAACTACACTGATTTTACATATGAGGCACCTGAGGATCAGAAAGAATAAGTAACTTGCACAAGGCCAAAAAAGCTAGTTAGTTGCAATCTTGAGGGAGGTACCTACTATTCTTTTCAAGCAGTGAATGTGAGGAGCCCCCCGCACCCCCCATTTCCAACACACACACACACAAACCCTGTGTGCTTTCATTTAGCTGACACATTTGTAGATGTTTGGCAAATTCAAGTTCCCTCATTTTCTTAGAGGCATGTGCAAGATAAGATCAGAATGAGCGTTAACCAGTTGAATTTTGAAAATATGAAGCATCTGAGCATTAGATGCTTGAAACGTAGTTCATCTTCATTACTCCCCTCTTTATTTTCATTTCATTTATTTTGTTTTCAAGTTGGCTCCATTCGTGTAGCTGAAATGGCTTAATGGTCATCAGCATTGTGTAAATTTTCTACTAAATCTCCTCAGTTATTCCTCACAGATGGTGGTAACCTCCCCCCATTGCCTTTCCCCTTTCAACCTACTGAGAAAAAATCCCTCTCTCTGAACATCATGCCACTGGCCCGTATTAAACATATTGATCTGAAAGAAATAACTTGAAGTTCACACCAGCTGAATGACAGTCAGCAATGGTGAGTGGGGGCTCTGCTGATTAGCATCAGGGGCTGGTTTGTGGTCTTAGGTCTTATTCAACTCAAATCCCAGGGCTCATCAACAGCCATGGTGAGGATAAAATCGCCTCAAAAAATAGGGAGGAAAAATTGGCCCAGTGGCTTTCAAAGCCCCAGGAAAATTAATTGATAATCCCTCGGGGGAGGGCCGCCATGGGAAGCCATTCTGAAAGAAATTATCAGGCTTCTGTTTAGAGAGGCTGCCTGGGGAGGAGGGGAAGAGGCTCCAGATGGAGGAGAGGGGAAGTAAAGGTGCTCGTTATCATAAACAGGCTTGTGTGTTTGTGGACCAGTGTCCTCCTGCCTGGAGGTTCCTTGAAGAGCACTTTTGTTTGACCTTCTGCATATTTGCACATTATCTCTAATTTCATTTAAAATATAACCAAATGTGGGCTCAGAGAGTCCACGCATCATCTCCTCTTTACTTCCAGACACCAGCTCTTGGTCCACGTTCATGAGAACTGAGTCCTACTTGACTTTCTCTGAAGATCAGGCCAGTCTTATAATGAATATTCAAATACTAATTTATATTCTTGTTCCTCTTGTACAAAAACAAAAAGTATGGCCTCTCAGGTCCTTTCCTGACATTGTAGTGAAAAGAGCACTGGACTTGGAATTGAAAAATGTGAGTCCAACATTGGACATTCTACTTACTAGTTATGGGACCTCTCTGAACCTCAGTGTTCTCATCATTAAAATGGGGGGAATAATATCTACCACAAAGCATTGTTATAAAAATCAAATGCAATTGTCGTGAAGGCTCTTCATAGAATATTTAATGCAATATAAAAATAAGTTTATTGTCACGTCAGAAAAGAATCAGGCAGTTTTGGGGACCTACAACATTAAAACTAATTAGTGTGGAGAGAGTCCCTAAGACAATAAAGGACCACAGGTACATAGAGAACAATAAGAAAATGTAAAATTGTTTTTGAGCCATAAAGAACCTTGCAGGTATCCCCCCAGTTACAGAGAAGATTGAGGCACTAAATTTGACCAGGTCCAATATTTCATAGGTGACAATGCTGGTTCTAGGTCTTTTGATTCCCAATCGAATGCTTGCTCTATAATAAGACAGAGTTCCAAAGGACTAACAAAGAATGCCTTAAACTGTCCTGTTACTGTGTCTACAGATGGTCATATAGGTGAACCCCTAAATAACCATTCTGTTTAAGGTGAAGCTTTGGAAAAAGACAAGAACTAAGGGTTTATACACTCAGAATGCATTACTAAGAAATGGGAATCAATATATTAGCTCATTAAGCAAATTTTATTTGAACTCCAGCTTCAGTCGTGGAACTATGTTGAAGCTCTCTAAGGTGTACTCCATAATTCAGGGGACACAGTTCTCAAAGAATGGTTGTGAGTGATGAGGGATGACACATGCACCATATCAATTAGAAAAGCAACATGGTGGAGATGGCATTTGTGGAGGCCTTGGAGGATGGGCAGGGCTTTCATGATTAGAGTTGACAGGTAAGAATAGTCCATCACATGCTGATGGAGGAGTTGCCCGACTGGGGAAAACAAGCAGAGGGGATGGGCTTCTGTTGGGGCGTTCTAGGAGGTAAGGAAAATAAATACAATAATTGAAAACATATTCTAGCAAGTGTTCTGGATGGGTGAACCACATCTAAAGTACTTTCTATTATCACTATTTACATTTGTTATTATGAATTCAAAGTCTTGCAGAAAATGTATACTATGAATGTAATAGACTATGGCAAATGCAAATTTTGAATGCCTGGCATGTTTGTCCATCTTCTTTTTTCTGGTTCCTTTGAGAGCTTCTCTCTCCTATATGGTCCCAGCGGGGGCTCTTTGACATTCACAGGGAAAGAAATATAAACCGAGCTTGATCAAGGTATCTTACTCTAGTATGTTACCCTAGTCATGGTGGTTTGTTCAAAAATGAGCATGGGAACCGTACCAGAGCTATCAGTCAGTTTTAACCAGAGGTCTTAGGAAAGATCAATGTTTGCCCTTGAATTTTCCAGAACATGAGGATGTAAATCTTGACTGATATAGAGAGGGTGACAAAGTTTCTCTTTTTGATTAAACTTTAGTTAGGCTCCTCTGAGCCCTCTTCTCAACCAGGCCTCAGCCTTGGCCTTCTGTGTCCATCCTGTCCTTGCCAGGCTTGATATCTGATCACCCTTGATATCTGATCAAGTTCCTCATCCCCTGCTTTTAATGTTAAGTCTTTGGCCTGCCTTTTGCATGAATCCCTCTGTCCTTTGACTTGAGTCTGCGAGTGAAACATTTGTTCAGATGGCAGCATAGCTTGTTAACCCTCTGAGGAGGTTTTCTAGTTCATTCTAGAAGGGCTGAACCACAGCATTTATGCATGGTGCATTACATGTCTTACCCACTCAACACATGAACAACTAGAATCCAGTAAATTGTGGGTTCACACATGTCACTTTCACTAAGAGCAGGAAGCAGGATAGGGAAAAAGTGAGTAACAGCTATACATTAGAAAGACTTACATTATGAATGTAACTGAAGATATAATTTCAAGTACACAGATCATAAAATCTGGCAACATTAATACATTGGTGGCATTGAGTGCATTGCTATTTATAATTGTTTCTATTTTCTTGAAAAACAAAGCAGTACAAATCAAAGCAAACCAATCCTTACCCATAGCAGGCTTTTGAAAACATGAATATTTTCCAATACTAATGTAGTATTAAAGTTTCAAATCATGGAAATGTAATATTCAAAATTGTTTACATCTTTCTCTTTCCCTCCCCTTTACCCTCTACTGGATTCCATCCTTTGCAAAATGAAAAACTGTAAAAACATGTTTCAAGCATGTTTCAGTGTGTCAATTAGAGAAATAAACCCAGGGCCCATTAATCACTCCAATATGCAGTTCCAACATGAAACAAGCACCAAGTCCCACCCCCTTTAAAAAATAGACTTGGTTTTTTAGAGCAGTTTTGATTCACAGCAAAATGGAGTGGTAAGCACAGAGATTTCCCATGTACCCCCTGCCCCCACACGTGCACAGCCTCCTCCACTGTTCACATCCCTCCCCAGAGTCGTACATTTGTTACAACTGATGAATCTATATTGACACATCATCATCACCCAAAGTCCATAGTTTATGCTAGAGTTCACTCTTGGTGTTGTTCATTCTGTGGTTTTGACAAATACGTACTGACATGTATTCACCTTTATAATATCATACAGACTAATTTCTCCGCCCTAAAAATGCTCTGTGCTCCACCTATTCATCCATCTCTCCCCTGGCAACCACTGATCTTTTTACTGTCTCCATAGTTTTGCTTTTTTTAGAATGTCTTACACTTGGAGCAAATTCCCTTTTAAAGTAGCTCAGGATCATCCATAATAAATACAATTGTTTTATGAGTACATATAAAACTGAAAATCAGTTATATTTCTCTGCTTGGTAAAGGTTACAATCATATTGGATAGGTTAACCACTTTGGGGGGGGACAGTTAAGTCTTGAACCCTCATTTCTGTTTCCAGGATTGAGACATAATTGGTTTAGAAATGAATGACTAATTCAGGAATGTAATGTTTTTTAATAAGAGAAAAATCAATTAATGTTATTAAGCAGGTGAAGGAGAAATATCATAATCGTGTCAATAGATGCATAAAAGGCTTTTGACAAAATTCAATATTCATGATAAAAAATCTTGGTAAAAGAGAAATAGAACAAAACTTCCCTTATGTTTTGTAAAAAATATTTACAAAGAAATTACAGCAAATTTCACACATAATGATGACATATTAAATGTATTCCCTTTAAAATCACATGTAAGAAAGAATTTCTTGCTGTCAGTAGTTCTATTCATCATTGTATTGGAGCTAGTAGTCAGCAAAATTATTGTAGGAATTGAAAAGGAAAAAGAAAAACTCTCATTATTCACAGATAATGTAAATATCTACGAAGAAAACTCCAGATCATTTGCAGAGAAATGTTTGGAATTGCTGAATAGAAAATAAGCACATGCAATTAATTGTTTCATTTCACCAGTGACAAATGGAAAAAAAGAGAAGTGAAAATCACAACAGCATCAAAATTTTAAAGTATTTGGGAATAATTTCCACAGAGCTACAAAGAATTATTGAATGTCATTAAAGAAGATTAATAAAATGGAAAGTCACACATATTCATAGAAATCAGCACATGTATTAGTTATTTCTTGCTGCATAACAAATTATCCCACACACATACACACTTAAGGGCTCAAAACAACAAATTATTTTTTTATTAAATTTATTGGGGTGACATTGGTTAGTAAAATTACATAGGTTTCAAGTATACATTTCTATAATACATCATCTATATATTGCACTGTGTGTTCACCACCCAAAGTCAAGTCTCTTTCCGTCACTGTATATTTGACCCCCTTTCCCCTCTTCTAACTCCCTCCCTCCCCTCTTTCCCTCAGGTAACCACGAAACTGTTGCCTGTGTCTATGAGTTTTTATTTACTTGTTTGCCTTGCTCGTTTGTCCCTTTCAGTTGTATATGCCACATATTAGTGAAATCATGTAGTTCTTGAGTTTTTCTGACTTATTTAGCTAAATATAATAATCTGAAGACTCATCCATGTTGTCGCAAATGGCAGTATTTCATCTTTCCTTATGGCAGAGTAGTATCCCATTGTGTATATCTGTACCACACCTTCTTTATCCAATAATCTATCAAAGGACGCTTTGGTTGTTTTCAGGTCTTGGCCACCATGAATAGTGCTACAATGAACGTAGGGGTACATATATCTTTACATATAAATGTTTTCAGATTTTTTTTGTAGGTACCTAGAAGAGGAATTGCTGGGTCATATGGTAATTCTATTTTTAATTTTTTTCAGGAACTTAATATTTTCAGAAAATGTAGCGGCTATACCATTTTACATTTCCCACCAGCAGTGTATGAGGGTTCCTTTTTCTCCACAGCCTCTCCAACACTTGTTATTACTTGTCTTGTTGATAATAGCCATTCCAACAGGTGTGAGGTGGTAGATCATTGTGGTTTTGATTCGCATTTCCCTAATAACTAGTGAAGTTAAGCATCTTTTCATATATCTGTTGGCCATTTGTATGTCTTCTTGGGAGAAGTGTCTGTTCAGGTCTTCAACCCATTTTTCAGTTGGATTGTTTTTTTGTTGTTGAATTGTATGAGTTCTTTATATTTTTTGGATATTAGCCTCTGATCAAAGGCACTGTTTGCAAATATCTTCTCCCATTCGGTTGGTTGCCTCTTTGTTTTGTCGATGGCTTCTTTTGCTGTGCAGAAGCTGTTTAGTTTGATATAGTACCATTCATTTATTTTTATTTTTACTTCCCTTGCCTTTGAGGTAAAATTCATAAAGTCCTGTCTGAACCCAAGGTTCATAAGTTTAACACCTATGCTTTCTTCTATGCAGCTTATTGTTTCAGGTCTTATGTTTAGGTCTTTGATCCATTTTGAGTTAATTTTGGTATACGGTGATTGATAGCAGTCTAGTATCATTCTTTTGCACATGGCTTTCCAATTCTCCCAGCACCATTTATTGAAGAAGATTTCTTTCCTCCATTGTATGCTTTTGGCTCCTTTGTCAAAAATTATTTGCCCATATACGAGGTGTGATAACAAAATAAGGTGAATGTTTAAATAAAAAGTATTACAGTAAAAGACACATCACCATTAATCCCCCTCAAAATACTCCCCCTCTCTTCAAACACACTCATCCCATCGTTCTTGCCACTTTCTGAAGCAGTTCAGGAAGTCCTCTTTTGTGAGTGTCTTTAGTTGTGCTGTTGTGGCTGCCTCCATGTCCTGAATTGATTCAAAACTTTTACCTTTCATGGTCAATTTGACTTTGGGGAAGAGCCAGAAGTCACACAGTGCCAGATTCAGTGAATAAGGTGGGTGAGGATACACCGTAATGTGTTTATTTGACAGAAATTGCTGTACCAGAAGTGATGTGTGACATGGAGTGTTGTCATGATGGAGGGTGATTTACAGCACATTTGAAAACACACCTTCTCTCAACCATAGCTCACACCCAACTGACTGCACCAAACAAGTTGAAACTTGACATACACTGTTACTAAGGGTCGATGTGCCACTTCCCATATTGAAGATCCCTGCCTTTCCATTGGATGGCACTCGGCAGCAGCATTCACTGTATTTTTTTTTTTTTATCACACCTTGTATATGGGGGTTTATTTCTGGGTTCTCAGTTCTATTCCATTGGTCTGTGTGTCTGTTTTTCTGCCAATGCAATGCTGTTTTGATTATTGTCACTTTGTAGTATAATTTGAAGTCAGGGAGTATGATATCTCTAGCTTTGTGCTTTTTTCTCAGGATTGCTTTGGCTATTTGGGGTCTTTTGTGAGTCCATACAAATCTGATTTTTTTGGTTCTATTTATTTTTAAAAAAATACCGTTGGGATTTTGATGGGGATTGCATTAAATCTGTGTGTTGCTTTGGGTAATATGGCCATTTTAACTATGTTGATTTTTCCAATCCATGAACACGGAATATCTTTCCATTTCTTTGTGTTTTCAAGTTCTTTTAATAGTGTCTTATAGTTTTCAGTGTATATTTCCTTCATATCCTTTGTTAAGGTTATTCCTAGGTGTTTTATTCTTTTTGTCAAAGCAACAAATTATTATCTCACAGTTTCTATAGGTCAGGTGTTCAGGAGCAGCTTAGCTAAGTGGTGCAGCTCAGGGTTTTTTGTGAGGTTGCAATCACTATGTCAGCTGGGAATGGAGTGATCTGAGAGCTTGACTGGGGCTAGAGGACCCACTTCCAAGCTCACTTACATGGCTGGAGGCATCAGTTTCTCACCACATGGGGCTTTCCATATGGCAATCTGACAGTTGATTTCCCCCCTGAGTGAGAGGTCCACAAAAGAATCTCGGAAGTCATGCTGTAACTTCTGCTTTTTTCTATTTATTGGAAACAAGTCACCAAGTCAAGCCTATATTCAAGGGGAGAAGAAATAGTTTCTATCATTTGAAGGGAATGTCAAAGAGTTTTTGGACATATTTTAAACTGCCACCAAGCTCAGTATTATAAAGTTATCAGTTGTCTACCAATTGATCAATAGATTCAATGCATCCCTTTGCCTTAATTGTAAGTTTTGTATATATTTTTCTTAACAGATTGATAAGAATTTAAAAATTCTTAAATATTAAGCAATTTTAAAAAGTGGTTAGCAAAACTAAATAACATTTGTGCAACTTGAGGTAATTGAACTATATGCAAGAAACAATAAACACAAAATTCAGGATAAGATTTATTTACCTCTAGCCCAGTGGTTCTCAACCACAGGTGATTTTGGTTCCTAGGGGACCGTTGGCAATATCTGGAGACATTTTTGGTTTTCTTGTCTAGGAAGTGCTATTGGCATCTAGTGGGTAGAAGCCAGGGATACTGATGAACATCCTACAGTGCACAGGGCGGCCCCCACAGCAAACAATTATCCAGTCCCAAACAGCAGTCATGCTGAAACAGACACCTGGGGAAAGGGGGTGGGGCACGTAGGGAACAAAATAACAATGTTCATTTTCTTGAATTAATTCAGTCATGCAAACACAGGGATATGTTTTATAATGATTTAAAAAACATATAGCCTACATATTCTTTTGTGTTTACTCGGTACTTAAACACAATAAAAAAGAAAAGTTGGTGAATCAGCAGAACGTTGGTCTCATGGGGATGAACACCTACCTGTTTCCAACAATTAGATAAATGGTGGTACCCTTTCATACTACATTGTTTTCCTTTCTCCTACGATAAAAGCCTATCCAGAACATCTCTCTAGACTCTTAGCATTTTATTGAGATGGAAAACAGCTCTTCAACATTAATAATATTTTGAAGATGACCTTACATTCAGACTGAATTTGCAAACTCTGACAAATCTCTTAACTTGGCGATTTGTAAGTCAGTGTTTGTCTTTTCAAATCCTGCTGGCCATAAGTCATTGTTCCACCTCCTCTCAGGGAGGGTCAAAAGAGTTAATCCAACAGTGAGGCAGAGACCTTTTAGCACTAGAAACATCAAGTGAGCAGAGGCCTCCAAGATGTCACGGCTCAGGCGCCCCATTAGCTGGCTTCAGCGCCTTCCCAGAGTTCGCTGGCAGCATGAGTCAGCGTCAACCAGCAGACACTGGGCAGGTGAAAGCAATTCACTCTGAGCCCAAAGCTCAGACCAATCAGATTCTCTAGGGGGCGGGCCTAGAGCATCTCTAGCCTCACTCTGAACTCACGCATAAGTTCGTGGTTACCCTTGGCTTTAAATGAATGAAAATCAAGTCTTCCATGATTAAAAACAAATGCTGTATTTGGTGCCACAGTTGCACGGAGCCGAAGGTCTGCTATGTGTATCTTATGCCGGAATGAACTGGAGGAGACAGAGTAAGAGATGGAATTTAAGGAAACATGTGATCTTTTTTACTTTTAGATTATGCTCTGATTTTCCCCTTAACCATGTAGTTGAATTTTCACACATGATAACAATATTTTCCTTGCAGCAGATGGGGCCATTTATGAAAGGGGTTTTGCACCTTATTTTGTCTTTCATATGTCTAAAAATTATACATAAAAACCCCAAATGTGAGCAATTCACCTAAACTCTGCCAACCCTTTGTTTTTAAACAGCCAACCAGGAGGCAGGGGGCTATTCAAGTCTTAAAAGTGTGTAATGGCCCCCATTAAGGAAATTTGAAATGCTGTCCAATCTTAGAGAACCCCAATTTTTTTCTTTTTTGGGGGGATGGGGTGGGGGAACTGTCCAATGCTAGCCTTGGGCACAGAAGGATTACATGTTGTGAGTCCAAAGGTCGAGCCTAAAACAGCTCAGCAGAGGATGGAATTTTCTCAGCGCTAGTCCCATTTTTAAACTTGTCATTTTAAGCATATTTTAAAATGGGACTCTTAACTGAGTAAATTCTTCTGGTAAAGTCAGCAACCTTGGCCTTCATCTTGTATGATTCTTCTCCAGGATTTCAGCAGAGTTTTGGAAAGCTAAATATATAAAAGATTAAAAATGGTGCTCATCTTTTCATGTGTCTGTTGGCCATCTGTATGTCCTCTTTGGTGAAATGTCTGTTCAGGTCCTCTGCCCAGTTTTCAATTGGATTGTTTGTTTTTTTGATGTTGAGTTATATGAGTTCTTCATATATTTTGTATATTAACCCCTTATTGGATATATCATTTGCAAATATCTTTTCCCATTCAGTGGGTTGCCTTTTTGTTTTGTTAATGGTTTCCTTTGCTGTGCAAAAGCTTTTTAGTTTGATGTAGTCCCATTGTTTGTTTTTGCTTTTATTGTCATTGCCTGAGGAGACATATCCTGAAAAATATTGCTAAGAGCGATGTCAAAGAGTTTACTGCCTTTGTGTTCTTCTAGGAGTTTTATGGTTTCAGGTCTTACATTTACGTCTTTAATCTATTTTGAGTTTATTTTTGTGACTGGTATAAGAAAGTGTTCCATCTTTATTTTTTTGCATATACCCATCTAGTATTCCTAACATCATTTAAGAAACTATCTTTTCCCCATTGTATATTCCTGCCTCTTTTGTCATAGATTAATTGACCATATAGGCATGGGTTAATTTCTGGGCTTTTTATTCTGTTCCATTGATCTATGTTTCTGTTTTTGTTCCAGTACCATACTGTTTTGATTACTATAGCTTTGTAGTATACTTTGAAATCAGGGAGTGTGACAGCATTTGGTTCCTGGCAGGGTGTCAGACTGAGGCCCCAATTTCTCCCTGGCAGTTGACCCTCTCCACCAGCAGCTCTCAACATGGTAGCTTGCCTCTTCAAAGCCAGCAAGAAGAGAGAGGGAGACTCCAGCATGGTGGGTCCTCCAATTACAGAATTACATACATGTAATTGTGTATATCCTGCTACATTTGCCATATTAAATCCAACCTTTCTATTACTTAGATGTAAGTCATAGGTCCTGCCCACACTTGACCAAAGGGGGTTACACAGAATGTGAACACCAGGAGGTGAGGGTCATGGGGGCCACCCTACAGTATGTCTGCCACATCAGCTCCTTCTAAGTCGGTCCCTGATAATTAGTTCATTCAAGGTACATCTACTGGGCATTTGCCATAGCTAGACCCTGTGTTGGGTGCTGGAGCATGCAAAGAATAAAAGCCATGGTCTCTGCCCCTGGAAACACCCAGATGAGTGGGGGATACTGTTTCTTTCCACAGTTCAATTCTGCTGTCCTGTGTATAACTATTCTTCCTAGCGCATAACAGCTGGGGCTGAACCTGTATTCAACCTGGGGCTGCTGGGTTGGCTGGGAGCCCCTTGGGCTTCGGAGTGTGATTCCCCAAAGCTTGTAGCTCGTCCTGTTTGTCACCTATGGCTGGGCTGCTCCAGCTCAGCGCTGACTCACTTCCCTACAGCCAGAGAGCCCTCTGCAGAGTCCATCCAGCTGCTTTCTCATCACCCTTTTCCAGAACCTCTGCTGGGGTGGTGGTCAGGTTGGGGGGTTGGGAATATTGCACTGGCCTTTGAGATTTCTGTAGACCCAGTCCACCCTTGTAAGTCATCTCTGTCTTTGGTTAGGTTCCCCAGAGGTGAAGCTATGTGAAGATGATTTTGAGGAAAAACCAATCCTAAGGCAGAGGGGACTTTCGTCCAGGCTGGGGGAACCAGCGAGGGTGTGGGATTCAGCCAAACTCCATGGAGGGGAGCTCTGGAGCCAGCTCTGGAGCCACCACACCTCAGAGGAGTTACATTCAGGGCAAGGGACCTGGGGGTCATCTATTCCTGTCCCCATGAGATGGTGAAGGGCTGCCCCCAGGTGATGTTAATTCTCCATGCTCCCCACTCTCCTTTCTGCAGGCCAAGCAGATTCCAGTAGTCTCAGGGCAGTTTTTAGACAGAGAGAGGTAGATGCTATGTCTGAATAGAAAGACTTGGGAGCTGATGTGTATAAAATATAGTGCAGAAATCCAAGGGGGTGTGGCCAGATCACCGAAAGCATTGCCCTGATTCAGATCTTCTCAAATTTCAGCATTTCAGGTGCTCTTCTGTTTTCTGCCTGAACTCTGACCAATATCTGCCTAGTAATTAATTGCCCAACTTTGCATATCGCTCTAAAACCATATTTAAATCTCCCCCATGTCTGAGTTCTAATTCTTTAGACCAAGATTTTGCAACCTCAGCACTATTGACATTTGGGGCCAGAGCATTCTTTGTGGTGGGAACTATTCTGTGCATATGCAATATTGCGATTTATAAGAAATATGTTTGGTCATTGAGATGACCAAAATATATCTCTCATGTATATTTGGTCTTCGTTCACAGTCTGTGGCTCATGGCTTCCCAAAGCCTTGGAATTTCCTGAGCAATAAGCATCACTAGGCAAAGGGCATGCAGGCAACATGACGAGGGGCCACATTGGCCTTCGGTACCCCCTGGCCCAGAGGGTACGATCCTTTGCTCTTCTCTGTATTCAGTTCCCCTTGGGGGCCCAGGTCTGAGTTTCCCTGCTCATGTGTTTCGCATATTTTGCTTCCCCTTTTTACTCATCTTCAGTAGTCACCTGTGAATAAAGTGGTTGTTCAGGCGACTTTATTTACATGTTTTCAAGTCATTCCCAGCATGGGCCTCCCCTGTCTCTACCCAGGCCTTGGGGTTTGCTGAATTTTTTACTTTTCAAACATGCTGCTATGGATTAGAAACAACTAATAGCACCCTAGTTTCTTCAACTAGAAACTAGAGAATCTATTTCTGTTTGTCGACAATATTTTAAAAATGTTTTAGAATTTTTGACTAAGAGAAACTAAATTGTAAAAAGACCAGGTTCCAAAGTGTACCACTTAACATTGAATTATATGTTGGTGCATCCTTTATTCGTTCCTGCCAAAAATCTTTGAAAATTTTTACTTGAAAAATTGTTGTAAAAGCTTTGTTGAGGTTCTAATATACGGCAAACATTGTATCCAGCACTGGGGTTCAGAGATGAGTACAATACTGTCCCTATCCTTTCGTGCATTATTTTTTTTAAAAGATTTTATTGGGGGAGGGGAACAGGACTTTATTGGGGAACAGTGTGCACTTTCAGGACTTTTTCTCCAAGTCAAGTTGTTGTCCTTTCAGTCTTAGTTGTGGAGGGTTCTGTTCAGCTTCAAGTTGTTGTTCTTTCAGTCTTAGTTGTGGAGGGCGCAGCTCAGCTCCAGGTCCAGTTGCTGTTTTCTAGTTGCAGGGGACACAGCCCACCATCCCTTGCGGGAGTCGAACCAGCAACCTTGTGGTCGAGAGGACGCGCTCCAACCAACTGAGCCATCCGGGAGCTCAGCGGCAGCTCAGCTCAAGGTGCTGTGTTCAATTTTAGTTGCAGGGGGCGCTGCCCACCATCCCTTGTGGGACTCGAGGAATTGAACTGGCAACCTTGTGGTTGAGAGCCCACTGGCCCATGTGGGAATCGAACTGGCAGCCTTCGGAGTTAGGAGCATGGAGCTCTAACTGCTTGAGCCACCGGGCCGGCCCCCCTTTTGTGCATTATTATCTATTGGGGGGTCAGAGATGCACGATAGGGAGCTCAAGGGCAGAGAGTAGTGGGGAAGAGCTCAGGCAATGTCTGTTAAGTGTCACAAGAATGATTTTAACAATCAGGCTTGAGTGGACAAAAAAGTTCCAAATATAAAGAAACTACCAAAATAACCATCTAAAGTTTGGAAAATGAGCCCCAAGGAAACATAAAGGAGACAAAAAGACAGAAGGAAGAAAGGAAGATGTTGGAAACTCTTAAACATTTGAGTGTCGGACCTAATGATTATTTTAGCTCTCTGAAACTTCCACTGGCACATCCACTGTCACATCCCTTGTTGAAGGTTGAATGATCTGAATTATGATCCTGACCATCTTCACTGGTCACAAGAAAAGCCAGTTTTTCATTTGGAATCAATCAATAGCCTCAAGTGTGAATTTCTTAAGAACATGGCGGTGTATAATGCAGCCACTGGATTCACAGTGACTGGGTCAATTAATGTGCTTGTGAAAACAATAAGGGTTCATTTCCACCCCACCTATCAGCCCAAATTGGCGGTGATCCTAACCCTAAATTAATTATCCCACTCGGAAAACTAAGCACCCATGTCTCCCCCTTGCTGTTTTGGTTGTATCTCTATAGCCTTTCATCACTTGATGAAATTACTCCCGTATTCATGGCCAGCGTGTGCAAAGTCACCGTTTTTGCACTTCTTATTTCCAGAACCTTGTCATCCCCACAACTTTAATCAGGCCCAACATTTGTATGCTTTTTAGCACATTCTCTTGGATATGCTCAAAACACAGGCAGGGCAGTGTATTTAAAGACTCCAATCCCCAACTTTGCAAACAAATAGAAACCATTTCCTTAACAGAGAAGTTCAAAAGAGTAGAATCCCTTTTCTTCGTTTTTTTCCTTGGAGGCTGCACCTTCATAAGTGGCTTGGCCGGATGCCCTTTAAATTAATAGCACACTGAGAAAAGTCTCTTCTGTGGAAGAAAATTTCAGCAGCATCAAATGTGACTTAGAGTTCCTTTTTTTCTGAAGTATGCATATGAGTAGGTTTTGGAGGTGGCAGGGTGAGGGTGAGAGGGGTTGTGTTTTCCCTTGGTGTGGAGTGGAGCCAGCATTCTGGAGGGCCCTTCGTCATGCCGAGCTGGACATCGCGGCAAACTCGGATCCTTCTGTGCTGGGGCCTTAAGTCGATACTGGACGGATACTTTTTCCTTCACGTTTAAGCTCCTTTAGCCTCATTTCTAGGCATCCAATTGTACTTGTCTCTTCCAGGCAATCCTTGAAGCAAACACCTGGTGTTTTATTTGAAGAGCTAGAACCTGAGCCCTCTTCACCACTCTCTGCATTTGGACTGTGCAGCTGGAAAGCATGTTTGCTCACGTTGCATTTTTGCCATACAGGAAATCCTCTGGGGAATTCGGGGTACATGTGGTACCTTTGAAGTACCACAAGCAATTTTCTCTTTCCTACTTTCCTCCGTGTTTTGTTACATTATTTTAATTGATGTATTTTGTCTGATGTATTATATTAGGAAGCCTTGAAGGATGATGTGTTTAACATACAATGTCTCTTATGGTTAAATTTCTTTGCAGAAATACAACGCCTCAGTTTTGACTCTGCTCACTACCCTGGTGCTGGGTTACAATGACGCAAAACAATGCTTTGCGTGTTGTGCAGGAAAATCACTCAGACACCCCATCTCTCATGTTCCTGCCCCAGAGCTGGAAATTCATAACTCAAATTTGTTTCAAGTTTAAAAACTCTAATATTTATGGCACATATTTCCTCCCTTTATGAGCCCTGCATGTCTAGTTAAGCCTTTGATGATAGAAATTTCTATGTACACTCATATACAAATGTAGTTTGTGAGTAGTGACAGACCTCTTATTGTTTAATGATGGAAGGTCACCCTCGCTCTGATAAAATTGATCTAATTAGCATGTCATTTAAGTCCAAGAAAGGTAAACACGAATACCAGTCCTTCTAAGCTGCACTTTCATATTGGTTTAAATTTCATTTAATGGTAATTCCTTGAAACTTAAAGACACTGATGCTTTCCTTTCTTCTTTTTTTTATTATCTCCATCGTGCTTGGAAATATGAAATGCCCAGAAACAACTGTAGGAGTCTCTCTGCCTTGTGACATGCTCCAGAGGAGAAAAGTGAGAAAGACCTCCCTCCTTTGCCACTAATATTTAAAGTCCAATCAATTTAGAAGTCCCTGGAAGGAATCTTAAGACTAAGAGCACACATTTTCTTAGACCATCAGATTTTGATCTGAGAGAGAACAGCAAGGAGATATAGCATCAAATACTGTTTTAGAAATGATACATACATATGTGAATAAAATAATTCATTTCTGGCCATTTTGAACATTTCTTTTGGAATGTCTAAGAGTTGCTTTTTTTTTTTTTTGCACAAGTGATACATGTCCCCTTTTTCCCTTTTCTTACTTACCTTTTCTCCTTTAATATTTAAATTGTGCTTAAATGAACCTAGAAACATGCATTTCTCGATAAAATCATCAAATAATAAATTTATGATGATCTTTCTGCTTTGTGATCAGAGAATCTCTGACCTTTGAAAAGGTGGAATAGTTTTTGCCGTGTTTAGTGAAGCACAGGCAAGGGGCCCGATCAGCCAATTTATGTTTGATCTTATCTCAAGTATGTCAGAGTTGATTCATCCAACCCAGATTAGGGTGAGAGAGAGGTAGGGAATTGCTGAAATTGGAACAAGTAAGGGTTGTTTTCAGGCTGAATGGTATACAAAATCCATAAAGAATTCCTGTACATATTTTCAGTATAATGAATAAGATTCAGAATTTGGTATAAGAGGTTGGCATGAAACATAGTTTGGACCACACAGCACGAAAGGTTCTAGAATTCATGAGATGAATGGATGTCAGTAGTTTTATGTTCACCGAGCTGAAAAATGGCCACTCCTGTTTGTGTTCTAAGAAGAGGTGCTTCTGGTTCCATCTTTTAGGGGTTTAAACCTACACATGTGAGGGGAATGCTAGCCCTCTGAGAAAACATAAAAGTTGTTTGATTTACAGTAGAAATCCTCTGCAGCATTATTTGTTACAAAACCTGAGTCCACTTAGGCTCCAATTAGTCAGATGGCGCCTTTTTAAGGATTTGCTAGAATCAAGTATTCTACTGGGGACCCTTCTCTGTGGCCCAGAAGTAATCATGTCTTGGGCCCCACTTGTCCTGCCAGCTCCTCCACCACTGCACCCCCAGCCTGCCTTCTGTAAACATCAACTGGCAAAGCTAATGACTGCATGTGGCGTGTGACCAGGAGCTCTCACAGAGCCAGAGAAGGAATGGAACAGTCAGGGTTACTGGTGGGGAGGGAGGATGGAGGAAGGAAGCTGGTGCAGTACTGTGATGCATGGTGACCCGAGCTGTGTTTTTGCTGGCAGCCCCTTTTCTTCCTTTGCCCTCTGCTAGTGCGTTGACCTGACACCCTGCCCAGAGTGCTATGGCAGAGAGATGGCTCCACAGAGGATCTCAGTTCATGTGTTTCCAAGCGTGCTGAGTTTTTATCAATAAGTTTGTCTATGTCCCAAAGTATTGTAAAGGTAAAGTGCTTTTGTTCTGCTAAAGAGATACAAGTCTGTTCTCGATTTCACCAAGGACAGTTCAGGTTTTCAATGAATTTAATGCAACATTTATTTATGAAAATATAGTTACGAAATAACTGAAATAGATTAGCATATATATAATTTTCAGCCTGGTTCTACAACATATTAGTCAACATGAGGCTGAATTCTCCTATCTCCTCTTTCCAGAAGAGTTTGCAGTCTAGAAAGGCCCACTTCTGGGTGTGATGGAGAAAATGCAGGGAATAATTGGTTCCATTCATTTAAAATTCCTTACAAAAGCATGAGGAATTAATTCATATACAAAGAGAACTGAACAAAGCCTCAGAGAAAGCCATTGTGTTTTCATAATTTTTTTTTTTTTTTAGTGGGGAGGAGAGGTGACTCTTTACCAGTGATGAGCAGAGTTTTTCATGAAAAGTTCATTCATGAAAATTTCAACTATCACTCAGGAATCTCCAAGCCTGGAGAAAGATCACCACATCAGGACTCATATATTTCGTCTCATGAGCACAACCCATACAAACATGTGTATATATGTGATGTTCAAGTACATTTCCATCTGTAATTCTCAATCCTGGTTGTGTATCAGAATCACTTCCGGGAATGACAGTCTGGACAGAATCGGCTATGCTGCAGTAACAAATGGTCCCCAAATCTTATGGCTTCCTGCAGCAAACTCTTAGTTCTCACTCACGATATGTATCCATTGTGAGTCACCCATGGTTCTGCTCCCTTTTGTGTCCACGGTGACACAAGGTGAAAGAG
Organism: Rhinolophus sinicus; assembly: GCF_036562045.2. Taxonomy (NCBI): domain Eukaryota; kingdom Metazoa; phylum Chordata; class Mammalia; order Chiroptera; family Rhinolophidae; genus Rhinolophus; species Rhinolophus sinicus. Next base: position 7,596,643 of record NC_133768.1, read on the forward strand.
TAGCCTCTAGCTGGTACACTGCTGATTATCATGGTAGAAAGAAAAGGGAGGGACTGGCAAATGGCCAGCTGGCTCTGGCCACCAATGCTCAATTTCACTGGTCAGGGCAGGTCACAGAGCCGGTGTGGGGACAGAACCCCAGAAAGCAGTTTCCAGGCTCTCGGCCTCACATAGAAAGGTGCTGGCTCAGGTAGTAAATGGCCATTAACTGTGATTGCATGGCCATCAGCTGTGGCTAGTTGGCCGTCAGCTGTAACCAGTGAGCCATTGGCCACTAATATAACTGCTGTGGCTACGCTAGCAAAAAAATGGGGGCTAGCAAGAAGATGGCGGCTGAGCCTGCAAGCAGCACAGTGAGGGTTGAGAATTGTGCGGCTCCTGCTTCCTGTGTCTCCAACCAGCCACCAGAGAGAATATAGTGGCATGACTCCCCTACCTATGGCTCCGTGGGTGCTCCTTTTTGGCCTCACCCTATCCTGCGTTCTCTTGTGGGGAGCAGGACCAGAGACAGCCGGCTTAACGGTGGGTCTGTGAAGTATGGCTCTCCACAGGGAGCCACAGAGAATCTTTGTGACTAATAATATCATCTCTCACAGGGACATTTAAGGGATGCAAATGCCTTGATTGACTTCAGATCTATTAAGAATTTCCTGATGGAACCCGGGGAACTGTATTTTTAAAAGTTCTCTAGCAAGTGTGATGAATAAGCAAGGTTGGGAAACACTGACTTACATGGAAAAAGTCTATGTTAGGCCATTGCAGCGATTGTTATCAGTTCTTGCATTTGTTATCTAAAAAAATCAGATTAATACATGTTTTATTCTTATATAGTCATATAGTTAAATAAGTAGGAGAATTGGGGGTTTTAGTCATGTTTTTTGTTTCAAATATCCTTTTCTGATAAGACAGACAATCTTAGTATAAAAGAATAAATTAGTCTCAAAGTTGATGTTTGCCTAATGGAACATTGTGATTTATTCAAAGATAAGAACACCCTCTGGTTATAAACTATGAGACATGGATGAGATCAGCATATAAGGGAAAAAAAAACTGTAATCCTGTGAGGTTCTGAGGGAGCGGCATGGCCTCACCCTCTGTGTTTGTTTGGGCTCCGTGCTAAGATTACAGTGATGTCTGCGCCATCTGTGTAGGTGAAATAAATCATGTGTTTATAGATATTAGAATGTGGGGTACTGTGAGCTAATAGTACATGGATTCATTCCACTTGAATACTCACTGCAGATAGACACCCATGTGAGCCATTAGGACCATGGAAAGAACACTGGATTCAAATAAAAAATGTACCTTTTGGGTCAGCCCTAAATACTCAGAATACTTTATTGTGCTGTCTCTTATGACAATCTTCTATTTTACTCTATTAGATATTTATGCACACTGTACGGGGCTGGGGGGGCATTGTGGTGGGCTCCCCAGTTTCCATTCTACCTTACTCCATTGCGTAGGAACTATGCAGTTTGCAGCATTGACTTCAAGCCAAGCTTCAGTGTGGGGCTCTGATTGGATTAAACCGACCTGAACGCCTTGGCCTCAGTCATTGGTTTAGGTGACTCATGCTTAAGCCAGTCAGATCATGGCAATTCCTCACCACAGAGATTGACTCAGGAGTTGTCCCGTCAGATTTTGCTGATAATCCAGGGAGATGATTTGTTGAGTTTTGGTATAAACGAGCTGTCAACATGTCCGGGAATATGTTTGCCCACCTACTCTGGACTTGGCTATTTGAGAGCATCAGGACCTTCTTTCACAACTTCGTTGGCTTCAAAACCATTGACCTGCTTGTGGCTCCAAAGTAGGCAGGAATGTGCTCTGTTAGCTTTCTCCTGCTCATTGCACATACCTGGAGTGACTTGCCCGTGTATACTGACGTTGGTTCATGTTCACTTTTCTTCTCATTCTGCTATAAGACAGTAAGTGTGGGGAGCAGTGATTAGTACTTGAATCTCCTGCACCAGCCTATTTTTGGACCCACAGCTTTTTAGGGAGGGAGGAGGATTGGAAAGGCGCTCAGACAATATTGTCTCTGGCCCCTTAGTCTGATAAAGCCCTAAACCAATGCCTAGAGAGACGAAACGTCTTTTCCCAAGTGACTATAGAGCTAAGTAATTGTAGAGCGTATACTCACCCGTGTGTTCTGATTCTTTAGCTGCTCCCATTAGGAGAGTCCATACATGGAGAGCACTCCAGCCCAGGATACCATCATCCCTTATCTGAACTACTGCGGTGGCCTCCTAACTGCTGTCTCCGTGTCTGTCATACTGCGCCCAATCCATTTCTATACGGGAGTCTGAGGGATCCTGATACACCAACATTAATACAACTCTTTTGAATGTCTTTACCAGGTACTAGCATCCTGACAACAGTCGCCAACCTCTGTAGCCTATCCTGGCCCAATTCATTGATCAATCTTTCCTTTTTTCTCTGGAACTAGATAGGTCCCATGAGTTCAAACATCCAGATAGGCAATGCTGTCCACCTCTGTGTAATATTTCTAATTTGTTCTGTCATTCCATCTAATGGTGAGATCAGTCATTCTCAAATAATCACTTAGTTTTCCTCAAAACCCCTATTTGTTGATGTGGTTATAAATAGCCTTATATTTATAAGATACCGTAGCTAGCCTAGCCTGATGAACCTTATGGATTTTTGTAGTCAAGAAGACGGGCACCCAGATAGCTCATGGAGAGTAAACAAAATGTAGCTTTCTCTAAGCTTATGTCACTTTGGGAACATTCATGTGCCATGTAGTATAGACCAATGGTTCCCACCTTAAGATGATTTCATCCTCCAGGGGCTATTGGGAGTTTGGAGACATTTTTTACTGTCATGACTGTCGGGGGGTTGCTAGTGGCATGTAGTAGATAGTGGCCAAGGATGCTGCTAAACATCTTTCAAGGTACAGGACAGCCCCCCCACAACACATAACTATCCAGCTCAACATGTTGGTGGTGCTGAAGTCGGTAAGCCCTGGCATAAATCATGTGGTCTTCACGCTGGTAGGCCCGAGCATCATATTAATGCAGTTATTGCCTTTTCCTGATATTATCAATGTGAATAAATGTACTCTTTCATTTCAGCCAACGTATTTGGTAGGAAATACAAGTCTGTGCCGGTAGGAAGAGAGAAGAGAAATATAGAAAGGAGCAGAGTGCAGAGGCATTTTATAATTTGTAGAAGACAAAAATCATTAAGTTATGAACCTGACAAGTCCCCTTCCTCCATGGGAATTAAAGTAGTCAGTGCTCCAAGAAGCTGTTTCTGGAAGGATAGGGAGAGAGCCAACAGCCAATAGCCTTGGGCTCATAATATTTAACTTTTCTGGAGCTGAAAATGGCTACAAGCCAGTGTGGTCTCAGAATCAATGAAAAACATCTTCACATCAAATGCACCCCAGCTGAAAAATAAGGGCAGTATGTAGGATACCATGTCTGTGGGGTTTTTTTGAAGCTCCTATAAGATTTCCATATGCAACACTTCTAATCTCTATTTGAGGTCTTCCTGAAATATAGCGACTCATGGCTTCTTTCTGGATTTTTCTGAAGGTACTTTTATGGGTTAAAAGAAGAGAAAAATGGGGCTCAACACAGGCAAGCAGACATAACATGAAAGATGGGTGGACTAGAAGGGCAAAGGGGTGGGACTAAAGAAACAGGGATGTCATAGGTGGACCTTGCAGAGGACGGAAGGAAGGGTGCGATTGTCAGAAGTCTCCTTGAGGAGACCCTGAGGGGCAGTGAGAAGCAGGAGAAAAGGACACTGGGGAGGGGCAGTAAGGCTGGCAACAGGAAAGCAGAAGTCACAGCAGCCCAGGGAGGCAGCCATCATCTTGCAGGAAACTGAAGGGCTTCTACTGCCCAGACAACTGCAGGAATGCCATCTTGTCAGTTGCTGTGAAACGTAAAAACTAGCAGCTGAAACCAATGTGGCTTTTGTAGTGTTGGAAAGTAGTGCTTTCAGAAGTTTCTGAAAGGTGTGGAGGAACGGGAGAAACCTGGAGGGCCCAAGATGGCCTCTCTCTTGCTGTCATGTAAGCTTGTATAGAAGGTGATTTGGTGCAGTTGATCAGTATGTCCTCACTTTCGGAAATACTCAGGCTTTTGGACTTTTTTTTTTGCCATTTGCATTTCTTCCTTTGTGCTATGACAATTTTTGAATTCAACATTGGAAAGTCCTCCTTTTAAAACAATTTAAAAGTTGCCTTCTTTGTGAAGGCCTCTGGACTTTGCATCTTTATTCCTAGAAGAGGTCTTTGGCACATAATAGGTCCCTAGTAAGTATTGAATGAAAGAAAGCACAACATTATCCATTGACACCTTACAGGAATTAATTCTGCACCTGAGATCACATCTCATAACCAGGCTGGGGAGCAGTGCAGCTGAGGCATGATGCAGAGGGATTCTTTCAGTGAGGCCAGGACATAAAACACACCAGATGGGGGTCAGGTTGTTAAGATGAAGAGACAAATTGGGATTGCCCATGCACTCTAATAATCACTTAGTTTTCCCCAAAACCCCTATTTGTTGATGTGGTTATAAATAACCTTATATTTATAAGATACCGTAGCTATCCTAGCCTGAGATTCCATCTAGAATCTAGCCGTTGCCACAGATTTTAAACGATAAGTGCAGGGACGAGCTTGTTGTTTACGACTTAGCATTCTCATTTTGTCCATTAGCTTCCAGAGAACCAAGACGTTGGAATTTCTAAGTGTGTTGAAGTGCAAATTTAAACCAAACTTAAAATAAGTGTTGGGTGTATGAACAGGTCTAGAGGCCTCATTTCTCTCAGTATCTGCAGTAACTCTTGTCAGGTGATAAAATATTGCGTGTCTTCAAACACCCCCTTGCACCATGAATCAGTGTGCAAATTAGAACAAACTTTAGGGAGGGCAGTTCGGCACAGGTATCAGAAGCTTTAAAAGAGTTCTTATCGTTTGAATGAGTGATTGCTCATCTAGGAATTCAGGGGAAGGAAACAGAGGTGTATCATCAAAGAATGTCGTCGATGCATCAAAAATTGGCAAGGGACAAATCCAAAGGCCTAGGAAATTGGCTAAATTGGCTAAATACGTTATGTACCTTCATTAGATGTAATGTCAGCTAGTCATATAAAAACAAACACGTTTTCAAGACCACGTAATGTATGGGGCACTTTTCATGATACTTTTAGTGACAATGTAGCTTATAAAATAGTATACTTGATAAATTCCAATGTTGGTGTAAAAATCGGGGGCTGCAACATATACAAAAATAAGTGCTTATTGGTGCTTCCCTCCAGTTTCATTTTAAGGTTTTGGAGTCCTGTGTATTCTGGAGTTTTGTTTTCTACAATAACGTGAGTTAATTAGGTAGTTAGAAAATTTTTTTTTGAAAACTCAACTGTATTACGTCTTTGCTTTGGGTTGTAAGACTTACAAATTAGAGTAGTCTCCTCCTCATTCCAGAGGCCACAGGATAAGGTACAGAATTTGATGGAAACATCATTTACTGTCCAAACAACTCAATGACATAGGTACTGTGATTATCCCTGTTTTACACATGAGGATGCTGAATTTAGAGAAGTTAAGTAATTTTCCTACCACTCATAGCAAACAAAAATAAAGAAAAGTGTCCAAGTTGGGACTCTGAGCTGGTTCTACAAAGCTAGGTGTACAAAACTCACACTCCACTTTAGAAAGTGAGCTTTTAAGTATGAACTTTCTAGTGCCCATCAACATGGCATGTGTCTTAATAAATGCAGTGAAAGAACATTAACCATGAAAACAAGCTCTTGAATTTGAAGACAGGTCTTCACAAGTCAGTTAATCCAGCACTGCAGTGAAATATGCAATTCTGCCTGCAGCCCCAAACTGTTTCCATCAATATGAAAAGTGAGACTTGAAATTTTGCTTGTCTGCTACTCAGTATACTGTTTCATGCTCTGTGATTGTCTTAGTCAGCTTGAGCTGTCCTAACGAAATACCATAGCTTGGGGGCTTAAACAACAGAAATTTATTTCTCAATGTTCTAGAGGCTGGAAGTTTGAGCTCAAGGTGCTGGTAGATTTGGTCTGGTGCGAGTCCTCTTTCTTGAATGTAGATTACCACCTGGTAGTCTTTCACTGTCTCCTCACACGGTGGAAAGGTGAGAACACTTGGGGTCTCTTTTATAAGGGCATCGATCCCATTCACGAGGGTTCCACCCCCATGACCTCAGTGCCTTCTGAAGGCCCCACCTCCAAATACCATCACATTGAGGGTAGGATTTTAACGTGAATTTTTTTTGGGGGGCACACAAACCTTCAGTGTACAGCAATAGCCTTGGACTTCTGATGTGACGTGACTAAATGATTTATTTATCTCACTTTACAATTTCTAGCTGGAAAACCCAGTGTTGTACATTATCTCTGCAGAGTCCATTGTAACAAACGCTCTTTTGTTAGTAATTTTCTAAAGATAAAGGCTTAGAAAAATCAAGTTTTGCTAGCCTACAAAGCAAAGATCAGGGTGCAATGTTTGAAGACGTTATAAAACTGCCGCCTAATGTTCATGCATAGAACTGCTGCTGATTGTGCAATTTGGGAAAATAATAACATAGAAAAACAAGAGGAAAATGCCACAAAAAGCTACACAGAAACCTAGGCTTTAAAAAGACCTTTTCTTCAAACTCAGGCAAATAAGGTGATTTTTCACATGTGAAACACTGCTCTTTTGCATATGAAGATGTTTAGAAATGGAAACTAAAGGTGTGGCTTTCAAAGGAAAGCTTCCCGCTGTAGCAGCTATTAACACTTTACGGATGGGATTGTTATCTAAGCTCCTCCAAGAACCAAGTGTGTATTGTATCCTATCTCTGAATAATATGGAAACTCTTTTTTTCTTCCTTTTTTGTGGTGTGGTTATGGGTAAACTCTATGACTGGTGACAATTTTCCCAAACCTATGCCGACTACCAACATCTGAATACATAAGCATGAGAGCTAGTTGAAGAAACAGACTCTGAGCTAAAGGTTTGAATGCGAGTAGTTTACTTGGGAAGTGGTCCCTGAGCATTGGTGGGGGAGGGCTTGACATCAAACAGATTATCACTGTGGACCACTGTGGATTAATCTTGCTTGGCACTCCAGAAAGCTGGGTAAGACACGCGCCTCAGAGTTTCCCGTCTGAAGAACGAGGGAGCTCAGGTATTGCTAGACCACCTCCCATCAGTCATTGGTTGAGGCAGCTCCCAGGGGATATAAATTCCCCAGCTGCCCAATTGCTATTGCTACTGCAACAGCAATTCTACAGTATCTCTGGCATCCAGAGAATGTTCTCAGGCAAAAAACAAGGCAGGTGCTGGCAGTTGGGAGTTGGCTGGTATGCACCAAAGTGGTAAGAGTGAGGGGATTTTGGTGGCGTGCCAACAGGGTCTGCTACAGATTTATTGGCCAAATTAGTAGTTGGATCCAAAATGTATTTTCTCCTGCTGCTCTCTGAAGCTAGGAAGCATATCTAGAACACTTTGGAGCTATGTTGTTTTAGAACAGTTATTGGAAGCAAATATGGCAAAAGATTAAGTTTTGACCAAGTTTTTGTGTAGGTGCATGGATGTTCTTTCGAATGTTCTCTACTTTTCTGTATACCTGAAGCATTTCATAGTAAGCCAGAAAAGAAGTGAAAACAAAACAAAAAAAGGTGAAGTTTTTTTGGTGGCATTCGTATTTTTGCCATTTTTGGGAAACAAAATTGTGCAGTCGAGTGATGGAAACATGGATTTTTTCCCCTCCACTGAAATTTCAGTTTGAATGTTGAACTTCGTAGTTGGAATGTGGAATTTCTAGCTCTAATTTTTAATTCCATAGTTGTGCCCACTGTATGATTGTCCTCACTTCAGAAACCTAAGTATCTCCTTCCCTTCCCAAGTCTTTGGACCAAGAAATGAAGCTCCTCCAGCGAGTTGTCCCGAAGTGTGATCTGGCAGTATGTCTCAAGTCCAAGCTGTTGGTCAGAAGCACGGAACATAAAACACAGGACCTAAGCAAGAGAAAAAGAGAGAATTGCTGCTTTCAAGACTTTGATTCTGGAATTTTGTATGTTTGTGTGTGCATTAAATTCCTGTCAAAACACAACCATCTGTGACATTCCAAATTTGGGGGGGGAAAGCAGAAAAAAAAGAGCCAGTGGATTTCTTATTAGTCACCTGATGAAGTCAGAAGACAGATTGCATGGACGATGAATCAGCCCTAGGTCGCCCAGTCTTTCTTGGACAACCTGGCTTCCAGATTTCTCCACACTCCCTCTCCGCTTGGGGTGAGAACAGCCTGGGGCCAAACAGGAAAAAGCAAAGTTTGTCTTCGGCACTCCCTCTTCAGCACTTCCGTGAGAGGCCAACCGTAGGCTGACAAACCCTTTTTAAAAATAGAGAATATATTCACATGGTTTAAAGTGCAAAAAGTACAAAAGGGTTACAATGATAAGTCTCCGTGTTACCTTCCTTCTTCAGGCACCCACTTCTCTAACCTGGAGGCAGCCAACATTGACAGAAGGTTTTATGTACCATTCCAATGATATTTTTAGGACTATACAAATAAGTGCACCTTACACTTTCCACTGAAGATGTATCTTGGATATTGCATCACACCAGTATATTACAGTGTTCTGATTTGTGAAAATAATGCATAATATTCAATTGTATGGATGTACTATAATTTATCGAAATAGTAGGCATACAAGTTCTTTCAAATATTTGGTGTTACTAGTAATGTTGTCATGAGTAAGCTTCACATGTGTTTGTATTTGTAAAATAAATTCCTGAAGGTAATTTCTGGGTCAAATGGTGTATGTGTTAATAATTATGACAGAAATGGCTAGATTGTGCTCCCTAGCAGTGGTACCTGAAGAGAAAGGAAATATTGAAAGGAAGACATTAGATGACATTCAGGACATCAAGGGTAATACAATGACAGCTCTGTTGGCCATTCCAGAAAAAGAGTTCCAACATTGCTTTGAAGGGTGGACTTCCCAAGGGGAGTACTTTGAAGGTGACCGTGGTGATATTCAGCAATGAGGTATTAGAACTTTTTCTAGGAAGAGTTTGCTAACTTAATTGTCTGACCTTGTATATATGTATATATATTTATGTATATATAAAATATAAAAGTATACATATTTTATTTTTATTTATTTATTTTTAATTAAAATTTATTGGAGTGACAATGGTTAGTAAAATTACATAGGTTTCAAGTGTACAATTCTGTATTACATCATCTATATATCACATTGGGTGTTCACCACCCAGAGTCAGTTCTCCTTCCATCACCATATATTTGACCGTGTTTACCCTCATCTCCCACCCCCCTTACCCTCTAGTAACCACTAAACTATTGTCTGTGTCTATGAGATTTTGTTTCTTTATTTGTTTGTCTTGTTCCTTTGCTGTTTTCAGTTTTATAGCCTACATTGTATCAGTGAAGACATATGGTTCTTGACTTTTTCTGTCTGACTTATTTCGCTTAGCATAGTCATCTTAAGATCCATCCATGTTGTCGCAAATGGCACTATTTAATCTTTTCTTATGGCAGTTGTATTCCATTGTGTATATATATCACATCTTCTTTATCCAATCATCTATCAAAGGACACTTTGGTTGTTTCCATGTCTTGGCCACCACGAATAAAGGTGCAATAAACATCGGAGCACATATATTTTTATGGATAAATGTTTTCAGATTTTTTTGGTATATACCCAGGAGAGGGATTGCTGGGTCATGTGGTAATTCTAGTCTCAATTTTTTGAGGAACCTCCACACTGCCTTCCATAGCAGCTGCACCAGTCTGCATTCCCACCAACAGTGTATGAGGGTTCCTTTCTCTCCACAGCCTCTCCAACACTTGTTATTATTTGTCTTGTTGATGATCGCCATTCTGACTGGGGTGAGGTGATATCTCATTGTGGTTTTGATTTGCATTTCTCTGATGATTAGTGATGTTGAGCATTTTTTCATATGTCTATTTGCCATTTGTATGTCCTCTTTGGAGAAATGTCTCTTCAAGTCCTCTGCCCATTTTTCAATTGGGTTGTTTTTCATGTTGAGTTGCATGAATTCCTTATATATTCTGGATATTAGCCCCTTATCGGAGGCACTGTTTGCAAAAATCTTCTCCCATTCAGTTGGTGGCCTCTTTATTTTGTCAATGGTTTCTTTTGCTGTGCAGAAGCTTTTAAGTTTCATATAGTCCCATTCGTTTATTTTAGCTTTTACTTCCATTGCCTTTGGAGTCAAGTTCATAAAATGCTCTTTGAACCCAAGGTCCATAAGTTTAGTACCTATGTTTTCTTCTATGCAGTTTATTGTGTCAGGTCTTATGCTTAAGTCTTTGATCCATTTTGAATTAACTTTGGTACATGGTGACAAATAGCAGTCCAGTTTCATTCTTTTGCACGTGGCTATCCAATTCTCCCAGCACCATTTATTGAAGAGGCTGTCTTTGCTCCATTGTATGTTTTTAGCTTCTTTGTCAAAAATTATCTGTCCATATTTATGTGGTTTTATTTCTGGGCAAAAAGTCCACCAACTGAATGGGAGAAGATTTTTGCAAACGGTGCCTTCGATAAGGGGCTAGTATCCAGAATATACGAGGAACTCATGCAACTCAACAGCAAAAAAACAAACAACCCAATTGAAAAATGGGCAGAGGACCTGAAGAGACAGTTCTCCAAAGAGGACATACAAATGGCAAATAGACATATAAAAAAATGCTCAACATCACTAATCATCAGAGAAATGCAAATCAAAACCACAATGAGACATCACCTCACCCCAGTCAGAATGGCGATCATCAACAAGACAAATAGTAACAAGTGTTGGAGAGGCTGTGGAGAAAAAGGAACCCACATACACTGTAGGTGGGAATGCAGACTGGTGCAGCCGCTATGGAAGGCAGTGTGGAGGTTCCTCAAAAAATTATGAATAGAATTGCCGTATGACAGAGCAATCCCTCTCCTGGGTATCTACCCAAAAAATCTGAAAACATTTAGAGATAAAGACACGTGTGTTCCAATGTTCATTGCAGCTTTGTTTACGGTGGCCAAGACATGGAAACAACCAAAATGTCCTTCGATAGATGAATGGATGAAGAAGTTGTGATATATATACACAATGGAATACTATTTGGCGGTAAGAAAAGATGATATAGGAACATTTGTGACAACATGGATGGATCTTGAGAGAGTAATGCTGAGCGAAATAAGTCAGACAGAAATAGCAGAGAACCATGTGATTTCACTGATATGTGGTATATAAAACAAAAACAACAAAAGAACAAGACAAACAAATGAAAACAGAAACTCATAGACACAGACAATAGTTTAGTGGTTGCCAGAGGGTAAGGGGGGCGGGGGGTGGGGGGTGGGAGATGAGGGTAAGGGGGATCGAATATATGGTGATGGAAGGAGAACTGACTCTGGGTGATGAACACACAATGGGATTTATAGATGATGTAATACAGAATTGTACACCTGAAATCTATGTAATTTTACTAACAATTGTCACCCTAATAAATTTAATAAAATAACGGCCGCAGCATTCATAGACTGACAGACATTCTCAGGACTCTGGGTCTCATTGAAATCCCTAGCTGCAAAGGAGTCTGGAAAGGTTTTCATCATTCCACCGTCTATGTTATGGAAAGCCACGCTAGAAGTCAAATGGAACGAGTGTTGAATAGTTTTCAGTACCTTCCCTGAAAACTAGCCCAATGTGTGTGGGGATATTTAAAAATAAAAGCCACTTTAAATCCAGTTTACTTATTGTCAGGTACAAATAATCCTACATTAGAAATGCAAGGTGACCAGGAAAATTATTTGCACTTTATACGAATAACTATGTGTGAACAGGAACAAATGATGATACTTGAGTTGGGAAGAGTGAGGAGAATAGAAAGGGAGATGAGTCAGTTCATCACACACATGGCTCAGTCTAGTGACCAATTTTACTACAGACGCAATTGCCTCAAATTTGTCTTTCCATCAATGTGCATTGGTTATTGCAGGGGATATGCATCTTACTTGTGGCTACCCAGCATCCGTTTCAAAGTCTTTCTATACTTGGGGAAATGCACAGGTTATGAGACCTCCGTAGAGTAACCAATTGAGCCGGTTTGCCTGGGACTGAGAAGTTCCCCAAGATGCAGGACTTCAATTGCTAAAACCAGTAGAATCCTGGCCAAGTGGGAATTAATCGGTTACCCTAAATCTTATCTCCCAGAAGTAGAATCAGAGCTCACATTCCCAGGCTCTTTTGGAGGGCTAGGATGTGGCATGTAACCAGGGCTCTGCCATTTAGAATAAAAACCCCATCCAAGACCTGGATTCAGAGCTGAGCTAGGAAGAAGACAGGCTTGTCGTGAGCTTCCATTTGCTGGCAGGGATGCCGCTCCAGCTGGCTGCCTTTCAGGGCTGGGGGCAGTGACTGCAAGTTTGCGTTCCTGATGCAGAAGAGCTGGAGGCTAGAAGCCCTATCATTTGTAATCAAGCTGAAGTCCTGGCATGAGAGGCTTGGTCGTGGCATCAGTAAAGCAGCAGTGGAGTCTCCCCCAACATCAGGCTATTCTGCAGCATGGTTTTGGCATCTTTCCTGGAAGCTGCGCCTTGGATCTGTTTCTCCAGCCCTCCCAGTGATTCCGGAGCTACTGAATATCTTTCAATAAACCCTTTTCCTGCTTAAACCCACCAGAGAATGGGCTCCATTGTTTGCCAGTCAGAATCCTGACCAATAAAATAAAATTTGAATATTTCATATACAGGATGATGGATATAGCTCCTTTTAAGTGTGTACTTTTTTACACTAAAAAATGTTTTTTTGTAGATATATGCAGGAAGGGGTGAGACAAACTGCCAAAGGGAGATTCTGCAATAATTTCATATTCCTAACATATATTTATCAAATTTCTGACATTGTAGTTATAATTACTCATTCCTCTTTTGTTCTTTTCTGGTTTTTTTCTTCCCCTGGTGCCCCACTGAGTTTGCTAAGTGAATAGGTATATGCTGTTATGACACAGGGTGAAAAAAATGTGAGTATGTGAGATATGTTTATTTCCACTGCTCTAATATTTTTTTCCACTTTTTACATAGTTAGGTCTTTAAATAATATCATTCAAAAAGTTTTTTGGGGAGCTCATTTTCTTAAATTGCAAGCCAAATTTTGTATTTTTTTTAAAAGTAAGCCTTTTATTTTACAATAATTTCCAATTTACAGAAAAGTTGCAAAGATAGTATAGAGATTCCCAATATCCTTCACCCAGCTCCCCGATTGTTAACATCTCATATAATCATGGCCTTGCTCTTAAATTTCCATCGCACCTAAATCATAATGTGGGACCTTGAAATATCATCTGCTCTCAGTACCTTGAGAAAGCTTCTAATGAATAAACAGAGGGCATTTGGATTTTAACAGCAATGGCTTTCTTTGTTCTTTGCACCCAATCTTGCTATATATTTTGCTGTGAAAGCCTCTGCTGCCAGCAGTCTTTGCTCCACGTAGATCTCATTCTGGCCTTGCTGTTTCTCTTTAGCACCAGTGTCCTTGGATGGTGTATGAAGACCATAGCTAGAACTCAAGGAGGCACTCCAGCCTATAGTTTGTTGGAGGTAGCCTATTACGAATGTAAGCTCAGCATTTCAACATCTACTTTACATAGATTGGGAAAAAGAAGACAATAGTAACAAAGCCTGGCCATCCAATCCACCCGGACTTACAGTATTCCATAGAATGGAGCTTCTCCAACATTACACACGAGAGGCTCTTGTTAAAATGCAGGTTCTGATTCAGCAGGTCTGGGGAGGGAACTGGGACTCTGCATTTCTAACAAGCTGCCAATGATGCTCATGCTGCTGGTCCATGGACCACTATTTGTGTAGCAAGGCTGTGAAGACTGTTTCCTTGGTCGTGATGCCACTGTTCTAGATGGCATTAAAGGAGCCATCTTTGCCACAGTTGGCACTAACCCCAACGCTAGAACCAAGTGAAAATTCAAAGTGACATTGTCTTTCTTGTAACAGATTGGCATCACAGGCGTACATATTTCTCTTCATATATGAACAGTCTCTGAAAACAGCTAAATATGACAAAAATGTAACAGATTGAGGTGATAAATTATGACCGTTTAAGTTCAGACTCTAAGATTCTGGAGAGGAAGAAAAGTAAAATTTATGGAGAATTTACCATGGAACTTGGGAGATGTTGGAAACTTTTGTGGGTTTGTTGAACATCAGAGTTGAAAATATCCTCCACATTCACATGTCACATTAAGGATAAAACATGGAATAAAAGGAATTATTTTGTGCTAGGACCCAACTTGACTTTTCATAGAAGACTTTCATGTAAGTTGATAATACTCAGCGGCCATTTATTTAAGGAATTCATAACCGTGTCACAGTGCAGCAGAGAAAGAATAGGGTATTTGGAGTTATTTATAAATCAAATCAGCTCTCAATGTGGTCAAAAGAATTGATCGTACCATTGTTTTAGAATTTCCAAGCCAGATCAAAAGTTTAAGAGGAGCTCATGAGATTTGGAATAGAAACTGCTATCTGTGATATAAAAATGTGATTTCAGTTTATGAACAAAAGAACCACTTTATATCAGAGCTACTATAAAATTTTTTTGTGCTTATGTGCAATTTATTCTAAAGGACCAAATGTTAAAAAACATATGGAACATCTCTATTTTCTGTAAGCTATTAAATAGCAAACCAAGAAACCTGGAAATCTATGTTGAAAAACAAGTCATGTGCCACAAAACATGCTGAAGGTTACAATTCTTCAAATCCACATCTGCAGTCTTTCTCCTACTTGGGAATGGGGATTATTTTCTAACTATAAACTCCTTGAATGCTATGCGAGTTGAGAGGTGAATGCGTGCTTGAGGGTAACTTTAGTGCAATAATAATCAAATTAGATAATCATAAAGGAGTCTGTGTGGATTTATGTTATCCAGCGAATCAAGGGGCTTCTGGCCATGGGCTGTGAGTGAAGGAGAGAGACACCCGAAGGATTTTCCACTTTGCCAAGGAGACCTCTGAGCAGTATGTTTGTTCTTTATAGGAAAAAAGCTGTGGGGTGGAAAAGCCTGGCTTCCCTTTTCCACTCCATGTTAAAAGCCCACAGTGGGTTTCTCTCTCTGAATAGGACATACCCCAGATTCTAATCTATTAGAGAATTGAAGTGATGGCTAATTATAATAACAATAAAATTCAATATAGTATTATATGTATACTGTATAGTATTATATATGTATTGGTTTTCTATTGCTGCATAACAACTTACCACAAACTTAGAGGCTTCAGAAGGCTGGAATCAAGGTGCCAGCCAGGGTGCATTCTCATCAGAGGCTTGACTGGGGAAGATTGTGCTTCCAAGATCCCTCAGATTGTTGGGAGACTTTGTCTCCTTGTGATTGTAGGACTGAGGTCCTGGCGTCTTTCTGGCTGTTGACTGGCAACTGCGCTAAGGTCCTAGGGGATGCCAACAGTTCCCTGCCATGTGGCTCTTTCCATAAGCAATTCACAACATGACTGTGTGCTTCTTCAAGGCCAGCAGGAAAGTATCTCCTATCAGTCTGCTAAGATGGAGTTTTCTATCATGTAACCATAGGAGTGATATCCTGTCACCTTTGCCATATAGCAGCCTAACCATGGGAGTGACATCCCATCACTTTTGCCATGTTCTGTGGCTGGAAACAAATCACAGCTTCCACTCACACTTGAAAGGAGGGAATCATACAGGAGAGTGACCTATTGGGGGGTCACCTTAGTGTGTGTCCACCACAAATAGAAATGGGGCAAGATTTGGGACAACTGTATTACTGTGGTTGTTTGAGTGTTTCTGCTTCATACCACATGGTGTCTCATTTACCTTCGAGTGCCTGGCTCATAGCAAGTTTGTAAGGAACTGAGGGAAAGCGATCGTTCCGGAACGGGCCTCCCCTTTGCTCCCTTCTCTGAGAAGTGATGCTGGGAGCAAACTGGAAAGGAATTAAAGGGAACATACTTTTCATGTTGCCTCCCAAATGAAACCCTGAAAATGATAGTTTCTATGAAGTTATAAGAAAATTTCAAAATCATAAGAAAAATGCCAACTTTGCTGCTTCAATCACCTTAGTGATTGGGGGAATCATTCTATTAGTGTCTGAAGAGTTTTTTGGTTTATTGTTTGTGTTTTTTTAATTAAACTTTATTGGGATGACAATGGTTAGCAAAGTTACATAGGTTTGAAGTGTACAATTCTGTAATACATCATCTACCATGTTTCCCCAAAAATAAGACCTAGCTGGACCATCAGCTCTAATGCATTTTTTGGTGCAAAAATGAATATAAGACCTGGTCTTATTTTAATGTAACATAAGACCAGGTATAATATAATATAGTATAATATAATATAATACTGGGTCTTACATTAATTTTTGCTCCAAAAGATGTGTTAGAGCTGATGGTCCAGCTAGGTCTATTTTCAGGGAAACATGGTATATATCACATTGTCTGAAGAGTTTTTAAAAATTATTATTACAGACGGTAAGGGGGGTGGGGGGTGGGAGATGAGGGCAAGGGGGATCAAATATATGGTGATGGAAGTACTGACTCTGGGTGGTGAACACACAATGGGACTTATAGATGATGTAATACAGAATTGTACACCTGAAATCTATGTAATTTTACTAACAATTGTCACCCCAATAAATTAAAAAAAAATTATTATTAAATGCAACACAGTATTTTTTCTACCAACCTCAATCAAGAACTCACTCAGTGATTATTGTGGTGACTCTTGGTATGTTTGTACCATCCTTGAAAATCTGTTCAGCAGTGTCGCCCTTACATGGGAAATGAGGCAGCCCAGCATACAGTTGTAGAGGTTGCGCACTATACAACACCAGGAGTGCCATTTATATAGGCCACAATGTCCATTCCAACCAGTCCCTCTGAGGGAAGAGAGTCCATCACCCAGTTCTCCCCAGTGTTACGAAGAATATTCTCATATCAATGGATCACTTCACATACGAAGCCAGCTGAGCTTCAGAACCACCAGGGTGTATTATCCTCATTCTGCAGATGAGGAAACCGGAGCTGAGAGGTTTACATAACTTGCCTAATGTGTAACAATGTAAGAAACAGGGCCAGGGCTGGAACTCCCAACCAGGAATTCTAACAAAACATTCCACTGTTCCCCCAAAGTCCCACTTTCCTCCTTATAGAGCTGAGGTTTTAAAAATCTGTCCTCTCCATAGCTCCAGATAAATCAGGATCATGCACACAGCCTGCCTGCACGGGGAGTTCTCTATACAGGTGTTAGAATACCTCACCCTATTAGCGATTCTTCAACTAACCCTAATCCACAAAAAAGTGTTTGGGAAACTTCGCTGCCCCCTTGGATGGAGAGCTTCTGCTTTGTTCTGCATGTCCATTACATGGCTACACAGTCATCATTGAGTGTCTGGCACATGCCAGGTGAGCTTCCTTTTGCTCCCCTTTCAAACGGACATTGAACTTGGAATTTTCCAGATACTTGACATCTCGAGCAGAATCCATGCATTTTTAGTTCAACAAACATTTATTGGGCCCAATGTCCCAACCACTGAGCTAAGGCAATGAAGGCTCTCAGTCCTGTCATCAGGGAATTTCAAGTCGCCTTCTCAACCTCCCAGGGTATGGCAGTGTTGTCCCCAGTCCTGTAAGGATTCCAGCCTGGCACATGATTAATTCTGTTAGTAGTGGCAGTCATCACTGGGTCTTCAGGGAAGATATTTGTCTTTTTGACTTTTGCCAGTTGAATGTGGTTAAAGAGTCAACGATGGGAATTTAAGAGAGTTTTATTCAAAAAACACAGTAGGAGAGAAAAATATTTGGTCAGCTTTTCAAAGTGGAAATAACCATGAGGGAAAGTGCTACAGCAGGTATTTCCCTTGATTTTTTTTTTAAAGTTCATACTGCATTTGTTCTTTAGAAGTGGAACCAGAAAGGAAATGTGGATGGAAATTCTTTGTCTAGGGTTTATCACATGAATATGAAAGAATGACAAAAAACGCTCCATAGTCTGACTGCTACTCTCTTGAAATATCTGCTGTTCTCATTTGATGACCATTGTTAGCCTAATAGCATTTAATTGCATTTAATAGCTGGCAAGATCTACACTGGGTTTATTTACCCATTGTCCCAATGTGGCCTATTAGATTTGTTTGTTCTGCAAATATTCACTCCCCTTGTCCCCTCCCCAACCCCATAGTCACCAGCATGGAAGTATATTTCTCTGTCCTACTGGGCTTGGCTATGTGACCAGCTAGGGTCAATGGAATGCGGACAGAAGAGATGATGTCTCAGTTCTGAGGCTAGGCCTTAAGAAAATCAGCCCTCTGGAAGCTTCTGACTTCTACCGTAAGCATTACATGCCCAGGGAGTTGCCACTCCTCCAGCCTACGGCCCAGAATAAGATGTATGAAGCACACCTGCACTCAACCTGCCATCTGAATGGGAGCCAGCCTGCAGGAGCAGTGAGCAAGCCAGGAGTGAGAAAGGACTCATCGGAGTTGCATGCCGCTGAGATTTGGGGGTGGCATATTTCCTAGCTCATTTAATACACCTGGTGAGCAGAATCGCAAAAGCTACAGGATAACTGCCGTTAATCTACTCCAGCACTTGTCAGACTTGCACTCACATCAGAGACACATGGAGTGCTTGTGAAACACAGATTCCTGGGCCCACCCTCAGAGAGCCTGAGTCCGGGCCCAAGAATTTGCATTTGTATCAAGCTTCTCGATGCTGCTGCTCCAAGGACCCACTTTAAGAACCACTGATACCTAAAAACCACGGAATACTAATTGGATTAATCGTATGTGACAGATTGTGCTGCACAGATAAAAATGGTGGCATTTGTCAGATGAGTTGATGTGATACAAGCTGGAACAACAGGATCAACTACCCAGAGACAATAGACTTCAATGAAGAGAATACAAGTAGTCGTGGTGGTGGTGGCGTGGTTCAAGGGGCACTCGTCTTGAAAATGGATTTCAATCCCTGAAGGAATAGAATACAAGGTTCTGCAGACAATGATCTGTGAGGAGTAGCCTCGAGAGACCTAGGCACTAAGAGGACAGATTTAGTCTTGTGAATAAACATCTCTGTGTCTTTGGTCCTAGTCTGGAGAGATGGAAGATGGGATTGGAACACTTAGGTTTATTGGAACACTTTAAAAATATACAATAAAGACCACGAATGTAGGCATCTTTACATCAGGATAAAAAATGAACAACTTAAGGAATCATCTGGAAGTTTTCAAACATCTGCAGACTTGGCCTCATGTTGATTTTGCCTGAATACAATAAGTATGTAATTTGGAAATGGGAAGAGACAAGTCTAAAACATTAACTGTTGGATCGTCTTGCACATTTCTGCTCTCTGTAGATGAGGTCCCAGTGGCCTGATGCTGACGTATTTATTGATACAATGAGAGGCAGGAAGCTGATCACAGCTTGGCCAGGCACAGTTCCCAGGAAAAAGAGTAATGAAATCAGATCACTTATTTGTAAAATGCATCCAGCTTTGAATTACATGGATTCCCCTGATAGCCCAAATTAGTTATATAATGGAGGACAGTTTATAGAAATCACTTGATGGGTGATGGGTAGATGGCCAATTTGATTTTAGAATTAATATTATCCTTAGTCATATTTACCAATAATCTCTTTTGAAAATGGTCATCATTGATCCAAGTCCAATCCTCACCTCCTGAACTCTAGAACGCTCTCTCAAACTTTGCCACGTGTTAGAATCACTCGGGCAACTCTGCATATCCAGATTCTGTCCTAACCCAGACCAAATTCATCAGAATCTCTGAGGGCAGGACTCAGGCATTAGGAGTTTTTACAACTCCCCAGGGGATTGCAAAGAGTGGCCTTGTTTGGGAACCAGTGCTCACTTTGCTATTCAAAGAGTGGTACTTGACCCAGCAATATTGCCATCTCCTGGGAGTTCATTAGAAATGCAGAGTCTCAGGCTCCACCCCAGACCTCCTGAATCTACTTTTAATTAGGTCCCAGGTGATTTGATTGCACGGTAAAGTGTGGATAAATGTCATGCAGGACAGCACCGCGTTTCCATTCACCATCCATCCTAGCTGTGAGGACCCATTCCTGACTTCCAAGAAAAGTGGATCCTGCTGCCACCTCTGCACCTGGTAGCGAGCAGAGCACTGATTCCCTCACCCATCCTGACATGTGTAGAACATTTCTTCTCCCTTTGTTTACTGAGCAAAGATTGGCATTTTTCAAAGGGAGGGAAAGAAACAGGGAAGGATGAGGGAGAGGCAGAGAGAATAAGAAGAACGGTCACCAGCACATATTTCTAATTTTAACTCAAAACCTGCCACATCAAGTTTTGGTTGTCACAAATTAAAGGAAAATTCCAGTTTCTTTCACCGACATCCAGGAGAAAAGTAGCTTAGGGTATATATACATCATATCAAAGTCTGAAAAATGAGGGTAGCATTTCCCTTATCTTAGGGCTCAGCAAACTTTTTCTATGAAGGGCCAGATAGTAAATATTTCGGCTTTGTGGCCATATTTTTTGTTAATTTCAAAACCTCATTGGGTTAGCATCAAAAACTTTCCAAATAAAATCCAACCTGACGTTTTGACAGTTCAGACAATTCAGACCTGGCATTTCCCAATGTTCATATCAGGAAAATACAAATGAAAGACTTGTACAGAATTCTTCCCCACTCAAAACCAAAGCTGCCATCTTAAGTTATTATACCGTTTGGTCTTCCCATTAACTTCACGCACATCTTCCTGACAACCTTAAGATGGTGTATCTTAGTTCTTCCCGTAGGAGACATTTTTATTTTATTTGCAAAAGTAACATACATACAGACATATTTACAATAAACTGTTTTTTATTTTTAATTCAGACAAAACAATGAATAGGAAACATACTGGAAAGCTTAAGCAAGCATATTGAAGGAAACATTTTGAAGGAGGCCCGTTTAAGATTCAAATTGTAGGCTTGCTTCCTGTGGTTTGAAGTTCCAAGGTAGAAAACTGAGGGCCTTCATGTTTTCACATGTCATGATTTCTCCATAAATATAAAAATGTATTATTGCATTAAAATAATAATAGAGAAAGTAAATCCTTTCTCCTGATACTGGAGCCCTGCCCATCTTGTTCCCATGGCACAGTCAGTAGTAAAGGTTGAAGAGATAAGGGAAGGATGGGGTGGCCGGTTAGCTCAGTTGGTTAGAGCGTGGTGCTGATATCACCACGGTTGCTGGTTCGATTCCCACATGGGCCACTGTGAACTGAGCCCTCCTTAAAGAAAAAAAAAGTTAAAAAAGAAGAGATAAGGGGAGGAAATTAGCCTGTCACTCCAAGAAAGCAAAGTCTATGGATACACAGAAAATGGCTAATATTCACATCTTTTCCAAAGAGTTTGCTTCAAAGAGTAACATCCATTGGGAAGGAAGGATGAAAGTGACTTCTACTGGAAGCCAACTTGATTTTGTTTCATCTATTTATAATGGAGAGGTGTTTCAAAGAGGAGATTTAAAAGAAAAAATGTAGTAAATTATTGAAAGAATAAGCTGAAAAGGAACTTTCTGAGGTTTTGCCAATTTCCTTAATTCAATTCACTCAGTTTGCGTCAATTCTATTCAATAAAGTCAACAAACATTCACCAAACATCTATAATGTATCAGCCCCAGGGTTTCAATGACAAGTAAGACCTAGTCTGCCATCAAATGTCTCAGTCCTCGTGTGAAGAAACTTAACCTGAAGATCTGAGGTGACTTACTTAAGGTCTACAACTCCTCAATGAAGAAAGCAGGATGAACACCCTTACCTAATGACTCTTGCCTCAGCAATCTGCCACTCAGACTATTTCCTCCCTATGCCAAATCTGAGATAAATGCCAAAGAACTCACCCAGGCATTCATATGCTTCATCTATGCAATGCTCAGAAGAAACAGCAAAATGATCTTTGAAGTACTAAATATGAGAGGTGAGAATTTATAGGAAGGGAAAATGGAAGAAGGACTAAGGGAATAATAATACCTTAGAAATTTTTGGTGATTTAGACATCGGAGTCAGTTATATCTGATACGGTGGTTTCCCGAAAATAAGACCTAATCGGACAATCAGCTCTAATGTGTCTTTTGGAGCAAAAATTAATATAAGACCCAGTCTTATTTTAATATAATATAAGACCAGGTGTAATATAATATAATGTAATATGATATAATACTGGGTTAATATAATACAATATAATACTGGGTCTTATATTAATTTTTGCTCCAAAAGACGCATTAGAGCTGATGGTCCGGCTGGGTCTTATTTTCGGGGAAACACAGTAATCACTGAATTTCCTGACTTGGAAGAATTGTGGGTCTCAATAATAGTTACAATAGTAATGACGGTAGCCAGAATGTGAGTAGATAACACTTTTTGAGTGCTTGCTGTGTACCAGTCAGTGTTCTAAGGGACATACTTGAAAAAACTCATTTAAGTCTAAAAATAAAACTATGAGGTAAGTATTATAATTATCTCCATGTAATCATTAGATCTTGCCACACTTACTGCTGTGTAACAAACCTTCCCAAAACTCAGTGCCTTATCGTAACCATCTATTATGGTTTTTGAGTGTATGGGTCAGCTGGTGGTTCTGCTGGTCTTGGCTGGGCACGCTCTTTCATGTACAGTTGGCTGCAGGTCACCTGGGCAGTAGATCTAGAATGGTCTCAGCTGGGTTGACTCCATTACATGCTGACCCTCTTCTACATGTCTTTACTTCCCTTGTGCAGGCTAGCTGAGGCATTTTTCCATGCTAGAGGCAGGGGTGCGTGTGAGCAATGAATAGGACAAGAAATATACAAGAGCTTTTTAAGCCTGCTTGCATCCTGCTTTCTGAAGTCAGGGGGAAAATTGTGACCATGATTACAAACATCTACCATAGAGGTTAAGTGACTTGTTCTTTCAGTTAGGATATGGGTTGTTAGCCTGTGTATAATGGAAGTAAAAAAAACAACAGCGAATTATTACTACTCCATGTAATTGTCCAAGGATAGGCAGTTCAGGTTTGTATGTTTGGTGTGCTCAAAGAGGCCTTCAGGTGTCTGGGTGCTTTTTATCTGGTTTCTCTGCCTTCCTCTCAAGTGGTGTACTGATTTGCATGGTCTGAAATTGGCCATTACTTCAAAGTAAAGATGGCTATCAGGGAGGGAAGAAAAATATGCCTCTCTTCCCTCTTAAGAATATGAGTGGAAATCTCTGGAATTCCACTTTTAGTAATATGAACCAATCCTCCCACAACTAAAAAAGGTGTATGGAATATTTTTAAAGCCTAAGAAGCATCCAAGAGCTAATAAGATACTGAGAAATTATTGGTCTGACAACATAGACAGGCTGAGAACTCACTTAGATTAAAGGTGATACTAAACTGCAAGCACTAGCCTCAGGCACCTACAGGGATAAACATAGCCAAGGAAATATCACCTTAGTATTCAAATTATTTCTATGAAGAATATTTCCAATATAATGTCAAGCATCTGATCAAAGTTAACTAGCCATGTTAGGAGACAAGACCAAATGGGCAAGAACCAAAAAAACAACAGACAACAGAAACAGCCCTGCAGACTACAATGACTGGAATGATCAGATTCAGACTGTAAAACAACAAAAATCATTATATTGGAGAATAGAAAAATGGAATTTGGCACGGAGCCAGAATATGTAAAAATTGACATAGCAATTTTGTCAAAGAGCCAAATAGAAACTCTAGATCTGAGAAATACAGCAATAGAAAATAACAAGGTTAACAGGCAGGTTGAGAATAAGCTCAAAGAAGTAGTCCAAAATGAAGCACAGAGAGCCAAAGGATGAAACTCAGATGAGAAGAGAGACAGAAGATACTGACAAAGCTTAATATATGTTTAAGAGGAGAGAGAAGGGGAGGGGAGTGAGATTGGAAGAGATGTAATTTTGAAGCAATGAAGGCTGAGTAACTTTCAGAAATGATGAAAGACATCAATACACAGAAGCTCACTGAATCCCAAGCAGGATAAAAAAGAATCCACATATAAACACATCTTATTAAATTTGGGAAAACAATTAATAAATTGTATAAGTTTTGTTCTCATTATCCAGATCTTGGTTAAATAGCTACAGCTACTTGCAGGAGAAGCTGAAAATGTGGTTTTTATTACGAGTTTATTACCATAAGAGAGAAGAGAAACATCAATGTTGACATTCACCTCTTTCCAAGGTCACACAGCTAGCAGGTGGCAGACCAGATAGTCGATTCAGCATGGCCTAGCTCCATAGCCTGTACTCTCAGTCACTATGCTGTACAAGCATAAGACTTTGGTCCAAGGTTCAGGTTTGCAACCATTGACCACAGGTCAACATAGTGCATTTATTAAACAAAAAGACTATTAATAGCACAGTGGAGCTAGGATAACTAGACCAGGATTATGCTCGCAAACAGCTAGCAGTTCTCAAACATTTCAATGTTGTTCATATTCACTAAGAATATGCTGCCCATGATACAAGGTCTAAAAATGCACAATAGGCTGCAAATACACTAACTTCAGGAGGGTTAAATTTACATTGATAACTTTAGGCATCTGCTTAATGATTATGAACACAAAGGACAGGATTTCAGTCCCTTCACAAGTTAATCCTTTGCGTCTCAAAATAAAAGTCCCAAGAATGCAAATAGTAAGAGCAGAGATGAAAAGTTGATTTTTGTGTTTCAGCATCCGAAGTCAATTTTTTCAAATGTGACCTTAGATATATACCCAATAGAGTTGTATATTTTGTTAAGTAGCTCTAAGCCAAGGTCCTTAGCAAACTATGGCTACGGGCCAAATCCCTCCAGCCATCTGTTTATGTTGGTAAAGTTTTATTGGTACACAACCACATCCCTTCATTTATGTATTGCCTGTGACTGCTTTTGCACCACTGTGGCAGAATTGAGTAGTTGTGACAGAAACCATGTGATTTGTAAAGCCTGAAATATTGATTATTGGGTCCGTTTCAGAGACAGTTGGCGGATCTCTGCTTTGACAATTTCATGATCCCAGGCAAAGCTAAAGTCATCTTCATATTCAGCATCATTATAAAGGAACATCTGGTGTCTTTATCTCCTCTTGGCCTTCCTTATTTTCAGGTGGGAGATTTTGGACTGTGTGAAACCTTCTCATGTTTCATGAACCCTATGAGTTTAAGATAACGATTTGGGATATGGTTTTCAATAAATAAGCATTCCGTAATTCTCAATTTCTGGTTTTGGGTGTTTTATTTCTGAATTTAACTGTTTTCAAAATTGAATTTGGTCAAGCAGTTTGATAAGTGTAGGCAAAATAAAACCTTCCTGTACAACAAGAACTCAATCCCCTAGAAGGACTGTTTGGTACAGGTTTCTCCAAAAAAAAAAAAAGGGCATTTTTCTCTACAATGGGTGATTGAAAACCAAAGACACATTTTTTTAAGGTCAGACCATAAGGAATCATAAAATCAATATTTTTAACATTTATGGATTTGCTCTCATTAGTTTTTGGCAATAGACGACTCCTTGATTTTTGAAAAAGGTACGAAATAGTGCAGAAAGCTTCTGGAACATGAATAAAATATATATGTATATATTTTTATAATTTTAGTGTAAACAAATTCCAAACATATGGATTACATTTCCTTTTAAAAATAAAGGTTTTAGCATTTAATGGGAAAAGCGATTTGCAAAATATGCTTTGGATTTTGCCAAAACCAAATCACTCAAAATGTACAATTAACTCTAAATGAAACCAAATTCAACTGTCTTTGCTTTAAATGACATCTCCCATTGTTGTTCATGCCTTTCAGTTCCCAAGCTGAGAAAGGGAAGTCAGAATGTGCTGTGAAATGAACTGTTCTTCGTAAAGTCATGCATCAAAATGTAGTTGAGCGGGAGAGTGTTTCTCAGGGGAATATATGTGACCTTCTCAAGTGTAAATCTATTTTGACTAGTTATGATGTTTAAGAGGAATTACAGAGAGGAACTGACGTGTTTCCTGGTAAGGGATCAAGTTGTTAATTTCCACCAGCTATTAAATGCTTATTTTTGTCCTGAGAGCTAAGTAATCTGACAAAAGTCTTCTACATTTTAATGACCTTTTATATTTGTAATGAGAGCAGTAGAGCGGTAATAAATGTACCATTAAAAAATACATTAGGTTTTTTAGGGTTTTCTCTTAGATCATGTTTATTTGTAGAAACAAACATTGCTGTTTTAAAATCAAGCAGGACTGACTGACTAATTGGTAGAGTGATACACCAAGGAGTACTTTCCTACTTGCAATTTCCAGTTATTCGTTCTCTTTTGTAGGAATCAAGCTGTCTGTGGAGTAGGCACAAACCCAAACCAGGAGCCCAAGGCCCCTGAGAACTCTTGTATCTACCAGTCTCTGCTCTTAAAATCGTACATGTGCCTCCTTTGAGGAAACATAAAATTATAAATTAGGAGTGGTTTGGAATACGCAAGTGATTCTCATGAGACTTTAAATGTTAAATGGAACTTATGGTAGGAGAAGATCTACAAGCTATTTGCAAAGAGTTGAAGATGGTAATAAAATTGAGAAGCACATTATAATGATGCAAATAAATTCTTGGTTCTGGACAGAATGGGGAAAACAGAGGGACACTATTTAAATATTGAAATCTAGGAGCATAAGTAGAACAGATGCAAAAAACACTAGATACACAGAAGAATAAACAAGTAGGAAAATTATGGGAAAATAAAAGGAGGGAAATAAATGAACACTTCCCTTCCAGCCTTGTATAGCATATTACAGCATTCATTTTATTGTCTCACAAAATCTTTCATTTCTCAACGAATTATCCAGTAAGGAGAGGAATTTTATGTTTTCATATACATTTCTCCAACTCTTGGATGCAACAGAAAGGACACAATAGCAAAAGAAAACATGTAAATATGCCATCTCGAAGGTCAATTTCCTTCATGTTCCAGTAACATATTCTTATTATATTGGCATTTTTAGCATTCACTGTGACTAACAATTCTTCACACTATACATCCATCTGTAAATTGCTCGTTTCTTACAAACATCACTGTGTCCATTAATATTTAGGTTTGCTATTTTCAGTTTCCACCTAAACTGATCTAAATGCAGAGCCTACACTGTTGACAGAACAGGGCTGCTCCTTGTGGATCAAATGTTTTTGCAGTTCAAGGGATTGGTCCCAGCAGTCACATCGTTATTTCTTGAGTTGCCCATTATGTGGTTAAAATTTACATAAATATTAGGTACACTCAGTCCCTCCCGTGGCTTTTCCAGAAGGACCACATTCCTGTATATTTATTAACCACTTTCAAAGCTTCTTGTTGTTATAACTTGCAGAAAGGAGAAAGTCAAAAATATAAAGCAGTCTTAGATTTGTATAAATCAGTGCTGTGTTCATAGAATCTTACGAAGATTTAAAAAGTAAATGTATAACTGAAATCTAGAAGGCATTGGGGCAAGAGTAGCCTTCTCCATCTCTCTTTCTGGAAACCATCCATGGCTCATTCCTCTCTCTCTCTGGTAATACACATTTCTTCCCTCGCCTTTATTTTTAGGAGTTACTTTCCCTCCTAATATATCACGCATAACTCCTTGGTACCTTCCTCCAGAACCCTTGGCCTCTCTAGCTTAGCTTCTTACTTTAAACTCCCTTCTTGTTTTCTCCCCCATTTGCATTTATGAGGACTTGCTATTTTCCTCTGCCTGGTTTTCTCTTCCATTTCTGGTGCTTGTGGAGGCATCAATGCAAGGTTCACGAAGTTGTTTCCATTTCCTTCAGGGCCCACAGGAAGACTCTTGCATTGAGTGAGCCATGAGATGAGGTACACATGAGGGATTGGGGGCAATGCTGATGTTTGCTCCTTCCAGGCCCGGACTCTTGAAAGTCCTGCAGAATATTCCACTTTCATCCTCCCTTTCTGGATTGGCCAGTTAGAGACAACTCAGCAGTGGTTCAAGTCTCTGGAGGTTTCTGAGGCTGTAGGTGTTGGTGGAAACCCCAAATGGAAGGAGCTGGTTGAAAAAGAGCTACCTGAAACAGTTGTGTGACGGGGCACACCTGCCCTGGACTTTGTGTCAGCACAAAAACTTCTATTGTGTTAAGCCACTGAGATTTGGGGCTTTTGTTATAGCAGTTTGCCTGTGTTGACTATGCCAGTAATCTTGTATGTGACCTTCGAGATTCAGCTCATTCATCATCTCCTCTATGGAATCTTCCCTCTAGGGGCTTCTAGAGCAACTTGGTTTGCTATAAGGGTGCACAGCTTATTCAATTCTATATTTTACCTCTGCCTCTTCTCTCTTGAAGACAGCAACTTTGTTTCTAATGCTTACTGCAGGGTCTGGCACAGAGCAGAAAGACACTTAATAAATCTTGGTAGACATCGCCTCTCCTTGAACAAAAGGCATCACAAATGGGAGAATTTCGGGCATTGTGCCCCTTGGGGATGGAGTAGAGTTGGTGATAATTGAAGGTGTGGGGGGAATCAGCAACGTGTCCTTCAACACCATCACCTACTCTGTTTATCACACAAGGAATGCTTTGTCATCATTCACTTCATAGGGAGTATAAATAAAGGCAAGTTTACATAATATAATGATCACACTTACATAATCATTCATTCAACAAGTACTTGTCTTTGCCTAAGTGTTGTTCTAGGTACCAGGGGAAAAGAGATGAACATGACAGATCAGGTCCCTGCCTTCACCAGTCTATTTTCTGAAATAACATAATGCCTACACTTAGCATGATGTTATTTCCGAAACTCTCCTTTGCGTGAATTCTAGGGGTGTTGATCCGTGTATAAAGCGTAGTGTATGAGCCTTTCTGGGCAAAACATAGAGACCGAGCAAACAGTAGAAGCCACTGGAATTATAGACACTATAAATAAGGTATTTATATAATTGCTTGTATCCTATCTTCTACTCTTCATTTGTAAGGACTTTATTATTTGATTATAAAGGTCACATATGACTTTTAATTTCTCCACTTACATTTATTTCTTCTTTTAAATGTTTGAGAGCTTCTTGAGGATGAAGACTAAGTCTTAAATTCAGTTCAACAAACATTTATTGAGCACAACGATCTATTTTTTTTTGGAAAAAACATGGCAGATTCCTCTAAATTCATTTTTACTACTTACAAATAATTCCTGTCAAGTACTGCTTGTTTTTTTGTTTTTTTTTTCTGCAGACATTTTTGGTCCCAGATTTCTTTTCCCCATCTTTTCTTCCATACTTATTTCCACGACATTCTTTGAGTCCATATTTTTTTGAAGAATTTATCATGCAATTAGTAAGTTAAATCAGATGTTGAATGTCCAAGGGCAAATTTCTATATAAAGAAATTGTATGAAGAATTCAATTCTGTAATAATTCCTATTTCTTGTAAAGCATAACTTTTTAAAAAACCAGCTTTGATGCAAATAGTAACATGTTTACGTTCAGTTTCAATTCACTTCATTTTCCTAAAGTGGGACTTTTCAGAAT
Organism: Rhinolophus sinicus; assembly: GCF_036562045.2. Classification (NCBI taxonomy): domain Eukaryota; kingdom Metazoa; phylum Chordata; class Mammalia; order Chiroptera; family Rhinolophidae; genus Rhinolophus; species Rhinolophus sinicus. The sequence goes on from NC_133768.1 coordinate 7,626,205, forward strand.
GAGGACTGTGATGGCTACCGCACACCCACTCTTCAGCTTTACACACTTTGAGTGGAAAGGGGGATTAAAAGATGTGTGGGAGTTGCTCAGGGGAGTGGTCTAGAGTGCTGCAAGAAGAGAGTTTGCACCCATCTTAGGAAGAGGAATTGGGAAGTAGAGGAAAAGAAGAGAAAAAGTCACCAGAAGGAGAAGGAACTCAGAGGCTCATATTTGATACTGCCCTGGATACACAGAAAATAGAGTTACCAGATTTGGCCAAGAAACAAACACAAAAAAACATCAAAAAATGACAATCACAGAAAGTAGGATACCCAATTAAATTTGAATTTCAAATAAACAAGGCATTTTTAAAAGATAAATATGTCTCAAATACGGCCTTATGACATTGCTGGGATCTTACAGTTGCATGAGACATACTTATACTAAAAAACTTTATTGTGTACCTGCAATTCCAGTTTAACTGGGACTCTATGTTACCTGGTGATTCTAACTGAAACAGCACTCAGTGAAAAAGTGAAGAAATATTTTGGACATCCTTTGTGTGTGTCCGTGACAGGCTTTCTGTCCAGAGATAGTGCATCCAAAGGCGCATTTATCCTAGATATTGTGAGCTAGATTAGACAGTTAAGTATAGCTCACATGTGCTCCTATCCTTTGCTCCCGTGCTAAGGCATGTGTTGGAGAAAGAATCAAGAAGCACCATGGAAAGAAAACATTGTTTGGCCTTACACGCCCTCTGTGGCAGGCTCCCATTTCTCCATCTATCTATTCCATTGTACTAGTCCCTTCAGAATTTCACTGGAATCTTATTTGGAGAAAGTATCATGGAAGTTCTGTTCCCACAGCTTCTAAGAATTGATGGGTGGATTTATAGGAAGAATCTTATTCAAGAACAGACTTATCAACATGAAGAAGAGGATGAGGACTTCCAGGGAAGCTTCATGCAGTGTGCGCAACAGTCCTGTGATGGCTCTGAGGTGGGGCAGACCCAGCAAGCTTCCCAGTGTACCGTGAAGGCCCCCAGCCTGTTCTACAAGCATATGGTTGGCAAGAGAGGGGACACTTGGAAGAAACTAGAAGTGGGGGCCAAAACTTGTATGATGTTTGTGGGCACAAGGGCCCAGGCTGAAGGGGCTGGAAAAGTCAGAGGAGATGGGGTGAGCTGAGAATGAGTTCCCATGGGTCAGAGGCCAGAGACAGGAAGTGGCCTCCATTGGGAGATGCCTGGGGGAGTTTGGTGTAGCAGATGGGCACCCTATTGAAGCTTTTTGCAACGTTAGCACTATTAACATTTTGGACAAGCTGATTGTTGTGGGGTTGTCCTGTGCATTGCAGGATGTTTCACATCATCCCAGGCCTGCAGCAGCCAGGAGAGCTTGGTTTTGCTGTAAGTCACTGTCACTCTTGTTTAGTCAACAGGAAGACAACAAACCAGAAAGAGAACATCCGTTCTCGCATTCTTGAGAAGATAATCAGGCCACTAAGGACTTAATCCCAAGCAACTGGAAGGAGGGCATGGCTGACTCACCCATTGAAGTTAGTAAGTTTTATTGTTGGGCCAAGTCTTATCTCCCAAATAGGTCAACAACATTTTGAAGTCTCATTTAAAGCAAGCAAGCAAACAAACAACATCCGTCAACTTCACCTCTCTGAAAGTTTTGTTTTTATAAAAAGGATATTTTATCATTCAGATGCATTTTATTCAATAGATGCTTTTCCCAGACTAGATGGGTCCCTTCCCCCCTCACCCCCCCCCCATTCCACCATTGTGGGCTAGAGACAAAAGAAGGCTGCTGACACAATGACCCACAGCAACCATGGGTTACTGCCTAGCATCTCTAGTCACAGGTGTTTCCACAGAGACAAGGTTTTTGATTTAAAAGCATCTTTGTTCCCAGATTTATCCTCCGGGCTCCTTTAGAGAAAGCCTGCTTTATGAAACAAAAAACAAAGGTAGAGGCAGATAAAAGTCTGATACCATCTCTACCACCACAAAGTGGTTAGAGTAGGAAAAATGGGATACGTTACTCTAATTGTCACCAAAGATTTTAAACTTTGGCTAAGAGACCTTCGTCTACCTTTCTAAGCAAACTTGGAGAAATCAAAGTCCCTTGGTTCTTACATTTCCACTGCTGCTGTTTGAAATGTTTCTTGTGAAGGATAATTCTCTCAGATAAATGATAAAGTGGCCTTTAGGTGGCTAAAACCCATGTGCTGAGATGGAGGCCAGGCTGGAGCAGAGGCGTCAATGACAAACATTCCATACACAATAAAATCCAAGCTAGTGTGGCATTCTTTTTGTGGAGGACTCAATTGAAAATGTTTTGTTACATTGTTGGCAGCAGGGATGGTGCTGGTTTTTCTGGGTATGGAATGAAATTCAGAGCTCTTTTTGGATAAATGTCTTCAATTTGCTCAAGGATAGACTAGGAAGTTTAAGAAGAGAGAGAGAATGAAAATCTACACATACAAAGAGCAGTAAAAACAAAACCAGTCATCTTAAAAAACTAATCTCTCGTTTCAGAGTTGGAGTCTATTTTATTTCCATTAACAAGACAAAAACCAAATTATTGGCAGACAATTAGTTTTTTTTCCTCTCAAAATAGCATAAAACAAAGTCAAAAGAGAACCTTTGTACTTGATATGGTAGAACTGACCTGGAATTTCCAAGGCTAGTGCATAAGAAGCCTCGCCCAGTTCTCTAAGAATGCTTACTCTGGTGAAAGCCTGCCACCATGATGTAAGGAAACCCAAGCTAGCCATCTGGAGAAGATGCATGGAGAGAGAGAGACGACTGACCACGTCCAACAATCCCAACCATCCCCGGCACCATACGTGTGAGCACAAAGCCTCCAGATGACCCCAGCCCCAACCTCCATCTGACCGCCACCACCCAAGATGAGATAAGACTCTGAGCAAGAACCATCAGCTGAGCCCGGTCCACCCACACAACCACAGAGACAATAATACATGTTTTTAAAGCCATAAGTGTTGGGTGGTTTGTTGTGTAGTAATAGATAATTGGAGCTGTCCCCCAAAATAACCTCCACTTGCAGATTTGGTGGTAACCAGAGAAAAAAGATACAGAGGTGGCTGAGAGCCACAGCTTTACTCGCAGGCTGCTGGGACTGACTCTGTGGGTTCAAATCCTGGCCCTAGCACCTTGGATAATTACTTGTTTTCTCAAAACCTCAGCTTCTTTTTTATAAAATATGGATGATGACAATAATAGTATCTCTGAATGGTGGTTGTAAGGTACAAATAAATTCATGTACAGTACTGAACAGACTGCTTGTCAAAGGGTACATGCTAAATAAATTTCATCTGTTTTTATTATTAAGTAAAATGGCCAGTAGAAACCCAAAGACTTTTGGGGAAAATAACCTGTTTACTTATTTAAATAAATGGTCTCTGCATTAGGATAATTGGTTCTACTCTTTCCAGTGGGCTGACCAACTCTTTGGAAAAGAATCATCTCTAAGACGGTAAACTTGGAAAAGGAGCAGGCACATGCAAAGACAGTTTTGGAGAAATGATGTTCTCTCTGTCTATATGGGTGAAAAACTCAATGTTTCTTCTAAAAACCCACCAATAGAGAAGCAAACACAGACATGAATTTTAAGGTGCCTGTGGCAAAGTTAACTCTGCTGGGCCCTGGGTAATGTATACTGTACATTCCAGGAATGACAGTGCCTTGGAAATTTATTATGTGTAACATTTAATAAAGGGAAGAGTTTAACAAAACACCCTGGAGACCTGCGTTCTAATTGAGTATCGACTTTGATGTCTTAGAGCAAGTCCTTGGGACTCTGTCTTTTATTTCCAGCTACTATAAAACAGGGTTATGAGCACAATCGGAGCACCTTCAGACACTGAAAACTTAAACGGGGACAGAGGACCTGAACACATGGAAACTTAAAGAGAATGGCCAGAAGATGTGCTTGTTAACTCTGTTTTCCTCAGGGCAGTCAGGAGTCCTGGGTTTCAGCAAGGGCAGACTGGAGAAAGAAGCACGATAATATCCAAGAGGCATGGACACCTTCCAGCCTGTTACTTATTGAGGCTGGAATGTTCAGAGACTATAAAGGACCACCTTATTATCTTCAAAATGAAGTGGTATATATATGATATGTATGCAATATACCATATGGTCCATATGCCACATATATGGTTTATATCATGTAGTCCATATACCGTGTCCAGCTATATGGACACTGGGGTATCATTTAGAAAACTCCAATTGAAATTATGCCCATGTGGCTTTAATCAAACACAAGCCTTTAAAAATCAGTGGAGCCTGTGGTTGACACCTTCAGTAGATCTTTGCAATTCACCCTATAAAAGTTAAGCAACGAGAATTTTCCAATGGACAGAAAGGGTATGTCTGTTGGATATAATAATGACAGGGTGTCAACTGCAGAGAGCACTAGTCACATTTCACTAGGAGGGACCCCTTCCATTTTGGGAGAGTTGCCACCCCAAAGCAATTATTGACAACTACTTGGCTTTTCTCTAGTATTTATATTGGGATTCCTACCTCCTATCTCTTGGCTAGGCCTAAATCACCTTTTTTAGCATTCTAATTCGTTCCAAATTTGGCACATTGTTTTGTAGTCTCAAAGTCATGTGTCCCCAAATCATATGTGAATTTAGAGGTCAACTGATAGGGAGGCTGGAGTAAGTAAAAAGAACTTCCACTTAAAGATCTTCTGGAGATGGTCATTGCAGCCACAATTGGACCCTGAGACTATTATAGAGATTCAGAGACTGGAAGGTCACTGAAGGCAGGGCCAGACACTTGTCTTGTTCACAGAAGAATCCCCATCCCCTAGGACAGTGCCCAGCATACAACAGGTGCTCCATAAATACCTGTTGAGAGGATGGTGACTTGAAGGCAGTGTTGGGCCAGAGATGCAGCTGTTTGGGGGCAGGTGGAGAGATGAAGAATGTGTGACCTTCATGGGATCTTGTTTCCGAAACAATCAAGGACCAAGGGAGACAAAACAGGAGCTTCTGTGGGGTCTCTGCTATGAGCTTTGGGCCAGGGAAGGGGGACTCTAAGAGAAATTGTGTTGACAGACTCCTGAGGGTCTGCTAGGTTAGGGTTCTGGTGTTTGTGAAGAGAGAGTTTCATCCTGAAGTTAAGAAATAAAGAGCATTGTTTCTTCTGGAACATGAGCAGCTCCGGAGTGACCTTGGGTGTGGGAGCTGATGACCACCGATGCCTGATGTATGTTACACTGAGCTTAGTGGAAATACAAGACCCTTCCAGATCTCCACACAGCAGTAAAGGAGTCTTTGTTTCCTAAATGGCCAAGGCAGAGTGGAAACTAGGGAGAGAGGGTATTTATAAGAGAAGAGAGGCAGAGGACTTTATCACTGGGCCACCATCTTGGTTTAGCCACCAAGATACCCATAGTTCTTGTAAGAAGAAATACATTATTTAACTATGGCAAAAAAAAACAAAAATCTCCTTCCTCTTTAGTAGATGTGAGGGGGCTGTTTGTAAAGGGCCAGATTGTAAATATTTTCAGCTTTGTGGGCTATATGTCTCTGCAGTGACTATTTAACTCTGCACTACGGCATGAAAGCAGCCACTGACAATACAAAAAAGAGTAAGTGAGGCTATGTTCCAGTAAAACTTTATTTATAAAAATAGGCAGTGGGCCAGATTTGGCCCACGGGCTTGAGTTTGCCAACCTTTGGCCTACACTCTTGCTAGTCAAAGTGACCTCCATGGGCCAGTGATGTCACCATTGCCAGGAGTTTCTTAGCAATACATAATCCTGGTTCTAGACCTCCTGAATCAGAATCTGCATTTTAGCAGGACCCAGGTGATACACAGGCACATTACAGAGTGAGCAGCACTGAGCTGAATGGCATAGAGTTTCCTAAGGGAATGATTCTATTTTCCTCCCATCACTGCCCCTAAAATCTACTGGGCTACATGTACCTTTCCCATCCCTGTCCCACCAGATCAAATCTCAGGCACAGGCCCTAGTTTTTTTGGCTTCTTCTGAGTATATTACAAGTGTCTCATTTTCAGCTATTAAGAAGTCTGGTCCAATCTACATTGATATTTTGATAGCAAATGCAATTCAAAGGTTCTCAGCTTTCCCATCCATCGTGCAGCCTGCCCAGCTTGGAAACCTTAGTGAAGAAAAGGGGCAGGGTCTCTTTTTCCTCACTTCCATCTTTAGCCTTTCCATTCTCCAGCTGCCTGAAGCTTCTGCCTCTTCTCTCCTTTCCAGCCAGAGGAGGGAGGAAGATCAGGGAGCGAAGCCTTCTTCTGGCCTGATACTCTCACAGGCTGGTGTGCGGGCCTGTTTGGGCAGTCATCCAGAAGCTGGCTCTTTCTCATGTGGGATGTGGGCTACCCTCCTCCTGCGGGACCTCAGACTCTTCCTGGGTCCCTGATGCCAGCCATTCTCTCTCTAGCTTGTCGCTGATCGTGCACCCCCTCACAGCCACCTTGGGGCCACCACACTCTGACAGGCATGTCCTTGCGTAGATTACTCTGGTTGCGGCTACCTGCAGCCTCACTCTCTCAGCCTCAGGATAACAGCCTCTTTCCCCACCGAGCTCTGGAGGTGTAGGCTGTGCCAAGACCAGCCTCTGACTTTTCATCTTGAAACTTGCCCAGAAATAGGAGGGTCTGGTGCCAGTCTCTGTGGCCCAAACGCTGGGACAGGGGGAAGAACAGAGGTCCCTGAGGCGAGACTGGCTTCCACCGTCGCAGGAGACAGAGAAAGCATCCTGACCATTCTTCCAAAGGGGAGGAGAGCAAACTCGTGGCCTTTTCCTGTCCTTCTGTGTGCAGCTCCCTTCTCTTAGTGCTTGGGCTCCCCTTGTGTGGTGAGCAATGATGGAGGGTCACAGGGTCAGTTCTGAGCCACTTGGCAAAGCCTTTATGGATACTCTAGCATCACCTATTGTGTTTGGATCTGGGCGCCAGCCAGAAGTCCAGACAGGGAAATTCCCACGCAACAGTCTGTTAAAGTGAGTTAATTTCAGTCACTTTACACAGAGGAGGACAGGGGCCCTTAGTGAAGTTAAGTGCCTGGCACAGCGTTCCTGTCTAACATCAGAGGAGCCAAACATCTACACTCTTGACTCCAAGACGGCTCTTCCCCTCCCAAAGAGACACTTTCTTCCAAGCCTTCATTTTACATAGAAACAAATGAGCCCAGAGGTGCAAGTGAAGTTGCTTGTTTTCCAGCTAAGAAACTTGCCATTACACCATTTCTCCATATTTTCTTTTCTCTTTCTTTTTTCTTTCTTTTTCTTTTTTTTTTTTTTTTTTTTGTGTGTGTGGAGTGGAAGATTCAGCAATCAGATAAATAAGGGGGAAATTTTTAATTGAATCACTTAAGAAAATTCTGCCTTTTATATATTTTATTTGTCAAGAAACCAGGAGTGAATAGACAGGGAAAATTTTTACTCTATGAAAAAAACAGGTCTCTGAACAGAATATATGAAATGATTCCAATTTTGTTTTAAAAATATACTCACATGCATATAAAAGTGCCTGGACTAATAATATTAGGTTGGTGCAAAAGGAACTGCGGTTTTTGCCATTTTTTAACCTTTTAAACCACAATTCCTTTTGTACCAACCTAATACATCACTGCACACTCAGTATCACATGGTACCACTCTGTTGGGGATTTATTCCAATGCTCACATTACTTTTATAAGAAGGCATAGGCACATATTTATTTCGACAAAATGTAGAAAGGAGGGCTGTTTGTTTTTCACTTTTGTTACTATTGATTTTCCATTCTCTCTCATTTCAGCGTCAACATAGAGGAGAGCAGTAACCAGCTTTCCGAATTTGGACAAGTTCTCTTACCTGGGATCCATAATCTATGTCATGTCAAAGAGACAACTGTGAATTTGATGAAATATGATTTTTAGGGACATGTATGATTTCAGGAACAGTGATTTACCAAAACATATACATATATATATATATCACTTCAGGAAGAAAAAAGCCCCAAGTATGCTTAGGTGAATGTGGTGTTTATGTCGATTCTGTGATTGACAGGGCCTGAGGATTGGAATCTTCTGTGTATATAATGAAGCCACCAGGGGCCTTATCAGCCTTCACCTTTGATTTGCAGGGGTCAAGGTTACAACTGGGAAGTTTGTTGTTTCTCCTGAAACATTGATTTTTTTGGGTTCCTGATGGCCAGTTTGAAAAATCACGAACTCAGTCCAAAACCCACCAACAGTTTAAATTGCTATACTGAACGCTTTTAGGTGACAATCCAACTTGGCCATATTAAGCTTGAGATGGGTGAGCCCCCATAATATTGAGGGACAAGGACACCCATCTCATGACCAAACCTGAGTGCTGTTCTGCATATGTCCCACCCCCTCCCCACATCCTGTTCACTTGAGCTTCCTCCCAGCTGGAGAAAATCCACCTCATTCACCACTTCCAGTTCCTCCTCCACTGGCACCGACAGCCGTACTTTCGACCTCCCATCCCTAGTAGGAAGCAGTCCATCCTTGTTTTGTGGGTCTTCACACTTGTGGCTGCTTATTTGCATGTCCTACCTCTCCTATGATGTATACTTTTTGAGTTTGGGGACTACCTGTTATTAATTATTGGGTTCCCCAAACAGTTTAGCACAGGGTCTGCACAAACTACACACTCAGTAGACTTCCTCTTGAAGTCTAATTATGATTTTTCTGCAAGTTATGCGTGCACGTACTTTTAAAAAAATTTTTTTTATTAGTTTCAGGTGCACAAAACAATGTAATAGTTAGACATTTATCATTTATATCCCTCACACTGTGACAACCCCCCTCCCCCCATCCACTACCCCTGTGACATCGCACACAGCCATTACATTTCCACTGTCTCTATTCCTAATGCTGTACTCCATTTCTGGTAAATATGTATATATATATATATATTTAATTGTAGTTGACATTCATTATTGTTCAGCTTCAGCTTCAGGTGTACAGTGCAGTGATCAGGCATCTACATCATCCCTGAGCTGGTCTCCCTAATGAGACAAGTGTCCATCGGATACCCTACAAAATCTTTACAACATTGTTGATTACATTCCCCAAATTAACTTTCGTATCCCCGTGGCAATCTTGGTGCACGTACTTTTAAAAGTTGTATACTTTCACTGGCTTGATTTGAAAAGCAGCACCCCTCCCCCTTCCTCACTTCTTATTTCCTAATTCCCAAGGCAACAGCCTTAACTGACTGCAAGTTGATCTTCCACGCCTCTAGGTTACACGCTTATGTCACCACTTCTTTAGGGTTCACTTTCTGCGGTATCCATTGGCTTCCCATTTTGGAGGTTGAAGATTGAGCTCTCGTTTATGTCACCAGCTTGTTGCCCCCGCCACATACATGCACAGCTCTTATCCTCCCATCCTGGAAATATAGCCATTTGGTAACTTGTCAGATCAAGATTCAGAGTTTGCATGACCTTCACGAGGTAATGCTATTGACAACTACACTGGCCCAACTGTTTCTTCTCTCTGGAGGTACAAATGGTCTTTTCATGTCTCTGGCTGGCTAGGTTTTTAGGCACATATCAGATGCATTCTCAAGCACTAACTTGATTTTACATCTTTCCTATCATTCCTCTCAGGAAGTCTATCCATTTCATCTTAGGAAATTCTCTCACAAAGCTTCTGTCTGCTTTGTCTCTCTACCACCCTAATGTCTCCCTTCCCCAGAATATTAAGGTTTCCCTCTGCCCCTTCCATGCCCCAGATGTTTTGTTTCCTCTGTCTTCTTTCTGATTTACTCTGCTCTGTGCTGGAGTGTATCCCTTGGTTGCTATCTGAGAATGGGTATCTGGGACATAAGTTTTTTGAGACATCGCATGGCTGAAAATGTCTTTGCCCTTTATTGATAGCTTTTTCTGGCTATGGAATTCCATGCCAGATGTCATTTTGCCTCAGCAATTTGAAGGGATTGCTTTAGTTTCTTTTAGCTTCTGGTGTTGCTGTCAAGAAGTTCAGTGCCATTCTGATTCCTGATCCTTTGTGTGAAAATTGTTCCTTTTACCTCCCTCTCTCTATATGCTTTGACCATCTTCTCTTCATGCTTAATCATCTTTTATTTCCTATGTGATGTCTTGACGTGAGTCTATCATCAAACATTGTGCTGGATACACTGGGGAACCTTTTCAAATGAGAAAATCAAGCCTCTCGCTTCTGGGAAATTTTGTTGAATTATTTATTTGATAATTTCCAACTTCCTGTTTTCATTCTCTACTTTATAACTCCTATTTTTTGAATTTTGTGTTTGTGGACATTTTGTGTACCCTCCCCTTCATTATTTTTTCTTTTTCCATTTTCTTTAACTTTGTCTTTTAAGGCAATTTTGTAGCAGATTTCCTCAATTTTCCTTTTAATACATAAAGTCCTCTACCCATTTTTAATTTGATTCTTTTTTAAATATTTTGTTGTATGAGTTCTTTATATATTTTGGACATTATCCTCTTATTGGATAAATCATTGGCAAATATCTCCTATTCAGTCGGTTGTCTCTTCATTTTGTTGATGGTTTCCTTTGCTGTGCAGAAGCTTTTTAGTTTAATATAGTTCTATTTGTTTATTTTTGCTTTTGTTGCCCAAGAAGACATATCCAAAACAAATATTGCTAAGACTGATGTCAAAAAGATTACTGCCTATTTTTCTTCTAGGATTTTTATGGTTTCAGATCTTACATTCAAGTCTTTAATCCACTTTGAGCTCATTCTTGTATACAGTGATCCAGTTTCATTCTTTTGAATGTAATTGTCCAGTTTTCCCAACACCACTTATTGAAGAATCTGCCTTTTCCCCATTGTGTATTCTTGCCTCCTTTGTCATAGACTAATTAACTGTGTGTTGAGTGTGTGTGTGTGTGTGTGTGTGTGTGTGTGTATGTGTATGTTTATTTCTGGACTCATTATCCTGTTCCATTGATCTCTGTGCGTGTTTTTGCGCCAGTACAATACTGCTTTGATCACTATGGCTTTGTAGTATAGTTTGATATCAGGGAGCGTGATACCTCCAGCTTTGTTCTTTCTCAATATTGCTCTTGGCTATTCAGGGTCGTTTTTTGGTTCTATACAAATTTTAGGATTGTTTGATCTAGCTCTGTGAAATAATGGTTCCACTAACCCTTCTATCCTTAGCTCCACATTTGCACTTTTTTGCTGCAGTATCTGAGCCAATCAATTTCCTGAGCCTTCGGGGGCAGGGGTCCATAATACTGGTTTTTCCCTTGGCTTTCTCCATTGCTGATTTAGGTTCCCACTTTCTTGGGCCTGCTAAATGAATTACCATATCCATCTGCTCACCAGCTGCTGAAATTTTGTTCCTATTATCTTCTCTCTTTTCTTTGTTGTCCTGGGTTTCTGCCTTTTGTTTTGTAAATGTATGTATAGTCATGGGAGTTAAGAAAGTGATTTCAGGAAGGGGAAGAAGTACACGAATACTATATTCTAGTTCACTGTCTTTGATACAAAGGTGAGTCAATCATTTTCAAGTTGTAGAAATGTGAGCTATAATATAAATTTTTTTTGGGGGGACACCGGTAAGGAGCTGCCTTATATGAAGATTGTAGGAAGGAGCAGTGGTTAATATGTCCATTCAGCCTACATGTTTAAGTGTTAGTGCCTACTCAATAGCTATATGTTGAATGAATGGATGGATGAATATTGGCTATTTTGCATCATACTTTTGTACTAGCTTGAGTGATTTAAAGTCAGCTCATTTAAGTACTCCCCAAGCCAACCAATATGTCATGTTTCCACCAAATTATGCTGTCAACACCCAAAGCACTTGAAACAAAGGTGGGTGTGGGGAAGAAGCCTATTAGTTGCCTCCCACCTAGACTCTATGATAGTACCTTTAATGGATGAGTTGCTCTTTCCTTTAGGGTGTGGCTAACAGTGGTGTGGTATTAATGCCCTCTCGTGTTCCATGGTTGCGTCATGAGGGTCTGTCCTCATCTTTCCTGTCTGAGAAAAGCAGAGAAGGAGAATTGGGTCTCAGGGAAACATGTGACTATGGTGGATGTAACGCCTCAATGCCAGTGGCCTTGGCTTCAGACCTTTGTCTGCTCTCCATGCCCCACCCCCACTCCTGTCTATTACAAAAAGGATGGGGTGGTTCTTCACTGGCCCCTCCCTTTCACAGCTTCAGATTTTGTCCTCTCATTGGTTTACTTTCTCCTCGGGCCCAGTCAGAGGAGTGGTGCAACTGCTCTAAATTAAGGACACAAATTCAGCAAATTATAGTTGTCTTCTGACTAGTTTATGCTGACTGGTACAAAGTTATCACTGGTGTGTAATACACTTTATGTCCAAATGTACTCACTGCCTGAATCCTAAATATGATTCTTAACCTTTCTTCTTCCAAAAATAGAAAAAAAAATTTTGTAGGAAAATTCCTTTACAGACTTTCCTCATCTTCTGAGATGATATAATCCCAAACAGAAGTTTAAGTAAATATTAATCTTTTTATAAAATATTTCTCACATTATTGTAGTTTAAGTAATACAAATACTATGGAGGTTATTCGTGCTGTCACAAATATTCTAATTCTCCTCTCTCTCCTGGACTGCCATAAGATTTCACTTCTCTGACTGCCATGAAGGTAGGTGTGGCCAAATGACTTGCATTGGTTCAAAAAATGGGAGGAGATGCTTTAAGAGTCAGTGTGTAATTTCCCATTTATCCTTTGCCTACCTTGTTTATTACAGAAGACTGTCCAGATGGAGCTTCCATCAGCCTGGCTCCCTGAGTGAGTGCAATAAACCTATGCAAAGTTATGTCAAACATATAACACGAGAAAGAATGAGGTTTTTGTTGGGTGAAGCACTGAGATTCGGAAGCTGTTTGGTACTGTAGTACAATTTAGTCTCTACTGACTGACACAAACTTGATACTTGATGGAGTTTGTACAAGTATAATTCAGAAAAGTTCAAAAAATTCTCTCTCTCTCTCTCTCTCTCTCTCCCCCTCTATCTCTCTCTTATGTAAGACAGATACAAAGAAGCAAAACTACTTTGTTTGAAGCTGGTTGGAAGAGTCTGGAGACTCAGCTTGGCCTCTCCTTCCCTCCCTGTGTACACCCAAAACACCTTCTTACAATCTCATCTGAAGACAGTTTGAAAAATATTATCAAAGACCCCAAAATGAATATCAAGAACATGATGAGTTTTATGCTTCCTTCTTATCCAGCAACGATGTAAAAAATCCACTCCATGCCCACTAAATAATAAACTAAATAAAACAAATTATAATCAGGCAAATGAAATAAAAACTAAAACAATGAGAGTCTTTTCCCAGCAAATGTATCGTAATCACATACACATGGGTTCAGCATGAAGACAGGGTTATGTGTTTGCATTTCCATACGCTGCAGAACTTTGAGAACAGGACTGAATATCAGTGTGGGAACTGGGAGGCGCTATGTTAGCTTGTCCTGTCTTGGCTCTGCTTTCGTCTTCTCCTCACCTGACTGACTCTTCATCTCCATGTCAGCTCTACTGTCAGCTTAGTGACTACATTTTGGTCAAAGCTAAAGGTCTCAATGCTTGCAAAGCATCCTTCAATGTTAATAGTGTTCTAGTCTTTTTGAGAATCTGAATTAAACCACGGAGTAGAGAAAAAATAAGTCACATCTATACACTTAATATATGCATCAAATTGCTGGAGTTTCAAGGCCTTCCTGAACCTCAGCTTACAAAACCCTGATCAAATGGTTCTCCATATTTACCCAGAAAGATTTTGGCCTCTTGAAGATGTGTATATTTCTGTATTTGGTCAAGATGTGTGTGAAATAGGAACACTATATACAATAGTTTCACATATTGGTTAATATTTCAAGAGCATCTCAAATGGCAGAATTCTTTAATTCCATTATCTTTTTTATTGTGGTAGAACATACATAACATAAAACTTTCCATTTTAAGTGTACAGTTTAGTGGCATTAAGTACATTCACATTGTTGTGTAACTATTACCACCATCCATCTCCAGAACTTGTTTTCGTCTTCCCAAACTGAACTCTGTATGCGTTAAATACTAACTCATTTCGCTCTCCCCCAGCCCCTGACAGCCACCATTCTACTTTCTATCTCTGTGAATATGACCACTCCAGGTACCGCATATAAGGGGAATCGCACAGTATTTGTCCTTTTGTGACTGGCTTATTTCGCTTATCATAATGTCTTTAAGGTTCATCCATGTTGGAGCCTGTGTCAGAATTTCCTTCCTTTTTAAGGCTGAATAATATTCCATCGAGTATATAAACTACATTTTGTTTGTCTGTATATCCGCTGATGGGCACTTGAGTTGCTTCCACCTTTTAGCTATTATGAAAAGTGCGGTTGTGAACATGGGTGTGCACACATCTAGTCAAGTCCCTGTTTTCAATTCTTTTGAATATATATCTAGAAGTGAACTTGCTGGAACATATGGTAATTCTATTTTTAATTTTTGAGAAACTGTCATACTGCTTTCCACAACAACTGCACCATTTTACATATCCACTAGCAGTGAGCAAGGGTTCCAATTTCTCCGTGTGCTAGGCAACACTTGTTTTGTTTTGTTTTTTAATCATGGCCATCCTAATGGGTAAGAAGTTGTCCGACGTCTGACAATTAAGTTCGTGAACATGTTGCAACGATGTTGCTATCCTTTTTTTTTTATCAGAGGGATTATTCATTATGAATTTGTACCAACTGGACAGACAGGTAACCAAGTTTACTATTTGGACGCTCTGAAAAGGCTGCGTGAAAAAGTTAGACGACCTGAACTTTTCACCAACAATTCATGGCTCTTGCATCACGACAATGCACCAGCTCACACAGCACTGTCTGTGAGGGAGTTTTTAGCCAGTAAACAAATAACTGTATTGGAACACCCTCCCTACTCACCTGATCTGGTCCCCAATGACTTCTTTCTTTACCTGAAGATAAAGGAAATAGTGAAAGGAAGACATTTGGATGACATTCAGGACATCTAATGGCCATTCCAGAAAGAGTTCCAAAATTGCTTTGAAGGGTGGACTAGGCACTGGCATCAGTGCATAGCTTCCCAAGGGGAGTACTTTGAAGGTGACTGTAGTGATATTCAGCAATGAGGTGTGTAGCACTTTTTCTAGGATGAGTTCGCGAACCTAATTATCATGGCTCATATGTCACTGTGGTTTTGATTTGCATTTTCTTAATGATTAGTGACATTGAGCATCTTTTCATATGTTTATTGGCCATTTGTATATCTTTGGGTAAGTACCTATTCAAGTCCTTTGCCAAATGTTTAATTGTTTTTTGTTGTTGAGTTGTAGAAGTTGTTCATGTATTCTGGATATTAACTCCTTATCAGAAGGTTTGCAAATATTTTCTCCCATTTTGTGGATTGCCTTCTCACTTTATTGATAATGTCCTTCAGTGTACGAAAGTTTTAAATTTTGATGTAGTTCAGTTTGTCTATTTTTTTCTTTTTTTGGTGTCATATCCAAAAAATCCTTGCCAATTTAATGTCATAAACTTTTCCTCCCATGTTTTCTTTTAAGAGCTTTATAGTTTTAGCTCTTATGTTTGTAAGTTTTTTTTTTATCTATTTTGAGTTAATTTTTGTATATAATGTAAGGTAAAGGTTCATCTTCATTCCTTTGTATACGAATATTCAGTTTTCCCAGCTCCACTTGTTGAAAAGACTGTCTTTTCCACATTGAATGGTCTTGTCACTCTTTTCAAAATTCATCTGATTATGTATGCAAGAGTTTATTTCTGGGCTTTCAATTCAATTCCATTGATCTATATGTCTGTCTTTATTCCAGTACCACAGTGTTTTTGATTAGTGTAGATTTGTAATAAGTTTTGAAATCACGAAGTGTGAGACTTCCAAATTTGTTCCTCTTTTTCAAGATTGTTTTGGCTACTTGAGGTCCCTTGAGATTCCATATTAATTTTAGGATGGATATTTCTATTCCTGCAAAAGACATTGGTGGGATTTTGATAGGGATTGCATTGAATCTGTAGATAAGTGTGGGTAGTGTGGACATTTTAACAATATTGGATCTTTCAGTCCATGAACACAGGATGTCTTTTCATTTATTTGTGTCTTCTTTAATTTCTTCCTTCAGTGTTTTATAGTTATCAGTGTAAAAGTCTTTCACTTTTAAGTTAAGCATTCTAGTGCTTTGAGAATCTGAATTAAACCACAGACTCCAGAATACTTATTCTTAAGTATTTTATTCTTTTTGATGCTATTATAAATGGAATTTTTAAAAATTTCCTTTTTGCATTGTTCATTGTTAGTGTATAGAAACACGACTGATTTTTACATGCTGATTTTATATTGGACAACTTTGCTGAATTCATTTATTTCTTCTAACAAAGTTTTGGGAATGTTTATGATTTTCTATATATAAGATCGTGTCATCTGTGAAGAAATCATTCTTTCTTCCTTTCCAATGGACGTCTTTTTATTTTATTTTGGATATCTTTTATTTCTTTCTTGCCTAATGGTTCTGGCTAGAACTTCTAGTACTATGTTGAATAGAAACGTTAAAGAACATCCTTGTCTTGTTTCTGATGTTAGAAGAAAAGTTTTAGTCTTTCACCATTAAGTATGATGTTAGCTGTGAGTTTTTTAATATGTGGCCTTTAATATGTTGAAATTGTTTCCCTCTAGTCCTACTTTTTAAAAGTGTTTTTATCATGAAAGTGTGTTGACTTTTTTCAAATGCTTTTTCTGCATCAGTAGAGATGATCATGTGGATTTTTTCATTAATTTAATGTGATGTTTTACATTGATTTCGTATCTTTTTAAAACATGGGTCAAAAATATTCTCAATTAAAATCCAAGCTAAAGAAAGCTTTAATGTGTCATCTCATTGATATCTGGACATGTAAATGAGGCCTCTCCACTCTTATTTCTAAGAAGTCCCTTTGATTTCCTAGGCTTCTATCTTTTGCTCCTTATTTGCCTTGTGGTCTCCTCATGACAGTATATTTTGCAAGTGTAGAAATATTTACCTCTTGAGAAAGATGCAAATCTACAACCCTAGAATCATAGATGGCTAAAACTGAAAATGACTTTGGAGTTTATTTTGTCTACTTGTCACAAGGACACAGAGCTTGCTTTTTTTTTTTTAATGTGCTATTGAAGTATATTTAAACAGTCCAGGTTTCATATCTCATTATGTGTTTAAGGCTTGGTACATACATGAGAACAGAGAGAAAAGTGCTTACCTATATAGGACTAGTTATGAGTTGATTCAAAACTATTTAACTTCAGCTAGAATATGTCTTCTTCCCAGTTTTACTTCTGTAAAAGCTATTTGATTATTTTTGTACATCAGTATGCTAATCAAAAAAGGATAATTTACCAAAAAAGTTTCACTTAAATTATCTCATTGAGTCCATAAACAACTCAGTGAGGTAGATATTATAATTCCCAATAGACACATACAAGTCAAAAGAGTGATTACAAGATAGTGGTCAAAAACACATGTGCAGAGTTCTACAGAGGAGAGATATGATTACAGTTTGGGAAAGGAGTTAGAAGTTTAAGTTGTTATGTTGTACAGAAAATAGGGGTTAAAAATTTAGATGAAAATGAAAGTTTAAAAAGCGATTTATTGGTACCATTAGCATTATAATGGAAATAACCATATGAAGTCATGACCTTAAATAGAAAAATCATTGTAGCTCTCTCACTAAAGTGTCCTGAACGCCAAATGCTATAGGTCCTTACTATGTACTCTGAATGTCCAGATTTGGGCTTTTGATCCTATTTTCCATTAAAAGAGCATTTTATGACTATCAGATTTTATATCTTGCTGGAGAGGAAAACAAGGTAAGAGTGAAATATTTGTTTTTAGCAGAAAGTTGAGTCTATGAAAGGCTATGAGCTCATGATGAATACATATAAAGTGCCCCAAAGGAAGTTATAATAAAAAAATAAAGATGACAAGAATGGGAAATATTCCATTCTGTATTGATTTTATTATATAAGGGAGTATTCATTTAAAAGGGTGTTCTGTACTTCTGTTAAGCATGTGCTTATTTATAAAGCATCATTTAAGTTTTCCCCCCTATCTTTAATGGAAAAGGTCAGATATAGGCAGCTCTAAGTAAGCTAAATATTTTCAGAAAAAGTTAGAACTAGATCAAGAAAGATGAACTGATTGGCTCTGGTGGCCACAGTCAATAACCAGATAAAAGAAGATATAAAAAACCCACCCATTCCCCAAAGTGAGAATCTAACGATGACCTCATGCTTATGAACCCCACCGCTACCCCCCAATTTAGAATCTAACACTGACCTCATGCTTATGAATGGGATTAGTCTTGATAATATGAGATGGTTTTTGAAGTATTTGAAATAATAGGAAATAATGTATTTTGCATTTAAAGGGTAACTATTATTACTGTAATTATGAAACTCACAGAACAAGCAGTCCCATTTGCTCTAAGAGAATCCCATTTGATGTTGAGGTCAGCTGTTAAATTTGATGCAGGTCCGGTCATCAAAATGGCGGCATGAGGTGAGCCTCTGTAAACCTCCCCTGGAATTTACAATGAATCGAACAACAAAAACTCCACAAAGAACTCCCTGCACAGCAGACAGGCAAGACGAAGAGACCCACTATTGAATTCACCTCAAGGTGGGCGAATCGCGCTAACGGGAAAGGAGGGAAGGGAGAAGTGCAGAGACAGAGCCGTGTGGGCGCAGGACGCAGACCTAGCTCAGTGCTCCGAGCTCGCTGCATCCCGACACTACTACAGCTGTGGGAGAGGGAAGAACTTGGACTGCTAGGGCTCCGCCAGGGCTCCACAGGGCTGAGGGGACAGCATATAACAAGGCTGAACCCAACGCTCACGGCAGAGATCTTGGAGAAAAGACTGAGGGAAGAAGGCTGAAAACGGTGGTTTACGCCCTCACTGCCGAGCAGAGAACAGAAGCCTTAGGCACTGAGACTAGCTGCCCCCTCTTGACCCTGCCAGAGCTCGCCCCACCCCCACCTGCCTGGTGCTAGAAGCAGAACAGTAGCAGTGTCGGATCAAAAGAACAGAATATTTGCTCTTCTGAGAACTGTGGTCCTCAGACACAGATTCACAGCCCAACTAGTTCCGGCAAAGTGGAGGGAGCTGTGGAAGCAGGACGGGATGTGGTGCTGGTCGCCACCATTGCTCTGGGCCACCTCTCACAACTCACACCGCCCCTGGCCCCACCTATCTGGGCGGAACCCTGCAGGAGTAACAGAACTGCTGAAACACACAGGCTCTGAATCTGGCGCAGGAAGAGCTTTGGAACTTCAAAAGCTCTCCGTATACCCACATGGACACTGCGCCCTGTGACCCAGGAGAACTATTAACAGAGGAGAAGCCCATCTCCCAGGGAATCCCCTATTGTGTGAGAAGTTGGAATAGTGCAGAGAAAACATAGCACTACTGTGTGAGAGAGAAAAAAAGGCTGCAGTCGGAGAGAAAATAAACCATTCTACCAACAAGTACTGGAAAACAAAAGAAAGACCTCTTCCTATCAACCTGTTGCAGAAGCCACTCCTGTAGATGTCTAGGAAGAGAAATAATAAATCAGTAATTGCCATGAATAACCAAGGCAACAAGACAGCTCAGAAAGAAAGTGAAAAGTCTCCAGAAAAGGAACTTAAAGATATGGAAATATGTGACTTAAATGACAGAGAATTCAAGATTGCAGTTCTGAAAAAACTCAATGAGATGCAAGAAAACACAGAAAGGCAGTTTAATGAACTCAGAAACACAATCAAAGAACAACATGAGCGTTTTACGAAAGACATGGAAATTTTTAAAAACAACCAAATAGAATTTCTGGAGATTAGGAAATCAATAGAAGAAATTAAGAATGAAATAACCAGCTTAGGTAGTAGAGTTGACCAGATGGAGGAAAGAATCAGTGACATTGAAGACAGAAACCTGGAAATTACACAGATGGAAGAAGAAAGAGACTTGAGACTTAAAATAAATGAAAGAACTCTATAAGAACTTTCTGACTCCATCAGAAAGAGCAATATAACAATAATGGGCATACCAGAAGGAGAAGAAAGAGAGAAGGGAACAGAGAATATATTCAAACAAATTGTGATGAGAACTTCCCAAACTTGTGGACAGAACTGGATCCTCGAATCCAAGAAGCAAATAGAACACCTAATTACCTCAATCCCAACAGGCCTTCTCCAAGGCACATTGTGTTGAAGCTGTCTAAAATCAACGACAAAGAAAGAATCCTCAAGGCAGCCAGGGAAAAGAAGATGGTAACCTACAAAGGAAAGCCCATTAGATTATCATCAGATTTTTCAGCAGAAACTCTACAAGCCAGGAAGGAGTGGAACCAAATATTCAAACTACTACTGAAAGAGAGAAATTATGAGCCAAGAATAATATATCCAGCAAAGATATCCTTTAGATATGAAGGAGGAATAAAGACCTTTCCAGACATACAGAAGCTGAGGGAATTTTCTAATACATGACCAGCACTACAAGAAATACTAAAGGAGGCTATTCGACCACCATCAACAGGGACAATTTGTGGCAACCAAAACTTAAAAAGGGGGAGAGTAAAGGCCTGAACCGGAATATGGGAATGGAGAAAGTAAGCGTGCTGAAGAAAATGGAATACTCTAAATATCAAACTTTCTTTTACATAAACTTAAGGGTAACCACTCAAAAAAATCCAGAACTGAAATATATACTGTAATAAAAGAAGAAACAGAGGGAAACATCATAGAATACCACCACACAGAAATAATAGACAACAACAAAAGGCAAAGAAACAATGGAGACACAGCCTTACCAGAAAACTAAAGATAGAATGACAGGAAATCCTCACATATCAATAATCACCCTAAATGTAAATGGACTGAACTCACCAATAAAAAGGCACAGAGTAGCAGATTGGATCAAAAACTAAACCCAACCATATGCTGTCTCCAAGAGACACATCTCAGCTACAAGGACAAGCATAGACTCAAAGTGAAAGGGTGGAAATTGACACTCCAAGCAAATGGTACCCAGAGAAAATCAGGTGTAGCCATAATGATATCAGATGAAACAGACTTCAGGTGAAAAAGATAACAAGAGACAAAAACGGACATTTCATCATGATAAAGGGGACTATACAACAAGAAGACATAACAGTCATTAATATTTATGCCCCCAATCAGGGAGCACCGAAATATACCAAGCAACTACTAACAGAACTAAAGGGAGAAACTGACCAAAACACAATTATACTAGGGGACTTAAATACATCATTGACAGCTATGGATAGATCATCCAAACAGAAAATAAATAACGAAATAGCAGCCCTAAATGACACATTAGATGAAATGGACATAATTGACATATATAGAGCACTTCATCCTAAAACATCAGACTATACATTCTTTTCTAGCGTACATGGAACATTCTCAAGGATAGACCATATATTGGGACATAAAATCAGCCTCAACAAATTTAAAAAGATTGAAATCGTACCATGCATATTCTCTGATCACAAGGCTTTGAAATTGGATATCAACTGCAAAAAGAAAGCGGGAAAAACACAAATACATGGAGATTAAACAACATACTTTTAAAGAAGGACTGGGTCAAAGAAGAAATTAGAGGAGAGATCAAAAGATACATAGAAACAAATGACAATGAAAATACATCCTACCAAAATTTTTGGGATGCAGCGAAAGCAGTTTTAAGAGGGAAATTTATATCATTACAGGCCTATCTCAAGAAACAAGAAAATCCCAAATAAATAACCTCATGTTACACCTTAAAGAACTAGAAAAAGAAGAACAAGTAAAACCCAAGGTCAGCAGAAGAAAGGAAATAACAAAAATCAGAGCAGAACTAAATGAAATAGAGAACAAAAAGACAATAGAAAAAATTAATGTGACAAAGAGCTGGTTCTTTGAAAAGATTAAAAAAATTGACAAACCCTTGGCTAGACTTTAAGATAAAAAGAGAGAAGACACTAATTAACAAAATCAGAAACATAAAAGGGGAAGTTATCACGGACACCACAGAAATACAAAGGATCATCCAAGAGTACTATGAAGGACTATATGCCACCAAATTCAATAACCTAGAAGAAATGGACAAGTTCTTAGAAACATATAGCCTTCCAAAGCTGAACCATGAAGAACTGGAAAATCTAAACAGACCGATCACCAGTAACTAAATCAAATCAGTCCTCCAAAACCTTCCCAAAAGCAAAAGTCCGGGACCACATATCTTCACTAGTGAATTCTTCCAAACCTTAAAAGAGGATCTAACACAAATTCCGCTCAAACTCTTCCAAAAATTCGACAAAGAGAGAGTACTCCCTAACTCATTTTATGAGGCCAACATTACCCTGATACCCAAACCTGGTAAGGACAACACAAAAAAAGAAAACTACAGCCCAATATCTCTGCTGAATACAGATGCAAAAATCCTGAACAAAATTCTAGCAAATCGAATACAGCAATGCATTAAAATGATTGTTCATCATGACCAAGTGGGGTTCATCCCCGGGGCACAAGGATGGTTCAACATCCGCAAATCCATCAATGTGATACATCACATAAAGAAAATAAAGGACAAAAATCTCATGATTATATCAATTGATGCAGAATAATCATGTGACAAGACACAACATTCATTTATGATTAAAACACTTAATAAGATAGGTATTGAAGAAATATACCTTAACATAATAAACGCCATTTATGACAAGCCCTCAGCTAATCTCATAATTAATGGTGAAAACTGAAGCCCTTTGCTCTATGTTCAGAAACATGACAGGGCTGTCCCCTATCACCTCTGTTTTTCAACATAGTGTTGAAAGTCCTTGCCAGAGCAATCAGGCAAGAGAAAGAAATAAAAGGCATCCAAATTGGGAATGAAGAAGTTAAATTATCACTCTTTGCAGATGACATGATGCTATATATAGAAAACCCTAAAGACTCCACCAAAAAGCTATTAGAAACAATCAACGAATACAGTAAAGTTGCTGGCTACAAAATCAACGCACAAAAGTCCATTGCCTTCCTATATACTAACAATGAAATCTCAGTACAAGAAATACAAAAACAATTCCTTTTGCAATTGCAGCAAAAAGAATAAAATACCTAGGAATAAACTTAACCAAGGATGTGAAAGACCTATATGCTGAAAACTATAAGACATTTTTGAAAGAAATTGAAGAAGACACAAAGAAATGGAAAGACATTCCATGCTCATGGATTGGAAGAATCAACATAGTTAAAATGGCCATATTACCCAAAGCAATATACAGATTTAATGCAATCCCCATCAAAATCCCAATGGCATTTCTTAAAGAAATAGAACATCAGATTTGTTTGGAACCACAGAAGACCCCGAATAGCCAAAGCAATCTTAAGGAAAAAGAACAATAATGGAGGTATCACACTCCCTAACTTTAGCTTGTACTACAGGTTTACAATAATCAAAACAGCATGGTATTGGCAGAAAAACAGACACACAGACCAATGGAATAGAATTGAGAACCCAGAAATAAAACCACATAAATATGGACAGACAATTTTTGACAAAGAAGCTAAAAACATACAATGGAGGAAAGACAGCCTCTTCAATAAATGGTGCTGGGAGAATTGGATAGCCACGTGCAAAAGAATGAAACTGGACTGCTATCTGTCACCATGTACCAAAATTAATTCAAAATGGATCAAAGACTTAAGCATAAGACCTGACACAATAAACTGCATAGAAGAAAACATAGGTACTAAACTTATGGACCTTGGGTTCAAAGAGCATTTTATGAATTTGACTCCAAAGGCAATGGAAGTAAAAGCTAAAATAAACGAATGGGACTATATGAAACTTAAAAGCTTCTGCACAGCAAAAGAAACCATCGACAAAATAAAGAGGCAACCAACTGAATGGGAGAAGATTTTTGCAAACAGTGCCTCCGATAAGGGGCTAATATCCAAAATATACAAGGAACTCATGCAACTCAACAACAAAAAACAAACAACCCAATTAAAAAATGGGCAGAGGACCTGAAGAGACATTTCTCCAAAGAGGACATACAAATGGCAAATCGATATATGAAAAAACGCTCAACATCACTTATCATCAGAGAAATGCAAATAAAAACCATAATGAGATATCACCTCACCCCAGTCAGAATGGCTATCATCAACAAGACAAATAGTAACAAGTGTTGGAGAGGCTGTGGAGAAAAAGGAACCTTCATACACTGTTGGTGGGAATGCAGACTGGTGCAGCCGTTATGGAAGGCAGTGTGGAGGTTCCTCAAAAAATTACAAATAGAATTACCATATGACCCAGCAATCCCTCTCCTGGGTATCTACCAAAAAAATCTGAAAACATTGATCCATAAAGACACGTGTGCTCTAATGTTCATTGCAGCTTTGTTTACCGTGGCCAAGACATGGAAACAACCAAAATGTCCTTTGATAAATGATTGGATAAAGAAGTGGTGGTATATATACACAATGGAATACTATTTGGTGGTAAGAAAAGATGATATAGGAACATTTGTGACAACATGGATGGATCTTGAGAGTATAATGCTAAACGAAGTAAGTCAGACAGAAAAAGCAGAGAACCATATGATGTCACTGATATGTGGTATATAAACCAAAAACAACAAAAGAACAAGACAAACAAATAAGAAACAAAAGCTGATAGACACAGACAATAGTTTAGTGGTTACCAGAGGGTAAGGGGGGTCGGGCGTGGTAGATGAGGGTAAAGTGGATCAAATAAATGGTGATGGAAGGAGAACTGAGTCTGGGTGGTGAACACACAATGGGATTTATAGATGATGTAATACAGAATTGTACACCTGAAATCTATATAATTTTACTAACAATTGTCACCCCAATAAATTAAAAAGAAATTGATGCAAAGAGGGTAGCCGGTTAACTCAGTTGGTTAAAGCACAGTGCTCGTAAGACCAGGGTTGCTAGTTCGATCTCCACATGGTCCAGTGTGAGCTGCACCCTCCGCAACTAAATGGAAACAACTACTTGACTTGGAGCTGATGGGTCCTGGAAAAACACACTTAAAATAAATAAAACTTAAAAAAAATAATAATAATAATTTGATGCAAAGAGGCTCCAGTACAGGAATGGGTCCACCCTGTCTGTGTTCAGGAGATCAAGAAATGTAAATCTCTGAGAGCAAAGCTAACAAAAATCAAAATGGAGAAAATTGAAACAAGAAGCCGAAGAGATGATTTCTAAATGAGCTGCTCATATACTGAGCTGCGGATATACTAGGGATTCCTCCTACTCTTATCAAGTAAATTCAAATAAATAGATTTTATTTATGGTGCCAGAGCCAGGATGATGTTGCCAGAACACAGAAGGGATGGGCTATGTGGAGGTTGTCTATTAAAAATGTCAGCATTTTGCTCATGTGTCATCAGTGCTGGCGGGAGGAGATAGTGTTCTTACCATCCATCAGAAATCCTACTTCAAGGAAGGTGAAGAACTAGACCTTGCTGTATGGCCGCCATCAAGTTGTGCATGCCTAGATACTTGGTCTGAGTTGCAAGCTGGCTTCTTTCCCTAAACCAAGGGTTCCCACCTTTCTTTAAGGGAATATCCACACACATCCCAAAGCAACAGGAATTTACTCTGGCAAGGGATCCCACCGGTAGCAGGAGAATTAGAATTTCCTGGAGACTTATTTACTGGGTAAATGCCTTCAAGTGACTCTGACCCCCTCCTACTTGGGAGGAGTTAACCTCTCCCGTTGAGAATCTCACTTCTCACCAACCTAATTGCAAGAGCTTCAACTTCTGCAACAGTCAAAGTACTACTCCATGAGGCAGCACAAAGGATCTGGTTTCCAAAAGGAATTTTTCATGGTAACTTAAAGAATTTAAAATAGGGACATTGTGATTTCAGTGATTATAGTGGACTAATTAAATCATCTTCCTGGCTTCACTCTGAAGTCCCTAGTTACTTGGTGTAGATAAAACAATTCCACAAAATTCAGTTAAACTACTGAAGGACATAACTATTGTCAATTAAAACAGCTTGAAGTTATTTTTCATTTTATGAATCTGGGAATTAAGTAAAATGTATGAAATGCCAGTGATTCAAAGCAGCAAACTTTAAATTTTTCCGTAATGTCCTAAGCTAGCGATGACAAATAAATTTTATGTCTTGTGTCAAATCCAGTTGATTTCCATAACTGTGTTGGGCAGGATGCAGAGCTGTACCCTCGCCCAGGGAAAGAGGCTATAAAATCAAACTAAGGGTGTCTGTCCTGGGCACCGACATGCATTCTCGCACCATGCTTGGGGTTCTTTTCTGTGAAGTGATTAGAAATTACACTCCCTATGCTTGAATTGCTTCCAATCTGGCTTGGGAATTGAGACACAAAAAGGTGAGGAAATAGAACATTTCTCAGGCAATATAGACACTTTCATAAAGCTCCCCTGTGCCCCTGTTGTGGGATTAATTGCTCCTTTTTTGTTACTCCATTAGCCTTTTATGGGCACTGTTCCCTGACTACAGCTTTTACTGTTGTTCTTCCATGATGATTGCTCCCTCGTTAGTTGGCAATGCCCTCGAGGGCAGTGACTGCACTCCATTGCCCTGGGAGCCCTAGATACCCTGGTCTGTGCTTCCTGATGAGAGATGAATGGGGTGTAAATACCAGGCTTTGCTCTCAGTTACCAGGCCCCTCTCCTTCCCCAGCCCCCTACGCCCTGGTTTTCTGGGTCTATTTCTACAGTTGTCCCATTGAGTCTATCAGCTGTACTTGCAACTTCCAGAGAAATTCTTCTCTTTAAGATCCTCGGAGTTCAGTTTCTGTTGCTTGAAACCAAGCACCTTCCCGGGGAAATTCCTCCACAAACATCTGGCTTCTTCTCCCTTTATGCCTTTGCTCCCATCACCTTCCTCTATGATGTGGGGCGACGGGAGTCACATAATCTAAGAGCCAATGAGAACTCCCAGAGCATGGGATTTTCAGCCAGTTAACCCTGCGATTCAATTCTAGCTCTGCTGCCTACTATTGGAGCTTGGGCAAGTGAACTCTCCTTCCCGACATCCAGCTACTGAGGATGAAGTGGACACAATGTCTACCTCAGGGAGTCGCTCTGAGGATCACAAGAGATCATATGTGCTAGGCATACAGCTCAACCAGCACCGGTTCCCAAGCTCCCTAGGCCCTTTACTCAGTGAGCAATAATTGAATCGTCGCCTGTGTATCTTGAATATTGTGATCACTTGAGTCCTTTTTTACCTTCTTAACTGCTGATGCCTTATTTCCCTCACTGCAGGGAAAACGTCTGGCACCCCCCACACACACACACACCTCAGCCTCTGTAGAGTGTCCTGTCCACAGTAGGTACTCAATCTACGCACATAGGTTGAATGCATATTCACTTGTGACGCATATTCACAGCCACACAGTGGGCTCATCTTGCTTTACTGCCTTAGCATTTGGTGCCTGTTGTTTGCGGTCCTACTGACCACTCAGATTTGCAGTCCCCCCTCCTGAAGGGGTTTCTAGGGTGAACAATGGACTGGTTTCAGGGTTTCCCTGATGCAGATGCTTGCACACTGACTCTGGACAGTGTCAGTGGCCTCCAGCCAAAGATCCCTAGGAACAAACAAGCTTGCAGTTGAACAAGTTGGATTCTCACTTGCAGAGAGGGAGAACACACAGTTTGGGGACGAGTGGGGGATCTCAGTAAGAGGGTGCTAGAAAAGATTTATGCAGAAAACAGTTAAGAAAGCAAACCAGAGACCGCTATCCCTGCAAAGGCCTGTTTGCAAGGCTGGCTTGGCTTTCATTTGGGAATCTGGACTCGGGGATGGTCTCACCATCCCCTAGCTGATAAGAGTGGCTCCCTGTGCTGAAAGTGTCTATGCCCACACTGTGGTTTATGCTGAGCACCCGCTTTTCTAATGGAAGTCTGGAATTTTGGTACGTGGTAGGCAAGGGGTGCCTGTGTAACTAGCCCCCAATAAAAACATTGGGCACTGAGTCTCTAACAAGCTTCCCTGGTGACAGCATTTCACATGTGTTGCTATAGCTCAATACTGGAGGAATTAAACACATCTTGTGTGACTCCACTGGGAGAGGACTCCGGAAACTTGTGCCTGGTTTCCTCTGGACTTCACTCATGCACCTTCTCCCTTTGATTTTGCTTCGTATCCCTTCTCTGTAATAAATCTTAGCCATGAACATGACTATATGCTGAGTTCTGTGAGTCCAATTGAATCACCAAACTTGGGAGTGGTCTTGGGGACCCCTGACACACTTATTATAGGATTTGAACTTATGTGACTTTGGGAAGGGTATAAGGAAGCAGGACGTGGCTCTGGATCACGTGATCGCAGGAAGTGGGGGTAATTCTGGGACTGGATATCACAATACATCTCATCTAGGGGGAGGGATGATTAGAGAAGGCCAAAAAACTGTAATTGACAAAGAAGTAGCAATCATGTATATTAGCCAGGAGAGGGGGAAGTTTTGTATTTTGTGACTTAGAGAATGGTCGTGTTTCATCTGTGTTTAGATATGATTCCAGAGGACTCTTGTTTTTTTCTTGATCCATCATGTTCAATAGGACAGCATCCAAGGCTGGCTGGGGGTGCCTGACAGCTCCTAATGTCAAGGGCTCCTTTTCTTTTTCTCAACAGTAATTCAGTCTGAAATTGTCTCATCTGTAATGCCACAGCTTTCGTTTATATGGAAATTTTTCTCCATAATAGTTTAGGTTTCTCAAGCCTTTGTAAATATAACAGACCTCTAATTTCCTGTACCCATTGAGTGAAAAACCCTACCAATGGAGACAATGTTATTGGGTGAATCTCGACTCATAGAATAGAGAGAAATTATTTTACTCTTGGTAAGAACTGCTAACCACTGCCCCGGGCAGTAGGCTCTCCGAATATTCAGTTCAATCTAATTTCATGACTTTTGTCACTTGCAGTTATTTCAGCAGTCTTGTGTTGGCTGAGACATACAGTCCTGTGCATTTGAAGGTAGCACTGTCCAAATCTATTCACAACCCTTCCTTCCTTGCAGCCCAAGGTTAAGGTTGTGGCTCTGGCCATCTCTGCAGGCAGTACTTGTAAGATCCAGCACATTTTGTCTCTCGCCTGAGGCTCCACAGACATTCATCTGGAGGCCGGGCACACCTCTTTGCTCTTTGCTCTGGGTAAGCCTGCAACCCTAATGCCAGTGAGTCTCTGGCAGCACCAGCTCTGGGGCTGGCAGGCATGGGTGGGGTCCATGCTGCAGACCTATCGAGGAGCTGCCCACCCCCTCTGTTCACTCGAATATTGCACCTCTCCCCAGAGCTGCTTTCATCACTCCGGTAAGCCTGGGGAAGACTGAAGGGCTAGTAGCTAGGAAAGTATTCCACCATGGAATGGAAATGTTCAGGTCCCCTCTTGCAGGTAGTTGTAAGAGGTTTTTGAGAGGGTGCTCCCCGTTGGTTTTGGGAAGGGATCTGGTCTAGGAGCTCGGCCTCTTCCTGGAGGGGGCAGCATCTTGTCTATAGATCTGCATCCTTCACAATGACCTTTGTGACATCATACGGGGTGGGGTTGTGTGCATTCTGTTGACAGGCCCTCTTAGAGCGTTCCCCAGAGACGTAGGTGGCTGCCAGCAATTGGTGGTTCTCTGAGCTTAGGGTATGGGAACCCGGCGCTCTTTCTCTTCAGTGGGTCCTAACTGCTAGTTCCGAGGAAGGACCCCATGCAGCACTTCACAGACGTAATTCTAACTTCTTCAATTAGCACAGTGGAGGACAAAATCTTAATGTTAGGAAAGTGGTTACAGTGGTGGCAAAGCTTCTCAATTTGCACTGTCCAAAACAGTGGCCACTCGCCCTTGTGGCTACTGAGCCCTTGAAATGTGACCAGTGCATTGAAAAGTACTGCATTTGTAAAACACATACTGGATTCCAACGAGTTCACATGAATCAGGAACGTAAAATAACTCATTAATAATTTCTATATTGATTACATGTTTGTGATAGTATTTTTTTTTATTAAATTTATTGGAGTGACAATTGTTAGTAAAATTACATAGATTTCAGGTGTACAATTCTGTATTACATCATCTATAAATCCCATTGTGTGTGATAGTATTTTTGATATATTGGGTTAAATAAAATATGTTATTGAAATTAATTTTATCAGTTTCCTTTTTATGTTTCCTAAAGGTGGCTACTAAAAATTGAACACTGCCCATGTGGCTGCCATTATATTTCTGTTGGGCAGGGCTGTTCTAGAACAGGTGTTGGCAGACCATGACCCAATATCCAAATTCAGCTCACCTCCCGTTTGTGTAGATAAAGTTGTATTGGAACACAGCCATGTCATTTGTCTCTGTATTGTACAACAGCAGAGTTGAGTAGTTGACCCAGAGATCATATGGCCTGTGAAGCCCCAAATATTGACTATTTGGTCTTTTACAGCCAAAGTTTGTCGAGCCCTGTTCTAAATTATCAAATGAAATGCATTTTCTATTTGTGGACTTTATTGAATTTTTAATTCCATATTAAATATGTGTTATAGTCTTGTATTTCACAGAAATTGATGCATTTAGACTAATCCTATGTTAAGCTGGGTAGTTAAATAACCATAACCGCCCACTGCTCAAATTGGTGGATAGCAGGGGGTTTGCTCTAGTAGTTTTGTCACACCAGTAGTCTTACGAGAATTTCTGCTCACTTTCTCATCGATTATCCCCACCACACAGTGAAATTGCTATACACTCTGTACCCGGGGAAAATCCAGCTTACCACTTTCATATAAGTCTGAGTGACTAGCAGGGATTCATATCAAGATAAGTGTTCAACTATAATTTAATGTATATATATAGTCATAGGATGTGGAGTGCAGCATAGGGAATAGATTCAATGGAATTGTAACAGCTATAGATGTCAGACAGTTAGTAGATTGGGGGAGAGGGGGAGTTATCACTTTGTGAGGGGTGTAAATGTCTAACTAGTACATTGTTTTGTACACCTGAAACTGAAAAAAAAAAAAAAGAAAAAAAAAAAGATAGGCGTCCACTGTGTGTGAGCCATGATGGTAAATGCAAGTGGCTGTCTCAACCTGAAATCACAGGCTCCACGTACACATTGAAAGTGCAGTTACACAGAACGCAGTGTCCTTTCAGAAGGGAGAATGGAACCTTCCGCGCTATCATAGAATCGTATATAACAACATGTGCTCTGTTTTCTTGAACTTGTGCAGCAGAGCCAGTTGTGGCAAATGATTATAGTCCTCATTTCCCTAGTGACCTCGCATCTTTTTTATTCTTGTCAGTTTTCCTTGTGAACTGTTACCATTTCGGTGGGTGTGTATGTCACGAAAGCACATTCTGCGTCGTACTATAAAGATTACGGCTGTGAAGCCTCCTTCCATTACGCTCTAGTAGTGTTTTCTTGGAAGTCATTATGAATTTTGGTTCTTCCTAACCTTTGCCACTGGGGATCACATAGCACAGCTCAACGTTTCCGTTGCTGCGTTTTACAATGGTGGTAATGTAAGAATTTACTGGGCACTTTATATACAAAGACAAAAGCATGCCACTTTATGAAGCTATTAAACACCATAGATTTTCCCACGTGAGAGATCAAGCTTATTGTATTTCCCAAGTCTCCCAGCAGTTCCCCTCACAGCACAGCTCCATTGTGTGGGACGGTGTAGTGTGCCCAGCTGTCCCGGAGCCCAAGGTTGTTAGCGTCTTAACTGCAACCCAGCAAGATCACCACGGCATGGTCGGCAGAGAGGACGCGCCACTCTATCACCAGGCTTGTTACTGCAGGACACCTGGCCCCTATACAGGAAAGGTTATTATATTTCCTTTTGACAATGAAAGCTTTCAAGGGCCAACAATGCATTTTTTTTATAGCAGAGATTAAAGTTAAAAACATGACAGGCAGAGAGCAGTGTGCTTTTGTGTGTGGATATCCAGACATTTTCAGCCAAAGACAGCAATAAGCTGCATGACAAAAATTCCAACTTAAAACTCCCAGGGTTCTCCAATTAGATGCTTATCTTTTCTTTTATTGGCAAGGCTTCGTTTAAAACAAAATTTCTAATGGGGAAAACATGGTTTAACTAGCAAAATGCATTTGCTATGGAAATGGTAGGCCGCTGAAATATACAAGACATTATTTACGTAAAAAAATCATCAAATAATATACTTTTATGTTCATAAGATCTTAAAATTCAGAACCATTTCCATTTAGAGGGAGCGGTGGTACTCATTAAGGTAATTTAGTTATTAAAATCAATTGTGCTTTATGGAAATGAACAAAACATTTTTTAGATTTGAAGGTTTGTGTTTAAAAAAAATTAAGAGTCTTCTGAATCTGGAGGTATTTATTGTGTGGTTTTAGTCACTGATATAACTCTAAAAATATGTGAAGCTGCCTAGGAGATATAAATCATCCGACCACCAAATGTCCTCGTTTCTTCTTCAATTAGAAGAAGAGGTAACTTTCTAATGGTGGGCTGGTCGATGGGCTGGTCGCTGTGCTGACATCAGGACATACACATGGAAACTGCAGCATGCAGTGGCAGCTAAGTAAATATAAAAAGTAAGATGGTAGTCGTGCCTGGGGAAATCGCTATTGGGCAGAGACTTCTGACCTGTGGATGGACAATTCACCAATGACATGGAGATTTTGCTTCTAATGCATCAAGGTTTTCAAAGTGTCAGAGTCCACTCAACGACCTCCACTGCATCGTGTGCTTTTCATTTACTTTCACAGTCCGCCTGAGACCTGGACCCATTCCACAGCGAGCCTGTAGGAAAAGCAATCACACACTGGGTGTATTCAACAGTTGTGATTTTGTAATCCTCATCCACGTAAGTTTTCCTTGGGACTCTGTTCACGGTCAAGTCCAATGGGAATGTCTCTGAGGCAGGGAAAATGAACGCAGTTCTGCTGGCGCTCAGAATTGGATGGAGTTACAGGACCTGCTGGGTAGAACGGGCTCCTATTGACTTGCATTTGCTGACAGGACACCGTCAGGGGAATCAAGGTGCTGTCGGAAGGACAGACTTGGTGAACGGGAAATACAAGATGTTTTAAGGTCCATCTCCTGAAAAAATAAACTTAAAAGCGAGTGAAATGACGAAGGACCTGGCCCGATCCCTCAGCACTATTCAGGCGGCACATATTTTCAGCATCTGTCATAAAAGCTCAGAGTGTTATGAGGGACTCTAAGTTTAATGGTGTGTAAATTTTTTTTTAACTCGTTGTTTCTTAGCTGTTGCCTGCAAATGTGGAAAAGCTTTTTTTTTTTTTTTTTTTTTTTTTTTTGCATTTAGTTTTAGAGGCACAAAGAAGAAAATACAAAGCCCTAAATGCCTTGAGTTAAATGCAGAGAATTTTGTGCTCAGAAAAACATCCAAATGATGCCAGCTCTCCTTGGCTTGTGGAAATTTCCAGACCCCAGGTGCCCAGGGCCCTGATATTAATTTTCTTTGGCAGCTCAGACCTCCCTGCCTGTACCTACCTATAGTCATCGAGGACCCCAAATCACTGACTCCCTCCCCCTCAAAACTCCCCAGGTATCTGGTCACTGTTCAGTGGGGGCGGTCAGCCCTCTCTTGCTCACGCAATCACTCACAGACTTGGGAATGTGGGAATTGAATTCAAGAAGAAACGAAAAAAAAATAATTTTTAATTTCAAAGAGAATCCGAGATATCTCCACACTGTGAATATATGAATACTGTACAATTTATGAGGTGCTGGAAAATATACTACATTACACAGTCCAATTTAATGCAATCCATGGAGCTCCAAATGCCCTTTAGAGTGTTTGAAGCCAACATTTACAAATACAATTTTAAATAGAGGATAACTAAATGGGTGTTATTATTCTGTTCTGAGCCTGCTAACGAATTCTCAAGAACGTAGCATGAACTGGTTGTCAAGGTAATGTCTGGGAAGGTGGCAGAAACTGTCACTAAGCCAAGTGGAAAAATTAAACCCTCTCACCGTCATATTCCAGGAATTCTCAAGTGAAAAGAAATTCCTAGACACCTCTTGGAGCCCTTTTGTGTTCTCTTCTCTTTCATCCCTCAATCCCCTTTTCCATTCCCCATAGATGACCAAACGAAATAGAATGTTCCCCAAGAAAACTCATTTAAAGAAGTTGAGCTCAGGGTCAGTTTTTTATTTTATTTATTTTTTTTCCATCTACGAGTCTTTCTTTTAGTTTATATCCTCTGGGCTGATTCAAATTAGAAGAGTATTTTGGACTCTCTACGGAGGACACATGGTGGAATAACCTAAATTGGAAATGCATGTTTCATGATAACAGACATTTCCACTCTTGCTGGGCATTTCCAATTGCTGGAAAGCACCTCTGTGACATGAACTAATCCACAGACCCTCTGGAGACTCGGCAGAGAAACTGAGGCCATGAAAGTGATTACAGGGCCATTAAGCATAAATGGTGGAAAAGAAATTACATTTGAATTTTTTTTCATGTTCTGCTTTCATATAAATTACATAAGACAATGGAAAGAAAAGACCATCTGGGTTTGGATTTCATAAAATGAGACTCACATCTGCTTTGGTATGTCACATAAATATTCCCTCATTAGAGAGTTCAGTCTACGAAACACTTTTGGTCAAAAAAAGCATTAAGAAAAAAGGGGGGGAGAGATTGCTTTTCATGGATGCTGATTATTTTTAAATCCTCAGTTTTAAATATTAACTGGTGAACACCTCAGAGGATTGTATATAACTTTATTTTTAGAAATTAAAATATCTTACACTGTGTCTACTTTGCCAAGTAATGAGCATCGCTTTTTTTTTTGTTAAACAGGAGATTCGGTGCTTTTCTCAACAACAACAACAAAAATTAAGAAAAATAAGGAGACTTTTGTGTTCAGCTCAGGTTTTTAAAAGGGCTAAGGATGGAAAGGTGTATGTTTATAGATACATCCTTTTGTCCCATCGACATGAGATGAACGTTTCTAGCCATATTAAATTATTTAGCTTTCCAGCAATCTCTTTTGCCTCCTTCTTTTCTCACCTTCCATTTCTTGCCTCCATCTACTTGATATTGTTCCACCTCTAACTTCATGTGGTAGCAAGATGGTGGCAGCTGGTCTAGAGTTTTGTACCCTCTTAGGTTCAAGCCCATGGAAAAGAGTGAAGGGTGCCTTTTCAGAATCTTATTAATGCTGAATGGGTGATGTGCCTATCCGGAACTAATCAGTAATCACAAAGCCTGAGAAATGCGGTGTTCTGATTGGCTGAGGCCCAATCACATGCCCCATTCTTCAATCAGGGAAGTTTTACCCACAACTTATGGGTCAAGAATGAAGGAAAGATGATCCCTGTAGTAGGCAGTTTCTAAGATGGCTCCCAATGATCCCTGCCTCCTGGTATTTATATCTTTGTGGATTCCTATCCCCTTGAGCAGAGCTGGGTCTAGTCACTCACTTCTAATCAGTAGAATACAGCAAACTGATGGGATGTCATTTCTGTGATTAGGTTACATATGATAGTGACTTCTGTCTCTTATCAGACTCTATTGCCTTCTGAGCTGGCACATTTTGATGAAGCAAGCCCCATGTTGGAGAGGCCCATATGGCAAAGAACTGAAGGTGACTTCCAGCCAGTAGCCATTGAGGTCCTTAGTCCAACCCCCCCTCCTGGAACCAAATCCTGCCCACAACCATGTGAACTTGGAAGCAGATGCTTCTCCAGTCCGGCCTTCAGATGATATCCTAGCTTTGGCTGGTCACTTAATTTTAGACTTGTGACGGACTGAAGGAGAGGGCCCAGATATGCCGTGCTTGAACTCCTGACCTAAAGAAACTATAATAATAAGTATGAGTTGTTTTCTGCTGCCAATTTTGTGGCGATTTGTAATGTAGCAATAGACAACCAATATAGTACCCCAGACAGAATTGGGAGTACAGGCACTGGAGAAGGACAGTGTGTTAAAATGTACCTGGGATTTGTTTTTATCAGGTATGGTAACACACATGGACACAGAAATGATTGTCATGAAGGAAGAGGTTTGAACTCACAGATCTCTAAAGACAAAAGTCACCACATGTCACAAAGGGCCACATGGGGAAGGATCAGAGTAGGTCAGGAGGCAGAGGGGCAAGGGGAAAGCATGACCAAAGCCTTTATTGTGGTTTTCACAGCAAAGAAGGGATACGGCAGGGTAGACGGACTTGGGATTGGCTAGTTTGAGGGATGTAGGGCCTGCCCCCCGTTGCCTGGTGGCTGGCCCTGGAGTGATGCAGGGGAATTCTCTCAGTAATTCAGGCTGCTATAACAAAATACCCTAGACTTGGTGATTTGTAAAGAACTGAAATTTGCTTTCCACAGTTCTGGAGGCTAGAAGTCTGAGATCAGAGTGCCAGCAGAGTTGGGTTCTAGTGAGTCCTCTTCTAGGTTGCAGCTTCTTGCTGTGTCCTCACATGGTGGAAAGAAGGCGAGAGGGCTCTCCGGGGTCTCAATGATAAGGGCACTGGTCCCACTGTGGGGCTCTACCCTCAGGACCTTACCACCTCCCCAAAGCCCCACGTCCTAATACATCATACTGGGGGTTAGGATTTCAACATAGGAATTTTGTGTGTGTGTGTGGGGGGGGCACAGACGTTCAGTCTCTCCAGGATCAGCAAGGCCCCAGATGTCAAATCATCAGAACACACAGAAAATAAACAACATAGTTAATACAAGTAGGTGAAATCTGGGCAGCCCAAACTATAGCTGTTCACAACAGTACATTATAGGCATGAGCTCATTAATTGTCTCAACTGCCCTATGAGATGGGTAAATATTGCTTTCCCCCATTTTTGTAAGGTGGGAAGACTAAAGCACAGAGAAACGAACCTGCTCAAAATCACACAGCGAGTCAATAGAGCACCATGTAAATGAGACTAGAGGGAGGAGAGCATGCTGTCCGCAGAGCACGTTTTAACCTTAAGTGGTGTGAAAGAAGAGTGCTTACTAGTCTCTGCATAGTTTATATTATACTCAGGGAATTTGGTTCAGATCTTAGAGATTGTAGGTGCTGCACTAAACAGGAAACTTCTCTATTCGAACTGCTAATCTGTGCCAAGCAGCCTCACAAGGGATCTCAAGAATCAACTAACCCTGTTGGCCCCATACTGGTAAGAATAACAGGTCATTGTCACCCATTGTCAGCCCTGCCTTCCCTCCCCAGCTTACCCTTCTCCCCCTCCCCTGCACCCCCACCCCCCTCGACTGCCACTCGATGTTCTTTCCTGAGCAGTTTCTGGACCCGTCCTGATCAGTACTAAGAGTGTCTCATCAATCTCAAGACTGCTGGTGATGGGATCTGGAACTGGTTTTGCTTTCCTTGTCCCAGGTTCTAGGGCTGGGCCATTAACACAATGTGACTCCTCTGTCCCAGCTATGTTAGCACAATGCGCTTGCCTGGCTAGTGCCTGGTTTCCCTGACGAGAACTGCATTTTCCTGACCCAGTAGGGTCCCTGGGATGTGGTACAGCTGCAAAGAAGGGGTAATGCCCCCTTTCAGGGAGGTAACAAAGCAATGCAGGCATAGGGCAGGGGCTGGCCTGGTCTGTCTTGGAAAGGGATAGCTCTGCATTTGTTCGCCTCGCTCTGTCTTATTCTATGGTAGTTCCCAGTCTTATTTAATCTCTCCTATGACGTTGTGACCTTTGTGAGGTCTGTGGCTTTATCTATGTGTCCTGCACATATTTTTAATGTTTTAAAAATGTAAAACATAGTCTCGATATTTCTTACTTTGGAGATGGTTTTAGGAAAAATGACATTCCAAAGAAAGATAAGTAATCTCAGGGAAAAACAATAGCCTTTTAATTTTAGAAAAACGTTTCTCTTTTATGTTGCTTTTTTATATTTACCCTACATGATTAGCTCAATGAGCACAGACTCCCAATGATCTGCACTGTGTCTAATGATGACAGAGGTTTTGTTTTATTTAAAAACAAACCCTCGCACACAAAAAGGCAAAGGTGTCCATGAATATTGCTGACTACTTCTAGCACTTTCTGGAGCTCCTAGCCAAGATTAGAGTTATATTGCTTAGTTTTATTTTTAATATAATGACTGAAATTTTTCATTTCACAATGGAATGACTCCAGATATTATTTCTTAACAAAGAGTGGGAGTTGGCAAACTACAGCCTCTAGGCCGAATCCAGCCGTCTGCTTATATTTGTAAATAAAGTTTTGTTGGAACACCACTATGCTCATTTGTTTACATATTGTCTATGGCTATTTTCGTACTACAATGGCAGCATTGAGTAGTTGTGACAGAGACTGTATGGCTGGCAAAGCCCAAAATATTTCCCTTTGCCCCTTTATAGAAGGTGTTTGCTGACACCACACCTTAACTTGAAGGGCCGTTAATTAATAAAGCTTAAGCTTTTATTTTGTTTTATTTTATTTTATTTTATTTTCTGGTGCTCATTTCTCATAGAGCGATGAGCAATTGGTGGCTTTTCAGTTCATTTATATCATACCTTCCTCGAAAGAATTGTAAGTCTGTTTGCTTATACATCTGATCCAAGGCTCCTGAGCTCTTTTGCCAGATTCAGAGAGGTTAGCTGTCTTCATAAAGTTGCCCATACAGATGATGGTGGGAGCCCAGAAGAGACCTCAGGTTTACAATTCCAGGCAGGCCCCTTGTGATGATCATTTGTGTTTCAAGTTGCTACTGTTACATTGCACCAAAACCAATGTCAAAGGAAAATATTTAGTCAACCAGCTGGTTCTCTGTGTACCAGTTAATGTACAATAAATGATACCATTACCAAAATGTGCATCGATACCAACAATCATACTTCTAGACAAATGCATCTTTCAAGAGGCAGTACAACTGTCATCTAGTCCATGATGTCTTTTCTAAGTGGCTAAGTTAGAATTACATTTCCACTTTATACCCCCAGCATGTCTCCCGTAGGCCCAGGGAACCCACCTCAGCCTCATGCTTTAAAGGTCCTCCTCTGTATACACGAGTCCAGGATTCCGTTGGGCTGAGTGGATGTGGAGCCCTCTTCTGGACTATGCCCCTATACTCGAGACCTAGGGATTCCCTGCCCAAATGCCCAAGCGCACTTCCAAGCCTGCCTGGATTCTTCCCAATGTCCTTCATGGATCCACGCGCAGAGAGCAGACTGTGCTGGTATGCACATCTCCAGGCTTGAGAGCAGCGAAAGGGGCAGCTGTTTGCGGAAATGTTCATGTGGCCCCCTTGGATGTCCAGGTTGGGGTGTCCACTCTCATATGCCTGAGGCCCTTCGTGGTTTGTAGTGGGGCTGGAGACGGGAAGAGGAGGGCCTGTGCTCTGGACAGGCCTCTGTTGGAAACCTTGCCTGGGCCCTGCAAACTCTTCATGTCATCTAAAACCCATCCTTGCACTAACTGGTTTACAAGCAGTCTCTCCCTGCTAAACTGTAAACTCCTGGGATGCAGGAGCCACCTGTCCTATGTTTCCACATCTCTGGTACCCACACAGTGGTTGGGACATCTGGGCTGCTCAGTAGATAGTTGAGGACTGGAAGAGCAACCCCATGATGACACTAAATTGACAACCAAGTGGAAAGTCAGTGTTCTGTTACTGTTGCTACATAGCAAACCACCCCAAGCTTAGTGTCATGAAACAACCATTTCATATGTTTACAACTCTGTGGGCCTGGAATCTGGATAAGGCAGAGAAAGATGTCTTGTGTCTGCTCTGCAATGTCTAGGGCCTCGACTGGGAAGACTCAAAATCTGGGGTGACTCAACAGCTGGGACTGGAATCATCTGGAGGCTCACTCACACGTCTGGCAGTTGATTCTGGAATACCACATATGGCCTCTTTCTGTGGCTGCACGGGCTTCCTCACAGCACGGTGTCTGGGTTCCAACAGTGAACGTCCCCAAATAACCAGGCTTGGAAGTCACTGCAGTCACAGGCTACATGAGGTTCTAAACTAGACTCATCCCTTTGACAGGAGGCTAGCCTGAGACACATTTTCAGAAGAAAGTGTGGGACAGGAAATAGGATTGTGGCCAATCTGCCACCGTTAGGTAGATATTCTTTAAAAAAAAAAAAAAAAAAAAAATGAACACATCTACCGACCTACGGAGAGGGGAAGCAAGATTTTCAAATAAAACAAAACAAGTAAAAAAAAAAATTTACTTTTCACCACTCTAGCGTTTAGAGATATTGTGAGGAACCTATTGTGGTTAAAAAATATGGCCTGCCTCTATGAGGTGAGAGGACTAAAATGTGCTCCATTTAAAATAATGATTAGTGGTTCGTAATGCTTTTTTTTTTCCCACTGAGTGGTTGATCGTTTCATTGCATTCACTATGTCCCAGTGGTATAGAGTTACTTTTATATGAAGTACTAAAATAGCTTTTCAAAAATAAGACAGGAAGTTTCATGCTCTAATGAACTAATATAGTAAAATGTCAATATCATTAACTGGAAAAAATAGCAGGCAAATGTTTGAGTTAAACTCAGCTATGAAAGTTCTTTTCTTTGGGAAAGTTCTTGTATTGAATAATGCTTAATTTGACATTACCAAAAATTTATAGTCATCACCATTAATGCAGCAAAAATGTATGACAAATAAGGAAACACTGCATGTGAAGATTTCATGAATTTGTTGTCCAAGTGGTTTAAGTTTGGGGCCCATGAACAAAATACAATGATTATATGAAGTCTTCAGAAATTTAAAAATGTATATAAATTTAAAGTAATAGTGTGAATTCAAACAGAAGGAAAAATCTGAATTGGTAGAGGCCACACTAACACACCATTGCAAAAACCCA
This sequence comes from Rhinolophus sinicus, assembly GCF_036562045.2. NCBI lineage: Eukaryota > Metazoa > Chordata > Mammalia > Chiroptera > Rhinolophidae > Rhinolophus > Rhinolophus sinicus. Next base: position 7,667,022 of record NC_133768.1, read on the forward strand.
AACAGGGTATCCCACAGTTTCTTAAATTTTCACATGCAATTTGCTTTTTTAGATTCTGAAAGTGGATCTCAAGAAACTAGAGACATGTGCTTCCAAGGCTGGGTCAGAAGTGATTGTGAATGGTGTTCTTTAGAGTCTCCCTAAAGCCTTTCTTTCTATACCTCATCCTTCTCCTCAGCCCTCTTCGAGGGTAAGGAAATCCCTGTTCCCATTTTGCGTGGGTCTCAGAAGGGGGCAATCTCTTACCTCCCAAACATCTAGCCCCTTCCAAAATGCCCTCTCCAAATGCAGCTTATGGGTCTTACGTAACAAGCACTGGCCTGCCAGAATCTCCAGAGACCAAATTTACCTTGGAGATGAAATGCACACAAAGATGAACAAAGAGTACCTTCCAGTTGTGTAGCCCAGTGGTTTTCAAGCCCATTCTGCAGCACATCTTTAGTGCTCACTCGTGGGAAGTAAAGGGGCCATGGCAGGTGGAATTCCTACCCAAACGTCCCACCCAAATATTAGTTTGATGGCTCTGGGTTCATCTGTCTTATGGATCAGACTTCCTTGCAAGTTTGCATTTGGAGAACTTTTCTAAGTTAGTGTAGCACTTTACTGTTTACGTTCGCTTCAGTTGGTCCTAACAAATACCGCTGTTACAGAATGGCTTCTGGGCATCTGTAAATAATTTAGAGAAAGCTCATTTCAGTTTTCCATCTCCCACCCACAGTTTAGCCTAGTTAGACACTTTTTAGCACCAAACACTAAAAAAAAAAAGAACCGAAAGAGGTCAGTTGTCATTGGAATCCTGGGCAAAGTAATGGTGCCAAATGCTTTGGTACCAAAGTAGAAGAGTCTCAGGATTTGAATAGTCTTTTTCTTTTTTAAGTTATTGAAAATTATTTAATTGTTTAATTATGAAAAACATATAGACTGATATATCCCAAGTTAATGACACACATTGACCATGACTTGGCCCACCTGGACTCTCATTATTTTGCTTGTTTTATGAGACAATTTAGGGAAAGGAAAAAGGGAGAAGCATTAAGAAGGTCACATCAAATCTCAAGTTTCAACTCAAGAAGATCTTGTCTCTCTGAACAAGAAGTATGTGCACTGTGGCAGTCCCATCCTTTTACTGGGACCTTGTCCTTTTATAGTACCTGCCCACTAAACAAACAAACAAACAAACAAATAAACAAACAAACCCTCTTGTTCAAGCTAGCTGGCTGCTTATTCCTCTACCTCAAGCTAATCACTTTATCATAAGGAGGGAGAGAGGGATTAATATTCCATTATTCAAACACTTTATGTTACTTAGTGAGGCGGGCTATCTCTAATATGGCCCCCAATGGCCCTCACTTCCTCATATCATGACTTGGTATAATCCTTTCCTTCTGAGTGTGGGCTGCCCTAGTGACTCGCTTCTAACCAATAAATATGGCAAAGGTGATGGAAAGTCACTTCTATGAGATGGTAACCTGCAACTTGCTAGCCAGATAGGGGTGGCTGGTGTATGTTATCTCATCTGGGGTTCAGGTTTATATTAGTTGGGGTAGATTAACCGCTGTAACAAAAGGTGCTAACATACACATTGGCTTTAATGTAATAGAAGTTCATTTCTTCATCATGAAATAGTACTGGGCAAGTGAACAGGTTGGCAAGATGTCCCTCCTGCCTCCACACAGTCATTCAGAGCCCCAGGGCAACAGAAACTCTGCTATGTTTAACACAAAACTTCTGAGGGCACACTGGGTTTGAGGGTCATCTTTACTCTAGCGAGCTGGAAGGGAAAGAGTGCGTGGAAAACTTCCATGTAAAAGATTTATAAGCCACACCTAAGAATGAGGCATGACCCTTCTGTTCACATTCCATTGTCCAAATGTCAGTCGCCTGGTCACACCTCACTGCAAATGGCCTTTGGCTCAGTGGTCATTTTCTAGTGACAACTCTATACTAAGGAGGGGGCCTGAGAATTTTTGGTGGACATTTACACTTTCTGACATACTGCTTCTGGGAAATTAAACACTTTGGAATGGTTTGGTCAGATTAGCATTCAAATATGACATGAAACTTTTAATGTTTTAGGCCCATTTGGCAAGATCTATTGTTTCCCACCAATCCCTCCATTCTTGCTTTTTCCACCCAAAGACCATCCAACCAGACCATTAGCCACCACCTATGATTCAATATGGAAACTAATTCAGGTCTTCTGTCTTCCCATCCCAGGAAAGGGCGGAAATGAGATGGCCTACTTGACTGTACATTGAGGGGATTTCTTTTCTCCAGTGTCCCTCAGGGCCATCTGTAACACCAAGCCAGTGTTGGCATATCCCTCATAGACCTGCCTCTGAAGTTTCCCTCATCAGAGTCACTTCCCATTCTTGAATCATTTCTTCCTTTGGTTTCCTTGGATATCACATTTCCCTCATTCCTCTGTCTTCTCTCCTTGGATGCTCAGGGATTTAAATTTTTCCTTATAGACTTACAACTTCCAGTTTTCTATCTTTAGCCTTAATATACCTCCTTTGAGGTAAAAACTGTGCACTTGATATTTCCAGGTCCATGTCAATGGGCAGTCCACATCTCACATGGCCTCCTCAGTGATGCCATTCTGACTACTAATTTATGTTAGCCAACCTCTCCCACTCCTTGTCAAATGTCCACTTTTATTGTCTTTGTAACACTTATCATTACTTGACGTTACTTGTTGATTTATTTGTGTGGTTGTTCATTATCTATCCTAGATATACACACTCCACTGGTGCTAAGACTTGGTCTACCTCATGCAGAGCCTAGCACAGTACCTAAAAATAAGAGTTGCTCCATAGACATTTGTCAAATAAATACATGAAGAGTTTGTTTGGGTGGCCAGATGGCTCAGTTGGTTAGAGTGCGAGCTCTGAACAACAGGGTTGCCGGTTCGATTCCCACATAGGATGGTGGGCTGCGCCCCCTGCAACTAAAGATTGAAAACAGTGACTGGACTCGGAGCTGGGCTGCTCCCTCCACAATTAGATTGAAGGACAATGACTTGGAGCTGACAGGCCCTGGAGAAACACATTCTTCCTCAATATTCCCCAATAAAAATTAAAAGAAGAAGAAGGAGGAGAAGGAGGAAGAAGGAGAAGAAGGAGGAGAAGGAGAAGAAGAAAGAAGAAGAAAGAAGAAGAAAGAATGTCTCAAAAAAAAAAAAAAAAGAATTCATTGTATGGAGGTCCCCCTGAAGACATAGGAAGTAGTGGACATATTGGCTGTGTGAGTTGAGAATTACTTTCCCAACAAGACCACTCACCACAGGGGAGATGTAATTTCCCATCAGGATACTGGAGTGCTATCCTATTGGGGGGTCAGTGGTGAGGCAGGTACTTAATTAGTAATTATTGCAGGGAAAAAAACAGTGTTGAGTCACTAGACCCCTAGATCAGGGTGGGTAAACATTTTTCTATAAGAGGCCAGATGATGAATATTTTGGGACTTGTGAGCCATATGGTCTTTGTTGAAACTACTTAACTCTGCCATTGTAGAATAAGAGTAGCCATAGACAATATGTAAGCAAATGGCTGTGGCTGTGTTCCAATAAAGCTTTCTTTATGGACACTGAAATTTGAATTTCGTGTAAATTTCACATGCCACCAAATTTTATTGTTTTGATTTTTTTCCCACTTAAAAATGTAAAAACCATTCTAAGCTCAAGGCCATAGAAAAACAGTCCCTTAATCTGGATGGTCAGATAACTCAGCTTTGTATACTCATATGTTGGGATGTTTTTTCCAGCTCTCATGGCTACTTTATAAATAATGTTTCATAAAACATTTTCATGTAATCCTTGGACTTGAGTCTCTAGGGGCGTTCTGGATTGGGAGGAGGGAATAGGAAAGAGTCTCCCAGGCCTAAATGGTTAACATTTATATTGCAACATAAATTATCCTTTGCTCCAGATTGCCTGGGCTATCCATGTAGAATGATTAATGTCAAGATGATAAAATGATGCAGTCTCTTGAATTTGATTCCAGCTGTTCCCATCTTTGATATGATTTGTGAATGACAGTTGTATTTTTCACTGGTGATTAGTTAATGCTGGGAAGGACAGCCAGATGATAGCTGTCTAGAATTCTAAAGCCAAAGATTTACTTGGCTGGAAAACTGTTCAACAGAATATCGTTACAACATTTACCACAGATTCATTTAGTATTTGTCATTAGAAGGTGTTTAGCATTGGGGAAGCAATCTAGAGCCTGAAGAATTTCTTAGGCCATTTGATTATACCGTGATTATAGAACAATGGTAATCAAAAGAAGGCTTCCAGCCACATGATGCATTGCTCTTGTTTAAAACCCAAATGAACTCTTAGAGAAAATTTTCCTTTTTTTTTGAGAGCCCTTTATTGACTTGTTCATAGCTAGAAGACAGACATATTAAGTGTGCATCACAGTTTGGAACCCAAGTGTCAAAAGTTACTGGGTTTAGCCCACAATAATAGCAGTGACCATTTACTGAGCCAATTACAATGTGACAGGCACTACACTATTTTACACTCATTTTATCATCACACCAGTGCTTTTAAACATTTTGTTACACTGTTAGAATATTTGTCCACCTCCCAAGTCATTGGAAGGGCAGGTAGTTTGGTCTCTTGTTCTCTTTGCATCTGTGTGGCCTCATGGATTGTGAGTCTCTGTGGATAAGAATGGGATGAGTTTAACTCAGAGTTCCTCAACCCCACCACTATGAACATCTGGGGCTGGATCATTTTTTGTGGGGGACTGTCCTGTGTTTAGCAGCGTCCCGGGTCTCTACCCACTAGATGCCGGTAGCATCCCATTGCTGGCTGTAACAGCTAAAAATGTCCTTAGTCGCTGCAGATGTCCCCTGGGGGACAAAATCATGCCAAGTTGAGAACCACTGGTTTAACTCAATGTCCCCAATGTAGCACTGAGCATATAAAATTGTCCTTGGGGCTCAGCCTGTATTTTCACATCCTGCATGAGAGGCCATCTTGTAATGAGTTTCTCTTTACTTCAGGAATTGAAATGGGATCTGTGTCTTATCTATCATGAGTTTTGATTTGTGGAAAATAGTTCAATATGATGTTGGCAACAGAGACTGGGTTCTCTACTCTGGATCCAAGTTAGTATAAAGGAGGTGTCAAATTTTTTGATAAGTGAAAAAAGCAGATAAAAAAGGAATCTATCATCTATCTATCTATCAATCATCTATCTATCTATCTATCTATCTATCTATCTATCTATCTATCATCTACCTATTTTTCCTTCATCTCTTCTGGATCAACATTTCCATGAACTTCAGGTAATTAAACCAGTGTTTTCTCTGCGTGTGTGTCATGGGCATATCTGTGTTTTTCCTTTGTGCTATCCTTCATTTTCAAAACTGTCTGCAATAAATATATGTCATTTTAAAAATCAGATAAAAATTCTTTTAAAAAAATGGAGTCGCTATTCTACACTTAGATTTCTAGCTGGTGTTAACAATTTCTTCGGACAATGTGAGACTTAGCTTTCTGATCAGAACACTATTACCACTATAGCTCCAATGAAAACACTTAGGGAGAACTTGATTGGCAGATATAGAAAAATAATATTGGGTACTTAATCGTGAAAATAAAATTAGGACAACATCCTAAAAATTTGAAATGCTAGGGACCTGAAAAAATAAACCTCCCATCGCCAGTTTTGAGTTATTTAATATATTTATTAAAGAACAATGGAGGGCAGGAACAGCAGTTGCTTTGAATTACATGCTATTTGGGATCAGCAACAGTGGATTAACAAGGTTTTACTATGTTTCAGATGTTTGTCAATGATTGATTGTCTGCATTCATATCTACATATGCTTACCAGGCTTTCAGGGCACAAGGTCTCTGAGACAGAGGTTATGTCTTTTATTGATTCTGCGCGAGTTCAGACCACACTGGAGAGCCCTAATACGTTGGCAGCATATTTTGACCATTGATAACAGCGTGCAGACTATTTAGCTCAGACTCCCAAGGCCAAGGTGGAAACAGCCTGGGAACAATGCTTGCAAAGGCTTTTTATGACTCAAACGCCCCAAGCAAGCATATAGCTTTCCCAATCAGCAGAGGTACTTGGCTCCAGCCTGTCATTAAAATGTGGGCATGGACCCAGCCCTTAGGTCCGGGAAAGCAGCCCCGCTACAGGTCCATGAGCAGGCATCCCTGAACAGAGCAGGAAGCCCTGGCTGCAGGCCCCCTGGAAGCCGAGAAGGCTTCTTGAGTGGCCTGGATGCCAGCTCCCACCTGGAGAAGTTGGAGAAGTGATGGCTTTCAGGCTGAGGCCTGCAGAAGCAGAATTCCCAAATTCCCAGCCAAAGAACATAATCCTGAAGTGGAAAAACAAATGAAATTCATACAAATTGAACCCAACAATCCCCTTTCCTCTTTGGAAAGGAAATGGTTGGGAGATGGTTGTGGATGAACACTACACAGGGGTCACACTCCTTCCTTCTTCTTATGGCAGAAGCCCAAGGAAACTCTGCTCAGAGTTAACGAGGTCAGAAGGTTCAATCCATCTGAAGGTCCCTCTGATTCGCGGCATCCTCCGTGAGCCTCTCCATGCCATCATGACGGATTTCCTTTGGTTCTTAATTTTTGTTTAGCTTCTGGTTCTTTGACCGAGTGAAGCAGTCGGATTTCTTAACCAGAATTAAATTGTTAAGTCCCTATTGCACAAGGGAGGAAACGTTCTCAAGTAATTTTCATTCAGATGAAATGGGAATAAACCGGTCTTGAAATAGAAGGAAAGAATTAAAATAGTAACTCTATTCCCAGGTATGTGTTTCTCCCGTAGGAAACAGTGGTTTAAAGTTTATGGAGCAGGTTAATGAGTTGGAGAACCTTGCCTTTTGGCCCATGTCCTAAAATAAGACTTTTAAACACACTTCAAAAATATACAACACTCCTCATTAATGGCGAATAAAGAATTGGGTCTTGAATCAGGATGTAAAGGCAGAATGATTCATATAGTAATATGTAGCAGAAATGGGGTTTTTCAGAAATGAAAAATTTCATTGATTAAATGATTCCTGGAACACCATGGGCATTTATTTTGCTTTGCTTTTTTACTTTGTGTTCTTTGATATTTTTCAAAATTTTCTTCAATAAATACATATTACTAGACTGGAGAAAACAGACTAACTTTGAGAGTTGAAAAATTGATGCAATAGAAAGAGGGCCTTTCAAGAAATGGAGTTGCCTTCAAAAATCTGTAGGAAAGGAAAAACAATTTTTTGACTTTGCTTGAAGGTCGTGGGATGGATTTGAGGACTTTTATGATGGTTTTCTATTCTAATTCTGTTTCTCTCTTATGGCTCCAAAGCAGAGAAGCCTTTGTCCTCTTTTCTAATATTAAGTTAATGAGAATGTATGTAACTTGAAAAGACGACCAGCTACTGACTTGTCATAGTTGCTTATTTTCTCTTGCTGTCAGTTTTCATTCAACTGCATCTCTTGAATCACCTAAACCAGCATATTGCTTCTCTGTTCGGCATGAGACGCTGAATGCCGGAAGCACTACTAATCTCTGGGTTATATGGCAACAAATGAGAGTGGGTTAGACTGTCAGTTGTATAAATTCTTTAGCTCTTGGAACAAATTTGAACTGAGTAATATATAAATCGAACATTGATATTCTCCCTCCCTCCCTTCCTCCTTTCTTTCCTTTCATTTTCTTTCCTCCCTTCCTCTATCCTTTCTTCGCTCCTTTCTCTCTCTGTCCCTCCGTCCCTTCCTTTCTTCCTCTCTCCCTTCCTTGCTCCTTCCTTTCTTCTTTTTTGTAGAACATATCCACTGAAGACATACAACAAACTAGGGACTGTATCAGGCACCAAAGATCTTAAAAAATAATAAGCACAACCCTTACCTTCAGGAAGCTTATGTTGTAATGGGGAAAAAAAGTCCCTCAGAAATGGGTGGATTCTTCCAAACTGTGTAGAGGAGAAAGAAAAAAAAAAAGGAAAGAGAAGATACAATAGTTATAATCTGGGGCCACTGTATTCTTTCAAAAAGCAGGTCCCCCCATATTCTATGTAGAGTATGTTTCCAGCTATTAGCAAAATAAACAAACAAACACTAACCTCTATTACCTCAAGTTAGCCTCGGGAAGAGAAGTTTAATTTCCTGACAGCAGAGCAACAATGTGGCCATGACCGCAGGCGATGTCTTACCTTCCTATCTTGAGGCCTAATTTGGAAGGTAAAAGTACCAGTATTTCCTGTGCTGCAAGAAAGTCCAGAAATAATCCGTTTTTGCAGTGCAAAGAAATACTTTGAGAACTTAAGTAAATTCCTTTTAGGTATTTTTAAAAACACACGTTGTAATCTCAATTTCTTTTTTTTTTTTTTGCGGTAATAATCATTTTTATAATATTATCAGCAAGTGTACCAAAATTTCTCTACCTGAATTCCACATATGCCTAGAGTCAAATAGCTTGGATATTTGCTCATTGGTAGCTTCCAGATCTAGGGAGAAGCTGGAGGTGTTTACTCTTCCCACTTCCTTGTCACCTTCTCTCCTGACTTTACTGATAGCATGCTGTATATGCCCGGAATGTTGAACCAGTGAGCTGGACAATGGCTGCATTATTAAGAAACACTCCACAAGTGACCCAGTGTCCTGGGAGCAGAGAGGAAGCGATAGAAAATTGGTAGGAAAGTGACAGGAGAAGATTCTATGGACAGAAGGAATGTTACAATGATGGAACATTGACATAACACTATGATGCTATAACATTGATATTATGATTGAAGTGTTCATCTAGGTCAGCAGTTCTCAAACAGGAGTGATTGTGCCCCCCCCAGGGGACATTGAATCATGTCTGGAGACGTTCTTGGTTGTCATAGTTGGGAGGGGGTACTACTAGCATCTGGTGGGTAGAGAGCAGGAATGCTGCTAAACATCCTCCGGTGCATGGGAAGGCCCCATACCTAGGAATGATCCAGCCCCAAATGGCCATAATGCTGAGGTGGAGAACTGCTTTAGGAAGGGACAGCTAGAGAAAAGACTGAACAAAGGTGAAAACAAGGCACCAGAGGACTTTATCCACAGAATAAGTGAGGTGAGGAGGAAGAAGGATTTATGGAAAATATATTCAACAGATACTGGCTTTCTTGACCTGTGTGTCCATGAGGGTAGAAGATTGTACTCAGTAATCTCTTTAGGCCCAAAATACATATGCAAACAAAGTTTGTAATATCCTGCCTAAATTGAAAATGAAAACTTGACACCCAGACTGTAATTAGGAAGAATGAACAACTTCCTCGTTTTTACCCAATTCACCAGGGCATTTTAACACTCAGTCATCTCATTTCCTTCCAGAGCTGTAAAGGTGTCATGATTTCAATCTCTGCAGTGGAATTTTTCTGCAACACGGGGCCTGGCCATTCCACTTTGGTGATGTTTTTGACGGCTGTGTCCGACAGCATTAAGGAAAATTGTTCGCATTTGTGTCTCGGATGCTGTCATGAGCTGTGTTGATTTTCCTCCAGTCAGAGCTGTCCCTGAGGACTTCCTTGTTTTAAGGGCAAAAACCTCAGGAACAATGAGCTGTCTTTGAAAGTCGGCTGCCTCTGCGTGTGCAGTCACTCTCTGAAGTCATTCAGACAGAAGCCCAGAGTGGTGCTTCTGTGTTGTTCCAGAAGAGTCTCCTTGGCCTTGCTCCCCACTGGGAGCGGGAGGCCTGTGGGGTTTCTCTGGGCTTGTCCTCCATGCCTGGGAGGTTTCCCACATGGTTACATGTGAGGACAATTGTGCTCTCATCCTTTGCTCAGCAAATGTTGGCACTGCTTGAACAATTCCACCAAGAAAAGATTGATTGACCTGGAAATTTAAAAAATACATGTATTGCAAGGCCTAGCAACCGAGCCCAGGAGGGAGCAGGCAGCCTTCTGTTTTTGGCACCAAATCCAGCGGCATTGCTTAATGAGAACTGCCTGTCTAGCGGGATCAAGGGCTTGGGCTCTGCAGGCTGGTTGGCCCCCTGAACTCTGGGGTTGAGGGTTCATGCCCTGGCACTTCTGCTTCCAGTCAATCATTTGAAGGTTTCAAACATACCCCCAACAGCAACCTTCTCCATTTCAGGATGTCCTGAATGCCAGGTCTGGAATGCAGGGAGGGAGCAAGAGGCAACTGATAACAGATGCTGCAATTTGGACACCCTCCCCTCCTTTCTCTGTGTGGACCAATTCCCCAGGGGCCAAAGGTCAGAAGCCTTGATTGGGCTCATTGTTCCACACTGATGGCTGGACATTTATTCTTGTCTGTGTCTCTTGCTGCTTCTGAACCTGGCCTCACCAAGATGGACTCACCCCAAGGCTTGACATGGGGATTTAAATCAACACTATTCATCTTTGTCATCGTCTACAGTAACTTATTTATTGGGTGCCAACAACAGACTCCAAAAATCAGTAGGCCCAACCAAAAGGCTGCATAGCCAACTCCATTTGGATAGGCCTCCTCCGAATTTTCCATCTCCAGACGCTGTTTTCCTCAACTGAGTCTGTCTGTGCTCTCACTCTCATTCTTTTGGGGATCAAAGCAAATGTGAATAGGAGAGAATTATGCTTTATTTATTACGTGAATTGACTCCCAGGAAATGTTCCTTATTTGGAAGTCTCCTTTGTCTGCTGTTAATATAGCTACTCGAGCTTTCTTTTTATTTTTAAAGATTTTACTGGGGAAGGGGACAGGACTTTATTGGGGAATAGTGTGTACTTCCAGGCCTTTTTTCCAAGTCAAGTTGTTGTCCTTTCAGTCTTAGTTGTGGAGGGCGCAGCTCAGCCCCAGGTCCAGTTGCCGTTGCTAGTTGCAGGGCGCACAGCCCACCATCCCTTGCGGGAGTCGAACTGGCAACCTTGTGGTTGAGAGGACGTGCTCCAACCAACTGAGCCATCCGGGAGCTCAGCGGCAGCTCAGCTCAAGGTGCCGTGTTCAATTTTAGTTGCAGGGGGCAGAGCCCACCATCCCTTGCGGGACTCGAGGAATTGAACTGGCAACTTTGTGTAAGTGTGTAAGAGCCCACTGGCCCATGTGGGAATCGAACCGGCAGCCTTCGGAGTTAGGAGCATGGAGCTCTAACCGCCTGAGCCACCGGGCTGGCCCTGGACATATTAAATTTGACGTGCCCTTTAGGGATCCAAAAGAAGTCAATATATGGAGCTGAGCTCAGTAGAAAAATTAGACTCAGAGATTTAAATTTGGGAGGCATCTGCACATTGTGAAGAAGGAGATTATATGGATGTTGTTGCCTAAGGAGAGATTAAAGAACTAAAGTGGTCAACATCTCAAACACTGCTATATGTCAAGAGGAGGCCAAACATCGATGGGAATATGGACTGACATGGACGCCGTTTTTGACATCAGTGAGAGAGGACTGTTTTGGTAGAGTGAAGACATTGAATGCCTGATGGAGTGTGGGGAGGTATAGTGAGAAGTAAGAAAACAGAAGCAGAACATCTGAACAGCCCTTTGAGAAGTTTGACAGAAAAGAGGAGGTGAGAGAGGGCAGAAGCTGAAGAGAGAATAAGAGTAGGGAAGGCGTGAGACAAGCTTTATTATCTGAAATACTTTGCTGAAATTGAAGTTTTGAATGACCATAATCAGAAATTGAGCTTTGAGAATAAACAGACCATGCAAAAGAACCAGCGTTCATGAAATCATCTTTCTATGTCTCTCCTTAATTGGTAATTGGTTTTCGGCTACGACATATTTGCTTGTCAATTGTTATACTTCCTTTTTAATCATGCTTTTTAAATTCTCTTAGAAGAACATGGCTGAAAAAGAGCCAAAGAAGACCTGAATTGCTATCAATAAATCACCCATATTATGACAGGACAACTATAAGAAAGCTTTTTCCATAAGTCCTCAACCCCATGTTTATTTTACATTTTTGAATGTGCGTCCTACAGTAAGAACAATACTCGTGGGAATAGGGTTTGGCATGTCTCCCTTTTTTATGCTCCTGCTATAATCACAAGGAACTACCTTCTTCAATGTATTTTACGTCTATATTTTTAGAAATAATAATTTAAAAAAGAAGGTAGGCTACTCTCTGGAGTGTATGACATGCCCTTCAAGTTGACTTTGAAAGGTGACTAATTACAGCAGTGTCTGTTCCGTTTCAAAAGTTCAAATTAAATGTACTTCAAAACTCTTATTAAAGGGAATTTATTGTACACACCTGTCACTTGTGAGAAGGGCTGATTCAAGTCAAAAATTATGAAGGAGGCAAAGCTAATTATTAGAACTGGCACACCCTACTTTGTTGAATGAAAGAATCTTCTAATAACCCTTGAGTGGCCCTGTCTCTGTACCTAATTCTCCATGAGTTCTGTAAGTTCAGGATTGATGTCATTCAAAGTTTAAAGGGACTTGAGAGCTCGCTGAGGCCCAGAGCTGTGAGGGCACCTGAAGTCCTAAGTGGGTGAAGGGATAGTGAGAGCCTACCCTGTGGGCTTCGGGCTGCCAGTCCAGTACTGTATCTGCTACAGCAGGAGTGGCTAAATGACAGCATGAGCCAAATGCAGCGCCATGCTTGTTTCGTAAATAAGGTTTCATTGAAACACAGCCTCAGCCTTTCATTTACATATCCTCTATGGCTGCTTTCACTCTACAGTTGCAGGGTTGAGTAGTTGCCAGAGACAGTGCGGCCTGCAAAGCCTACAGTCCTACCTGACCTTTATAGAAAAGGTGCTGAGCACTGTGAGTATAGCAGTGGCTGCCCATCTTGGCTGCACTTTAGACTCACTTCATAAGCAAGTACAGGGTGCTGGGCCCACATTCTAGACCTCATTCCCAGTCTTTCAGGATGGGACCCAGGGATCAGCATTTGTCAAAAAGGCGATTTTAATGCTCAGCGAGGTTAAGGAACGCTGCATTACGTCATGCTGCCTCTAAAGCACATTACCTTGAAAACACATTTCAGGCTCTGAGTGTATTTTTATATGGGATACGAGACTGGATAAAGTCCTCCAGAGCGGCGCTTCACAAACTTTTGCTAGTATCAAAACCCCCTGGAGGGCTTGTTAGAACTCTACTTGCCGGTTCTGCCTGCCGAGATTCTGACAAGTAGGTCTGGGGTAGGGCTGCAGAACTGGCGTTTCCAAGCTCGCAGGTGGTGCTGAGGCTGCAAACCCATGACCACACTGCAGAGCACTGACTTAGGTCAAAAGCTTGTCTCTAATGAAAGAAAGTCAAGTCCTGTGAGCCAGGGTCTGGGGTTGGGGAATAGATTTATGGACCAATTGCCGGGATTGTTCCAGACGGCCCTGTAAAGACCCCCACTCCTCTGCTCAAATCACCCGTCCTCCTCGTCTTCAGCCTGCCTAGCAGACTCAAAATCAAGCCATTCTTGTTCCAGGTATCCACTCCTGTATAGCTTTTGTTCTTAAAATCCCTGCGTACTATTTTGAGTCTTGTAAAGTAACTCTATGTTGAATGGAGAGAGGCAGGATGGTGGAGCTGAGAAAATTTCAGGCATCAAGGAAAATGGATTCTATGTCGCAAAGTAGCGCAAAAGAACAAAAGCTGCAAAAATATTTGTGGAAATCATAAATGCAAAAACACAAAACGACGAGCAGGCAACAGACACAGGCAGAGACAGAGAGCCTTGGAACCACAAAAATGATTTTATTTCGAACCAGAAAGCAACAGCAACGGAGAGAATAGTCTGAGCTGAGTGAGGGCTTGGCAGTGTGACTCAAGTACCAGGGATTGAATTCGTTTAGGTGAAAGGGGCAGCATAGAGAACTGACTTTTCATTTACAAATTCGGCAAATCACAACCAGATCTTCATAACACTTATCAGTGGATTCCCATTTACACTGGCTTGGATTGTTTTTCAGATTTTATAACGCTTTTGTAAATATTTTTGAAAGTGAAGGAGCCATTGCAGTGAAGGTTTTGGTGTCCCCTTCTTTTTTTGGAATGTCAGGATGGAATCAATTACAGGAAAAGTAAAAAAATATTTGTGAGAGTTTTGCTTTAAAACCCCCAAAGAACAAGAGTTTCTTATCTGTGGCACTACTGATATTTTGGGCCGGACAATTCTTTGTTGTGGGGAGCTGTCCTGTGCACTGTGGGATGTTAAACAGCGTCCCTGGGCTCCACCCATTAGATGCAGGCAGCACCCTCTCCCAAGTTGAGACAACCAAAGGTGACTGCAGACAATCCCGAATCGCCCCCTTGTTGAGCACTATTTTAAAAACATCCTCACAGCCCCTTTATCGTCTTTGTATTCATTTTAACATAAGGGTAGACCAGATAGATGATCAACTTCCCAACACCAAAAGCACATCTAAGTGAGCATATTATACATGTCTCTGCAGGCAATGCACGTGCCTGGAGCCAAAATGGAATTCCACGTTCACTGGAGGGCGCTGGTTTGGTTCCTCAGGAAGTTTAGGGTCAATATAGCAGTACTATAATAAAAATGCCTGTCTGTCATCTGGTCTTTTCCTCTTCTCCAGCAGAAACCATCATCAATAGTTGAAGTCAGTTTTTGAAGTCATTTTCCTTTAAAGCTGTAAAGAAAATCTTCACCCAGGCCCATTCTCATCTAAATCCATTTAGCTTCCTACTTGAATTGTATGGCCAGCCACTTTGGACACTGGATCCAGGTTTCTTCATTTGTATCCACCAGGAAGAGAAGTAACACATTTCTGAGTTTTGTTATGAGGACTGGCTGTGAAATCTGTGAGCCCCAGTGCCAAATGAAAATGCTGGCCCTTTGTTCAAAAAGTACTAAGAATTTCAAGATGGTGACTGCACTGTTCACACAACTGTGATGTTGTTGGCACGTTGGTTGGCACTGCATCAATTTTGTTGTATTACTTTAATCGGCACTGCCATCTCTTTCTCTCCCAAATCGCGTGCTTCCTGTGAAGTAAGGACCTCAAAAACAAAATATCATAACCCCAATCCATTCAAAGAATTGTACTGCAGCAAATGTATATAGTGTATATTTTTCAGACTTTCAAAAAAATCCACAAGGAAATCTTTTCTACATCATTAATGAAAGTAAACAATGTGGTCTTTCAGCATATACATATTTTCTTGTAAATATGACAACATGGACATAGTAACTGCTACTATCCACAGTGTTTTTAAGTTAGCAAAGAGTGAGATTTCCACAACAAAATTATAACATAATCCCTCTCGTCCTTATAAAAATAGTCAAAACGTAACCTAAACAGCTTGCAGTGAAAATTTGAGTAGTAACTGCTTTATATTGAAAAACATTATATTCACAGAAATATTGTCCTTCTGGTAAATGCTTTACACTAACATCATAAGGCAAACTGTAGCATTTATTGGTACCTGGAGACTATGATTTAAAAAAACTCAGAAGCTGAGTTTTAGACTCTTTTATTTAAAACCTGTTAATGTACAAAGTGCATTAAAATATCCATTACCCAGCTACCAAAAACAGTATGTAAAAATTACTGAGACAACCCTTTCAGTTTATTCAGGGAAGGCAAATACACATTGTTTTTATATTGTAAAAAAAAAAAAAAAAAATCCCATTAAGTTTCCAGAGAATGTTTTTTTCCCCCATTGAGGTGTCCATCTTTTAGATGTGAAATTGTCCTAAGTAGCTATCAAAATATTCATCTGGGTATAAATAATATAGTAAATATATAGACTCTATCTGTTAAGAAAAAGGAAAGCATCTGCCAGTGAAGAGGACAGAAGCACTGGGAAACTACCCATGAAGTCTAGACTCAAAATCACATAATGTGATGCGAGTCCATGGACGGATTTCAGGGGAACAATTGGTTGATCTGGTTAACAACAAAATCACTAAAAAACAATGCCTAAACCCACCAGTCCATTCAGTCAAAATGGCCAACCTAGTAGCCCAGATAAATATTGTAGCAAATGAAATGATTTATAGATGTCATGCCCTTCGTCAAGGTAGAACCCATGCCAGATTCCCGGTCCAAGGATTGCTTGAGAAAGCCTTACTTCGTGGACCATTCCGACGTGTCAGATCAGCATGCCAAGAATCTCATCTGATATTCTATTAGCAGGTTCTATTGGCAGGTTCCAACGTGAGAACAGCAAGTTTGATTTTTTTTTTTTTTGTCTTACAACTCTATGGTAAACTATTCTAGAATATACAGAGGGACTTCTACATCTTTCAAGATGTGTTGAGGTCTGTTTATAATAACTTTTGAGGCATGTATACTAGTGAATAGTACTTTATGCAATGCAACGTCCCTTGTTATTACCAACTCATAAATATTAAGGGGTTTTTCGGGTCTTATATTTGGACATGGTAGTGGCAGTTGGGGCCATGTGTTGATGTCCTGGAGAGCAAAATCAATCCATAGTGATGCTGTCATTTGTGACAGAAAATGTTTATTTCCTCAGCACCAGTGACAAAAGAAAAATGATTTGGGTGGGGGGAATAGGATGGCTATAAATGTAATGAAGAAATTTCACAAGCCTAAAGAAACTATTAAAAAGAAGAATGAGAGATTTATATCAGGAAATAGAATCCTACTTCTGATAAAACACAAATCAGCTTGAATTTTGGAATAACCAGTAGGATTCAAAGCGACTATTTTCAATTGCAATCTCATTCTTAATGTTCTCCCAGAATCCTTCATCCTGGGAAAAGCAGGGTGAAATATGGCCAAAGGTTTCAGAACTTTTCTTTCCAACATTATCCCACTAGCCATCAGAGGGAATTAAAGATTTAGCCATGGCAGATTCCAAGCTCCAAAGTCAATTCTTTCCATTCTTTTTCGCTCTCCATTTGAGTTGATCCAGTAAAAGCTTGTGACATCACAGTTAAAACACCTCAAAATAAACCAGAGTAAGAAAGCCCACTTACTTCCCTACGAGGTTCAAAGCTATGTTTTATTTTTAAAGTAGTTGTATATTCTATTTGCACTGTTACAGACTGTGAAGAAATAAAGGCTGCTAACCGTATGGGCCTCTTATTGTGCAAAACCAAAAAATTCCTAAGAGGTGTAATCCTGGTTATGTTTCTTTCATAAATAATCTATAAATTTTCCTGTAAATACAAAAAATTGAAGAAATTATTAAAGTCTGTACTTAACACAAAACACAGTAAAAGGGAGAGCGGGGAAATCGCCCATTTGAGTCCTATCTTAGCTGATTTCCGGACACTTTTTTGGCGAGATTTAATCACACTCTGGAAGCTTGTGCTTTCTTTGTCCCCTAAATGGTGGCCACGACCCTTTCTATTCCCCAGAAAGTAGCTCCACATGGCCAGGTGCTCACGGCAGCTGCTCTGTGCAGTCCAGATGGTCTGGGATGGGAAGACCAGTTATAATGGTCAAACATTTGTTCCACACGGTGAAGGTGGGGCACACAGGCTGCGAGAATGTGATGTCGAAGGTGTAGAGGTGCATGGAGTTCAAAGCATCGTAGAAAGCGATGGAGCCGTTATCATAGTCCAGCAGGATGCCGACGCGCCGGAGGTGCGGGGCTGGCTCGATGGGGATTTCCTTGCTGTTGTGTCTCACCACCCAGTTATTGTGACAGCGGCACAGTGCCCAGGAAGCAGAGTTCTTCCCAATCCACTCATGCTTCGGGGCTGATTTGTAAGCAAGGCCAATGGCATACCTGCAGAAACGAAACAGCAACAACGAAAACAGTGAGCACGTCGTACATGTATGTGAAATCTTTTCTCTGGTCCTCAGGGGTCACAAGAATGTGATCCTCTGTTGTCCTTGTTCATTCTCTTTCACTGAAAGCTTGGCAAGAGTCCTGACACGTGTTCCTTATCTTCTTGCCTTCTAAACATACTCCATGTTTCCCCAAAAATAACACCGGGTCTTACACCATTATTTCCCCACAAATAAGACCGGGTCTTATATTAATTTTTGCTCCCAAAGGTGTATTAGGGCGTATTTTCAGGGGAGGTCTTATTTTTTCATGTACAACAATCTACATTTATTCAAATACAGCCATGTCATCTTCTTCTGAAACATCGTCATAATGTACTAAATGTGTCCATCTGGCTGACCATCTTAACTGGGGCTCGTTTTAAGGGTAGGTCTTATTTTCGGGGAAACACAGCAGCGAGCGGAAAGGAGCCATTGTATTTACCCACATTCCTGTTTTCAGTTCTGACCATTACAAAAGAATTTGAACTTCGTGTTTTGCTGCCTTTTTTACCCTCATGAAGACCACACAATGAATTCTCTAGACCAGTGCCATCCAGTAGAACTTTCTAAATGTTCTTCTCTGTTCAATATGGTAGCTACGAGCCACATGTGGCTACTAGGCACTTGAACTGTGGCTGCTGAGAATAAGACACTGAATTTTAAATTTATTGAATTTTAATGAAGTTAAATTAATTAAATGGCTGCCTGTGGCCCATGGCTACATGAACAGCACCATCTTAGACTTTTTCTTTTGACCTTTGAATTTTTCAGCCGACGCCATGTCTGTCATTCTCTACTTTGCAAAAGGCAAATGTGGAGAATAATTTTCATTTATAGGGTAAGTTCCTTGTCATCCCTCGGCCTGTTTTTTCATCTATACCACAGAGATAACGGCAGCCTCCATCTTTGAGGAGTAAAGGAAAGAATACATGTAAAATTCTGGGCACGAGGCCTGACATGGAATATTCTGTAACTGTTATTTTATTATACTTGCCCAATGACACATTACTAATAAGTAACAGAATCAGAATTTAAACCTAGGATGACTCAAAAGGCCACAAACTGAAACAACACCCTCTAATGCCTTCCCTCACCAGAAATTGTGTAATTCATCATGGCCAAGAGCCCTTCTGATGATATTTCCTACTACACTTTTAAAAGTTCTCCATGTCTTTGAGCAGATAGATATCCTGGTTATTCTAACGTTATTTCAATGTCCTCTCACTGCTCAAAAAAATGTTAAGAATTCTTTCTACAGTTTTCTAAGTTTCTTAATCTCTTTTCACCTCACTAAGGTATGCCTCCATAATATTTGTAGTATAGTATTTCAGTTTTTTAGATAAGCAAAACCCATCATTCTGAATCAAGAGTGAATGATTTAACTTTTTAATGTTATCGCAGAAACTAGTATAACTAGATGTTGACATATGGTACCTTACTGAATTCAGAGAGAAAAACTTCATTGGTCTTTGATAAAACGTGATTCTTTTAAAAATCACATGTTGGGTTTAAAATATAATTAAGAGTATTGTGTTTTAAAAAATGAATATAACATGTCATCATTGAATTAAAAGAGAATGGAATTGATAATCCATTAAGCCCAGTGTGGCAATCTGTCTGCCATCAATTCAGTCTCCCCTCTTCCCTCTCATAAATCCTGCCCTACATCACAGGGAGAATCTGGGGCTGCATTTTCCAGAATCTTCTTTGCATTAGGAGTCTGGGTCAGGTTCCGCCATTGTGATGCCCTTGTGCAAGATCCAGAAGTTCTATGGGGAGGGGAAACACTCTTTTCCAGACAGCACACAGCAGTGGTGAGGTTTGTGGAAGCTTCTGGGTGAGCACCTGGGCACACTTGCCTCTGGGCTGTGGGTAGCCTTCCAGCACCCACAGCTCATCAAGGCTTCGTGGACTGGGGCAGTTGCCTCCCCAACTTGTACTCTCAGCCCTTCCTGGGCTCCAGTGAGCCTCTGGTTCTCTTCCTCCTTGGAGTACCTAGAGTGACTTCTGGTTTTCTGCCGAACCCTAACTGAGACATTTTGGAAAGGGGTTTTGTTTTGCGATTTTAAGTATTTTCCCCATAGATGTTCTCTATGCCCTGGTAGATAATTTGGAACCTGCGTTTGCATCACAAAATAGCTGTATGTCTGTATTGTTTCCTTTTTGTTGCTGCACACCACTTTTATGTTTTATTAAAGAACTTTGACGTTTATTTCCCATTTGAACCTTAACTGAAGCCCCTATGAAGTAGCTGCTGCAGATATGACTGACTTCATTTAGCAAATGGGAAAATACAGAGAAGGTTAAAATTAGGAGCAAAATCCAGGATCTTGCCCCCTTCCCCTTGACTTCTGGCCCAGTAATCTCTGGGTGAACCCATGTTTAGTTAACACAATTTTATAAAATACCAAGTGCACATTAACAGCATTAGAGAGTAAGAAAATAACTACGTGTGTAGTCCATTAAGCAAGGGAAAATACCATTATATTATCATTAATCTGTAAAACTAGGCACATGTTTCTACTGAACTTGAAAGGTGCAGGCAGAAGGTAATGTTCCATTAAGTTACACAGTGAGTCTCAGAGAATTAAAAGAGTATAAAAATTGTGTTCCTCTGAGCAATGTTAACATGCCCATTGCATGGATCATAACATACATGTTAATTTAAAGTCAAGACTATATTTCATGAGAAAATATATGTTGTCATTAGCTGTTGCAAATCAAAGCGTCACAGTCATTTGATCATATGGGTCACTCCTTCCTCGGTAACACCTCTGAGGAAATATTAAGCTACGTTCTACATGAGAATTTTTTCTGAAATTGACAAAATCAGGTTTATGAAAATCCAAAGTGTGGCAATTAATTTAAAAAATTTCCCCCCTCATGGGTTGGTTTTGACATCTGGAGGGTGTTTTCAAGGTAATGTTGATCTGTGTTTATATAACTGGTCTGGTGGAATTTCCCGCACCATTCATCAATGGGAATGAGATCATAACGATCAGGTATCATTTATCATAAATAATTATTAATGGGCTTGTAATTATTTAGACACTGGATTCCATCCCAGATTAATATAACATGTTAATTAACTAGAAATGTTTGCTCTTTTGCACCTGCAAAAATTAATTGTATTTTCCTTTGGGCTTTTATCTTGCCCCAGTGTAGCTAAAAACTGTAAATGCCAGTATGGCCCAGAGCCAAGTAGGGTGGAAGCATTTGTTCTCCATCCTCCAACAGGATTTTAGAACAGGGAAAGGTTCTGGCAAAGGAAATGTGAGGATCACAACAGAAGAAAGCCTACTTGGTTGGCCAATATAGGTACCACTGTTGGGAGAAATGAGATACCCAAACTTGTAATTTCACTTCTGAGATTTCAGTTGACTTGTACCAATACTAAAAGAAATGTAGATGCAATGTATTAGTTAACATAAATTTGAATTGAAACTTTTTTTTTAAATAACTAAGAAGTGTTTTAGCATCCTTATCTCAAAAGGAACACTGCTATAACATTCATCATCCTCAGGTTATACCGTTTTGAGGTGTTTTCTTTTTTTAAAGCAAGGATTAAGCTATCAAGTACACCCCTGTAAGCCCTAAGAGTAATTAGAATGTTTTGAAAATATAGCATGGTGGTTAAGAGCAAGGATCAGCAAACTATAACCCACAGGCTAAATCTGGCCCTCTGCTTATTTTTATAAATGAAGTTTTGTTGGAGCACAGCCGCACCCATTCGCGGATGTATGTATGGTCTATGGCTGCTTTCCTACTCTAAGTAGAGTTGAGTAGTGGCACCAAAAATCATCTGGCCTACAAAACCAGAAATATTGGCTCTCTGGCCCTTTGCAGACAACGTCTGCGGACCCTTGGTTAGGAGCTTGAACCCTGATTGCAGAGTTCCTAACTCCGCTACGTAACCTATGAGCTTTGTGACCTTGTGACCTTGGATGTGTGCTTCAGCCATCCCCTCTGTAAAATGGGATACTAGCTCCTACCTTCGTAGGGTTGTTCAGATGAATAAATGAGTTAACATTTGTAAAATACTTAGACTAGTGCCTGGCGCATAGTTGTGGCTAGATGAGGGCTGGTTAAATGAAAACAAAATAGCTCCCATTTGGAGCAACAGCAAACAGGTATTTGTGAGATAGTTGGCCAGAGCAAGGGGTGCAGTTCGTGGCTGTGCAATAGGCAAGGTCAGCTTTGTGAGGTTAACTTGGCAAGGTAAACTGATTCCAATGTAGACTGCACCCTGACCTTCGTCCTTAGGCTTAGAGAACTCACTGGGCTGCAGTTACTGGACTGGATCTACCAGACCTTTTGAAGTGATTCCCAGTCTATGAGCACTGCTTCTCCCCAGCCCTTTGCTCTCAGCCACTTGCAGCAATTGGCCCAGTCTAGAATCACAAAACATACAGGCAACAGAAATTAGTTTTTTTAAAATGATGACGAATAATATTTTAGAGTAGGTATCGGCAAACTTTTTCTTAAAGGGCCAGAGAGTTAATATCTCAGTTTTGTGGACCATTGGATTCTGTCTTAACTGCTCAGCTCTGCTGTGTGGCTCAAAGGCAGCTATAGACAAGATGGAAAAGAATGGGTGTCGCTCTGTCCCATAAACTCTCACTTACAAAAACAGATAGCCCGCCAGGTTTGGCCCAAGAGCTGGGGTTGGCTGCCCTGTGTTTTAAGGCATGAAAGAGTTGTGTTAGCATACTAGCTCTCCCAGGGATCAGGACTCTTATCATCTTAGCTGCAATTCTTGCCATAAATAAAAAATGGATGGACTTAAAACAAGTTATTTTTCTTATTGACTGAATGGTAGATTAGATGATTGCTTGGCCAATATTCACCCCCTCCTTTCACCTCTGTGGGAGGAATATACTTCCCCACACCACTGGCTTTGGGTTTGGCCATGGGACTAGCCAATGAGAAGTTAGTAGACATGATGCAAGCAGAGCCTTGAGGTGTGCTTACATAATTGGGCTTGTTTGGTGAGCAATAATAAATGGCTGTTGTTTGAAGCCACTGAGTTTTGGGGTGTTTGTTATGCAGGATTACTATAGCAAGAGCTGACTGATAAAGCTTTTCTGCATATTATTCTTCAAGATGGACCCTGGTATGGGTTGATGCTTTGACAAAGTACAGAATGAGATGTGCCTTTCTATAATCGGGACAATAGATATAATTGCCTACCATGTGCTTCCACTTATGACCACTTCCCAGTAATGCCGGCCACTATCAATGAACACGTTTCCAGCTACGCCATAGCTCCCTTGGCTGGTGAAGCGTTCAGGTGTGTGACTCTTTTTGGATGATGACTCATCGCGTTCTACTGTCAAGTTATCATGGGACACCTTTAGCTTTCGATGTGCAGATTTGGGGTCCAGTTTAAATGGTTGGCCTGGAAAAAAGTTTATAAAACAAAAAGAGGAAGAGGAAAAGGATGTTGATTTTAACATGACCAACAATATATATTCAGAATCAGATTTTAAAAACACAGTCATGACATGTCACAAAGTTATATGCTACAGAGTTGACTTCAGTGTGTGCATTTATTCATATTTTTCCTACTTAATGTCCAAAAACGTTTTCTTCTTTACCAGCAGAAACACTGACAGGAGAAATCAGCATAATGATTAAAAGTATGTGTCTTAAACAAGTATATCAGGAGTCAAATAAAGGATTTGGGTTAAATGAGAGTCCTCCTGAAAAACAGTTAATTGTTCCCACTGACTGGCTGGCTACCCTTATAACAAGGCACCATACTGACACAGTCCAATTTGCTTTCTCTTGGGAGGTCTTATGCAAAG
The DNA here is from genome assembly GCF_036562045.2 of Rhinolophus sinicus. Lineage (NCBI taxonomy): Eukaryota > Metazoa > Chordata > Mammalia > Chiroptera > Rhinolophidae > Rhinolophus > Rhinolophus sinicus. The sequence continues at coordinate 7,690,490 of NC_133768.1, forward strand.
AAATGCCATGTTATAGAACATGATATTTCTAGATCAAAAAGATGTAAAGAAAAAAGAAGATAAAACAAAACACATGTGGGAAGGGACAGAGAGAGACGACAGTGCTACAAGACGTGTGTATAAACCAGATCATTCTTTGTTGTGGGGCTGTCCTGCGTACTGTGGGACGTTTCCCATCATGCCTGGCCTCCACCCACTAGCTGCCAGTGGCATCCACCTCAGTTGTGACGACCCGAAATGTCTCCAGACACTGCTAAATGGCCTCCAGGGGGCAGAATCACCCACAATTGAGAACCACAGACCTAGGCAGATGTCAGGAGTAAAATAAAGAACTGAAGAGAGTTATTCATTTGCTAATCGGCTACAGAAAACAACATTATCTGCCATTTACAGAGCCCCAAGTATGTGTTAGATTTCATATATTGTAATTCTCACAAGCACTCCTCCAGGATTATTTATTCTAAAAATGAGAAGTCTGAAGTGCAGAGAGGTTAATGGTCTCCCGGTCCTTAAGGGGTAGAGTCAGTTTTGGAACCCAGAGGTATCTGATACAAAATCCACTACTCTCCACTGGTTCTGTATTTGCTTTTTGGGGGCTGTCGGCGATGTCTGACAGAAGACAGGAAAGGAAAGGGGGAACAGAGGCAGCTGAAAGGAGAGCAGATGAGAGACGACGGCTGTGCTGAGCTCACAGCACTCACTGTTTGTCTTTAACTTTCCGGGCTCGCTGCTGCGGCTGCCGGCCTGGTTGATGGCCTTGACGACGAAGATGTACTTGGTACCGCTCTGCAGACCGTGCACAGTGTAGTGGTTCTGCTTGATGTTGGGTACGATCATCCAGCTATCAGCCGAGTTACACAGACCTACAACGCAAAGCAGACATGGTGCAGTTCTTTGGCGCAAGCATGGGCAACGTGGACATAATTTTAGGCGCTTTGAACCATAAGTAGAGTGCTTTGTCACCTCTTAGGGAGGCAACCAATAAACTTGAGTGCTTGGTGTCCTGCCTCCAGTAGGAGGTCAATCTGTATTCATTATTAAATATTCGTATGTGTGCTCTACATGGAAAAACCACTTAAAATTCTTATATTGCAAATTCTGTTCAGTCTCTATAGGAGCAGCAAAGGTGGTTCTGTCCGGGATCTGAAGCATGGATTGTGTGCATAATACGTTATTAGGTGCTGTAGCGGATGAGAAGAAAGCAGCGAAGTAACCACTGATTCTTCCCCCTACACCCTCACCTCCATTCTCATTATGATAATCATTAAGTTTTGGGGTCTCACCAATTCTGAGACTCACAGAAGGTGAGAAGAGACCTGATTATGTACGAGAAGTTGACCTAACTAGTGTAGATACAGTAGATTGCATTTTTGCCTCTATTTCATCATCCCAACCTGGATCCAGGTCTAAGTGACTTGGCAGTTGCTTCCTCTAAAGAGATGGGATATATTCCCTTATCACATGGCTTTGAATGGCCATGTGACTTGCTTTAGCCAATAGGATGAGGCCAAAATGACAAGGTGCCAGTTGTAAGAGTAGGCATTACAAGGTCTTGAGAGCTCCTGTTGGCACCTTGTGCCTCTGCCATTGCCATGGGGAGAACATTCCCAGCGGGATAAGAGACACAGGGAACAGCTCTACTGCCCAGACAATGCCCAGTAAGTGAAGGAGTGAGACCAGCAGAGACTGGCCAATTCCAAGCCAACTTCAGACAGGGGAGCTAAGAAAATGATCATCGGTGTTGTTTGTGATCCAGTATTAGTATGACTGTAGTTATCCGATTTAGGAGACATATTCCAAAGAGAACCCTGAAACTGTGGCACCCACGGGCAGCTCAGGACCCAGCGTGGGTCTTAGAAAAGCATCAATAGGGATTTTGACCAGCTGCATCACTAGTATGGCTGGTTTCAGAGTAGAGTGGGGCTGCTACTCTGGCTGCATTCTGCAGGATGTGGGTTAGAGAGCAGGCTGAGAATTTATGATGCTTGGAAGAACATGCGGGAAGCCTGTTTTGTTTTGCAGCTGGCTGATGCTGAAAACATCTCTTTGGTATTGGGCTCAACTCTCTTCTCTTACCCATCAATCTCCACTCTAATAGAACCTTTCCCCAGCTCCCTGGTGACTGGGCTGTCATGAAGTTTCCTGACTCTGGTGAATTTCCTTCACCAGTTCTTGGTAGAGGCCGGGCCCTCCACTTCCGGAGCGGCTCTAAACTCACTTCCCCCTCCTTCCCTTTCAGTGGATTTGCAAGTCAAAGGGTTAGTTCTTTTGATCTTGAGGCAACTTATACCTTACCACACTCTCAAGCAGTCCCTTAATCTTTCTTTCCTCTCACCTCTTTGAGAATCTAATAAAACATTTCTGTAGAAAGAAGTTCACATATGCATATCCGTACCAACCCACAAATATTTGCATAGCATTTCAAGGTATTCACACCCCGTGAAGTCTGTCTTTGAATCCTACTAAATACTTTCTCCAACTTTTGAGTTGAACATTGTTCGTAGTAGTCTCACAGTTGATAAGAACTTAAAAGTATTTTGTCAATTGTGAAAATTCACCTCATAATATTTGTATCATCTTGGATGCACAGTATTTTCAGGCACACTTCCGTGAGTCTTTAAAGCATATATGACTTTGTGAATTTTCTGTCACCTCTTTACATTTCCACCCGGAAACATTTTCACCAGGAGGGCTGCCAGATGACAAAGCCAGCATAAAGCAAGGAAATAATGTGAGACTCACAGAAAAGGTTGTGTGTGTGTGTGTGTGTGTTCATGTTTGGAGATAGAGCAGGGCAGCTAAGGCACCAACCACCCCCCACCCTACCCCCAATTTCCCCAACTCTTAGCTTTCTGTTTTCCTACAAATTCTCACTTCTACGAGACCCAGGAAAACATCCACAAATCGTTTAGTAACATGGGGCTCTCCGTACTACATGTCACTTTCGGTAATTTCTCACCTTACCTTCTTCTTGAACATGGCTGTAATAAACTCGACTTCTGGATAGTGCCACAGCCAAATAGTAGATTGTGATTCAACCAAAGAAGGGTTATTTTGAACTCTGAGCTCTGGGCCTCAAGAATCCTGTAACTCACTTTAGATATTTAATAATATTACAATAGTAATGAAACAAAAGCAATGAGCTTTTCTATCACCTAGGATAATCCACTCGTATTCCTAGATTTGTCAACAAAGATCTAGGAATGAAAACAATAACAGCATTCAGTAGAATCAATGATAATCCGATCAATGTCACTGTGTTTACAGTGTTCCCGTTTAATTGCATATGTTACAGTAAAATGACTATTGTGGTCAAAGAAAGCAAACGTAAAAATGTTTCAATAAACTTTACATCACTGTACAACCCAAAAGCTGGGTTTAATGTGGTGGGGGAATGCTTTCAGCAACATCATAAAGCAGATGTCTGGAATTGCTGCAAACTACAACTTGGCCTCCAATCCAAAGTCTTAACCCAACAAAAAAGACTTAACGTTTCAGGAACATTTTCCAGACAAAAACGGGACCCTGACTATCCTGATTATTTTGAAGAGGTCACTAATTTTTTCCTTGAATATTAAAAGAAAATGTTTATGAAGTAGTAAAATTTCATTGGATGGCTTTACACAAGGACAATCTACTTTCATGAATACTAACAACTATTACTGTTTAGGCTTAACTTTATATTATTACTGTTGCCAGGGTAATAATTGAGGAGTTGATTAAAAATGCCAAGAAAGCAACATCAACCATTTTCTTTTGGGGGCTGGAGTAAGTGGGGTGCCTTGGAGTACATCATTATTGCGTTGCTAATGTTGGTCTTGCGCCAGCACCACTTAACTTCTTGCATATGGCGCCAAGCGCAGACTTTTCTGCCTCGATATCCCACTGTGTCGGGACTATTGACCAGGTTTTATTCATCTCTTTATGAAACACCCACTAACTATCCTGACTGAAACTTCACTTTTCTCCAAATTAGTTTTCAATCATCTCTGAGGGTAGTCCAATGTTCACCTTCTCCAGTTCAGCTTGAAGTATTAAAACAACAATGGAACTTGGAAGATAATTAGTCCATAATGAAACTTAATTTAGTTTTTCAATTTTGTACACTTTTTTCTCGTTCACAATGGGTCAGAAGCATTTCCCTACATAATGCTGCTCATTACAAGATCCTAATTACATTTGGGATTTCATGGCCTTGCATAACAACTGTCATCTTGCCGTAAAACATTATGTATAAAACATTATGCAACATGGACACCCTTTGGAGAGGCTGCACACCAGCTTCTAACATCCTTTGTCTAACAAATTGGCCAGGAGTGAACATTCTTTTCCTTCTTATTTATAAAAAAGTATATGTTTAATAACTTTCATGAATGTTTTCAAAATGACTAAAATAAATGAAATACAGATAACTTCTTTGCCATGAAGGCTTGAAAAAATGAATCTTTGGACTTTTGCTGATAATAAAAGTAGGCTGCTGGGAAAAGGTCCCAATTTAAGATTTTAAATGATGTGTTAAAGGTAGTTTCAGAAAGAAAAACATGAAAAACATTGTAAAATTAAATATATATCTATTTGTTAACAAGAAATTCATTAACATCTATAATCACAAGTGTTAATAAAAATGAAAAATAAAAAATTAGTAATGTCATTAATCTTGCATTTGAATGTATGAATTTGATTATTGGGAACATGTTTATAAGATTAAAAAGCTCTATAGATGTCACGTAATTCTCTCTCACTAAAGTCAGTTGAGGGCAATTAACTAGAATTTATTGTGACAAGTGAAGGAACCATGAACTGGAGACAGTAGATTTCCTAGTGGCATAAGGAGCGACAGCCAGTTTTTGAGCATTTCCTCTTCTAATGTGCAGTAGAGTTAAACTATTAGATCTTGTCCTTCAATATAAGATCTGCAAAGAATATTCCTCTAAATGATAGGACAGATGGACAAACACCATTCAAGGAAGGCCTTTCGCATGAAAACTGTGTAAAATGCTATCCTGTAGACAATCCTGGCAAATTACACAATTGACCTTTATCATACGACAAAAAATATCAGCCTTTACACAATGCAACAGGGTGGGTATAGTCTGTATTTATTTTTGTAAAAATAATAACTTTCAATATCTATGTGCTACCACTATGGCAAACAGAGCTAAAGCCTTTACTTCTGACATCTTAACTCTGTGAGGTTAAAACACTACCTCTTCTTACAGATGAGAAAATAGATTCAGAGGACATTAAATCATTTGCCCAAAATTATAGAGCTAGTGAAGTCCAAAGTTGGGATTCAAATCCAGGTCTCCCTCAGTCACTACAAATATGGATAATATTTAAGAAGAAAATAATTTGAAAATGCTTGCATCTCAGTTACCTTTTCATCTAAATTCTTTCCTTGTTGCAATTTGATCCTGTAGGTATCAGGACATGACTACATTGGTTTAATGGACATTAAAGAGATGAACAAATCCCGATACTAACAAGCTGATGAGAGCATCCCAGTTAGATGAGCACCTGCAGTTTTACTGTTTTCCATCCATCCTGGGAGAATGGGCCTTTCTGGCACCCGTGCATTAAATAAGGCAAGTCCATAATCTCCATTAAGCCATCTGCATTTATTTTCTTGTAGCAGCCGTTTTCTGAGAACAAAACACCTTCTCTGGAATCAGCCAGCATAAAGCTCTGAGTTCATTATGCTCAACAGTGTTGCTGTAGTTAGATTTCTGTAGGCATGGCTCTTTCTCATCTATTCCATTTTTGCGTCTTGTTTTGGTATTATTTTCCATGCCGACAGCATGGAAGTCAAGTTAGTCACAATTAGCCAGCTGAGAAACTGAAAGTTTCAAGGAATAGATATCTCTCTTTAGTTTTGGGGGTGGGGTGAAGAGCTGGTATTCGTTAGGGTTCTGGCTCCACTTCCTTACTCCTTCCTGTATCCACTCCCTTTGCCATGTAACCTTGTAGGCTCTCTCATTCTAACTGGGCTCACTCATGGACTTGCTTGGCCAATGGCATGTCAGCTAACATGACAAAGACAGGGGCTTAAAAAGCACGTGTGCAACGGGGCCTGCCCTTCCACCTTCACCTCTGCGGTCACCAGAACGTGCTTGCGCTTGATCGCAGGAGAGAGCTGTGTAGCAGTTGAGTTGCCCCAGTTATCAGCCTGATGTGTGAGGGAGCCTACTCAAGACCAGCAGGACCTCCTAGCAGACCCCGAGCTGATTCCACACGCACGAGCAATAAATATGTATTGTTCTATGTTACTTAGGTTCTGTGGTTGTTGGCTATTTGGCAAAAGCCAACCAATACAGGGCCCACCGGTCCTGTCCAAATGCCCATGATAATTTGATTCAAGAAATTTCAGGAGAGAGATAACCATATATGGTGGAAACACGCTTGGGTGGCCCCCATGATTCCCACTCCATACTGGTCATAACTTTGTGTAATCCCCTTTCTTTGAGTGTACAGGACCTCTAACAGAATATGGCAAAGGGCAAAAGTCTCATTACCTTTATCTTTCCTGTGATATTACATTATATGGCAAAAGTGAAGGGAGTATGCAGGTATAACTAAGTTCCCTAATCAGTTGACTTTGAGTTAATCAAAAGGGAGATTATTCTGGGTGGGTCTGACCTAATCGAATGAGCCCTTTAAAGGAGGGTTTAGAGGTGAAAGACTTGAAGAGTAAGCTGCCATGAATTTCACAACTATAATGAAATAAATTTTGACAGCAACCTGAGGGAGCTAGGAAGTGGATTCTTCATAAATTGGCCATCCAGATGAAAATGTGGCCCAGCCAATACCTTAACTTCAGCCTTATGGACCCTAAGAAGAGGACCCAGTTAAACTGCTCAAAATCCTGACCCTTGGAAACTGAAATAATAAATGGGTATTGTTTTAAGCGGCTAAGTTTTGGGAAATTTCCTACACAGCAACTGATAAAATTTTTTCCTGAATCAAGCAAAAATAATTTCAGAGAAACATAACATTCCTTATGTGGGCCAAGAAGCTTCCTTTAGGTATAAAATGACTCTAAATGTTTCTTTTTCTGATTACATTATTTACTCATCAACAGATGTTGCTTCTTTCAATCCTCTGTGTTTTCAGAAACCTCTGTTTTTTTTAGTCTGACGCAATGCTTATTGATCCCAGTTCACTTTTTGCAATGAATCATCCCTCCATTTTTTCTACCTGCTCTTCTCAGACCTTCATGCTCTCCTTTCCTCTGCCTTGGAATTTCTGACCATCTTTTGAATTTCATCTTTTGCAAATGAATGTTTGATAAAATCTGGTTCAGTTTATCCAATATGCTAGAAATATCCATCCCACAACATTGAGGTAGTAATTCCTTAAGTGAAGCAAAAATAAATTATACTTGCTTCTTTTTGTTGTATTTTTCCTTCCATGCTATATAGCATAGTACTGTGTGGGTTAGTATGTTCAATTATATTCTCAGTATTTAGAGTGTAATCATGTAAATGCGATTTGTTTAACCCTGCTTTAAATCAGGGTTTCTCAACCTCAGCACTAGTGACATTTTGGGGCAGATAATTCTGTTTTGTGTGTGTGTGTGTGGGATGTTCCTGTGCACTGTGGGATATTTCCCATCATCCCTAGTATCTACCCACTAAATGCTAGTAGCACCTCCTCCCCTAGGTTTTGAGAACCAAAAATGTCCACAGACATGATCAAATATTCTCTGGGGGCAAAATTGCTCTCAATTGAGAAAGAGTGACTATTTAGTATGATATTAGTGATTATAATTTGTATTTCAGCTTTGTGGTGAAGCATAATCTTTCTAGACTTTAATTTCATGTTAAGTTTATGGCATATGTATCCTAGATCTGTGAAATATAAGCTCATACACCTGAAAAAATGCATTTAAAAATCATGTCACATCTCTGAAGGGCAATTTGGCAATGTCAACCAAAATTAAAGTGCAAATAATCTCTGTCCTAACAATTCCATCTCCAGAGATCAATTTATAGATGTAATTCCCCATGTGTGAAATGAGAGTCATTCAAGTATATTAACTGAGGCATAGTGTATAAGGGCCAAAGACTGGAAACAAACTAAATACACATCAATAGAAGATGAGATAAATAAATTAGGGTACATTTTTACAATAGGATACTATGCTGCCTCAAAAAGGAATGAAGTAGTTCTTCATTTGTGCTAAAATAGAACAGTCTCTTGGTACAATATTTTGTGAAAAAAGGCAATGTAAAGAACTGTGCACGGCAATGCTACCTTTTGTGTTCCTAAAAATGTATATATGTGTGTGTGAGTGTATGTGTATCCTTGACTATAAATAGACTGTGTCAGGAAAGGTGCAGGAGAAATGGAATTGGTGCAGTGGGTAACTCTGGACCCTAGGTGGCTGGTATATTAAAAACATCCAATTTTCACTATACATTTTATATATCATTAGTGTTCATGCATTACTTACTAAGATGAAAGATTTCAGAGAATTACTACTTCTTCATGAGTTGTAGCAGGGCATGTAGAACTGGGGTAAGGAATGATACCAGAAGAATCCAAAATCCTGGAAGGAGGGCGAAATGATGCCTAACCATGGCTATCCCTTTGCGTCTCAGACTTGCCCCCTAAAGCACTTCAAATATCTGAGGACAGTAATGATGTTTCCTGGAAATATGGGCCAGAGGTAGAGAAGGCTTTCTGGAATTATCTTCTCCTTTCCTTCTCCATTCTAGTGCCATTTGCAGGTCCTGGCTATCTTGGCCTCTGTCAGTGACTACAAATCTCCTGGTTCATGTTTCTGCTTCTAGTCTTGCCCTGTACTACTCCATCCTCCACAGTACCGCCCGAGTCGGCTTCTAATTGTACATCTGGTCACACTACTGCTCTGCATGACTCCCAAGCCCACAGGGTAAAATCCAAACATGGTGTGGCCTGGGTGGACCTCCGTGGTCTAGCTCATCTGTGGGTTAGGATTAAGTGACTGATGATTAAGAACATGTGCCTTCTTGAACCAGAATGGGTTTGTATTTCTCTACCTTCATTTCTCACTGTCTCCCCTTCCTCACTCAACTCTCCAGCCAGGATTAACTAGATGAGATCTCCCAATATGCCCTACCATGTTGTCTCTAGAGGTTTGCTTACGATGACACAGCTGTGTGGTGCTATCCCTTTAACTTGCTGATATTTACCCACTCTCTTTCAAGACTTACTTTAATCATCACTTACCCCAAGACCTTTTTGTTGCACCCACCATTTCTGCCCCCCCTCTATATTTCCTACCTACTCAGGCAGCTTACCAAAGCTGTTCTCAACGTTTCATTTTTTTTCCTCCTTTCACTCCAAAATTACACGTTCTTGGAAAATGGTGAGATTTTAATAAAAGTTTCCAAGGCAGGGCAATTAGGGAGTAGAAGGGCAGGGGTTTAGGGAGGGGAAGCTGGGAAAAGGGGATATAAGGAAGGCAGGGGAAACCATTTGTTGGTATGGGTCATTTAAACTTTAGTTGCTTAGAAGTGGGGTCTTTCTGCACCTTTCTTTTAATTAATCCTAAATCAAATTTCTATTTTAAGTATCACATGCCTTAGATTTACTTGTGCTAGGAAAGAACAGTGTAGTTAAGAGATAAAAGGTTAATACAATAAAAGTGCATTAAGTTGATACGGATTTATTTAAAACATTTCTTTGTTGAGTGACTGTTATTCTATTCTGTTCTACTTTGACATATTTTTATTTGCTAAATAAGTTTCAAACTTGCTTCCTTGAAAAGCCATTTAATCTGGTCCTGTGCCATTTACTCAACTGAATTTAAAGAACTCTATGGATAGGGAGGAGTGCTTTCTCTGTTACCATCTCTCTAGACAGATACTGCTGCTATGTGAGATCATCGAATTGTCTCCGATACCAAATAGCTCATGGGCCCCAGTGAGAGAGGGATCTCTCTGTTTCAAGTAAGGTCTGAAATTGTTCCCCGACAGGGGCCAATTACTAACATTCTAAATGATGGGCCTGCTCATCTCCGAACGGAACCATGTATTTGGTGTTCTTTGTCTATTCATTTTATTAATCCTTTTTTAAAAAAATTGAAATAACACCCAGAAAAGTACAGAAAATTAAATGTATGACACAATGACTAAACCATGTAACTCCCACCCAAAAAGTGTTAACCCCACGAACCACCATATACTTCTTCCCATTGGTGCCACTCCCTGGCCATCTCAGAGGTACCCATCATCCTGACTTTTACTTATAGTTTTCACACCTATGTATGCATCTCTAAATGAAACAGTTTATTTTTATCTTTAAGTTATGAATATATAAATGGACTCATACAGTATACGGTGGTACCTCGGTTTTTGAACGTCTCCATTGACGAACATTTTGACTTACGAACACCATTAATTTTATGGATCTATGGTATCATTAGATAGTAAAATTCATGCTAAATTTGCAGTTTTAGGGGTTGATTTTAAACGTCTGGAATGGATTAATCCATTTTGTATTACTTTCTACGGGGAAACTGTGCCTGTTTTCGAACAGTTCAGAACTCGAACAGTCTTCTGGAACGGATTACATTAGAAAACCGAGGTACCACGGTATATTCTCTTGTTTCTGGCTTTTATCTCTTAGCAGTATTTGTAAGATTCGTGTCTCTGGTTTGCTAGAGATCATTCATTTTCATCATTATTTGGCCAGTTATTTTTACTAGTATAGTACAAGTAAGTATTATTATCTTCTTGGTTAGAAAGGACAAACCAATAAATATTACACATTCTTTCCTTCCTTGTCTTCTCTGATGTTTAAATTCAGACATGCCATCTGAAAACAGTCACCAGACAGAGAAATCGATAGGGGTGCCATACTCACTAACAACATTGGCTTGTCCGGTGAATATGGTGTACTGGAGCTCGTAGGACACCACACTGAATTCATCGTCGGAGGTCCAGTGGACAGTGATGGTGTCATAGGAAGCCGTGCAGAGCTCTTCTCTAATTGTGGGAGGGTTGGGAGCTGTGGGCATCAAGAATGTTCATCAACGAAGAAGCAGACACCTCTGGCATACATTTCAGAGATGTCTGACAGTCAAAGCAGGCCTTTCTAAACAGGTCCATGAGGACTACTATTCTAGAGGTGGTGATCCCAACCCAAACAACGTTTGGTTGGCTTGTTATCACTGTGATTTTTGACGGGTAGTGTGACTTCAGCCTGCGAGTACGGACTTATCTCTATTTATCCTGAAAGCATATTTAGGAGGTTAAACAAACAGTACTCTCTCTTCCATGAAAGAAAACATGTTAAACAAAAAATAAACAAGATAAACTTTTGTAATTTCATCCACATTGGGGGGATGGCAAACCTTTTAGGTAAACGGCTAGATGGTAAATATTTTGGGCTTTGTGGGCTCTGTTGCAACGACTTAACTCTGCTTTTGCATCATGAAAGCAGCCAGAGACAATTTGTACTCAAATGGACATGGCCAGGTTCCAGTCAAACCATATTTATGAAAACAAGTGAGGGCTAGATTTGGCCTGTGAGCCAAAGTTTGCCAACCTCTGAGCTACATGATGCCACATACTTTTATATTTGAAATTGTACCCAATTGGAAAAATACTGAAGCTTTTTTTATCCCATGACAAATCAGCCAAATAACTGTTTGAAAATTTTCTTTCATTAGATGTTTTGGTGCCTTATAAAAAATATTAGTGGGGCCTTATTTTCTTCTCATATTTCAATTTATAGGTAATATTTCAAATTAAGAACATGATTAACAATCCATCATATCTAAGAAGTACATTTTCCTTTCCCAAGGAAAACATGATTCCTTGGCATTTGGTTAACTTTATTGCTGGAGAAGGTTGCTGTTTTATGTCTTGAACACATTCAGGAGCAGAGAAGTCTAAATCCTACGAAAATAATGATTTTAAGTTGACTTCTACTGGATTGATTTCAGTAACTGGTTTTATGAGTAGAGTTTGTGAGCAAGAAAAAGATGAAGCAGTGATTGCTTTGCACTAGCAATAATATTTTAGATCAGAGGTTGGCAAACTATGGCTAAGGGCCAAATCTGGCCCACTGCCTGTTTTTGTAAATAAAGTTTTATTGGAATACAGCCAGGCTCATTCATTTATGTATTGTCTATGACTGCTTTTGCGCAACAGCAGAGTTGAGTGGTTGTGACCATATGTCCTGCACAGCCTAAAAATTTACCATCTGGCCCTTTAAAGTCAAAGTTTCCCGACCCCTGATTTAGAGAATCGATCCAGGCCTTCATTTCCACTTTCTGCACACCAGAACCTAACTTCAAGAGAAGAAACAAACCTGCGTTCTACAGGTTAGTAGCAACCTTTGCCTACACTATTGCAGAGCTCTTTCCTGCTCTAAACTTTGATTAGGATTCATGAGTCCTAACCAAACCCACAGAGGGGGAAAGTTTATGAAAATGGTAAACTTAAAACTGATTATTTTAGTATTCTTCACTTTGTTACCTGAAGACATATATGCAGGACAAATATCATACAAAGGAAGTAACTTTTATGTCTGCTGTATAAGGTCAATTAGCCCCACTTTGTCTATTGGTTATTGAATAGCTATATGTGGCAGGCACGGCATTAAAGTTGCGCATTACAATAGGGGGTGCTCTACAGAGCCTTTAGAGCATTCTTTCTGGAATATGTATTTATACGTCTGTCTCCCAAAGTAGCCACATGCAAGATTTAGTGTCATGTGCTGACTTGGATGTGGATCAATCAGTGACACCAATCAGGAGATGCATTCCACGGGGGAGGCCCAGCTGCTTCGTAAAACATGCTTATTTTCTGTGTGGTCCCTGTTAGTGTGGGGTCATCCCTGCATAGATCAGTGGAGAAATACTTATTCTCCCATAATCTAAATAGTTCGTTGAATTATTTCTCCATCAATCATTGTGGAAAGATTGTGTTCTTTCTGCATTGCAATATATTATTAAATATAAAGAAAACTTATGTTCAAATTAGGCAAGTAGCTGAGAGACACATGGCAGTAGCTGCAATCAGGGAAGAAATGTCACCTCTCCAGGTTATTAATTTGACATACCACTTAGAGACATGTCATAGGGGGGAAAAATCTTGTTTTTACAGCCAGGCAGGCTAACCCTGTTTTGATTATAAACCCAATGGGTTTGTCCTGAAAAGTCAATACACAATTTACTGTAAATGAGAACAGCAGCATGCTGCCAATTTCAATATTCATGGAATCAGTACCAGAATTGTTATTTTCTTGCCTCTATCATAAATAGGACACACAAATTGGTGGTCTAATACTCCACAAACACTTCATTTCCTGCTTACAAATGTCTGATAAACTATTTGGACTTGGCAGTATCAGCCAAGCATCGTATGTTATGGCCACGATCGATGTTATGTCTAGAAATGGGTCAAATTTGTATTTGAAGTTGACAGCTAAGAAGGCATAATAGCAGGTACCCCATATGGTCTATAGTTTGGCATAAACAGCCATCGGGATGATGTATGGTGTTCACATTACTAGTCAGTGCAAACTACTTTCACAATTTCCCCTTTATTCAGTACTTAACATTCACATGGAGATTAGAATGGACATACATCATCGAAATACCATTCAACAATTATTGGGAAATAGGGAGGACATAGTCTTGTCAACAAGACACCAATTTTGTACAGAATGGCCATGTGCCCCGTCAACATTTTTATCAGTCTTTTCTGCCCTTGGGCTTGACCTTGTGACATGGATCTGGCCCACAGGACACAAGTGGAAGATTGCTAGATGGGTCTTTGGAGCAAGCCTTTTGTTTCCCTGATAAACAAAGACAAACTTGGCTGACAGCTTTCTGTCATCATTTCCCCTCTGCCCCTCTCTTTTTGTCTATAACTAGAGTGTAATGTTTGCAGGTGGAGCAGTCAGGTTGTGATCATGTGGCCAAAAGGCAACACAGTGAATATGGCAGAGTAGAAAAAGAGAAAGCGCCTGGGGTCTGAGGTCATCGCTGACCCATTGCCCACGCCTGGATCACATGCCTCTGTTCTCCTGATTCATGAATGAATACTCCTTGATGGGTTTAGTCACTGCTAATTGGGTTTTCTGTTGTTGCAACCATTCTCATTCCCAAATGATATAAGGAAGAAGATTTTTAATAGGATACCATCACGAAAAACAGTTCAGTCGGAGAAAGTCTAGACCTGCACTGTCTAATACAGTAGCCACAAACTACATGTGGCTTTTTAAATTTCAAAGACATTTAATTAAAGTTAAATAAAAATAAAAACTCACTAGCCACATTTCAAGTTTTCTATAGCTGTATGTGGCTAGCAGCTACCATATGGGGAGTACAGATATAGAATGTTTGTATCATCACAGAAAGTGCTAGTGGATTGTGTTAATTTAGATAAATCTCAGAGTCAAAAGCTTAAAAAGGGAGGGCAGTATATTCATAAATATTTGAAACTAAGTTTGGTTCTTTATGGTAAGTGCTTTGTGAGTCGATTTCTTTCTTCCTTAATACTGTGTTTTCCCCGAAAATAAGACCTAGCTGGACCATCAGCTCTAATGTGTCTTTTGGTGTAAAAATTAATATAAGACCCGGTCTTATATTTATATTATATTATATTATTATATTATATTATATTATACTATATTATATTATATTATATTATAGACCGGGTGTTCTAGTAAAATAAGACTGGGTCTTATATTAATTTTTGCTCCAAAAGATGCATTAGAGCTGATGGTCCGGCTAGGTCTTATTTTCAGGGAAACATGGTAGGAGTTGTATGGCTTGGAAGAAGAATTACATAAGATAAGTTTGTGGGATGACTTGCCTCTCTTGTTAATACAGAAAGGCTAAAAATAGTATCTTGGGTCCTTGTAAAGAAAATAACTGAGCTTCTGGGTATACAGTGCTCCTTGAATATAGAACTCCTTACTTTTGTATCCACAAACTGTAAAAATAAACATCACACAATGCTCCCTCTCTCCTGCTCCACCTTTGCCAACCACTTTCCCACAAACACACACACACAAAGAATTTGAGTTGAGAAGCTGATGCTGTGCTCAGTTAGGGCTGTGGTCTCTTGAGGACTACATGTCCTAAGTTCAGTGCACATCTGGCTTCCCTGTATATATGGAGACTTCCTGAATCCATAGGCACCAGTGGCTTTGGCTACCACAAATAAGGTCATTGAAACAGTCCACATTCTACCAGCAAATCATTTTAGTTCCCACTTTAGAGGATATTAGCAAAGAAAAATTTGGAAGTATGGTTAGAAACAGGAGTAGCCTGAGGTTTCTTTTATCGTTGTTGTTTGTTAAGCTTGGAGCCCCCCCCCCAAAAAAAAAAAAAAAAAAAAAAAAAAGCCTATCAAAAAGCAGAAGATTGAAACATGGCACCGGGAATTCAAATGTGATTTTGGGGATGTTTGCCATGGTGACCTTTGCCAAGATGAAATTCAGTCTTTTACTAGAAAGAGCAGAGGTCTTTGGAGGCTGTACAGATCTGAGCTTGGGTCTGTACTTCTGCTACTCCCTAGCTATCTGACCTCTAGTAAGATGGATGACCTCCATTATTTACAAACTGAGGATTATAATACTTTACCTCAGTTTGATGTTGTGAAGATTAAACAAGGTTACAAATACAGATAGCTGGAGCAAGGTACACACCACGTCCAAGTTAGCTGCCATTGTTTTCTCTGCCAAGGCACTGTGAGACTCAGATGCTTTGGTGACATGAAATGGAAAAGAGCCACGCTACCCTATGTATCTCTTTGATGGCCAACAGAGCTATTATTTGTGTTACCCACATTCTGAGAGTGAGGGAAATAGTGGAAGTATGCTTTTAATGATCCAGATTCTCTTTTTTCCTGTGACCCCAATTTAGTTTTGGACTGTTACTTTGGTTGAAGAAAAAGAGTACCAAAAAATATTTTCAGGAATATTAGACTCCATTCCTAAATCAAAAGCCTACATCTCTGGCTTTTAGCAAATTGATCTGGTGGCAAAGTATTTGTACAACTGAATATACACAATAGCAAAGGAAACACAAAAGACAATACCTGTAAGATAATCCAGACATTCTAGCAATTTCTTCTCTCGGGAAAAATCTAAGGCAAAAGTATCAAATGTGTCGTTGAGGTTGATTTCAGGAATTAGGACCTGGGATGAAGCAGTTGCCATGGAGACTCTGTAATTTAAACAAAACAACTTTTTAGAAATGTCAAGATGGCTTTCACCATACCTGCATAGGAATGAAAAAATACGAAGAAAACAAGTATCACCAAAAAAATCAGTGCTGTTTTTCCACACGAGTTTAAAAAGAATGTCAGAATAGCACAACTCAGCAACACAATGCAAATGAATTCAAGCTTAAAGAAAAGGCAAAGGGATTGGAAAAAACAGCAGAATGGCTTCCCCCTTCCTTTTTACTATCGGAAAAAAATTCCCCACGGAGGTGAAAGAATATTCATATTTCATGTTGCTGTGTATTTAACAGCCTGGCCCCATCACATCTAACCCAAGCGAGAAGCACATAGCTTCAGGCGTTTCTTCACACATCTGTCTGGGAAACTGTTTGTTCCTTTCAGACTCGACCCTGCTCCACTTCAAAGAGGACTCTCCCAAACTTCGAACTGCATAAAAGGCAAAGTGAAGATGAAAAAAGAATGTTTCCAGATATTGGATTAGTTTAATCAATTACTAACCTCTCTCTAAAATAAACATTAAAAAAGGAGTTGTGTCTGGCTCGTTTTCATTCTCCTCGTATTCATTTTCTTATACCATATTCCCAGCAGATGCCATGGAAAATATTCATGAGCTTTCTCACAAATCCTCCCAATGGATGCACCATTTCTCCTCTTCATTTAGGGTTGCTAGCTAGAGTTGTCATTTATAAACCATAAAGCAAGGTACTGGTAAGGATCAAGCTCCTGCTAGAGACTCTCAAATTGATTTGAAAAGTTCAGTTATTAATAGCAGATCATTTTGACTAATTAAAAAATGCAAGTAATTCTCTTGAAAACAAGAAAATTGTGGCAGGATGCAAACCACTTCTGAAGATATCAAACTAGGCTAGACTCGTAATCTTGTTGATTTTGGTATTTTGTTAAGTTCAGTACACACTAGCAAGGCTCTACTATGTGTACGGTACTGAGTAGGGCACTGGGAATTTTTGAGCAAGGAAACAACTTTGGAATGATTTAGCTCTAAATCTAGTTACTTATTTTCTAGTTAAGGGCATTGATGCTCATTTATACAAGGCCACAAAGCTAGCTGGCAGCAACGAGGAGGGGAATGCTAGCTCTGCACGCTTCCATTCAATTTAGAAAAATGTCAAACCTGGTTATGCCAAGAGATATATCTCCCCTTGCACTTCTTAGGGCTCTTAAAACTTCTGATTTTATAAAGATAATCTATCTTGGCTACAAAAATTACCCTTGTGGGTATATCTATACAATGGAATATTATTCATCCATGAAAAAGAATGAAGCACTGAAGACACATGCTACGTGAATGAACCTTGAATGCCTTATGCTATGTGAAAGAAGACAGACATAAAAGGCCACACATTTTATGATCTATTTGTAGGAACTGCCCAGAATAGGCAAATTCCTAGAGACAAAAAACAGACTGGAGCTCGGGGAGGGGGCAATGGAGAGTGACTGCATAATGGGTGCAGGGTGATGAAAATCTTTTGGAACTAGACAGAGGTAGTAATCGCACAAAATTGTGAGTGTGCTGAATGCCACTGAGTTGTACACATTAAAATGGTTAATTTTATGTTATGCAAATTTTACCTCAATAAAAAACTTACACCTGTGAAATGCTCAAAATCCTTAAAGTTTCTATAATGGCCATTTCTGGCGCATTTTCAGTGCTGTATAGAAAAGAAAGTAGAGAGGATAATTAATAGTATGATAATCGGAATGATATTAGGATCTATAGATTAAAGTTTAAAGAGGCATAAAGTCTGGAAAGAAACGTTTCAAGTGTTTGAATGAGAGTGGAGAATCTCAATTCACCATCTGACCCTTCCCCAAGAAACAATGAATAGAAGAGTTGTGATTCTGTTGGCTAACTATTGCACCCCAAGGAATTGCGCTAATTATCGTCACTAACAACTGCTAATTTAAACCAATGGATTAAGGGATGGTTGCTAGGCATTTTTCACAGATGGTGAAACTGTACTTTAAAAATGCTTTCCTTATGATCCATAAATACAACAACTCCTTAAAACTCAGAAAGATCCTAGGATTATTCAACAAATATTTACTAAACCCTTAAAGTATGCCATGTACTGAAGAGTTTAAAATATTTGCATCAATGCAGAAAAGTTAAAAGAAATGCTATAGCGCCATGTGAATGCCTCAAATGAAAATTTCAAAGTGAAACTCCAATAAATTCTGTTCCATGACGTCCAGTAGGAGAATTGCAATGAGTTACTCTGGAACAGGAGCCTAATTTTCGATTGCATGTCTTTGCCATGCCCACGGCACAGACGATCTCGATTGCTCTGAACAGATAAGCTTGCTTTAGCACTTCCTGTTTAGTGGCAGAAGACTGTTCAGGCTCATCCAAAATAGACTGAATTCCCAAGTTTCTCCTGATTCAATGGTCCACCAACAATTAAATAAAACATGCTTTAGTCAAATGACACTGTTAAAAATGCCTGCCATTTTGATGGCGAGAACTTTGGAGTGGGAATGGAAAGGATGAAAGTGCCTAAGCCTGGGAGGCAAAGACTGACAGCAAGACTCTTTGGAGATTACTGCAGTTTTTAACACCAACACGTTTTTTGACAGAAAGATATTTATCTTTGGCTACAATTTCAAATTTTTAATTGGAGTGACAGGCAAGGGGAGATCGGCCAAATTCAACATTTTAGGCCATGTTTTTATTCTCCAAATCCTTGTTACCCATCTTCTGGCCTTTCAGATAAATTGCCAAAATCCACCTGGGCCATCAGTGTCATGACACCTTCTCAATTCCTTGCCTTCACACTCATACCTGTGCTCTGTGTGTGTGTGTGTGTGTGTGTGTGTGTGTGTGTGTGTGTGTATTAAGCTCTTAACATATCGGGGCAAATAAGGGCATTGTGTCCCAGCTTGATGCTCAAGAGGGTGGACTGCACATTACTCCCTCTTTCTGTTTCTAGTTTGACGTCCCTAATCTCCACGACAGTTGCTAGCAGCAAATGAGTTCAGTTTTCCAGAAAGTGGATTAAGTCTAGAGCTGCACTGCTCACAGAGTTTCTGCCAAACAGCCAACCCTTCCCGCCTAATATCCTCCCCCCATGCCTGACCCCTGACAATGGCACTTAAATGGGACTCTCAGGTGGGCAGTATATAGTGCACATCACCATGGGGGAACATGGTGAGGTCTCACAGAAACACGACGTGGTTTACTTTGGTCAGCTCAGGATTTTCTAAATGCGTTTGGCTCCGGAATCTTGTTATTTTAATACCAATTACCACCCTTCAGAGCACACCTCAAAAACCATTCAGTTGACTGTTGGAGTTCTTGGCTTTGTATACTAGGAAAGTCTGATAGATCCTTGAATTGCGTGTTTTGGTGAGGGACAGAGGGGTCACCTTGTAGAGTCTGAAAAATGGATCCTGTTCAGAAGGAATCTTCCTTTACCATCCTCTTGACACAGATAATTTGCTACTAAAAGGGATTTTAATTTTAGATTTCTCATAAGTAGTAGGTCAACTTTCTTATGCTTGAATTTAGTGAAGAGTTTTGCTTATTTAACGTAATTTTATAAACACACATATACAATCATACCAAAGACCTGTATATTAGTGTGGCTTGAGAATATTGTATGTTATCTAATCCATTTGCATCCATTTAGTGAGTGGGAAGAAATGGAATTAGCATTTGTTGTGTGTTCACCTTGACATGGGAAATGGGCTAATATTTTTACTACATTATTTCATTTTTATCCCTGCAATAACCATGTTAGGTAGGAATAATTGGCCCTGTTTTATAGATTCATTCACTCATTCATTCATATCAGGCAGTTTGCTATGTGCTAGGCTACAGTGATGAAAACAAGATGGCTGTGGGTCCTGCCTGCTGGGAGCTTATGAGCAGAATTAGACTCAAGAGTTAAGGAGCAGCCCCGATGCTATCCATAATTACTTCTGGATAAGAACACAGAGCCAAACACTTGATTCCAAAGCATATGCATCTCCTACAACGTAAAGCTTGCGTCCCTTTTTCCTTTTGTGTTTTTTTGATGTTACTAAATTGAAAAACTTTTTGCAGTTTGATTCAGCTTGTAGGCGAACATATCTACTATAGGTGATTTAATGATGCAGAAAAATTGCATCCAAGTCTCACTTTAGGAAGGCCTGCAGCATTAAAAGTTTGTTCTGGGCTTTCCACCATTGAATAGAATAACAAAGATGGTTTACAAGTGTACAGGTGCCAAAGCTCAAGGCAGACACAACAGGAAGCAGAGAACCATGAGGTCACGTCCTAGAGAAGAATGTTAAGTGTTGAAGAATAGAGGCAGGTAGATGGAGACCACCACTGGAATAAAGACATACAAGGAGGGGTCAAGCTGATATACTGAAATGTGAAAACACAAAGCCAACAAACATTATGGAATATCTGTGATACTTAAGGCCCATTCTTAGGATTCATCAGCAGTGTTACCACAACTACTGATAGAGGTAGCTATCATGAGCCGCATTTTCTAACTAGAAAATAATTCACAAATAAATCCAAAGAATCATAGTTAAAAAGTGGCAGCTCTGGGATTTGGACCCAGGTTTCCCAATTCCTAGTCCAAGCTCAGTGCCATTTTCTGCATTCCAGTTACTGGAAAAAGAGAAAGGCTCAGGAATCAACCAAGAGGACTGACATATAGAGACGGAGAGAGAAGGGATGCAGAAACAGAGGGACTTCTAGCAAATTTTTATAGGCATTATGTATTCACACTCGATGGCAGTTTAGACTTCTCATAAGCAGTAGGCCAACTTTCTTATGCCTGGATTTGGTGACTAGTTTTGCTTATTTAATGTAATTTTATAAAAATGTGCACACCATCACACCGAGAACTATAATTTAGTGAGGCTTGAGAACATAGTATATTATACAATTCATTTTTAGAAAGACAAATCGGTCATGTTTCCATTCTTGATGAGATGGGCTTGTTATAGGCAGGGGTGAATGGGACCAGATATGATCTGCTGTATCTGAGGGAGAGCACATGTGGGCGTTCATGTGCTTGTGTTATACTTCAAATGTAGGTCTTCTTGCAGAATGTTCTATCTTAACTGTTATGGGGCCACATTCTCTCCCCTTGCTAGGTGAGAATTTTTTCATGTTATACTTGATCGAATTTTTAGGGATTGATGAAAAAGGCAGCTCATAGTAGCCACTTCATCTGGACATCTCATGATTTATAGCTGGAGGAAAGTACTCTTGGATCCCAGTTGGAAAACATGACGTAAGTGTAAATGTTGTCTAGTAGAATGTCCTGGGTATACTGGGGTATTAGTGCTGTCTGTACTTTTTAACTTTCAGATGAATATAAAGCAATAGGATACAGTCCAGATGAGAGCAGCGAAGAAAATTAAATACTTGGAAACTAAGAGTCATGAGGAAAGAAAATGGCTTCTCTTAGAGCAGTGGGAAATCGTTTTAAGGATATAAAAGGGATGGTAACCAGCTCTTATCTATGTGCTTTGGAAGAGATAAGTATCTAACCAGTCACAGAAGGAAATTTTTTCAAATATAAGAACTAACACAATGAAGCTGGTTGGATACTAGACCAGAGTTGTAAAAATACTGTATACAGGTAACCCCCATATAACATGGCACTTCTATAACACAGTTTCACTCTAACATGGTTCGAGAGCTGGGGAAATCCTTGTACAACACGGCATCCTAGAACACGACTTCACTCTAACACGGTTGGAGAATTAGAGAAATCCCCAAACAACACAGAGCATAATAAGAGCTTTTAAGAGCGAAAGATATCTCATTTGACATTTTTCATTCGAGCATGGATGTCGTATCAGATTTGACTGCAGAATTTTAAAATGTATTAGAATTTTAAATCCATTTTGTTCATGGAGTATTAAGTTCAGAGGATGAAGATACCTTGTCAAAAAGAAAACACCCTCGGTTAATGGTGTTTAGTAGTGATGACGAAGAAAACATTATTTAATACGTAATAATGTTATACTTTTGGTGAAAATTGCTTTAATAAAGATATTTCTCTTGATTGTAAAAATATAATAGTACATTTAAAAAATTTTTGGAACCTAACCCTTTTTGTACTAGTTCTTTGTTTCGTTTAACATGGATTCGCATAACACGGCATTTTTAAGGAACCTAACAGCCATGTTATACGGGGGTTACCTGTACTCCTCTCATTCAAAGAATAGTGAAAATGAAAATATCAATGCCCACCTCTATGTGATATTTTGAAAATTAGCAGTGTCCAATACAAGCAAGCACTTAACAAATGTTAGTTTTCTTTCCCTTCCTTGACGAAATTCAAGTCCTAAGATGGTACTTTTTTTTCTTAGGCCAGGGGTTGGCAAAGTATGGCCCGCGGGCCAAATCTGGCCTGCTGCCTGTTTTTGCAAAGGGTTTTTCTGGAACACAACCATGTTCATGTGTTTCTGTATTATCTGTATAGGCTGTTGTAGAGCTACAATGGCAGAGTTGAGTAGTTGTGACCAAGACCTTACAATT
Source organism: Rhinolophus sinicus (assembly GCF_036562045.2). Lineage (NCBI taxonomy): Eukaryota > Metazoa > Chordata > Mammalia > Chiroptera > Rhinolophidae > Rhinolophus > Rhinolophus sinicus. The sequence continues at coordinate 7,713,188 of NC_133768.1, forward strand.
GGCAAAGTTGAAAATATTTACTCTTTGGTCCTTTCCAGAAAAAGTTTCTAGGAGAAAGACCAGCATGAATGAGCTGTCTGGGTACTTCTAGTGATAGGCTTCTATTATTGCTTTGGATAAGGGGCAGCTGACGCTGAAGAATAAAAAGTCAAGGCCATTGGCACTGACTGGAGATGTCATTTAGGTGGTGTTAGGTGCTTATCTTTGGCTCCACTTGAATTGCTATAGGTGTTTGTATCAGTGAAGACCAGTAATTTGTATGCCAATCAAGTATGGGTACTAAAGGAACACTCAGCCTGCCAGTTTTACTGCTGAGCTGACCATTCAAATAACGTCATTTTTCTGTTCCCTATCCTGGAATAAAGGATATTTTAAAAGAAGGAGGTAGGAGATTGACAGTTTGGTCCTTTCTCTCCCACGTTAGTTGGCCTTGACCTTTCCAGGAAAGGTGAAGCTTCTCAACGAAATAAAAACAGGTCTGAAAGAGAACAACACCTGGACCATTTTTCTTTAGTAGATGAGCCTGAGATAGAAGAAAAGATTTCCTTTTATGTTTGTGCCTTCTTTTTGATTCTTTGCTATCAAGTGTATGATAAGATCAGGTCTGAGAGTCACAATACATGCTGTTTTTGTGTCATCATAAGCTTTTCTCCCCTAAAAGTAGGCTGATTTTATTCTTCCTAACTGGAGGACTCTTGTTTCAAAGGCCTTGAACTCCAGGCTGCTACTGAAAAGGCTCTGACATGTCAAAGGGAAGCATCTTCGGCTGGAACAAAGCAAGTCAAAGCATCTATTCTCTCTGGTACTCAGCCTTGAAAATGAAAACAAAAGCAAGGCAAGGGCAAGGCCAACCAATCACACCCCAGACACAGGAGCCCAGCAGATGAGAACTTCCCAGCAGCCTCTGCACTCACCTCTCGGTGATATTCTTAGCAGTCTGTAGAAACCGCGCATGGTCATTCTCCTTCAGAGAGTGTTCTGCTTGGGAGATGAGTGATGCCGACCGCTCAATGCATTGTTTGCAGTTTGCAATCTGCTGAGCCAGCTTGCGAAGCCTCATCACCTTGAACAAAAGCATGGAGATGGTTACACAGGTGGGCTCGCTTAGTGAAAATGCATCAGGCTGGACCTTTCTGATGTGTGCATTTTGTTGCACGTTAGTCATCCTTCAATAAAAGTTCAAAAAGTAGGCATAGAGAGATATCAAAATATGGAAATCCCAGTTATGAGACTCTTGTCTTAGGTATTTTTTGTCTCCTTGGAGAAGTGTTGCTAATTTGTTTTATGAGGAAACACTAAATTGCGAATTGCTTCCCTGCTGATGGGGGAAAAAGGTGTTGCCTAGTGGTAAGTTACAGAGGGTCATCAGACCTCTTCCCTTGACTATTACACACAATTACTGTAAGTCTGTAGGGAACCCTGGAACTTTATCTCAGTTTTTCAGCTGTGCCATCAAGAAAATAAAACATCTCTACAGGCACAAATGTGTGGCTTAAGTAAAACCCATTTTCTAAAGAGTTCTTTGCAATCCGTATAATAAAATTGTGATATAAAAACATTAGGTATTACTATTTCCCACACTATCTAAAACTCACGTGTTAAATTAACAGACAGGGAGCATTTTTTCCATTGATTAATATTTTTCCTGTTGAGCAGATGAGAGAAAGCCAAAAAAAGCACAGCTGGGCCATTTCCCCTCACTGGGAACGTCATTTCCAGGCACTTTGTGCTTACTTGATAACTAAGAACTATTTTGATAAGCATTTCCCAGTCGGGATAAAAACACATGTTTGGTTCCAACCTCCATTCCAATTCCTGATTCTGTCTTGCTCGCAAACGACCCTCAAATGTAATCGACCATAACCTCTAGGGCAGGCCAAGATAAGTCCATGGTAACCCACTTGACCGTTTGCTCTGGTGTTTGAAATGTGCTGTGAGATGAAGCCCTCTGGCCAGAAGCCAAGATAAAATTAGACTGCTAATTGGAATTGCCGTACGCCTAGTGCCCCCATCCACACAGCCTGGGACAGGTCTTGGCCAGCTTTCTGATCATTCTGGAATGGAAAACAGCCGTGGGTGAAAGGGTAGGGAGGAGGCCAGTTAATCTGTCTTACAGACAAGGCTGGCTCAGGCTCCCTCCAGAATTCCTGCTAACTCCAAGAAATTCCTTCTTTCTCCAGGTCATCATTATCATCCCCATGCAACTCTAATCGAAGAAAAGGAAGGAAGGAGATGTCAGAGCTTGAGGCCTCTAAGGAACATCCAATTCCAGCTATGTCGTACTATAGCAAACAAAGGAAATGAATGCTGAATCGACAGGCAGCAGCCACAAGATTTCAGCCAAGAGTGAGAAAAATTCTTGAAAGGAAAGTTAGAGAAGGAAGTGTCAAACTTTGGGGCAAGCAGTATGTGATCTTAAGCCTGTTAAAAGACTTAACTCATTGTAATTCCAGTGACCATCAGCCGCAGAGTAACTGTTCATTAGTTGAATAAAATAACACCTATTTTACACCAAACAGAACTTAGCGTCTAACATCATTACATTCAGAGGTAAAGCTAAGAAAGGTAGAGTCCAATTCAAGATATTCAAACACATTCATAAGAATTTGTCAGAGGAAGGGAAAATAACTTAGAATCCCTAGAACAAACCAAGTGAATGGAATAAGAATCACACCACATAAAGAATGCTTTAAATTACATGGCAGAATTGAAGACGTTTAATACAATTCTAACAAGAGAAAAACACGGTCAAAATATTCCGTTAGAATAACTTCATGTCAATCACTTATCCTTTCAGTATGCCCACTAGTGACCGCACTGATAACAAATGTCGCAATGCTTGAACTCCATTTTCTTCTTGCTTTTCTTCTATCACGATACTGGAAATTAAAAATGACATAAGAGGAAAAGAAAAGAAAAAAAGCCCTAAATCACACATAAATTGAAGCAAGCCAAAATGAGAGCCTGAGAGCCTCCTTTGAAAATGTGGGAATGTTTTACAGAAAATAATTGTTGGCATAAATTTAATTCTAGTTCAGTGTACAGTTCCATTCGCTACATCAGAGGAGCTTTTAAACCTGGCGTGCACAACAATCAGCTGGGGATCTTTTTAAAAGAGAAACTAGTCGTTTGGAGTCACTCTGCAATATCCTAGGTAAGGAGCTGTAACTGGTAGAGCAGCAGGGATCAGCGTTTTAATAAGCAATGAACGGTTTTTGATCTGTAGGTGATGAATCATTAGTATGGTTCAGGACTAACATTTGTAGAACAAAACGGGAGAGGAGAGGAGAGGAGAAAAGAGATTAGTAGAGTGCATTTCTAGTACAAAGGGCAAGTTATGTTTTGTAAGATTTCTTTCGTGTGTGTGTGTGTGTGTGTGTGTGTGTGTGTGTGTGTGCTGAATTTGCTGTCATATGTATTGCTTACTGTGGATTTCAATTAAAAAAGAAAATGAAAAACACTGCTCTAAGTTAGGTGTTCACAAACTATGGCCTGTGGGCCATATCCAGCACACAACCTGTTTGTGTAAATAAAGTTTTATTGGCACATTAGCCACATTCGTTTATGAATCATCTGTGGCTGTTTTCACACTACAACCTTGGGCAGAAGTGAGCTGTTGCAACAGAGACCATATGGCAAAGCCTAAAATATTTACTATCTGGCCCAGCCCTTCACAGAAGTTTCCTGACTTAAAAGATTCTGATCAGATGGCCCTGATTTGAACCAAACTCTGTGAAACACCAACCTACGTGGTACAACACTTCAGAATCAGACACTGAGCATTTAGCAAAATACTAATTTCTTCATTAGAAAACACTTTTTAATGTATTATTTTTAAAATCTGATGAGATGAATAAAATATAATTTTTAAAAAACAAATAAGTAGATACCAAAACATAAGAAGAGTTTCTATACTCATATATATGGTGCTACTGCTGCATGGGACATTTTTCCGAGTCGGCACTATTCTTTTGTCCTTTGTTTGGGGACTGTGATTGCCACATTGTAATTTTTGGAATTCACTCCATACTCATCATGAAAATATTCTGTCTGTTGAAATCTCCTTTTAGTGAGGACATAGGCCTATTTATATCATTTTATTTGCTGTTGACATATGCTTTTCAAAGTAGCCCTTTATTTTTCTTTAAATGCATTTTAAATGCTTGGATATAGATGTGGGATTCTCACTTCAAAATTGCTGTGTCCAAACAATTGATCCTCAATTAACGGAAGTATCTGAATGGACAATGAGGCCTAAACTCAGCATTTCTATAAGGGTATAGAAAAGCCTGCACATTTAGTCCAAGTTAACTACCGTGTATTTTGGAGATTTAGAGTACATAAAAGCAGTGAAGAGAAAGACGCTTTTTCTCATTAGCTGCGGCCCTTCTACCCTAGATCTGTCTGAACAGAAAATGCACAAATTTGTTTAATCTGGAGTTTGCCATCAGTTTCTCTTGTGTTGACATGAAATGTATCCCCTACTACTGAAGAAATAAGACAATTCTTTCCCAGGGAGACTCTGCAGTTCACCTAAGTATAAAGGCTGTTCAGCTATTTATTTCAAAGAATGCACAATGTTCTGAGAGCAGGAATGACCAGTATGTATTCATGTGTAATAGCATCGCCTGTAAGGCAACCTCCCCAGTGAGAGGATTTGAGGTGAGCTTGTTCCCACTGGGTCTAATGGCCTTGCGATTGGCACCAGAGATGGAAGGAGACAAAGTAGATGAAATTTTGTGAAGTGGATGAAATTCACCTTTGTGGTCTCCACGAGTACACCAGTCCTTCCTCCAGCTCCCTACTTCCAAGTGCTGGTCCAAAGGCCCCACTGTCGCTTCTCTGAATTCAGTGTCCTCAGACTGTCCAGCCACCACCCTGGCCATCCCCATTAGGCTCCAAGCCCATACTTGCCCTCCCTGCCCAGCATCTCAGATTCAGGGTGTGGGTACCCATGCTCTTCTTTTTTTCAAAATGCATCTCTGCCACCACATGTCCTGCCCAGGGACTCAGCCTCGGTGAATTCTGGGGTCTGGGATCAACTAATCCTAGGTCATGTGCCAAAGCAGTAACTCAAGAAAAAGCTGAAGTGGGCCCTCAATTTTTCCAAGTAACGTTGGCTTTCCAATATTGCCTTCGGAGAGAATGTCCCTGAGCAAACGTGCATCTTTCAAAAAGTGATACATTTCAAACAGGCAGTATTAAAAGTAATATTGTACCTCTACATAGTACCAGCTTTACCAAATCTCAATATTTTCACAATACTAGCATCAGAGTTTTCAAAACGAAATAAGATGTTATTGATAGCACTGAAGCCCTTGTGTGTCCCCCTTCCTAATTTCATTCATGTCCCTCTCCAGAGGAAAACACCCTCTTGAATTCAGGGTTGAATGGAACTACATCAAAATAAAAGGCTTCTGCAAATCAAAAGAACCATTAACAAAACAAAAAGACAACCAAGTGAATGGGGGAAGATATTTGCAAATGACACATAAGATAAGGGGCTACTATCCAAAATATATACAGCACTCATACAACTCAACAAACATCGATCTGACTGAAAAATGGGCAGAGGACCTGAACAGACACTTTTCCAAGGAAAACGTACAGATGGTCAACAGACCCAATGAAAAGATGCTCAACTTCACTAGCTATAAGGGAAATGCTAATGAAAACCACAATGAGATACCACCTCACACCTGTTAGAATGGCTATATCAAGTGTTGGAGAGGTTGTGGAGAAAAAGGAACCCTCATACACTGCTGGTGGGATTGTAAATTGATACAGATATTATGGAAAACAGTATGGAGGTTCCTTAAAAAATTAAGAATAGAGCTACCATATGACCCAGCAATCCCTCTTCTGGGTACCGTGTTTCCCCCAAAATAAGACCTAGCTGGACAATCAACTCTAATGAGTCTTTTGGAGCAAAAATTAACATAAGACCCAGTCTTATTTTATTATAATATAAGACTGGGTCTTATCTAATCGAATCGAATTGAATCTAATATAACATAATATAAATAATATAAAATAACATAATGTAATAAATACCGGATCTTATATTGATTTTTGCTCCAAAAGATGCATTAGAGCTGATTGTCCAGAGGTCTTATTTTTGGGGAAACAGGGTATCTTCCCCTCAAATTTGGAAACACTTATTTATAAAGATATATGTACCCCTATATTCATTGCAGCATTATTCAGTGGCCAAGACATGGAAACAACTTAAGTGTTCTTTGACAGATGACTGGATACAGAAGATGTGGTATATACATACAATGGAATATTACTCAGCCATGAAAAGATGAAGTATTGCCATTTTCAACAACATGGATGGATCTTGAAAGTGTTATGCTAAGTGAAATAAGTCAGACAGTAAAGGACAAGAACCATATGATTTCATTCATGTCTGGGATATAAAACAAAAAGGAACAAATGATATACACAATAGCCAAGACATGGAAACAACCGAAATGCCCATCGGTAGATGACTGGATTAAGAAACTGTGGTACATTGATACAATGGAGTATTACACAGCCATAAAGAAGAAAGAAATCTTACCATTTGCAATGATATGGATGGACCTAGAGAACATTATGTTAAGTGAAATAAGTCAGATAGAGAAAGATAAATACCATATGATCTCACTTATATGTGGAATCTAAAGAAAAGAATAAGTGAATGAACTAATCAGAAACAGTTTTGGAGACACAGAGGAAAAACTGAGGGTTGCTAGATGGGAGGGGGGGTGGGGATAAGGGGGAAGGTGAGGGGATTAGAAAACAGTCGGTAACCACAAGATGGCCACGGGGTTCTGAAAATTAATTTGGGGAATGTAATCAATAATGTTGTAAAGATTTTGTAGGGTATCCGATGGACACTTGTCCCATTTGGGAGACCACCTCAGGGATGATGTAGATGCCTGATCACTGCACTGTGCACCTGAAGCTGAACAATAATGAATGTCAACTATAATTTTATATATATATGTATATATATGTATATATATGTATATATATGTACGTATATACATACAAGAAGCGGAGTACAGCATTAGGAATAGAGGCAGTGGAAATGTAATGGCTGTGTGCGATCTCAGAGGGATAGTGGATGGGGGGAGGGGGTTCACACAGTGTGAGGGATATAAATGATAAACGTCTAAGTATTACTTTGTCTTGTGCACCTGAAACTAATGGGAAAAAAAAGAGGAACAAATGAAAAAACAAAACAAACAAACAAAAACCTCATAGACACAGACAACAGAATTGTGGTTACCAGCGGGAAAGGGGGTGGAGGGAAGGATGAAGAGAGTAAAAGGGGTCAAATATAAGATGATGGAAGGAGACTGGGCTTTGGGTGGTGAGCACACAATAAAGTAGACAGATGTTGTATTATAAAGTTGTACATCTGAAATTCATATGTTATTAACCAATGTTAATACATTTAATAAAAACAAACAAGAAGAACCAAAACACCATATATATATATATAACCTTACATGACAAAAGGGACTTTACAGATGTTATTAAGTTAAGGATCTTGAGATGGAAAGATTATCCTGGATTATCTGGGTGATCCCAATGTACTTATAAGGGTCCTTATTAGACAACCAGGAGAGTCTGTCAGAGAAAGAGATTTAAGGATGGATATAAAGGTCAGAGTGATGTGAGGAAGAAAACATGAGCCAAGGAATGTGGGTGGTGCCTAAAAGCCGGAAGAGGCAAGACATGGAGATAATGGCCTAAAGCCTCCAGAAAGAAACAGTACTGCCAAAATCTTGGCTTTAGCCCAGTGAGACTAATTTTGGACTTCTGACCTCTAGAAGGTCAGATAATATATCTGTGTTGTTTCAAGCCACCAAGTTTATGGTAATCTGTCACAGCAGTAATAAGAAACTAATATGAGTATTGAAAGCTGATAGCTGCACATGACCTTGTAAAAGCAACAAATTACCTTCCATATGCATATTAATAATGAATTGCAGGTGTATTTCAGGCAGTCATGTGTCCGAGAACCTGGAAGATGCCAGGTATTAAGAAATGAACACATGTGGTGCATGATGCTGGAAGAGGAATGATATCCTGGAAGGACTCTAGGCTGACACTCAGTGCTCTTCTAAGTTGTACAATTTGTATGTGGGGAAACAGAGCTTCTCGGAGTCAGTCCTTGGCCAGGGAATAATTCATATTAATTTGTTAATTTGCTGTAACAGCTTCAACAACTATTTGATTTGATTTGAACTTTTTTGATTACTATCACAATGTACATGTATAAATACTTTTCAATCTACATAGACAAAGTAATTTAAACATTGTACATTAGAAATACCTTCAAAATTTTATAGAAAACAGAAGAGCACATACATTAGCTATTGTAATCTCTGTACTACTTAATATTTGATAATTTGATTTAATTATACATATTTTATTAAAGTACAGTTATGATTGGTAAGAAAAGAAATTCATGAACTTGTTGCATCTTGAACGAATGTTTCTATTTATAAAATATTTACAAACTCATGCTTTGAGGGCAAAGAAATAGGTAAAATAAAATGGATCATAAATATTTCAATATAAATGGGACTAATTTAAAAATAGAACAAAGTGGTGGATTCTAAAGTGATCAAAAGTTTCTGAATGAATTTTGAATAAGAAAGTGGCCATAAAGAATATATAATACAAATTTGTGAATTGCTTTTTCAATATAGTTTACTGTAAAACCACAGGAAATTTAAATGTACAAACATTAGAAAAGAAGTACTATTAATATATCCACAAAGGGGTATATGATAGAATGAAACTAGGAGTTCTGCCACCATGAAATTATACATGTCTAAATTCCCTCATGGGCATGGGAAATCACTTCATAATTTCTATATATAAAGTCTGATTCATGTAAATATTTAATACTGTGTTTTCAAAAAATTACAAATAGAATTACCATACGACCCAGCAATCTCTCTCCTGGGTATCTACCCCAAAAATCTGAAAACATTTATCTGTAAAGATATTATGTGCTCCAATGTTCACTGCAGCTTTATTTACGGTGGCCAAGACATGGAAACAACCAAAATGTCCTTCGATAGATGAATAGATAAAGAAGATGTGGTATATATACAAAATGGAATACTATTCGGCGGTAGAAAAAGATGATATAGGAACATTTGTGACAACATGGATGGATCTTGAGATTATTATGCTAAGTGAAATAAGTCAGACAGAAAAAGCAGAGAACCATATGATTTCACTGATATGTGGTATATAAACCAAAAACAACAAAAGAACAAGATAAACAACTGAAAGAACAAAAACTCATAGACACAGACAATAGTTTAGTGGTTACCAGAGGGTAAGGGGGGAGGTGGGTCGTAGATGAGGGTAAAGGGGATCAAATATATGGTGATGGAAGGAGAACTGACTCTGGGTGGTAAACACACAATGGGATTTATAGATGATGTAATACAGAATTGTACACCTGAAATCTAGGTAACTTTACTGACAATTGTTGCCCCAATAAACTTTAATTTAAAGAAAAACAAATAATACTGTATCCATTGCTAGGGTATAGCAATAAATGTGCAATGAACTCTTCCTCTCTGGAACCCACCTTCTCATAGAGAAGAGACATGGAAAACAAGGCTATGACAGACCAAAGCTCCATGCTGCCTCCTGGAGCTGGGTAATGAAGCAGCCCTTGCGTTACAGATGTGCATAGGAGACCATGACAATACAAAGAAAAGGGTGGAGGAAAAAATGGCCAACCAAGGGGCTTTGAACTACATTTTTAAAACTGAGTAGGAGATTATAGAAAATATAGAAAATGGGGATACTCAATATTTCCTAAGCTATTGAAATGCACGGAAGTAGGATATTTTCTCCAGGTACAGAATATGACATCTTCTGCCCTGGGAATTGTACCTTCCCTTCTTTGATCTTGGTTCCAATAATTTGCCGTCTTTGCTGAATGATCTCAATGAGAAGATCACACTCCTCCATCAATTTGGCTTCTTGACGTGAGGCATTGACCTACAGGATAGATAAAATGGTAAGCATTCATTTGGCCTTTGTTTTCAGTTTAATGCTCTTTTTAATGTAGACTAGTATGTTTCTGGTAACATTTTAGATGTGAACTCTTCTTCCAATTCTGCAGGGATGGAAAATATAGAACTTATATGTGTACTCCCTGTCTTGCATTCCTGGAAAACATTATTATCCAATGATAGCAGTCTTTCTGCTGAGCCAGACTAAGCTTCAGAACCCTTAACACAACATGCACATAGCTATTACCAGTTAGTTGGAAAGTGACATTTGAAATCGATTTGCAATTCCTGTTTATATATTTTGAAAGAAAGTGCAATTTTGGCCTATTAAACATAAAAAGTAAGTTTTAAAAAAACCCAAATCTTCATTTATAGAGGACAGATTACTATCAATGTCTTTTGGACAAATTTTACAAGAGCAAGGTAGCAAGGTTATATCACCTTTATTTAACTTTTGTTTTAAATATAGACATCAACTTTGTATTTAATCAGTATAAAAATCAAAAAAGAAAAGGATAGTTAAATATTTTATTAATCGTATGACATAATTTAAAATTTTACTTCTGGTATACTTCTGAAAGACCAAGGTTTTACAATGAAAGCACACCACTCTCCTAGAAAGGTAGATTATGATAGAACGGCTTATATTTGAAGTTTTGAAGACTCATTGTATGCAAGGGAGGGTGGGAATTAGCTCATTCTTGGCAACTGGGCTTGGGAAATACTCCGAGCATACCATTTCCTCCACCTCATGACAATTCCGAAATGCTTATTCACAAACAGAGACCCAGAAATCACAGCTGTGGGAAATGGAGATAGCCTGCAAGAGTTTTATGATTTTAACACAGCACAGGAGGAGCTGCAGCATTACAAGGAACGACAGTAGCATTGATTACTCCAGCATATCTCAGGGAGGAGACATGGCCCAGGCGTTAAGCACTTTTGATTTGGGATACTTTATTTAACTGGACTTAATTTCATTCTCTTTGAATGAGACAAACTGGAAGTAGGGTCAGGAGTTCAGGATAAAAATCTATTGGTGGATTTTCAGAGAAATTATGTCCTGTTTCCAGAGGCTAGAATTCCTTGACTTTCATTCCTGATCATAAGACAGCAGAGAGACTACTCAAGACATCTTATTGAGAAGATGATGGTTACTGGACATTTGCAGCAAACCACGAGGTCATGTCCTATGTCAGATAAGCACACAGACGTATTTGCCAAATGTTTCATGAACAAAAGAAAACATTACAAATGCACTGATGGACCAGTACAGAATGTGGAACTCAGCTAATATTTCAAGGAAGTTAATCACTGGGCTCAATTTCCCTTACTATTATTACTTTTATGTCATCATTTTTAGTTCCCCTTAAGGCTTCCCAAATAAATTTTGCTATCTCTGGAAACATTTACCCGAAACTCCATTACTCTCAAGAAATTTCTTATCTTTCCTTTTGACCTCAAACTGAATTTAATAACTGACTACAACCGAGCTACGAAAAGGATGGGATCATATTGAAATCATGGGCACATGATGATGGAGAAAGTGAAATTTCTGGAAAATAGCACCCTGCACTTGGAAAGTGCTTCCTAGCATGAGTTCTAAGAACTAAGTTGTACTTGAGCATACAAGCAAGATAAATCTAATAGGAATGCAAGCTCCATAAGCGCAGGGACCTTTGGCTGCTGTATTAAATGAGGCATCTATCCCAAGCGCCCAGTGCCCTATCTGGCACAGAATAGGCATTCAAAAACTATTTCTTGAATGAATGGATAGTAAAATGACCTTCCAAGAAGAGAAAAGGTAAAATGTAATGAAGCAAGTAGCTATCATGATACACGGCAAGCACTCGATAGGCAGGTATTCGATTAATTAGTTTTCTAGGACTGTGTAGACACAAAATTATATCCTATGGATTTTTTTTGGGGGGAGGGGAAAGCGTTGCCTTTTTTTACAGCCTTATTGGATATGTGTATGTTTCACATATCATAAAATTCAGATATTTATAAAGTATATAGTTTTGTGGTTTTTTAGTGTATTCAGAGTTGTACAATCATCATCGCGATCTAATTTTAGAACATATTCAACATTCCCAAAAGAAACCCCATACCCATCTGCAGTAACTCCACATTCTCACTACCCCCCTGCCTTCAGCCGTAGGGAACCACTAACCTACGTTCTGTCTCTTTATGGATTTGCCTGTTCTGGACATTTCATATTAATGGAATCAAACAATATGTGGTCTTTTTTGTTTGGCTTATTCACTTAGCATAATGTTTTCAAGATTCCCCCGTGTTGTAGCCTGTGTCAGTACTTCATTCCTTTTTATGCCAAATAACATTCCATTTTAGAGATATACCACATTGTGTTTATCCATTCTTTAGTAGATGGACCTTTGAGTTATTTCTATTTTTTGGTTACTATAAATACTATTGCTATGAACATTCATGTATAAACTTTTGTGTGCACATATGTATTCATTCTTCTTGAGTCTAGGAGTGGAATTATTGGGTCACATGTCAATTCTATGCTTAACTTTTTGAGGAGCTTCCAAACTGTTTTCCAAAGTGGCTGCACCATTTTATATTCCAGCAAGTATATTAAGCTTCCAATTTCTCCACATCCCTGTCAACACTTGAAATTGTCTTTTTAAAAAAATTCGTCCTAATGGATATGAAGTGTTATCTCATTGTGGTTTTGATTTGCATTTCCCTGATGGTTAGAGACATTGAGCATCTTTTCATGTACTTAATGACCATTTGTACATCTACTTTGGAGATACAACTATCCAGATCCTTTGTTTATTTTGTAATTGTATCATTTGTCTTCTAATTATTGAATTGTATGGCTTCTTTATATATTCATCAAGTCTATTATTATCAGATGTGTGATTTGCACATACTTTCTCCCATTCTGTGGGTTGTCTTTTCATTTTCTTGTTGGTGCCCTTTGAAACACAAAAGCTTTTATCTTGGTAATGTCCAATTTCTCTATTTTTCTATTGTCAGTCATGGTTTTGGTGTCATAGCTAAGAAACCTCATCCGAGGTCATGAAGAGCTATGCCTGTTTTCCTCTAGAAGTTCTCTCTCTTACAGTTAGGTCTATGAGCCATTCTGAGTTACGTTTCAGTGTGATGTGAAGTAGGAGTCCAACTTTATTCTTTTACTTTGGATATCCAGTTGTCTAAACACCATTTATTGAAAAGACTATTCTTTCCTCCATTGAAGTATCTTAGCACCTCTGTCAAAAATCAATTGACCACATTGTGCGGTCCTCAGGTTTTGATGTTGCTAACCTATACTGTGCTTACAGCTATTCTGCTTCTGACTAAATCTGATGAGACCCCACTAGTAATCCTAGAGTAGGTGTCATCAAATGTGGAGTAGTTGTTCTACTCATAGGACGGTATTAGGGAAGTCAAGGAATATTCACATTTCTAAGTTTCCCATTTTGTAAAATGAGGTGACTAACAACTGCTCTTTTAGCCACGTAGATTATTGTGGTAAATACATGGAATAATATGTGAGGAAATATCTAACATTATGAAGCCAGGGACAAATCTGAGGTAGTACTGTCTGCATTGAGAAGTAGTTTCGTTAATAGACTGATTTGGGTTCTTCCATGGTAGGAAAAGTATCCCAGTTGCTATGGTAATATGCGTTCAAGTTAATCCAAATTCTGACTATTCAATATTTACAATGGATAGATTTGTTTTACAAAAAAAAGTGGACTGAGATCTACTTTGTGGAGCCAAATATGTTTTGAGAACGTTCATATCACAATCAACATCACCCCAAATTATAAATTCCCAGAAATTTGGAAACATGATCTGTTAATTTCAGGCCAACTATTTTCCTTAGATCTTTCAAATACAGAGTTGACTCTCCTTTGAAATCAGGAAAGTTGAATCTCTTTTTCTACTTTGATGAAGCTTCCAAATTTTTGTAATTCTAGCATTCTTATATTCCAAAAGGTACAATAAAATAAGTTGAATGCTATCCTATATTTCTAAAATTCTTTTACTACAAAGAAGTTTTCCACAGTTTTGCTGTTTTATATGTCACTTTAAAAAAAGTTAATGATTTGATTGGACTTAATTTCTTATATGGGCTATTAATTCAAATATAGCAGGGTTTATGGGTTACTTGCAGTGTGTTCAGGTGATTCTAGATGCCAGGTTTAGTTTGGAAGCTGGCAGCCCCTGGTTATGATTTTAGCTTTCATTTCTGATTCACGTGTTTTGATTCTGAAATCACTAAGGCTGAGGGAACGTGCTTTGAGTAGGGCCAATCTAAGGCTGCAAGAAACAACCCCTAAACCTACACTGACAGACCTACCCTTCCTTCCACCTTTGTGTCTTCAGTCTCCTTCTTGGTCCCTAACCTAAAAGCAAGAGTGGGATGGAGATAATTAGGAATGATGGCCAGTGCTAGGTGACTCTGTATGCCACCTCTGGATGACAGTGGAAATGGAGCACTTGTCCTTCAGGGCCCTTGACATGGCAGGACAAAAGACAGCTTGAAATTGAGCCCTTTTCCCATTCCAGGCTCCTCGCTGCTACTGTGTTTTCTCATTTCAATTATACTCCTGAGTAAATATCACTTCAGCCCCTCATGAGGAGAAACTCAGCCACGTTCCCCTCATCTCTGCTTTGGCTTCACCCATGCATGGAACACGCTTCTTCCCTATATCTGGTGGTACAGCTTCTTTTCTCATCTGGAAATGCCTCATTTTCTCCTCACCACTGTCTTCTAGTCCTCAGTACTAACTTCATCTCTTTGCAAAATACTCTAAATAAATTCTTGCAAAGTTATATCCCATTTCAATTCTTTTGGAATTTCTTTCTTCTTTCGGGAGTTACTGTCATCTTTTTAAGGCCCTAACACCTTATTGAGGCTGCAAGTGCCAGAGCCCATGTCATGGCTACTCTTAAAAAACACTTGCTGCCTTCACTTTGAAAGAGCTGATACAACCATCGATTCATTCATCTATCCACTCATGTGTTCATTGGAATAAAGAGCAACTAGGTTCCCACAGTGTAGCAGACAGCATTCCAAGTACTGACCATACAGTGGGCTCCGAGAGAGACCAAGTTCTCATGATCACAGAGTTTACATATAAGCCTAGAGGAACAGGCTGAACAACTCAAGGCATAAATAAAAATGTCAGATCATGACAAGTGATCAAGGAAATGAAAGAGGGTAATGTACCCTCTTAATGAACATGCCTGAGAGTAGGGTCCTTTTATTGGTGGTCAGACAAAAATTCTGACAAGTTTCTTGAGGGATAAAAAGGAACCAGCTAAAAGATGTGGAAAGGGTGTTTACAAGCACTCCTGACTCTGCTTTTAACAGGCTCTAGTTCCTCACAAACTATGGTCTATCCTCATCACTCACAGATTCTGTATTTGCGGATTTGCCAACCTGCTAAAATGTTTTGAAAATGAATTTGTAACCCCCAAATCAATACGGCCTTTCCACATGTACTTGCAGATATGCTCAGAGCATGGGAAAATCTGGGTCACCCTAGGAGCACCCAGCTGAGGTTAAACAAGGACGCACTCTGTCTGCTTGTTTCAGCTCTTCTATAACCAAAGGACGAAGACAATAAGTGCAAGCAGCACTGGCTCTGCGGCCAGTGGCACGGGGTTGGAGTCCCAGTTCCGTCACCTGTTAGTGGGGCGGCCTCAGGCAAGTCGCTTAACCCTTCAGAACCTCCTTTTATCTTTTACGAAATAAAGAAAATAGAATCTACCAGGATGACTTGCTTTTAGGGTTGGGGATTGAATGGGAAGGGAAATTACGTAACTAAGACACAGAAGATCAGTCTTGCTCAGTAGGGAATGGCTGGCTAACCCACCCTCTCCTATTCCTAGGGTCATTTTGCTGCTTTTTTTTTGACAGACCAACTTTCTCTTCCTGTTACAGCCTAATGAAAGAGAAATTAGAAAGTTGGATAATTTAGTGAGTGTAGAAGGTCAACACTCATGTCTTGCCCTCCTAACCCTGAGATCTAATTCAGCACCGAGGGCCACTGGGCCGCATTGACACTCATCTCAGATCCCAACGATCAGTTGCAGTCCTGTGTAAGTTGCCACTTGGTGTACAGTGTATCTGCCTTTCCTAGAAATCCAGTTACACGTACTCATTCCCCAGATTAGTTAATAACATAAATGGCTTGGCTGTTTTCTCCAGAGCGCTTGGTTAGCAATGCCCAGGAAAAAGTCCCACTGCTAAGTTTTATGGTATAATAGCGTTACAGTATTTCACAGAAGGGGTGAGGTGAAGCAGACAATTTATTATTTTGTTCTTGTCATATATGTACAAACATTAAAGGGATTTAATTGCATACACACACTAAAAAGTGGACTATGTGTCTGTGAAATGTTCTTTAGCAGTCTGTAAACAGTTTCTAAGTATTTCTAAAATCTTGCTCTTTTCATTTGACTTGTATTCAACTGCAAAGCGAGATGTTCCATGCAGAGTATAAACATCATTAGACTTGAGTCATGTGTGGCCCTAATGTCTTTAGAAACATTTTATGGAACTCTTAGAAGGAATCATCAATGGGGAAAAAATATCTGGCAGGTTCTCACAGTGAAACTGAGCTTATTAATAAGCATTTTAGAAATCCTCATTTTCTTATTTCACAACGCTTTGTTAAAATGAAGTAGCCATCCCTAGAGTTTCAGAATAAAACCTTTTCATTCCTTTTGTGAAAAGGATACAGTGACTTGACAGGTCACTTCCTATTCATATACAGATGAAAACACTGAAGTGAGCATAGGAGAAGATAACCCCGAAGTGTTGGAGAAAGGAAATGTTATTTTAGGGTGTTGACGAAAGAGGGGTGCTGGCATTGCACAATTCCAGAGGCCACCATTCACTATGAATTCCATGAGAATGGTGCCCCTGGACCTGTGCCATCCAGGAGAGGCCTCTACCACACTGGCCCACCATTACTGCGCTCTTGAAGTTGTACTGTCAGACTGCAAACCCTTTGGTTTAAGACCCTAAACCTTGCTAGCCCTTGAAATCATTACTAACACTGGGGTTTTGGAATGATGTGTACTTTACAAATTTGCCTAAAATTGGTCCTCACGGCAAAAAGCAAAGCTGTACCATGATTCAAATTAAGGCAACCTTGAGAAAGGTAAAAACTCTTTTTTTGTCTGATGCTATGTTGCTGCTGTTGTTATTGCTTAAATTCAACAGCACTTTATTAATAAGAATGTATAATTTTCAGTCTGCATACAATTATAAAGGGATTTGTGTTATTATATTTTAATAACACTATTATTTCATATTGTTATATGTTATAATGTCCACAACAATCCCATCTCACTCAAAAAGAAAAACATTGGACGACTTAATTCCAACTTGCCTGGGGCTGGAGCAACTGAAACACAGCTGAGCTATGGATAAGCTGGACATTTGGTCAGGAAGATGAGGGCGCAGGGAAAACCTGCATGCGAGGGAACCCTATGCCCTGCCTTGGACTGCTGACCAGGTGCGAAGAGAAATATGAGGATCTGACGGGTTTTATTGCCAAAGGCAGCTGTGATGAACATTCCAGACCCTGAGGCAGAAGTTAGAGCTGCCAGAAGGAACAATGAAAGGGACTCTAATACTTGAGTTTGTATATAAAACTGAGCCAAGCAGAACTGAGTAAGAGCAGAGCGTATTACTGTGATTCATCTAATATGTTTATATGTAATCTTCACCCTGAAACTCTCTCACACCAAAGTCAGATATTTGTGGACCTAGTTCAAGTAGATGAGAAAGTGAAGAATGGCCAAGTTTCCAGGGTCCCTGTCTGTGGAGGAGAAGCCGAAGTACAGAACAATGTTTTTGAATATTTACTATGTTGATTTAGTATTGAACATTTTTGACTTAAAGCTTTTTAAATCCCATGAATGGCATCTCAGGAAAATAAAACGCGGAATGCTCTCCTAAAGCGCTTTTGGTGAGAAGTAACTGTAGTAACGGTACGGACAGATGCTACGTGTAATTCAGCCTTTATCACACAGTGATAAAGTGTGATATGGTGAAAAACGATTTGACCCAGAGGACACCCAGTCTACATATCGATTAACTATCCAGACGGGCTTTTGTTATATTTCTGCTATGAGATCAAAAAACAGTTCTCAAGAACCTCACGATAAATCCTCTTTTCTTGAGATTCCTGAGATTGTGAAGTTTGAATGTTAGATAAGGAAGCGAGATGCTATTAAAAATGGCAACACACGGTGGTGAGCTGGGCAATAAAAGTCTTGTTATAAATGAAACACAACTGTAACAATACGATAAAAGTCTCCAACAAGAACGCCACTGCTAATACCTAAAACTTTGAAGCTTGGTGGACCATATGGTCTCTGTTGTAACCACTCCATGCTACTGTTGTAATAAGAAAGCAGCCATTGACATTATGTAATTAAATGGGTGTGGCTGTGTTCCAATAAAGCTGTGTTTACAAAAACAGGTGAGTCAGATTTGGCTCTAGGGTCATAATTTACCCACCTCTAGCACAGAGGAAAAGATCATGGACTTTGCAATCAAAAAGCAGCAGGTGTGAAAAACATGTTACATTCCTGTCAGAATGTTTCCTCATTTGCATACTTCCCATGAAAATATCTGTAAACTATCTGGCACATAGTAGGTACTTGATAAATATTAGTTTTCTTCCTTCAAGGCATGAAGACTTGTAATTACTGAATTCATAGGATTTCAGTCTGAAAATGAAAATATACTTGCAGTATGGTTTTTACTTTCCCTGTGGTGTCCTGCTGACTTCTGTGACAGTTGTAATAAATGCTGCTCTCCCCGGGATGTTTTTCTCAGAGTACACTCAACTGAGTTCAATCTTACATTCTTGGCATTAATGCCCCGGACTTTTCTTTTCGTGTTTAATGGTAACTCTGTTTAAAGCAGTTCCAAAAAGCAACAGCAGAATGGAAGGTGTTGCTCATAATTCATTTAAAAGCAATAAACTCCTCCCTTCCTTTCTCTTATTAATTACACACTTTATAAAACAAATGCTCCACACCCTTCCGTTTGGGTTGGGCACACACACAAAAATTAACCTGTCATGGGCACTTGTCTCTGTCATGGGCACTTGTCTCTATCAAGTCTTTTTCATAAAGTTTCTGAAAAGTGATACTTTGGATCAAGTAATTTTCAACAAATATATCTGGCAAAAATTTGCCTTTAGACATTGTGGTGAGAAGTTAAAAAATAACTTACAGAAGAGGAGGGAGGTGATGTGTTTCAGGGAAGGGAAGTCATTTCTAGTGGAAAGAGGAAGCTTTTATCCTATGACCTTCCATGAGTCATTTTCAATCTTACATACCATTTCTCATTAAGTGACATTCTTTTCAGTTGTTTGCCATGATTCCTGAATAGAGAGGTACTGGAAAAATACAAAGTTGGCCACCT
Organism: Rhinolophus sinicus; assembly: GCF_036562045.2. Lineage (NCBI taxonomy): Eukaryota > Metazoa > Chordata > Mammalia > Chiroptera > Rhinolophidae > Rhinolophus > Rhinolophus sinicus. The sequence goes on from NC_133768.1 coordinate 7,732,667, forward strand.
ATGCAGGCTTGAGTTACTCAAGTATAGATGCCATTTGCTCCCCTGCAAAGTTATGAAAAATGAGGACTGGATCCCTGCTCTTTGGTATTTTTACAGTGTGTGAAATATACTTGATTGATAAGACTCGCACTTGGAAGTATAACTGGAAAATGTCAAGCTCTCTTCTGTCTTTCTGATGCATCCACAAGTGACATCTATGAAATCTCTTGCTTGGTTGGCGTCACTCTAGGATACCAACAGAAGCCGGTAGACTGAGTTTTAACTATCTTTGATGCCCAGTGTTTAATATTCACATTCATTCAAGTACAGTGAAAGAGAGAAGAGTTTAGGGAAGTTAAACACGTGAGCCATGCTCACGCTGGGGGAAGGGGGTTTGTGCTTTCATTCCATTTCAGAGGAGGTCTGCGGATTCTGTTCTCGAAGCAGGGCATGAGACTAGGATGGAAGTACAAGTGGTTGCCAGGAAACACTAGTAGTGGGGTGGGGAAGTGAGATAAGGAAAGGTATGAAGCCAGTGAAGTGTGCCTTACCAAGACCACTGTGGGCAACTGGAGATAAATCCCAATGAGTAACTTTGGTAAATGGTGCAGAACACTCCAGCTGTAATATCTCCCATCAGTGGCTGGTTGGAGGCTGTTGGCGGTGGATGGGCATTAACTCTCCTCTGGAATTAACTGCGGCAGGCAGAAAAAGCCCCCAGGCAGAGTCATAGCCTGCTTGCTGCTGGGAGCTCTCAGGCCAGGGACGTACTGACTAGTGAGTGCACTGACAGTTACAGACAGGCACTTACCTTAGAGAGGACGACAATCTGGATATTTTTTAAGGGCTCTAGTAGAGGTCAGAGGGCACGGGGGTCACATCCGGCCAATGTGTTCTATAGCTCCAACGACTTACGACTAATTGCACAGCTGAACAGAGTTTGCATCTGACAGTGCGTTCTATCCTAACCTTGGTCACTCCTGATGGGGCCACAATCTACCCACAAACGTTCATTTGCAACTGACCACAAATGCGTCTAAATCTGAGCAATGGCAGGCAAAGTTGCCTGGAAAAGAAAACACATAAAGTCTAGGGAGTCTGACTAAAACATATACATTTCTTTATCTTACCGCTTTTCCATCACTTCAACTCATTGTGAAATTATTGTCTTTCTAAAACGATGGCCTTATAGATTTAAGCCTCAATATGTACAGTTTCTGCAGTAAAACTGAATTTAAAAAAACCCTTGAGTTCGGGATTATTCCATTATCTGAAAGGTCAACTATATTTCTCTGTACTAACCTGACAGATGTTGCCTTCTCACCTTTCTTCCTGGGAAACAGAATGCTCTCTTTACGACTGTCAGGATCAGGGGGTGGCAGGGAGCCGGCATCCTGCCAGGTAATGGAAACACTGCTTGCTTTAATTTTATTACCAAGAACAAAGGCTTCTTATTGTTTAATAGAACCTCTAACGGCTGGCCTCGTGGGCATAGTTCTAATTTTTTGGAGACCACAAACAAGAGGAATTCTTTAAGACCATTTCATGGAAAACAGAAGGGGGAAAAAATCCTTTATTCCGCAAAAATTAAAGCAAACCTTTGTTTAAGTAGCCGGGCCTGACTCCAGGTGAGCACTGGTATGTCTTCTTTACATGGGCATTTGTTGGCATTGTTTACCCAGGCACCCGTTCTTTCCTTAAGATTAGCTTGAGGCTATGTCAGACATGGGAAAGAAAGCACCTTCCTTTAGGACATCATCCGTTTGGCATCATTATTTTCGTAGCCCATGCTAAATGAAGAAACATTTTGCACCCAAAAGAAACAAGCCAACACTCTCCCCTTGCAAACCCTATTTATAAAACTGGGAACCACACAAATCTTAATTCCGTGCTTATTATGACTCTGCCAGAAAACTAAATTTCTGATGCAGTCCCTGCTTGTCAGTGTCAAGGTGGACTCCCTTCTCCACTCAAAGTACAGGTAGCTAAAGCTACTGGGTTCCAGAGCTCTTTGCAAAAGTCTTAGTAGCTATGGAATGAAAGTGAAAGGAAATGAGGATGCTCTTATTTCTTTATGAAGGAGGAGGATGTGTCATGCAGGGTGTCATGTGGGGTTTGCTGGTCCTGCTCCCCGCATAAGAACGCAGGATATGGTGAGGCCAAAAAGGAACACCCACGGAGCCATAGACAGGGGAGTCATATCACTATATTCTCACTGGCGGCTGGGCGAGAAACACGAAGTAGGATCCACATGATACACAATCCACCGTCCACTTCTCTGCCTGCCAACCAACAAACCAACCAATGGTGTCACGGCAGTTATATCAGTGGCCAATTGGCTCACTGGTAACAGCTGATGGCCAACTAGTCACAGCTGATGACCATTTACTACCCGAGCCAGCACCTTTCCACATGAGGCCGAGGGCCTGGAAATTGCTCTCTGGGACTCTGTCCCCACCGGATGTTACTGGTGTACTGGTGACAAAACTGGAAGCAATCCTAGAGACTTGTTGAGTGCCCACAATATGCAAAGCAGCACACTAGGGCCTGTGATAGAAATGGGACTTCGCCCTCTTGAGTAAATGACTTGACTAGAGAACAATTAACAAACATGCATGCCAAGTGCACGCATAATTAACTGCTAAACCATAGACTGCAGAAGTTCTAGACCTATGTGGTCCAACATGGCAGCCACAAGCCACTTGGGGATTAAACAGTTTTTTTAAATTATAGTTTGCATACAATATTATATTAGTTTCAGGTGTGCAACATCATGATTTGACATTTATATAACTTATGATGTGGTCACCACACTAAGTCCAGTAGCCATTTGTCATGGTGGAAAGTTATTATAATATCATTGACTATATCTCCATGGGGTGTGTGTGTGTGTGTGTGTGTGTGTGCCCAATGGAATATTACTCAGCGATAAAAAAGAATGAAATCTTGCCATTTGTGACAACATGGATGGTCCCAGAGGGTATTATGCTAAGTGAAATAAGTTAGAAAAAGACAAATACTATATAATTTCACTTATATGTAGAATCTAAAAAACAAACAAAAAAACCCCAAATGAACAAATAAGACAAAAGAAAAACAAACTCATAGAAACAGAACAAATTGATAGTCACCAGAGGGGAGGGGGTAGGAGTGGGTGAAAATGGTGAAGGGAAATAATTGGTACAAATTTCCAGTTATAAAATAAATAAACCACTTGTGGATTTTGAGCACTTGAAATGTGGCTAATCTGAATTGAGATGTGCTGTATGAAATGCATGCATTAGTCATTTTTGTATTGATTACATGTTGAAATTATAATGTTCTGAATGTATTGGGTCAAAAAATGTAGTAGTATAATTAATTTTACTTATTTGTTTTACTTTTTTAAAATGTGGTTACTTGGAAATTTTAAATTAGATATACGGTTTCCATTATTTTTTCATTAGACAGTGTGGTTCCAGAGGGTTTCAGAAATGGGGCAATTGGTGTGTGTGAGTAGCTGGGGAAGGTTTGCTGACAAATATGGAAGTAGGACTGGTGTTTTTTTTTTTTTTTGAGATCAGAGGAAGCAAGAAGGGAGTTGGGAAACCCAAGGGTGAGGAAGGTGAGAAAGGCACCAGAGCAGAGGAAAAAGAGAGCATGTCTATAGGACATCAGAGAATTACAACAATATGCAGGGTGTAGTGGGCATGTATCTTGAATTGGTCACCTGGGAGTGGAGACAGAAACATCAGAGCCAGTTATATCTTACTGTCTCTTGCGAAAAGCCCTGTTGGGGTCAACTGCAGAGAGCAGGCTATGGCTGATCTCACATAGAGCCCAGCTAAGGCAAAAAGGTGAATTGGGAGGCTTAACTTTGGAGGGGGGTAGTCTTTCCTTGACCTCACCTTCTTCTCATTGACTCCTTTTGTATCTTTGACCGAGTGGGCCTGCACCATCTCTCTTTGAAGCTATCCATGTTTACTTGCTCTCCTAGGGTTTTCTCCTAAAATTGTGGTGGTGGCACTGGTGAAAGTTACGAGGGCGGTGGGAGAGGGGATGGGAGGGAAGTTGGAGACCACTGTCACTGTACAAGATGGGTGTTGCCAAAAGGACAGTGAAAAGCGAATCTCGCCTGGTCTAGAAGAGAAAAGACTGTAGAATTAAGATATAAGTTGTTGATTTTGAGTGAGAGAGAGAGAGAGAGAGAGAGAGAGAGAGAGAGAGAGAGAGAGAGAATGTGTGTTTGGGGATCAAGAGAGTCTGCTATTGAAGCTGTCACCCTATAAGCTATCTTCAGACCTAGGTTGACTAGCCATCCTACACGTGTGGAAGCATTTAAAAATGGTTTCCCCAACTTGATTCAAAGTGTCTATTTGGTCATTTTTTCTTTTGTAAAGCAGAAGGGATAGAAAGGGTATCCCAGAGAATCAAAACGAAAAAAATAGGTTTACAATGAAGGGATGAGAAAGACCCACTGTGACCTCCCTTGAGGGCTTAGCAGTGACCCAATGGACAGCTCTCTCATCCTGACTTCCCTCGGTCAACCCCATCCTCTAAGCCCTCATCCAGTGACAGCACATTCATTCTGGGTGGAGCTCCCTGTGTGTATCACCCATCTGCAACTGCCTCCAGGGACCTGTGGCTGCTGAGATGTGCCATCACAGAAACCCTATCCTGTGTACAGTCTTCTCAAGGGGGGGTCCTTTCTGTCCTTCAGGATAAGAATTTATCTGACATGTTGATCCAAGGAAATGTGCTAGTGACAGAGGGAGGAAAGAAAGAGGCAGTTGGTCTCTCTGCCTCATCAATAGCCATATGCTGTGTGCTCAACACAGGAGATACTCGAGAAAGATACTGTCCTGCTTTTCAAGGAGTCCAACCAACAAGGAGAAGGAATAGACATGCAGTTAAAGACCATGAGGATTTTTGCCCAAGGACTGTATATCAACAAATCAGTATGTAATTTTCCTTAAGCTTTTAAGTTAAAATTATGAATCTCATTAATCTACTCATAAATCCAAGAAATTTTATAAAACCAAGAATAATCACTCTCAGGGGTCCTTGAATCAATGTTTGATTAACTCAAGTTGAACAGACTCAACTCTATTAAACAATCAGTTCCATTAGTTGGTTAAGTTCCTGTACTGATTTTTTATGTAGGTAAAATTTACATACAAAGGAATGCATAAATCTTAAGGGACAATTCAATAGATTTTGATAACCCACATAACCAACAGCTTAATTTTCAGCTTAATCTTCAGTTTAACCAAGATATAAAGTATTTCCATCACCCGAGAAAGTACCCTTGAGCCCGTCTTCCAGTCAATTCTCACCCCCATGGGTAATCATTATTCAGATTTTTATCACCAAATTCTTGTAATATTTTAAATTGCATTTACAAACGTAACATATTCAATTTACTTTGTAAGTACTTTAAATGCCTAATGGGATAAAAACAAAACCCTAACAAGGTAAACCTTCCCAAGTCCTTAAGTATTATAGCTCTTAGAAATCTAATAAATTAAATTTACAAATGTAGTGAAGCTCAAGTTCTCTTGAACATTACTATTTTGGTTTGAAACAATTTTATGCTTACAACTTAAAATCACAGAGCTAAATAAATTACTTGTTTCAGATTGGAATCTCAAAGCTAACCGGTCAAATGTCTGTAATATGTCATATTCCTTTAAATGCTACACATCCTTAAAATACAAACATGTCTTAGTCCTAAATTGTAACACAAAATATTGACTCTATGGCTATTATTTAGGTCTTTATCTTTATACATAATGCTCAAACTTCTTGGGGAGGAGGAAAAAAAGAACTTCATTTGCTAAAGGAATGAAACTGATCACCTCACAGAAGTTGAGGTTACCAGGTCAAGGATTAATGGCCAAAGATTTGAGAATAATCCACGAGACCTGAAGGCTTATTGGTTCAACTGGTACCACAGATCTGGGCTCTGTTATGATTGGTTGGACAGGATTTCCAGTTCCCCAGCACATGGGATTGTTTCCTGCCATGAGAGTGTCCCTAGGAATCTAACTTTTTAATCATCTCTTTCAACTCTATCACCCGATTTGAGCAGCTGATGCTCAGTAACCACTCCAGTTGGTTTACTACTTGATTGCATTCAATCCATTTCTTGACTGGCTCATTCCTGTTCTGTTGGGCTTCTAGTCACATTCCTATGATCATCTGAATGACATTTACCTCAATAGGCTATTCGGGTAATTAAATCAGGAAGTGATAGTAGGAGCTCGGTCATTGTTTTTTGTGTACTTTTACGTAAGTCCTACCACCTTTGCTTTCTCTACACGATAGGCTATACCTTGTTGTGGACCTGTAATCACTTGACACAGTAATCATCTCCTAACATCTGCAGGGATGGGTGAGCGAGGCACCATCTTCCCAACTTGTTTAAATAGATGGAAGCCTTCCTTGAACTTGATCATAGCCCAATAAGGAGCTTGCCTAGTCAGAGAATTAGGCTTCTATGATAGTTTTCATCACCTCATATATATGAACTTGATGCTATATCTAGTGAAAATACTTAAAAGCATAGTAAAAGCTCTATCATAAATTCCTAGGCTGGGAAGTTACCTCACATGGTTGTAAAAATCTTTATTTGTGCTGCTCCTCAGTGAAAGCCCTTTACATTCAGTGGTAGCCTCGGGCTTTTTAAATAGCTGAATTTAAAATTTCATCTTTCTGTTCCAAACAAAAATAACCAGTGCTACAATTGTGCTCTTGTTAACGAACATTTTATATGCATGACTCAATTATTTTGCTGGGGAATTTCAAAATTAGAACAAAGCTCTTCAGTTTTCCCTATAACATTCAGCAATTAAAAAGAGAAATCAGTTGGGGCAGCCCGATGGCTCAGTTGGTTGGACTGCGGGCTCTGAACAGGGTTGCCAGTTTGATTCCCCCATGGGCCACTGAGCTGCGCCCTCCACAACTAGACTGAAGACAATGAGCTGCTGCTGAGCTTCCGGAGGGGCGGCCGGATGGCTCAGTTGGTTAGCGTGAGCTCTCAACAACAAGGTTGCTGGTTCAATTCCTGCATGGGATGGTGGGCTGCGCCCCCTGCAATTAAAGGTTTGAAAACAGTGACTGGACTTGGAATTGAGCTGCGCCCTCCACTACTAGACTGAAGGACAATGACTTGGAGCTGATGGGCCCTGGAGAAACATACTGTTCCCCAATATTCCCCAATAAAAATTTTTTTAAAAAAGGAGAAGTCAATCAAATGAAGGTAAAAGATGATGTGGCTCCTTTCTCTCAGAATCTGTAACAAAGATAATTTCAGCTCTATTTCCACTACAAGCAATTTTATATTCGTTTATTGAGAACAATAATTTAAACTAGGTATTAAGAAACAAAAGAGGTCGGTTCACTAACAAAATGATGGATCATGCTAGTCTCTGAATGGCAAGCATAAGAGCAATAATGAGATCCAAGCTTCTATCTGACAGTCACCTTCTCATCTGGGATCGTTCCTCTTGCCCCTCTGACTTTCTCACCTGGATCTATCCAACTACCACCATCTCATGTGAAAGCCAAGTTAGAACTATGTACGATCGTCATTTAAAAAATTTGTTACAACACATTGTTATTGTTTATATCATGCCAGAAAAATTTCTGCTGCTCCAGCCAAGCATCTAAATGTTTCTAGGCAAGGAGGCTGTGTGTAGAATAGTGTAAGGGAGATGTGATGAAGAATTCCTGGGGAGATTATTATGGGGAGAAACCACATTAAAAGATACATCAGTAAAACCCTGTTTTCTCTCTTTATCCCTACTGCTCATCCACTGGGCCCCCGATTAAGGCCAATTATTTCCCATCTAAGTATTATTAGCCTTAGAAATCTGCATTACTAAATTCAAATATGTCAGAGGGACGGTCTTCACAGATATGTACATACAATCATACTCCAATACGGGCCTCCAGGGAGGATTCTGAATATAATATAATAGTTCCTCCCATCCAAACTGGACAGATTAGCAGATAATGAAGGGTTTGGACCATGTTTAAAAAAATGTTTCAAAGCTGAAACATGAAAATGTTATTCCGAAAGTAATATCAAACTAACTAAGCCGCCTTATACTCATTCATTCATAAAATGAATCTCTTATTCTAAAATACTGGAAGATTTTCTACTGATGTCGTCTCATTATTCCTCATGAACATACCTAAGAAGGTAACAGGATCCAATGCCCTTTGTGAATCAGTTGTTTTTAAAGGCAAGAGCATCAAATCTAAGGGGAAATATTCAAGTGTGTGTTACAGACGACTTCCATAAACAGGTCAATTTAATCTCCACCGAGAAAAACTAAATTTGTTCCGTGAGTTGTCAGTTTTAGCAAACTTGGAGTAAACTGGATATATAGTCATTATACATAGGCAGGAGTCAAAACATGAATCTTCTCCAGAGAAGATGAACTCCTGTGCAGCCCGAGAGTTCCTTTTCTGCTGTCCTGGGAATCCTAGGATCAGCCTTTAGCACAGCGGCTCATCATCATCCAGTCTCTGAATGCCACCATATTTGCACTACCACATTACCATCCTTCCAGAGCCATTTACACAGACAACCGTGGATGACTGTGGGTTGCCTGATGTCCTTTAATGAAGCCCAGAATCTGACTCTAATTATACCGTGAGAGCTTTCTCACAAGGTCTCAAATGGGTGGGAGTCTAACCCTTATCTACAAGTGACAACGAATTACTACTTTGGACATTCAAGTTGGCCCCTAGCAAGATACACATCATCCAAGATCAGACACCTGTTCAGAAGGTGTTTGGATGTTGGTCTCCATCCAGTGGCTCCAGATGAAGCAATTGCCAAGGTTTCCATAGAGAAAGCATACTTTGACATAAAACTGCATAACAAAATTAACTTAAACATTAAAGTACATCTCCCTTTCTAACCCAGCAATCTTTTCCTTATTTCAAAGTTGACAACTGAATGCCTTTAGAGATTGGTGAATGACTGAAAATGTTTTTTAGAGGCCCCATCTGTTTTCCTAAATCAATTTTTACCATTTCTTCCAAGCTACCATAACACATCACCCACTTCCCTCATAATTTACAGAGCCCAACATCTGAGCAAAAATTGAATTAAATGGCACTTAATTTACCCACAAGAGGTTTGTCCCTCCACAAGTCACCTAGCATTGGAAAAACTCAGAGAAAGCCAGTAAGACAGCAAACTTTCCATTAAAAGAAAAGAAAAAGAAATAGTTTAAAAACAGTGTGAAAAACAATAGCAAATGAATTTTTTTAAAAAGTGATTACAAACAAGGCAAGATAAGCCAAAGGGGCTGATGCCAGGACTTCCATGGGGTGCTGGCTTAGAGGGTACCCTTCTAGGATGAGCTTGGGCAAGGACGGTGAGGTCAGCTGAGCTCTTATTTTCTGCAAACTGCTATGGCAATCAGTCACCCTTTTGTAGTTTTTCTTTCCCATCTCACTGTGGATTTAGTCACTTGGTCACTGGTAACTGCCCAAATAAACATGTACTGTGTGTCCAGGTGTTGTTCTCAGAATGTATAATTTTATTCATATCAGTGATTCTAAGTATTTGCTTATCTAATAAACTAGGTCCTCTGATTTTTGAAAGAAAAGGAGGACGAGATGATGAAGAGAAATAGTCCATATCTGATGTAGAAATGCTAAGTTCTGCCGCTGATTTTGATCACTTCTCAGAGGCTTGTCCTATACCTCATGTATAACTAACTCCAAACTCATCCCAAGGGAATTTTCTACTGTCTTCTTCTCCTGGAGAAAACAAAACCCAGTGACTAAAAACCCACGAGGTTTTAGATTCCCAGCCACCAAATTACACCAACATTTCTTGGGATATTGCTTTCAATGCCTCTACCTCCTGAGTCCTAAACTACCTTTATACTCTCCATAGTCTAGTTTTAAAAAGATTTGGTAGTTAACCTCCAAAAGCCATTTCATTTGCTTGCCCTCATTTTAAAAACAAGTTATGAAAACAATGGGGGTGGGGGAGACCTTGAAACTCTTTTCATTCTAAAGAAAAGCAGAAGTGAATCCCAGGAAGGAGGTGTGGACTTAGAAGGATGTGACATTTCCTCAGAACTGCGTGGGAACTCATTGCTTTCATTCACAACAATTGAGAGTTGCCTCTGTGCTTTGAGTTTTTTAGCTTCAGCTGGCATTGGGGATTATTTTCCCCAGGAATGCTCAGACCAGAATACAAGGGTACCTTCAGGAAGAGGAAAAGGAAGAAATACAGTCTAGGAACATAGGATGTGAACCAGGAAATTCTTTTCCACTGCACAGATTTAAAAGACTATCATGCTGATTGGTGCATATCAAATTCCACTACCGTTTTGGAGTTTACTAGTGCTGCGACGTTTTCCCTTGGACATGTGATCATTTTGTACTAAGACATCCATATTATTTTCCCAATAGCCAAAAATACCATTTCCTGAAAACACTTAGGGATGCCAATTGTAACTGTGAAAATTACACAGGCCTTTGTTTTCCCTGAACCCTCACTAAACCGTCAAGACCAAATCAAGTTCAAACTCAGATGCAATACCAGGGGTGCCAAAAAAATGTATACATGTGACTTGTATTCATCTTTTGTTATCGGTATCCATTGAGTATTACAATTTTAATACAGTTTTTTGCCATTCTCTGTATTAAAGTCCATCCAGCTCTCATCTCTCCAAGGCCAGTTTCTACTTATCCCCCCTCACATACCTTCTGTTTCTATAGAATGACCTCCTCGCTTTGTGTCCACACATTCTTCATTTTTCTATCTCCATGCCTTGGTCTACCCTGTAAGCAGTGCCTCTCTCACCCCTGCATATGCCCAAATGTTACCGACCCTTGAAGGGTGAGCTGGCACCATCGCCCCCAGAGCCCAGCTGGAAGAAATGTCTCACTTCTCTGAGATTCCAAAGTATATAATCTACTCCTTCCTGACGGCAATTAGTTTTATATTTTGGATGTATCATAGTTGTTCTTTTGTCTTAGTCAAGATAATAAGCTCCCTGTGGGCAGGGTCCTTGGCACCTAGCACAGAGCAGTACACACACACACACACACACACACACACACACACACACACACACACACACAGTGGATGCTCTCTACACACTAATGGAATGAACAAACTAGCGTGACACTTTAACAAACCAAAGTAACAGACCACAGGCAAAAATTTACACCCTCACCCAGAAATATCTGTTTAGTGAGCACAGCTCATAGATCAACAGTGCCCAGAATGGGAAGAGCAGAGTCGTGTTAAGCTAAATTATCTAAAACTTGGAAATTGGGGAAAAACAAGGCTGTGAACCCTTTTTGTATCATTTCAGAGCATGCCCCATCATGCCAGCCTAAGCAAGTGTCATCTGACTCTCCGGGCTGGGATGTAACAGTTTGACTTTCTAGTCACTATTGATTGGGGCTTAGTTTCTGCGAAGGTAAACGCTAGCTTCCAGAACTCTGATGATATGCAACTTATTTTGTCCAAAGGTTATGACTTTATTGCCCTTCAGGTCACTAACTAGTTTTGAATCTAACTTAGCTCTCTTATTCTACAGTAGCATTCTTTTCCCCCTACTAACCCCCTCCCCCAATGTTTGTATGTATCAGTTTCTGATCTGTTCCTTTAAGCCAGCTTTATCATCTTGCTGGTTCCTTTACAATGAGTTCAATAAATCTTCAATGTAGACTCATTTAATTATTATATGAGAATTGGGTGCTTAATTTTTTGAAAGTTACACTTTGAGAATATTAATAGTTACAAATAAGGGAACGTAAAATAGATACTGCTAGTATCATTATTTTTCTTGTTATAATTAATTTTCTGTAATTTTTATCTAGAATAAATTTCCCAAATACCAAATTTACTGACTGACAAATATTTTCCATTCCAAAGGATTTACACAGAAATGACAAAAGTGAAAGGAATGAATATCCTTTACTCCTTGTCTAAAATAACTTTTTTTCAGTTGGTATGCAATTTTATCTGGTTATATGAGTTTCAAGTGTACAATATAGTGATTTGACATTTTTATACCTTACAGTGTGGTCACCCCACTAATCCTAGTAGTCATCTGTCACCGTGCAAACTTATCATGATATTCTAATGGCATGTATGTGTCTATTTGCAAGTCTGCTACAATCAATTTTAAAAGCCTGTATCTCAACCAAATATCTAATCTTTTCAAATAAAAATGAAATCTGCTTATAAATTTCTCGAATGACACATCTATCATTGGGAATTACTGAACATTATAGAATGTAATTTTACATGTTAGGATGGCTAGCATGTTGTAAATTCAAGCCATACTAATATTGCATTAGGAGCAAGAAAGTTGCTCTGAAATCACTACAGGCCATAATGGAAACCAGACACTAATGCTTTAAGAAGTAACTAGCTGAAATTGAATGAAATAATCACCCAACCCATAAAGCATTTGTAAGATTTCCCCATAAAACACAGGTAATGGTTTTTACTAAAGAGAAATAATTCTTTCTTATTGTCCTGAACATCAAATGCCATCACATCATAAAAATAAAAGATAGCACCTGCATCATTCCATTTTGTTCATTCACTTATTCCTGTAATACATATTCACTTTACCCTACAATAATGAAAACATTATGCTTGTTCACTATTCTTTACAATGTTGTTTAATCAACAAGGCTCAAAATGTTCCCTGGAGAGATCATTGCCAAAAGCGAATCCATTCTAAGCAGTGGGTTAGAAAGATCTGGGTTCTACAACTTGCCCTTGCTGTCATTGCTGCCTGTACACTCTCGATCCCAACATATTGTCAGTTTCATGGGGACATATCTGACAACCAAGATGCATTTAACATACACCAGTAGTGGGTTGAATTGTGTCCCCCAAAAAGATATGTCCAAGGCCTACCCCCAGTATCTGTGAATATGACCTTATTTGGAAATAGGATCTTTGCAGATGTCACCAAGTTAAAGTGAGTTCATACTGGAGTAGGGTGACCCCTAATCCAATGACTGGTGTCCTGGTAGGAAGAAGATATTTGAACAAAGACACAGAGACGCACAGGGAGAAGGCCATGTTAGGAAAGAGGATAAGACTGCTGCAGCTACAAGCCAAGGAACTCCAAAAATGTTCTGAAACCACTAGAAGGTAGGAAGAGGCATGGAAAGACCCTCTCCGAGAGCCTTTAGAGGAAGCACGGCCCTACCAACACCTTGATTTCAGACTTCTGGCCTCCAGAACTACGAGAGAATCAATGTCTGTTGCTTTACACTGTCCAAGTTTGTGGTTATTTGTTACGGCAGTCAATACAGTGCCTTTTAAATCGTGCTGTTTTTGACTGTTCTTTGTAAGGATGACTAAAACCTACAATGATAAGTAAAGCTGTGTCAGGGAGGGTTGGGGTGGGAGCAGGAGGCAGGACAAAGCAGTGAGTGGGAGGAGATTCTCTGAGGTTCCAGTTCCTTCTAATTTCATCCATCTTATGTATTTAGCTTCTGCAGAAAACCTAATTTTAGAAAGATTCCCATTTTAAAAATATAAAGGCTGAAGGTATAAAAACCCGTGATCTAGCAATTTTCATATGAAACATACCACACAGAGCTACTCACCTCAACATGCTGACAAGTTTGAATGAGTTTAGCCAAAAGGGTCTCCAGTTCTGTGTTCCTCTTGATAAGGTTGGTGAGGTTACTCTCTAAGTTTTGCTGTTCAAAAAAGAGAGAAAAATATTATTCTGCATACTTTAATACTTTACTATACACAGAATTACTCATACTCAGGAAAAACTGATACATTTTTCAGAAACCTCAAGGAAATCTATGTAGTTTCAAGTATTTATAGATTTAAGCTGGACTTTGAAAAGTCACATTTAAAAGAACCTTTTAAAAATGTTCACATTTCATTCTTTTTGTTCCTGCTTCTTGCACTAACTCAGGCTTATTTAACTGAATCATTAGTTGTAAATGACTTCTGGGTCATGAACTAGGGAGAAAGGTGGTAATTCAGTTTCTATTCCTTTACCTGCGTCAGAAATGGTACTAAGATAAAGAACACATTCCTATATCAAATCAATGACTATTGGATTTTTAGAATTTACCATCTTGTGGGTAGGCTGGGGTCAAAGCCTTGGAGGAAGGTATGAATTGTCCAGCTATTGCTCACATTATACCCATGTGTAGGCGTTTATAAGAAGTCCTCATCATACATGTTTACTCACTCATAGTACATTTTACTGTACATGCTTTTATTCTTTGCTTATCAATCTATTGATACCAGATCAAATTTCTTTAAATGCTACATTTTTCATATCACTATCCTGCTTAAGAATCTAGAATTATTCCCTATTCTTTTAAAACATCAAATTTAAAGTTCCCCACAGTGACTATTAAATCTTATTTTCAACCACAATAACCCTCTATTCTGGGTACAATTCATTAAGAGTTCTCATTGCTTCTCATTCTGTGTGCTCTTCGTTTATACTATTCATTCATTTATTTATCCATTCACACGGGTATGTAATGAGCTTGCACTATATGTCAGACTCTGAGAGAGATACTGGGGAAACAGAAATAAAAACATGTACTCCCTGTCACAGGCAGTGGCTATGCAACTGGGAGAGAGATGCTGTAAACAAGAGAAGGGAAAGAGTCAGGGCTGCCTGGAGAAGGTTTCCAAGAGGACACAGCCTTTCCGCTGAGGTTGGAAGGATGGACAGGGAGTTTTTGGCGAATGAGAGCGGGAATTTCTTGGGAAGATGGAATGGAAGTGCAGGTGAGCACAGGGAAGTGTATTCCACGGGCAGGGACTAGAACAGTGTCACATTCCAAGACCAGGGAGGTGTGAGAGGACAAAGCATTAGAGCACTTCTGTGTTTAACATATAGACAATTCCACAAATACAATGAAGATGTGGAATGAAAGTACATTTCATGGAAAAGAAAATAGGTCTAGGCTTTATAATGCCATCTGAGAGAAAGGATTTGGAAAGAGTATGAGGGGGATTTTGAAAATCAACAATTTCATAAAGGTGATAATAGTTCGTTAAGCTGTGAAATTTATTTCTGAAAATAGTTACACTTTTTACTTTCCTAAATTTTAGATTTAGAAAGGTATATTCAGGAAAAGAATCACTTTTATTTCACACTTAAAATGAATATGTCAGAAGCAGACATTTCTGGTCATTCTTAAACAAGTTATGCTTATTAATCTGGTGTTTGTCCTATTAACTAATTTTTTTTTAAATTTCAATGACCACATTTTTCATTTCCAGTAGGTTCTTTACCACATCTTGTTGAATTACTTTCTGTTCCTGTTCCCAGGATGCAATTCCCTCCTTCACAGAAGCACAGATCCTGGTTTGACTCAGTGTGCCTCTCCTTCCTCCCATGAGAGTTGTCTGGCTCCAATTCCAGAGAAGGTGGGACGTACCCTTTGAGCCCAGTTTATACACCGGGAGCCCAGGCTTCCAGGTATACAGCACAGTCTGAGGCTCCTGCCATGTGCAAGATATACTCCACCATGTTCCTCCGCTCTCAGGTCCTCGGTGCCCCATCTCATCTCCACTTCTTGTGAGCGGTTCAGCTTCAGCCTCCCCTCACCATTCTGCATTTTCTTTCATTTCTGTTCTTTGGAGACTTTCCACTTAGGTTTAAGCTTGGTTATTATTCTTTAAAATCCACTTTAAAATATTTTATCTGTAATTCTCATGTGTTCCGATTTCAGAGGGAGGTTTTGTGCATATTTTAGCTGGACTGGAAGACCAATAAGAAGTCTTCAATTCTGGCTTTGAAACACTCAAAGAGTCACAAATATAAATATTTTAAAGGAGAAAAATGACCATTTCTCAGTTAAAGGATGAGACACAACAAAAAGTTGGAGAATGAACCAGACAGAGTGATTTAGGTGCAACTTAATGAGCTCATGTTTGCATCAAAGAAAAGCTTGCTTTCAAAGCTCTGAACAACAACAAAAGCCAAAAGCTTTCCTACTCTTTAGATTAAATGAATTGCAACCACTAATCACTTTATGGTCAAAGACTAGAGTAGAGAGTAATTTTGAGGCATGCCATTATTCAGTGTCCTTGATTTAGATATGACTACTTTATGGGATATTTGTCAACTTCTCTTGGTATGTTAATCTTACGGAATCCTTTTACTTTTCTTTTTGGCTGACCCCTCAGAGCAGGAAATTTCTAGGGAAATACATCATCTAACTGTTTACAGTTCAATTGTCATAGGTATGACTTTTCTAAAGCTAGTCAGTAAAAGAGAGCCAAATAAATATAGTCTAACACATTTAGATTTTACAAACATCTGCTTGCTTTCCCCTCCCTTTATTAAGTATACATCATGTATAAAATCTGTTTTTAATCAACTAATATGTAGACTAAAGCCTGTGGTTTAAACATATTGACCTATCTAGATCCTTTGGGGTTATTCAAATTTAAATAGTACAAGTGTTACTGAAGTCTGCAAAGATTACCGAGTCAGTTAGAAGTGTAATAAAGGGAAATGAAGCTGGGAGAGAGACTCTTTCCAAGAGGTACCAAAGGGACTGACAACACTTTTGAAGAGAGCCCCGGTAATGGGAAGGTAACAAAATCCAGTCCTCAATGAACCATGCATCCATAAGCTTCCACTATAGGGACTTCTGTGGAGTTTTCTAGAATTTAACTGTATCACTAACATCCTGTGTGGCGGTCCGCAGGTCCTATAGCCTCTTGATTTTGGTTGTGCTTTGTGCAAACGAGAGATAATATTTTTTGGCATAAGAGTCTTAGAACTAAATGGATATAAGTATCTACTTCCCTATGGATAGCTAAGGAATCTTACAGAGTATCCCCCGAAAAGTTTTAGTTTCCTGTTCTCACCTCAAAAACGTCACTATATTTACAACTCCTTATGGAGCTGAGCTTTGTAGAAATGCAAGGAGTCAGACATGAGTGACCACACGTGGAGTGAGGACACTGGAGCTACCATCCCAGCTGAATTCTGGACAAATGAGTCTTGGGCTCAGTTTTCCCATCCATAATGTGTGGATAATGATCAATCTACAAGTACCTATCTGTGCTATTGCTAAGATCAGGGGAGAAAATGAATATACACACCAGGGACTATACAAATGTTTGTTAAAATCATGAATTGCAGGATAAAACATTCAGTTTGGGGTCAGTACCAGACACTGCCTCAGGCAGTCCCCGTTCTCAAGCTCGCTGATGGCTTTTTGCTGCAAGCACCTGCTCCTTTTGGCTCCAGAACTTTATCTGACCCCAGGCAGGGCAGGCTGGGGTGCTGAGGAGAACACAGGGAGGCTGATGCCCCTAAGAGCAGCCCTCAACCAGTGACTACTGGCAGTTGGTGGATGAACAGCCCAGATTCCTCCCCTCCTGGATGGGACCACTCTGAGTCATGTTCCATCAAATCTCCCAGAGAGCCCCACGGGGAGGAGCCCAGGTTCCCATAGCAACAACCTGCCCATGTCCACGGCCTCTTTCCTTCCCTCCTGTCCCGCTTCTCTCCTCCCTTACAGACACCTCCCAGATCACCTCCCAATTTGAATTCTGAGTCAGGGTCTTCTTCTGGGAGAACTCAACTAACATCCTAATGCATTATTTTTAAGTATTCCTTCTTATGAGGAATAGCCAAATTAATCGATGATTTCATTGCTTTTGAAAAGGTATCTGCAAATACAAGAGATTGTTTTCTCTCCCCCCATGTTCCTTTTCTAACTTTTTCTAGAGATCACATATCCTTCAAATTCCAGGCTCTAAAACAGAACTGTCACTAGAACTATAACGTGAGCCACAAATGCAAGTCACATTTTAAATTTTTTATTAGGTTGGTGCAAAAGTAATTGCGGTTTAAAAGGTTAAAAATAATTGCAAAAGCCGCAATTACTTTTGCACCAACCTAATAATAGTCACGTTAAAAAAAGTAAAAAGAAACAGGAAAACTGATTTTAACAATATATTTTACTTGACTCATCCGAAATATTATTATTTCAACATGTGATCAACATCTAAAATTTGATGAGCTATTTTTTGTCTATTGCCACTCTCTTTATTGTGAAACCAACTCCATCAAGATTAAAATTACGTTGAGATAAATACAATTCAATGTATTTATGCTTGCATTAGTTAGACAATTTCAGATTGCAGGGAAGTTGATATTCTTAGATTACCCTAGGTATTAATGACTTGTTTTATACATGTTATTTGACATTTGTCTTCCAGAGTGAATAGATCATATGGCACGTCTCGAAATCTAAAATCACTTCTAACACAGGTCAAATTAAAAAAAAAAATTTTTTTCTTATAAAATTGAGGTGCAACTTATATACCTGATGAGCGATTTTACTCTCTCTCTCGTCACTAAGTCTTTGGGATCTGGTATGTGTTTTACACATAACACATCTCAATTCCATCAGCTATACTTCCTACACTCAGCTGCTATATCCAGCTAGTGGCTATATTATTGGACAGCACAGCATTAGAGTCTAGAATGGGGTTCAGCAAACTTTCTGTAAGAGGCCAGGTAGTAAATATTTTAGGCTTTGTTGGCATATGCTCTCTATCACAGGTACTCAATTCTGCTGCTGTTCTAATAAGAAAACAGCCATAGATAATATGTAAATAGTTGGCAGGGCTATATCGCAATCAAACATTATTTATAAAAACAGATAGTAAGTGACATTTGGCTCATAGGCCAAGCTTCCTGGGCCACCCGCTCTTCCCTCTGGAATGCATCTGCTTTCCTCGCCCCTCCCATCACCGCCACCAAAGAGGAAGACAAATAATTCAAGATGGTCCTTCTAAAGGTAAAGATGAAAGAGGCAGATTTGGGTTCTTAATATTAAGCAAAAGACTGGGTACAAGTCAAATTTGTGAAAGACAAAGTTGTAAAACATGTCGCTTAAAAAAATGAGGCTCCTTGATAGACTATGACGAAAAGAGGATTAATTTTTCCTATAATTTGTGTTGTTAACGTGTACTCTTCTAATGCATTTCCATGGACTCACACTCCACCTCCTTCAAGTTACGCAGTTTTTAGTGAGGCTTGTTTGAGTTGATAATTTAACACTGCTTAGGAGGACAGCTGATTTTAGACCAATCTCAACACGAGCCTTTAAGGCATGAATATGGACACCAGCTGAGAATAGTAAATCCAACTTAACACATGAGCTTTGTACTTCTACATACGCTACTACCCAATCAAATAGCAAAGTAAGCAGACCAAAATACCCCTAATTTTAGCCTTTGGAGACCTGTACCTAAGAGTCAGGTTGCAGGGAGTTAACGACCTGTCATTGAGCACTACTATTAAAATGCATGCCTGAAACAGGAGATTTCAGTAATTCCTTTCGGGTTTGTCCAGGCCTTAAAGAATGTTTGCTCTTATTCCGAAGTCAATGCTTCAGAATGTCTTTAAAGTATAATATTAAGTCTGGATACCTTTCAAGGCAAACACAGATCTGGCTTGTTTCATTCCATAATATTCACAGAGACATTCAGGAACTGTGTTCATAGCCCTGACACCCAACACCTCCACCCCAGCACGGTCAGGATATGAACACGTTGAGTGCCACAATCCGTATATTTTCTTCTAAGAAACTCTAATCACAATCCTTAATATGAAAACACACCCGTATTAACACATGCCACCTGCATAAAAGCATAAATTCTTTATATGTAACTAAACTCTTAAGATGTTTTAATTACATTGCAGGGGTTTAAGGCTATCTTCAGGTTCAACTCGTGACAGACCGCAAAAATGTGTGATTTATGCTGGTTTTATTTTTTAATGCCTTTTTTCATTGGTTATGATAGTTAACATTTGCAAATGCCCTGGCAAGACAGGTCGCCAAGGGAACTTAAAAAACATAATAAAACCCAACCTGCATACAAATTTAAGTCTAGTGTTCCATGGACTACAATTTAAGCCATTTTGACATGTGATACTGTATTTACCTTGTCAGGTTTTATTTGATATTTCTATATTAACTCCACAGAATCTGCTCCATATATTTATAAGTTCTATCATCAGAAGTTCAGTGTTTATTATTTTAATCTTGTAGTCAATAATACACAGAATAATTTTTAAATATAATTTATGGTCTAGAAGAGCATTCAAATTTTAATGAAGGTAAATAGTGTAGTTATATTCATTTAGTTATAATTTTAGCAGCTCCAATGACAACTACTAACTTACAGGTATTAGAGACGTGAATGGCTTTCCTGTTCACTCCTCATCCCCGGCCCTATTTCTGCCTATTATCAGAGAGGTGAGCAACTGACCGATAAACACATTTGTCAGTTTTGAGAATCAACATTGAGTGAAGGAAGCGGAATTACTAGGAACCTTTGAAAATCTCTAACTTAGGAATAATGATCTCCATTGCAAAATTCGTGCCTGGAAAGAAACGTTTCAGAGAAAATGACTACAACTGTTATCAATGGAATACATAGGAAGCAGTTCATAAGATTACAGCATAGGTATGAGCCACGAAGGTCTAATTGGACAACTCCCCTGCTGCCTTTCTCTACTCATTTGCCCCTGTTCAGGTTCTTGAATCCTTCTCACCACAGCACTCTGGGCTGCCACAGCGTATCTATGGGGCTCACTCAAGAGAGGCAGCCAATTTGTCAGTCAAGAATTAGATGGTGAAAGGATAATGGGAATCTTAGAAAACAGACTAATAGAAGTATATTATTTCTGTTCAAATGAAAGCTTTCAAGTTGGGGAAATATTTAATCTCCTAAACCAGGGGTCTGCAGACTACAGCCCATAGGCCAAATCCTGCCCGCTGCCTGTTTTTTATATGGCTAGCCAGCGAGGAATGTTTTTTACATTTCTATATGATTTTTAAAAATCAAAAGTAGCATAAAATTTTGTGACACATGAAAAGTATATGACATTCAAATTTCTGTGTCTATAAAGTTTTATGGGAATACACTTTCATGCATTTATGGGTTGTCTGTTGCTGCTTCTGAGCTGCAAGAGACAGAAAATTGCTGTCTCCTTAAAAAAAAATAATAACATCTTTAAAAAAATAATCCAAACACTTTTTATTAATTAATACAGAATATTTTCCTTGTTGGTCCAAACCATTTTAAAATTTTGATATAATTCAATTCGCTTAATAGCTTCAACCCTTGCTATCTATGAGAATGTAGGAATATGCTTAAAATTTCAATCATTCGGGTACTTACAATTCTACAGGAGAAGACCCTTTTTGTCTCTTTTTAATGGCTACCACAATAATTAACTTATAAAAGGAAAAAACAGCATTAATAATGGGTGACATGCAAAGTCTGAATAAACTCTGTCACGTTTTGCTCAGAGAAGCAGAAGATTCAGACTGGGAAAGAGTAAGAAAGGATCTTAAATTGGATCAATGTCGCTATAGCAAGAACATAGTCAAGCGTAAGTAAAGGAGGCACAGCATGAGGATTAATTAGTCAGTTCTTTCCATTCTGTGTGTAAGTAGGAAGTGTTGGGTTGTAAGTGCACAGCAAATGTGGAATTACTCATTGATTGCTGTTTCCATCAATTCTATTTTCCTTTGTTCTTAATCATAAAATACACCTCAAAGGGGGGCTTAGAACACTAGATAATTAATGTCTATAAAATCCCCTGATATTGATGGATGTCATACCCGTTGTTTGTATATGTCACTTCAAGCTTTACTTCCTCCATCACTAAGAGATTGAATAATTTTGATCTTAGCCCTTTTCCTCCGTCTTAAGTAGATGATGACATTACCAGCTACTCATTAACGAACATGTTCTGGCCTTTCTACTTAAATAGGGTTTTAACTGACACCAGGAAACATTTTTACCAGACCTGAATGTCTCATGGTGGATGCTTATGGTAGATGGAAATACATTTTTGTTTTTAAAATACTGTGAGAAGACCAAATCTTTTTCTAAGCCAGTACTTCAACACTGTAGATGCTTCAGACTAGTTGAAGTAAATATATTGACTACATTTCAAGCTACAATAGCTGAGCCTTTGATCTAATAATTTCACAATGGTAACCATGATTTGCTTTGTTTCTATAGCAATATTCATCTCCAAATTTTTAGGTTTTAGAGGAATATGCCTTTTTCTCGACCGGCTGCTAAAAATGATTATTAAAATTCAATACATGGTCAGCTTTGTTCTTGAATTTGTGGCATTCCCAGAAAGGGTTCGCATTGTTCAGAAAATTCATATCCCCATCTGGGTGGTGCAAAAAGTATTAAAGCCAAGGGAGGTTACAGTCTTTGGCTGAAAAAAAAAAAAAAAAGATTAAAATTCCTTTCCATCCAAAGTGGGTCTGGTCTGTTAAGAATTTACAAAATCAATGTTATGTAAGAGAATTCCCCATTTGGAGCAGCCGAGCGAATCAAAGAAGAATATGAAAGCATGAATAACCATCAAAAACAGAACCTTCTTTGGGTTTTAGATGTTTGGATCTCAAATTCCTTGAATTCATTGCATCCTTCGTCCCTGACTTCACTACCTTTACTCAGCCATTTCCATCGCATGTAGTAGGACTGATGCTGTCTTTGCCCAATCAAGGTGATTTTGACGGAGTTGAAATGAAAGAAACACGAAAGTTTATGGAAGGAAAGAAGATAATGACTGTCCACAGGTGAGTGGTTCCCACACGGGCCTGCACACTTCAGTCACCTGGACAACTGTATAAATACCATACTTGGTCTACACCCACTTCCCGGCCAGACAGTCTGAATTACTTAGACTGGGGTGAGGTCCAGGGATTCGGATCTTTAAAATTCCTCGGGAGATTCTAACGTGCAGCCAAATGCGAGAACTATTGCTCAAAATTGAGGAATCAGGTTGCTAAATTGTTGGATGTGTGATATAGTGAATAAAAATTAGTAATTTATTCAATTTACTAGTTTTACACTTTAAGATTTATACAGAATAAAAGGAATATTTTTGTAATGTAGCATATATATATATATATACATATGTATGTGTATATATATATATACACATACATATGTATATATATATATATATAGTAAATAGAGGAATAAAATTATATATAGATGTAGCTAGAAGTGTGAATTTATCAGAGGAAATCCTAGGAACTTTACAAAACAGTGCTTTAGCAAGAAACACTGATTATTACTGTTAAGCAATGCAGAGGGCTTTTTGGATTTGAAAATACAGGGGAATGCTTTGTTGAATCACTCAAGTATTCCTAATGTCTAAAAAGAACTCCTGAATGGTCACCTCAACTTACACTTTGCAACAGTATTAGTTAGTATCATACAAATTTGGTCTGTTGATGTTAACAGTAATTGTTTTACCAGAAATGTAACAGAAGTATACTACAGATGTTTATAACTCAACAAGATTTTTGATACAACAATAAATCGAAGATTTAGGGGAAAAAAATTTAAGAACTCTGATAACAAAAGAATAGATTCACTGCCCTCCCCAGATTCTTTTAAAGGTCAACTCAGGGAACACAAGTGCCCTGAAGACAAGAAACTCCTCTGTAGTCTAAAAGGTAAAATGCAACGCTCTGCAATGATGGAAACTATAATAATAACATTTCATTCCTTCCATCTTTGTCCATAGTGTTCTGTTTCTTTGATGGATGACCACCTGTCTGCTAGAAAAAAAAAAATTCTGGACAGTTACTTATTTAATTCGTAGTGCTTTACAAAACATTATTAGGCTATTTTCCCAGAGTTGGCTTGTGTATACATGATTAAAGACAATTTAAGGGTTAACGTATTTTGGAAATGAACTAATTTTCATTTCTCTGGAATGTATTTTAGTTTACATATACAACGTTTTGCTAAAGAGGAAGTCAAAGAATAAATGTCGCTTAGAAAAATTTTTTTAAAGCCATTTGCTTTTAACGCAGTGAGAAAAAACTGTCCAATATTCAGAGAACTGGGAGGAGACTTTCCAGGTGTAACAATGATGAATTCCAAAGTCTCATCCTGTCCTGTCTGTAGAGTCTAGAACTGAAATTAGGAGTTCTCGAAATATAACATGGCCCAGCAGCAGCAAGCAGCCTGCTGGGGGAGCTGGTTGGAAAGGCTGAATCAGAAACTGTAGAGGTGGGGCCCAGCAACCTGTGATTTAATAAGCCCTCCAGGGGATTCTCATGAGTACTAAAGTTTAGGAACCACTTACTGAAATGTAACATCCTTCGATGTGTGTGAAGGTGGTTTAAAATTTTTAAAGAGAGGAGAAGCAAACTAGGGGGTGGGTAACTCATCTTGTGCTACTCTTTCCATCTTTCCTTTCTCATGGACACCTTTGGATCCTATTACTCAGTCTTTGTCATCAACCCTGATTCTCGAGCCTTTCCCTAGTTCCTTCAGTCTCCATAGGGGAACAGGCGGCATAATGGAAGTAAATGCTGGCCAAGGCACAGGGGAAACAAGGCAGAGTTGGAGAATTTGGGAGGTGGGAGGTTAGGACCAAATATCATGGCAGAGGGAAGCTCTGGGAATGGATGTGCACCTCCATCAACCATGCTTTTTACCCCCATCACCATTGGCTATTCCGAATTGTTTTTTTCTGATAAAAACATAGATAGAACTCATATATTTAGAATGTTCCAGAAAAAAAAAATCAGTCTTGGTGAAGTTGCCCTGGTGTATTCTCAATTATTTATAAAAACAATTTTAAAAAAAATTTAAGTGGTGTTGAAAGTAGGAGAGGGAAGTCAGCCAGCAGAAGACCTAAACTCATCTGTTTATGATGAAAAAATAATGCCCGCGCCCCACCCCCACCCCCACTGGTTGGACTCAACGCACCTCTTTAAGGTTTGGCCTGACACAAAATGCATAAAGCTGAAAGCAAACATCTTAAACTTTGCTCTCAGGACTCTTTAGTGTGACTTTTGTCATTTGATTTTCAAATGTCTGTGACTTTGGTGGACTACTACGATAGGACACTTCAGAGAGGCAAAATGTTAACATGACATCAGAGACAGCTCAATAATTAAATGACGATAGTAAATCATATAGTGGCCTTCCACTAACCATTGTCTTTCTATAATGTGTTACTTTTATTTGAATAAGTATCACTTACATAGCTAATACATTTTTTAATCAAACATATTTACTATAATTAAAGGCAGATTTCAGTACTGAATAATTTTGACTGCAAGTGAGTTTCTCACCGGAACATGTTCTTTCCATCTCCAATTATGACAAAACAGTGACTTCATATATACACATTCCCTCAGCAAACATGAACTTCAACTTTCTCCGCTGTCTTGATACTATTCAAATTTTGATCTCAGACCTCAACTCTGACCTAAACTTTGGTCTCTCATTCCCACCTCTATACCAACTTTTAACTTGGATGATCCCCTGTTATTTTAAACTCAACTTTCTTAAACTGCACCATCTGCCTCTTTGGAATTTCTTCCCACTTTCTAGTTTTTACAAAGGACACTACCATTCTTCAAGTTAGAACTGCAACTTAATCTTAGGCCCTGACCTCTCTGTCACGCCTTGTATTAATCACTCTCTAAGGTTGGTTGTTCACAAAAAGATCCTTTGGTTTCAGCCTATTTTTCCTCCCAAGGTTACCATGCTAACCATCTTCCATGAATTGCTGGTTTTCATTCTTTTAATTTTTGCCCAGCCAATTGGGTCCACAGGTGGCCACCAAAGTAATCTTCCCAGCAAGCTTGTGTTACTATACCATCACATTCTCAAAAGCCCAAAAGCTGTCCATTCTTAAAGGATCAAGTTCAAACGCCTGATTTGGCATGCAAAGTCCTCAAAAACTATAGTAGGTTTAGAATTTCCTTAGTAGAAGCCAGCTACAATTACCATCGCCCTGCAAAATGAACACTCAACTTAAATGACACTGGATTCCTATTGACCAATAACTGCCAAGTCAGTTTCTCCTGCGCCCTCGGCTGGGTGTCTTTCCACCAACCTAAAATTTGTTATTCTCCCACAGCATCTCAGAATCTAGCAGAAGGCTAGTTGTGTAAATAGAAGCACCAATAAGAGTAAATGAATAATAGTAATGCAACTAAAGACTTCCTGTCTATAATAGAAATCACATAAAGCCAAATCTTAATTCTATTTCAAAATTAAATAGGATTAAGTCATACCTTTCTGAAGACATCAATACATATTTGAGACATCAAGCCAGAGTTGACTATATTATAAAAACACTTTGATTAAATTAGTTTCAGAAATTGCTCTCCAGCCAAGGAGCTATCTACTACTCAATGGATCAGGCAATAAATCTTACACCAGAGGTGCTGACAGGTGTAAGATGATTTATTGAATTGTAAGACAAGGAATTGTGAAACATTACTAAGAAAATACACACTCTCTTCCAACGCAACATTATTTTACTTAACAAAAGCAATTTAGGAGGAAACTATACTATTAAAATAATAGCAAATGCTTCCCGTATACCTCTAATTCTATATATTAAAAATAATCCAGGAATGAAATCATTAGATTGTGTTGCTGGCTCTAGATCAGACAGATGACTTGAAATGATCCATCTCCCCAAAATAAAACTCATCTCTGTCTGGTAACAATCAGAGAATTTACACTACCTGTGACCTCCAATACTGCTTCAACCACGTTAAGCACTGTGACTTTTATTCTTTTCTCTGATTTTCCTTTGCAATGTTATTCTAGTTTACATAGTGATAACTAAAGAAACTGAGCCACATATTTAACTTTCTCTTCATGATTAAGATAATTATAATGGTTTCCTGAATTTTGTCATTTAACCAGTTTCTTGAAAATCAACACTATTTGCAGATACAGTTTCCCCAGAAACCAATCAAAAATTAAAAAACAAACACCTGTATCTATGGGGACTTTCATGTTGGTTTAATAAAAAGTGGCATCTTTGGTGCTCATACAAAGGTAACCCAACATGCCCTGGGAGAGGCTGATATGATTATGGCACAACATATATGTGGGCCAGCTTGGAGGTATACCAATCAGAAAGACATGTTTTGTTTTGTCAAGATGGAATGATATTGCTAGAGAATTTGATACTCCTGCTCTTGGTTTCCCGCTCCCAAAGAGTACTCTCATCCTACATAAAATCCTAGGTCTGGGAAAGATACCCCCTTACAAGCCCACTCTAGGATGGGATGCAAAAGAGTTTGATTTTGGCTACAGCCAGAACCTGGGGTGAGAGAGAGGCTGAAAGATGGTGGGTAGAGGGATTGCTGGCTCCTTTTGGAATCCAGATCTGTTGCATGAATCTGAATGACTATTTAGTCCCTGAGCCTTTACAGAAGAAATCAAGGCCAGCAGTTATCGGACACAGCAACACCAGAAGTGGCTCTCTTACACTCCTGTAGTATGGATGATAGAGCCATTAAGCCTCTGTCTACCACCATCATGCAAGTACTTTACTAGATGGGAATGGAAGGTCAGATAGAGGCAGATCCCTGCATGCTGCCTGAAGACCTTTAGAGAGCAGACCCATTTAGAGCACCTTTGCAAGTTTCCATGGTCTGAGAAATTCCCCAATTCTTCATAGCACCGAGTACTTATGATATCAGTGCAAAGAGTTATGCCTGTGACCTTATTCTCTTTCCTGGGCTGCTAGTATTCCACACCAGCAGTTCTAGCTGTTGTCTGCAGAATGCTCAGCAGTCCACAGAAAGATTCAGAGCCACACTAGCTCAATTATACAGTCTGATGCATTGCTAGAAAGTATGAGAATCAGTTTGAACTTCATCATCTGAGACTCAGTATCTCACCCTTGGAGTCACAGGTCATGAAGTTCTATTATTCCAATGTAGATAGTTCCATCCAAGTTGAATATATGGTGTGGGTAATGGAACCCCACCTAGATAGTCAATTTGGTGAACGTTAAGTCAGCCAGTGCCAATGTTGTCTAATAACACACACTGAGACTCTCCCCGCCTCTTCTTAGTTAGAGGACTTCAGGTAGAAAAGACTCACGAACCCCACTAAGGAAAAGCATCATTAGGACAAGACCCTGTCTCTCTTTTTTCCCATTGGATTTAAAGTATCCAATGCCATGCTTGCTACATAGTAGAGTCTCAACAATTATTTGCTAAAGAAATGGGCAGACAGGTGAATGAGTGAGTGGGGAGTGGGCAGATGAATTCAAGGGCAGGTGAATTAGGGCTCCTACAGAGTTTGGGGAAAATAATTTGGCACTTTAGTACCAAATCCTGAGAACGAATTTAGGGGATGCAGGATAGGTTCTCAGATTACAGAACTCCACTGGTATTGCTTGGGAGTTGCAAGTTTTTCCAGTCCTCTTAAATGGACACTTCTGATTCTATTGAGAGCTTTCTGGAAGGATCCAATTACTTGACATTCTGATACTCTATGGAAGACACCAAAGGCAACAGGCTTATTTGTCTCTTCTACCCCCAAACCCTAATTCTTTCCTGTACGTGTGCTGAAAACAAGGGCCTCATTCCCAGTCTATATCTACTCTTTACCTAGACAGTTGCTGTCCCACATTAGCAGATGAAATTAATCTGCAATCCCCTTGTTTGTGGATTATAGATACACAGAAAATACTGAGTTCAGGTGCTAGTAAGAGGTTTTCCTTCCAGTAATTTACAGCTGGTTATTACAGCTTCTCAGTATCTGAAATCACTAAGTTTAAAACTTGAATCTGAAGAAAGTATTCTCCTGTGTACTCTGAAGCAGGCGATGTGTCTACCATCCCGTTTGATAATCAATTACATATATCAAGACTAAAAAACAAGAAGTTGTCAACTGAGAAACATTTTCTTCCCTTTTGTCCTAAAGTACAATAAGGGTTTCAACATGAGGAAACTGAAGTAGTTTTACATATTTTGCATTTTGTACTATAACAAAATATCTCCTAAACACATAAGCCTGGAATTGTAGTTTAGTGTCCATTTCAAGAAGTATCCTAGAAATGTAAAAGGAAAATTGCGAAAAAGAGTTCAAATCACAAAACAAAAATCTGAAGCGTGAACTTTCTGAGCATAGGTAGAGTAAATGAAGAGTCGGATAGACAAATTCGGGAGGTGGGTGGGAGGGTGGGGGCTTTAGGGGAGAAACACCTTACTTCAAAGACTTTTGGGACCCTCTATAGCTAGGTATTTCCACTAGCTTTTCCAAGCCTAATCAGACTCCCCAGAACTGTGGTTCATTTATTTCCAGGCAGCCATTTTTACCATTTGGCTCAAGAGTCAAATCTATCAGGGGAGTTTTATCACCACTAATAGAATCTAGTATGGACAATGTTCTTATGACATAGAATGGAATTTGGCAAAAATCAATGGCCATTTAAAATAGTTAACAAACTTCTGGATCATATAAATCAAATCCTTCGTAGAATTTTCACCTAAATTAAACACTACAAATGTACAGCTGGAAGGCATGTTAAAAAAAAAAAGAAAAAAAACAAAAACCTCAACTGTATACATTACAACCATTAATGTGTTTTGCAGATTTTTTTAAAGGCTGGGATGAATCCAAATTGACCATGTGTATGCTGTCTTTGGCAATCACATGGTTTTCCAAAACAATTATAAAAATAAAAGAAACATTTGGTCATTGCTACTAGTGTATGCAATGTCTCCATAGGGCACTTTGTGCTGTTGGAATAAATACTCAAGACCTTTAAAAATGTTGTAGCTCATTATTTACCAATGTCTACCAGTTGTAAGAAATAAAAAAGTCATGATGAGGGCTGGGG
The DNA here is from genome assembly GCF_036562045.2 of Rhinolophus sinicus. Lineage (NCBI taxonomy): Eukaryota > Metazoa > Chordata > Mammalia > Chiroptera > Rhinolophidae > Rhinolophus > Rhinolophus sinicus. The sequence goes on from NC_133768.1 coordinate 7,762,327, forward strand.
TGGGGAACTTAAGAATTAATTACTGTGGTGATTAACATCAGAAACAGTGTGTACACAAAAAGCTGAAGAATAAAAGGATTGAGCCTGAACCTCTGCTCCTCTAAAGATTTTCTTCAATTATTATACAAGTTTATAATGAAAAGTAAAATTTAAAAAATGATCATAGATTAAATACAGCAGCTAGGTCTACTGGATAGTAACCTCTTTAATGATAAAGGTATCTCAGTGCTGATCTTAGGGTCTTCCCATTCGAATACGATCAATAAATGTTTGAATGGCACTGGAATATATAGGGACATTGGCAGTGGGAGTAGGGAAGTACTCCATTCCATTCTCCTGCAAATTCCAAACATTTCAAAGATGCTCCAACTAGGTGACATTGCAAGGCACAGTCATAAATAACTTTTGAGTTTTCTTTTGGATAAAAAGAAAATGACGAATTTTTAGTGCAATTCAATTCCAGCTCATTAAGTGGAAGTCTCAGTTCAACTACCATATACCAAACATAATAATTTCCCCCATATGACACGATAATATCCATACAACAAAGTGTGCATACTTCGAATCCATTTTGAAGTCTGTAAAGTATCTGTCAGCTTTGAAGGATCAAACATTGACTGTAAGAGAAATGGGAAATCTTTGACAATATTCAATCTTGGAAAAATAACTTTCACAGCCACCCAAACTCAGCAACGGGAATGTACTCATGTTCTCATATCCTCTATGGTTCTATCATTCTCCGTAAGTTACTCTTGAGTTTATCTGATTGCAAAGCACTTGGTCATTCTCCTATCCCGGCTAGTAAAGTGGGCTAGGATGAGGTAATAACGCAATTGTTTAGAACTGGAGGAGGTGATTCCTTTTTCCGCACAGCCCTCTGCACTCTATAGGAGTCATAATAGTAACAATAATAAGAGCAGTAGAGTAGTAGTGGTAGCAGCCATAAAAGCTGCCTGAAAGTAGTATAATAGTAGTAATGATTATAGCAGCTACCATTTATTGAACATATACTATGTGCCAAGTGTTTTGCATATTTTATCTCTCACCCTTTTAATAATGCTGAAAGAAATGTCTTATTACCCTAGTCTTTATTGACGGAGAAACGCACTCAGGCTCACTTTCCCAAGTTCACACAGCTAGTGTGAATGCTGCAGCATGGCCTCCAAGCCCAATTCCATTTGATTCCTAAGCCTGCTCTCTCCCTACACCATCTGACTTCTGGAGTAGACTTATGTCTTGATTCTTATGGCATTATTCTTGAAAAAGACACCTAATTTCATTCATTTTGTTTGCTCCCTTATAACGTCTCTAGAGCATGCCTGATATGAGTACAACATATTGCACTAGTTTTACAAATTGAGATGCCAAAGAGAGTCAGTGCTTCAAAGCGGAAGATTGGGATTTGCAAGGTTGCACTTAAGGGAGAAAAGCAAATAAGCATGATTCTTTACCTAAGTGACACTGGTTAGGACGTAGAGGATTTGAAACCTCAGTCAACACTAACTGCACCATGTGGAAGAACCTCTTCTGGGAAGAGACGTGCATGGGACTGCATGCCATGACTTAATTAAAAGACCTTAATTTGGAAAATGCTTTTCTACCATGAATTGAAATCTTTATCAGAAGACTTTTCAGAAGGGAAATATTGCTCCGTTTTAATGTCCAGCTCACTTGAATGAAATAAAACCAATCCTGGGCCACTGACCTAATTTAGAATTTTGTAAACAATAACAGGACTGAATCCAACTTAGGAGTAGAAAGATATATAGTATTTCCTGTCATCATCCCTTAATACCACGGGTTTCTCCCAGACTTTTACTATGGGTTAATTGTTATTTAGCTCTCTATCAATTATAGGGAGATCTACTTAGCCTGATGAAGGCTTGGATTCAAATTTGTAAGGAAAGGATAACAGATGAACTCAGACCAGGTGAAAAATGGTGCTGTCCCGTAGCAAAAATGCAACATAAGTATAAACTCTAATTTGTGAAATACAGGCTGTCCTTTCAATCATTACATATGTACACCTTGACTTCAGGATTTTAACAAGAAAATATATCTGGCTATAAATGTGTTTGAGAGACCCAAGGTAGAGAACATTACAGAACGTTTCAGCCCTCCTTTCAAAATGTGTTGTTGTGAGCCCAGATGAATGAGACTTTCAACACATAGTAAGTAGGCCATCATGATAGTGGCTGACAAACTCCGAAGGCAATTTTGGGAGCCTGTGTCTTAGATGATTGAAATAAGAAGGTAAAAATATTGTTCTTCAGCCTTTGCTCAATCTACAATCATAGAGAGGCTCATATTTTCCTTCAGTGCATCTACTAATCCTTTTATCTGCCAAAAGGATGAAAATCACACTACTCAGGTCACAAATTAAAAGGGAGGAAAAGGCCCCTGATAAACATCTTCAAAAAGGGAGGCCTACCTGTGGTGACATGATGGTTAATTATTTCTGGATGAAGGAGGAGGGGGAGAAAAGGAGGAAGAAGAGGAGGAAAAAAAACCACATCCTAAATAATGCCACTTTACTGCCCCAAACAATGCTGGGGTTGTTTTGTTACTTTTTAAAAACTTTTATTTACCACTTTACAGTAGTCAATGATTCTCCTACTTAGTTTTTCTGTATTATTTTTATTTTGTTCTATCTGGCAGTGTTGGCTACTGGAGTAAATAAGTAATATATTTGAATAAGCTTATAGTTTAGACATCCAGACTTTTTAAAGAATTTTATTAAAATATAACTAACATACAATATTATATTAGTTTCAGGTATACCATAGTTATTCAACATGTATAGACCTAAAGAAGTGATCACTACTGTAAGTCCAGCAACCATCTGACACTGTTACACGCTATCACAATATTACTGACTACATTCCCCATGCTGTACATTACATCCCCATGACACATTTGTTTTATACTAGTCAGAACTTTAAAAAAAAAATACTAATCACTGAAGCATTATTTACAATAGCCAAGATATGGAAGCAACATAAGTGTCTATCAGTAGATGAATGGATAAAGAAGATGTGGTACATATATGCAGTGGAGCATTATTGAGCCATAAAAAAGAATGAAATCTTGTCATCTGCAACAGGATGGATGGACCTAGAGGGTATTATGCTAAGTGAAATAAGTTAGACAGAGAAACACAAACACCCTATGATTTCACTTACGTGTGGAATCTAAAGAACAAAATAAACAAACAAAACAGAAACAAACTCATAGATAGAACATTTTGATGCTTGCCAGATGGGAGGGGGCTTGGGGTTTGTGTAAAGGGGGGTAAGGGATTAAAAAGTACAAATTGGTAGTTACAAAATGCTCATGGGGTGTGAAATATAGCATAGAGAAGATAATCAGTAATATTGTAATAACTATGTATAATGCCAGGTAGGTACTAGATTTTTCCAGGTGATCACTTCGTAAATTATATAAATGTCTAACCACTGTGCTGCATACCTGAAACTAATGTAATATTGTATGTCAACTGTAACTGAAAAATAGAAAAAAATATTTAAAAAAAGAAAAAAATACTGAATATTGACAATGTATTTTAAATGGAACTCCCAAACAATAGCACATCCTGCGAGGACTTGCAATGGTAGTTTAAGACTTTACAAGAAAAATAACCAGGCCCCTTGAGGTTACATCCTCCATTCTGCCACGATGCTTGGGGCTTGCCTGAAATGTGCTGGCATTACACTCTCTGCTTGTTGTCTTTTATTGCATGGAATTTATTACTTAGGAAAAAATGTTAAATGTTTTAGGATAATAATTATTCTTTAAGCAGTAATAGCAAAAAAACCCCCCACATGAACGAATATTTACAATGAGTAAAATGAAGAATAATTGCCTCAATTTGTGGGGAAAAAAACGTGTTCTGAAATGTGTTGGTTTTGTTTCACGAAAATTATTTGAATTTCAGCAATTTATACATCATCATTCAAGGGTTTAGTAGCATTTAATGACCACACTGTGTCTTCTTTACAGCTGTTGCTTCAATGATGGTGTGAAATAAACCTATTTTTACGACATTTTCCATGCCTACTGTCCATCCCACAAGGACAGCCTCAAGTGCAGAGCTTACCTGGATAAGGGTCAGTTCAACCATCAGCAGCTCTCTTATCACCTAACACTTCCTCGTCAGAAGAAACGCTTGGTATTAACTCATATCACTTATCTCCTAGAACACTCCTTTGGAACACTGTATTTCATAAAATCACTTAGGGCTATAGAACTCTCAACAGCAATGGAAAAATGACTCTTCCCCTGAGCCTTGAGAATCAAAGATTAAGGCAGCAGTGAAGTTTTACTAGGGTGGAGTGAGCAAAGTGAAGAAAGTAAACTTAGATACAGCTGTCCTCACATTTGGGGAGAAGGGATAAATTCATCCTCCAGTGTGCCCTTCCCTCTTGCATTTCTCCTAACCTTAGACACATCTGTGACGAAGCTGCAGCTTGCAGCGTAGGCTACGGTCTATCAAAGGGTAGAATAATAATCATAGCACTAAAGACAATTTAGCGCTGTTTATTGAAGGTTTCTGGAATACTAGGCAATCTATTCAGTCCTATAGAGACACAGTCTATGTACTCCTCACATAAGCCATGAGAGGCAGTTATTAATAGACCTGTTTTATAATTGGGAAACTCAGGTTTAGGGACGTTCAGAAGTCTTCTCAAGGGCAAACTTAATCTGAGGCAGAGAAAAAACTCAAAGTCGGTGGGGCTGCAAATCGCCTCTAACCAAATATGATTAAGGAAAATTTAATAATGCCATGAGAATTACCGTACAAAGACTCAGAGAAACCGTTCATCTCAACCAATTTCCAGTACCTTCTAAAACTTGTAAGCCAATGACCATGAAAATCATAGAAATAGGCAAGAAGGGCGAAAATAACATGACATAAGCATAAAATGATGAAAATGACCTATTGCTATTATGCATATTGTAATTAGTATAGGTAATCCTCATAAATTATAATCACTATTATTTGTGTGGTCAAATGGAGTATTGGATTACTTTAATCTCCCATGTCCCCTCTAGAAGGTCCTTCTCTGTGCTGATATTATCTATGTCTCTCTGTAAAATGTTTTTATCTGTGATGTCCTTGTATAATGCCCTTCTCTAGAATGCCCCTTCAAACCTAGTTCAATGATGGCATCGTAGGGGGAAGGGCATCATAAAGAAGGGGATCGCAGAGATGGATAAGGGACACTTCCTGTGGGAGACAAATTGCTTTTGTTTCACCTTCTCTGTGTTTACCAATTCGGAGAGATCACTGACAGAAAGTGATTTCATCCTTGTAAATATGACGGTGATTTTTTTCAGAACAGGAAGCAGTTTTATCAAATGTATGGTTTAGGCACAAAATGGAAGAGATAGTGTCATCTTCTCTGAACAATACATAAACGTAGGTAACTACCAAATATAGATAAGTCCATCTCCAAGGAAAACGACCCGATTGGATGGCTTTTTATACTTCCAAGAAACCTATTTTTGTGAGCGCATTTTGGAGGAAGGGCTACACAAACAGGGAATAAGAGCGAAATGCATAGCTCTCCGTATTAATTATGATGGCTTCATTTCCATCACCTTGGCCTTACACTCTAATCACGCCCAAGGACCCCGAGGAGGCATCTCTAGCTATTAGATATAATATTCAAATTTGCTCAGATTTATTGAAAAAATCTAGTAAAATATCCCTTCTATAAGTCATCAGCACAATGATAAAGAATTGGAAATTCACAGCTGATTCTTTCACTGGTTGAAAAGAAAATCAGATCCCATTTTCCTTAGCAGAATGTTTTGTGTCCCTTCTTGCTTTGGTATTCTGATCATATCATCTTATTTTCTGATTTTCCAGTTGAAAAAAATCTCTTGGACAGAAATATTATTGATTGGCTTATAACTTTAGTAGAACGGAGACATTGTGGTGATTATTATCTTAAATTTGATAAATATCTTTAAATGACGACATCCCGTAAGAACACAAATAATGAAAATTTCTGTGCTCCCGACTAAGAGTATCTACACTAAGATACATGTCTTAACTTACATAAAGGTATTTATTGAACTTCTACAGAAAGTGCGTATGTTATAGACACTGCCTCAAGCAGGAAGACTGGATCAAGTGGGAGAACATTTATGGAAGGTTGGTCTGTTTGTGGTCTAGCATATGGGTTTCCACTCACCAGTTTTGAGACCTAAACCAGGGATTGGCAAACTATGGCCCGTGGGCCAAATCAACCAGCCACCTGTTTTTATACAGTTTCATTGGCACCCTATAACACTCATTTGTTTATGTGATGTCTATGACTGCTTTCATGCTAGGGCAGAGTTGAACAGTTCTAATAGAAACTATACGGCCTGCAAAGCTGACAATTTTTAGTAGCTGGTTCTTACAATGTTTGCTGACTCCTGCCTTTATGAATTCATCTGGGCCTGTTTCCCCATTTGTAATCGAAAAGTTGCGTAAGATTCAAGTTTTCAACCAATTGTGCACGTAGAATCACTTGGGGAGCTTTGGGAAGATCCCAGGGCCTGAGCCGCGCCCCAGAGGATCATATTCCATTTGGGCCCTTGCTCAAAGTGGTCTATGTGCAGCCAGGGCAAGAACCACTGGACTGGAAGATGACAACTGCCCTTCCAGCTCAGGGCTATCACAACATGAACCTCTTTAGAAATATATAGTATCTGCCTGTAGGAACAAACACTTGGAAATTATGCCTAAACAACTTTGGCCTCGGCATTGAAGACACATTTGATTTATGCCATTCCAAGTCTTTGACATCGGGAGTTTAGAATCTAGTTTTGCACAGATAAAGATGCAGAGCTATATAAATATAAACGGTTCCTTTGGAAGACAGATTTTAAAATAGACTAAGAGATTTAATGAGGAACTTTTGATCTATGGAAATAATTCACTTTGAATATATCACAATTAAAACTATTATACATCAAATATAAGCTATTTGGGTGAACATCTCAGCTGCCAGCTGGTTCTCTGCAGACTTCCCACTTGGTAGAAAGCCCCAGGCTGTCTCTGCTAGAGACAGCTACACCTGGAAGGTAGTCCTGAACATGATCTGCAAGAACTAGGAAATCTGGGGGATAGCAGATAATATCAACTGCACCTAAACCATGTTTTGGGAAGGGATTAAAGAATATTTAATAAGCCTTTGGTGGTTTGAATATTGCTGAAACAGCCTGAAGGATGGCATGTGCGGGCCCAGACCGCTCAGGACGGGCTGGGTGCCTAGGGTGGAAGAAGACTGCAGTGCACAGAGCCCCGGGGCCGCTGCCAGCCTGCCACTCAGGGCGTCCACAGATGGCGGGAGGGGGATTCTGCAAATTCTGCAAGGGTTGAACTTTCTCCCTCTCAAAATAGATCTGGTTTTGGAGGTCACACAAACAAGTAAGTGCCACTGATTGTGAAGCTGAGCACATCCTTTTGTGTTGCCGGGAAAACTGCTTTGGTTCAGTTCAGGATGTCTCAGCTTTGGCACCACTGACATTTGGGGCAAAATGATTCTCTGCTATGGGGACTGTCCTGTGCCTTTAGGATGGTTAGCAGCATCCCTGGTCTTGATCCAGAAGATGCCAGTAGCAGCCCCCTTGACCCTCAACTTGTGATAATAAGGCAATTGTGTACTGCTAAGTTTACCCTAAGGTCTTCATGAGTTCTTACCATCCTGCCTCAAAGTAGGGTTAAAGATACACTCTGTTCTGAGGCAGCAAGTAACAAAATACATACATAAAAAGTATATATATGTATATGTATATATATGCATATACCAGGGGTCCCAAAAAAATGTATACAAATGGACACTTTGGTCAACGTTGCTCAAGCAGTAGTTCGCTGTAATCAGAAATGTCTGGACGCTGATGGGAACCACTCTGAGCACCTCTTGTCATTGCAGAAGTCACACGTGACTTGTATTCATCTTTCATTATTGGTATATATCGAGTATTACAATTTTAATACAGTTTTCCTTTCTTAAAATGTGCATACATTTTTTTGGCACCCTCTGTAGTACTATTTTATCTTGCCCCTTGTGAATGGCAAATGTTTCATCACCTCTGCCTGAACCAGTTTTAAAAAATCAAATGGTCACTTTACAATCATTGGGGAGCAATTTGTAGATTCAGAAATGAATGCAGAGACCTGAAAGGCAATATTTTGCTTGCTTATGTATTCAGAATTCCAAAGAACGGCTGGTGGGCTATGGGTTTTCTTTTTATCTGATGGGCAAATTCTACCGACATAGTAGACACTACAATCTGATTGAATTATTAGGGCTGTTTCATTTGTTTCTGCAAGTATTTACTACTGATAAAATACCTTACAGCTTTTTTAAATGCTCTACTCATTGAAAAATGAGTCATCAGCGACAAAAGAACTATAAAATACAGACACTGGGCTTGAAAAATGAACAAATGATTGGGGAGGGAAGGCTTGTGCCCCAAAAATGTTTATAAAATAATATGGAATGCTATAATTATAAAGGGAGTGGTAAAGATAATGTGGACTGTCTGAGTTTAGAGAATTTTCTTAAAGCTAAGCTAGAGTAGCTCTTGCGGAGCGTAGAGTTAATAAAATGAACAATCTGGAGTAAATAGAGGAAGGGATGGAAGGATTGAGAAGGGAGATTATTCACTTTTACTTATATAAACTTTAGATTGTCTGACATCTTAGAAGAAACTTTATTGTCTTCCAGTTTGGAATAAAGGCTCGGGGCGGGGGGGAGAAGAGATGGAAATCTTCAGGAAATAAAACAGGAATGGGGAGAGGAACCACTATTCTTCGTCCAGGGCTTCCCAGGGGTCAAGCATAGCAGGGTTTGATCCGGAATGATTACCCCGTTTTACTGATGAGGAAATGAGGTTTAGAGAAGTTGGTTTTGTTTTTTTCCTTAAGCTAAGTTCATACAACTCTAAAATGGCCAGGCCAGGGCACCAGTTGAAATCAGGCGGCAAGGCCATCTCAGTCCTGCGGAATCTGCATTTTATCAAGAACCCTGAGTGGTTCCTGTCTACATTTATGTTTCAAACATCCAGGTCTAAGAAACTCATTTAAACCTACCATTCTGAGTGATAAACAATCCCAGAAAGACGAATGTAAAACAGACCAAAAAGCTTAGTTATTGACTAACAGTGGGGCCATTTTTATTTGTATCGATGCTTTGCCAAGAATAACTAAATATGAATAAGAACTCATTTAGGTCTCTTAAGAGACTTGAAATGTCAGACTCATAGACCAAGTCTCTGAATTTACATTTTTAACCAGGGCAAATAAATAATCGCATTTCAAGTGATGAAATGAATTTAGGGAACATCAGAGATTCATTCATTCCTTCATTTAACACACTTACGTATAGAGTAGCTGATGAATATTAAATAACTCAACCTTACTGTAAGTAAATGAAAATTATTCCACATGGATTTCCGTATCTCAACTTTGTATTTTTACTTCTTTATTTATACTTGAACAGAAAATAAATCATCTTCAATCACAGTCACCACTTTAAAGGAAATTTCTTTGCTCAGTCCAGGGAGCCCTTGTGTCAAAAGTTAAGACAAAAGTATTTTGTCTCTCCATCACCCAAGCTCTTTTTCCTTCTCACTAATTTTTTGAAGTGTGGCATGTTTGAGCCATAGTTCCTTCTGCCTTAATCATAGGTGATGATTAGTTAGGGGCAAGATGGGGTCCCTGGGTCTGAGCTCCCAAATTTCAATTTCTCTAACCATAGTTATGCTATTTAATTTCCCGTGGCCTCATGTTCTGCATAGTTAAGAAGGTTCCTATTTACTGAGCTTCTCCCACCCACTAGACACTGGGCTAGACACTTGGACCTATATATTATCTCATTTAATCCTCCCAAGATCCCTAATGAGCAGGTATTATCATTCCCATATTTTTGCAGGGGATACATGGTTGTCCAAGGATCAAATAATACTTGAAAGTGCTTTGCAAACTGTCAATCTGGAGATTTACAAATGCTAGTTATTACTCTTGGTAATAGCTGGTTCTTGGTGTTGAATCCACAAATACCCTTGAACCACATCTCAAAACAACTTAAAGCAGCATCTTGAAAGATAAGTCCTCCTCCCTCTACTACCACCTAGCCCTGGCCTGCGTGACTTTTTTCTAGAAGTATGGCAGCAGCATGATGGCCCTGCCTAATATGTTTCCAGATGAATTTCCAGAATAAAAAAGAAACTGGAACCATTTTGCTGAACAAACTGAACACTATAAATGGGTGAGACCCTTGTTTATTGGGACCATCTAGAGCTTGAGTCAGCAATCCAGGGGCAGGAAAAGCATCTCCCTCCAAGCTCCTTGGGTGGGGTTTATACGAGTACCCTAGGTCTCCTACGCCTTCCAGAAGCAACAGGTCATACTAAGCATGAGTCTGAAAGCCTGTGCATTTCACACCTGTCAGCCTTAAATCTGACGACACCAAGTAAGAGCAACTGAGCTCTGGACAACCACGTCAAGGGTCAAAGGAAGGGGAAATAAACTTCTCTACCAGGCCCGGACAGTCAGCCTAATCCTTAAGTCAGTAAAAATTCCGTAACAGATGCAGCAAGCCCACCAGCTGGCTTGGAAACACAATAGCACTTCCTCTAGTTGCCTCTCACAACTCTTCCCAGAGATGGGTCCTTCAGGGTGGAAATGACAAACTGCTTCTGAGCCTGGATATTTACCTGACCTATTAGCCCTGTTCAGGAAGGAAACAGAGACCTCTGAGGAAAGCATGTGAGGAGGGCTAACAGTCCAGCCCATGAACAGTAGACCTTTTGTAATAAAGGGTCTAGCCCAGATTTGATCATGGATCGGAACCCTCATATTTTGCCCTAACCTGCCACTCCAAGGGCATGTACAGTGTAATGTCACCGTTTGTCTTCTCTGAACATTGCTTTTCACTGAAATGTGTTTTCACTTCAGCTTTTGGAATTAGGCAATTTCCAGATAGCAACACCTAAATCAGCAATTTTTTATTATTATTCATATTAAAATCTATCTCATGGATTGAGTTTCATGGAACTCTTTTCATAGCCCTTTGATATACTCTTATCACAAGTTATAATGATGTCTAGACCATGGAAGCAACGACTTATCTTTGTTATTCATTTCTGCGTTCTCAGAGTTTACCCAGTGCTTACGTCATTAGCTATACACAAACATTCCTTGGGTGAACAAATAAAGGTTCTTTTCTTTTCTTTTTTTTTTCTTAAAAAAAGCAGGATTTGATAAAGCAGACGGGAGAAAAGATCATTTATAAAGGCACAAAGGGGATAGAAGCTTTTCATACTTTCCATATTGTTTCAGTAGTAAGAACCTAGTCTATGCCAATTCAAATAATCAGCATTATTTTCCTGGGGTCTTTTTCCCCACTAAGCAGTCAAGGAGACATAAGGGAGGAGGCAGATGATAACACTGCTGTCCTATGCACTCTGTCCCAAAGGCACAGAAGCACATGGAGAACAAAACACCCCAGGGCCACTACAATGGAGTTTTCCTCCTCCCCAGCCCTAACCAATACCGAAACCCCACTTTATTCCTATTCTAAGGGACACAGCTGCTAACACACGGCCCAAGGCCAGCTTGCTCCATCACACACCAAAGGCGATCTACAACAAAAAATACAGCTGGACGACGGAGCTTGTGATTGGCCCAGGTTGCCTGCGTTATCATGTCACCTGTATTTGTCTCATCTGTCTGTATGTCTCTGAATGTGACAGTCATGGCATAAAGCCGAATGTCAGCTTCTCTTTCCTAGGAAACAGTTGTAGGTCCCCCATCAACACCTATGGTGTTGATTCCATCAGCTAAACCAGGAACATGAAAGACTAGCTCGTCCCCCTTTAACTTCAAAATGGTACTTGTTTTTAAAGCCATTTCTTTCAGTTCACCACTCACTGCATCTTAAAAGTTCATTTTACTACTTAGCTTGTTTTAGAAAGAAGGACAAATCAAAGTTTCCACCCAATTATAATTCCCCTGAGGGTTGTTCAAAGTCAGCCAGAAACACAAATCGACCTCATAACCACCGAGTAATTTATGATACTGTCAGGAAATTCACGATTAGATTACACCAATGAAGTCTTTATTGTAACAGTAAATGCCCAGATATAATAATACCTTGTGTTCATGGAACGCTTACTATGTGCCAATCACAATGCTAAACACTTTACAAGCATTTTCTTTTTTTTGATGAGAAATGCAAAAGTTATCCTCATGGGTATGCAAATACCTTAAGTATTGTGCCCCAAAGTCTAAAACATAAAGTGAATAAGTTTGAAGTGGATTTTGTAAACGCACTTTTATCAGATTTTTCCTGAATGTTCATGTCACATACTGAGAATAAATCAAATCTTTAGCCACATTCACTTTCTCAGGCCACTCGCATCCTTTTTATTACTTTACGGGTGTCAAAAACTTTACCAGTCTTTCTAAGAATGACCTAATTTATGGTTGGTCAATGACATAGAATGAAAGAGAATTTTGAATATCACTGCCTTAAAAAAGAAAATATTTAGTTAACGTAATTTCAGCAAATTATAGTAGCTTTAACTTTCTAACGGGTCAAGACGAATTGTGCTTTTTCAAAACTTTTCAACTTAAATTCCAAAGCCATGCACAAATAGATACTCCTCACTTATGTGTACTCACTTTAAATATATTTAAATGAAATTTAATAGTTATCTGTATATTAAGACATTCAGGAAAAATTATCCTAAGAGGGAAATTAGTGAGCCCATTTAAGCTGCAATTACGATTCATTTGTTTCCATATGAGCATCTCCTTTCCTCTGTGGTGTCCCTGAGGTCATCTGGGTCCATCTATGTGAACTCAGCTCCTGGCATGAGGTCTGGCCCTTCCAGACAACCCAGTCTATGCTGGCTAACCTGTAGAAAACATCGACACGGGGATATCTTAGGGTAGTTTTTTTGGTGAGCCTAGAGGGATCATCCTACATCCATGATGGCGGCCTATAGCCAAGCCAGGAATGTGTTTCAAAATCACATAAAAATCACTGAATTTAGTCTCAAAACCTCCCAAGAAAACTCAGAAGTGACAGGACCACTTGAAAGGCAATGGTGCCGTGCTGGCACTGTTGGCTCCAGTAGGAAGTAGCTGCAGAGACACAGAACAAATTGGGCAGCAGGGGAGCTGTGTTCCGGTCTTAGTTGTTATCTTGCTACGTGATTTGGGGTAAGTCCTTTTACCGCTCTCACCCTCCATTTCCTTGTCTGCAGAATTGGGAGGAAACAACAGAAGCTCCGAGGCTGCTTCTGGCTCGAAAACGTTACTTAGGTTTGTAGTAGCCATTCAGAGGTGTGAACAAGCACCCTCTTTATAGTGAATCAAAAAGCCAGAAGAAACAAGCACACCTCATTGCCAGTGTGTCGCTGTACTAGGAAAGCAGGAAAAGAATCACATTAATGCTGAATCCAAGAGCCAATCAGCAATAACACCTCCAATTTCTTCTTCGTTTTCATGGGCAAGACAGTGGATCTCACACCCTGGCATGTTGAGAGCGTGGTAGGTTTTGAACTATGACAGATATGATTCACTTTGCTCAAATAGAGACCACAAAATCTAAAGTCACGTGAATGTCTGTGCCCCCTTCTGTTTCTTCTGTGCACACAGTGACCCTAATCCTCCTGATATCCTCATCTGACCTTACCTTCAGAAAACACACATCAGTCTCTCTCAGAAACAAAATTACTTCGGTGTTACCCTACAGAGAAGAGTAAAAATGCCCCAAAGCCTTAACCTGCCATTCAGAGACTTTCCAGATCTTCTCCCAACAGTCTCTTTTGGCCCCTCCATCAGCAGCCTGTGCTCTAGCTAGCATTGTCTAGAATCCCTCCACTGTCTTGCAGATTCCTGCCAACACGTCTCTGCTGGCCTCACTCCTAAGAAACACCACACTCTCCTTCTTTGATGCATAATCCACCGATCTGTCATGGCAGCTAAATCCTACCACCCTGAAGCCCGGTTTCTCGTCTACTCAAAACCAGACTCATCTCTTCCTCCTCCGAATCTTGAAACTCTCCTCTACCCCGTCAGTTTTGCACATGCCCATCAACAAGTGTGTCTATTCATTGTTGCGCGTCTGCCTTTTGCCAGGTGCTTTGGAAACAAAACTACAAAACACACGAAAGCAACAACATGGGCCCTTGTCTCACACACATATATTACAAGCAGTGGTTAAAAAATAACTGGCAAGCAGTCTACCTCCAGAGTCCATACCTTAACCATCACACCATTCGACCTCCAGGTTGCTAACATACAATTGTCATGTTCTAACGCAACCTGCAGGCTTCCTCTGTGCCAGGCCCAGTGCTGAGGGTACACACGAAATATTTCATTTTGTTCTCCCAAGTTTTTATGCAAGTAAGTATTAGGTTGGTGCAAAACTTATTGCTGTTTTTGCAATTATTTTTAACCTTTTAAACCGCAATTACCCTGTTTTACAGATGAGTAAAATGGGGCACAGGAATTTTAAGCAACATGCCCAAGACTTACATTTGTTTACACAGCCACATGACTAAAAGGTACCTTGTGTACTTGTCTGTGCATTTTCCAGAACTCTCTGAGCTTATCAAAAATGATTTCAATAATAATAAATCATCAGGCAAGAATATATTTCTCTCCTCGGATGAAGGATGGAAGAGGGGGCTCATAGGGGGGAATAGACAGGTGAGATGGGTAGAGGGAAGGGTTGTGGCCTGGGGCTCACTGTTAAAGACATATCCCTGGAGATGTTTTCTTTTGCTCCGTATATCATAAATCATTTTGTAGCAAACTGAAAAACTTAAGATGTAGGCTTAACATATTTTACAAATATTTGGACACTATTTTCATCATATGGAAACTTTAAAAACGTATGTAGTGCAGACTAAAGAAATGCTCCCATGAAACAAGCACAAGCAGAATTGCATTTTGAAGAGGCCAGTTAGAACTGGTGAGACCCCAAATAACCAAAACATTCTAGAAGACAGCTGACTGACTTAGCCACATATCCCAGTGGCATCCTGTGGTGAAACATCATAAGGTACATCTATATTTTAGATTAAAATTTGGCCTGGAATTACTGTGAACTAGTTTGAAAAAATATATAGGGTTACATGAGGGATGTCATATGTGATAAACATAAAACAGAATGGCTGATAACAGGGAATTTATAGCTATCTAGTAATTCAACATTGGTTCTTTTAAATCCTAACCTCAATCAAGTATTTAACTGGGAATCACAAAATGGTTATTTTCTAATTCTGTTATCCTTCTATATTAGTTGGAATCTTTCTGTAAGGAAGAGTTTTACCTCATTGACTAGGGCTATTTGGTTATCCTGAAATACTAAAAAGACAGGATAAATTCTGAATTTCTTCCCTTTAATGATTAATTTTCAGACTAAGAATTTGGTGCAATAACAACATCTAATGGTGGCAAATTAGGATCGATTTGGGGTTTCGACATTGTTTTTTTAGTAAAAGGCTTGGAAATGCTAAGTGTAATGGTCCTTTTTCCGGGAAGCCTTTCTCCATCTCGTAGGTCTGGAGTTGGTGCCCCTACTTTGGGCACAGCATGCCTCCCTCTATCACCAACAGGGAAAATATTTACCTATCGGAATTCTCTACTAGACTATAAGCTCCATGAAGGAGGGAGACTGTGTCTGTTCATATTGCCTTCACTTATTAAGCATATATTAACTTACTTTTTCATTATCTCTCAAAAAAACCTATATGCCGGATATGGTGATGGGAGGATAAATTAAATAATAGGTATAATAGGATTATCAAGTGTCCATCACATATTAACATGAAAGAAATATGGACTGTTCTGCAAATATTTGAGATCTAGTTTATGAAAATTCATGTAGGGTTAATAGTTGATCATCAATGAAGCAGCTGACAAGTATTTCTTGAGGATTAACTATCTACAAGACCCTGTGTGGTGAGTCTTAGGTGAGAGATGGATCTGTGTGAGCTGAAGGTCTCTGCCTAACTTAAGGTGATTAAATCATTAATAGAGACGTGGCATATGTTCAATTGACTAGATAACTAGGTATACACTGGAGTAAGTGACTGTTATAGGTTGAATTGTGTCCTTCAAAACTCCTATGCTGAAGTCCTACTCCCCAATCCTTCTTTAGGAATAGGGTCACGGCAGATGTAATTAGTAGTTAGGCGAGGTCATACTGGAGTAGGGTGGGCCCGTAACCTAATATGACCGGTGTCCTTATAAAAAGGGGAAATCTGGACACGCAGACAAGCACACAGGGAGAGTGTCTTGCGAAGGGAGAAGACAGACACCTATAACACAAGGACAGAAGCCTGGGCCACAGCCTTCCCTTACAGTCCTCAGAAGGAATCAGCTATGCCGACACCTTGATTTTGGACTTCTGGCCTCCAGAGCTGAGAGAATCAATTTCTGTCATTTAGGCCACCTCGTTTGTCATCCCTTGTTATGGCAGCCCTAGCAAATTAATAGAGTGATAAACAGTAAATTCTTCTCATAGATGAGAGTCTCTCAACCTGGGCACCATTGACATTTGGGGCCAGATAATTCTATGTGGTGGAGGTCCAACCTTCACATTGTAAGGTGTAGCAGCATCCCTGGCCTCTAGCTGCTGCAGGCATCACACACACACACACACACACACACACACACACACACACACACACACCTTTCACTGGAACCTGCCCTATACCTACTACTGTTTTCAAAGAAGAAACAAGTTATAGAAATTCTGAGGAAAACTCAAAATAGTCTAGCTCAGTATCCACTTACAACTTTCCCAATTGCAAAGTACAAGACTTTTAAAAATACAGAACCTTACAATCTGTAAATGAAACCCAAGAGTGAAATCCCAAGTCTTCACCTCCAGATGAGAAGGGCTACATACATAGGAAAGCTAAGCTTTAGGTGGAACCTTTATCTAACTATTACAAAATTCCAATGGGATGATCCATTGAAACAGGCATTATACAAATACACTCCCTCAGCCAATTTTCAGAGTCAGAACAGCAAGACAAGGGTTTGGAACTTTAGCATCAGCTAACGTGAAGTGGGGCTATACTGAAATTGAAGGGCACAGAAAGGTCAATTTTTCTCAGTTTGTATATTTTTATAGGTGTAACTAGAGAAAAGAAACAAGAGCTCCAACATTGTATGTTGGAACAGAAGAAAAGGAATTACTGCATTGTAATTCCTTGAAAACTCTGGAATGCATTATATTAAATTCTGTTATATGTTATGTGGTTCACGAACCAAACTTTTAATCCAAGTTTGGAGGACTGAGAGGCTTCTCAAAATTCAATTAAAATGATGTAAAAAGGTCCACATTATGATATGGTCCATTTAGAGACACGCATTTGGCAGGAAGAGTTTTCTCTTTTTCTCTTAAAATAGAGTTCAGGAAATGCTGGTTTAATTTTCTCTTTGCTTCAATGTTTTATGAGTGCTTTCTAATGTGTAGTCTCTGAAAGCCTTAGATTCCTGACATGATGCTCTTTCACATGATGCGAAAGGTTTTATGCGCAAGAATTCTACATGTTGGAATTTTTATGGTTTTTTTTTTTTTAATGCCTAGAAAAAAACTGTAATGTACAAAAGTGTATTCCAATTCCTTGTATAAACACATGTATGCTGAGACCTGAGTAAAAATGTCCCCTAAAGTTTAGTGTTGTTACAAGAAATCAGTATGTTTCCTAATCACTGTAGAATTCCCCTCTTGAAATAATGGACTTTTATTAACAGAAGGACAAAACTATTTTCAGATAGGAGACATCTGAGTCCTCACATATCCAAATCAGTGAAGCAAATCTATCATCTTGTCAATGAAAGCATCCTCAAATTTCTCTATGCTGTGTTTGTATTTCCACATCATCACAAACCTGTTTTTGTATGAGACACTAAAGCCTCAGAAAAATAAACTTACAGAACACATTTACTTTTTCAGACCAAAGTAATAATTACCAAAACTACACTTCTTGGTTTTGGTCCTTTCGTGATGCCATTACTTCCTTCAAAAAGCGACGTTCATATTGTATTAGGTTTTTCAAAAAAACAAGGAAGTAAATACGTTTATAAATATGTGATAATTGGAATACCATAGACACTCAAGTGTCATATATGCTTATGATTTTTTTATTATAACCTAACTGGCATGTTTTAAAACAAACATGCTGTGCTGGCATGTTATTTGTTTAAATGCTCATAAGCACATTTTGTGAAATGGCTGTAAATAAATCCTCCTAAGCATATTTTGTTGAGTGGCTGTAAATGTGTTTTGGTGCGCGGGGTGCTGTTTATATGCTTTTACTTCTGTAATCAGAAAATAAGGTATACCACATCGTTGATCGTCAGGCCCTCCAGTGACAGTACCA
Organism: Rhinolophus sinicus; assembly: GCF_036562045.2. NCBI lineage: Eukaryota > Metazoa > Chordata > Mammalia > Chiroptera > Rhinolophidae > Rhinolophus > Rhinolophus sinicus. Next base: position 7,780,741 of record NC_133768.1, read on the forward strand.
ATGACCGCTAACCCACTGGCTTGATTAGACAAATGTGTGGGGCTCAGAATTGAAGAGTTTCATTTCCATCACCAAAGGGCTAGATCATGAGAGTATCGCCTCATAAATTTGGAGATGTGATACAGATAATTAATAATTCCTCCGTGACAATATACAAGTAATGAGAAAAATTTGACTACCAGGTGTAAATATCAAATTTGGGAGTTGTTTGACTATCAAACATCATGGTCGCATTTTAACACACAATCATTAAAAGGAAGAATGAATCCAATCAAAGGAACATTTTTGATAAAGGAAAAAAGATCTGGCATATTTACATTTGGGAAAACAAAAACACCTATGTCCAATCATCCTAAACATTTTGTCGCCAGTCAAAACAGGACAGGGAAGAGATCATCTTAGTTTCTAAAATTTGACAGCCACATCAATTTTCTGAGGAATCTGTTTCAGAGGCACAATTCATACATGCATCGCCTTTGCTATTACTGACTTTTGAGGTGTGTTTTTAGCTACTGCTGTGCACTGCGCTAGAAAACCAGTCATACCATCTGTCTTCCCTTGTCTGTATCACTAAATCCTTGGGCTTAACTTCCTCTCCATGTTTAAAGATGGATTTGCACCAGTCGTCATTGGACACTTTAAGTGAGGCATGCTGCCCAGGTGATGTTTTTGTTCCCCAAGTGACATCTGGAAGCGGGGATTCACTTCAGCATGTCAACTTCCCTCAGCATATCAAGAAATGGCCAAACCAAATCACAGATGTGGTCTGTTAATCCCAGTGTCACAAAATAAACTACGAGGTCCCAGTCGACACAACCATCTATTCGAGCTGAGGAGAAATGATAGGAACCATTTGTGAAAGGTGACGAAGTGCTCTGTGTGGTAATACTCTTTTGATCATGTGATTCATTTTTTGTTTGCTCAACAAAACGGTGTGTGTTTTTCCTGAGAGGAAGGACTTCAATCTATATTTACTCAAAGCTCTTAATTTATACTTCCTTTCCTTTTAATTGGTGCCTTGTGAACTTAAATTAGCTGGTGAACATAGTGTCTCACTATCAGAGCAAACTCTCTTGGCTGAGGTTGCAATAATTAGACCCACCGTCGTCTGAAGTTGAACAGACATCTGGAGACTTGGCTTATTTCCTCCCTGGTGCATTCTATCCATATTTAGAGAGAGATTTTTTAATTTGACGTATAGTCACATTAATTATCATTCCCCAAGCTGGAGTTAAGTTAATAATTTCATGTTAAAAGTGAAGTTCAAACAGTCTTGCCTATAACCTTACTGAAGAAAAAGCCTACACGAAAAGGAATTCTTTCGTGAAATCTGAGATGGTCAGAGCACTCTAGTTCACCAATGAGCTGGATATCATTTACACAAGGAATAAAAGGTCACATGTCCTCTAAAATCCCACATTTGCTACAGGCATTCCTCCTTCTATTCTTTTGTTTGTGCAGTAACCAGATATAGGTACAATACTGGTGACATTAGTTTTTCCTGATGAGTGAGGAAAATAAATGCCCCCCAAATGCCCGAAGCCAGATATTACCTGCTGCTGCTATTCCTTCTTCTTCTTCTTCTTCTTCTTCCTTCTCTTCTCCTCCCTCCCTCTCCCCCTCCTCTTTCCTAAGAGGACTGAAAAAGATCCAGATTTTTCAAATTCGCCCTCACCTTGACAACGCTAAAATTACAAGCAGCAGTCAACTTTTACAAGACACTCTTATTGTGTAACATTTATAGGCTGCCAAAAAAACATGCTAAAACGAATCAGATAACAAAGGTGAAGAGAAAAACTTCACCTGCCATGTAGCTAGCAGTGAATACTTTTTATTTCCATGACATTTGCTGGCAGAAAGGGGTTGGCTTAAGGCAGATTGGACTAACCTTCAATTTGTCATAGCGCTCACTCAAAGCTGCCACCTGATGATCTCGGTGCCGCCCAACCAGTTTACACAAGGCACAGATTAACTGGTCATCGGTCACACAGTACATATTCACCTTCTCATCCTCGTGCTCCAGGCACATCAGGCCCCGGATGTGCGAGTCCGGAATGGGCTCAATCAGACGATGGCCTGTAAAGGGCTTCTTGTTTGGGTGAGTGGCTTTCAGGCACTCGTCACAGTAGGACACTTCGCAAGTGACACAGGTCTTCACAGCGTCCTGAGCTGGATCCTGGTCACAGAACTGACAGAGGACTTTCTCGGCAGAGGTCATGGCGTTGGCGTCAAATGCCCGCTCTCGGCGGGTCTCACTGGGGGAATTGGGTCCGCTCACAGATGCTTTCTGGAACCTGTCGATGATATTCTGCAGGGTGACGTTGCGCTTGAGCCCGTCTAGACCTCGCTGGCAGAGCGTGATGACATGTCGGCAGGTGGGGCACTGAAAGGCGGTGATAGACTCCACAGACTCGTTGGTGGCACAGTGTGACACCAGGATACGATGGGCGCAGTTGAAGCAGAGGCTGTGTGCACAGGGTAGCAGCAGAGGGTCCTCAAAGAGCTCCAGACAAATAGGGCAGGTCAGCTCTGACTCCAGTGTTTCCATCTTCAGGCAAAGCTCTCCTGGGTCATCAGCAAATTCCAAGGAAGCTGATCAGCTATCTGGAAAGAGAATGTAAGATCTGATTAGGCACGCGGGGGTCAGCCATGGGGGACTGTCAGCTTTGAATGCATCTCAGAATGATTCCAAACACAGCTCATGGAACGGTAAATCTGTGTACCTTGCAAATAATTCTCTTTCTAGTCACTGGGCAAATAAGGAGAGGGGACAACACCTTTAGCCAGCACGCCAGCTAACATTTTCTCAAAGTTCCAATCCTTGAAAGCAGCAATTGGGAGGGGGGGAGTTTGGGAGGGGGACAATTTTGTTCTTTAAAAGGTCTTACTCCAAATTGGCAAGTTATTGAAACTGTAACTTTCATAATTTATATCTAATCACAATAATCGTATTGTGTCACAGCCAAGTTTTACCCTCCGTTGAAAATTAAAATGTAGAAACATTAAGAACTATAGGGTCTTTCATAACTTTGAATTTATGGACTTACATCCTTATGTATATGTGTTTTAAGGACTTTTTACTCTGCAATACCAAACCAGGCTTCAGAGAAGTAGAAAGGCACTTATTGTAGAAATGGGCATGGAATGTATATGAAATCAAATGCATGATTTCAGTGGAAATAATGCTTAAACATAGGACGTCGGCTTTCAAAATACATTCCTGAGAAAAAAACATTGACTTTCACAAAGTTGATTGTTACTCTTCTGAATATTCTTTTTTGTTTTAATTAAAGTTTATTGGGATGACAATGGTTAGTAAAGATACATAGGTTTCAGGTGTACAATTCTGTATTACACCATCTATATATCAGTGTGTTCACCACCCAGAGTCAGTTCTCCTCACATCACCATATATTTAATCCCGTTTATCCTCATTTGAATATTCTATTGTTTAATCCAGGCAATGGGATGGGATGTGGGTGGGCAGAGGGAAGCAAAGAAAAATATCTAAGGGCCCTTTTTAGTGGCTGCGGTGAGCTTGGGTACAAATGACTAACAATGATTTAATCAATTAGAACAAGGATTTTAGTGGCTATAATATTCATTTGATAAGTTACAACAGTGGTAATGATTACAGTTTGGAAAGCAGTTTAAGGTGGTTGCATTACTCCGAAGAGGCTTGCAAGGGCCACTGAGGAACCCTGCACAGCCCTCCTGGCCGAAAAACTCCCATCAAGGGCTTGTCACTGTCACCAGCGACAGGCCGGGCTGGCAGGAGGTCCAGCCTCACACTCAGAGCCCTGTTGGCCTGGCATGACCTCCGCCAGCTTTGTTGCTGCCCTCCAGGCCATCTTCGGGTGGCCCAGCTGCACGCTCCCCTCGCCATGACGTCTTGCTGCTTTTGTGAACTCTTGCCTGCGTTCCCTTCAAAAAGGGTAGGGGGGAGAATCCCACATAAGCTCCGGTTCATTAAGGGGGAAGAGGCCTCATGCTCATTAGCAGGCCTGGGAACCAAGCGTCTTTGAACCTTCTCCCTTTCATGACCATTAGCAGAGGTCTGCGGAATAGTGGCGGGCGTATTAGTCGCAGCCCACTGCCGACTGTGGGAGAATAGGGCGGTTGGCCCAGTGGACGCAAGGTTCAAATCACCCTCCGGGGGGTTTCTCAGCCAGATTTATGAGAAGGCTTCACATCCAGAGCTATGTTTCGTGATTCCAACAATCAACCTTTTTGTATTCATACCTCCATTTATTTACAAAATTCTCAATTTCTAGAATACCCTGACCCTTTCTGAAATAGCATCCCTCAGAAATACCACGTGGTGCTTGATTAAACTAAAGCTCATCTTGCTACCAAGCGAATGGTAACTGATCATTAAAAGTGTAGAGTATGTGCTGAGCTTATTAAAAATTAAAGAGCTGCTGGCTTCACAGAAGCCTGGTATCTTAAAAAACCTTCAGTTAATATTAACTACATAAGAAAGAATAAACGGGCAGCTGAGATTTGAAATATTAAAGCTGGCTCGTCTTTCCACAACCTGCAATACAACCCAACCACAGGGCTGTTGTTGTCAGAAACTTATCATCCCTGCTTGGTCCCAGCCAACTCATCCTACAGGTGGCTTGGAAGACATTGAAAGGTTTTACCTACTAATCATTATTTTGGTTAATCATGGAAAAATAGAATTCTCTCCAAATCTAATTTCTTCTCTCTTCCTATCACAAGGGTGTAAAGTAAAAATGTAGCCCTTTTCGTCTGCTCTGTTTTCATGTGAAACAAGGAGAACACTTGCTGATAGATCTCAGCAGAGGGATGAGCGTCCCTTTTATATCTGGACAGCTATGATAATAGTATTTTTAGGTAGGTGACAGGATTCCATCCCAGAGTGGCCCAATCAGAATTGCTAGAGGTGATTCCATTGCCGACCCCAATGGAAATGCTGGCATTTTATTCAACAGACATTTACTGAATGCCAGGCACTGAGCTGGCTCGAGAACCCAGAATCTGGCATTCTCATCATCCCACCTCTGTGATCATGGGCCAAGCCAACATTATCTCTTACCTGGATTATCACAACGCCTTTCTAAATGGTCTCTTGCCCTTCATTCCATAGTCTATCCCCTATTCAGCAATCCTGTTTAAACATGACAGGGCTTGCCTCTCCTCTGCTCTATTTTCCAGGGGCTTCCCATCTCTCTCATAGAGAAATCCACCAAAATAAAACCAGCCCCAGAACAGACTCAGACAGTGACCTCATTTCCTCCCACGCTACCCCTTGTTCTGCTCTGGGCCTCATGATTCCTGAAACATGCCAAGCACGTCCTGTCTCCCCCTCGCAAGGTCTTGGAATCCAGAATGACTCTCTGCTCCAGTGTCACCTTCTCTGTGAACCCACATAAAACCAGTTCCCCTGCTACCACCACAACCACGCACCCACACATTGTGGCAATCCTCCATCTCAGTTTGTTTTTCTCCATAACATTTATCACCGACATATTCTATTAGTTTGATCACCGCTCCATCTCTCCCCACTGCCACACCACTAGAATATAAACTCTATGAGAGGAGAGACTTTGCTTGGCTCTTTGTACCACCAGTGCCTGGAACAGTGCCTTGCACATAGCAGGACTCAAACATGCGCTGATTGAATTAATAAACATACTGAAGTTGGGGTTGAAACCAAAAGGAATAGAACATAACCACTGCCTTCAAGGATCTCTCAATATATTAGAACAGAGGTCAGCTGACTTTTTCTATAAAGGGCAAGATAGTAAATATTTTTGGCAGTGCAGGCCACACAGTCTCTGTTGCAACTGCTCAATTCTACAATTGCAGCATGCAAAAAGAGTTCCACACAATACGTAAAGGAGTGAGTGTGGCTGTCCTATGAAACTGTGTTCACAAAAACAGGTAGCAAGCTGGATTTGGCCTGCCGATCTTATTCTGCTGACCCATGCATTAGAAGATAGAGACACATACAGAGCCAAAATAGAAATGAAAATCACTCTTGGAGAGGTATGAATAAAATGCTGTGTGGGCAACAATGGCAATGATGGTAGAGAAAGACTTCGACAAGAATGTACAAGTTTCAAGTGCTAACGGGAAATGATTTGCAATGGGATTTCACCCTGACATCAATGGAAATGATGTGAGTTGAGTGCTTAGGGGCAATTCATGTAAGAAAGATTTAATAGCAGCTGCACAGAACTGGATCTTTTTCTTTTGTTGCCATAGCACTTGGCAGGGTGCTCTGTGCAAGTGTCTGTGCTGTAAATGCTAGTTAAATGTATTAAGTGATGACAAAATATCTCGATGCAAAGTGAAGTTCAGCCAATTTTCTAAATCTTTTTGCCTGTAGGCTGCCAAAAAGGAAGGGGATTTTTGATTTGACCTCTACAGTGGATCCCATTTTTCTACTTTCATCCAGATTTTGCCATGGTATAGATACCATTTTTGTTAAATTATTCAACAATATGTTACTAGTAAGCATGGATGCCATTCCCCCCCTTAAAAATTAGCATGGTTTATTTCCTAGCTTTCTTTAAAATATATTTTTTTAAGAAATGAAAATACCATTCATTCTTTCACCATATACTGAAGTCCCTCTAGGTGCTTGGTCCTGGGACAAGGAATGGTGACACCTGGCCCCTGCCCCAGTGGGGTCCAACAGGAGAGAGAAAGTATGAACAAATTGTTATGCAATAGAACAAAAGACAAATGCCAAAGATTGGGAGAAAAGGATGGGGAAGCTTCCTGAAGGAGGCAATGTGCAAGGTGGGTTTTAGAAGATAAACAGGGGTTCACCAAGAACAGAGGTGGGTGGGGATAGATTTGGAACTGAATGTTATCTTTTCTTTTCTGAACTCCCATAATTTAATTTCCGAGAGAGGGGAGGGGAGGGAGGGGAGGGGAGGGGAGGGAGGGAGGAGGGGGAGGGAGGAGGAGGGAGGGGAGGAGAGGAGGAGAGGAGAGATTGTTAGCTGTCTCTACAATGGAAGGAAATCACACTTGCATATCACTGTCAGGAAATCCTATAGCTCAGCTTTTTTCTGAATGGGCCGAATAGGACTCATTCAGAGGAGGATGTGGGTAATCATGGGAACCCCTTGCAACACACTGGGAATGGCAACAATTCACAGCGCATACCTCTGCTTGTCCAAGATTTACAGTCTAGAGCAGGGCACAGAATAGTGAGTGAAAGGAAAGAGCCGGAGGGGTGACCAGACGATCTAGAATGATCTGTAGCTCGGCTATTTGCTAGATGAGTGTCCCTGCGTGAGTGTCCACAGATGTTCCCTCCAATTCCTTCCAGCACTCACTGTGATCACATGCTTAAGCAGGAGAGTCTTTAGTCACAGGTGGCAGTTAAGCCCTGCATCCTGGGACACACTGAATGCAAGACATCTTTTCAAGAAAGTTTCTTACAGATTCAAGACCTCTGAGGAGAGCACATCTTTAAAATGGAAAACAACGTCGTAAATGTTTTCATACCTCTCCCTTCCTCCTTTCTGTCCCTCTCTCATTCTGTGGATCACCAAAGTTGTGCTTTTCTGGTTTTCCTCTCTACCAACTGTTGACTTCTCCTTCCCGCTAATCAAAGTTTAGGTGTTTTCTGAAGATCCAGCTTTCCTTCAAAAAGCCAGATTCATTTCATGTACTGCCTCTCTGATAATGACTCCTAGGTGTGGCTCTCACGGGGCCATCTCTTTGCAGAATCCCAGTTCAGCACTGACAGTTCTTTGTTTCATTTTCTGTAAGTGCCCCAACTCAGAGTGTGCATCTCATGGGATTTATCAGCTTCTGTCCCAAACCCGTCTGCTCTACAAGCCTCCTGGTGTCTCTTCCTGGTGCTTCCATCCTCCTGATTACTAACCAGTCAGAAAATTGCCATATTTTCTACTCCTCCCTCTCTGGTGGAGGCAGAATAATGGCCCCCAAAGATGTCCCCATCCTAATCCCCAGAACCTGTGAGCATGTTAGGTTACAGGGCAAAGGGAAATTCAGGGTGCAGATGGAATTAAGGTTGCTAAGCAGCTGACCTTGAGACCAAGAGATTAGCCAGGATCATCCAGGTGAACTCGGCATAATCACAACGGTCATTAAATGTGGAAATGGGAGGCAAGAGTAGTGTCAGATGATGTGATCTGAAAAAGACTCGTCAGACCATTGCTGACTTAGAAGGTGGAAGGAAGCCAAGGGATGTGGGCGGCCTCTAGAAGCTGAAAAAGGTAAAGAAACAGATTCTTCCCTAGAACTTCCACAAAGAAATGCAGCCCTGCAGATATCTTGATTATAGCCCAGAGAGACCTGTGTCAGACTTCTGACCTCCGGGTTATTTACCGCCATCGAGTGTGTGGTAATTTGCTACAGCATTCATAAGAAACTATACACTCTCTGTCCCCTAGATCCAAATCATTAGCCAATGCGTGTGTCAAGCCTTAGGAGTTCTTTGATTGGTTTCCTTCCCTCTGTTCTCACTGCCTGTGTTGCTCCAGATATTTGTTACTGCATTCCTAAACTAGTACCAAAAAACAAAACAAAATCAACTCCTAATTTGCTACCATGTTTCCCTGAAAGTAAGTCCTAGCCGGACAATCAGCTCTAATGCGTCTTTTGGAGCAAACATTAATATAAGACCCGGTATTATATTATATTATATTATATTATATTATATTATATTATATTATATTATATTATATTATATTATTATATTACATTATATAGACCCAGTCTTATATTATAGTAAAATAAGATCAGGTCTTATATTAATTTTTGCTCCAAAAGACACAGTAGAGCTGATTGTCCGGCGAGGTCTTATTTTCGGGGAAACACCGCATCTTACCTCCAATCTTCCGTCCTTCAGTTTCATCTTTGCAACAAGCTTCTGGCACCACAGCTTTTTCCTGTCATTTCTTAAAGGAGGAAAACATGGCACAGCCCCCTGCTGCCCAAAGTATGAATCCTGGCACCTTATCTCTTTTTTCAAAGCTTTGCCCAAGTTTCCCCAAAACTGCTTCTTCAACTCCCCTCACCTCCTATACCACAGACCCAGGAAATGGGACCATTTGCTGCTCTCAGCAACTGCCTTTGCTTTTCTTTCTAGCACAAATCATTTTTTCCTTTGTGAGGTATTTTTGCTTGTTTGTTTCACGTTTATTTTCTTGTTGTCGTTTTCTGTTTTCCTAAGATGAGAGCAGAATCTCCTAGAGGCCCAAAGAACCCTGGGCACTGTTGTATTTGGCAATTTCATATTAAACAAAGAATTGTTTTAAAAGATGGCTCTAAATAGTGTGACGTGTTTTAATAATGTTTGCAGTTAGCGAAGTAAAGCTTTTAACTGAAAAACCCAAAGCAATATAATTATCCTATTCACAAAATAACTGAAGTATATATTGAAAAATACTATTTCTTAGTATACAATAGAGTAATCAGTAATGGGACCCAGGTTTCAAGTTATATAATTCATCTCATTCTTTCAATATAGTCAGATTAGCTCTGGGACCGATACAGGCATGCATGCTTGAGCACACACACACAAACACAAACGTCATATGGAGATAACATTCGGTCTAAATTTGAAGCCAATCATTAATGGGTGGCCTGAGCCAAAAGACCACCTTCCCCTGAAAACTCCCCATGATAAACCTGGATGTAAGAAGCACGTGCCTTTTAGGGTTAAGGAAAATCAATCAACAGAGGTGGAGAGCTAGTTGATTTATTGCCATCTGAGTTTTTGCCATGAGTTTATGCCTATTATAGAACCAGAGGTGGAGTACATTTTTAAGGCCTGTGGAATAATGTTTTTTTATCTTGGATCAGCAGAAATACAGACTTTCAGAGGACTCACAACTTCAGAACTGTAAAACACTGGATTCTAGCCTCAGCGTAGGAGGCAGGGTTTGCGACGGGGACTAAACTCATCTCAGATAAACATAATCTCTCATCACAAAACATTATCTAACAGAAACTCTAAAAACTGGCTGCTACATGGATCTGGCTAATCCAGTTGCCTTGGCAGATGGCCGCGTGCTCCCTCTGGGCTCCAGGTAGCATCATTCTGAGATAACACGCTTACCAGGAAGAGGACTTTCCCAGAGGGACTAGGACTTTCGTTTGTCCAAGGTACAGGGTCTGGGAGGAAACAAACAGACTGCGGGAGAAAGTTCCCAGTGGAAGAGAAAGGACATCAGGACTTAATAAAATTGAGTTCAGACGTAGGGTTTGGGCTTGAGAAGGGAGGTGGGGAACTGAGGACGGGTGCCTTTACGGACTATTATTATAGACCAAGGAGATGGAAGTGAAGTGGGTTCACGTCTGTTGGGTTCACCTTTTTTGCCTCTTCTTTTAAAGTAGGAAGCAAAACTATTGACCTGGCAAGTCACTGCAGAGAAAACATTTAAACCCCTGCCTATGTTGTCACAACCCTTGCCACCGTCCTGCTTGGTAGCTCCTTTTAGAATTTCACAACTTTATTCCTCGTAGTCTCTCCTGACCTCTACTATCACACAATAAATATAACCTGCACTTTGAAGAAACACCTAGGACCCTTGTGAAGATGGCATGCATTGCAAGATTTAAACCGTGGCCAAAGTCAATGAGCAGGCTTTCTGATTCAAAATCCCAAGAGCATGGAAATTTCACTCATATATTCAATAAGTGACCCAAAAGTAGGAGTCTCCAGCCCAAATGCGTTCTATGAGTTCAATCACCTACTAGAATAAGGGGATATTCGATTGTCATGTCATCCACGAGCTTTTTTATTCTAAATTTCTCTTAATGGAGGGATTAATATTTTAATCATAGGGTATACCCATTTCTCAATGTTTCCCTGTATATATTCTATGTCATGTCTGTACAGTCTATGAAAAAATAACCATTTTTCTCATTTGTAGTATATGAAAAAAAGCAAGCATTCTAGCCACCAATAATTTTACTTTCAGTCCCTCACTTCGTACAGTTCTGAAAGCCATCACTATGAGCGAAATTAATGAGTCACAAGACCAAGGAATAAACATAGATACCAACACTGGGTGGCCTGTGATCAATTGTTAATACCAGGTGGCTTTCAGCACTGCCCAAATGATTCCCAAGGCACTTCCTCCATTTTTTACCCCCAAATATCCTCTGAGGTATGGGATCTAAGCTTGATGTTAAATTTACCAAAACATAACTGAGGTGACAAACACACTGTCAAAACTGTACAATGTTACACCAAGCCACATAAAAATGATTTGGAAAAGGAAACTCTTAAAAGTGTCTTGAAAAAGAGACAGCATCAGAAATGCTACGGATAAACTTAATTCTTTATGGTCCTAAATTTCAGAAACACAATCAAGTCAATTTCCTATCCCCTCTCTTCACATGGGTATTTAAGGTTTAGTTGATTGATTACCATCTGGATTTTTGCTATGAATTTATGCCTATTATAGACCCATAGGTGGAGTATATTTTTAAGGACTGAGGAATAATGTTTTTTTTTTTTATCTTGGATCAGCAGAAATACAGATTTTCAGAGGACTCACAACTTCAGAACTGTGAAATACTGGATATTAGCCTCAGTGTAGGAGGCAGGGTTTGCGACGGGGACTACACTCATCTCAGATAAACATAATCTCTCATCACAAAACATTATCTAACAGAAACTCTAAAAACTGGCTGCTACATCCAAGATGAATTCACCACAAACAGAGCATTTTAAATAATATCATACAAGCACTCAATGTCTGCATATTCAGTCATGATTTAGTATTTAACTTTGAGTTATAAAATCCACAGAATAAACATACTACCGAAATGCTACTTTACTGATTAGTACCCTGGCTGATGAGACGCAGGTGAGTCAGTAAACGCACAATAAAACAAGGCCATGAAGTGAGGGAAAGAGCGGCGAGAGAGATCCAATTGAATTTTAAAGGCATTCTGAGAGACTGGAAATTGATATCACAGCACAGGCTGTATTCCATCGGTGGATTATGACAGAGAGCAGTTAAAAATGCAAAGCGGTTCTTAAAGCAACAGTACAAATAATACATCAAGTAGGAACAGGTGGAAAAAAAAGTGATCCTGAAACAGTCTATAGGTAATGCCTCTGAAATACCACTGTGGTTAACCTCTGACTATCAGCACATTCAAACTCATTCACTTAATCAGTGACACTAGACTAAGAATTTCTGCCAACCAAATTTTAGGGCACCAGAGGGACTGATGGAAAAAAAAGTGACAAGCAGATAAACACAGAGACACTAGCTTCAAGTTTTAAAATAACTTAAACTAATTAGTACAATATTTTTAGTAACTTGTCATTTCACCTTTATTTGAAAGAGTGTTAAAATGTTTTACCTGATACCTAAAGTGAGAACCAGGGAAGACTTTCAACTTCACCAAACCTGATGGAATCCATGCAAATTGAACTAAACTGTTAACAAAACCTTTTCTGTACTTCCAAATCTGTCTATAATACGCTCATTTGTTAGTAATTGGATCTCTAGGACATTCTTTAAAATAATCCCATACCCTCTTGACCATGCAACCTGATTAATAATGAATGAACATTCCTGAAAAGAATCACTTGAAAGCATGGCAGATGTCTCTAGGGATATGAAAGCATTAATGATAAAAATTAAGGAGAAATGGGAGCTAGGTCACACTGTCTGATTATTTTAATTGAAACCTAGACTCCCAAAATTACTTTAAAAAATGCTTAAATACACCTTCTGGAGTTCATTTATACAAGCAGACAAACAAAAAGACACAAATGGCAATACAAAAAAGCAATCCTGAGTTAACCAGGAAAAATTGACCGATTCTGCTCTGTCTTAATAGTGAAGAAACCCCTTTAACAATCTCAGAAATGCAATTTTTTTCCCTACTGAACAGGTTAACAACAGGAAATAGCACATTTGTCCTTAATAGTTCTTTTACATCTCTCCAGATTCTTACAAATAGATCACCTTGAATACCCACCAATGGACTGCACCCTAGTTCTTTTTGAAGAAACATCGCCGTAGGCAGAGGATGGGAACCCACGAAATGACAGAAAGGCCACCGAGACCAGATGGTGGGTGGCAGGCAGTGCTGGAGCGGTCCTGTGTGTCTGTGAGAGCGTCAACAGTGAAACACAACAGGAAAATCGACGCGACAATTCCAGGAAGGCCAGCTCCACCTCATCCACCCAGCCAGGGTTGCTGAGTTGAAGAATCAAAACTCCCTCTTGCTTTCCAAATGCCTTTCCACGGACTCCGTCGTGATTTCCCTGTGCCCTCGCCCACTCAATGTTCAACTGAAATCAGATGAAAACACGGCTCAGGTCAGGTCGACACCCACTGCCTTGTACCCCAAAAATGATAACTTGGCACTGGAATCTGTATACCCTCATTGCTCACAGGGACCAGCAGCGGGTCAGTGTCCTACAGCTGAGCATTGGATGCCAGCTTTCCATATTGCCAACAGGAGCCCTTCTGCCCAGCTCCGGGGGTCAACAACGGGCGCTGACCTCCTGTGCATTTTGGCTCTTTCAGTGTCCTACTGAACACATGGTCGCATTATGCTCTGGATGCTGGCTTATTTTTTTTAAATAATATACTTATTATTTTGTGTCTATCTTCTGAATTAACATACAATATTTGGAAGAAGTTTTTAAAAATGTTAAAATCAGGAAGAGTGATCTCTTGTACAGACACAATAAAGCAGAGTCACTTTTTCTTCCAAAAATAGAGATCTAAATTGCAATCTACCATCTGGATAAACAACTGAAAAAATACGTGTGTATGAAACATGTACATATGTATATATACACAAACAAGTTTTACATACATGTACATGCATGCACGTATATATTATGCACACAGCATATCCTATATACATGTCATATGTGAATATATACATATAATACATAAACACACACAGCAAATCTATGTTGGGTGTCCCAAATTTCAGTCTCCAGAATAGCAAAGAAAGAGTGAATTGAGAATGGAAAGTAATCTTGTAAAAATCGATTTTCTGAAGGACAAGGGGAAGTTCTCTTCCTAAATGCAAAAAGCAATGTGTCCTGCGCACTGCACTTCTTTCAAGGATGTTGCTTATCACGATGCAAGACCAGAACTATAACTAAAGTAAGTCACCAGGAAAGTGTAAAAATACCAAACCAAACCAAAACAAACATGCTGACTGCAAACCTGCATAAGTCCATTTATACACCAGACATCTGGACTCCACCAAAGGTGTTTAAAGAACACTCTTGATAAAGGGCAGACAGGAGGAAAGAACTGCTTCCTCGTGTGGCAGTTTGCACATCGTGACGCCTACTTTTTACGGCATTGCGACAGCCCGCAGTGAACCAAAGCATGCTTTACATGTTTGGACATAAAAATGCAAACATATATTTTCTTGGCTTATGTATCCACACATCACAATTTGATTTCTCTTTTAACAATAAACAAAGGGATTGCTCAATTTCATAGACAGATGACTTCCCTGAGAAGTCCTCACTGCCCACAGGAGAGACATGCTTACATCATCAAATAGTATATGAAAAAACTTTTAATCAAGAGATTGAAAAGCATCGCTTTTGCTAAAACAACATTAAAATCGTCAAAATTTCTGAGACATGTTGGCATTGTAGTGGAAAATTAGCCTGAACGTCTCAAGTTGAAACATCAGGAAACAAACATTTACTCCACCCCTCAAAAACAAAAGAAAATGATCAACAACACAACCAAACACATTTTATAATCTTCTGAAGAGCGTAATCTGACAACCTTTACAGGAAATTTTCCACTGTCAGAGGGTCTTAGACATTTCATGTCTTTTACAGTTTATGTGAAGAAATAAAGCATGCAGTTTTAAAGGCAAATGGGACCTCTTACATTACATTGAAAATGACTAGTGTTTTCTAGGTTTATCCTGTACTGGGTGTCAGGCAAGAGTTTGCTTCTGAAGGCTGGGATTGCAGACTTCAAAGACAAGGAAGAGAGTGAGAACTTGAAGTCTGAATCGATCTGCCCGGAGAGGGGACCAACAGTGTGGTGGTGGCAGAAATGGAAGCCATGGGTGCTGGTGCAACAACCCTCCCTGAACACTTTTCCAAGTGTATTTACAGTTCAATAAGCATTTCTGTACACATTCATAGAACTACGTCCATGTCTATATAAAATCCCACGTGTCTGCAATGGAATTAGTTAAATATGTATGTGTCCATATGTATGCATACCTCCCCCCAACACACACACACACAAGCAAAAGCACCTTTGCCAAATTACTGGGGACTTGATAGAATTCATTCTTCATAGACCTCCTACATTTGGGAAACTTTCTTTCCTCCAAAAACAGAAACCTGTCAATAATTTATGTATTAAAAAACAAAAACCCGCCTACTCCTATCTGAAAAGAGTTGCCTAGAAATTAGCAAAATGACCTAAGAGGTCTAGTCTCTGAAGGACAGACCAGTTGAGCTGGATTTTTGCAGCAAGTAGATTCCACCTGGAAAAACACTTGTCTCTTGGGGAAACTTTTTCTTACTTCTTTTATAAAAAACCCCTCTAGAAGGCAGAGAAAGCGCACACTTTCCCCTTCCCACTTATTATCTTCCAGGAGATAAATGAATCAATAAATAGTTGCTGGTATTGCCAATGTGGCATTTCACAATTGTTCTCTGAACACTGGAAAGCTTAAGTTCAACGACAGGAACAACCAATCTGGTCCCATGACTCACCGAGCTAATGACAATGTTACATAGTAACTGATTCCTATTGTATGAACTGGACTGGGAAATTCTCTCAAATATGACAGCGCCTTTTCTCAAAGGAAATCACTTTTCCTCTCAACTTCAAAGTTAGTCACACACAAAAACCTCATGCTCACAATACCCTGAAGCTACTTTGCGATCTTAAAAAATAAAGAAAAGTAACCCTTATTCACAACTCCTGGTTAACTATTGTGAAGAGCATGCTTTAAAGATTTCCCGTGATCACTGAAGCCCTACAGTCAGGGAATGGAGTCTTTTTTTTTTTTTTTTGAAGGCAACAGAAAGAGGAGTGACTCTTTTGTTCTGAATTGTTATTGTAAAGCACCACAGCGAGAAGGGGGAACGACGGGAACATGGCAATGAAAAGGACAATTGCGCTGACAAATGAAAACAGGATATTAAGAACAGAGTCGGAACTGTGCGTCCCTACAGAACAAAGGCGGGTGCTTCTTGGGAGAAATTCGAGCAAACATACTTTGAACAGATTTAGATACTAATGGATGAACTAGTTTTCCAGGCAGCAAGAGATCTTTAAGTCAGGGGCAGTAAAATTAGGTTATCATCAAAACACAGACACACACAGTTTAAAGTAGCATAAAATTAAAAGTGCTTTCAAATCACATTAAATCACTCACTTTCCAACCCATGATCCACTTCTTGAAATTGCTAGATATGTTTGGCCCCATCTAAAATAAGATACTGTTTTTTAAATTAAATAACTGAGCTCATTTAGTATATATTGCTAAGGAAACGGAATTTTTTACAAAAAGAAAAAACATCTCTCAATTCAGAACATACTCTACCTTACACTTTTTAAATGAAACCTTTAAATAGAGCCTTCAAGAACTCCCAGAGAAGCTATGGAATGGCTTCTGTGTTAGAAACGATCATTGCAACTAACATGAATATAACAGAATGGTTTTGTCAA
Source organism: Rhinolophus sinicus (assembly GCF_036562045.2). Taxonomy (NCBI): domain Eukaryota; kingdom Metazoa; phylum Chordata; class Mammalia; order Chiroptera; family Rhinolophidae; genus Rhinolophus; species Rhinolophus sinicus. The sequence goes on from NC_133768.1 coordinate 7,797,411, forward strand.
GTCATGCTTGTATCCTCTACTCTTCTTCTGATGTAAATGCTGCTAAAGCTGCTAGAATGACAATACATTTAATCAGATCGTCCTATAATTTATTGGATTTATCACATAAGAATAATAATAATTATTATTATTGCAGTCTCTAAGCCAGGGGTGTCAAACTTCTTTCAACGGTTTTTACCAAGGGCCATATGCGGTAAAATATACAAACAGCCGGGCCACTCACTCGAGGTGAAGTACGTATTGCCTCACCTGGTTTATTTAAGTAAACTAAATATATTTTTGGAATTTGCTGCGGGCCAATTAACATGGATTGCGGGCCAATGGCCCGCGGGCCTCAGTTTGGACACCCCTGCTCTAAGCTAACAGGACTCAGAAAAGTAAACAATACATCCTATCTTGTACTGAATCTAAAATTGCAGGGTATTTCCTCTTCTCTATGTTCTGCTACTGTTCTTTTTTTCTCTTTCCCCATCCTTTCCTTCTATTGTGAGATGAGAGGTGGCCTGAGAGGCTTTCTTCTTTTAGATAATGCATTTAATCCACCTTTCTCTTTGATGTGCTGTCAGAAATCTTGGGGTTAAGCTCTAAGCTCAATTGGCCAACCTGTCCTTGGTCTACTTTTGGAGTGAGACCATCAGTGTGGTGTCATGCAAAGAAACATGTACCTTGAAACCAGATAAACCTGAGTTCAAACCCTAGCTCTGCCATTTCCTAGCAAGGGCGGATAGGAGTCAGCTACTCAACATATCTTTTACTCACAGATACTCTGCATATCTTATACAGTTTCCTTATCTGTAAAATGTGACAATGAGAGCAATCTCAAAGGGTCCTTTGAGGGTTAAGTGAGGCAAAGTTTTAAAAGTTTAAAAGCGCTCATATCCTTCTTCTTCTCTGGTCCTGAATCACTTCTTCTCACTTTTCTCTGAATGTATTAATTATCTGTATTATTTTATTCATTACCACTGGATCGCCCACCACGATCTTGAGATTTCAGTCCTCTGCTCTCTGTCCCATATGAATCCTTTGCCAGAATTTTTTATTTTGCAGGAAATAAGGGACCCTGGCAGGGGTGGGGGCAAGCAAGACTATCAAAAACAGTAAAGGGTTTCAGATTTTTCCTATTTGAAAGCTACTCGGTTAGCCCACTAGTTTCATGGATGCTGGCAGAAGACACGAGATCCCTGAATCAGAGACAAAGGACACTTTTAGTCAGGGCAGCAAGCATCATGTATTTCATGTTCATATCAGTTCCCCTGTCCCCTCAAGTCCCACAGAGCATCCCAGATACACGCAGCATATGCAGGGGGTTTGTATCAGAGCTGCACAACCCCAGCTTAGGACACCTGACTCTTTTTATTATGGACTGATTGCAAGCAAACCTGCTGGACATTTGGCTGGGGAGAGACACAATGTTTATTATAATGAACAACAAAACAACCTGCCTTCTACCCTGGATGGAGACACTCTATCTTGATCTTCTGAGGCTGTCTGCTATACAAACATCCTTGAAAAGATAATCTGGAACAAAGGCCATCAGCACCTCAGCTCACAAGAGGTACAGAAACTTGAGAGATCCATGGAGAATTATTTCCCAACAGACACCGCTCCTGTCTCCTCCTGGAGATCTGGCCAACAGTGGTCACTAGAAATCAGATCACCATGAGGCTTTCTAGCAGTTATAGTAGAGGTGGTAAACTGACACTGAATGACCTTGAGCCATGGAAGATCAGAGGTAAAAGGAACCGCAAGAAAAGTGCTCCCTGCACCTCATCCCCTAATACCACCTGATGAACTGGGAAAACTGGCAGAGAGCAGGTAGGCCTCACACGTAGATTTTGCCCAAATAAACAAAGCCCTTAATAACTTCCTTATTAGTCCCAGCCTGTATCTGGTCTGCAACTTCAACTCTTCACTCTTAACCTAAACTCATTTTAAGAGTTTCGAAGAGTAAGCTAGTTTTGTTACTTTTATGACGTTAGAAATCTTACATGTACATTAATTTGGCTTTCTTTAACTAAGCATATTTTTTTTTAAATTTTAGAACTACTTTTGGAGTCAAACCAGAGAGAAAGTCATTTCTCTGATTATTCTTTCATTCGCCTGTACTTTTGAGGTCTTGTGGTATGCCAGGCCCTGCTCCCGACACTAGGAATGCACTGGTGAATATGAGAGAAAAGAAAGGCCTGCCCTGGGAGAGCTTACGTTTTTTTTTTTTTTTTTTTTTTTTTTTTTGACTTTATTGGGGAACAATGGTCAAATTGTTGTCCTTTCAATCTTAGTTGTGGAGGGTTCTGTTCGGCTTCAAGTTGTTGTTCTTTCAGTCTTAGTTGTGGAGGGCGCAGCTCAGCTCCAGGTCCAGTTGCCGTTGCTAGTTGCAGGGGGCACAGCCCACCATCCCTTGCGGGAGTCGAACCGGCAACCTTGTGGTTGAGAGGACGCGCTCCAACCAACTGAGCCATCCGGGAGCTCAGCGGCAGCTCAGCTCAAGGTGCCATGTTCAATTTTAATTGCAGGGGGCAGAGCCCACCATCCCTTGCGGGATTCGAGGAATTGAACTGGCAACCTTGTGGTTGAGAGCCCCGCGCTCCAACCAACAACTGAGCCATCCGGGAGGCAGCTCAGCTCAAGGTGCCGTGTTCAATCTTAGTTGCAGGGGGCAGAGCCCACCATCCCTTGCGGGACTCGAGGAATTGAACCGGCAACCTTGTGGTTGAGAGCCCACTGGCCCATGTGGGAATCGAACCGGCAGCCTTCGGAGTTAGGAGCACGGAGCTCTAACCGCCTGAGCCACCGGGCCGGCCCAGAGCTTACGTTTTAATAAGGGAAACATAAAATAATCCAGGAAATGGGTTGAACCACGATAATTTCAAAGAACCATACATAAAATGAAAGAAAGAAAAAAGGATGACATGATAGAAGGCAGAGGGGTAGATACAGGTCTATTTTAGTTAAGAAGATATTTCCACTCATATCTGTGCAGGCTTTCTTGATATTTTGGTTTTTCCCCTTGCCAATAAACAAGCAAAGACATGTTAATTTCAAGATAAAACTTTCCAGCATTTACGCAGAGTTGTGATTAATTTTTCAAGTTGTTAAATGCTTAATTTCAGATATGCTTAAGGAATGGTTTCTTTTTCAAAGACGTTAGAATCCAACTTTTACTACTTCCTACACGAAAAGACAGAGTGATGAATTATTGGGAAGCAGTGACCTCTTTATTTATTTTAGCAATGAAACTTGAGAGAGAAAAGCCATGATCACACGGTGAACCAAAAAAACAGGAACTATGGTACTTAGAATTCCCTGAATGTCTGAGTGTTTGATGGCAGGATGTTAACTTAAAGTTGAAAGTAACCATGGACATGCAGTTAAGGGTACAGGGAAGGGTGTGAAGGAAATTAAGAGAGACATTTCAAGAGTCATTGGTTTTGCTTTTGCCTCTCTAGAAGAAATTTCAGGAAGGAAAAGTAAAGTGGGGAAACAGGTACAGCCAGGGCTTCATGCCTGGAGGATCAAAGAGGAATTAAAACTAGAAGATCTCATTGCCTGAGAGATCTATTGTTTTATTGACAGTGACAACAATGACAAAAGGTATCTCAAAATAAATAAATTCATTGTCTAGGTAAAATTGCAACAGCAGCCGAAACATGGCGAGCTGGAGGGAGATGACCACAGAGGGAATTGTTCTGCGAGAATAAAGAGTTGCTATTGCAGCTCCAGCAGAAGCCAAGGGAAGAGCTTGGGAAGTCTGGTGGTGGGTGCCAGGTACTTCCTAGTAAAACAGATAAGATTTAGGAGAGGAGGGAGTGGCAGGAGCAAGAGGGGGTTATAAAACAAGTCATTCTCAGAGAGTGAATTACCCCCAACCCAAAGACTTTTTGACCTAAAAACCAAGATTTAAAATGTTTCTTTGGGGTCTTGACATCTGCCAAAAAATATTTGTAATCTATATGAAAACAAATTCCATAAATGCCACAAGGCTTCTAATGTCTTTTAAAAAATACTCTCAGGGCAGGCTAAACGCTGAAAGATTTTTCTTACATTATCCAAATATTTCCTTGTTGTATCTTTGAGGGAAATTATAAACGTAATTTATAAAACAGGAAATCAAGACATTGCCTGGAAATTAATATTAAAAGGCACAATCTTAGGGACTTGACTCGAAGCATTTTTGTTGTTGTTGTTTTTCTTTGTGTCTTATTTGTCTGTTGTTTAGGATTATTTGAGCCTTAAAGAAAAAAGTTGCATTTTAAGCTAGTAAGTGTGCATTTCATCTTGTATATTTTATCCTTTCACTGAATCAAATTATATAAGAAGCTGGATTTTTTAATATAAGTGAAGGTGAAATTGAAAAGACAGTACTTGAGATGCAATCTAGGGCTTTAAAAATCACTTATAAAAAGGTATCTGGCTTTAAGAACAGTGAGCTTTCAAGGTAGCTAAGATATCTTAAAGTGGGGTATATTTATTTTGATAATAAACATGAATATTAATTGGAGAAAGAATCACAATTATATGAGAAAGCATTGCACTAAAAAAAACTTTTTAATGTCTGATTTATCGTTTTAAGGTAAAGATCGGTGGGTTATCCCTTGTTACGAAGCTTCTTGAGCTTGTCCTTATTTAAATCAAGACACCTGGCATGATTCCAAACAGTTCTGTCAGTTGTCTAAGTCTATTCTTCCCATTACAAATTCCTCCAAGTGACTCCCTCTTGTAAACGGATGCAAATATTCCGTTTCACAACTCTATTCATTTTCATCCTTAGAACAGAGATTGGGAAATCGCTCACTGCCGGGGCGCTGGGCAAAGGGTGCAAGATGATGTCATGGTGACTTCCCAGAAGGGAGTTTTGTTGTGTGTAAGCCACTGCCAGGCAACTTCCCCAATCATCAACTGCCAAAATATCATGGTCCAAATAGGGGCGCTCTGATCCCCCTTCCCACCCCGCCTAGCAGCATCCAGAAGCAATTCTTTGCATGGGTGCTTCTTCATCGTGATGCTGACTGGCAGCTCCGAGGATTAAACTCAGGTCCTTTATGCACATTAGCCCCCTGGAGTGTTGAACTCCAAAACCTCTATTTTCTCCTGAGTCTACCCTGTATCTCACAAAACCCTAGTTAGCCACTGTGGTACATAGCCTTTCTTCCATCCTGGGTTATCAAAAGAAAACAAAACAAAACACCAGACCCTACCACAATATGATGGAGATGGTAATGATGGAGGGTTTGTAGGGTAGTGGGCAGATTCCAAGTTCTTTCATAGCTGAGACTTGGGAACCCATTTACTTCTGTATCATTAATACTTCACATTCGCGTTAGCACAGTCTTCTTACAATGGTACAAATGATCAACTGGCTGAATGAAAACTGTGTGCTGTGTGTGATTATATATATATATATATATATATATATATATATATATATATATATATATATATATATATGTATATCCATAAAAAAACAGCCCTCAGAACTGCTCAATGAAAATCAAGATCAGTGTCTTCTTAATCAAGCAAAATTTCCCACTTCTCGACTACATTAAAAAAAAAAATAGACCGACCATCTGGCCTGTCTGTTACTTGAGGAGTTTTGCTCTTCACTTCCTGGTGGTGATTTTTAGCAAAACATAATTTCACTTATAAATTATTTTTACCATGATGCATTTCCTTCTGTGCACCACTTTAAGAAACGAGTAGAAAGCATTGTTCTGTTTCTAGGAAAATACTTTTGAATTCTAAATGGCAGCTTTGAAAGGGGAAGGGTATGCTTTAAAGTTAGAAAGTGAAATTCACTTGTGCGGGAACTAGGATTACAATAAAAGTCAAACTTCAATGAATTGAAATTCTCTGGAAATGGGAGAATTCTGGTTAATTTAATTTTCTGGTTAACTGAACCCCAAATAGAAAACCTTCCTTTTTTTTTTCTTTTTTTTTTCTTTTTTTGGTTAAATCCTCATTGAAATGTTCCTAAAATGCTTGAGACCAGTTTACTTGCATAAATACAAACCATATACTGGATCTAATTTAAAGGTTCTTAGGGAATTCTAAATTTTATTGTTCCTTGAGACCATCATTATAAAGATCTTTTTATTCCCTTTCATCATAAATAGAGATTTAAGAGATTGAGCTGAGATTTAAGAGATATGTATGACCATGGATATTTACATTAATCCATAATATCACCCTCTTCCTTGTATTTCACAAATCTCTTGGAAAAGAATAATGTAGAAAACTGGTTAATAGAGAGGTTTTATTCTTTTGGAAAAATTCAGGTAAACTGAGGCTTTTGTTTGTTTGTGTGCTACAGAAAACCGACAAAATTTCCTCTTCTTTACCTGATTAATAAATGTAAAAATGAATAATTTTAATATAGTACTTCTAATCAATTTTATTTACACAAATTAAAGACCATGTAAATGCCTTTGATGTATATATTGAAACTCACTGAGAAAGCACGAGGATTTAGGTTTCATGGTGGAACATATAAGGGTGACCCCAAACTGGCCCCATATGTTCCCCCTTCCACAATGTGGTCTAGCCGTCACTTGGGCACCATGTTCCAATTTCTCATAGAACCGTGCCACCTTGAGCTACCAAATAATAACACTGTATTGAGTCAAGTTATTGCCCAACAGAAAGAGACCTCTAGTCTTACAGCAGGCTTCCTGCCCTTTGGTGAAGATTATTGTAGAAAGAATTCCTGCATTGGGTAGGAGATTAGAAAAATGTCAGCTAAGATCATTTCTAATTCTGAATACCTTGCACGGTATGTGGAAAAGAAGACTGGGGCTGCTGCTCTCTCTCTCTCTTTCTGAGACTCTCTATCTCTCTTTGAGACTCTCTCTCTCTCTCTCTCTCTCTCTCTCACATACACATACACACACACACACACACACACACACAGACACACACACACACACACAAAACCACTCTTTCTCTGGGGTAAGGGGTGTTACCATACACTCATCCTCAAAGCAGCACTAGGCAAAATCTAATGTTCATGGAGATCCTATTATTTGCCAGGAACTCTGTTAGCTACTGGACATGCAGTAGGATTTTCATAAAGATTTCCATAAAGGACTGAATGAAGCTGAAGGGATCAGCCACATCTCACTTACAGACCTACAAAAGATTTCCTTATAGGTAGATCAAGGATGCCAAATTTCATGGCAATGTTGTTGTTTCTGGACAATGGCATTTTGAAAATGGTACAGTGGGTATGCCCTAAAAATACGACTTTATTGTAAGGCATAAATATGCCCATTTATATATTAATTTTACCAACTAATATGTCTTGGGCACAAATGTATTGAGAATATAGGTACTGAGTAGATGTTTTAGACCTCAGTCTGCAACTCAGTATAGACTTTGCCTGCGATTGATGGGTTTTTCTTCTTGCTCATTTTGTCTTTGTATTTATACTGTCTTCTTTCAGTATCCTTTCACCAAGTCTTGCCCTGAAGAAGGGTCATGGCACTCAAACCACAGGCTTTTTTTTTTAACGACCCCTCAGAGAACATTATACATTTAAACCTTGGAGAGTTCTGCAGACGCTCCACGCTGGAATACTTAAAAATGATGTAAGGGACACGAGGCTGATTCGGCTCCAACACGTCACCAGTGATTTCCGGGATGACTGAGTCAATGTGATGTCCTGGGTCAAGAGTCTGGACAAGTGGCCCCATCCCATTTAGAACCGCCAAACACTCTCCTGGCTTATTTGTAGACACAGAATCAAGAAGTACGATAGATTGTTACCTGCTGACTCCATGTGAAGTTGCCCTTCCATTAAATACTTAAATAGCTTCCTAAGAAAAGGGCAAAAAGGTCTCATGATGCATTACTTAGTTAACAATTATACCCTGATAGGCAGTGTGCTGATATTGATTTTTCACTGCACAAAACAAATATCTATAAAAAGAATTATAACTTAATGGAAATAATAGTTATTTGGGGGAGTTGGAGACTTCTAGGCAAGAATAAAGAATGCATTAATTTACTTAACACCCAAATGATTGATTGATATGTAATGCAATTTACATAAGGCTTCCTTTGAATTTCCTATTTGTTTGGACCATTCCTTCATGTACCCAGAGTTGACTTTTTTTTTTTTTTTTTTAGCATCTACAACTTGTCAGGCACTTTATATAAACTGTCTCTAATCCCTACCCAAACCCTAAAAAGTAGGTATCATTTTCCCCATCCTGCAGACGAGAAAACTGAGGCTCAGAATTAAAGCAGGAAATCTGCCCAGGGCCACACAGCTAGCACACGGTAGAGTCCAGTTTAGAATCTGGGGTTTTCTGACTTTTGCATTGGTCATGAAGTCTTCAGTAGGATCCATTTAGGAATTTCACAAGCTAAGCACTCCCCAGTCTCCCTTAGAAGAACTGACATCTGGATCATATTGGCAAGTGGGTGCTTTAAACATGAGAGAAAATTAGGCAAAAAAACCTAAGACTGGATTACGTCCATGAGTTCACTCACCAATATCTCCCCAAGTACTCTTTTTTTATATATAACTAACTTGTCATCCAACCTTTCTACTCAGTGAACAATGGCTTGTGACCTCCCGGTTAGCAAGTTCACAGGAGAAATATATCAGTTATAATTAATGTTTACTAGAATAAATGTAAATATTTTAAAACATACAACAGTTCCAAGCACATGTGATTTCCATTTTATTTTATGAAACACTAAAAATCCACTTGTCCACCCCATTAATTATAACCTGCTCTCAGCCCTGACCTGTATATAATTCCCTCTGACGTAAATTGGAACAAGGTGCTCAGAATGGAAGCAGCCTACACCCCAACAGGGCTACAAAATGTCAAGTTCCCAAACCTCTCCAAAGTGTAACCTGACATTTTTCTAAGATTAGAGGCAGTTTGTGAATTTAAAAAGAGGGCTTAAAGACTCACCACAGTTAAATCCTACAGTAACTCCTGAAATATCCAAAGTAAACAGGACTAAGGGTGCTCTGGGGACACCAAAACCTTGCTAGGAGAGAAGAAACACTCTTTAGTAGGTGGTATTTCTTTGCAGAAAATAATGTACGTGCATTCAACCAGAATTAAGAAGAATGCAACAATAAACTTTGAGGCAGGAAGCCCTCTAGAGATCTAAAGAAGTCATGAATGGGCCATGCAAAATACTTCTCCTTTTCCTACATGTGAATGATTGAGTTTACGCTGCCCATTAATCCTAAATGTTGAAGGCAAAAAAGAGAATGGTTAACTTTTCTAACAGTATTTTTCTTGACACAATTGTAATATGTATTCATTTCTAACATTCCCCAAAAGCAAAACACCTAGAAGATCTAACCACTAAGAAGTAGCATTTGGTAAATTTATCTTTCTAGTCATTTTTCTGTACATCTTATCCACAGAAACGAGAACATACGTTACATCTTGTTTTGTGAGTTGTTACTTTAAATATAATATATTGGGTGATTTTCCAGGTTCAAAGACTCTTCTCATTTCTCAGGATTAATCTTAAGTACCTTTTAGTATAACTGAAATATTACTGCCACTTACCAAATCAAATAGATATGTAAGCTGAAGATTTAATAAATATTAAAATGTGAGCAATTTCTATTTTCCCATTACAACATGCACTGTCAATGAGAGTGATATTGCCCCCAAGGGGGAGAAAATTAGTTTTTAGTGGCAAAAAAATCTTATTCTTTTTATGTACAAAGCACAGATACCCAGAAATAAATATATAATATATTTGTAGCATTAATATTCCATGGCGGGGAGCGAGTCGAAAAACATGTTTAAAAAGACTCCTCAGGGCAACGATAAACGCAAACAGGTTGTAAAATACTGCGCTACAGCATCAGACTTGTAAATAGTGGCCTTTATGTGGCTGGAATTCAAAAGATGAATTTTCCATTTTAAATGTTTCATCCTTGAATGAATTTCAGCCCATTTCTGAGTTGGAGAAACTGAGGTTCCAAGAAGCAGATGTTTAGCGAGTCTAGGGCCCATGTGGTCAGGCCAGGCCCATCTGTATTATCTCTCTCCTTAAAGTGATATGCCCATTGTTAGCACATGTTAGTTATAGCTGCCATGTTCTTACTAAGGACTCAATGGGGTGTGGGGTTAGGAGGTACATGTTGAGTGAGAAGATGCTTTGAAGACAGGCGAACAGACTACCTGTGAAAGGACCAGCTCTTGCTGTGTGCTGCCCTCTTGTGCTGTCTTGGCCTCCAGTATGCCTCTTCTCAACACCCTTAAGTTGCCCTAAGCTGATGGGCCATCTGCCCTCCAATGTTTGTTGGTGTTTCTGTGACCACCACCACCCAGGAGGTGGTCACAGACAGAGGAGAATGCCCCAAAATACAGATTTCCTTGCAGGAAGAAGCAAGTGTCAGGAGGAAGAAAACACCATAGAGTTTGTCATCTGCCCTTTAACCCTGGGAGGGCATGGACCAACTGTGCACAAAGCTGTTGTTATCATAAGCAATACAGCTCAAATGAGCAAGGCAGCAGCTGGAAATCTTCCTCATTTTCTATGGTACGCAGAATTTCTAAAATGGTGGCCCAAAGATGTCTGCCTTAATCTCCAGAACCTATGAATGGCAGATATCACTCCGCTGATTGTATTGTGTTATATGTATGCACTGTGTTTCCCCGAAAATAAGACCTCGCCAGACCATCAGCTCTAATGCGTCTTTTGGAGCAAAAATTAATATAAAACCCAGTATTATATTATATTATATTATATTATATTATATTATATTATATTATATTAACAGCCGGGTCTTATATTATAGTAAAATAATACAGGGTCTTATATTAATCTTTGCTCCAAAACATACATTAAGAGCTGATGGTCTGGCTAGGTCTTATTTTCGGGGAAACACAGTAGCACAGTTGACATTAGGAGAGAAAGATAATCCAGATGGGCCTGGCCTGACCATACGGGCCCTGAAAAGCTGAGAGATTTTTCCACCTGATGGCAGAAGAGAAGTTTAGAGAGATCCTATGTGTGCAAAAGACTCAATGTACCCTTGCTGCTTTGAGGATGGAGACAGCCACATGACAAGGAATGCGGGTGGCCCCTAAGAAGAAAGAGTGGACCCCAGCTATGAAGAAAATGGGGACTCCAGTCCTAAAAATGCAAGACAATAAATTCTGGCAACCAGCCCAGTGAGCTTGGCAGCAGATTCTTCCCCAGGGCCTCCAGATCAGAGCCTCGCCCAGACAACACATTGAGTTCAGCTTCATGAGACCATGAGCAGAGAACACAGGAGGCCACCCAGACTTATGACCTACAGAACCATGAGCTAATAAATGGGTGTAGTTTTAACCTGTAAGTTTGTGGTAATTTGTTACACAGCAATAGTAAACGAATACACTCTCCCTTCTCTACAATCATACCAGTCATAGAAATGAGTGGCATTCTCAAGATGTTTGCTCTAGGTCATAGACCCTGGTCAGTGACAATTAATGCAAATAAAGTTTCCAATCTTGGGCCTCTCACTGACCTTCGCAACCCCTTTGAGAACCTACAAGCAATACTGCCACTCATGGCCTAGCTGTTGACTGCTGCTCTGATCAACTGTCCCTGGGGAGGAGTTTCATCACGTTCACTTCATGATCAAGTTCTCGGTGCTCTCCATCTTCCCGCCCTGGTTTATTTAGTGCTTAGCATCTTCCGCAGCTCATGCATCCATCTGATGTATTTATTTCACTTGAAATGTCCTTTACCTGCTTAGAACTTTTCTTTCTACATCTCAAACGTTTCATCTGCCTCTCTAAGTCCCCATGCCTTCGTTTTCCTATCATGGGCTGCTCAAAGGATTATGTTAGAAGTGGAAGTCTAAATACTCTTCCATGCATTCATTTCCCTCAATTTTCTGTAGGGAAAATAGAAGCAGTAATTGCTAAGTTATATGCTAAGGCGCAAAGAGAAGGAAGGGGATTAGGTATCAGATATGGCTTAACTGGAAGTTTTCCAAGTCTTTTATCAACTCTGGTACCTGCTGCAAGGTTTAAGTCTTTCTAGGCTTCATTTTTCTCATTTCTGAGAGTACTAGTAATAGCTAACTCATGGAGTTGCAAGGAGGAATAAAATGGTAAAGGTCTAGATAACAGAAACTGGAATATGAAAACACTTAATTATTACTGTGAGAAGAATTCAGGTGAGAGTTTGCATAAAATGCTTTCTATTTTCCAGGACATAGCTTTGTAAATAATCTCTTTATCTCTTCCATTATCACAAGAACAAAGCCACAGTAAAATTTAAAGCAGACTTCAGCCTTGACAATGAGAGTACTGTATGATATGGAAACAATCATTTGACAAGAGGATGTGGTATCTGTTACTTTATACATACATTATCGATATATACATTATATACACTATGCATATACTTTGTATACTTTATATACTTTATGTATACTTTATATACATTATGTATATACTTTATACATACCTTATGTATGTATACATACAAACATAAAGAAAAACTTTTAGGATTAGGAAGAAAGTTCTGCAGTTGCCATATTTGTTAGGATATTTCTGTTGGTTTTTCTGTAAAGTTGAATAAACTGTAAGCCCCCTGAGGCCAGAGTACATGTTTAATTCATCTTGGAGAGCTACAAAGTCTGCTGAGAACTGTGGCCTCAGTGGGTACTTGACTTATTTATGCATCAAAAAATCAGTTAAACAGTGAAATTTATGCTGAAAACTGTGGTGAGCTCAACATTTGATTTTTTCCCTCTGAATTCTCTTATGATCCTAGTGAATATGTTTCATTTTTCTTCAAATTAATACCTCTAAATAGTTCTAAGACAGAACCAAGGGGAATATTTGGGAGTTACAGGGAATAGGCCAGACCTTCCCCAAATCAACATGTTCCTCAACTTCTGACTTGTGCTCAAATCAGAAAATAAACCCAAAGAGTATAATATAAATGGCCAACATATTCCAACTGTTTTCTTTCTTTTGCATTTCTAGCTCATTACCCAGGCAGTACTGCCAGTGTCTCAGTGGCTGCATTCTGTAGGGGCCATTAACACCAACAGCCCCTTCATGGATTGGAAAACTGAGGACTTTTACTTCCAGATTTAAGGAACACACTTGCTGAAGAGTTTTCTTTCCGTAAATTACTTGTCATTAAAATAACGATGGATGCACTCATTAGTCAAATTAAAGATCATCTTTCTGCAAGTGTATCAAATGCAGATAAAGTATAATGAAGCATTGTTGGTAGTTTTTTTAAAAAAATGTGAACTTAATGAATAACTTTGCTGTTAAAATTCAGCAGCCAGGGGCAATGAAAAGTTCCCAGGGCTTTAAATTCACAGCCTTGGCAGACTTCTTAATGGCCTCTGTTCAAGATATCCATAGCTTCCCTGACTTAAAAATAAAATCTCAAAACCACACAAGGTAGCACTATTATACTCGAAATACTCTTTAGAAAAGATCCTATTAGCTGATTTTTCATAATTTGCTAGAAAGTTGACTGACTGTTACAATTTAGTGTCTCAATAGCTTGGCCTTTAAACATAACGTAGCATTATTTATTGCTTTAAGTTGTACATTGGCTTAAGGACTTTAACATGCTTCACACAAACCTGTTGATGACTTGGGCACCTTTCTAAGCCATTAGCCTAGAGCCGAGGGTCTGCAAACTATGGCCCTCAGCCTGTTTTGTGTGGTCTGCAAGCTAGAAATGGTTTGTGTGTTTTTAAGGGCTGAGAAAAAAAATCAAGAGTCATATTTTGCAACATGAAAATTATATGAAATTCAAATCTCAGTGTCCAGAAATAGGACATTTTTTGGAGCATTTCACCTCCAATTGTTTACCTATTGCTTATGGCTGAGTTGAGTTGTTTCAACAGAGACTGATGGCCCACAAAGCCCAAAATATTTGCTATCTGGCCTTTATGAAGAAGTTTGCTGAGCCCTGTACTAGATTTATATGGTATGAGGATGGTGCAAACAGCTTGAAACTTTGTCACCCAAGAGCATGGAGTTGTCCATAGAGCCTGGACGTCTCTGAGCACTGTCCTTATTACACTTCCACTTACACACTGTTTCCTAATTACTGGGGCTGAGGAAAGAGGGAAGTCACCAGTATGGCTGCATGAGTACTCTGCTTGTTCCCTTTAGAGATGGGACAGGAGTATTTGAAGCTGCGTATTTTAAAATCTACATAAAATTAGCAAGGGGTTCCCGATAACCACTAAGGACCCCCCCTTTTCATTAAATGCTGGTGCTCTGCTTATCATTTTAAAAAACAGCTTTACTGAAATATAATTCACATATCAGAAACTCATCCATTGAAAGTGTACAAGTCAGTGTTGTGCAACCATCACCACTAATTCCAGAACATTAATAAGACCCAGTATTATATTACATTATAATAGCCCAAAAAGAAATGCCACACCGATTAGCAGTCCCTGTCCATTCTCCCTTCCTCCTAGTTCCTGGCAACTACTGATCTACTTTTTGTTTCTATAAAATTAGCTTTTTCTGGACATTTCATATATATCATACAATATGGGTCCCTCTATGGCTGGCTTCTCTCACTTAGCATGTTTTTTAAAACCTCTTCAATTTTAACTTCACAAAAATCCCCAGGTTTAGAAGTATCTAATGAAAAGAATCGTTTAAAAGTAATGACTGTCCAATCTCCTTCAAATTTTTTGAAATGATAAAAATAGCCTACAGCCTTTTCTCACGGTCCACAGGAACACCTGAGTCTGAGCAATGCCATTTAGGACATAGCTCTGCCACCGTGTGCTCATTCTATCATTTCCTCAACAAATATTCACAGAGCACCTGGTATACGCCAAGAACTGTGCGAGGTGGGGAGCAAGACGTCTGAGTTTCAGATCTAGCTCTTCACAATCTTACTTTTGATTAGATACTGGCTTGCTCTGTCAACCCCTAAACATCTTATTGCCAGCACATTGTGTGTATTTTCCAGAATTCTAGTCTTTTATGTAAAAATGATGTAATTTCTTAGGATGTTCAAAAGAATTTAAGTTGCCTTCAACTTTCCAAATAGCTGAAGAAAGCTCCTGATTCCTCAACCCCCTCCCTTTTTCTACTTATCTGCTCCCTTTTTTCTTCTCTTCCATCTTAGGACTCCTTTATTTGATTACTATTGTGAGTCTTATAATACACACCAGCAAGATACTGCGAATATCCATGGAGTATTAGACAGAAAAAGGGAACAAAATTCAAACCTTGTCCATCAATGATTTTTTTCTTAGTATCTAGATGCCTGCCATTATGTTATTGCTCACCAACTAGCAAAGACTCAGAATTTCCACTCCAGAAGTAAGGTAGGCAAAGTCTCTACAATCCAGGCAGTGAGAGTTTAAAATAGTGGCTTTAAGATCACTGGGTATTAGAAGCCGAACGGTATCTCTTTCCTCCAATCAGGTGAGTGTCTCCCACAGACAGATCATTTAACTGTTGGACATTTGTACTTACTAACATTGCTTGATCCTAAAGGATAGAGTCCAAATCAAACACATCTGGGCATATTTAACCTAGAAAAATGCCCCCAGAAGGCCCTGTTAGCTTTGTCTTTGAAGTGCTGTCAGAGAACAGAGTAACTGCACATGTTCTGTGCTGTGTAGAGGGGGCCAAACATGGGTAAAAGCAATAGGGAGATACAGAGATTTTATCTAAGGACAAACTTTCTACCTATGAATGATGTCCCAAATCGGAATGGGCCTCGTGAGAATCCCTTCCTGTACTGGCATTCCTGGGGCCATTAGAAAGGGGGTGCTGGTGACATTATAGGAATTAAAAGAGGACAAGGTACAAAGAAATGAACCAAAGACCTTTGACCCCCAGTAATGTAGTCCGTGGCAAAGGTGGTGCTAAGAAGCCCAGTTGGGGAGATTTTTAGTTTAAAGTAGCTATGAGGGTTCAACCCCAAAGAGTGATATGTTTTTGAAAATGATAAAGATGATGTTTCAATGTCAATGGTAACATAATTTTAAAAGTATTTATGCAATAATTTAGCAAATGAAAAGCATTAGTTAGGTTAATGTTAGTGATTTTTAACCTGTCCAGATATTGACTATTATATCCTTTAAAAAAAAAGATATTTGAGCAAAAGGCCAGAAGTAGTCTTTGGAATTAAAAAGAAAACATATGTATTCACATATATAAATTTGAATAGTAAATACTTACTCTTTATATATAGATTCTTAAAATGATCATTAGACAAGAGCTCCATGATAAAACTTGAAATTTAAAAACACAAGGCAGTATGTGTTTTTTTCACAAGAAAATCATGAACCACAGGGAAGACTCTACCTTGACATTAATTATCAAGAACACAGTAATTTAAAATCTAAAAGCATTCCATTGCCTTAGGCTGGAACTAATCAGAAGTATTCTTCATTTCTTGAATTACGTTTTCTACTCTTGGTTCAAAGTTAAAAATCTCAAAATTAATGTACAGCTTGAAATGCTTTTAAAAGGCTTTGTGATCAGAAAAAAAAAGCATGAATTGCCTCTGCTACACATATTTTTAAGACTTATATTGAATATTACTTTCTTATCATGTCATAACTTGAGAGGCTCCAATAAGGTTTAGTATCAGCTAGAGTATTTGAAAATCCCTACAACTTCAATTATGATGTTCCATTACATGGAAGTGACATTTTATCGCAAGTAACCAATGTCACATTTTAAAAATTCACTTTTCATTAATTAATTCAGTAATCCATACATTCAGCAGATAGGTAAATTAGTTGTGTGCTAGGCATTGAGGAAAATGCAGACACTCTACCGCTTAGGAATATAACGTTCAGCTGCTGTTATAACCTCAGCCAATAAACACTTTGTAAGAAGATCTTGTACCCCTAAAAGGTCACCTTATACAATCCTTGCATATAAAAGAAGGCAAAGATGAGGACGGTTGGGGACCAAGGTGACATTATAAGGTTTATATCATGACACTGTACCTTAAAATAGAGCTTGTTGGGCAATGTTGGAAATTAGAGGTATGTTATTTTAGGTTCTAGCAACCCTTTGCTATATAACTTCAAAAACAAATGAACCTCTTATTCCGCTCATTTGCTGTCCTTAAGTGTCACTTGAGTTTAGTATGCTGGGACCCCAAGCACATAGAAAAGAACAAGAACACTTCAGAACACACCCTCACCTAGAAGTAGGGATATCTCCAGGCAGTTTATAAATCTCTGTTCCTGAGAAAGGCTTCACTCTGGCTTGCTAAGCATTCCTGGGGGATTTGTATTACAATACAATTCAATGGTGTAATTTACAGAAAGGGCCATTATAGCTGTGAATTATTGATAACTATTGTCTGAATCTTCTAGCACACTGTAACAATTTATATTCTGTTACTAATAAAAGGAGGTAAGGGTAAAAAACAAAAATGGAATTTAAATTGTATAAGTAATGTAGGAATATTTCATTTTTATACATGAGGTTATAGTTTATTTTTGTCTCAGGTAATTTATAATTTATATGTTAATATTAGATACATATTTTAATTCTAATACCAATACAAATATACTCTACTGTATTTCAAACTAAGATATAATAAATATAAAATATATTTTTACCTTGTAACTATAATTTAAGGTAAAAAATATGGAGCATTATATATGATAAAATTATTTTTACTATATAAGTATAATTTAAATTTAAAAAACTCTATTTTCTTTTGCCTGTTTCGGAGTTCTTTAAATGTCTTAAAACCTCTACCATTAGAAAATTCAGTGAAACAAACTGAAAAAGAAGATCAGTATTGTGCAAATATCTCTATGAAATTCTCTATGTGGATACAAATATACCTCATTTAAAAAAGATATTTTATTATCTACTCAATTTTATAACTGTTGAAATAATCATGATATCAAATATAAGTGATAAACCATCAACACAAAGTAAAACAAAACCATGTTTGCATGAAGTTTTGTTAATTACGTGTGTTTGTTTTTTAAAGTATTGAGTACAAGATCTTTAAGAAACAAGGGCTGATATCTTCCTTCATTAACCACTAGTCTTCAGCTATAACGTGCAAAAGCAAATTTAAAGAGACTGTGGTATTTATCAGAAGTGACCAGCTGGGCACCGAAACCTGCCTCATGGTGAGGAGATGCTGGTCCAGTTTCTGTGACCCAGTGAGCTACCTTGAAGCTTGAGCTTCTCCTTCTCTTCTAGAGAATCACCTAGACCAATGATTCTCAAAGCGTTCAAGGGTGTTATTTTGCCCCCAGTGGATATTTGGCAATGTCTGGAAACATTTTCGGTTGTCAAAACTTGGGGCAGGGGACCAAGGGGAGCTACTGGCATCTGGTGGGTAGAGGCCAGGGATGCTGCTAAACATCTTTTGATGCACAGAACAGCCCCACAAAGAATTATCTAACTACTAATTTCAATAGGGCCAAAGACGGGAAACCCTGACCTGGAAGGATCTGGATTGGGTGTTGGGGAACATTTAGAACGAAAGTCCAAAAAGCCTGTGAATGTGTGTGTGCGCGTGTGTGTATATACACCCATCTATACATATATTGGCAATGGAGATAGATCATGCTCCTGTTTAACTTATGCAAATGCAAAGGCAAGGGAATATGTTTGGGGGAGCGGGAGGGTAAAGAGAGGAATTTTAAATAGTCTTGGCAATTGGTAATTCTTCCTGATATTAAATGTGTCCATTCCCCAAAGTGAAGATGCATGAAGTATAGGCCTGCCATGTCTTCAGTAAGTATCAATTCTCTGTGTTTCTTAGAGTATAAATTGAAGACCAATCTAATGTTTAAAGATGTATTTTGTACAGCATTGAGGTTTTTTTATTCATCAATATTTTAGCCAGGGCTCAAGTGAAGATCCAGCAATCACAGGAAATTTTGATAATTCAGTCATGCACCACAATAGGCTCATTTGGGTGTGAGAATTTTACCTGGGAGGTACTAAACACACCTACATTGAATTATGAAATATTTCTTCAACTATTAAAAACCAATACAAATGAGATACCACTACACACCTACCAGAATGGCTAAAATAAGAATGGTAAGAACATCAAATGCTGGGGAGGATGCAGAGAAACTGGATCACCAATAAAATTGCTGGTGATAATGTACAATGGTTCAGCCGCTCTGGAGAACTGTTGGGTAGTGTACTGCAAACTAACCATGCACTTACCACATGACCCAGCAATCGAATTCCTGGGCATTTACCCCACACAAATGGAAATCACATAAAATCCTGTACACAAATGTTCATAGCAATTTTATGACAACAGCCCCAGACTGGAAACAACTCAACAGAGTGAATGGTTTAACTGTGGTACATCCATACCATCAAATAGTACTACTTGGTAATGAAAAGGATCAAACTACTGATACAGGCAGCAACTTGGATGAACCTCCAGAGAATTGTGCTGACTTAAAAAAAAAAAATGCTGGGGCGGCTGGATAGCTCAGTTGGTTAGAGCACGAGCTCTGAACAACAGGGTTGCTGGTTCGATTCCCGCATGGGATGGTGGGCTGCGCCCTCCACAACTAGATGAAAGACGACTTGGAGATGATGGGCCCTGGAGAGACACACTGTTCCCCAATATGCCCCCCCAAAAAAATAAATAAATAAAAATGCCAATCTCGAGGGGTTATATACTGTATGATTACATTTATGTAACATTCTTGAAGTGACAAAACTATAGAAATGAAGAACAGATCACTAGTTGCCAGAGGTGAAGGATGGTGGACAAGGGCAGGTGAAGGGTGCACAGGACCTCTTTGTACATTATTTTGCAGCTTCCTATGTATCTATAATTATTACAAAATATAAAAACTTTTTAAAAATCCTATTTCTATACCAACACAGCCCTGGGAAACAAGAGCGTCCAAATGGCCATATTCACAGCAGTAGAGTTGGTCAGTGTTGTTCTTAGCTCTTGGTAGTGGCAGCCCTATGCACCTCTAAAATACATTCTTTTCCAATTCTATCTTTTGTATTTACTGCTTTGCTTGGTATTTTTGTTTTTACTTTAAAGACATAAATACATGTACACAAGCATATATGCAATTTCATTTCTGAGTATAGTTTTAAATACAAGGTATGTAATATTGTAAAATAATCTAAGTGTTGTAAAGAATAAAACAGATAAAGAAGAAATGCTTTCTTGGATGATGCTACGTAACAAAGACTCTTTCCTTAACCAAATTTTAGTCAGGCTCCTCTGAGCCCTCCTCTTGACTAGGCCTTGACCTTGGCCTCGGTCCTTGCTGGGCCTGCACAACCCAGTGTTAACAATAGATAAATAAGTACTAAGGAGATAATGTACAACATGATGACTATAGTTAACATTGCTGTATGTTATACGAGGTCTCACAATTAAGTTCGCGAACTTGTTGCAACGATGTTGCTAAGCTTTTTTGATATCAGAGGGATTATTCATTATGAATTTGTACCAACTGGACACACGGTTAACCAAGGTTACTACTTGGAAGTGCTGAAAAGGCTGCATGAAAAAGTTAGACGACCTGAAGTTTCCGCCAACAATTCATGGCTCTTGCATCACGACAATGCACCAGCTCACATGGCACTGTCTGTGAGGGAGTCTTTAGCCAGTAAACAAATAACTGTATTGGAACACCCTCCCTACTCACCTGATCTGGTCCCCAGTGACTTTTTTACCCAAAGATAAAGGAAATATTGAAAGGAAGATATTTTGATGACATTCAGGACATCAAGGGTAATACGACGACAGCTCTGATGGCCATTCCAGAAAGAGTTCCAAAATTGCTTTGAAGGGTGGACTAGGCACTGGCGTCGGTGCATAGCTTCCCAAGGGGAGTCCTTCGAAGGTGACCATAGTGATATTCAGCAATGAGGTATGTAGCACTTTTTCTAGGATGAGTTCACGAACTTAATTGTCAGACCTCGTATATGAAAGTTGTTAATCATAAGAGTTCTCACCATAAGGGAAAACAATTTTTTTTTTTGTTTTTTTAAGGATTTTTTTTTGGGGGGAGTGTATCTATGTAGATGATAGATGTTAACTAACATACTGTGGTAATCATTTCACGATATATGTAAGTCAGATTATTATGTTGTACACCTTAACCGTATATAGTGCAGTATGTCAATCATAGTTCAATAAAACTGGAAGAAGAGAAAAATTGGTATAGTTATAAAAAAGTAATTCTGTTAAGTCAGTTTAGAGAGAATCCTCCACCCTCGATATCTGATAACCCTGGCCTGCCTTCAGTAAGAATCTTGTGAAGTCAGCTTAGCAAGACTCCCCCACCCTTGATGTCTCCTTTCAGTAATTTTCCATCACTCTATAAATTCCTGGCTGTCTGTGCTGTATTTGTATCTCTCTCCCGTTGCTATCTCCATAGTCCTGAATAAAGTCTTCCTTACTGTTTTAACAAGTGTCAGAATAATTTTTTCCTTAACATATGAAAACTAATGATACGTGATCATGTCCATCAATGAGATTTGGTACTGTTTTAGCATATTAGGAAAATTTGTCCTACAAAGGTATGCTTTTAGCAACGAATTACAGTTTTCTCATACTTTACAGGGATATTTTTATATATACATGCAAATGTGCATGCATTTGTACATGTGTGCACACACACACAGTATCTGCCTAAAGAGATGCCTTTATATCATTACATCCATGTAGACAGATATGCATGCCTCTATGTGTGTGTGTGTGTGTGTGGGTGTATTCAGAGGCTAACAAGTGGAAATGTCCATAAAACCCAACTTCTTTGAAACCTTAAGTTTGTTTCCAGAAAATGTAAGGGTAGCCTAACATTTCTTAATGCCTGATATGTAACCAATACTCTGTTAAGTGCTTTATATTTTGTTTTTGATACATAGTTCTTCATTTAGTCATTACATAAACCCTATGACTTGGTAATAGCATTTCCATTTTCCAGGTAAGAAAACTTGGAAGGCTTAAGGAATCAACCCAAGGTCACAGAACTAGGAAGTAGCACATTAGCATCCCTCCCAAGGGTCTCTCATTTTGTGCTTTCAAATCTACTGACTAGAGTGATTCTCTTAACTAAACAGTAGTTTTCACCGCTGTCAAAATAATGTCAAACACCATTGTGCTAAACCTGGCATTTTCACTTTTTTTCCCTTAAAGAAAGATGTCTTTGTTCAAATAAAATCTTAATCAGAAGCCTAATATTTTGGAAAAGCAGAATAAAACATCCGAATGCTTCTTGTTGAAATGGCAGAGAGCTAGAGGATGGCTCTTGCTCCCTCATCTCTTCCCTCTCCCTGTCTCTGTGCAAAAATCACTCTCCTCCTGCCACATGCAGTTCTCCTCTGTGGAACTCTGAGGAGCAAAGGTCGAAAGGCACTTCAGTGGACTACTACCGGGAGAAAATTCTCCATGGATCCCTGGCATTTTGCACACCTTATGAGCAGAAGCACTGGGATCCCTCAGCTTAGGACCCACATCTACGAAGCAAACCTACTACCTGCACAGCATCCACCTGTGCTATCCCATGGGACCTGGGAGGCAAAGAGAACCAATGTGAACATGAAGCTCATGCTACTTGCTGTGCTGTGAGTGTAATAAGGTCCTTTGTCTCTGACCCAGGAGTCTCATGTCTTCCGCCAACATCTAAGATACACTGGCAGGCTAAATTGTTGGCCTGCAAATAGGATAAAGTCTCAGACTCTTCACAATTCTTGATAACCACCATTCTAGAACTTATGTAACACACACTTACACAGTACTTACTTTGTATCAGGTGCTATTCTAAGTGGTGGACAAATACTAACTCATTGAATCTCCGTAACAAACTTGTAATACTGGCACTGTGACTGTTATTTCTATTTTGCAGGGGAGGTATCTGCAAAAACACATGATGAAGTAGTTGGATCAGTCGCATAAAATGATAAGCACTTGTTGTGTATATGTATAAGCACCAAATGATTTTCTTGGTTAAAAGAAAGAACATACTTTGAAACCTCAGACCCATGTAAAGGTCCTCCTCTAGTTGGTCTTGATCATAAAGCCTCAGTCTTCAAGAGGGATGATACAGAACCACCCTGAAGTGCAGAAATGTTAAAGTTGCTCTTATAAATGATGCACCCTGACATTTGCTTTCTGAGAGGAGAACTAGAGACTATTTCCCCAAAGTCTTTTCCAGGGTCTTGAGGATTTAAAGTGGAACCTCTTTACTTCCTTGGAAAATGGTCGCAATTCCAACAAACTGAGTACTGACAACATAAGCATCCTCCCAGAATTAGACCCCCAGGAGCAAGCTTTCAACACGCTGGAGGTTATTTTTGCTTTATAAAACTCAGCCCCTTGATATTCGCTGGCTAGAGAGTGGAAGAGAAAGTGATAAACAGGCCTAGAAATCTAGGCTCTCACATGAATGTTTACTGTGAACCAGCTCCACTTCCATTCACATAAAATCTTGAGAATTAGCTCTGTTACTACAGGAGTCCCTTTAGGATTATCTGTGACATACTTGGGGACAGTCAACAAGATACAGCACTCTGGTGAATGATTATAGATAGCCTAAAATTGAATACCAAGAAAAATCTAAAATGCAGGATGTGAAAAGACACCACCCCAGAAATACAAATGGCCTTGAAAAGATGCAAAGATGCTCAACATCACTTATAAGAGAAATGTGACGCTCCAGTGATATCTCTTTTCATGTATCAAGTAGGCAAAGGTGTACAAGTTGGACAATGCACTCTCTTGGGAAGGCTCTGGGGAAGCACTCACACACTGGGTAGGCAATTTTACGTATTCATCAAAATTAGAAACTGTGTGCACCCTTTGACCCAGAAATCCCACTTCTGGGATTTGTAATACAGACACACCTGCCCCACACAAACAGATGAATGCACACGGCTTTTCTATGTACATTGTTTTCATGACCAAAAATTGCACACAACTCACATGACCACCAGTAGAAAAAGCATCAAACAAATTATGGTATGTTGTCACAAGGGAATGCTATGCAGTTGTTTAAAAAAAAAAAAAAGAGGGTGGGAGAAGCTCTGTGTACTGTTATGGACAGATCCCCAGGATATATTTAAGTGGGGGAAAAATAGGGTGTACATAGTATATATGGAAGGCCACTATCTATGTAAGATAAGGAAACTATATTTGTACTTGCCTATGATAATCAGAAAAACTGCTGGGAGTCTGCCGTTGATACCTAGAAATGGATATCACTATAGGAGATGTATAGTATATTTCACAATTTTGGACAGCTTAGGAGTGGCAATGTTTATATATCAATTAAGGATTCCAGAAATCCTCTAAAGAAGTTTTTCTTCAGGATACTAGTATTCAAATTAGCATAAAGATCAGACATGGAATACAACACTCTGAGCTGACTGTATCAAACACCGTTTGAAGTCCCTTAGGATCACAGGACTTGCGCCTATCCCAATTACTTTCATACTGTTTCTTTAAATGATCCACACAGCTCATCAGCAATTTACCTGGTTAAAATTCAGTTGGTTTAGCAGGGCTTCTTAGGTTTCCTGCATTCAGACAGAGGATTTGCAAAAGAACTAACAACAAAAGGATTGAATTAGAAAACAAGAGCAAATGGTCGATTTTTAAAGGGGAACCACAAATACATATTCTTGTGGGCTTTTGTATGATTACATTTGTTAATAAGGAATGCTAAAACATGTGCACCAAAAACCGTTCAAGGTCCTTTGGTAGCAAATTATACTTGTAAATCTGATGTAAGTTGATCACTGGAAGAACTCACACTCTTTGAAGATTTGAATTCATAAATGTATGAAAGAATTAAATGGTTCTTTTCCCTGGTGATATAAAGTATTAAATGGCAGGACAAAAAATATGTTTGAAATCAACTGAGGAAATAATTCATTTTGAAAATTATTCAATAAAAATGTTAAATAGGAAAAATATGTTGGGCTAGTTTCTACCGGATGAATAAAGCAGAAATATGCAATGGGCAAAGTTAAGAATGATAAGCTGGGACATGTCCCATCAACCTCTTTGTCATTTTGTTTTGTTTTTGTCTTTCAACTATGGCAGTGTTGGGCTCAGTAATCTATTCCTTCCCCGTAAGACAAAGAAAGGAAGACTAATTCTGATCAGCAGAAAACTGGCTGGCCTCTTGGAGCCTTACGAGGGCAGAGGCCTATCAAGGAGAAATGAATGTCTGAACACTGCATCTTAGATAAAAATCCTCTTGGATCGTGCAGAAGACTCACTGGAAATGGGAAATACAAGTCAACGAGGACGAGTTTGGCTTCTTGGAGGTCAGAACTAAACATACAAAATTAATAAAATGATGCTGAAGTAAACAAGAAAGTGAAATTGCTCATCCTCGGGGATGATGTAACGAATATTGATGTAATTTCCAAGCAGAAAAGCACAACTAGGTCAAAGCATGTTGGCCTAACATAATAAGCATTTTTGCTCCCAGAATTTTACCATGTAGGCTGTGTCTGCAGGCATTAATGTCTTCTGTTATCAATGTGTGGGGCTGTCACAAACAATTCATGTCTTATCACTCTCTTTGTTAGTTAAACCAAAACAATGTAGTTTACATGTGAACCATTTCAATTCTGACAGCTGAAATGTTAGAAAGGGGAAATGTTAAAAATATTCAGAAAGTGTCTCCTCCAGGCTGAGAAGCATTAAGCAATAAATATTCATTGTTTAATAGTCTACTATCAAGTTTTTCTCTATTCAGAAAGCCAGTTATTACGACTCTTTTCTTCTTTCACTCAGAGCCACATAAAAAGGGCAGCAGCATCAATATCCCTTTAGAATTCCACCTTAAATTAAACATTGATCAATGGAAAAATACTGAACTTTGTTGAGTCACTCACTGAAGAGCCAGTTTTTCTAGTCTGCTTTCACCATATATTGACTAAAAGCACTCACACTTTTTTCTCCCTTCTATTTCTTCCCTTTCATTTTCCTGCACTATTTCTACAAAGCACAACTGCTTCATTCGTAGAGAAAAGGACTCATCTCACTCCTTAGACTTTCTTCTGTGTAAATGTAGTTTTTACTCTCTGACATTTTCACACTTATCTAAAGTCAGAGCAAAGGATATATATAAACAAAGAAGCACAAAACCCAAATATCAGACTATCTTACTACTTGAATTTTTTGGATTGTATTGTCTCCTAAAGGTGATCAGCCTTTCGTGATTCTTGACTCATTATAAACCACCAATCCATTCGAATTGTCTTGGAATTTATTAGCACATTAAATTAGCATGTGACCCAAACCATTCAAATTACATCTTACTAGAAGGCAAGTGGTACAGTCAAAAGAGAATAAGATGGGGAGTCTAGAAGACTCAAGTTCTAGATGTAAACTTGCTCATACCTTGCCTCCCGGTGGAAGGTAAAGCCTTCCTCTGTGCTAAAATTTCAACCCGCACACACTAAACTTTTCACTAGTACACTTTGTCTGAATTCTTAAAGCACCTCCTATGGAAGATTTGATCCTGTGTAAATGAACAGATTTCTAATATTAGGCGATTCCTTCCATTGACATGATGCTTTGTCTGGTCACTCATCTAATTATTGGTAATTCAGCAAGGCATTCAATGAATTCTATTTGTCCACAAACAGCTCCTTTCCTCTTCATTGTCTGGGGAAGACCACCTCAAAATACATACAACTGAAGTCACACTACACAACTTGATATATGACAGATAACATAGCCTGCTTCATGGACCCTTTGAAAATGTATTAGTTCTGTTGTCTTCCTAAACCATTAAATATCTCAGAAATTTTTATTTCATAATTTAACCATAACTCTCAGATGGTCTGTCACACCCAGAGCAGTGAAAACGCTTTGTCCAGCATGTGTCTTGAATTTCACTGTAGAAAATGTGGCTGCCATATGCATGGAGTAGAATGGAAGACTTCAGTCTTCTCCTAGAAACAATCTCTCAGTTGCTGAGTGACCTTGGGCATGCCCCTCACCTGGCAAAATAAACCAAGTACACATGCACCAAAGGCCTAAAAAACATCAGGTTGGGCCCAATAAGTGTAAACAGCAGATTCTCTCTCTTTGCTTTTAGGCTTTGTGTTATTGGAGGGCAAATCCTATTTCTTAACCATTTCTGTAGCCCCATTATGAGGAGTAAAAGCCAAGCTGCCTGCATGTTCTGGGCTGTATCTTTACCCAGAACACAATCGAATGAACTAGATGGCTAAGCAATCACGACATATTTTAATTTTCCTCAAGTTTCAATCTATTTAGTCCTTGTGTTCCCCCAACCTTTCTAATGCCCGTTCTTCCTCATATCCCCTCTGATCTTAAGAAGCACTTTCCATTCTCTTTCCTGCTAAAATTCATCTGGCACTTGCCTGTAAAATATTTAATGATTCTTATTGTGTGTCAGGCACTGTGCTTGGACCTGGCGATTTAAAGGTGATTAAGATGTAACTCTTGCTCTTGAGTAACTCGGTCCCAAGATAGGCCAATGATTAACTGGCAATATATACACCATTTCAATTACCTGTGTGGCTAAGAGGAAGCTCCAGCTCTTTCCTTTCCATATATTCTAATCCAAATAGTACTCAGCTTACAAAGAATCTGCTTACAACAACCCAAACCCACAAATGCCGTTCCTCCCCTCACATGACCCCCTGTGGTTCCCTGGCTGTCATTCACAAAGACCGCAGTGAATCCAGAGTTCAGGCAGGATGCTGAGAAAAAAGCAAGCGAAGAGCTCTGACCCCAGTGGCAGACACACCAGCAACTCCTGTCTGCCAAAGCCACAGCCTTGCCTACAAATGTCCCTGAAA
Organism: Rhinolophus sinicus; assembly: GCF_036562045.2. Lineage (NCBI taxonomy): Eukaryota > Metazoa > Chordata > Mammalia > Chiroptera > Rhinolophidae > Rhinolophus > Rhinolophus sinicus. The sequence continues at coordinate 7,825,181 of NC_133768.1, forward strand.
GGGCAATCATGACTTTTGCAGCTCCGGGCTCTACTGCCTGCTAATATTTCCCCAATTACACATTCATCCTGAAGGTTAAAGGGCTAACAGTCATGAGCTTTAGCACAGCCATATTGCTTGTCTCCCAACATCTGCTTGTCTAGAGGAAATAGAAGTGTGGTTTGGGGGTGGAGGAGGAAAGGGTGGGAAGATGGGCAATTATGAAAACTCAATTCTCTGTATATTAGGATAGGCCTGGGAGAGACACTCCAGTGGGACCCAAAGGATATAAGAAGGATGGAGAAAGAAAGGTGAAAACTATTGCTAACTTTTCCTAGTTCAAATACTGCCAAGACCGGCCTGCTACCGAAAGCATGGCAACTCTTTCTCCTTTTATGTTCCACCCTGTATAACATGGAAGCATGGCCTCAAAACTAAGAACTTCCTCTGACATTCATCAGATTGGTTATTTTTTTAAATAGCGTTTTGAGATTGTCTCAACCATAGCATTATTTCTCATTGGAAAATGTTCTGAGGTTTCAAACAACAAACTCTTGGAGCATAAAGCATTTGTAGATTGGGGACTGCCTATGACTTATTTTTCACTATTAAGAATGATTAATAAAATTACTATTTAATAATTATCTTAACTAGGAATTCATAAATTTCTACAAATGGATATATGGATAAATAGTAACTAAATTTCACAAATACAAATAATTTCTCAAGTCTCCTAAATTCAGTAAATTTTTGGCTACCATCGATTTGTCAAGTAGATTCTTATCCATACAAATATAGTTATTAATGAGCAGGCATTTTGTCTATGAATAACTTACATTGTGCTATTGGTACAATAAACTGTATACCACATCAAAAGTTCTTTGAGGGGAGGGACCATATCAAAATCATGTTTGTAACCCAAAAGTGGCCCGGCTAAATGATAATAATCATTTAAAGGAGTTTTTCTGAATGAACTACTAAATATATTAATTCTGTAAGTACTCATTTCTGAGAAGAAATGAAGGAGAACCATTGTATTGTATCATCATAAACAGTATATATAAAACCTTCAAATCCAGTTGTACTGCAAATGATTGGCACCTCTCCCATTTTTTTTATTTATTTTTTTTTTTTGCCTCTTTTTACCCAGAACTTCTCTTTTATAGCACAAAGCAGATAAATTCTTAGGGTTTTTTTGTTGTCGTTATTAGGAAAGTCCCGTCAATTTTTTGAGCTCCTTAACACCACCTGACCTCCTGCAGGCATTAACCATCCTGATCTGTTAATGAAGTATTTTCTTCCAAAGGCAAAAAAATCTCGTGGATCCAAAAGGGTCCCTAATATTTTGTCCTTTCGTTCAAAGAAATTTCTAGAACATACCAATAATAAAACCAGGCAAAAACAAACAAAAAAAAAACCCTTGCAGAACTAAAGCCCTGAGATGAGTTTCATGTGAAATAAAAGGAGTTGATAATGAGCCAGAAAGAATCATGTTGATAAACTGCCCCATATCTAAATGGAGATTAGATTCCTGTTGGACCTAGCTTTGTAGCCCTTTCTTTAATCCCAGCGTATTTGATATTCTCTTCCTTGAATGAACTTGTTTTCACTGTGGCTCTGGTCACAAGATTAAAGATCGTTAACTAATTGTTCCAAATAAGCAGAGCAATTCTCTATGCCTCTGATCGCCCGGCTGCGGCTCCCAGCAGCGGAGTCCACCGCCTGGCCTTCCACCATAAACACTTCAAGCCTGACCTCTGCAGGTGGAGAACTGAAATGCACACTGTCCAATCAGATCGTGGTCCTCAAAATTCCACCAAGATCTGAAAACACAAACACTCACACTAAATACAACAGGGATACTGATATAACATGTTGGACTTGTCTTTCATTTTATAAGTTGCTTTTTGAAAGTAGCAACCACTTGATTAGAAAGCATTTAAATTATATTTGCAAAATACTCTGGTCATGGTTAGCCATTAATTATTTTTTGTCTATGGAGGAAAAATCCAAATGATTTGGATGAACTGGGATCCTCAAATCATGCGGATTTAAAAATGATTGGCCCCACCTTTTTCTAATCAAACAAATTACTTTTTGTCCAGTGACCAAATCGCCCCCACCTTTCACCAGCGCACAGCCCAGGTTGCCATAGCTACCTTGGATGTCTATTTACCACACAAGGGATAAAAGCCAGGAGACATCTACATACAGGCTTAGCCTTAAAACTTGCTGGAATGTCTGCGGATAACATGCAACTACCAATTAAAGGATTTGCTTGCAGCCTACACGGTCCACAGCCAAGCAAACTACGAACATACGTTATAACGAATGGCAAGAAAAGGCCAACTCGAAAAAACCAATGAGGATCTTTAATCTGACAGCAAGTCTTAGGGTTATAACACTCCCTGAAAAGGAGAGATAGCAGGGAAGAAATGAAAATTCTATCGTGTGTTGAAAATATTGAACCTTTAAACCACGTGCAAAAACTTAAAACATCTGCTGATATTTAAAATTCTCAGCTACATATTTAAAATTCCGGTTAGTTACAGTATCTTTCTATTTGATGTCACTGAAAGCTGCCTGATCTAACAGTTGGGATAAATGAGAACAGAAATGCCTTTTAAACTCTTACAGGCTTGACTTTCAAATGAAGGAAACCATAAAGCACACTTGGGATACTACGTGCTAGGTACAGAAGGAGAAAAAAGACGTGGAGGAGAGTTGTGTTTTAATCCTCGGACTAGCACTGGGAATGGCGAGCCTGCACAGGTAGTCTGTCTCTCCAGGTGGGTAGAATTCATCCTCAGACTTGCACCGAACTTGCTGTGTATCTTTGTACTTCATCTTTCTCTGTGTTCACCTCACCATTTGTTCAATGAGGATCAGATTGCCACCTCCTTCTCTTCTGGGGATGTGGCAGAGAATAAATAGACCGTGTTTGTAAAGGACTTTCTAATCCTCAAAGGAAAGATTCATACAAAGACATTCATTATTAAAGCAGATGTCCTTGGGCATTTTAATTCCAATCTAAAGAATGCAAAATGGGCTAATCAAACTGAGTCACAGCTCCCTTAGAATACCACCATCCTAGCCTTGCAAGAATTTAGCAGCTGCTTAAAGCATTGGCTAACTACCTCATTTTTTCCCTTCACTCTATAAGGCGACTGCAATGATTTGTTTTAGTCCATCAGAAACAGAGTGCGCACCTTCTCTCAGCGTGTTTTCCAAAGTCATCAGGATATTAAAAACACAAAAAATGTCTGGTAGGCAGTTTTGTCTGAAGAACTTGATTTTTTTTTTCAGCTCGAGAAAGAATTATTTGTTCTTTTCATATGTAGGGACAATGGGTGGCGTGCTATTTGGGGAGGATATTTGCAGTTGTGGGAATGCCACAGGCAAACCTGTTGTTTTTGGCTGGGCTTCTACAACAGGTGGCCATGCCTTTCCTTTTGCCTGGGAACATAGCAAATTCCTTCTCAAGGAAGTTTCAGGAAAGTTTCCCATTTATGATCACAGTGAAGAGAAAGCTTGGCACAACATTTTTAAATTGCTTCCTGATAAAGGCAAATAGGGTTTACACTTTTCTTTTGGCCTAACTCAGCATGACCTCAGGAACCCTCAAAGAATACTATCTCTCTATGCCACTCTTTCCACCAACCTGGCAGAAGGCAAAACTCCTCTGAATCTCATAGCCAGTCAGGGAGCTTTCTAATTCTGCTGGCAATTTCTGGCTACCCGCTGTGGCGAGTCAGTGGCAGGGGTCTCTTGGCTGCCACACCATTCATTGTTCAGCATTTGTGCCGCCCGCCCTAGGGACGGATCACTCCTCAGTGAAGAGATTGGATTTCATTGCTGAGCTGATGACACACGGACCTGTTTGATAGTTAACCCTGCAAACCCAGAGGGGCTGCAGGGCCGAGATGACAAATTGGCTGGTGGGTGTGATTCACCCTGCCTGGACGCAAGTTTTCCCTCTAGAGAAACTCAAATAGTTAGGATCAATCCACGCCAATAACTCCACCATCTTGCTCCCCTCCACATTCGTGCTCCTGCCGTAGTAGAACAATGTGTTACATTCCTGAAACGCTGGACTACCCGACTCTTTGGATGAGCAATGGCTGTTCCACTCTCCTTCTCCTCCCCTGCATCCCACCCTCTTTTTCAAGTACTGAACCGGCCAACATTTTCTTAGACATACGGAGTTGTGGGACTCAAAAGCTGCCCATTCATTCAATAACTAAGGAGTTACTACATGTGTGCCCTTAACAATTCACTACTGGGCTGAATTCCAATTCACGTGAATGCCACACTGAGCTAGGCATGGGAAAAATTGTGCCAAGTTCAGGACAGCATGCCTTTGGCACCAGGCACGGGGAGTGCCACTGCTCCAGAGGAACTGTGTGGGAACAGGGATTCTGAAAACTGAGCTCAGACACCATCAAGGAGAGGACAGGTGGCTCCGCGCAGGATCAAATGACTTCTTTGTTCCAGCCAAGGACCTTTGTCAAAAATGTTTTGCGTTCCTCGTTTTCTTTTTAAATCCTTTCCATTTAGGCTGCTCGCCCCTTTTCCCCATGCCATCTGATTGCTCGACAGAAAAAGAATGGGGTCAGACTGTGAGTTTGCAGAACTTAAAAAAACTGAGCCTCGGCTGCACAGTTGCCAGCAAGACAAGGGCAATTCATTGAAAACACACGAACTTGCTCCTCTGATTTTTCTGCACTCACTGAAGCTTGCCAAGCAAACGAGGGGGCAAGAAGGCAGAGGCTGTGTGCGCCTGACCATTCGGTGGGGGCTCTGCTAAACCCATTGCCCCAGGCCCCTAAATGAAAAATTTGCTTCCTATGCAAATCTGCAAATCACTTCCCGCAAAGAGTGCAGGGTGGCTGGTGCCCAACCCACTTAGAAGAAGAAAAAGTGAAGATGCTAACTTTTCCTACCCAGATTTAATCAGAACTGGCAAAAACAATCACTCCTTGGAATTCTCAGCCCTCGCCAGCCTACTGGTGTGTTTTTCCAGTCTTGTCTTTCCCTTATATGAGTATTGATCTTGATATTTAAATATTGACATAAGATTCTTCCATAACTTTAATTGCGTTGTAAATTACACCCTCTTCTTAGCTTCCTACACCCACTTTTTCTTTTCTTAACGGCAAAGCTGTAAACAGTGACTGGGCTGATAAGGAATTTTATCATCATGCCCCGGAGCCACAGAAGAAGCTGCTGGTTTAGAATTCTTTCCAACGGCTCATTTCAGTACTCCCTGAGCCCTTAGCTCACTACTTTCAGGGTTGTCTTCTCACGTCCAGAAGCAATATGCTTTCAAAACTGCTAGAACAGAAAAACAAATCTGCATTTTTCTGGAAGGACTGTCTGTGCTCAAGTAGAGCTGTTTCCACCTTCTCGGTAAGAGGCCGCGTGTAATTCTTTTTTAGGATATTCAATTGTCTTTATTCTAACCTAAGGCATAGGACAGAGGCTGAAAGCTCCAGATAGATCCTGCACAATACATTCCATCAACTGCAAACTGGAGTTGATTTACATACTCTACAAACCGCTTTTAAGCCCTTCACAATGACTGCCTGACATCACCAATCACCAGTAGAGGAAAAAGTGGGAAGGGGTGGTGAGGGGGCTGGGAGGGGTGGGGGGCACCTCAGAAAATCTGCTTCTTTCGTTCCCTTAGGAAAACGCAACCCCGGCTTTACACCAAATGGACCCACTTGGCCAGGCATCTATCTGCTAATCCTGCAAGCTCTCCGGAGTAACGTCCCAGGGATCTCAAGCAGCGCCCTCCCTCGCCACCCGCCTGTGCAGCCCCTGGAGCCTACCTGCCTCATGTTTAGAATTCCATGACCCATCCGGCAGGGAGTGAGCTGCCTCGAAGCCCACGCCTCGGTCGTCAGAGGGGAAACACCAAACCCAGCAGAAGCCCGCAAGACAAAAGCAACTCAGCGAGATCCACAGGCAGCAAAGAGCACGTTTTCTTCCGCTTTTTTCTTTGATCTGTTGCTACACGCTCTCTGCCCAAGACAATGTCAAGTTTCTCAAGCTTTTCTCCCCCAGCCTATGAAAAGTCGGGAGTAGGGAAGCGAGGACCGCCTGGCTCTTATTTCAAATCGGGTCTCAGAGACGTCGTAGGTGGGTGGCGAGGGCCCCCGGAGGCGCCTGGCCAATCAGGAGGGAGGGGTGGACCCTGGGAGCGGGAGAGGCTGCCTCTGCGAGGATTAGAGAGCTAGTAGCAGGATTTAAATGACTGGAAGCAGCTGGAAACATTGTCCAAAGCTCCAAAAGTAAAAGATGAGTTCTATTCTTATCTCACAGCTCGGGGTCGGCTCAAAGCTTAACTTGCTTCGGACCTTAGGGCCTTGCCGTTGAAGAGCTCCCTAAAAGCTTTTGGAGGGTACAGAGTTATTTCAGCCAGGAAAGTGCAACTCTCAGGACCCAGCCCTTTTTTAAAAAGGTTGCACTGAGGTCCTATTTTTGCAAAGACACTGGGAACGAAATTGTTGTACAGAACCCCTTAACTGAAACAAGTAGCAATCAAGGGAGGAGAGTGTCACCTGCCTCATTTTCATAGAGATGAACTGTCCATGCATGTAAGAAAAAGAAATCTTAATGGGAGTGTGCACACAAACCTGCTGAAATGCAGCAAATGAACAAGAATTTTTGTCTAGTGAGGCCCTGAGACAGAATTTTAGATAATAAAATTATTAGTAAAATAAACACTGATGTTCAAGAAGACACTTTAAAACAAAATAAGTGTATCTACCTTTATGGTTCACCTTATCTACAGGGTTGAGTTGGAGAACTTATTAACATTGTCTTAGCAGGATGGGAGGAAAGCTAACTGGTTTCGTATAAACTTAAACCCAGAGTTAAAAATAATTTCCAAAGTTTTTTTTCTTAACTCCATAAAAACAGTAACTTTATTCAACTCTTAGCCAACGTGATTTCAACACAAATCTACCTTTTGGATTCCAAAAAAATGCAAGCAGAGCAAAGACTACTTGGTATAGCCCCAGTGACATATTTTTTTCCCAAAGAAGTGGCCAAAATTTTGTGAGAATGATTCAATAAATATTTTTAAATTTTGGCATCAGAGAGAGAGAAAAAAAGCATCTTAGCAAATAATGAATCGGCAGCGTCAGGAGTGTCATCTGCGTGGCCTCAATAGATGTGAGCTCTGCCCAGGTCTATGAAAATCTGGCAGCCCCATATTTGGGACCGGAGGGCCATCACCTCATTGCAGCCACCATCTTAGTAGGCTAAGAGCACACCTCGTGACACAAGCTGACTTCAGTCCTCGTCCGTTATGTACTTCAGAGCCCTTAACTATGACCTCGACTAGGGTTTCTCCACCTCAGCACTATTGACATCTGAGGTCAGATCATTATGAGGGGGGGCGGGAGCGGGGAGCTGTGCTGTGCATTGTAGGGTGTTTAGCAGCATCCCTGGTCTCGGCCCTCTAGATGCCAGTAATACCCCCACAGTCACAACAATCAATAATAATCAATTATCAAATGTCCCCTGGGGGTCAAAATCGTGCCCCACTGATGTACCAGATTTGAAAAATTGGTTCTCAAATTGAAACAGGGCCCGGTTGGCACCCCCAGAGTAGAGGCCTCTCCAAGTTCCTGGCCTCACCTTAACTTGACCTATAGCTTAACAATAGATGAACCCCCTGTGGCTTGAGATCAGAATGTCCCCTGTCCCATCCAGTTCTCTGTTTTAGAAAATTACTCTGAAACTTATGATTAATATTGATCACAATCTCAATGGTCTAGCATTCTTTCCAGACTAATCCTATCATTGTTCCTGGGTTGCTGACTCCACCAGAGAATCCTGTGGCCAGAGGGAAGGACCCCCAGAACCATCACGCAGCCTCTGGAGGAATGCCCAGATTTTCCCTGAAACATTCCAGGCTGGTTTGAGAATGTTAAGGCACTTTTTGGAGGTGTTAACCCGCCGCCTTCTCAGACCACTGGTGCTCTGATAATAAACGCTTATTCTACAACCCAACTCCTGTGCCGGTCTATTGGCTGAGCGGTGCAGGCAGCACAAGCCCCAGACTTGCTTGGTCTTTGGTTTCAAAACTTGAATGTGCAATGAAACTTATAGGGAGATTGTTTGGTTGTTGTTGTTGTTGTTGTTTTTATTGGGGAATATTGGGGAAGAGTGTGTTTCTCCAGGGCCCATCAGCTCCAAGTCAAGTCGTTGTCCTTCAATCTAGTTGTGGAGGGTGCAGCTCAGCTCCACGTCCAGTTGCCATTTTCAATTTTTAGTTGCTGGGGGTGCAGCCCACTATCCCATGAGGGAATTAAACCCACAACCTTGTTGTTGAGAGCTCGCGCTCTAATCAACTGAGCCATCCCATGAAACTTGTAGGGAGATTGTTAAAAATGCAAGTTCCTAAGGCCCTGCTCCTATTCCAAGGGAATCTGATCAGTAGGTTTGAGGAGCCTGGGAATCAGCATTTTTTTCCCACTGCCAAAGGACTCTGGTTCATTTTGAGATGTACTGCACCTTTTCTTGCCTTAGGTATGCCCTCAGCCCTGGACACAGAGAGCTGCTGCCATTAAATATCCTTGGAGTTAAATCCCAAAACACATCTATTCATCACATTATCAATAGAAGCTTCTCAAGACTGCTTTTGCCTTCCGCTGTCATCACCTCAAAGGTAAATATGAGCTGGGATTGCCTCTTGTAATTACTGTGCCCTTTCAAAGTTTCCCCCATTTTTCTTCTCTGGCCCACTCCCCCACCATTCTACAAGGTCAAATGTCACCACTCTTTTGTGGTTTCCCAGATCGCCCTAGGACAAATTAATCTCTTCAATCCTCTATGCTCATAAAGCAGTTTACAGACACCCAGTGGTGTGCTGGTAAATGTTTAACAACCAGTTCTCGGAAAAAACAAAAAGCCAAGATTTGTTGTAGCCTCTGCCAGTTTCCATAGTGTAAATGCTCCCTGTCCTGTCCCAGTGAGGACACTGGACACAGAGTTGGAAAGAGCCATGCTGCATCAGGAGATGGTAAGTACCAGCGTGAGCAAACCACACGACACTTCTGCTGTTCCCCTGCCACGCTGTACTGTAATCTTATATTCCTGAGTCTGTCTCTCCTACTGACCTACAAAATTCTCAAGGGCAAGAATGGTGTCCTATTCACCTTAGTAAGCCCAGCCACTCTCATTGGACCTACTGTGCAGTAGGTGGGCAACAAACATGCGGGAAGAAAACGAAATGCAATGTACAGCTTCCCAGAGACGCAGAGACCAATCAGACTGCTGCTACTGCCACATTCAAAAGGGCAAGAAGCTCTTGGAAAAGTAAATGATTAAAGTTACCTTCTTACCATAATTAAATACCTATTCTGTACTCATGAATACAATAAGCATAGTGCTATCTTCCATCCTAACACTCCCACATCTGAGCCATATCCAGGTCAGAGTAAAAGAGAAGAGACCAGCCTTTGAAAACAGAACCTCAGTTTCATGGACGTATTTGTGACACAGTATGTTTTTAAAAATTATTTATTTCTTTTTCAGTTACAGTTGACATTCGATATTACTTTATATTAGTTTCAGATGTACAGCCTAGTGGGTAGACATTTGTATAATTTATGCAGTGTATTTTTTATGTTTTTATATGAAGGCATCACACACTTTTGTGTGTACATATTACACATCTTACGTATAAGATAATCTCTGATAAGTATGTGAAAGTTCATTGCCTCCGCTAAGAGACAGAGTGACTGATGATGGTTATTGCTATCATCCTCTCATGATGCATAAGGACAGAGATGCTGATGGTGATGTCATGAACAAACACCACTTATGAGAGCCTCCTATGAACCAAGCATTTTGCCAGGCACTTCACACATGTGCACCATTGAATCTCCACCAAAATACCAAAAAGCAGACATCACAGTTGTCAGGCTAAGAATGAAAAGACAGGATCACTGAGGCAAAGTTGATAACCCAAGGTCTTACTGTTATAAATTGCTGTATCAGGAATCAAACCTAAGTGTTTGGAATTAGAATTACTCTGCTTTTTGTTGCAAAGTATGCCATCTCCAGAAATGACTCCGAAAACTCCTAGGAAAAGTGAACACTGTAAATAAACGAACTCTTTCATTTCCAAATAAACAAATAACTTTTAAACATTTCCAATGAAATAAATGGCCCTTTAGGGGTTGTCCATTAAGTGAGATTAGATGCACTTACTGGAAACAGTGTAAGCAAGCTCACCAAAGGCACGCATGTTCTGTCCCACAGACTGTGATTAACAGCATTTGCAAGTGTCAGCTGAAGGGATAGTGCAGTGTTGACACATCTGCCTTAAAAAAGCAGCCTACGTGATAATCTTGTGTGGTCATGTGCAGGTTTGGTTCTAACATAAGATCAAGGGCAGATGGTCCTGGACAGGCCCTAGTGAACACGGGTGGACACTGGTATGGCACCTTAGAGGACAACTAGCAGTACCTGTGACACCTCTTTCAGTGTTCTATTAGGTCAAGCATATGGGATTTGTGTTTGTAATTTAAAAAAATGGCATCAGTAACCCTATAGTTTATTGAAATATGTGTCAACACACATCATCAAAATCAATGAAAACCAAGCTGGAGTTGCCTACTCAGCCACGTGGAGAGGGTGCCTGGTGCACGTGCACAGTCTTTGCAGACTATGCAAAGAGTATATTTATTCTCCTTCAGAGATTCCAGAAACCCAGTTATTTTATACTTATGGTGGCAGAGGAAAACTTGAGGAATACTGTATTTGAGGTGATTAGCAAAGGTAATTTAATTTGACAACAACACAAGTCCCTGCTTAGAAAAAAAGAGAAAATCCCACCGATCATTCTTAGAGGACATTACAAAAAAGAAACAAGTTTTTACTCATGGAGTACAGGTACTCATGAAGTTAGTTTTTTTCCAGCTGGTTGATGAAAGCCATGTGGCATAGCAGAGTGGGTCACAAATGCAATTTGGAGTCCATTTTCAGTGCTGATGTGGCCAGGAAACTATCTGATGGACTTCAGATAAAGCAATTGACATCTCTAAGCCCATGATATTTTCAGGGGACAGTTGGGCATATTATGGACTGAATGGTTGTGTCCCCCCCAAATTCACATGTTGAAATCCTCACACCCAAAGGGATGGTATGAGGCCCACCCACATTATCAGAGATAATCTCCTTTACTTAAAGTCAATTGATTATAGATGTTAACCACATCTAAACATTCCTTCACAGTAACACCTAGATTCGACTTTGACTGAATAACTGGGTACTATAGCCTAGCCAAGGGACTACTGTATATCCCTTATAATAGCAAGCATAGTGTATATGGTCAATTAATCAATAAATGCTTACTGGATTTTGTAAATAAAAATAATAATAACAATTTTTAAACGTCCATTCGTAGAAGGTTCTGTTTTTTATCAATAATAAAATTTTGCCAATAGATTTATTATGTGCTTCTCAACTACAACACGGGAAGGTAGGAGCTATAAAATTTGAGATAAAATGATTTCTAACTGACAATTCTATACTAAGTCTTACTATTCACCAAGTGTCAAGGTAGAATACAATTGTTTTCACGTAGACTCAAAAATTTTGCATCCCATGTACTCTTTCTTTGGAATCCACTCAAAGATGTGTTTTAGCAAAAGGATGGAATTAAATGAAAAAAGAAAAGCCAATTGTACTCAGAAAACAGAGAAACCAACACAAAGAGAAGCAAAGAAAACCCAAGATGGTAGATGCAGCAGTCTTGGAAAGGCCCTGGTCTAAATTCTAGCAGAAAGTGGAGGACTCCTGGAGGTAGGTCTAGGAGGGAACATGATACTGATAGATCACATCTGAGGATGAACAGGTACACATAAATATAAGCAAAAGGTGAGTCTAGTATTAACTGCAGGGAAAACAAAAGAATGCACGAAAAAGGAAGCATAGTCACAGACTACGCCTGAAATTGGCAGTGATCTCTGATATAGATATTGTGGCTAAGACTACTGGCAGACAATCCAGTATTCATCCATCTTCCGCTTGTTTCTTTGCAACAGAATTTCAATTTATTTGGGGCAGAAATGTACCCAGCTAATGAACATTTCCCAGCCTCCCTTGCAGGTATGGGTGGTCATATGAAACTGCTATGGCCTATGGAATTTTAATAGAAGCTGCCGTGTAAGTCTTCTGGGAAAGCTCTTAAAGGAGACGCACAGTTTGCCCTTTGCCCTTCCTGGATTTCCCCAGCATTAATATGGTTGCTGAGCCTGAGAGACAGGGGCCATTCTGTGACCTTGAGAAGGATGGAACACATAGTAAAACTGGAAAATAGGAAAGGTAGAAGGATCCCTGGATTCCTGATGACACTTTAGAGGCTCTGAACGAGCTCTGTATTTCATGTTCTGTGAGAAAAATAAATTGCTAATCTGTTTGAGCCAATGTTTTGGAATTTGTGTTACTCGATGAACACAATTCCTAACTGACACAATTATATTGGGAGGATGTGAGGTGAGGATGAGGGGGATAGTGTGAGATAATTTCTTTTTGATCACATGTAGGATGCTAAAGATAATGCCTAAAATTTATAAACCAAGAAATAGCAGTAAAAACATATTATGGGAAACATGAAAGTACATACCAGAGGAAATATTTATAAGTTGGAAGTGATTACTCCTAGAATGGAGTGGGATGGGATTGTTGTTTTTCATTACAAGTCTTTAATATACTTGTACTTTGAACATGTATTACTTTGATAAAAATTTAAATTAATTAAAAATAAACAAAGTATTCTCTGGTTATTAAATCAATTTATTTTCCTTAAATCCACTTCCTGTAAACTAGCAGTATTTTATGATTATCTGGCCCCTAGTGGACCAAAGAGTCAGGCTAGAGCATTCGAAAAGTTACATGCCTGATGGCCCATTCTGAACCCCAAGTGCAATGTTGCCACATCGTGAACATATGATCTGATTGGCATTTCCTCTTTCCCCCATCACACATTTAATTTACTCAGAGTTTATGACTTACTTGCCATGTGTAGAGAGAAATACAGATAATAGACACCCCTGATCTACACTGTTTTACACAAACATTTCTAGATCTCCAGGAATGAAGACTGTACGATCCAGAGGCCTTAATAATTCGTTAGACTAATCAAACACCCCATTTTCTTCTTATTTCTAATTGGCATCATTCTTGTTTTAAATTCTTTTTTTGTGGGTTTAAGTATGGCAATGAATAGTTGGTTACTGTTCTTCATATTATTACCATTTTACTTCTTAGCCTTCCTTTTTCATCTCTCATGTTTCTTATATATGAAAGGATTAGTCTCTCAAACCTTTAATATTCTAATGCCCAAAGCTGATTTTTAAATAAGCCTTAGAGATTAAAAAAATTAAATTTTGCGAATCAGATCTCAGTTTTTATATGTTAGAAACAAGCAAATCAGGCTGGTTTACTGATAATCACATGGACAGAAGGTGAACAGAAATTTTAATCAAAAGAAGCTTTGAACGGGATTTGCGCTCCCTGCTTATAAAAAGACAGTGCTTTGTCCTTTAGATTGGCACTTCTCAAACACACAGAATGACTGCTGAAATGGTGGTAGTTCTTTTCTGACTGGCGAAAACCCTCTCCCACTTCACACATAATATCTGCACTTGGATTTAAGGTGGTGGTAAAGATAAAAACTACTTCAGAATCATGGTTTACATGTCTCTTTCCTTTGCTAGACACAAGTCAGGGTGCTTTTAAGTCCCTTTTAATAGCCAAGGAAATAGTATTTGTCTTTATTTCCTTAAAACTAGATGGTGCATCAGGAGCTTTTTCTCTCCTGGGAACCACTTATGAAAATTCACACACACTAAGATAGGCTTTCCTATACTGTTCTGATGCAAGATGTAAGATAAATATATTGAGTCGTGGCAAGGAAAAAAAGTCAAGTGTTAGTATCAGTGCCTTCACTTTCTCCGTATTTATTAAAGAGCTCTAAATGTCTGAGAAACTGCATTCAAATGAGGCTTCATTTTATTTCTCCTTTGATTTATTAATTTACAAAAAGACGGGCTCATATTGCCCATCTGTTTTATTTTATAAATAGTGCTGCTATTTAAACTTATTTTAACGTGAGTGATTTAAATAACATCATACAATGAACAAGGTAACTGTCCTCTTATTTGTAGCCTTATCTATGTTGGATCAAAAAACCCTACTGATATTTCTCTTCAACTGTGTCTATGTGGGTAAAGACCACTTTGTTGTGGTCATCTTTAGAAAGCAACCAATTGGCGATGCTTATCTTTAAGTGAACGAAGTAATCTAACCCAATTAAAGAAATACAAAACCAGCTGATACACCACGCTCTGAGAGGTCGAACTTAGTTAAACCTTGAATTAAAAAGTGGATCCCTGCATTAGAGAGATGTGCTATAATAAAACCCACCAGGAGGTATTTGTGCTGAATGGAAAGGTTACAAATGAAAAGAATCCCCTGTCGACCATGGACTAGTTATGCATCAGGCCCTCTTGAAGATGCAGCAAGTTCATGGTTTGTATGGTATATAAGCAACTGGAACCCATCTCTGTCACTCCAAAACCCAAGCTTTTTCCAGCATGTGGTGCTGCCACTATCATCCAGATGAAGTTCTCCTTTGAAAGAGGTATCAAAACGCAGCATGCCCATGACTCGCCACAATGCTCCCTTACCCCCTGGGCCTCATACAGGAGTGTTTGGGATTTACCACTTCGGTTCTGATTTGGTTCTGAAATCCCCAACAACTGTCAGTCTACCTCCCAAAGTATCTCATACGGCACCTTCAAGATAATAATATGTCAGGAGTTTACCACTACATGTGAAAACAAACTGAAGCACTTTAATGATTTTTATTTACCTTTAACAGTTCTCCAAATTTGGGTTGTGTTCATCTGATCCTTTGTAGGTAGGGTTTCCAGGCGGGAATTCCCACCAGTTCTCAGGAATTTTTTTCGCTTTCCCCTTTCCGAATCCCAAGATACAAACTGTTTTCTGTTCTCCACGATGAATTGTTTCCACAAAGTGATGGCCGATACTACCAACCACCTGGGTTCAAGGAGCCGATTTTCCCAATTTCCCAACCAACTTTTCTTGGGATTTGGGAACGGAAAAGCGAAAACACTTCGTGAGAATGGGTGGGAATTACCGCCTGGAAACCCTATTTGTAGGTGAGGAAAAAAAACACACACATGCTTATTGATGAGGTCTCCCTCATGGAAAAAGATGTTGCTGTGCGCTATGCAGGGAAGGACATGGATTTTAGGGCTATTTCTCTAGGACTATGAATGAGATGTTCCTTCCCCATTCAGAATTTCTCAATGGCTTTCCCAATAGAATACATGTCTGTGATTCACAGTTAGGAATGCAGCCTGTGGAGGTTTTTTCTTACTCATGGCTAACTGCTGAATCAATGATTTAGCCATTGATTTCATTAGCAACATATACCGTGTTTCTTCGAAAATAAGACCTCGCCGGACCATCAGCTCTAATGCATCTTTTGGAGCAAAAATTAATATAAGACCCGGTATTATATTATATATTATATTATATTTATTATATTATATTATATTATATCATATTATATTATAAAGACCTGGTCTTATTTTATTATAGAAGACCAGGTCTTATAGTAAAATAAGACAGGGTCTTATATTAATTTTTGCTCCAAAAGACGCATTAGAGCTCATGGTCTGGCTAGGTCTTATTTTCAGGGAAATACAGTAGATACCTGTAGATCTCTATTAATTGATTTTAATCATTCTCAGGACATCCAAAGATCTCCAGTGTAAAGCCAACTGCCTCCTCTGAGAAAAAGAGGGCAAAGAGTTCTCATGCCTTAACCTTGTGCTAAGAAAAATGCAATGGTATACCTTTCCCATACTGGAATGGCCAATCACTCATTCAACAAGTATTCATTGAGTGCTTACTATGTGCCAGGCATTTGTTCTACTTGCTGGAGAGGCAGGCAGACAGGTACAAACAGGCCGAGGGCTACCCTCATGAGCATATCTACTAGTGGAGGGAGATAGCCAAGCAAAGCAACAAAAAAATACGGAGTGGGTTTGATGGTGAAAGAGGTTCTGGTAAAAGGGGTAGGGAGTGTTGGGGTGGGGTAGGGAAGTTTATATTTTTATAGGGTGACATTTCAGCAGAGTTCTAAGGAAGTGAGGAAGTATAACCACAGAACCAGCTCAAAATGGCCCTATCCTGTTTAGAGACACTGAGTTGCTTTTCAGAGACAACAGACCAAAACCACAAGTCATTCAGCCAAAGCATGTATGTGCAAGAGAGAACTTTGATCTCCAGCTGCACCCGGAACAAAAGTCACCCCCCACCCCCTGCGTGACCCCATGGAACCAAAGACCAGGACATAACCAGAACCTGAACACCGAACGCTTTCAGAAGCAAAGTATCCGTTGTTCAGAAGATCTGGTACTGACGCCCCTTTACCACAAATGGCCAGCTCCCAAGGTCCTCCAGTTAAAACGTGCCCCACTAGCACTTCTGCACACCTACCTATCCCCCCACCCCTTAAAAACCCTTCACCTAGTCCAGCGAATGAGATGGATTTGAGGCACCATTAGGTCTCCCATCTTCCCTGTTGGCGTCTTCTTGATCAATAAACCTTTCTTTACTCCAAACCCTGATGTTTTGAGTTTTGGCCTTTTGAAGCATTGGGCACATGGACCAGAGTTTGGTAACAGAAGCAAGACTTTTAGCTATGGCGATTGATGGAGCAGAGTTATCCAGGCAGAGGAAACAGTAATTGCAGAAGCTCTAGGGCCAGAGCAGGGAGCCTGTAAGAGCGACAGCAGTAGAAGCTGAGGTCTCAGGAATGTGAGTGTGTGTGTGAGTGAGTAAGTGAGTGAATGACTTGGGGGGCAGTGTTTGCAGATCAAGCAGGGTCTAGTAGATCACTGGAAGAGCTTTGGGTTTTCCTTGGAGTGAGATGAGGGAGACTCAGAGGTGTTGGAGCTGAGGAGTGACAACAGCCAATTGACTTTTTAGAGTTCAATGTGGTTGCTGGGTGGAGAGCAGCCCGCTGTGTGGAAGAAAAGTTGCTAAGAAGACGCTTTTGGTCAACCAGGTCAACCATGTAAGAGATGGTAGTAGATCGGGGACAGGGGTGGCGGTGGAGTAGGGAGACTTGGGTAGATTCTGGGTATATTGTGATGGTAGAGCCAACGTGATTTGCTAATAGAGTGAATGTCTAGGTAAAGAGAGGAGACGAGGATGACTTCCAAGTTCTTTGCTGGAACAGCTGGAAAAATGGAGTCACCATTTACTGAGATGGGGACAACTGCAGGGGGAGCTGTTAGCAGGAGGGACCACCACCCTGCTTCAGTCTCCTGTGGGAGGAGGAGTCTGGGGGCATTATAACACCGTCCAGATAAAAAGAAGGTCCAGAGTATGTGGACCAAGCCAAACGTTTATCCTATACATGGAAGAAAACATTGCTCATAAACACTTGATTTATGATTCCTGATTAATGCAGTGTATATAGCACTGCAGCTAGGAGCACTAATTCCAGAACAGCCTCAGTTCAAATATCAACTCGGTCACCTAGTAACTGTGAGAACATGGCCCATCTGCTGATTCTCCCTCAAAGTTGTTGTGATTTGAACCCAACAATTTGCTTCAAAATAATATGATTTAACATTTGCTGAGTGCTTACTAGACGCCAGACACCTGTGAGCATGTTTAATCTCCTTTACTCCTATGAGAATAGGTACTACTATTATCCCCATTTTCCAGGAGAGAAAACCGAGGCACAGAGAGGCAAAGTGACTTGCGAAGGTCACAGAGCTAGGAGGCTACAGATCCTGCTTTATGCCCTCAGGCTGACTGGCCCCGGAAAACATGCTCTTTACCACAGAACTATGCAAACACCACACACAGTAAATGCTCAAAAAATGCAGCTTGTACTAGGATCAGGTAACTACTAAAACAATAAACGTGTCCAATGGTCAGTTGTACGTTTGTACACCTCCACTTGTAATCATCACATGACTCAGTTTCCATCTGTGTCTCACTTTCCCCAGCACTACTTTGGGTACACAGTCTGTGTTCTTCCTTCCGTGGAATGCACAGATGCAGTGATAAGCCTTTGCTGAGAAAATCGGAAAAAAGCATTCATCCTTTAAAGCTCTCTTTAAAAACGCCCACAGCACAGGAGTCCTAAAGAGTCATAAAACCCATCACAAGCACGCAAATGTTGGTTTCTCACTGTCATTAATGACATTTATGACTGTGACTTATTTGCGTGTGTGCCAGATATGGAACAGGAAACAATTGCTCAGTTGCTCAGATACACTGGCAAGTAGCTCCAGGGTAGGCAATGACTTTCGATGGCTCTCAGTGTTTGTCCTCCATCCCACCCTTGGAGGTCTCGCCTCAGCCCCAAAGTGCTTGCAGATGGGACTGTCCTGAGACTTTGCACCTTATTTCTACCAATTATAGTCACATCGTCTGGCCTAATGAGTTTCTAGAGGTAGTTTTCATTTTATTTAGGGCATGTTCCCAGGTGTGTTTTTAATTAATCAGTGCTAGTAATAAAAGATAACAGGACCCCTGAATCTTCTGGCAAACACATTCCATAACCAAACGTAGTATTTGAATGCTCATGTATCTAAAAAAGTGTAAGTGGACTACACATGCCTATTTTTTCTTGTTTATCTTGAGCAAGTCAGTCTCTGACCTTCAGTTTCCTCATTTGTACAATGAAAACATTAGGTGTCTTGTCTGCCCATTTAAATCACTTGGAGGTGATTTTAAGGACACTGGTGTCTGGGGCCCACCCCAAGAGACTCTGGTTTAATTGATCTGGGCTGGGCCTGGGCAGGGAGATTTTTTTTTTTTTACTGTCAGTCTCTATGTGGCCTCTTCTTTAGATCCTTAGTTATAGGAATTCTGTTCAGCTAGCCTTCAGATGATTCTTGAGATTGATTGTTCTATAATTTAGTTGTAATTTTGGTGTGATCCTGGGAGGCAGCAGGCATAGCAGTTACCTAATCCGCCATCTTGGACCTTCTTCTCCAGGGAGATGTTTTTTAAAGCTTCCCTAAGGAATTAGAATGAGCAGTTAAGATCGAGAACCATAGGTCAGTCTAGATCAGTGGTTCTCAAATTGGAGCATGCATCAGGATCCCCTGGAGGGCTTGTTTAAACACAAGTACTGGGCCCCACCCCAGAGTTTCTGATTCAGCAGGTCTGGGGTGGGGCCTGGAAATGTGCATACCTGACAAGTTCCCAGGTGGGGCTGATGCTGTTTTGGAACCCAGATCCAGGGATCTGCAAACTCTGGCCTTCAGGCCAGATCCTGCTCACCACCTGTTATTGTGTGTTCCACCAGCTGAGAACGATCTTTAACATATTCAAATGGTTGAAAACAATCAAAAGAATTCCATTTTGTATCATGTGAAAAGTGTATGAAACTGTAATTTCAGTGTCCATTATTAAAATTGTATGGGAAGGCAGCCACACCCATTCAGCTATACATTAAACTAAGCCTGCGTGTTTCCATGCTTGCCTATGAAGCCAGTTCTGACTGATACTGGCTTCAAGCTTGAGGTGTTTACCTCCTCAAGTGGATCAGAATATGCCACCCCAAAATATGCCACTTTGGCATCAGGATTATTTTGAGCTAAAGGCAACTGAGAACCGACGGATGCAAGAAGAGTTCTCTGCCCCCCCCTTACCTGCCTAAAATCAGGGCACAAATTTCCCTTTGAGGAAGGTGCCCCTGCCCCCATACCACAGAGGGAAGAGTGACTCTTTTCGTGGAAGATGCGGTGTCGGCATCAAGATGAGTTTGTATAGACAGACCTTACTAAAATAGCCCTTATCTTCTCTTAGTTCCTCCATATATCTCCTGGTCACTTCCCCACCTTTTATTACCCCTTGAAGCCCAAATCCTTTTTTCCTGGTGAAAGGAGGCATATAAGCCCTTGAGTCTAATAGCTTGAGTTTCACTCCTTTTCTGTGAATTCTTGTGCATGTAATATTTTTTAAATTGTGTGCCTTTTATCCTGTGAATCTGGCTTTTGTTAGTTTAATTTACAGACTCCAGGGACTAAACCTAAGAGAGTAGAGGAAAAGTTTTTCCTTCCTGACACTCTTTACCCAAGAGATGGGAGAAGCTGAAATTGGCAGTCTCCTCAGTTCTAAAGACCCCTTTTCCTTACCTCAACTTGTCACCAGATGTTATCAAATGCTGGAGTCCCTGCAGCCTATGTCATATAACATGACCAAATGAAAGGCCACTCCATCAGAGAGAACCTCTTGGAAATAGGATGATTTAAGTCAGGTCACCTGACAAGAGAAGGATTGTGGACTTTTACATGATTCCCTCAACAAATACACATGAAATGACCACCAAAGATCCCATATGCAGCAAAAACCTCAGGATACTACCCACTGTGTGTGCTAAAGGAAGGATTTTTCTAAGAAAATGGTAGGCACACTATGGGCAGGAAGAAGAGGAGGGCTGCTATTTATTCTTAACTATCTAAAACTCAAAGTTATTTCATGGTATTTTAATAAAAGTCCCATACGTATGAACCCTTTGGTGATAAAAAAGGCATGAAAACACATTCGACTGGAAATAAGCACGTCAGTTGTAAAGCTTTCTTAAAAGCCCCTTCTCCTCCTGAATCATGCCCCTAATTAAATTTAAACCCAAGTAATATTATCCACAGTTAACTAATACGGTTTTATTTCTCCCTGTTTCTTTGAAAAGATGTGTATTCTTTCAGGTAACTATTCCCTTGACAAAGACGTTGCTATGGATACATTTTTTTTTTATAATTGAGTGCTGGTATTTTAAAGCTTGTGCAATTTAGTGAAGTATAACTGGCCTGAGGGTTATACTAATTTAAGTGCCTGTCTTTAATGCTAACAATTTTATCTTAATACAGTTTCTCTGTGCATTTGACATGTGGTGTTCAGGAGCGGTTGGAAATGGCGTAGGAGTTCCTTAAGGAAAAGCAAGTCAGACAAATATCACACGACCCACCTAACTGCAGTTGGATCAGTAGATGCTTCACTTGCCTGGAATTTGTCTGTTCTCGGCATGTTTAATAATGAGTCACGCAATGCATTTGCAGGGCTCCCAGGGCCAGGGCCACGTGATGATTTTCTGCACCTAAGTCCCATCTTTGTTCAGACAGGCCGCTAGTGCATCCCACAAAACTGACCTAATGTTACTTCGGTGGGACTTTTTTCTTTTTTTGGCTCAGCTCGAACGTGATATTTAGGAAGTCAATTATCAAGCATACAAATCGAGAGAGAAATATGCCACATTGAATCATGATGGTTTGGTAAGATATCACTCACAGGCAAATGACTTCTGGCTCTCTTGTTAGTGGGGACAAGCTGAAAAGCAGAACCTGCCACAGAGATGAAATCTAGCACTTTCATTGGCATTCCACCTTTGTCAAAGGATTTAGTGAAATATGCTCCAACTTACGTATTATGGCTGACATTATTCTACTTGAAAATATAAGCAACCATGTAGCCTACTTTAGTTGTGAACTTATTGGGGTAAGGATCTCTACCATTATGATTATACTGGAGGTGAAATATCAAACATTTCAAATGCTTCTAATGATCGCTCTACTCTATAACAGCACCAAACATTTAGGAGTGTTTCTTGGTCTCTTAAGAATTTCTTTTCAGAGCAAAAGAAATCTTGAAACTTTCACCTTTTACTATAAATATAAATTAATAAAATAGGTATTAATTTCCCTCAAGTTCAATTGATTTTTTTCTGTAATCTACAGAAAATGAAGCATATTTAGGAAGACATATACTTAAATTATACATTTTTCAGACACAGAAGTTCCGCCTCCCTCCCCCCAAAAGTCTAGAATTCAAGAGTTGCAGCATTGAAATTCTCCCAATCATCTATACATTGATGACTTCGTCTATCACAAAACTATTACTTTGGTATTTGCCATGGCTCTAAAAGTTCACATCTTTATGTGGTAATGTATTCTCATGGAAGTATGCTACCGAGAGTGACATATTTAACAATAACATAAAACCAGTTGTTTTCCATGGCTGATTGCTGTCTACCACAATCATGCCTTCCCTCAAGAAGACTGAAAGCAATTTCTCATGAAGTTACTAGTTTCACTCTTCAGTTAACAGTTTAAACGAAGCTTAGTTGTCCAAGATTAAATACAAAATACAATACAGGCACCGAAACCATTTTTAGTCCTTACTTAACTACAGATACTCCTCCATTTCATTTTTGGTCTGTTTTGATAGGTAAAGAGAAAGACTTAAAGGAGAAAGACAAAGATTTTAAAACCTGGAACAGAGGGAACAGCATGAAAGCAACTATACAATCCTGGTGAAATGTGGAAGAATAGAAACCATGTGGAAGTAAGTATTATGGAATAAAGGTTTTTAGAAAAAATCTTCAAAAATATTCTTTGAAAATACAGTGACAGAGAAAAAAACAATGAAAAATTAGCAAATGCCAGTAGGAAATTCTCTTCTTACTTAAATAGAACAAGATTAAGAGTTTAAAAATAGAGAGGAGGGCAAAGCATTAGTGTGTAGTTTTTGTCCTTTTTCAGCACCTCCTCTTCACTCTAATTAATCATTTACTCCAACAGCAGACCACCAGGGAACTACATTGCGAGAGAACAATTCAAAGCAGTAGAAGCCAAATCAGTCCTATAGGTTTCCCCATTGGGATTTGGACCCGGAGTGAAAGGAGGATAATGGTCTCAGAGCAGCCTCTGGTGGCTGAATGTCAAAAGCTCAAGAAGTCAGAGGCCACTTTACTGGTGTTCTTAAGATTTTGTGCCAATGGAAGTTAGTATTTAAACAACTTCAAGGCAGTAGGCCAGAACTGACTTGGTTGGAATTGAAATTAATTCATTAACCTCAAAGACCGTCACAAATGACGTGGAGATCTGATGCTGACAAATTGGGCTATTCTGACAACACGTAGCTCATTAAACAGTGCTAAACACAAAATTATCTCCAACTTTCCAATTATCCCAAATAAGTGATGGACCAGCGGTGACTGACACCTGAATTTCTCATCCTAAATTTTAAGCAATGGATATTTTAAGCAACTTAAATATTTTCAATTTTTAAAAAGCTCTGTGTGTGTGTGTGTGTGTGTGTAGATCTGTCCATTAGGAGCATTTGGGTACATTTTCTTGTCATAGCTTTCTCAGCTGGAAAACATTTGTTTAGGACAGAGGTCCATAAATTGCATCTGGTAGGTTCCCCATTGAGCCATCTCACCTGGGGTGTTTTCAAGGGCCCCCTTTCAAAATCCTGACTCTTATAATGCCACCTGTGGCAAACGTCCTTCCTAACAATGCTGCCATCTGCAGCGTCATGTTCCTGAGCACATCACATTTACACAGCAGGTTCAAATGTTTTGTCCAAAAAGAGATATTCTATGTTTCAGAAAACACTTGAAGGTTTCAAATAGAGTTATGGTGAACATCTTAAAACTGGTTTCAATAGAGGTCAGCTTTACTTACATTTAATAATTAACCAGCAGTTTCCCAGGGCCGCTAGAAGCCATGGAATTCTCATAGAACCACGTCAACCTGTCCAAAGACCCATGGTGATTTCTGTGTGTACAATGTTGAAATTACAAAGCCCACTTATTGCTCATTCACGAAGTATCCCAGTTCAATCAAATCTCAGCAATAGAATGATCTGGGCTCCTAATTAATGCCATCTATTTAAAAAGTACAAGGAATTAATGGCAATGTACCCATGTTAATTTCTTAGTCCCAATGAATGTACCATCGTGACATAAGATGTTATTGTTAGGGGAGCTAGCTGATGGGTATGTGGGAACTCTCCGTACTATCCTTGCAACTTTTCTGTACAACTACAAATGTTCTGAAATCGAAAGTTTATTTTTTAAAAAAATACAAAGAATAATATGGGTGAATGAATACAGAGGGGAAACAGGAAAGGATGGACAAAATTCTGTTATAGAAAAAAAGGATTACTCATAGGCAGTCATCTATTGTTGTTTGTTATGTAGCAGGCACTCACTGGAATACACACCTTCACAACATTAACTCATCGAAGTGGTACCCTTTAAGTGCATTGGTAAAGGAATACTATTGCCTACTCTGATTAACAAAAGAACCAATTCTTAAGGGAAAAAATGCCAGACTTGTGCTGCTTAAATTCCAGTAAGAGAAATTTCCTTTATCGTTCCTCTCAGTTATCGCCCTGTTTTCTCCTTCCCTAGGGTCTTAGGTCCACTCCAGATCCTATCTTTATTCCTTTCCTCCACGTTTCTTTGTCATTACTCATATGTTTGAGTATCAGAACAATTGAACATACAATGTTTGAATTTAGAGATCAATAAATTCCAATGCTCAAATATTTAAATTTAGAGATTTCTAGTACATCACATTATTTTCCAAATGCGAAAGCAAGGGGTGGTCGATGTGCCTGTGGCAAGGCAAGAACCCTAGTTAGAGCCAACCTTGGTCTGGCCATGAGGTCCCACTGTGAATTCTCTGGACTTGATGCGTTCCTCTCCAGCATTTGTCAAGTAACCTAATTAGTTAGTATCTCAGCTATTCTTGGCTCCAGAACAGGGCCCGAAGTTCCCAGGACAGTCACCGGCACAATTTCCAAGCATGACACAAAAATATGACTCCCTTCCAAACTCAGAATGTATAAGACGCACAGATCAGAAGCGTAAATAGTAGGTCTCCAAGTGCAGTTCCCTTCTAAACCTCTCTTGCTTTTCTTCTAATCCCAGTGACACTCACGGTAGCACTCATTTAATTATTGATCCTGTTTTATCTTGCATTAGCTTCTCGGTTGTTATTACCATTATTGAAGCCAGACATCTCTCTTGAACTTCTTCCCGAACTTTGTGGGTACAACTGCATGGCACTTTGCTCTAATGCTTTTTGACCACACCGAGCATGGACTTGAGGCAGTGCAGTGTGGCTGAAAGCACCAGTGAACAGGAAGTCAGGAGAGCTGTCTCCGGTTCCTTCTGCCACCGGCAAGCTTTGTGCCCTGAATCAACCTGTTTAACTTCTCAGGGTCTCAAAACCTCAGGGAGGCAGTGAGGGGTTGGACTTCACTCCGATACCACTACTGCTTACTGAGCACCATACTGGATGCCTCTTAGGCACCACGCCAAGTCCTCTCATTGCCACCTCTTCCTCCAGCCACCGCCATGGTGACCGTTTCTACATGGGCTTCAACCAGTTTCCCTTGGGTGCGACTGATGGTATCTTGCATCTTGGTGTAACAAGGACCTCCCTATTCATGCCTTGGGGCTTTTCTGACAGGACATGGGACTCATATCTCAGCTCTCCTGGATGCACAACCCAGAAGTGCAGAGTTGACTCCCATGGGACCATCCAAGACTAAGCCTCTTGTGCCAAGGATGAGTTCTGAGACACATTGGATAAGCTCCTCAGAACACTCCCTGAGACCAACCTCCGTTACTCATGAGAGGAGCCAACTTGCTCATGCCCTTGGCTTTCCCACTGTCTGTCACACACACACACACACACACACACACACACACACACACACACCCCGCCTCCCACAATGCTGCTCCTTGAGACCACTTGTCAGACAGACTTCCTGCAGGAGGCTGTGCTTCAGAATCTGCTCTGGGGTCCCAGACGAAGACAAGCGCCTACTCTACATCAGACATTTCCATCTTTTCCTGCTCTACATTTTGATGGCTCTGCAATTGCTTGCTGGCAGAGTTCAGTTCTGCCCAGTGGTCCTTGTAATAAGAACAGGCTGGGAAGAGGCTGAGTGGCCAGGATAACGAAAATTACTTCCAGCTTTTTGCTTGACTTCAAGAGGCCACCGGGCATAAGGTTCTGGTACAGTCCCAGGGTGTATTTGGCTACATCACAAGGCGACCTAATACAAGTGGAAAGGAAATATAACAGGGTGTAATTTAAACAGAAATAGGCTAATGAGAAAGACCCAGAAAGGGCTCTCTTCTTTCTTTCCACTCTCTAATGTTAAGGGAAGGACGTTTTCACCTTCATTTCTGCTCAAAACAAGAAAGTTCAGAAGAAAAATTTCTGAAAAACACATTTTTGATTGTTGCCCAAAACGGGAGAAGTGTGTTATCTCTTCTTTTAGAACAGAATCAAGAGACAGTAACAATTGTGGGGGGGGGGGGAGGGGGGAGAGTATTCTTTATCAATTAAGTGTGGAAAATAAGTTGAACAGACTTTCTTTTTTATCAATGGCAAGTTTTCTGAGCCTTTAAAATATTAATATAGATTGTAAGTTTTTGAGAGGGAGACTCAGAAAGCAACATTTCCCTAATATACTTTTCCACAGGCCATTTTGCATGCAGAACAAGAAGATGTGGAACAGGCTTAGAGTAATGAAAAGGAAGCTGTCTGTTTTGCACGATTTGAATAATGTCTTAATTGGAGGATGTATTAAGTTGGTGCAAAAGTAATTGTGGTTTAAAAGTTTAAAATTGCAAAAACCGCAGTTTCTTTTGCACCAACCTAATAATGGGTAAATACTTGAGTACTTGAGGTTTCTTCTCTCACTATGATCCTGACTATTGGATAGACACAGGACCTAACCTTTGCCTGGTGAATTAGGGTTTATAGGCATTGTCCCATCTTGCCCACAGCCTTAATCTAAACAACAACCCAGGAGGTAGGTAGAACAGGAATCCTTACTCTTAGTTGAGGAAAACAACAGGCAGCATTTTCCTACATTTAAATGATGGAGGAAGCAGAGCCAGGAAATAAGATCTAGGTCTTCTATTTCCTGACCCAGGATTTTAACCACTGCCACATCTATATTTTGACATTTTTATTAGTTTGTTTAGCTTTCCATTCTATAAAAGAGGAATCACTTTGTATTTTTACTTGCTATTTGGTCTTTTCCCAATATTGCTCCCACAAAATGAAATATATGAGTTTGGGAAAGGTCAAAATCATCTCTGTAAAACTGTTAAGAGGATTGTGTGTCTTTTAATTCTAACTTCAAATGGAGAATTAAACTATAGAAGGGTTGATGTAAAAAAGTGCTAATATTAAAAGAAAAAGCTGAAAGTAACAAATGATAACTTGGAAATAGGAGAATAAAAGGCATATACAACTCATGGAACCAAAAAGAAACAGGTAGAGTATAATTTGGGGGGTGGCTGTGGGATTAAGGTTGCATCTGATTCCATGTGTCCAAAGCACGTGGTGAACAATCAGAACAATTCCATCCCTCTGTGAGGGTAACCATGGAAAATACAGTTGTCGCCATTCAAGCGTGGTCCTGGGTGATCATTGAGCACCAGAGTGGTCTAACATGTAGGTAAAAGAGAAGTGGAATTACCACCAATTACTCAGCCACATTTTTCATCCTTCATTTTAAGGATTTCCCCCAGTTGTCAAAATTAAATTTTCCTTTCATCTTATACACATCACTGTGTGCCTATCATCTTTATGAAAAAGTCTTGAACAAAATTCCTCAATAATCTCCAGCCACAGACTTTATTCTATTTCTGATTTTTTTTATCTTCTCTGCTGGCAGAAAAATATGAGATTGCACTGCCATAGGCTCGGTTTTTAACGATTTCATACATGGACATGAAAGCAGCAACAATAAGAAAGATGTCTCTGAGGTTTTGCCTCTCTGTATATTTTACCGTTTGTTTTTGTAGTTACGCTATTGTTACAATGCCTCAGTGACTGTGTGTAACTTCTAGAAAACCTCTACTTCCATTTCTTCACCTACCTCTATGGTTATGGTATGAATTAAATGCAACCAATCATTAAGCCTTGTGCAAACTTGAAGTGTACTATTTTTTTTTTAATTGGGGAAGGGGGAACAGGTTTATTGGGGAACAGTGTGTACTTCCAGGCCTTTTTTCCAAGTCAAGTTGTTATCCTTTCAATCTTAGATGTGGAGGGTGCCATTCAGCTTCAAGTTGTTGTCCTTTCAGTCTTAGTTGTGGAGGGCGCAGCTCAGCTCCAGGTCCAGTTGCCGTTGCTAGTTGCAGGGGGCGCAGCCCACCATCCCTTGCGGGACTCAAGGAATTGAACTGGCAACCTTGTGGTTGAGAGCCCACTGGCCCATGTGGGAATTGAACCGGCAGCCTTCGGAGTTAGGAGCAGGGAGCTCCAACTGCCTGAGCCACCGGGCCGGCCGAAGTGTACTATTCTTGTATATAGGACACTATGCTAGGTATGGGAGACCCAAAGCTCAATAAGATGCTCTTTTCCCTTGAAGAGTTCATTCATAAGTCATTGGGTGAAAACTAAAGCCCAAGTAAGAAAGTACAATGTATCATCATATTGTGATCTATTGACTTAGTCAATTGACTACTAAGCAATGATATTTATAGGTATATACTACACTGGCCATCAGAAAATTAACTTGTAGTCCTAACCTCTACCCATATCTAGCTGTACAACCTGGAAAAGCCAATTAACCTGTCTGAGACTCAGTTTATCCATCTGTAAAGTGAGTGTTGAATTAAATAATTTCCAAAGCCCTTTGACTCAAACTCGTGCTCCAGTGTTTCTCATTTTATTGCTCATTTCTAATACTTATTTTAAAAGGTGAGACTCTGCCTGGCAGACTCTCTTGGTTGACTGCCCTGCAGCCATTGCCCCTTCATCTTTGCTAACAGCACCCTTCCCCGAGGTTTGTCAGGTCTAGGGTAGCAATATATGCAGGGAGGTGTGCTCTCTTCAACCCCAAAGGGTGAACTGTGATTGTCAGAGTTATTCATGGCAATCCCACGAGTTTTGTCAGTGACTGGTTTAGGCATGGGCATGCAAATCACTTTTGACCAATGAGATAATAAGGGGAGTCGGCTAGTAGGCTTCCAGGAAAGTTTCTAATACCTGATTGAAGGGAAAAAAGGGATGTGTGAAGAATAATTCCACTTCTTGCCTTTGGATATGGGGGAGTGAGAAGGTGATGCCTACCACTAGGGCAACCAGCTTCCAACCACTTGCTAGTGTAAGCGGACACACTGAGGATGGCAGAGTGGAAGATTCTTGATGACACTGTTATGCCAAGGAATTAATCCATCCTGGAACTCAGTGTGTGAGATTTAAAAAAAAGAAAAAGGAAAAGGAAATCTGTGTTGTGCAAGTCACCAAAAGTAGCCTATTAAAACACGCAATATGAAGTGCTGAATTATGGTCCTTTAAAATGTTTACTAACTCATCCACAAGCCAAATTTACTATTGTGAGAAAGCCAATTCATTTCAAACCAATAAGAGGATAAGATTAGTGATTCAGGAAGAGAAAAGTCCCTTAACAAATCTAATCTTCAATTTCCTCATCTGCAAAATAGAATCCAAAGTATATCTACCTCATTGAGATGGTGAGTACATATGCGTACGAGTAGTAAGCACACACTGTTTATTGTTAACTGTTTTATTATGCATGAGAAGACGGGTGACATGGCAGAGACAATGCTATATGGCCATCAAATTCTGTTATATTTTGTTTTTCTTCCTGGACACAGAGGAAGACCATTATTTTCCAGTTTCCCACATGAATAGGTTTCGATCATGTGACTGAGTTCTGAGTTGTGGAAAAAGTGATGCAATCCACTTGTGACCTGGCTCTTATTACCATCCCACGTGATCCTCTAGCCAGCTCTTCCAGTGTCATACCACTGTTAAATTTCAAAGCATGAGAGCAAGTTCTCAAATTGGCCACTAGGTGAACATTGAGTAGCTTTATTTTATTAAAATATTTAATAAGATTTACTTAAATTTACAATGATCTCCCTACACTCATGTTCCCTGCTTCATTTAAAAATGAAAGGTAAGTTAATAATTAAGAAAGCTAGCTCAAAAATCTGTATTATAATAAATATGGAGAAATGGCTTTAAAAATACCAGATCAAGTTTTGAAAATACGTGGACAAATTCTCCCCATGGAAGCGAAGCAGCCACTCCTTGTGAACAAGTCTGGTCCCACTAAATAGGTGCCCATAAGTAGGTATTATTTATGCATAGACATCTACTAGAGAGAATGCCTGTAAAGAAAATGATGTCCTTAGGTGCACACATTTTTCTTTTTCCTTTTCTCTAATACTGCCTGGA
This sequence comes from Rhinolophus sinicus, assembly GCF_036562045.2. Taxonomy (NCBI): domain Eukaryota; kingdom Metazoa; phylum Chordata; class Mammalia; order Chiroptera; family Rhinolophidae; genus Rhinolophus; species Rhinolophus sinicus. The sequence goes on from NC_133768.1 coordinate 7,855,276, forward strand.
CATCTTATCTTCTCCTGCAGCTTTTAACACACTCTCTGCATTTCTACTCCATCTGGCAGGGCTGGTTTAAAAGAAGATGTGGGGTTATGGGAAAATGCCGAAGGAGAAACCCATCTCTCCTTCTAGTTGGATCACATTAGAACGAGATGTGAGCAAGTAAAATGAATGTGCCTGTTTATGTCAACATAGTTCTTGTTTTATGAGTTGTATCATGTTTATAGCAACTTCTTTTTGTAAGAAGGTACAGTAACAAAGTTAAAATTTTTACTCATCTAAGTAAAAAAAAAAAAAGTGCCATGAAAATAATTTCTATGTAAATTACCTAAAAGATAAATAAGTCTCCAGTGTTTTCCACCCTAGCTGGTATTATAATTTATAATTCCATTATGTGGGATGCTATTGACTTAACATAGGAAATGATTTTAAAACTTTTGCTCAATGAAAACTAATGTATACTCTCATTTGAATTTTGATTTTGTATTTCACTTGAAATAGAGCTTAAATATGAATTTATTGGTTTTAATATAGCTTGCCTTTTAATTTTTGAACAGTTAATCCTAATGGGTCCACCTCACTGGAAGATTTAAAAAAACAATAGTCCTCTTCAGTAATGGTATGCACTTTATGACTTTTAAAAATACATATTAAAATAAACTGATAGGCTGTAGAGAAGAATACAGAAACTACATTCATGTTTAAGATAAGATTCTGAAAACAAAAGACTTCAAAGAAAGTTTACTGGAAACTATACACCCTGTCACTTGGGGGTAAAAGGTCATGCTTCTCTGTTGATAAGGACACCTTAGTGGAAAATTTTCAAGTACACTGTAAGTTATTTGGTCAAGTCACTTATCTCTAGCTTGATTTTGCCTCAAGAGTTTCACATCTAAGTGTGTGTTCTTGAACACATCCAGGGACAGAAAACTCATTCCCTTCCTTGCAATCCCTTCTACAGTTGGACAACTCTAGAAGTTAGAAGATATATTGATCAGGTAAATATGAAAAAGCTCTATGTCACACATTGCTTCTGGTATATAGCAATTTCTGTCAAATAAAAACATTACAGTGTGTCCTCATCCACCTTATTCACCGGATCTGGCACCGTGTGACTTCTGCTTCTTCCCCAAAGTCAAAATGACCATGAAAGGTAAATGTTTTGAATCAATTCAGGGCATCGAGGCAACCACGACAGCACAACTAAAGATACTCATGAAAGAGGACGTCCAGAACTGCTTCAGAAAGTGGCAAGAACGATGGGATAAGTGTGTTCAAAGCAAGGGGGCGTATTTTGAGGGGATTCATGGCAATGTGTCTTTTACTGTAATACATTTTTTAAATTTAATCATTCACCAGATTGTTTGATCACATCTTGTATAGTGTATCAGCGTCCAAAGGATGGAGATGAGCTCACAGATATTGGAGAGCATTAGCAGTGTCTGTTATGGAAAGCTATCCATCCACTGAGCTAGTGTTTCTTGCAATAACTTTTACCTATAACACTCAGCTTAACTTTGAGTCATATTGACTAAATTTAATTATGCTTTCACACAACAGCCCTACAGATATTTGAAGACAGTCATGATGCCTCTAGGTTCATTTACTTCTGGGCTATTCATCCAATTAGTCAACTTGTTCTCATATGATCTGTTTTTATGTCCCCTCATACTCTTTTACTTTTCTTAGCTCCAATTGGCAAATATACGAGTATTACTGCAAATTAACAGTATATTAAGTTCTGTTAACTCCAGTTGAACTTACTCCTTCTAATTGCTTTTCCCCATGGCTGCCAATCTACTTTTTTGCACTTAGTTTATTGATGAAAGCCTTGATACTCTTTTCATTTCCTATTGTTGGATTTGAATAACTGCGATTAGTCTAATGAGAACACTTTTGCTACTGTCTAACCCTTCTCTGGTCCTTTAAACACAGGTAACCATCCCTAAAAGCAAGTGGGCATGTAAGAGCCAGCCATAAACACGGCCAGATGTTCAGACCAAAATCTTTGTAGTTACCCATGGTTTATTCCTTTCTCTCAAATCCAACATCCGATTCATCAGGAAATCCTATGACTCTCACCTTCAAAACACACCCAGAATCTGATGGCCTCTTATTATGTCCTACTGTTCTGGTCCAAGCCACCATCATCTTTTGATTGCATTCCTGATGAAGCCTCCTAACCAATGTGCCTACTTCTACCCCATTCGCCCTGCACCACCGCCCTTGCCAATTTAAAAGCTGGGATGTTTGTGAGCTCCTCTGTTCAAAACTCTTCAGTGGCTCCCATCTCATACCGAGTCCAAGTAAAGTCCATGCAGCACGTACAGGGCTCTAAAAGGCCATTACTGCTGCGACCTCATCTCCTCCCAGTCTCCCCTGATTCACGCTGCTCTAGTTGCTCTGAGCTCCTATTGGTCCATGACAGACACCGCATGCTTCCATCTCAGGGCCTCTGCACTTGGTGCTCTCGCTGCCTGGGGTTCTCCTCCAGGATCACAGCATCACTTGTACCTTTACTTCCTTCAGGTCTCTGCTCAACTATTATCTTTTCAAAAGGCCTTCCTAGCCACTTTCTATGACAGGCCAACCTCATTCTTCTCTCTTTCTGGAGCGCCCTAACTCCCTGATCCCACTTGTTTGTCTTTACAGCACCTTTCACTATCTGACAGATTGAACACCTATTGGTTTATTTTCTGTCTTCCTCCATTAGTATATAAGCTGAAAGACGGCAGGGGCTTGTGTATTCACTTCCGTAGCCTCTGCATCCAGAAGAGAGTTAGACATGTTGTTGGTGCTCAGTAAAGCTTTATAGAGGGAGGCACAAGCGTTTTATTGCCCTGCCTGCCAGGTCTCCCTGGCTTCTGTTTTCCCAGCCTTATAAATTACCATTAAACATGTAAATTAGTGAATAATAGAAGCCTAATTAAGGTACTACCTAGTTCAGACTCTAAGTTAACTTAGGCAAGTTAATTTAGTAATCCACATGTTTGTCTTTTATTCCTGTCTTCTGACTTAGAAATCAACTCCAGTGCAATAACCGAAGTTCTCTCTAAAATAGTATGCTAGGTACTAGGTATTGTCAATGCAAAAATCATCACAGCACATTTCTCAGAAAATTGCTCCTAACGATTGGAGGTAAAGTCCATGCCTGCCTTAAACTTTTTTATACATTAGTGATCAAAAAGGTAGAAATAAAAACCTACATTTTTTTTAAAAAGGAAAACATTGCATTTCTCATGAAAAATCCAAGAATTGGAATATGAAAAATGAAATCATCAGAAAATTCCCCCAAATTTGAAAATAAAATTAATTATTTGGTTGATGGAGCTTAAAAAAACATGATAAGTTTTATAATTTTTTGCCAAAATCTAGTATCACTTTTAGAAAATACTTTCCAGCCATACCTTTTTCTTTTTAATAAAAACTTGTTTTAAATTTATTTTAAGTGTGTTTTTCCAGGACCCATCAGGTCCAAGTCAAGTAGTTGTTTCAATTTAGTTGTGGAGGGCGCAGCTCACAGTGGCCCCTGTGGGGATTGAACCGGCAACCTTGTTGTTAAGAGCAGCGCGCTCTAACTAACTGAGCTAACCAGCCGCCCCCCAGCCATACCTTTTAAGGTTTTGTTTACAGGAATGCAAAAGAAAATTGCCAAAAAAAATTTATGTTGTATAATTTGTTCCTGCCAAGCATTCTACTTGAATAACAGAAAATGCTACCAATATTTTAATAGAACGGTTCTTTAGCTTCAATGAACTATACCCCTTAATGAAGTATTAGCTAGATCTATGCATCATTTCTATGGTCATTCAGACAACAAATATTTATGGTGAGCATGTTTTATACACAGTGTTTGAGATGAGAAAAAGATTATTTTCAGCAGAGATAGGTCTGGCAAAGATGGAATTTCTGCTGGGTCAACTGAATCTTTAACTGGGGCATCTAGATATAGACTTTAATATAGTTATGATGATATCTGTTAATAGATATAAATATAACGACCAAAAATAATTTGGTCTTATCCTATATAATAAACAGAGAAAACACTTGTGTCATGAGAAGAACTTGCCCTTCCAATAGCATTAGCTATTTTTCCCTTTCTCTGGTAAGTCAGTTACTTATTTAGGAATAATTTATGGAGCTCCTACACGTGCCAGAGTAGACAGGGCACTGGACACATAAAAATGCATAAAATCCTCAAAATACCACAATGGAGTTGGAGGCGGTGGACAGTCAAAGGGCAACAATAGAAGCATGTGCTACAGAAGACTCACTCTCATTCACTCACTCATTCATTCATTCATTCATTCATTCATTCATTCATTCAACAGATATTTACTGAGTGCTTGCTACCGTCTTTCCCCGAAAATAAGACCTAGCCAGACCATTAGCTCTAATGCACCTTTTGGAACAAAAATTAATATAAGACCTAGTCTTATTTTACTATAATATAAGACCCGGTTTTAGATAACATAATATGATATAAGACTGGGTCTTATATTAATTTTTGCCCCAAAAGATGCATTGTCCAGCTTTAGAGCTGGTAGCCCGACTAGGTCTTATTTTTGGGGAAACAGGGTATGTGCCAGGCACTGTTCTAGTTGCTCGGGACACATCAGTGAAATAAACTGACAAAATCTCTGTCTCTGATGTGTTTCCATAGCAGGACAGAAAGAAAATATACAAAAAAAACCCCACAATAAGCAAGTGAATTACATAATATCTTAGAAGATAAACCCTGTGGGGAAATGGAATATGGTAAGGGGCATTGGGAGTATTGGTGGGTTTTATAATTACATGAGAAGTCGGAGAAGACCTCTTATGAAGGTAACATGATTCTCTCAACTCAGGGAACATGCATTTGAGGGATGACACCAGTATGCCATGGAAAAGCCTAAATTTTTAGACCATTGGATTGGATCAAAATCTGTTCCATAGTATTTAATAGTCTGAGCCAGAACTTCCTCCTCAACAAAATGGGGACAATAATATTTCATATCACAAATTGTTGGGAAGATTGCAGTAATATTTGCCAAAGTTTTTTTTCCTCTTACATGCCTGATGTATAGTAGGTACTCAATCAATTTAGACCCTGGACTTTCTTAAGCTAAGGACTATGAGATAGCATGTTCTGCATGGTTTCCATCTGTGGAAAGCCATCTGTGGAGGCACCCATCTTCATCCCCCAACATGCAGGCCAGGCCAATCACCTTTATTCTCAGAATTGTCTTAACTGGGCCTAAAACAAGAGGATACTTTCCTTTCAGGTTATGATGCAGTGAGGATGTGAGCCCAAGAACTGAAAGTGACCAGAGCTCCTGTGTTGTCAAGACAGCTGGCCTAGGAGATTGAAGTGGGTAGAGAGAGAACAGACAAGATGAGAAGCACAGAAGGTGTTCTATTACTGTGGTAGTCCTGATTCTGTGTGTTCTTAGCTTCCCTCCTCCAATAAATTGCAAAATTTGGCCACAAATTCAAAAAGTAGAATCTATCCACTCCTTGAGTCTGGGTGTAGCTTTATGACTTTTGTTGGCCAATGGGACATTAGTGAACATAAAGCTAGTAGGTGCTTAAAGTGTTTGTGCTCTGAGGCTTGCCCTCTCTTCCTGCTGGGAACTTTTCCACTAACATATGAAATGGTCCAGGCTAGCCATCTGGAAGATGAGAGACGTGTAGCGCATAGATCATACACACCATGTAGAAGCATCTTAGCTGATGTTTCCTAGACCCACCAGTCTCCACATGACCTGCCAGCTGACTGCAGACACATGAATCACCCCAGGTGAGACCAGCAGAAGAATCACCCTGCTGAGTCCAGCTTATTGCTGATCTACAGAATCATGAGCTAATGATTATTGTTTTAAGCCACAAACTTTTAGGCTTGCTATGTAGCATCAGATAACTGACACTCCTCTCTCACACACACACCCAACACAAACACACTTCTGATTTTTCCCCAAAAATAAAAGGTTTGTTTGTTTTTATTTTGTTTTGTTTTACCATTTACAACCAAAAGAAGTACTGACTACGATAGGCTTCCTGTGCTTGCATCATTGACTTGGTGCCCTATGAATTTAGTTTATTCTGGGACTTGAACTATACCCCTAAATCCCAAGCTTATCCTTTTACCCCCCACGTGGCCTTTACCCACCTATGCTCTGTCCTCACAAACTGCCAAAGAACCGTCTCGTCCCTTCTCTCCATGCTCAACACGTGCAGGTTGGGCCTCTTCCCATGGCCTTTGCCAAGGGTCTATACCTGCCACGTCCTGTTGGCTCTTCTCAATGCCAACTGCTTGACAATGTGACTCTCCATCTGTTACTGATGGTCGGACCTACTGCCACCACTCTGCACTTGTCTGTGCAGACTTCCTCTTGCAAATGCAAGAGCTATCCGCCTGCCAAATGCTGACAGCCAGCCTCCTTCCTGGACGCTCTGTTCCATTAGGCAAAGATTCCCACGCTCTTATTTTTCTGGTTGAATCCTCTGTCTGACATAGAGGTGGGCCCGGGAAGTTAGGCAAATCTCTATGAGCTCTCACATCCAGATGACAGTGTATACAGTAGTAGAAGAAGGTGGTTTTTGGAAAAAGACAAGTCATGAGGAAATGATGTCTCTTTCTGGTGGAACAATACAGACAAGGCCATCTGAGGGACACGGAATGTGCGTGTTGCCTTTGGGGCGGGTAGACAGTGAAGTTGGTTCCCAACAGTATGGACGAGACAGGCCAATGGTCTACTCATATTTCCTTAAGCCATTCCATGTCTGAGCCCAGTAGCCTGACGTCCAACTGGCATCCTCTACATCTTGTTGCCGGAGAGCTTTCTCTGGTGCTGGGGCCCACTTTTGCTTGCTCTGGCAGGCCAGAAGTGCTTAAGTCTCCCGCCTCTGGGCCTGTGCAGGCCTCCTTCGGTGACTGACCAGAGCAGTATGGAAATACCCTAACTCCCTCTCACTTGGATGGGATATCTAGAGGGGCAGTTTTACACTGGCTCCCAGAGTTCCCCAGTAGGATTAAGCTCTAGTTGCCCATAGTGATAATTTACTCGATAAAATACTTTTTATTGGTTTCTTTCACTCCCCTGTCTCTTACCTCCAAATAAATGACTTGCACTTGAAATTTTGTTTCAGGATCTACATCCAGGAGAATCCACACAAAAACCACAGCCCACCTATCGGATACCTTAAAGCACAGGAACTGGATCTATGAAGGTGATGGCAACAATTTAGGGGGAAAAGAGTATGTAAGGAGGTTAATAGTTGCTACTGGGTCCTGTTTGCCCAGGTGATTTGCCTGATAGTAGAATAACTGAACAAATTATGAACATAAGGGAAATTTTGGGTTACAACTGGATTCATCTATAACATGGGCATCAGTCACTTTGCCCAATATCCATAGGGCAATAAACTTTTGGAATTTAATTTCTTTTAATGTGAAGCTATTTACACATTACTTTGCAGATTTTTATGGGAGAATGATACTCTGATATGGTTCTTTGTCCAACAGCAAAATATAACTTAAAAAGCTAGCCAGGGGTGTTCCAATAACCATGTTCAAATATTTATGGAACATTGACTTTTTGGTCATAGGCTAAAGCACAGAGTTTAAATTGGTTAGTTCTATTGCCAAATGCCTTCAGACTTCATTGACTTTTTTGGAATTAGTACAAAAGCAGAGATTAGAGCCAAAACTTGTACAAAGATTCTGTGTGGTCCAGAAAATTATCAGTCTTTACTTGTACATATGAATTAAATATTGAATATGTTTACATCTTTTGGGACAATGAGCAATCAAGGTGTCTGAACTGATTGGGGAAAGACCTCTGGATAAATCTATGACATATTCTTCTATCAAAAAGTGGAAAAATACTTAATAGTTCAGAATGATAAACTTTCTAAGGAAAAAAAGTGACTCGGGCATCTGGGATTCAATGCTGACCATCTGAAGAGGGCTCTCTTTGCCTGCAGCCAGGATTGCAGTCATTACTTTGTCAAGGACTCTGAGATTCTTCAAGCATGAAAGGAAGGAGAGGGAATCAACCCTCTCTACTTAATGGGGAATGTATTAGAACTGCTTCAAACTAGCCTTGGCTCAGCTTAATGAAATCTCTCCATTGTTTAGCAGTGGCCCACCAAATCCACAGCATTCAAATGGCTGCCCTTCGACTGTAAAAAGCCTTGAAAATCAGAGAACTTACGAAACAAAGATTATTATTCCTCTTCCCAGGCTCACAAAAAGAATCCAAACTGCTCTGCCTTTGCAGTAGGCTAAATGTTAGAGGCTTCCTGACTCCGGAGGACAGGCTTTATCCTCACAATGGACAACTGAATGGGTCAAATGCCTATGAGATAGAGCCAGAAGTTTCTGCAATGAAAATCACCAGCCCTGCTGTGCTCGAGAAATCATTTCAGAGGATGGCAGAGTAAACAAGAGACACGAATTAGAGCCACTCCTGTCTGGTGTCGCTAATGTTTGTCCAGTGGAATTCCACTTGGAAGGCCTTCCTCCCCCTCCACCCCCTCACCCCCCGCAGATGTCTCCCCAGCTCTGCTTAAATGAATTTGCCTTCACTCGCTTGAGATAAGAGAATTAGAATTGCTTCCCCATTCCCCCATGCCTCGCACTCTGCACCCACATACAATCTTGGTGATCCCAAAACTCCTTAAAATATCACTGTAATATCCAACATTACTTTCTTTCTAACATTAACACGTGCATAAAATGTGACACTCACCCATTCTCTGTCTATTCATCTTCCTTTGGGCGGAAAAAGAGTGCGCCCAAACTTACAGTCTTTGGAGCACAAATCAATGCAGCTATGTAGCAAACAAAGGATCTCCTGATTCAAATGATATCAATGTCAAGTGCTGATGTGTGTAAATAATTCATTGTGTTTTCACTGGTGAGTCCAGTTTGATCTTTCATTGCTTGGCGACCCCTGGGGTCTGTGGGTCCCAGAGAAGCCACAGAGAAGAAGGGACATTTAGGATTTTTTATTAGCAGCTCATAACTAATTTATAGATTACTGGGGAGTCAGGTGCACAGATTCAGCATCTCATCTATCACCGTAAGCAGCTCCTATGTTAAGGGATGGTTACTTCCCAGAAATCAACGAAGGGGAACAGAGAAGAGGAAAGGGGACAAGGCACATATGCCATAGGAGGCACATCTTTCAGAAGAAGCACAAACGTCTCATGGTCATGACTTACTGGGCCAACAAACGATACAGTTCTCTATCTCCTAAAGATAAAACCCACTGTATGTTGCACAGCAAAAAACATCTCCAACTGTTATCACTGATCTTTACAATTCTTTATCTGGTTTTCCTCTCTGATTTGCCTTCTTCAGTGACATTTTTACCAGAACAACTGCATTAGATTCAAGCTTATAGAAAGAAAGTACTATTGCTAAAGGGGGAAAAAAAAAAAAGAGGGAGGACTTGCTTAACAGGAAAAGTTTATCATGCCAGGAAATGACCTTGAAAGAAGAGGAAAATAGTGGAGTTTAATTACAGCTTTGATAACATGTGCTGTATCTTTTGGACAACAGCATTGAGTGTGGAGCTCATTTCCTTATGATTTTCTAAAGTGTGTTGCATTATACGCACATGTTGATATGTGATAGAAGTGAAAAGTGCAAACACTAAAAGGGCCATTTACTACATACCTTCAAAGAAACCAACAATAACTTATGGATGTATATTACATTCCTGAGTTTTACACGGTTTTCTGGATAGCATTAATAGTTTTCTGCGAATGTACTCAAGAATTCCATTTCCATCACAGCCAAGTATGTATTCCCACCCTCTGACCCCTCAGTTGTGTCCCCAACTTCTATACAAAGCTTGTTCTCACAGAGCAAAGGACTGATGGGCTGCGTAAATAAAACCTCAACCCAGTGGAATCTGACACAAGTACTAGTGGAATAAAGAAATCTCTAAACATATTCATAAGGAATGTTTCTTTATGGTACTTTTCTATGTCTCAGGGACAGCACCGAAGCTGTGCCACATTCTGAAACTGTTGCTATGGCAAAGTGTCTTGTTTTATTGACTATGGAGCACATTGTTGTGTTTGAGTCATGTAAATGATCAGGGCACAAAGGAAAGGGCCCACAGCAGCCCCTGCTCAATCAGGACTGCACTGGGGTCTTTCCCCGCTGACACATGCCATTTACACAGCATGGGAAGGCATTTCTTTGAGAAAGCCTCCCTCCCTGGGTGCTGTGAACTGGTCTTTGGAGACATTTACAGATCTCCACATCTTTCAGGATCCATTCTGCAGGGGGGAAAAGAATACACAATAATGAAGCCCTTGCTTTTGTTTTAAGGCCAAGATATTTCTATAGAAATTTTGCATTCTCTACCTATTAACATATGTTTGTTTCCAAGCTGCTAGTCTTGTCTAATATTTCAACTTTCTATCAGCTTCTGTCACTTACAAGCAAAGTAGGAGAGTTTCTCTTTTGTTTCCCACTTATATCTCAAATATGTGTTTTTAATTAAGTATTTTACTACAGCATCAATTCACACTGATTAGACATAATTACAGAAACAAAATATGCAGAATACATTTTAATAACGCCTGCCACCTCTGAGGGAACAATGAGGATCTAATTTAATGATCTAAGTGTTGTTTGAAAGCAACACAGAGTTAAAAAAAAATAGTAATATATTTTGAAATGGAGCTTATTAGTATTTTTGGACACAAATGTAAGATAAAATGCACTATTATCTGGATTTCAATACTTGTAATTAAAAAATAACACTAAGGAAACATTTGTTTACATGAAGAATCAAATGACACCCTTTAATAATAAAAGCTTGATTCAACGAAAATAGTTTCAATTGTGACACTTGAGTACTAAAATGCTGTGATAATTTGTAGCCTGATTTCTAAGGGAAATTTCACAACTATGAAAATAAATTTTGGATAGTATTGTGTCAATGTCAATTTCCAGATTTTGATACTATGTGTGCTTATGGAGGGTGTTATGGGGGGGGGGGGGCGGGAAGCTGCGTGAAGGGTACCCAGGAACTCTCTGGACTAGTTTTGCAGCCTCTTGTGTTTGTTAAGCTATTTCAAAACACAAAAAAGCTGTAGCAAAGATCTATTTTTGATGCAGAATAAAAATGTATTTTTTCTAACTTGTCCCTGTAGAGGAATGTGCTGTCTCAGTAGAGCTTATAGAATCACAATTACAGAACCATGTGATGTATTATTACCCGCACTTGTGTGGGTGTCTGGAATCAAAGGGGTTTTGGACAATGAGCTAACTTTCTCAAGGAAAATCCTATTTACCCCATATTTTCAATTCATTCATAAAAGAATTCTGTAAACAATTATGAACGAGAGGTCTATTTGCTTTTACTGCTTCAGATGCTCTTCCAGTTGTTATTAAAACACTATTTACAATTCCCACAAACCTGGTTGCGTCATGGGTCTCTCACTTTCTTTAACTTCCTCATTCCCTTTTTAAAAACTTGGTAGTTAAAATCACAGTTTTGCACTCCTCCTCCTCCTTTTCATTAGCAAAGTTCAGAGATTTAAAAAACGAGTATAAAAAACAGTCCTTAGGTTTTCACAAACCAAAATTATATCTAATGCAAATGTCCGTTCATAGTTCATTTGGGTGTGTTTGTGTGTGTTTAATCATACAATGTCAGGATCAGGACACAGCAATCACCTAAGCCAACTTAAATCTTAAACATACATATAGTTGATATTTATAATACATACTGCTGGTTATATAATAAGCCTTTGCATTTCCATGGCATTCTTTAAGGGGTCGTGATAGCACACAGCTAATTTTATCTTAATAAAATTCTGTGAGTTTGCTAGAGGTCTCTACCATTATTCTCATTGAGAAAATGGGCAGTTAATGTCCAAAGAGTCCAGCCTTCGGCTTATTCTCGTAAGGCATGTTAATGGTGAAGTTGGGGATTAAAATTCAGATTCCATATCATTGCTCAAGGTACTGCATTCTGGGACACATCCTCTAAAGCCACAGTCATGCTTAAATGGTCTTGCTTGATTGATATCTGCAGTGGTACCACTTGGAGAAAATGTTTACTTAAAATGATAACAGAATTTAGTTATCGCTTCTTAAACTGTAACAAATAAAAGCATTTTATGAATGATCTAGGAACGCTGGGCTTTCTATCATAACCCCTTTTCTTTTCTTTTCAGCAGCTTCATGGACATACAATTCACATACCATACAATTCACTCATTTAATGTGTACAAGTCAATGTTTTATTTGTATGTTCACAAAGTTGTGCAACCATCACAGCAATCTAATTTGAGAACACGCTAATCTCCCATAAAAGAAACCTTGTATCTATTAGCAATCACTCTCTATTCCCTCCCCTACACTGCTCCGCCCCTGACAACCACTAATCTACTTTCTGTTTCTACTAATTTACTTAATCTAGATATTTTATACAAATGGAATCATACAATGTGTAATTCTGTGTGACTGGCTTATTTTACTTAGCATAATGTAGCATGTATCAGTACTTCGTTCTTTTTTATTGCTGAAAAATATTCCATTATATGGATATACTACATTTTATTTATCCGTTTGCCAGTTGATGAACATTTGAGTTGTTTCCATTTTTTGACTGTTATGAATGAGGCTGTTATGAGCATCAATACACAAGTTTTTGTGTGGACGCATGTTTTCATTCCTCTTGGGTCTATACCTAGAAGTGGAATTGCTGGGTCATATGGCAACTTTATGTTTAACTTTTTGAGAACCACCACACTGTTTCCAAAGTGGCTGCACCATTTTACATCCCAAGTAATGGTTCCTTTTCTTAATCTGAGCTGACAAAGTCACTCTGATGGCTTCTGTCATTTATCATAATTAGTAAACTCCAAAGTCTTCTCTCACACATTTTTGGGTCTGGCCAGGTAAAAGGTGGGAGAGTGTATTTGCCTCACCATAATTTCAGATAAGTGATCAGGAATTAGAATGGGAAACAAGGACATTAAGGATGTGTTGATCACTTCAACATCTAGAGTGTAAACCACCTTTTGGCGAGGCAGTTTAAACTTTCAGGTTACAACAAATACATACTGGCCATACAAACAAACAAGCAAAAACTAAATCAACCAACCAGTCAAACAGAAACTCCCAATGTCAGTGTTTGCTCTGAAGAAGTTGCGGATATTTGAACTGTTTTTATAGTTTTGTAGTTTTCAATAGAAGAGATAGTTTTGGCTATAAAGACATGCACACAAAAGCCCTCACACCTGCTTTTTGACCACAGACACACAACTATTTAAAAAAATCTCCAAAGATGTATGAATAAACCTTTTGTAATCTTGAGGATGCTTATGTTTCCAGACAGGGATCAATACAGACCCTGGCTTTTAAGGCAAGCTGGGGCACCTTCTGGAATTTAAAACACATGCTTGGCCCTTGACAAATAAAGTAACAGTCTGGACGTGAATTAGATTGGTTCTTTTATGCACAAACCTAGCAACACTCTGACTAGCTCTTTTTGTGTGGCCAGAAAGGTATGCGTTAGAAAAGGGATGTAAATATCCCCATCTTTTCTTCTTCACCTTGGTTTTTATAATATCCATCAGTTGGTGCTTTTGACTCATTCTTAGCTGTGTTCTCCATGGCCCAATTCCAGCTAAGCCAGTAGAAAGCTACAAAGGAAAATTGTGTGGCATGTTTCTCTTATTCCATGGTCTCTTCCTGTGTCACTCCCCACCATGATAAGCAGACAAATTTTCTGGTTGGGGAACAATCTCAAGCAGGGATAGCTGGAAGTTGCTGAGTGAAAACGGAAGAGATGAAGAGGAAGAAGGAATGAGTACAAAGAAAAAAAGATAGAAAAGAGAGAGTAAAAGAAGGAATGAGTGTATCATGAGACAAAGGTCAAAAGCAGGGAGGGTGAGAGAGACCAAAAAAACAAGAGAGATGCATCCTTGGGCTGAAGGTGTCCCGATATCCTCCTGGGATGATCCACATTCCCCCTGAGGACTTATGCCTTTGGTTTGTGCAATAATTCATTGGTAATGCTCAAATTGAGTTTGCAAATGACTTCACATCTCAGCAGGAGTTACCCATGGTTTATAGCTTCGCAAATTGAAACTGAAACTCAAAATGCCCTTGATAAACTGCAATATTGCAAAGCAAATAGAGGAAATCTCCTTTAGGTCATAAAGCAGCACACAAATAGAAAAACCAAATTATTTTTTAAAAATGGAAGGGGGAATAAACAAAGCTAGCCAGCTAAATAATAGCAAGCACTGATGATAAAAGCAAGTTGAATATGGAGGTACACTAAAGTTTTAAATACCTATCCTGGGGAAATCTGGCTATTCAGACTATTTTAAAGGTACTCCAACTAGTTCTGAGCTGCGCAATTAAAGAGGGGTGTGGAGAACTTGGAAAGAGTTCAGAGGAAAGCCGCAAAGACGATCAAAGAGTTGAAGAAAAGGACCTGAGAGGAAAGAGTCAGGGAGCTGGAAAAATTCAACCTGAAGAAGAGAAGGGTAAGAAGATATTTTAATTATGGTCCTCAGCTACAGGAGGAGCTTTCATAGGTCTCCATTTCCACTACGGATGGACAGAGAGGCAAGAGGCTTAAATATGCAACACAGGAGAGTTTTGCTTAGGTATAAAGAATTTCCTGACATTAGAGATGGTAAGTAATGAAATGGGCTCGTGATCATGGATGAGAATAAGGAATACCTTGCTCTAGTGTCTTAGAAAACAGATAATATTCTCATATATTTCGAGTGGATAACACACCTTGCTATCCATCATTGAGGGTAGAATGAAGGAGTGGGTATAGGCTAACATTCTAGAAGCACACACTCTGGCACTTTGGTTTTACTTCAGATTCGTGTATTCATCATTTGCCTGGCCAGATTTCTCACATTTCTAGGGCTTTACACAAAACGTCTTGTCTGGCATACCGTTTTGACATGTAACCATTTCATTTGTGAAAAGGAGCCCTGGAAAATATCTTTTGAAGAGCAGGGATTTGTTGAAGAAAAAAAGTCAGCTAAACAAGACCCACAGGGGTAGGATAGGGGTGGGGGTGGGGTAAAGCACCTCAGAGTGCATGCTGGGATTCAGGCTAATTAAGATGTTGACTGAATCTATGCTAATCATGTCCCACCAGACTCTGCTGGATTAGTATGTAAATTGGTAAACTCTGTTCTGAAATTGCCCTACCAGCTGAGGTCTAATTACTGACTAGACATAACAAATAATAATGGGATTTGTATTTTAGGATGTTTAATTATGGAAATACACGTCTGGAAAAAATACCAGTTGTATTGCACAGAAAGAGACTTCATAATGTGTTATCAAAGGTTTATGAAATTTTACACCTTTAATAAGAGCACCACTAACTGGGATGGGTGGGGAATCCTTTCCAAGATCTAGTGTTTGTGAAGGGGGATCAGAATCAGAATCACAATGATTAATTCGCTGCTTGAGTGATTTCCCCCAAAGCTTCTCAAAGACTAATTGTTTCATTGCTGATACACAGCATCTTGTGAGCTTTCAGTTCTATCACCAAAAGAACTGGAACTCATCCATGAAGAATAACCAAGACGCAATGGATTTAACCCAATGATTCCGTAGCATGCATTCAAACGGAATTAAAAGCAATAGTCAGGCTAATGATATTTGTAGGAAAGCCCCTAAAATTGTTTTTCTTCAGCAAAATTATTTTATGATATTGAAATCGTTACATTTATAAATCAGAAAATGGTTAGTCCCATTCCGATGCAAGATTTTATTTCAAGGTTTTAGAGAAAAGCAGCTTGAGCTCTAGCATTCACTGCATGGCTATCTTGCAACAGAAAGTTCTTTGCAACCATTTATTGCATCACTCTGTGACCCACCCTTTCTGAAAAGGAACTAACGTAGGAAGTTATAAATAGTGTTGTGAACAGAGATATAATACTGCCTGTATTTGCCCACCATATTGCCATTTCTCACATAATTTTAAAGGCATATGGGTGATCATTAAATCTTTATTAGGTTTTACATCATAAAATAAATTATTCATGTTGTTCTAATACATACTGATATCTTTACAGCCCTTCTGTCCATATTTAGCCAAACAAATCTCATTTGCATATCATTTTTATTTTAATTTAGGACAGTTTTGTTCCAAAAATATAAGGCTCACAAGCCTATTATGTTCCAATTATGTGCCAATTGCCCACACTTTTCTTGGGTCCACATAGTGCATTACTAATGAGGAAAAGTTCACATAATTAACAAAGATGGATGATTTCCTTTTACTTATAAGAAGTTTTAGAATATTCGCTCTTACTGTTGTGGCAAGAGGATGGATATTATCAAATAAAACTCAGTGAACAAGCTTGTGTTTCAGTAGCTTCAAGCTTCTCTGTATTTGAAGTTACACAAGTATATGGAAATTAAATTTGTTGATCACCTTAACTGGAATTAGTGAAAATAAAGCATTAACCTATCTTTGTGGTGCAGAACTACAGGGAAGAATAATACAGTATTACTGTGACCCAAGGATATCCTAATTTTGTAATGGAAATTCACTGAATAAAATAATTTTTAATTGAGGGCTCAGGCTATTTGCCTTTGCAGATCCTATTGGCATACTGATAACTGTATTTATTTAGGTTTCCACTGTGGATTTTAGCTTCTTTTTTCATTAGTCTTATAAATATAAGACACACTAGGAGATGTTTGATTCCTTGATGGTGGATGAAAATATCTGAACAAACTTTCCTTTTCGATATGATACTGAGTTCTTACCTTTAAGCACTGCTATTAAGCTTGCATGATGACATCTTCCTGTAGGCAATATATCACTAAAAACATTATTTTAAATGCTATTTCCCAATGCCCAAAGGTACCTGTCAGCAATTATGTATTATTTACTACTAAAACTAATCGTGACCTACTCTAAGAATTGAACCCAGGGTCAGATACTCTGGGATGATAATTCTAGCCCTGTCCCTTTCTTGTCATGAGTTTTGGGAGAAGTCAACCTGGGGTTAGAACATTGGTAAGGTTCACAGAAAGTGTTTTGCCAACACGTATGTAAGCAGCGTGTAAGCCTGAACAGATGTCATCTTGAAAGTAAATCTCTCAGCGATTGGGTAGCAAGCTATTGGGTAAATCTCATTATCTTTTGGAATTCTCACTTTGAAGCAAATTATACAATTGCAGAGAGTTATCCTTTCAACAAATGGGCTTTGAAATCCTCTTTCATTAAAGTAAGCCACAGATTATTTTGATGAATAGGAATATTGATCCCAAAATGTACCTAACTTTGGCCATGGTGATATAACCAAACTCTCTTAGTTTGCTGTTCCAAATGGAGAAATAGCATGGAGTCCTTCTCTAGCAGCTCTGAGCACTCATTTTAGCTAAGTAGGTCGAGGTGCAAGTGCGCGAGTTTTACCAGGCTAAGAGGCAGAAGCCAGGAGTTCAAGTCTAGATGTGTCTTACTCCACAGTAGAGAGGAAACTTCCTAACAAGAATTGCCAGGAACAACTGAAGTCAAATGTGTGCCCAACACACAGTGGATCCAAAAAATTGTTAAATAAATATCCAGTAGAAAAGGTTAAACAAATCAATATTCTATTTCATAAATTAAGGAGCAAATTTAAGGGGCAATGTCTCATATCTTCGTGGTGATCTAGCTATTATATATATACATAATATATGTATGTATGTATGTATATATGGTAACAAACATATTTAAGATATATACACATATAATATATATTATGTATATAATATATTATATATATTTAAGAGCCCATAGGCTTATGTTCTATAATGTTACATAACTTCTACAAAGATTATAGAATGGTTTAAAGGAGGTAAAAACATTTTTACATATATCTTTCTTGGAAAGGATGATTATTTTTAGAGACCACCTACACTGACACTCAAATCTTCACACCCACAGCACAGCTTCACCCAACAGACTAGTCAATGATAATGATAATGACAAACAACCATATCAAGATACCAGGACTTTAAAAAAATATAAACATCATTTTAGGATTCCTGAGGCATATAAGAATTTTATTCAAAGGTGGTTCTGTCTGGTACTTTGAACCCCCACCCTTTAAACACACACATAACAGAGTGAGAAATGAGACCTTGGGATTCAAATTTGATTCTGTCAGTCATCATGTTGTGACCTCAGTTAAGTTCCTTAACCTCTTTGCCTCGATTTCCCCATCTGTAAGGCTTCCAATCCCATTTTAGTAGGGATTAAATAGGAGAATGTGTAGAAAGTGCATAGCACATTGAGCCATTGGAGGAATGCTTATAACACCCCTGCATCTGACCATCTTGACCTTCTCATTACCTTGTTTTTTCCCACTTCCTTTTAGAAAAGGACTATGTCATCACTTCAGATTTATCCAGAGGGCCTTGGAACTATTTTGTCCTTGATCATCTATTTTTTATGACTGCAATATGGTTTTCTCCATGTGGATATAAATTCTCAGAGAGCAGGGAAATAAGATCTTTCTCTAATTGTGCCCCTATGCCCAGTCCAGTGCTCCATGAAAATGTTTCATTTTATCATGGATCACATCCTCCCAGTGGCCAGGAGTCTGTAGGAACTTGCCTCAGAAAGATTCACAGTGCATTTTGATAGCAGTAATTGTTATCCTTGTGGCCCTCCCCTGGAAATGTACAGATCGTTCTCATATTAAATATCCCATAAAGTTATAATTAACTGCTAAGTGAGGCAGTAGAGTGTAAGAATGAAAACCATGGACCTGGAGCTAGACTGTTTGGCTTCAAATCCCTTCCCTATACCTGCAAATTGCTCAAACATGGGCAAGT
Organism: Rhinolophus sinicus; assembly: GCF_036562045.2. Lineage (NCBI taxonomy): Eukaryota > Metazoa > Chordata > Mammalia > Chiroptera > Rhinolophidae > Rhinolophus > Rhinolophus sinicus. The sequence continues at coordinate 7,874,105 of NC_133768.1, forward strand.
CTCAGTTTCTTCATCTGAAAAATGGGGTGATAATGATAGTAATATCTACCTAAGAGGTTTGGTATGAAGATTATCAAGAAGTGTACTTGGAATAAAATATAGCACTCAATAAATATGACTCACTGCTCTTATTATTATCGAGGTCTTCACAGATGGGTTTTGAGCTGCATGAGCGAAGAAGTACCTTTGGCTACCACTGTATCCCCAGCTCCTACCGTGTTTCCCCGAAAATAAGACCTAGCCAGACAATCAGCTCTAATGCGTCTTTTGGAGCAAAAATTAATATAAGACCCGGTCTTATTTTACTATAAGACCCGGTCTTATATAACATAGAATAAGACCGGGTATTATATAAGACCGGGTCTTATAATAATCAGCATTAGAGCTGATTGTCCGGCTAGGTATTATTTTCGGGGAAACACAGTAGCACAGTGTACACACCTTCTCAGTGTCCCCCATCCTCTCTACCTCCCCACTATCCACCCGAGTTACCCAAGTCACAAACTTCCTTTCAGCTGTCCTGCCAATGCACTTTTTAGTGTCTCTCAAACTCTTCCGTGTCCCCTCTTCTACAGATACTATCACAAGTCATGTTTTCAACTTCTCTCTCCTGCATTCTGGTTGGTGTCCTAGTTGGGCCTCCATTTCCATAAGGTTCACTCTGTAAGCTTTCTAACATGGAAACTTGACAATTTCACCTCTCCGCTTGAAATCCTTCATGGCTTCCCATTACCTACAAGATCACAGACTAAATAAATATCATGGATGTATGAGAAATATATAAAAAGGTGTGGCAGTCAGAATAAAGCCCCCCCCCCCCCCGCAAGATGTCTACGTTCTAATCCTCCAAACCTGTTAATATGTTATGTTACATGGCAAAAGGGACTTGGCAGGTGTGATTAAGGATGTTGGGATGGAAAGATTTCCTTGGATTAGCCTGGTGGGTCCTATGTCATCACAAGGGTCCTTGTAACAGAAGGAGGGAGGCAGGAGTATCAGAGTCAGATGAAAGCAGAGGTCCAAGTAATGTGGGGCCATGAGCCAAGGCATGCAGGCAGCCTCTAGAAGCTGGAAAAGCAAGGAACAGATTGTTCCCTTGAACCTCTGGAAGGAATGCAGCCTTGCTGACACCTTGGTTTTAGACCCATTTCGGGTTTCAGACCTCGAAGACTATAAGAAATTAAACGTGTTGTTTTAAGACACGAAATTTGTGGTAATTTGTTACCGCGGTGATAGAAAAAGCAATACACAAGGCAACTGGATAGATAGTGCTGACTAAATAAATGTGTTGAGGTCAATTAGTGGCTATACTATGAATGAGCCAGACTAATGCACTGACACATTTAGAAGTCTGTTTTATTAATGACATGCCATTGTTTCCTTTCCCTCAATTAATAGCTTTATAAGGGGACGGGGAGGCATTTTCCAGGTACCCCATCTTTTCCTCTACTCCCCTACTCTAAGGAAGTAAGGCTGAGAGGAGATGGAAACCCACATCTCTATACAAATAGAAGACTAGACAAAATTTCATCCCAGCTTGCTTGCAGACTGGGGTTCCCTGCTAAATATATGGTGAAACCCAGGGCAGGCATGGCCAAAAACCAAACCAAATTTGCTTCTCATTTCCCCTATCCAAGCAAATCTAATATGCTGCATTCTTCCCCCCCCCCCCACCACCCCAGTTTTACTGAGAAATAATTGACATATATCACTGTAGAAGTTTAAGGTACATAGCATGATGGTTTAATTTACATATATTTTGAAATGATTATCCAACAGGTTCAGCTAACATCCATCATCTCATATAGATACAATATTTAAAAAAAGAAGAAGAAAATGTTCTCCTTGTGATTAAACTCTTAGGATTTACTCTCTTAACAACTTTCCTACATATTGTGGATGGAAAAGGGGCCACAGGTTAAACCTGACAAGCTCAGGAGACTGAAAATAACCACATAGGGTGGCATGAACATAAAAATTCCTAACTAAGGTGGGCCATGGCGGGAAGTCACATCCTTGGCCTGTAGCTTCCTTGACAAAGGCCAACCTTTACCTTAAGTGAGCCTATTGTCTTTTTGCATCTAAGATAACTGCCCTTGGAATGTCAGTAATCCCTTTTTCCGGACCAAAACAGGAAATTAGAATCCCTTATTATTATTCTTGTTACCCGATTACCATCTCTCTGTGCTGTAAAAAGTGAACTATTAACTATCCTGTACCCACCTATGTGAAAGAAGTACCTGTTTCTCCAATTTACTTTTATCCAATCCCAGAGATTTCCCCCACTTTGCTTTCTCCCACCCCCTACAACCAATGGGTTTCATATAACCCTCCTCCTTTGATTCTACATATAAAATAAGCTGCAAACCGCCATTTTTCAGAGCATTTTCTCAGTTCATTGAGATTTTGCTTCCTGGCGATTGCTGTCAGTTTGGCTCAAATAAACTCTTATAAGCTTTCTCTTAGGCTGGATGTTTTTTCGCCAAAAATATCATACAGCAGTATTCACTACAGTGCTGCATTCTCTATTTTAATTTTAATCTAATATGTTGTTTCTATCTTGTCGATTCAAAAGCAGTTTTTACATGTAAACATGTTCAGCACCTGTCCAATCCATGCTTATATCTGTTGGTTGTCAGCTCATAAAGGAAGTTAGGGAACAGGCGGAAACTGTCAAGGGAGATTCTCAAGGTAAACTGTCGGGAATTATCAATTGATATAGGAATCTGGGAAGGAAGACATGGGTATTTAGAGAGCAATACAGAAGTGGCTAAAAAGAGCAGGGGACAGAGCTGGGTTGTCTCCCTTTGTAGTCACATGACATGATTGCATTCTTAAATTCTCTGGGCCCCGGTGTCCTCATCTTTAAAACGGGCATTCTAATACCTATTCTGCAGCATTGTTGAGGAGATTAAATGATGCCGTGTTTGTGAAGAAGCCAGGGCCGTGTCTGGAGCCTGGTGGATTCAAGGAACGTTCATTTCTTTCCTATGATGTCCTTTTCCTATTGCTATTATTATAAATTATGTACATCATTGTGATATATCATTTAACAAGACAAAAACGTTGAACAAAAACCATCTAACAAAAAACGAATAAATCAAGGCAGAAAATGAGAAGCAATAGTAATTTATAAACTGTAAACATTAAACTTGCTGAACTATTTTGGTCCATATATTCCCAACTTGTATAATGGCCAGATGAATTCATGAGAAATCTTACTTTTGAATTATTTAAATGCCCAGCAAAGAGAATAACACCCGGCGGGTCCTGTGCAATGGGAGAGGATTATTGATTACTTCCACTCCAAGGTCTAAGTAGTAAGTAACATTTTTTCATGTATTAATAATTCAGAAGAATGAGCATTTTTTTGTGGCTGTTGAAACCACATTCTCCACTGAACCTTGTGAACATGCAAACAATTGTTTGAACAGTAAAACCTGGTCTTTCCCCTCCTGGCCTTGGTTGCCTCTGCAGGGAGCCCCACCCAAATATAGTTTTCATGTCTAACAGCAAACGTGGGCCACACTAGTGACACCCAGGCACTCAATAAATACATGCCAGATGAATGAAAATCTCATAAGGTGGTAGTGAAAAATGACCAGCAAAAGTATTTTAAAAGATCAATCTGGAAAGAAAATCAATTGTAATAAACTCGACGCTCTCGGGCTCAAATATTATGAAGGTAAACAGTCTTTGGAACTGGAACGAGCATGCAGCAAAGAACAGTAAATAACATTGATCAAAACCTCCCAGGCGTCCTCAGAGTTCATAGAGAAATTGATTAACTGTTATCTCACATTCAGGATCCCCAAATTAACTGCCTGCATTCTGTAAACAATTCCTAAAAGCAAAGATAAAACTGTTGGGTTGAATTAGCATTTCAGTCGAAGAAGAATGGAAACTGAAAAATTGGCTTTCATTTTTTCCGCAAAGGATACTGCAGGCAAAAAATCAGCTCATTTTAAAGAAAGAGCATATATTTTTTTCAGGTGTTCATATTAATATCCACGCAAAAAAACAATTTAAATAGTTAGGTACTTTTAAAAAAACTGATTGGTATTACTGAAATAAATGCCACATATTTTCAATTTTTGAATATTCTAATAATCAGGTCATTTTAAGACCGCAGCGTTAAGTAGGAAAAACTCTATGGATCTAATTTCAACTGAAGTGAAAGTTGTAGACCTAGGTAATTAGTTGGTTTTGAATCATTTTACTTGATCATTGTTTTCATGATGCACAGATTCAATTGGAATAATACTAAGTATATTATTTGGTATATGTTAAGTTTAGAAACTAAATAGCTACCATCAGAACTGTGCATAGAGCAAGGCTTTTAGTTTTATTTTAATGAGGAAGAAAAAACTGCATAGTCAGCTACATGAGGCAGCGTCCAAACTTCCTCAGAGAAAAACAACAACCACAACAATGATTACCAGCCCTTCTTGTGGGGAGGGGAAAAGGCAAGCAGGGTTTGTAGGAATCTGTTTCTCAGCTCTGAGGACAAGCTTCTGGACCTGTCCATAATAGAAACAACAGCTGTCTGTCGCTTACATCTTCTTCACACATACTCCAACTCACAAGGACTGTGGTAATTTGCTTGAGGGATAATTTGCCTCAAACTGTAGTAATATATTTCTAAACTATTCAGGCTCAAGCTTCCCAGGATATAAAAAGGGTATTTGTGTGGATATATGTATGTATATATACATACATATATATATATATATATATATATATATATATATATATGAACAGGGGGTGTCAAAAAATGTATACATATGACTTGTGTTCATCTTTTGTTATCGGTATATATTATTACAATTTTAATACATTTTTTTCCTTTCTTAAAATGTGTATTTTTTTATATTTTGGCACCCTGTGTGTGTGTATACATATGTGTGTGAGTGTGTGTGTGTGTATACCTCGCCATACAAATATCCAAGTCAATTCTAAAAGTAACAGAATGGAACCGGGAGTAAGAAGTAACATTTGCCAAATCAGGCTGTGTGAGCCAGCTGATTCCTTGAAAATGCTGAAGAAGTGGCACCTATTCTTTCTGACTCTGGGACAGGTTCTTCGTTTTCTCTTTCTCGTTAGAACAATCGCTGAGTAACAAATAGAGAATCTAAAGTTCTTCACGACTAATGCAAACTTTCATTTCTCTCATTTCAGTGGAACTGCTTTCCCCTTATCTCACGCTGTCTGGCACTTAATGTCGGTACAACTTGGTGTATCAGTGGTGGCTTTAGTCCTCACATCCCTAGTTACAAAACAGGTGAAACGTGCAATGGCAAACATTCTCACAGGAAATAATTTGGAATTTTCCAGAAAGGCCCAATTTTCTCCTACCCCCATGCAGTTGTACCCCCAAACTAATCAAATTTAGATACACATGCTTTAAAATATGATCATCCTCTAAATGAATGCATTCCTATATGGAGTACAGTGTCTGCCTGTACATATGTTTTAAGTCAGATGCTCAAAGCGATGCTAATCAAGTTTGGGAAAAGTAAGATTATGCTATGGCTACCAGCCCTTTGTGCAGAAAACAGCGCCTTTCTCATACATTAGGCAGCGACAATGCAGGATGTCCCCAGAATCGCTAACCAATTTCCCTTCCTTCCAACAGCGGCACTTTAATAAAGCAATTACAGTAGCATCTCAGAGTAGAAGAAAAAAATGAGCCTTACCAGTTTCTCCTACCGTAGAAGGAAAACAAGCCCCCAGCTGCTCTGGGTTGCTTAGCGTCACTTCACTGAGGGGGACCACGAAAGCTAAAGTCTTCCTTCCCTTGGTTTGCTTTCTCCCCAGCAGCCTCTCCCAGGCTTTTTCTCACAAAGCACTCCTATTCTCTAATCCCCTCACAGGGAAAACCCGCGGACAAACCAAATGACTTCTGCAGAAGCGCCTCTCCTGGGGAGCAGGAGGGGAGGGGGAGGGGGGGCTGCTAGCATTAATTCCTGCGAGGCCAGTCCTCAGAGAGGCTTCGAACCGGCCCTCTGCGCTCCTCAGCGTCAGGACACAAAGTCCCACGCCCGGGACAGGATGGTCCCGGCAGGGCACAGAGATGCGCATCTGCTCCTTTTGCACCTCCCAATCGCCAGTCTATTTCTCAGGGATGGGAAAGGCGGCTCAGCCTAAAACTTCAGCCGAGTTCCATACCCCTTTATACTCCCTCCCAGAACGGAATAATTTCAAACAAGTTACGGAGCATTCAGCTAGAAGCTGCCCAATTTTACCTAGCACTTTAAGAGCCCTTGACAATTTCCAGCAGCTGTTTGTTTTGAATGTATCCCCAAACTGAAAATAAACCAAAACCATCAGATACGAAAAACATGGATCTACATGCTCTATCAAAGGTCTTGAAAAATTCCTGTTTTTACAAAACTGCCTCTTTAGAAGATCATGTTTTTAAGATAGTAAATTGCTAAGTTGAAGGCATGATCTTTCTAAAGTGTATCTCATCTTCTCAGAGGACAGGGTTCACCCCCTTGTATGTCAACAATATTCACACCTTAAAAATCGAAATCCCCTTCTAACTTGAAACAAATATCTTATGTGTATTTCAGATATGCTATAATCAATCTGGAATTTCCCCCCTTTCCCCTCGAAGGTTTAAAAAGAAGACTTACCTTTTGAGTGCGTCATTTAAAACCCCGAAATGAATAAATCAAAGAGGAGACAAGCAGATGGCACAGTTCTAGATTTTGCAATGAGAGCTGTTTGCCTTGGAGTCATTATTTCTAAGGCGATGCTGCTGGGCCTTTGAAACAGAATGAATCAGCTTCACACCACCAGCTCCACTACACACTAACACTTCAGAATGCCCAAACTGGGGCATGCCGCCTCTTTTCTGTAGTGACCCTGAATAGAATCAGAGGTGACGGTTTGATGGATGAGTTGCCCAAGAGACAATGTAATCTGTGACATCATGGTTCTGGCTGCACCCCCAACCCCAGGCCTCCATCCAGTCTCTCCTTTCAGGAAAGAAAATTGTCTCTGCTTGGTGACAACGCCATCTCAATAGCAAAAATGAGCCTGGGGCGCATAACAAATGCTGTAACTTATCTGTCCTTCTTAACTTCAATTTTTCTGACTCCCCTTTGATGGGGTAAGGGAAGTAGGTTGAGATATGAATGTACTCAGTAGAGAATTCAGACAAGACCAAACAAAAGTGCACATCTCAATATTCTAAAAGTTTATCACCTGACAACAAAATCATAACCTTCAAAAGGAACATTCTGGTTTTTTAAAATATCACTATTAAACACCTGCACGATACTGATGTAATTCTGTTACACACAATTTACAATAAAATTATATGTAAGCAACAGCAAAGATATTTAAGTATCTATATACTTTTGGACTTAACTGGAAATCATTTAATATAACATTTTTCTTGATTGTAAAAGACTTTCCTTTTTCTCATTATCAATTAATACATAGCTCTTGAATCAACAACCTTGGTCATTTTGCTTGATTCTATGTCGTAGTTGTTCTCTGTACCAGTATGCACCACTAGTCTTAACATTTAAAATAACACTTGGTTGGGGCTGGCCCGGTGGCTCAGGCTGTTAGAGCTCCGTGCTCCTAATTCCGAAGGCTGCCAGTTCTATTCCCACATGGGCCAGTGGGCTCTCAACCACAAGGTTGCCGGAGTCCCACAAGGGATGGTGAGCTGTGCGCTGCCCCCCCTGCAACTAGAAAACATGGCAACTGGACCTGGAGCTGAGCTGTGCCCTCCACAACTAAGATTGAAAGGACAATGACTTGGGAAAAAAGGCCTGGAAGTACACACTGTTCCCCAATAAAGTCCTGTTCTTCTTCCCAATAAAATCTTTATAAAAATAAAAAAATAACACTTGGTTAATCCATTTGAACTGTGAATACAAACTTACTTGCAAATAAAAGCTCTAATATCTTTACAACTCTCATCATCACCTCTATCTTTTTTACCTATTTAAATCTCAGATGTTCAGTACAAGGAGAATAAAAAATCCAGAGATGATATCTCTATCATCTATATCCATTATCGTCATCAATATCTCTCTATATCATCTATCTATCTATCTATCTATCTATCTATCTATCTATCTATCTATCTATAATTGATAGCTCTATCTACATAAAAATAAAAAAAATTACACGGCAAAACCCTGCCTAAGCCACGTCAAAACAAATGATGAATGAGGACAGAGCACCTATCTCCTTCATGTTTAACGAGTGCCTAACCTTTGGAAAGAGAAAAACCTACCACCCCCAAAAAAATTAGTCAATGGCTATGAAACAGAGAAGACAGATAATTGGTTGATAAGTGTATGGAAAGATGTTCTTTGTCACTTGCAGTAAAATCAATGCAAATTAAAACTACACTGAGATACCATTTCTTGCCTAACAGAGTACGCTAAATTCACAGGTCTGGCCCCATACACCATTGGTGAGGCTCTGGGGAAACAGGTACTCTCATAAGTTGCTGGTGGGAGTACAAAATACTACCACAAATACGGAGGAGATTTAGCAGTAAATAATATTTACAGATGCCTCTACCCTTCCACCCAGCAATACCACTTCTAGGCATCTTCCTCAGAATCGACAGTAAAGCATAAAATGTCACACCTTCAAGCAAAATAATGGAAACCACACAAATTCCCAGCAGAAGACTCATTAATCTACAGGACATCTACACAGTAAAGTACTATGTAGCTACAGAAAAGAATGCCAGTTCTCTGTGTACTAATATGGACAAATGCTCAAGTAATCAAAACAAAGTATAGAAGAGGGCATGGGGCTGGGAAAAATAAGGACAGTGCAGTGGAAGGACTAAAAGTCTATATATGTACGTGCCTGTATTTGCAAAAAAGGGAACTCTGGAAGGATGAACAAGAATCCAATAAAAATAGTTTCTTATAGTGAGAGGGAATGAATGGGGCTGAAAGAGTAGAAAGGGACGTGAGATTCCTCTGTGTTTATTCATCCTTTCATGTCAGGGGCTGGCAAACTATGGACTGAGACCAAAAAGGCCCACTGATTTTGTAAATAAAGTTTCATTAGAACACAGCCACACCCATTCATTGCATATTGGCCATGGCTACTTTCGTGCTTCAGTGGCAGAGCTGAGACGTTGCAGTTGCAGTTGTGGGTTGCGTAGCCCACAAAGTCAAAAATGTTTACTCTCTGGCCCTTTACAAAAAACGTTTGGTGACCCCTACTCTGTGCGATGAATTTTAGCATAGTGCGAGAGACAGTCTTAAGAAGATGGGATAGATGTCCCTGGTTTCTACTTTAAAAGATGTTAACTTAAGTTCAGAATACTTGTGTTCAAGTGCTGGTTGTCTCTGTCCTATTATTTAAACTTCTCTAGACTTGCTTTCACCATCTGCAAAGTGAGGACCCCTTGGCTTTGCTATGAAGATTAAATAAAACAATGAAAACAAATATGGAAGCATCACGTAAACTTGAAACTACTATACTAACCTTAGATATTATTATTATTATATGGGAAGGTGACAAGTAATACACAGACACATACACATTCACACATAATTAGTAAAGATAATTGATATTAGAATAGCCATGACACTTAAAAAAACTGTAGCACTTAACATGAAAACATTGCCTTTAAACTTTTCTCCACCTAACATTTTTAGGTAATAATTACATCAGCTATGGACACATGGTAACTCTCCGCTCTCATCTGTTCTCCACAACCAGTTAAGCCATTGCATCTGGTCCTCTGACAATATTGACTCAGGGGTAAAACCCTACTCAGGACGAGGTCTTCAGAATGCACTAGAATTATTTAGTCATCAGAAAGCTCTAGAAACTTTTAGACTTGAAGATATCTTTAAGTTTTTGCAGTTAAAATGCATCTAATAAAGGTCACCTTATTATGAAGTATGGTATGTGAAATGATGAAGTACATTAGGGTTCCACCTGGGGAGTATATGCGACAAATATGTAATCAGACTTAAGTGAGAGATTCACCCTCAAAATTCATATTTACATAATCACCTTGTCTTCTTAATTTAAATATTTGAATGCATTATCTTGAATTTAACAGTCAGAACTTCTTTTTGATAGAAATAGGAATGGTTTTTCCCTTAGTCAGTGATCTTTCATTTTCAGTTAATAAATTTCTAGTGATTGATTTTACCAAAGTACTTTAAATTTAACTATTTCTAAACCATATATATCTGTGAGCCTCTAAACTACATTAAAGTGAACTGTCCCAAACTTGCATCAAAATCACCTAGAATATGCATATCCTTAGACGTGCACTTCTATTTTTGGGAATAATATTGAGGAAATAATGCTGCACATACCATTATGTTCAGATATATTTTAATGGTGTTGATTTGCTAATATAAATATCACTTGCACACACATATATATGTATACACACACACACACACACATATGCTTATATTAGCAAAGCAACAACAACATTAAAACTCTAGTAACAATGGGAATGTCCAAAAATAAAATAAAAAAGGCTACAAAAGTCATGATATGGTCATTCAAAGGAATATTGCTATTTCTGTTATCTACTGCTCTGTAACAAACCACCTGGAAACTTAGTGGCTTAAGCCACATGCATTTTGCTCATAAATCTGTGATTTTAGAAGGGTTCAGCTGCTGTGGCTTAACGGGTGGAGGCTGGAGTCATCCAAAGACTCACTCATCCCACAGCTGGCAGTTGATGCTGGCTGTTGCCTGAGACCTTAGCTAGGGCTGTTGGCTAGAACACCTACACACAGCCTCTCCTGTGTGGTGTCGGCTTCCTCATAACCTGGTGACTGTGTTCTAAAGGTGAGTGTCCCAAGAGAGGGATAGGCAGAAGCCCTATCACCTTTTACAATCTCTCTTGGAAGTCATGTCTCCACATCACCTCTGATAAATTGAGGCAGTCATAAAACTTCACTCAGGTTCAGGGTGAGGGGACAGAGACTCCACTTCTATGGGGCATGACAAGGTTCAGAAAGTGAGGTGGGTGAATGGAAAGGTTGTCGCCATTTCGGAAACTACAATTTGCCATAATTATGCAGCCATTAAAATGACATAACAGATCCGAATGTATTGACATAGAAAGACATTCAAATGATAGTGAATGCTGAGTTGACAGAATAGCAAATATGGTGCCATCCAGTAGAAATAACACTAACATATAATAGATACTCAACATGTATTGAATAAATCTTTGTATAAAAATGAATTATGTGTTATGTTTGTGACTATACTGAAAACATTCTAAGAAAAGCTACATGAAAATGTGAACATTGGTTATATTTCTGTGACAGGATCGCAGTTTTAGTGAATTTCTAATATTCTTATAATGAACGTTCACAGAAAATTAAAAGGTATTTCAAAACGAACCTCAGAGGACAATAATCTGAGTTGATTGTCAGAAAGGTTGACCTAATTTTTTTTTTTAGATAATTGAGAGCTAATTAGAATGCTCCCCAGCAAAGCACTTTTTCCTTTCTGCTTATTGGAAGAATTTATTGTTTAGCTACCTATAAGCATCCAATTGATATAAACTATTTAAGGGATACAAAAAGAAAAACTTTGTCTTTCATTTGTAACAAAAAGAGCACTAGCAACATAAAATACATTTTAAGAAAAAAGAAGATATGCCATTAAAATAAATACAATTGCTCTCCAAATTACTCATGGGTAAGAATAATATTCTCATATTAATCACTGAAGTAGTAGGATATAGTTAAATGGGGACCAGGACATCAGAAAAGAAAAACTATGGGTACCTTTCCCTGAACATTCATATTTTTAAAAATGTGTGAAAATACAACTTATTTTTGGAAGCAAAATTGCTAACTTCTCATATAACAAATAGTTTGAAAGTGCTGTTCAGCCAAGATTTTAGAAACGATACATGGACAAATTTGAATGTAGAATTTCCTCTTGAGGTAAGAGAACTATAGTCAAGAGTGTCAAATTTGGGTTATTTGATGAAGCTGGATTAAACAAATAAACCTGATCGAATGAGAGTCATTTGTGTGACACTAGGAAAATATAGTTTTAACTGAATTCATAAACTGGTTTAAAAGTAATCAGCTTTTAATAAATTTTGCCATGTTTGTATTCAACAGTAGTCATTTCCTTTTACTTGACCCCAATTGAAATCTCTAATACTTTATGCTACAGCTCTTCCTTCGACCCTTGAAAGGTCACTCCTCTGAAAGAATGCCCGGGTAAATTCAGCCCTGATTCTCTAGAAACAAAAAGAGTTCCACTGTCAACTCTTAATGACAAAATCATTAACATCCTGAATAAATACAGTTCCTCTGTTGCCGGAAGCTACTTGACTCTGGTCCTCGTCTGGACTTGGATCATTATTCACTTGAAGCATGTACACGTGCACACACACATACATTTTATTCAGCCAAGGAGTCAATCATTCAATCATAAACTTACTCTCTCAGAAGCAAGTACTACTCTATGATGTCACATGTGTTGTAGGAGTGTGGAATACCAAGGCCCAGCCTTTCTGGAAGGCTGCCACATTCTCTGCAGAAGAGGAGCTGCACTTCATCTTTCTAAAAAAATGTTTGTTTGTAAGTTAATTGCTTTAAGTAACAATGCTCAATGACAAAATGTGGATATTAATAAATCTAAGAAAAAAGTCACTTATAATTAAAAATCGAAGTGATAACCACTATCTATGACAGCTTGATTTGATACACATATAGATAAATCAGGTCTTATATACAATAAGACCGGGTCTTATATTCATTTTTGCTCCAAAAGATGCATTAGAGCTGATGGTCCGGCTAGGTCTTATTTTCGGGGAAACATGGTAGAACATTCAACTAGTTGAATTGCATATGTATACATTTTTACATCATATCTTTTTAAAAGTGTCATTATTTTTTAATCTTTAACAACTTTATTCAGGTATAGTTTATATATCATAAAATTCATCCATTTTAAATGACTTTTAGTAAATTTACCAAGTTGTGCAAGCATCACAAAATTTAGTTTTAGAACATTTGTTTACAGTTTATTCCCATTCCTAACCTTAGCTCCAGGCAACTACTTCCTGTGTCCATAGATTGATCTTTTCTGGACATTTCATATAAATGGAATCATACAATATGTGGTCTTTTGTGTGTGGCTTCTTTCACTAAATAAACTGTTTTTGAGCGCCAATCATGTGGTAACATATATCATTACCCCATTGGTTTTTATTGCTGAATAGTATTGGTAGCTCTTCCTCAAACCTAGCATTAAAAACATTCAGGTTTAACCACTTCTTTGGGTCTTCATTTCTTTATGAAGGCTCCTGTGTCATGTAAAACTTACATTAAATACATGTGTATGTTTTTCTCTTGTTAATATGTTGTGTTTTTTTTTTTGTTGTTGTTACAGAGGCCCCAGCTGAGAACTTAGAAAAGTAGAAGATAAAGATATTTTTCCTCTTCTCCAAGGGTATTTACATTTGGTGGATTCATTCCACAAATAATTATCAAGTATCTATTATGTGCTAGTTCACTGTCCTAGATGATGAGCTCACATTAGCGCACAGGAAAGACAGAGCCGTTTCTGCCTTCACTGCGGTTGTAGTCTCCAGAGTTGGTATAGAGATTGTTTTAGGCTGAAGACATTCGAGATTCAACAGATACAGACAGAAGTCTTCCCAGTGCTTCCCTTATCTGACTAAAAGCAGCAACTTCTGAGAAATCAGGACAGCCATAAATTCCCTCTTCGGGGTGCTTTCTACTCCTACGAGAGAGACCAAGAGGAAACCTACCATACATCCCCTCTTGGGGAGAGTTTCCAGGTCACAAAAGCAGAAAGACTACTCGCCTCTGCACAAGTAAACATTATCATAAACTTTTCTTTACCTCCCATTTGTTCTCCTAAACACCCATTTGACTTTCCTAAAGAAATCTATGTGTTTTTCCCTCACATAGATGCTCTTCTCCTCAATCCATTTCCCTGCTGAGTTAGGTATTTCAGCCCCAAGTTCTAACCACCCCTTTGAGCTACTCATTACCGAGCACTCTCACGTGTTTGTGCATTGCACATATCAATAAACTTTGTTCCGTCACTAATCCGTCTGTTGTCAGCTTAAATTCGTAGGCCCCCAATCATTAAACCTAAGAGTGTAAGAGGAAAAGTTATTCCTCCCTAACAGGTTTTCCCCCCCAGAATGACCAACTTTTGTGAAGAATAAATAGGAATTCACCAGGTAGGGTGGGAGAGATGGTGGAGAGACTTGTACAAAGACCAAGAAATGAGAGAGAACAACACTTGGGGCGATGGAGTTGAAAGTTCATCGGGGCTGAAATGTGAATTTTATAAGGGAGAGTGAAGAAATAGATGCAGATGGAGAAATACGCAGGGGCTAGGGTGTGCTGTCCAATATGATAGTCACCAGTGTGGACGGAAAAGGGACCACAGGTTAAACCTGACAAGCTCAGGAGACTGAAAACAACCACATAGGATGGCGGGAACATAAAAATTCCTAACTCAAGTGGGCCATGGCTGGAAGTCACATCTTTCGCCTATAGCTTCCTTGACAAAGGTCAATCTTTACCTTATGTGAGCCTATTGTCTTTTTGCACCTACGATAACTGCCCTTGGAATGTCAGTAATCCCTTTTTTTCCGAGCAGAGCAGGAAACTACAGAATCCCTCATTATTATGCTTGGCTCCTTATTACCATCTCTGTGTGCTGTAAAAAGCCAACTATTGACTATCCTGTACCCACCTATGTGAAAGACGTACCTGTCTCTCCAATTTACTTTTATCCAATCCCAGAGATTTCCCCCCCCCTTTGTTTTCTCCCACCCCCTTAATCTATCTACCACCAATGGATTTCATGTAACCCTTCTCCTTTGATTCTATGTATAAAATAAGCTGCAAACCGCCATTTTGCAGAGCATTTTCTCAATCTGTTGAGACTTTGCTTCCCGTCAATTATTGTCAGTTTGGCTCAAATAAACTCTTATAAGCTTTCCTCCTCTTAGGCTTCCTTCTCTTGGATGTTTTCTCGTCAACACAGCACCATGTGGCTATTGACCACTTGAAATGTAGTGAGTCTGATTGAGATGTACTGTAAATGTAAGATTACACACCAGAGTTCAAAAACCTAGTGTGAAAAAAGAATGTTAAATATTTTAATAATTTTTAAAATACTGATTACATGTTGAAATGATAATAACTTGGATACATTGAATTAAATAAAAAATGTTAGAGTTGATTTCATCTATTTTTCTTTTATTTTTAATTTTGCTACCTGAACAAATTTAATTACATATGCACCTTGCATCATATTTCTATTGGCCAGTGCTCCTCTAGACCAGGGAGGGCCTGGAAAGCCGTTAGGATTTGTCTGTAGGACAATGATATATCCAAAAATAACACTGACTATGTAAGTGGTCTCTATCAACAATTTCACCTAACTACATCCTGGCTAATAATTGCATTGTCTGGAACAAACAGGAGGCTGACCTTTGTGGTAATCAATCCACGTAGTTTTCTGAAAACAGCTCTTTTGTGAAGTCATTACTAGAAATTCTCATCTACCTTTACTTTCTTGTACATTTGCTATCATCTCCCTCCATTTCAAGGAACATAGGGTACAGGGACACTCGTAGGTTCCCCAAACCATGTGTTCCATTTATAAAAGAATTGGGAGATTGGAGACTCCATTTATTTCAGAAGTCTACCAGGTGGTTTTGCTTTTTAGTTACAAAAAAACCTATTTCCTCCAAGAAATAGAAACAATGGATTAACAGGGATACTCTCAGTGGGTGAGAACGCTGATTTTATTCTACAAAGGGACACCACTGCCAGCTCTTAATGGCTTTCTAATGAGCCATCCAAGGATCAACATTCAAAGGACAGGATCCCAGACCACCAGGGGGCATTCCCTAAACTCAAATTACCAGTCCGAACAAAACCAAAAGAAACACCGAGAGAAAATTTAAAAGGTTGCAGCAGGGGAATTTGGAAGTAAGAATTGTCTTTCAGTTAGCAGGAGCTTTCAAAATAAGGAGAAAGAGATGATTTATACAGGGCTGCCCATGTGCACTCACCACTGACTTTTTTATCCCCCTGAAAAATCCACTTTAAGTCTAAAAAAAAGAAAGAAAAGCTCAAATATCTTTACTGATGGATGATTCAGTGTGTTTGTTTAAAAACACATGAAACTCTTATGAATTGAGTGAAGGCTTTGGTTTCTTCCTAAATATCTGGTGTGGTGTCTGCGAGTGCCCTGTGGTGGTGGTTTGTTCTTGGAGCCACGGTTCTCGGGAGGCAGGGGGTGATGCACACGGACACATGTTGCATAGTGATGTAAAGAAGGTTTTCTCCATCTTGGTACTACTGACATTTGGGGTTGTTGTGGGGGTGTCCCGAGCATCATGGGATGCTGAGCAGCATCTTTGGAGTCTACCCATCAGATGCCAGTAGCACTTCCCATGTCTCAGTTGGGACAACCAAAAATGTCTCCGGACTTTGCCAAATGGCCCCTGGAGGGCAGAATTGCCTTCCTCTCTTCTTGAGAACCACGGATGTAATCCCTTAAAATAAAGTACTTATAGATACATAGACTTCGAAGTATTGCTGTGGTTTCCCCCGGTTGTTTCTTACCCCTAAGTGCCATGATGCATACCTTGATATGTGTGTTTATAAAATCTTACTAATTGGACAAGGATGGAGAGAACACGTTTTCCGCTGAGCCATGACCCTGTCAGGCAGGCTAATTTTAGTTGCCATCTGGAGGGACCATTAACTGGGAAGGTCACACACTGACTTTATGAAGTGGTGAGTCCTGCCCCCATCATAAATACACTCTTTGAATATGTTGAAGAACTGCCTAGATCTTTTCACCTAACATCGTGCAGTTTTTAGATAGACACTTGTATGTAGATTAGATAAAGTGACTAGCTTGGTACTTTATAATAAAATTTCACAGTCATGCAGATGAAAGGTAAATGTATCCTATGATGTAGCAAAAACTGTGATACTTTCCCTTATATTTAAAATATTTCATATCTCATGGACTGGAAAATATGAGTAAAGGAAAAGGATACAAATGAAATTTTAAGTTCTTTACATTGAGGAAGGTGAGATTTCAAATAATCGATCAAGGGGGGAAATCTTACCTAGTAGCAGGGCAAAGAAACAGGGAGGCAGCTTTGAGATAGCACAGGGAAAGAATTGGATTTGCGTCAGTGCTACTCTATGATGTGAAGTCTACGCGTGCAGTGGTAATACTCTTTTCCGACATCAGTGGGAAAAATGACTTTGTAGACTTTAGCTTTAGTTTTTTAATGCCACCTACAAACTTCTTTGAAATGATGAAGACAAAAAAGTCATCTCTCTAGATAACTACAGAGTAGCTTGCAAGCCTGAACACAAACCATTAAGAATGCAGTCCTGGAAACTCCTTTTTTAGAAAAAAAAAACGAAAACAAAAACAAAACCCCATAAAATCCAGAACAGGCAGACCATTAAGCTGGAAGAAGAAATTACTATAACCTCACAGGCAAGAAGAAAAGCAAATACTCACTCTACAGCAGCTGCTACTGTGGATGCAAGCAAAGGTTAGAGCAACAAGGCTGTTTTCTAACAAAGTGTGAATCCCATTAGTGCCAAAGTGTTATCCCCTTCTTAGTCTTTACATCTCAGTCAGAACAGATTTAGGATTTTAATTCCATCTGCATCTCAAGGCTGGTAAATAGGACCCATGGAGACGTGCAAAAATGGTGAAGCCATTCAAAAGGCATCTTCGCAGCCCGTGTAAGACTGACATACACACAATAGGCAGTGGCCAAAGGCTGGCCAAACACTCCTTTAGCATGCTTAGGTGGACAAAATAGGGAGCTGGCCTCCCCCAGTTTCCCAGCTTCTCCTGTGGCCCTTATTGTCTCTTCTCAAATACACAGTCATGCCATTCTGTGATTGTCCATTAGAAATGGAGCACTGGGAAAAGTTTCTTTGGGGAGCTCAGAATTTAAACTTGTTCCATTTAAAGAAGAAAGGGAGAGTAGAGGACATGCGGCAGCAGCTACAAAAGTAAAACATCTGGAAGTTATCGATGACTTGTTTGTGTGCCCAATACCAAGGTGATATACTAACTTTAATATTGTAGTTCAACGCCCATCAATTGTTTATCATAGCAGTTCATCTGCAAGAATCTATAATCCAAATCCTTGCATTTGTTTTTTTCTGTATCAACATAGTTCAAGTATGTCTCTTAAGCTAGATTGTGTCATTGAGCAGAACCAAATGAAATCACAAAATCAAGTTACCTAGTCTCATAAAGAAAAAATCCAATGTAAGAAAAACTCATAGCTTGGCAAAGCTTTTCAACATGGTTGCAATCAAGTCATTTTCCAATTGTGTAAGTAAATAACATTGACCACATGATGTAGTCTGCCAGAAGTACATGGTTGCTATGCTATTTTTTAAATTAAAGGTGTAAAGCTAAGTGTTCAAATTTGAAATGATCAAATTGGGGTTCAATATTGAAATTATTGAGCTGAATGTATACAGTGAATGCGTACGTTGCAGCTCTGTGTGTCTAAAACGAAGAGCATTCCTATCTTGAGGAAAAAACGTTTCTGATTCCCAACTGCACAAAACTGTACTCAGTTGCCAAGAACAAGGAAATAAAAAAAAAAAACAATCCACTGGAAATAACCTTTGGTTGTTCACATTAACATGGAAGACAACTGTGGTTCAGAAATTCCCCCTTTTTTAATTACAGCAAGTAAACTATTTTGCCAACTCTCTTTGGGAAGCTCAATTTTCATCCTAGCTGACAGGTCTGAAAATGAAGCTGTCAAGAGTCCTATGTTGAAATTGTTTTTCCAAAAAGAATGTTTATTATAGTATGTCTCCAAAAATTGTGGAGAATCTGTTCAGAAGGATACATCTTCAAATTGAGTTTGATGCATAGTTTAATTATTGAAAGTGAAGAAGATCCATATGATAAATTCTTTTAAATAATTCAAATCATACGTGTATATACATCAAGACTTATTTTAATTATCTTGCTTATTTGCCTTTAAGCACACACCGTTTTCAGAATCCATGACTAAGTTGAATAAATACCATTGTGTTTTTTCCCCAACATTCATTTAACCACAAGGAAAGTTCATTGATAGTTATCAAAAATTCTATTGGACAATTTACTATTTTCTGCATTTAATGAATGTTATGCACTGAATGTTTGTATCTCCCTCAGAGTCATATATTAAAGCCCTACCCACCAATGGGACTGTGTTTGGAGATGGGACCTCTGTGGACGTAATTAAAGTTAAATGAGGTCCTAAGGGTGGGGCCTGATCCAATAAGGTTAGTGTCCTTATATGAAGAAACACCAGAGAGCTTGCTCTCTCTCTCTAATGCATGCACTCAGGACAGGTCATGTGAGGACACAAAGAGAAGGCAGCAATCTACAACCCAGGAAGAGACCCTTCCCCAGACACTGAATCAGCTGGCACCTTGATCTTTGGACTTCCCAGCTTCCAGAACTGTGAGAAAATACATTTCTGTTGTTTAAGTCACCTAGTCTGTGGTATTTTATTATGACAGCCAAGCTGATAAATACAATGAACAGCACAATTTAGGAGTACAGATATATTGTAGTTTGAAACTTAGTCACTACAATAGGATTCCTGGAGCAGACACAAAGTACACTGGGAATAAAGATGGAAAAGTAACCAAAAATCACAGCGTCAGCATTTTTAACCTTTAAATATGTTTACTATTTCTTGCTAAAATGGTACAGTTTGCAATATCCACACAATTGAATGTGATA
This sequence comes from Rhinolophus sinicus, assembly GCF_036562045.2. NCBI lineage: Eukaryota > Metazoa > Chordata > Mammalia > Chiroptera > Rhinolophidae > Rhinolophus > Rhinolophus sinicus. The sequence goes on from NC_133768.1 coordinate 7,893,905, forward strand.
TTTAGCTACCAGCATATATGGTCTCACTAAGTAATAGCAAATCATAAGGCGATAATCATAAGTGTATTATAACTACAGTTGGTTTCTTTAGCCGTCGAAATCAATATTTAATACATCTTTTTTGCAACACAAAATAAAGGTGATGGACAATTCACAAAATAAAATAATATGTGGTCTAAGAATTTTAAAGGTGCTTTCAATCCTCTCTTCCAATACAGTTTCCTCACTCTAAAAGTGAGAAAGACCAAAAAGTGGAAACAACCTAAATGTCTACCAACTTGTGAGTGGATAAATCAAATGTGGTCTATTCATGCAATAAAATCTTATTCAGTAATAAAAAAAGGAACAAATTACTGATGTATACAATGACAGGGATGAATGTTGAAAACATTATACTAAGTGAAAGAAGCCAGCTATAAAGGATCACATATTGTATGATTCTATTGATAGGAAATGTCCACAAAAGGCAAATCTACAGAAGCAGCAAGTAGATTAGTGGTTGCCAGGGTCTGGGGGTGGGAACAGGGAGTGACTGTCCGTGGAAAAATGGGATCTTTATGGGCGATGGAAATGTTTTAAAACTGGATTGTGATGAGGGTTGCACAACTCTGTAAATTTCCTAAACTTTTGGAATTGCACACCTAAAATGAGTACATTTCATGGTATGCAAATTACATCTCATCAGGCTGTTTTATGAAAAATAAAGAAAAAGTGGTTTTGAAATGCTGAGAACCACACTCGAGGTCGCCCATCTAGCTTAAATGAAACCCAGGCCAAACTTTGGTTGGGTTTAGTAGCATCATGAGGTCAAAACCTCAGAAGACTCAGATCTTCATTCAGATTCATCAAAACTTTAGATGGATTTGGACCTAATCTATGAACACACGTTCTTTATCGTTCCACTTTCCAACGGGAAACTGAGTAAAGAAAAATTATAGTGGGTGGTTTCTCTAACTTTGTCTTTGAGTTTTCATTCGGTAATTCTGGCCTATGTAACATCATCTTTCTCTTGAATTACAGTAAACTTTTTAATTTTATATGGCAAAATCGAGAAGACAGTGTTCTATGAGGACATTACCGATATAGGTAGAGTACCATTTTTTTACGAAAAACGTACTGTACATTATTTTCAGAATCCAATACTCTGAATAATTTGTGGAATGACTTGGCTTTTCAAATATCTATTACTACTAGCATGAAAAGCAATGCCACTTGCTGTTGCTTTCATTATATGGAGATGACACCAAGTTGCTTCTAATGCACTCTCACCTGCCCCCAGTGTGTGTGTCCCCTACCCCCCAACACACACACACACATGATATATCCCACACTGACTTTGACCTTCAAACCTTGGCTGGCCCTTTACTTTGAAAGCTATAACTAACCCTTCGCGACCTCACTTTCCTCCTTCTTTCTGGGAAAACTTGACCTTTCAGATTCAGGTATGATATTCCCTTCTCTGGAACTCCATCTCCTCTTTCCCACCAACCTCACCTTTCTTCCTTGTAGTACATGAAGCACCTCTCTTCTGGGGATGTCTCTGTCTAGTTGTACTACTCACATTAGACTATAATTACACATGGAGCTGTCCGTGTCTCTAGATTGGAAAGCACAGGGATAACAAGGTTCTTATGTATATATGTATCCTTAGTGTCTAGGATAGAGCTCAACACACAGTAGCTGTTCAATAAACGTCACAAAAGGGTAGGAAGGGGAAGAAAGGGAAGGGAAGGGAAAATAAGGAAAAGAAATGGAAAGGAAGGGAAGAGGAGAGGAGGGAAGGGGAGGGGAGGGGAGCAGACGGAAGGGAAGGGAACGAAATGGAAAGGAAATGAGGAAGAAAGGAAGGAAGTAAACAATTAATGGCAATTGCTGTCTCCAGAATACCCTCCATTAAAGCATTTACTTGTTTTTGCACAATTTAGCTCATACTTAAAAAACCAAGAAAATATCAGGATTCCGCACATTTCTAGCTCAGCCTTTTCTCCTACCATGGTCCAGATGAGCCCCAAACAACTTACTATCCTTCACCTTGGGACCATTTCTCCTGTCATCGAAGGGAAGACACTACTGACTCTGACAGAGAGAGTGCCACCTTGGAAATCCCTACAAATCAGAGGGGGTAGTCTAGGTCCCCAAAGATTCTGCTTCGCTGCTGACTCTGAAAATGCTTCAGAATCTTCCCAGCTTATGCAGCACCCATGTAAGAAAAGCTCGTACCTTGGCAAAGACAAAATCCAGCACCCATTTATGATAAAAATTCTCATAACAAAAACATAACAAAGACCACATATGACAAATCCACAGATAACATACAGTTGAAAGCTGTGTTTTCCTTAAAATGAGGCACAAGACAAGGATCTGTACTTTCACCATTTTTATTCAACAGAGTGTTAGAAGTCCTAGCCATAGCAATCAGACAAGAAAAAAAAAAGCCATCCAAATTAGAAAGGAAGAAATAAAACTGTCATTATTTGCAGGTGACATGATACTATGTAGAGAGAACCCTAAAGATTCCACCAAAAAACTATTAGAACTGATAAGTGAATTCAGTAAAGTAGCTGGATACAAAATTAATATTCAGAAATCAGTTGCATTTTATATCAAAACTATCAGAAAGAGAAATTAAGAAAACAATCCCATTTATAATTGCATCGAAAAATACCTAGGAATAAATTTAACGAAGGCTGTAAAAGACTTGGAAAATTACGGCATTGAAGTAATTTTGGATGGAAAATTATGACATTGAAGTAAGAAACGGAAGAAGATACAAATAAATGGAAGCATATACTGTGCTCATGGACAGGAAGAATTGACATCATTAAAATGTCCATATTACCCAAAGCAATCTACAGATTCAATGCAATCTTTATCAAAATATCAATGGTATTTTTTCACAGAACTGGAACGAATAATCCTAAAATTTAGAAGGAATCTCAAAAGACCCTGGATAGCCACAGCAATCTTGAGAAAGAAGAAGGAAGATGGACGTAACACACTGCCTGATACCAAAGTATACTACAAGGCTATAGTAATAAAAACAGCTTGGTATTGGCACAAAAACATATAGATCAATGGGACAGATTAGAGAACCCAGAAATAAACACACGCCTATATGGTCAATTAATCTATGATAAAGGAGGCAATAATATACAATAGGGTAAAGGTAGTCTATTGAATAAATGGTAACCACTAAACTATTGTCTGTGTCTATGAGTTTTTGTTTCTTTAGGGTAAGGGGGAGGGTGGTGGTAGATGAGGGTAAAGGGATCATATATATGGTGATGGAAGGAGAACTGACTCTGGGTGGTGAACACACAATGTGATATATAGATGATGTATCGAATTGTACACCTGAAACCTGTGTAACTTTACAAACAATTGTCACCCCAACAAACTTTAAATAAATAAATGGTGCCGAGAAAACTGGACAGATACATGAAAAAAAAAACCCAAAAACTAGACCACCTTCTTACACCATATACAAGAATAAACTCAAAATGGATTAAAGACTTAAATATAAGACCCCAAACCATAAAACTCCTGGAAGAAAACATAGGCAGTAAACTCTGACATTGCTCTTAGTAATATTTTTTTCTGATCTATGTCCTCTGGCAAGCGATACAAAGGAAAAAAACAATGGAATTACATCAAACTAAAAAGTTTTTGCACAGCAAATGAACCATTAGCAAAATGAAAAAACAACCTACTTAATGGGAGAAGATATTCGCCAATGATACATCCAATAAAGAGTTAATGTCCAAAATTTATAAGCAACTCATAGAACTCAACACCATAAAAACAATCTAATTAAAAAATGGGCAGAGGACCTGAACAGACATACAGATGGTCAATAGGCATATGAAAAGAAGCTCAACATCACTTATCATCAGAGAAATGACAGTTAAAACCATACTGACATATCACCTCTCACCTGTCTGGATGGCTATCATGAATTAATCAACAAACAACAAGTGTTGGCGAGGATGTGGAGAAAAGTGAACCCTCGTGCACTGTTGGTGGGATTGCAAATTGGTACAGCCACTATGGAAAATGGTTTGGAGTTTCCTTAAAAAATTAAAAAGAGAACTACTTTATGACCAGCAATTACACTTCTGAGTATTTATCCCACGAAAGCCAAAACACTAATTCAAAAAGATATATGCGTTTATATGAGTATGTTCACTGCAGTACTATTTACAAGAGTCAAGATATGGAAGCAACCTAAGTGCCCATCAATACAGAAAGAGGTATGGGACATTTATACACTGGAATATTACTCAGCCATAGAATCAAATGAAATCTTACCATTTGCGACAACATGGATGGACCTAGAGGGTATTATGCTAAGTGAAATGAGTCAGACAGAGAAAGACAAATGTTATATGATCTCACCTATATCTTGAATTTAAAGAACACAATGAATGAACAACAAAACAGAAACGGATTCATAGATACAGAGAACAAACTGATTGCTGCCAGATGGGTGGGTGGTTAGGGGACAGGGTGAAAACAGTGAAGGGATTAAGAAGTACAAGTTGGTAGTTACAAAATGGTCATGGGGATGTAAAGTACAGCACAGGGAATATAGTCAACAACATAATTATGTGTAGTGCCAGGTGGGTACTAAATTAATCGAGGTACTCACTTGGTAAATTATATACAAGTAAATGTATAATCACTATGCTGTTCACTTGGAACTAATAGAAAATATTGAATGTCAACAGTAATTTAAAAATAAAATTTTTTAAAAAAAGTTACAAGAGAACCCAAATGCCATTGTCCTGGCAAATATTACTGAAAGAGAAGATGAGTTGAAAAATATCATACTCAAATAATGAAAGAAAGGAAGGAAAAGGAGAAAGATTACTATAACAGTCTTCTTTCCTTTATGATTTTATTTTGTTTTGATTCTCAAAACATTTTTAAATTTGATTTGCTAAGTCTTGTTAAGCATTGGATGGATGTTGGCTAAACTTTAATAGGAAATTTGAGGCTTTATTAAATCTCTTTGTCACTATGAAGTCAATGTTAGTTTTATAGCACTGTGGGGTGAGTTTTTTCATCTTAAAAATTGAGATGACTATGAAAACTGTATCCAAGTGAATAAACCTGATTTTTCCCAGGCAATAGGGCTGTAGATTTGCTCTGAGAAATCCATTCTACTCTTCCTAGAAGTATTGGGTCAGGTATTACCACCAAAGAAACAGGATACCACCCATAGTTATAAGAAGCTTAGAATCCAATAGATGAAACAGGGCAGGCACAAAGTTACCAACAAATACAGGTATTCCTCCTTTCTAGTAAATATTTAATGTTTACAACTTTGATTTTCAAGGCTTGGTACAAAATAATACAGGACCAATGGTTTTGTAACCTTCTGAATGCGCTGGCCAGAGTATATTACGTTAGATGAAAGCTCTGGAAAGAGGGATATTGCTACGTAGCTCAATGAACATTGTCAGTACCACATAAAAGGAGCTTTGTAAAACCAAAAGGAATCACATTCATACCCTTTGACTTTATGGAAGATAGTGAAGTTTCAGTTTTGTAAATATGCCAGTGTGTTGTGATGGAGAGAACGTGGGCTTTGGGGTCTTATGATCCCCACATTGTTTGTGCCTCTCAATAGCTGTGTGATCTTGGGCAGGTTGCTTGACATTTCTAAAATCCAGTTTCCTCTTCCATGAAATGGTGACAAAAAGTCCTTTTCCAGGAGAAAAGCCCAGGAAACATTGATTGCTTTTTTCTTAGTAATAATAAAAGTTCATATTTATTGAGGGCATCTCAGCCACTGCTCTGAGCATCCAAATTCTTTATCTCATTTAATCTTTACCATAGCTCCATGAAGTTGGTACTAACTTCAAAATTTTAATGAACCAAAACACCACCAAAAACACAGATTAATGACTGTCATTTCCCCATCGCTTGCCAGAGCCTGGCCAAGCTTGGTTTGGATGATTTACTGCTCTGTCATCCCAGTGCTTGTGGAATCCCAGTGTGTGCTTGTGTCACATGCATCATGCACGTGTCCTCCATGGAAGAGGGACCTGGAAGCATCTCACCCACACAGCTTCAGGCCTTTCTCTTGCAAGTTGTAGATTGCTTCTTCAGGAAACTTTCCCTGACCATCCTCTTCAAAGACCAGTTTGAGTGTCCCTGTTGCATACTAGGTTCTGCCACAGCATGGGGGATTTTTTCTTACCACACCACTGGAATTAGCTCTCTATTTTCTGCATTTCCAATAAATGTAAGCTCCCTCAGGGCAGGGACCCTTTTCTTTTTCCCCCTTATATTATTACTACACCCAATCCTGCTTTGCCCACTGGCCAAGTATGGCCCTGCCTGCTGATTTGCTATTTGAAAGGGGCTCAGTCCACTTACTCATTGAACAAATATTACTAAGTATTATGTTTCAGCCATTTTACAAATTGCTCAAGATGCAATGATGAGTAAAATACACATGGCACTTACCCACTGAGCTTACAACCTAGCCCAGGGTTTCTCAACTTCTGTGCTGTTGGCATTTGTTATTGAGGGAGTCGTGCTGTGCATTTTAGGATCTTGAGCAGCACCCCTGGCCTACACCCGTGAGATGCCCATAGCAACAGCACACACACACACACACACACACACACACACACATGCTGTGACAATAAAAAATGTCTCCAGACTTTGCCAAATATCTTCTGAAGAGGAAATCACCCTGAATTAGAACCGTTGCTCATGTGAAACAGTAATAAGAGTCTTATGCTTAAGGAATTAAGGGAACTACTCACCCTGAGACTCTTCTAAGACACTCAGCTTCTCCTTAAAACACAAACAAACAACCACCCCTGCCCCAGTCATGGGCCATAATGTAGAGCCCGACATGTAACTACCATCTCATAAAAAGATTTCACCTCATTCTGCCGAAAGCTTTTTTGGTGGCACTATCTTTCGTTTGGAAAAGGAAGTCAATAAAATTTGCTCTATAGAAATATATTTTATATCAATTTACCTGGAAGAGAGTATACCATAAATTACTATGTCTTCAACAAATATTAAAGGGATATAAAGATATAGTGAGTCATAATACAGCTGGGGCTAATTACAGTGCTATAATTGGGCTGGCGAGGAAAGCAATGAAATTGGGGAGGCTAGCATCAAGGGTTGCTAGGCCCAACACGTCCGGGTCTATTACAGTAATTTCAGGTTACTGGCGGTATTAGTCCAGGCAGGTCAACTGTTGCAATCCAAAAATGACACAACAGTTTTAATGGATGATCCAGCTTTTCGGGTCTTCTGGGATACTCCTCTCTACACTGGGACTCAGGGACTCAGGGACTCAGGCATTGACAACCTTGTGGCTCTGCTTTTCTTTAGGTATTTGGAATTCTCACCTTCATCACTCACAGAGGAAAGAGAGAGTGTGCAGATTGCAATGGAGGTTTTTATAGACCACGACTAGAATTCTGATATTCATTGATAAGAACTCAGTTACAATGACTACTGCTAACCACGAGGGAGGCTAAGAAATGGCGTCCAGCTATGTGTCCCTGAGGGAAAGGACACCTGTTTGAACATATAGCCATACTTTGTCAATATGGTCAAAATCATTTTCACTGCCCAAGAGCCACACCTTGTCTAATTTTCTGGTTTATAAAATCAGGATACTGTATACTGTATAAAGAGTCTGTGAGGACTAATGAAAGATGTGTAAGTTACATTCTTCCCAAAGACTTTGTGCTGTGTGTGTATCTGATATCTGGAGAATAATACACTATGCTAATTTATCGCCCCATTATGAATACATTCTTAATCCCTGGCAGACATCCTGATGTGGTAAATCCGTTATCATTCTCTAAGAAAAGGCGAATGTGCTATGTAGTACAAGTTCACGTCCCCAGCGATGGTGTAATATTTTCTTTTGCTCTCAATGTGTGAATTATTAAAAATAAGCTAGCTACAATGTCATCATTTTGGATTATATAAAAAATGGAGGCAGAGACAGGACTGCTTCCAATTTGTGAAGTTATTTAGCATTTAATATTCCCTTTGGGAAATCAATATGGTTTGGGGGAGATTATTTATATACCACTAGTCAAGTGTGGTTTAAATAAATGCACCACGTTGCTAGAGCTATGTGAATGAATCTTTCAGTGTCAAGACCTTACTATTGAAGAAAGAGATACAATCACAAATCAGCTAACTGGAAAATGGTGAGTAGAAATTATCTGGTCATTTTACTGATATAGATGAACATCTTAGATTTTGTTTTTCTAGTATTTCTTCAAATCATAAAAATAAATATCTGGGCATTCTGTACCAAGATAGTAATGTTAACATTTAGTAGTTACTTAAAATGTACATTCTCTGAAACTAATTTTATTTTAGGGGAGTGAAATGTGCGCTGGTGGTTCAGACATATGTAAATCATTCATGTTTTTTTAATCAGTTAGTTAGGTAAAAAAAGAAGTAATTGAATGGCAACAAAATAATTCCTACTCTTAAGTAGTCAGGATGCATTCCTGCATAATTCAGGATTCAAATTAGCTCCTTCCAAGCTTGATGAAAGTTTAAAATAATTCAATGTGTGTCTACCTCATCCATTTATCCTGATCACTAACTGGTTAACATAGGAGGATGGTTAGCAGGTCAGAAAGAAAAAGAGAAATGAAGAGAAGTCTACGGGCTCTGGGCTAAATCACACATCAGTCAATTTCTCCTCAGTCCACTTGACTCCTATTAGAGAGAAAACAGAAATTCCTGGAAGAAACAAGAAGAAAGTGCAACTAAACGGATTGACTTCTTCAAAGCGTTCCTGAGCATATTTTGGGAGCGAGGGCCTGCAAGCCTCACTTTGAACAGAAGGCCAACACTGGTTTTCCTTTTCTCCATTTAGCTGTCACTTAGACAACAGATATGCCCTGTTTTAAGTAAACAGAATATGGAACCAGAGGGATAAATTTGTCATTACATTTACAAGGGATCCCATACTTTATCCCGACATTCACTGTAAAATATATTTAACCAGTCACTTTTCCCTGGAGCTAGTGAAAACCATTTTGGTTTCATAAAATTATTTGCACATATTTAGGTTGACTACTATGAAACTGAAGATATCCGACCAATTTTGACTGGCAAAATGGTAATTTTCTAAGATTAATCTTAAGGCGTACCTTTCTAGGAATATATCCTTTGTGTAAAGTACGATATGTCCTGCTGAGAAACCCTACAATAAATCAGATGGGAAACAATGGAGTAAAATAATTCAAAGAGTATTATTTTGAGGCAATTTGAAACCTCAACTGTTTTGACCTCCAACACTCTTAGATGTGAGTACTCAAGAAGTTTTTAACCTAAAAACTGACAATGTCCACCAGTTACTAGATTGTGCCAATTTACAACAATAGCAATAACCAAACAGGTAGCTCAATCATTGGTTTCACAAAAGAAAATGAAATTGTTGGCTGATGGTACTTTCCCTTTCCACTGTTAGAAGTATCATGTGTGCAATGAACTGTGTTCTTGATACTGTAGAGTTCTGACTCTTTTAAGACCTGGGAGAGACAGAATAGCAGGCTTCAGGCGGGTTAGGCGAGTTTTGCCCTTTCTGGCTCATTTATCTAAGAAAGAATTTGGTGACTTGACAAGTTTCTGAAAGTGGAGGAAAATGATTTGAGTGAAGGCAGCCAGAGGCACTTAGCAAATTCTGACCACCATCATAGTTGTCACCCACTGAAATTTAAACTCGAGTCCAAATTTACACAAGTGGATTCACTTACATGGCACAGAATTCACATGCTATTTATTAACTATCACTGGGTCCTTTCTTCTGAATCGTGTACTTTTTTGGATGGTATAACATTTTGGAAGCTGTAATCCTCTTGTGACAGGTTATAAGAGCCAGGTAAAACTTTCTTATTTGGTTCTAACTTAGTATACTCATCTTTAACTACAATGACAATTTTGATTCAAAAGACAAACTTCAGGAAAGGAAGTGAAAAAGTCAGAAAGTCTGGAGAAGGTTGGGGGAGGGAGTGTGTGTGGGAGGTGGGGAGAGAGGAAGACAGCAGATTCTTCCTTTTCTAAAAGTTATTATTCACTTCTAAATGAGACAGCTCAATTTAACGGCCCTGAATTTATGGGTCTAACCATTGGGGAAGATTATGTGTCTGGAGTCCTCTGGGGGAAAGAAGCTACCTGGCGGTCCGACGTTTGTGGTCAATTGTTATTACAGGTGTGGGAACTCATTGCTGGCAATGAGAGAATTCCTAGGGCAGGAAATTCAGGTGGGGTTCACTGATGGGGTGGTCAGGAGGCAGCCAAAACCATATGCCAGGAAAGGGTTTCGGTACTAGCTACTGGAGCTACGGTAGTATTTTCTGCTCTGTTCTTTGCAAGAATGAAGCAATCCATTATTGGTGTCTTTACAGAAGTGCATGACTAATTTTATGTGTCCACTGACATTATTTTGCCCAGAAATTACACTAAAATAAGAAGCAGCCAAACTTTTCTTCTTTCTAGAGTGATAAGATTACTTGTATTGTATTAATAACTTACATAAATTACATAATCATGCAATTAATAAGTAATGGGCAAAACATAATGGGTAACAATTATTTCTTTGCAACCCAGACCCGTGTATCGTAAAATGACATATCTAACAACTGCATGAGTCCCTTAGAATAACTCATGAGAAAAGGCTGTTACTATATTAACCAGTTAGTGATCAGGATAAATGGATGAGGTGGGCACTCATTGAATTATTTTAAACATACTTTTTCTTCTTTTAAAATTACTCAAGTAATTCATTGCCATTGTTGAACTATTCGAAAATCCAGGGAAGGGAATCAAAACAAGTTATGAGCTAGACCACCTTCCAAAGTCAGCCACTGGTAGCAATTTATTATGTGAACTTCCAGAGTTTTTCCCATGTAAATATATCATACTTTACTACACCATATGATAAATATTTTATGTGGTATTATTCTATATATTCCACTCTATAATCTGCCCTTTTCATATTTTAACTCCTATATAATATTCCACTGTGTGTCTATACGATTCATTATTTCAACCAATTCATTTTTGTTGGTCTTTTAGATCGTTTACAAACGATCTAAGGCTCTAATATAGATTTGGCTCTAATATCGATTGTTATTATCAATACAGTCATATACTCACATGAGCAGATTTGTCCAATTACTTCCTTAGGATAAATTCCTAGATGTAGGATTGATTGGTATATAACTTTTTTGTGGAGGTTTTAATACAGATGATGAAGTGCTTTCCTTAAAACTTGTGTTTATTTTCAATCCCACCGACCATATGAGAGTTATTAGTTTCAAGAGTTTCCAGCCAGGCCATTCACTACTTTGGAGGGGACCAGAGCATATTTCCCAACATCCTTCTTTCTTTCCTTCTCTCATTCCTCCCTCTGACAAACACTGATCGATTGCCTACCACACTCAGGCATTGGACACAGTCTCTGATCACATTAGCCAGCATGAATGGGAGAGTAGTGATTTTGTATATTCACTTCTTTTGTCCACTTACATAATCCAGGTAAATATCATGAAAAATTCTAACATGTCGACTTCTAATCTCCTTTTCTCAGATGTTTTTCACATCTGGAAGTAACACAAAGTCTTGTCTTAGACCGTGTTCCTTGATTTCGCTTTGGAAATACTGTCATCATAACTGTGCGAGACAGAAACCAGCCATGTCCCGTCTTCAGGCTGAGTGCTGAACTCATTTTAAGTAGCTCTTCCTCTTTTCTCCTCTTCAGTGATAGTACTATGGTACTTCCTCCCCACATCTCCCCCCCCCCCAAGCCCAATGTCCAAAGCTGTGGAGAGACAAGAGTGCATGGGTTATTCAGAGCAACCTTCTTCAGTGCCACTTTCTCCCTCATGGCAGACTATTAATGAGCCATTTTCATGATACTCTAAGAAGCCAGGATGAACAAGTCTTCTTGTCAAGGAAAGTGACAGCTAATTAATGATAGTTTTCTGTATTGTGGTAAGTAGAAAGCCCCTAAGTAGCTTTTAAATTAGTGAGAGGAACTTCAGAGCTTACCCTAGCCCCAGAATAATCTGACAAGTCTGACAACCGCTAATGTACCTCTTTCAAGCCCCTGTAATGTTTGGGCTTTTATAGTGACTACTAAAGCCAAACAAACTACTCCAATAATTATAAATTAATAGAACACATCAAGGTGTACATGACGTGAAACATGATTAAAACACTCCCAACCATGTTGATCCCATATATAATATTTGGAGTTTAGGAATTCTGGCCATGTCTCCTCTTTCAAGTGGCCCAAAGTAAAATTATACTGTATTTCAATTGTGATTTTCTACTCTTTTCACGTATTTCCCCTCTTGGACAGAAAGAGAAGGAGCAAATGTTAGGATCATCAAGTTGATGAGGCAAAGGGTCAGGATGCAATAGGCAGTGGATGAAGGTTGTACCTGCCAAATGTTGAAAGTGAAGTTCAAGTGACTAATGGAAGTGCTCTTATGAATGTACTTTGAAATTCCTGTCTACATTTCAGTGACCTTGTGAATGATTTAATGTAGTGGTTCTCAACCAGCGGTGACTTTGTCCTACAGGGGACATTTGACAATGTTTGGAACATTTTTGGTTGTCAAATTGGGGTGAAGTTCTAGTGTCATCTAGTCAGTAGGGACAGGGATGCTGCTAAACATACTACAATATCCAGGACAACCTCCCACACCAAAGAATTACTGGCCCTAAATGTCAATAGTGCCAAAGTGGAGAAACCCTGATTTAATTTACTTCAAGTTCAGATTGTTAGATTCAAAGTTGACATTTAAATACTTATTTCAAGCATTACCAGCTATGACATGAGATTTTAACAAGATCCAACTCCAGCCTAGGTTATAGGTAGAAGTCTTCATTTTCATATCAGAACACTTCTATAGAGGGGCAGTGCCTCAGTTACATTCAAGTTCTTTGTAAAGATAGTAGCTGAGGAAAGAAACTATGAAGAGGATCAATGAGAAATGTGCCTTTTCTCTTTAAGGAACCACTGGATACATCTTTGGGTTCTAGAAAAAGTCATGAAAGGTTTGGCTGCTTTCCTTTGTAAACTGATTCTAATTGTCAGATGAGGGGTTAAGGAGGATTCCTGCTGATAGTAATTTCGTCAGACCAGCCAGAGTCTTATGCAGGGACTTGAAAGAGCCAAGAGACCCCTCTATGATGAGACTATAGCTCAGTGGTTCTCAAAGTAGGGTCTTTGGACCAGCAGCATCAGCATCACCTGGGAACTTGTTAGAAATGCAAATTCTCAGGCCCCACCCCATAGCTAAATGAACCAGAACCTGACTTTACACGTCTTCCAGGTGATGCTGACAATATTCTTAAGTTCAAAACCATTGCTTTAGCTAAAAATTGCAGAGAGACAGAGAAACAGAGAGAATTTCTTAAGGAAGCTCTGTGTCTGTGTTACTCAAGAACAAATCAAGAGATTCCCTTATCCTCAATAACTTAAATTAAAAATATAAAATCTGGTTTGGCTCATATACTGTGGGTGGGAATGTATGTTGATACAGCCACTGTGGAAAATAGTATGGAGATTCCTCAAAAAATTACGAATAGAATTACCATATGACCCAGCAATCCCTCTCCTGGGTATCTACCCCAAAAATCTGAAAACATTTATCCGTAAAGATATATGTGCTCCAGGGTTCACTGCAGCTTTATTTACAGTGGCCAAGACATGGAAACAACCAAAGTGTCCTTCGATAGATGATTGGATAAAGAAGTTGTGGTATAAATACACAATGGAATACTATTCTGCCATAAGAAAAGATGAAATAGTACCATTTGTGACAACATAGATGGATCTTGAGATTATTGTGCTAAGCGAAATAAGTCAGACAGAAAAAGTTGAGAACCATATGACTTCACTGACATGTGGGGTATAAAACTGAAAGCAACAAAGGAACAAGATGCACAAAGAAACAAAAACTCATAGACACAGACAACAATTTAGTGGTTACCAGAAGGTAAGGGGGGACGGGGGGTGTTGTAGAAGAGGGTAAGGGGGGGGTCACATATATGGTGACAGAAGAACTGACTCTGGGTGGTGAGCACACAATGTGATATACAGATGATGCATTACAGAAATGTACACTTGAAACCTATGTGATTTTACTAACCATTGTTACCCCAATAAATTTAATAACAAAAAAATCTGGGTTGGGATTTTCACTTAAAAGATCATTTCTAGTGCAGCCTATGATCTCATGGAGATGCAGACTTAAAGTCCACTAGTTGAGATGGTCCAGAGATTTTTAGAACCTAAATGTTACCATTTAGTAAGTTTCAGGCCAGGGTGCCATGGGGTACCTTCGTTTGATGAAGTTTCCTGGGCATGTTCCATCTTTTCATGCTGAAGAGGGCAATAGCTAATTCTTTCTATTACTTGTGCATTCATCTCAATTTTAAGCCTTGAAAAAACATCATCATTCATGTTGGCATTTTCATGCGCTGTGACAATAGGATTTGGAATGCAGAGGAAAGAAAATGCCCTGTTTCCAGTTAGTATTATAGCACTGCCCTGGTTTAATCGTCTTTTCTTCCCAGGGCACCACTACACTTAGAAAACTTAGAATTTTACACTCTGGCAGAATACCCTCTTACAGACTCCATAGCAAGATAAAGGGTTGATATCTAAAATATATATGAGGTGCCATAAAACAATATGGTGAACATTTAAATTAAAAAAAATCATTACAGTAAGACACATTGCCATTAATCATCCTCAAAATACTCCCCCCCCCACTTCGAACACACTTATTCCATCGTTCTTGCCACTTTCTGAGGCAGTTCTGGAAGTCCTCTTTCCTGAGTGTCTTTAGTTGCGCTGTCATGGCTGCCTCAATGTCCTGAATAGATTCAAAATGTTTACCTTTCATGGTCATTTTGACTTTGGGGAAGAGCCAGAGGTCGCACAGTGCCAGATCAGGTAAATAAGGTGGATGAGGATACACTATAATGTTTTTATTTGACAGAAATTGCCATACCAGAAGTGATGTGTGACATGGCGCCTTTCTGTTGTGATCAGAAAATACAGTGAATGCTGCTGCCGAGTGCCATCCAACAGAAAGGCAGGGATCTTCAATATGGGAAGCCGGGCATCAAACCTTAGTAAGTGTGTGACGAGTTTCAGCTTGTTAGGTGCAGTCAGTTGGGTGTGAGCTACGGTTGAGAGACGGTGTGTTTTAAAGTGTGCCATACCTATCTGACACCATACCTAGTTATTGCTTTTTACACCTTGTTGTCATGCAGCAGCCTACCCGTCTGTCCCCTTGTACCTACCCCTAAAGAACGGAGAGTCTGTGAGACTAATTCTTTCAGGGACTTTGCTTCACCTCTGTGCTTGTACCTTATGTTTCACTGTTTGGCACGGGAGGATGCCTGGTTAGCCAATGATGAGTAAGATTCCCCAAGAGGGAGACAACTCAAGCCAGGCACAGTCGAGTGAGGATCAACAGGAGAACCCATGGGGTTGACAGAAGTGGGCATAGACCCCCAGCTTCCTCCGGTTAAGGAGAGCTTCTGCCTTTGTGGCTGGATTCCTTCCCACAACCTGCTTGGGAAGAGATTCAATGGTGTAATAACATCAGTTCTCCAACTGTCCATTTCAGTAAGTTTCAGCATAAAAGTTTTTGTCCCTTGGGGAGGTACATCCTGAAACTACTGTTCAGCTGCTTGCAGGCAAAGGTAATTAGTTCAAATCAGTTTCTTAGTATAATGTGTGAAATTCACTGATGTTGGAGGAAACAACGTTGCTTTCTTGTGTGTGCATCAATAAAAGCCACAAGGTGGCCCGGTTCGGTTCGGGGCTCTTAGTCCTTTGAGGCTGTGAGACCCTTGGCCCCTGTTTCATAACTTTCTTGATTTCGGTTTCTTACTTTCTTAACCCTTCACTGCCCCTTCTCGTTTGCTCACTGCCTGTGTTGTGCTGGACGCAACAACACCTGAAACTAATAAAAAAAAATAGGAAAGAAAAAAAGTGTGCCGTAAATTATCCTCCATCATGACAATGCTCCGTGTCACACATCACTTCAGGTACATGGCAATTTCTGTCAAATAAAAACATTACAGTGTGTCCTCATCCACCTTATTCACCGGATCTGTCACTGTGCAACTTATAGCTCCTCCTCAAAGTCAAAATGATTCAGGACACGGAGGCAGCCACGACAGCACAATTAAAGACACTCATGAAAGAGGACTTGCAGAACTGCCTCAGAAAGTGGCAAGAATGATGAGATAAGTGTGTTTGAAGTGAGGGGGAGTATTTTGAGAGGGATTAATGGCAATATGTCTTTTGCTGTAACATATTTTTAAATTTAAACACCGTATTTAAAAAAAAACTATTTTTTTCTCCTGTCTTTATTTATTTATTAAAAAGACCTTTTTTTTTATTGGGGAATATTGGGGAACAGTGTGTTTCTCCAGGGCCCGTTACCTCTAAGTAGTTGTCCTTCAATCTAATTGTGGAGGGTGCAGCTCAGCTCCAAGTCTAGTCCCTGTTTTCAATCTTAGTTGCAGGGGGCGCAGCCCACCATCCCATGTGGGAATTGAACCGGCAACCTTGTTGTTAAGAGCTTGTGCTCTAACCAACTGAGCCATCCAGCTGCCCCTCTGACAGCTCAGTGGCAGCTCGTTGCCTTCAATCTAGTTGTGGAGGGCGCAGCTCACTGGCCCATGTGGGTTTTGAACTGGCAACCTTGTTGAAAGCTCATGCTCTAACCAACTGAGCCATCCCGCCACACCTTAAGCACTCACCCTATTGTTCGATCACACCTGGTAAGAAATTCATACAACTCAGTAACAAAAAGTAAAAAACCTGATAAAAAAATGGGCAGAGGACATGAAAAGACATTTTCCCAAAGAAGACGTACAAATGGCCAACAGACATATGAAAAACTGCTCAACGTCACTAATCATCCGGGAAATACAAATCAAAACCACTATGAGATACCACCACACACCAGTCAGAATAGCTATTAACAAAATTTAACAAATAAAGTGTTGGCGAGGATGTGAAAAAAAGGGAACCCTCGTGCACTGTTGGTGGGATTGCAGATTGGTGCAGCCCTTATGGAAAACAGAATAGTTTCCTCAAAAACCTAAAAATGGATATACCATACAACCTAGCAATTTCACTTCTGGGTATTTATCCAAAGAAAATGAAAACATTAATTTGAAAAGATACATACATCACTATGTTCATTGGAGCAGTATTTACTAGCTGAGCTATGAAAGCAACCTACGTGTCCATCAATAGATGAATGTATAAATAAGTGGTGTATAAATATATGATGGAATATTATGCAGCAATAAAAAAGAATGAAATCTTACTATTTGCAACAACATGGATGGACCTAGAGGGTATTATGCTAAGTGAAATAGGTCACACAGAGAAAGACACATACCATATGTTTTCACTTACATGTGGAATCTAAAAAACAAAACAAAACAAAACAAAAACAGACTCATAGAAGCAGAGACTAAAGGGATGATTCCCAGAAGAGAGGGGTGGGGGATGGGTGAAAAGAGGAAGGGGAATATAGTCAATAATATTGTGATAAGTTTGCATGGTCACAGATGGTTACTAGAAATAGTGGGGTGATTACATTGTAAGGTTAAAGATGTCGAATCACTACATTATACACCTGAAACTAATTTAACCAACATAAGATTGTATACCAACTCTACTTAAATAAAAAGTGGAAAAAAAAGGTGCTTTCTCCTTGCATTTTGAAAAAACTACTCTTAAAAGAAAATGAAAATACAATTAAAGGGTGAGAGGAAAGCCTCCTTTTGTGCCAGCCCTCGGCTCCAACAACCAGAAACATTCATTTGCACATTAGCAGCTCAGTCCCTGAGAAGAAGCATGCCTGGGTCTGAAAGAAGCTTAGAGTGAAGCCTGAGTTATTGAAGGGGAGAGGGCACGGAAGACACTCAGTTCCAAGGGGGCCCTGAGTGATGTGACTGTCGAGCCTGGAAATCTACACAGCTCATGAGGCCTTCATATCCAAATCAGGAATTCCTCTTTTAAAGGAGGTACCACAGATTCATCTTTGATAGTTGCTGATCTTGTGGAGATCTAGCACAGCAATCTGTTTTTGTTAATCAAATCTGGAACGTTCTAACATGGTTTGTCTTTCAATTGTATTAGTGGTATTGCTTATTTAACTGTAGCTCATGCTTCCAGATAGCCATGGATAAAAGCAAATCACATGTAACATGCCAATAGCCTCGTTTATAGTAATCCAAACATAATGAAAAGAGAATGAAAATGAAGCCATGTCTGGTAGAGCTTGAAAAGATTTTACATCCAAGGAGCCTGCCAAGATGTTAACATAAGGGAACAATATCATCAGACAAAAGGGAAAAAAAATAACTACTAAAGCAATTAGTGATAATATGTAGAATGCCAAGCTTTGTTTAAATAAAATAAAATTCTATCATCAAAATATGATGATTTCAAACAAGTGTTTATTGTTCTTTCATTCTAATCAAGACATAATATTCTCTTTTGTATACTGTACATATTGCAATTTTTAAAGAAATAATCTAATTGGCATGCATTAGAAAGTTGGTCTTTTCTCAAAAATGAAGTTAGGTGTTAAGAGGGTTTTTGTGTGTGTATTAAATAGGACATTTTCCATACATATGTGTGCTTGTGAATAGATAGACTTCTCTGTAATGAGAACTAAAGGACAGCTTTCTACACTGTGAATTAAAGAGTAATTAATCCAATACCGTATCCACAGGGCTGAGTAATAACAGATGTAAAAGGTTTGTGTGTTTCAAACTCAGAGACAAATTCACATAAAGTATAATTTTGTGAGTTTCTGGCTTATTAGATCTAAAGATATAGCATTCTTTGCTAATGTTTCAGCAACATCAATCAATCAACAAATATTTTCCATGGTCACTCTGTGCCTGAAACACAGGATCAAATTTCCCCTCATCAAAAGTTAAACTTGGAATATAAGGATTAGGGGGGCAAAAAACTTCCTTAACAAATGGTGCTAGCTAAAACAACAATTGTTTTCTTGGGCAAAGGAAATCAAATATAAAAACATATCTTTCTGAAAATTAAGGCCAAATCAATAGTTTTGCACTTAAAACAATACTTTCTTCTGTAGGGCACAGGCTGGCTATTTTGGGGATTATGCACAGAAATATTTTTCAAATCGCCACCCACACAATTATTTGGCTATCTGCTTATATGTCTGAGTAAATGTATGGTTAGAAAAAACATTTTGATGTTATCCTATGCCAAGTATAATTTTTAAAGTAAGCATCTTGCTGCATAAAAATCACATCATAGATGATGCTCATTGTTCAGAGATAGAGACAACGTAAATTTCTCGAAAGTTGCTTTCAGTCCTAATATTTTCTTTTGCCATGTAAAAAGATCCACCCCACTGATTTAACTCACTGAAGTACATATTGTTATTATAAATGCATGACAAATTATATAAACAAATGTGAATTTGGAGTCTCAGTCCTTTTACATATGTATTACATGATGCTGACCACTTATTTATTACTAATCAATGGGAGATGATAAATCTTTAAATAGTCCCCGAGGACACAAATGACCATTCCAATGGAGTAAAACAAAAATCTAAGACAAACATGAATTAATCCAATTGTTCTCCCCACCAAATCGGCCATGAAAGCAACACAAATACCTTCCCAGGTTGAGACACCTCCTGTCGTTTAAGTTGCAGCGTTAATGAATATCAGCCCTCAAGAGGAAAACTGAAATTTATCTTATCATGCCAGTTTGCATTATTTATTTATTCAAGCATAAAAGGAATTTCTGAGACGACTGGATATCTAGCTCTGAAAATGTACATGAACAAAGGGAGGCCTGGCAGTCAGAAACCCAGCCCAAATCGAGTCTTAGAATTAAGTTTTCTGAAGAGAAACCCCGTAGCAACCTTTGACACTGAGAGCCCGTTAGAACTGCAGAAGCTGCTGCCTTTGGAAAGTAAAACTGTTTTTTCCTTGCTAGTTTAATTTCCTCCTTATCAAAGAGATTGTGTGTCCAAGTTGAGGATCTAAAGAACCTCTTTGAGGGGTTTGCTGAAGTTATGGGGACCTCAAGAATGGATGGAGGTGTAATGGTGCCCTCTGCTGGAGAGAATCAGTAATGCTGCCCAGTAAGTTTACTGGGGCGGAAGAAAATTTTTTTGTTTTGTTTTGGTGGGGGTGTTTTTGGAACAAAAAGTTCTGAGACGTTCACTGCAAAAAAGTAGTTGCTTAACCCCAAACCACATGAAATTAGCTTGATTCTGAGTTGACAGTGGAATTTGAAACCAGCTGTATTTCATCCTAAAATGTTAGCGCTATAAACCCTTCATCAAACCTGGAGACAATTATTTTCTCACTATCTGGACAAGACCACATTTCTAGCGGCTGAATTTTTCCAGGGCAGACTTTGCTGTCCCATTTTTGTTTTGTAGAGGTCCCCTCTCTCAGACTTACATTAAAAAGCCTCATTCAAGAAGGAAGGATGCTGTGAGGTCCAGCCCCGAGCCACCCTGTGCGATTTCGCTATTGAAAATCATAAAAGGAATTTGTCACAAAAAGCACCCACCACATTGGCATTACCAGGCTTCTTAGAAATACATAGTAAGGCCAAAAATTGTTTTTTAAAAAGTCATTTGATAAGCTTCAGGAAAACAGTGGCATTTCATTATAGGTGTAATTTTTTTACTTCAGATCTCAGTTCTGAAATTGAAATTCTTAATCATTTTTAAACAAAGGGCCCCACATTCTCATTTTGCACTGGGCTTTGTAAATTATGTGGCCTGTCTGGTAAACATGCTTATTTAGCGTGGCGGTCTGAGCGCTGTCAGAGTAGGATGCTGGCGTTCCTAGGGAACACAGACATGTCTAAAATATCATGCTCATGTTGAAGGAGCTTATAGTCTAAGAAAGGAGATGAGACATGTAAAGGATAATGAGGACATGTAGCCGAATATAATAATTCAATAAAAGAGGTCTGGGCACTCGATAGTTCATCGGATGACGGTGAGATCATTTCCAGCTGGGAAAATCTGAAATGCCTCAGGAATGGGGTGTCATTTGAGTTAGGACTTTCAAACAGATTCTTTAGTACCTATTTCTTTGCAGGAAGATAGAAAAAAAAGAAAGAAAATAGATTAGAGGAATTTTTCCTTTTTGCCATCTGGTCCACTTTGTGGTTTTACCTAGTCACCCTAGTTGACTTGGGAGTTTTAATCATAGGATTCCAGGGCTCCTTAGAGTGTGGTCTTCCATAGAGAAAATGGTTTTAATTGTTAAAAATCGGAGGATGAGTTCAATTTGTGTGCCTCTCAGCAAGCTTCTTTGGAGATGTCAGATGAAACCAGTGGGGAGCTTCATTTTCTAAGGGGGTTGTTCCCTTAGGTTAGGACCTCATGGTTCTGAGACAATGGCTGTGAACTCAAAGTCTGTAGCATTGTGTAAGGGATTCAGCTCACATGTCCCTGCAGGGTGGGTTGATCATACCATCTCACTACAATAAAAGCAGCACTCTTTTTCCTCCCAGGCATAATGTCACTGTGACACTGAGGGTGCCAAACCCCTATCTAGAAATCTAATTGTGTCCACTTCAGGGCCCTAAAGAAGCTCAAGGAATAAAATCAGTCACCAAAGTTATAATTCGTTGTACCGGGAGGTCCAGATTGCATCTTTCTCAACTTCCACAATTGCCTTTCCAGCAAACACACTGCTTAAGAGAGATTTGGTTTTGAGGAAAGTGAAGAGAACACAAGGGTATTCTCTAAAATCTGATGTAAAAATTAGATATGTATTCTACTCAATAGGGATAAAGCTGCAGGTAACCAATTTCTTCAAAAATATTTTATATTGGCATGTTAGATATTCAATATGAAAATATTAGTGAATCTTTAAAATCTTTGTACATTAATGGACATAACCACATGCCCTGCTTAGGGTTAATAGTCTTAGAAAAAGATGAACACATTGCACAAAAGGAAGTAATACAGCCAATGAATGACCTTTGCAGATTATGGAAATATTTCTCCTTTCCTTCACTGTCTCACAGTTACTCTTAATATGTTCTATATTTCTAGAACCTAACTTCCTTAATTCTTAATGGAACAAGGGAGACGTTTTAAAAAATCCACTATGTGCTTTTAAGCCTCTGATTGGGGATAAAGCTATGTAAGCAAGGTATACAATAAATTACATGTTCTGAGATTTTTCTTTTAGCCTTGCCTTATCTAAACCTGATTTCTCACTAGATATTTAAATCAGAACCAGCAAGCAGATACTCTCTGGATATCAACTAAGTAGCATTTGTCATTTCTTACAAAATGATAATTTTGGCATGCCCCATATATAATGCAATTAACAGAAATCTCTTATTATTTTAAGAAGCTAATAATCTAATTCCCCATAAGGGAAAAACAGGAAACATTTAAATCGAATTATTTCCTTGCACTTTGTGACAACATCAAAACAGAAGGAGGCATTTCTAACACTATAGATTTTATGACTCAGGCTAAAATCGAAGGTTGGGGATTTTAGGTATCAATCTGTAATATAAAGTTGAGTTGAGCATTTCTTTCTCTGAGAAAAGAACAGAATAATAAAGATACATTTGACTAAAATTCAGCAGCCAAGGTTCGTTGAATGAAACCACCGTCTGGCAGAATTTACGAGAGAAAAATAAAATTGTGTAAGCAGCAGTTGGCTTCAGAAAGGAGTAGCGGAACAGAACCAAGTCCAAGAACAGCAGAGGCTACCTTTGCCCTCATTTCCCATCCTAAGAACTGTGGCACCATCACATGTTTCCCACTTGAGCGTTTTGGTCTTTATAACCACTGTACTGCGGCATTCTGGCAACTCGCTGACCCACATTTTTGGTGGCCAAATTGTGGTTAGTGTGGGCCAGAGAGCCAGGAACTGCTGACTAAACTCTTTCTGAAGCGTGTGGCTACACAGGAACCAATGGGCAATGCTTGGATTCCTCTTCTCTGCCTGGAGCACATGACCAAGTAGGACCGGGAAGGGATACGGTTAGCAAATGTTACAAGACTGCTCTCTTGATCCCGATGGAATGCTCAGAAGATCTGAAGCAAAGAACTAAGTCTGCATTCAAATCTCAACTTATGTACTGTCTCTGTTATGTGCCAGAATGAAGATGCATGTTTTGTCTATTGCATCATTGGTTTTAAATCTGCCTTTTAATTGTGAAGGACTAGCTTATCAGAGCCATGCGTTGATCCATATTAAACAAAAAGCTGTCTTACTTCTAGTAAAGTAGAGAGGATTTTGCAACTTCTTTCCAGACCCTAGAGCACTGTCATTTCATCTAAAGCAGTGGTTCTCCTACGGCTTTCCCTGACCAGCTGCGTCAGCATGGAGGAGGGATAGATGGATGGAAATGCAGATTCTCAGGCTTCATCTCAGTCCTACTGAATCAGAACTCTGAGGTTGGCTTCCGGTAATCTGTGTTTTGCCAAGCCTTCCATGGGATTCTATCACATGTTCAACTTGAGAAACACTGATCTAAGGAATCATTGCTGAGGTGACTTCTGTGGGAGTAAACAGTGTCTGCCTCCCCTGGGAAATGGGATGTTTGCTAATGCGTTACTAGGGAGACTTCAAAACTTTGTACGTTGCCCATGAAATCGGACCACTGCAGTTTAGTTGAAGAAAATAACCCATCTGCTATTCTATTATTTGACTTCCTCCAATTTGAATTCCCAAAGATTTTCAGAAAACCCAAAAACAGAAAATATAATTTGTCTTATTAAATAGTGACTCTTTGGATCATTCTTCATATATTGTAATCGGTTTTTGTGCAAGTGAAATGTTTATTTTGTCCTTGACATACATTTTTCAGAATTTATAGGCTCAAAAAATCTTAGTGTTGGAATGGATCTTTAAAAATCATCAACATGGGGCTGGCCCGGTGGCTCAGGCGGTTAGAGCTCCATGCTCCTAACTCTGAAGACTGCCGGTTCGATTCCCACATGGGCCAGTGGGCTCTCAACCACAAGGTTGCCAGTTCAATTCCTCGAGTCCTGCAAGGGATGGTGGGCTCCACCCCCTGCAACTAAAATTGAACACGGCACCTTGAGCTGAGCTGCCACTGAGCTCCCAGATGGCTCAGTTGGTTGGAGCGCATCCTCTCAACCACAAGGTTGCTGGTTCAACTCCTTGGGCAGCGCCCCCTGCAACTAGCAATGGAAACTGGACCTGGAGCTGAGCTGCGCCCTCCACAACTAAGACTGAAAGGACAACAACTTGACTTGGAAAAAAGTCTTGGAAGCACACACTGTTCCCCAATAAAGTCCTGTTCCCCTTCCCCAATAAAATCTTTTTTTTTTTTTTAAATCATCAACATACTTTTTTAACCCAGCAAGAAATTCAGGTCACAAGATGATGAGTATGAGAGTTTATGCAGAGAAATCTTCATGGGTTAAACGGGAGCAGGCGGCCAGCTGCTACGCTATGACTTCCTCTATTAGAACCTGAAATCAAGGGTCACATCTTATTTATCTCTTCCCCCTTTCCACGTCACAGTTCTTGCAACAGTGTTGGCACACTTCAATAAACCCTTCTTGAAAAATGATATGAAACAAAATGTGTGTGCCTTTTTCCTTGCTCCTACAGGAGGGAAAAAGGCATTTTCTTCCAGTCTGCCAGAAGGGATGAGTGAAGATGAAATATTACTTTAGTTTCTATTAAATAATAGGCTAATTCTTTTAAGCTACCAACCTAGTAGCCTATGATTGTATAAATGGATTCTATTAACAAGAGAGCCAGGACAACGAGCGGGAATTATCAGGACGGAGATCTGTTGGAAAGCCTCTTTGGAGATGTTTGTGCAGCACGTGTTCATTACTATGTCTGGGTCAAGTCAATTTTATTTAGCACCATAAAAACAGACTTAGCTTATGATATTTTAAGTATCTTAAACAAAGCAAGATTTATGCTATTGGGCGCAACTTTGGACCTTCACTGTACCAGGTTTTCCACAGGTCTAGAAAGGCAAGAAACTGTTTCTTTATGCATTGCGAGTGCAAAGTAGGAAGCCCCCTCCTTTCCCCTTCTAACATCACCGGGAATGAATAGGCAGCGTGTTTCCCATAATTCAGCAATAACTGGGCTATTATTCTTTAATGCTTCAGTTTATTAATGTAACCACTGTGTCATTCCTACCATGCCCATGTAATTAAATTACCCGACAGACACTTGATATGAAGCTCTCAATCCCTACAAAAGCCCAGAATTTCTATGCCCCTTTGTGAGTCCCTAATGAATGAGTGGCACAGACACTTCTGTCATCCATGTTCACTCACTGTCCCTCTGACTGCTCTCCTGTGTCATAGGGGCTTGCGTCTGCAGACAAACTGGGAACCGTTCAAAACTACAGGGTCACATTTCCAACAATAACAAGTGCTAGTCATGCTATCACCTTGCTCTCTCTTTGTCCAGCTAAACCAGAGGCTGACCAAATGAAATTCCCAAACCATGTCCGCCTGGGTGGATCAACAGTACATTCTGAAATCTTGGCTACTGAATACTAATCCTTCCTTAAGTCATAAGTATAAAGGGAAAAGAAACTGAAAAAAAAATTAAAGCAATTATTGTGTCTATCCTAGTATATGTCATCATGTGACTTTCTGAAAAGGAAAAAAAATTCACTTAAAAATTAAGTGTTTAACTTTTTAATTTTTCAAATGGAGCTATAATAATGATGGCTCATTCAGATGTTATCCCAAACCAGCTTGTGAAAAGGTACCTGTATTATTAATAAAATAATGGACTTTTCCTTAAATCACTCAAATGTACATTTCCAGCTGTTAATTTCAAAAAACAACTTACTCTAAATGTTATATAACTTGGACAAGAATTCTTTAAAATAATCAAAATAGATTGTATAGTAGGAATTCTTTTATTTCTAGAAATGGCACTTTAGAAACCCTAGATGTTTCTAAAGATTTTTAAAAACATTTTTATTGAACAAAATGTAATACAATTAACTTAGCATATATTTGTTATGAGGGTAGAGGGCATATTTGAATGCAAATCTTGCTTGATTTTTTTAAAAAAGATTTTATTGGGGAAGGGGAAGAGGACTTTATTGGGGAACAGTGTGTACTTCCAGGCCTTTTTTCCAAGTCTAGTTGTTGTCCTTACAGTCTTAGTTGTGGAGGGTGCCATTCAGCTCCAGATCCAGTTGCCGTTTTCTAGTTGCAGGGGGTGCAGCCCACCATCCCTTGTGGGAGTCAAACCAGCAACCTTATGGTTGAGAGGACACACTCCAACCAACTGAGCCATCCGGCAGCTCAGTGGCAGTTCAGCTCAAGGTGCCCTGTTCAACCTTAGTTGCAGGGGGCAGAGCCCACCATCCCTTGCAGGACATGAGGAGTTGAACCGGCAACCTTGTGGTTGAGAGCCCACTGGCCCATGTGGGAATCGAACCGGCAGCCTTCGGAGTTAGGAGCATGGAGCTCTGACCACCTGAGCCACCGGGCTGGCCCCTTGCTTGATTTTTGAATATTTAAATTACATGCTTTATATATGGCAGAAAGAATATGAGGAAATATAAGTGTATATGAATAAAAATTGAGATATAATTTCAACAATGATTACTCAGAAAGCATGAAATCAAAGTATATGAGGCTCAAATCAAGGAGACTGGAAGTGTTTCCTACCAGCCAACCTTTTAGGTCAGACACCTGAGAGAATAAATCACATCTTACTGGAATCTAGATAATTTAAGTGTGACCAAAACTTGAATAATAATTATTCTATTACTATGACCGCCCTATAATGTTGAAATTTATGTTATCTATATATGACTAGCATAATTTTAACTTATGTGATGTCTCAGGTATCCAAGTGTGCAGTAAGAATATTAAATTTAAATCTTGAAAATATTTGAGATGAAAAGAATATTTGTAGTTATTAGTAAGTATTCTGTTAGTCTCAAAAGAAGTTAATAAAGACCTAAGAAAGCATGTAAAGCAGAGGGGACAAGTAGGAAACAAATAGCTGGGTAATAGACCTGATATAAATAATGCCAATAACTGCATTAAATAGAAAGGGACCAAGCACAGCAATTAAAAGGCAGAGAGCGTATCAGACTGGATTTGAGAAAAAAAAAAAGATCTAATTACATGCTGTCTAGAAGAGATGGACTTAAAGTATAAAAACACAAATAGGTTAAATGTAAGAAGATAGAAAAACAGATGCCATGCAAATACTCAGCATTAAAAAACTGGCAGGGCTGTATTAATGTCAGATGAGATAGTCAATAAATATTGCCAGAGACAAATAGGAACATTTCATAATGACAAAAGGGCGAATCAGGATGACATACCAACAATAAATGTGTGTGTACTTAATAACAAAGCTTCAAGTGAAATGAAGAAAAACTCCTAGAACTGAAGAAGAAAACATGAATCTATGCTCATAGTTGTAGATTTTTTTATACCTCTTTTTAAGTAACAGATCAAACAATTAGACAAAAAATAAGGTCTTTTAAAAAACCCAAAATATTTGAAAAGTAAATATGCTGCTAAACAATTCATGAGCAAAGGAAGAAATCCCAAGGGAAATTAAAAAAAAATAATTTGAACTGAATGAAAAAGAAAGCTCAATATATAAAAACTTGTGAGACACAGCTAAGACACTGCTTAGAGGGAAATTTATAGAATTAAATGTTTATAAAAGAAGAAAAGTTTAAACTCAGTCATCTAAATTTACAACTTAGGTAGCTAGAAAAAGAACAAATTAAACCCAAAGTAATGGAAGGAATGAAAAATAAAAATAAAAATAGTAAACAATGAAATAGAAAGCCAATGAATAATAGCTATTTAACAAAGCCAAAAGTTGATTCTTTGAACTTATTAATAAGGTTGACAAACTGCTGGGCAACACTGATCAAGGAAAAAGAGAGAAAACATGAATTGCCTATATCAGGAATATAACATATTCTGCAGGCATCAAAGAAATAAGGTAATATTATAAATAATTTATGCCAATGATTTTGATAACTTAATTGGAAGGGACAAATTTGTAGAAAAACACAAGTTACCAAAACTGATACAGGATAAAATAGAAAATCTTATTAGGTCTCATAACTATTTAAGAAATTGAATTGAAATGAAAATTATTCCCCAAAAGAAAACACCAGACCCAGAAGGTTTTACTAGTGAATGCTATCATATATTTAAAGGAGAAATACTGCTAATTTTACACAAACTGAGAAAACAGAAGGGGAAGAAATGTTTCCCAACTCATTTTATGAAGCCATCATAAATCTGATAACAAAATATGACAAAGCAAATATAGTATAAGAAAAGAAAATCACAAATTGATACCCCTCATAAAAACATGAAAGTTTTTAAATGTTAGAAAATCAAGTCCAGCAACATGTAAAAAGCATATAATACATCATAACCTGGAATATAAGGTTAGTTTAACATTCAAAATCAATCAACCAATATAATTCACCACATTAATAGCAAAAAGGAGACAAACTGTATATCTCCTTTTTAATAAAAGCAGAAAAGGATTTTTAAAAATTCAATATCCATTCACTGATGTAAAACTCTATAAATTAGGAATCGAAGGGAACTTTATCAACCTAATGAAAAGCCTCTATGGAAAACCTACAGTTCACATTGTACTTTATTATGAAATAATGAACACTTTCTCTCCAGATCAGGAACAGGCAAGAATGTCTGCTCTAACCACTGATATTCAGTGTTGTACTGGCTATTATAGCCAGTGCAGTAAACCAAGAAAAGTAAATAAAGGACATACAAATTTAAAAGGAAGTAAACCTGCCTTTTTTCAAAAATTGCGATTGTTTTGATGAAAAGTTCTGAGGAATCTATAAAACAATTGTTTAAACTAATAATTACATTGAACAATGTCATAGAGTGCAAGATAAATTTAAAAATCAATTATATATTTATATAATTACAGCAGGATAAAGTACTGGGGAATTGATTTAAGGATATATGAGACCGAGATTGAAACTACAAAATATTGCTGAAGGAAATTTAAAAAGCTAGAAATAAGTGGGAGATATACCATAATCACGATTTGGGAGATTCAATATTATTAAGATGTCAATTCTCCTCTAATAGATCTATAGATTTAACACAATTCCTATGAAAAGCCTCTTTCTACAAAAGGCTGTTTTGTAGAAACAGACAAGTTGATTCCAACATTTATATGAAAATGCTAAGGCATTGGAATGGCTAAACAATTTTGAAAAGAATAACAAAGTTGGAGAACCCACCCTACTTTATTTAAAAACTAACTATAAAACTACAGTAGTTAGGACAGTTTGTTTTTGTCTTAAGGACAGACTGTGACCAGTGAAATAAAATAAAGTCCAGAAATATATTCACATATACGTGGTCAGTTGATTTTCAACAAAGGGGCCAATGTAATTAAATGGGGGAAAGGAATAGTCTTTTCAACAAATGGTGCTGGAATAACTGAAAAATCACATGGGAAAAAAAATGAACCTTGATCTCTACCTCACGTTACACACAGTTATTAAATTGAGATGGATCATAGACCTAAACTTGAAAACTAACACTGTAAAGCTACTAGAAAAAAACCAGAGGCAAACATCTCACAAAATTGTAGGGTAGGAAAATATTTTTTAGAGGGGATCCAAAAAACAATAAACATAAAAGAAAACAGTGAAAATTGTTTCATCTAAATTAAAAAAGTTCTGCTCATTAAGAGATGTTAAAAAAGTGAAAAGGCAAGGTATAGACTAGGACAAATATTATACATATATATGTATGTGTCTGTATATATAAATATACACATGTATCTGACATAGCAACTGTATTTAGAATATTCCTACAATTTGATTATAAAAAGACAATCAAGCCCCCAAAATGGGTGACACATATAAAGAGAAACTTCACAATGAAAAAATATATGAATTACCAATAAGCCCAGAAAAAAATGTTCAACATCGTCATTCGTCATCAGGAAAATGTAAATTAAAAGCACGAGATATCATTTCATACTCACTGGAATAGTAAAGATTAAAAAGACTGACAGCACCAAATGCTGGTGAGGGTATGAAGCAACCACCCGAATCTTCATACATGACTGGTGAGTGTAAAATGGTACAAGCACTCTGGAAAATCATCTTGCAGTTTCCAGTACATTTAAACATAAACCTATGCTGTTCCCAGCAATTCTGCTGTTAGGTATTAACCTAAGGGAAATGAAAAAACATGTCCTCACAAAGACTTACACATAAATGTTCAGAGAAACTTTACTCATAACAGCTCCAAACTGTATATAACCCAAAGGACCATCAAAAGCTGAATAGATAAACAAATTGTGGTAGGTTCGTGCAACAGACTACTACTTGGTCATAAAAAGGAACAACAAATTGATGCAGGCAACAACGTAGATGAATCTCAAAACATTATGCCAAATGAAAGAAGCCAGACACAAGGCATGATTTCATTTATATGGTAGTGAAGATGAGAACGTGCCTGTGGGGTGGTAACACCGTTCTTGTGGTTGGAGTCGTGCTTACATGGGCTATACGAGTAGGTTGATGAAAACTCATTAAGTTCTGCCCTTCTAATTTGTGCATTTCACCTTATGTCAGTTTTACCTCAAATGAATAAGTTTTGGTGATTCCCAGACCCTTTGCTCGCCTGAACCCAGAGGCAGCTATGGCTACATCTTTCTCGTAGCAGTGGCGTGTCAGTCACTGCCTTCCTGTTTGAAATCCAACATAGCAAGCTCAGGGGTCAACTGCTAACTGAGGCCACTTCCGGTTGGTATCTGTTCCTGTCTGTTCTCCACCAAAAGTCCATGAGGAATGGTAGGGATTCTGAAACACAAGCACTACACACTAAAATAGTAGTGCTAGTTACAATGCAGTTTCCAGCCTCATCGTTCTCGGTGTTTGAGCTGTGTACCTTTTTCCTACACTAAAAGAAAACCCATCACCTGCTCACTAGGAACAAGATAAGGGAATGTTTGTTGAAGTTGATGTACAGGTGAGAATCAAGTTGAAGTTCTGTTTACATTTCTCCTTCTTCAAACCCCTCTGCCTTTAAACACAAGGAATGCCTGCATATAATTCTATGTGCTCATTTAGGAGTTTTGAGGTACGCTGCCAGGGTGTGTGAGCTTCAACTATCATTCTAACTTCTAACAGAGTAAATATTGTAAATTAATTAAAATCAGTTGTCAAGGGTTAGCTATGATATCCTTAATCTAAAATTGTTGTCTTTAATTACTGTTCTCACACGGAGTTTGAAATCAGGGGAGGAGTTGTTTTTAAAACAACACTTCAAAATGGCTCTATTACTTTCTTTGAAAAGAGCACAGAAACATTTTGCCCATAATGTTCGCCAGACAGGCTTTTTTTTTGTCCAAGACTCCAACTCCTCCCCCAACGCCCCATCGAAAGATAACCAAAGATACGGCTATTCACGGTGCTGGGGTTTGATGGTGGAGGCGGATTGTTGCCCTGGAAATGTGGCAGAAAGCAGAAGACACATTGCTATATAGACTGAGAATGTCAAACTTATGAATTCGGAGTTTTGCTTTTGCCAGGGTGGCCCTTCTTTCCGTGCCACCAAAGGATTCTTTGAGCTAGGGTTCATTTCCTTTTACACATAGTGGTGAGAGCTACTTATGATATCATTTTTTATGAAAGTGCTCAAGCCTAATTTAAACATAAAGCAAGAAGTGGCATAGTGTCTTTAAGCAAAATCAGAAACCCCAAATTCCTCATTCTTTCCTCCTAACCATGGTTTATGATAACAGTCTCTTTATGTAATCAGGCATTTATATACAACCACAGGCTTTAGAGGATTTGTACATTTATGTGCACATTGTAGGTTCATACTCAGATATAGTTTGTACATATGTATGTGTTTTTGAGGAAGTACATGTATAGAGTTATTGTATTTATACTGTATGTGTGTGTGTATGTGTGTGTGTATTCTTACACAAATACATATGCATGTTCTTATTTCAAAATAGTCTCTGCATTTCCCTTCCAGATTTGGGAAATAAAGAGTCTTAGAATGTTGCTTTTCATTCTCAACAAAGAAGTTGAACAGAGCTTATGAAAACTTTATTTTGATCCTTTCAAAAATATGCTTAGGAACAAACATAAGCTTCAAGGATAAGAGTGATTTGATGGATTTTGTCATAATTCTTGCAAAACTGGTTTCTGCAGAAATGAGCAAATGCAACACATACACACACACACACACACACACACACACACACACACACCAGGTCCCTTGTTAATGAGAACCTATCAATGTTCAAAAGCCGCCAGAAAAGACTGTACTTTGTTTCAGCAAAGGCCCTGGAAGGACAAACATCATAGGCGGTCCCTGCCACAGTCTTAGAAATGCCACTTCTGTTGTGACGCTGATGGGAATGCACGAGACAGATGGGAAAGAGGGAGAAAGAAAAAAAGTGGGCAAGGGTGGGAGGAAGGGACAAAGAAGAGGGGCAGGATGGGAAAGAAGAAAGGAGGAGGAAAGGCGTAATGGAGTGCAGGGGAGGGTCAGAGCGGAGGGAGAAAAGTGAGTGCTGGAGAAGAAAAAAGGAGGGAAAAGCTTGACAAACAGATGGGACCAGAGGGGCGCAAGAGAGCAAAGGTAGAAAAGGACAGAGAGAGACAGACTGGCAGAGACTAAAGAGAGAGCAGAAATAAAACCGAGGGAAGGATGGAGGGACAAGGATGCTCTTAAAAGAGAAGGCGATAGAAAGCAAAATGGGAGGAGAGGTGCAGACTGGCAGAGACAAATGGAGGGACAGAAAAGGAGCAAGAGGGAGGCTGTGCAGTCTATCGGGACTGTGCTGGCAGCGAAGCCACTGGTCAGGGCAGCAGCTGAGAGCAGTATCAGTATAGCCCAGCTGTGCGGTTGGACAGTCCTGTGATTTCCCCCCAGGGCTGCTTCTCTCATGAAATGTGAATCTCAGAGGGCCAAGTTCAAGGAGCTCAGGTCGCCTCTGGAATCACTAGGCAGGCCTGATCTCAGAGCAAATGTCGATATCACTGCTCCAGCCTTCTTGCTGCCTTGGTGAGTTACATGGGGCATTATCTTTTCCTTCCTCCATTTAGGCTCAGAAGAAGAGCATACACATAACAGGAAAAGCTACAGTAAAGCCAGAGAGGGCTGGAGTGGGAAGCAAAAGTTGTAACCCTTAAGTAGAAACACCCACAGCAGTTCTTACTGCCTTGCACAAGGTCAAGGGCAGATTTTACCAGTCACACCATCTCCTGTTGCTAAACAGAGGGCGGCCCTGCCCAGGAAGGAGTAGGACTCAGACCTGAAAAGCAAATGACAGTGGCTCTAGTATCAGAACATTTGTCCGGAAACTTCTTTCTCCAGGAAGTCAGAGGATATAAACATACAATTTGTTTTGATATTAATTTTGGGTAAATCATGAGTAATACTTTAGTAGAAATACTTTTTTTAGGATAAGTATATCCCATGTAGAGAGAGGGAACGACAGGAAATTCTAGAAAGGGGGGTAAAGTGGCAAAGAAGAGGAGAGATACCGAGTGTCAGAAAAAGAGACAAATGCAATATTTGGGACACACTGACACTAGAAAGTTATTTGTTTGTTTGTCTGAAATACAAATTGAATTAGGCGTCCTGTATTTGACCTGGAAATTCTAGTTTCAGGTCTGTTTTTTTTCCCCGAAGTTATTTTCTTAACTTATTTTCACTGACTAATTCCACTGTCCCACCCTCCCTTTTTACAAGTATATCTATTGGTTAATGACAAATATTAGGATACACCTTCACAGTATAGCACTTTTTTTGCTAAATGCAAAAAATTTCCTAAACTTTTGTCCCACGTGCCAGGTTTTTTTTTTTGTGTGTGTGTGTGGTTTTTTTTGCCCTGTTTTATTTTGCTATTAATTTTACCATCTCTTTTGATTCAAGCAATATTTTGTCAGGCAAAAAAGCGGTGTACTTGCTTCTCCAAATAGCAGAAAACCTGATACGTGTTGGGAAGGGTGTCGATTGGTTGGATAAATTGAGTGAAGATCCAGGGAACAGAAGTAAGATTGGGGAGAGGCAGTCGAGGAGATGGAATCGCACAATTAGACATCCTATTTCTATGTTTGGGTGGCACAGAGTCCCTGTCCTTGAAAATGCCCAACAGGAGCTATATTACTGCCTTCCTGTAGTAGTGGTGGATGGGAAGTGACAATAAATGGCCTCTAAGCGTCCATCTAACTATGATTTCTCTGGTATTGATTTAAAAAAATGGGCCCATGTATAGAGTTAAGAGCCTTTTCTCTGATCCAATGAAAAACTCTATCATAAATCCTCATCATTTTGTGAAATCCTTCCTATCTGCCTTCAGAAGGAATCAGGAGGTAGCATAGGAAACTTGGGAATGGAACAAAATGATTAAGCTAAAATGTTATAATTCCCATCAAATATTCTCAGAGAATACCAACCAGGGCACTATACGGACTTTGGAATGATTCAGGTATGTCTCGGTGAAGTGCCAGTGGGGTGAGTGGAATGTGGAGGCTACACAGAGAAGGATAAAGTTATGGAACCGGTCAGCGAAGTGTGAGAATTTAAAATGAAGAGCAGAAAAATAAGTGGGGCAGCGTATTCTGACCATAGAGAAACAGAAAACCCATTGGAATTGAATGAGACATGTGCTGTCCCCTCCGCCTAAAATGTAGACTGTCTTAGTTGAACAGATAGCCACAGGATTCCAAACCTCAGGAAAGAACTAGTCAGAGGCTAGACCTTAGAGCAGGGGTGTCCAAACTGCAGCCCGCGGGCCAACTGTGGTCCGCAATCCATTTTTAATTGGCTCACAGCAAATTCCAAAAATATATTTAGTTTACTTAAATAAACCAGGTGAGGCAATACGTACGTCACCTTGAGTGAGTGGCCCGGCTGTTTGTGTATTTTACCGCATACGGCCCTTGGTGAAAATGTTGAAAAAAGTTTGGACATCCCTGCCTTAGAGGATAGGCTGTGTCTGTTTTGAATACTTTCATGTCCAACGTGTGGGCATTGACCTCCTGTCAGAGAGGGTTCCAAACTACAACCCACTAAGATGTATAGCTCTAGAAAATGTTTATACAAATGCTTACATGCTTGAAAATAAATTTTCTGTGCCTTTGGCACATAAGTTAAAGATATTTTAGAATTGCACCACCATCACTTTTCTTTCTTTCTTATTATCGAGACCTGGGATGCTATAAGGCATATGGGGGAAAGATAAATGGAGAAAATCCAGTACATGGATAGATATTACCTTATGTTTACGTGGCACTTCACACTTTACACAGGACTTGGGGTTGGCTACCTGTTCAATGGGAACCTCATTGTTATGAGGTAGGAATTATTGATGGCATTTTAGAGACAAGGAAACAGTAACCCCAGAAGTGAAGGCCCTGCCAGGGACCGGTATCAGGGCTTCTTTCTCACTCCACCAGATGTGCCTTCTCCAATGCCGTATGATCGATACAAAGTAAACTGACCTTTATTTGTGTCCAGAGAACTTATAGAGATTAATGAAAAGGGGAAAGAAATATAGTACAGTGCTTAATTACTGACTCCTGGAATCAATTCCTGTTCTATCATTTACTAACCATATGTCCGTGGGAAAGTTTCTTTCCTTTCTCAGCCTTAGTTTTCCTAACTCGAGAATGGGTTTAATAATAATACTTTCTTCATCGAGTTGTTGCGAGGATTAAATAAATCCATATATATAAAGTTCTTAGCATAGAAAAGGCCCCTACCTACACTTATTATTTTTAATATTATTTCAAGGTGTGGATTATAACTCTTTCCTTCAGTGTTGCAATCAGTCTAGGATTTTGTTTGTGGACTCTTGTTTTGTGGGTTTGCTCTAAGACAATCAGGCATTTTGAAAGAAGCGATTAAGAACTTCACCAGAAAGTAACTTATCTTACAGCTTAGTCAAAGAAAGCCATAGAAATATTTCCTAACCATTTCTGAGATCTGGGCAAAATGATCCGAAATCAAGGGTGAGATGTGGAAGCAAGCATATTAATAACTGACGAAGCTCAGCTTCGAGGAAATACACGAGAAAGGAAAAATGTTCATTGTGACTCTATGAAGGAGTATCTGGGCTTTGTCAACATCATTGTTGCTTGAATGACGCCAAATTTCTAAATTCCAGAAGATAACCTTGGACTTTTAAAGCTAGGATTTTGCTGATAGGATATTAGAAGATGAAGCATTTCATGATACCACCATTTGATTTAGGGAGGAACTATAGACTTTGGAAGTAAATCCAGACTACCAATTTCAACACTGAGAGGAATTCTGAAAACGTTGTGAGAGGGTGAGAAACTTACATGCTAGGGATTGTGTGCACACAGGATGTGTAGATCAAAGCTGGGCTCTCGGCTGAACCCTGAATGAATGCAAGTGATAACAACGTAGGACAAGGACACGTTTCTTTTCTTATTGTTTTCCCAAGGCATTCTTTTCCTCTTAGGTTGAAAGAAAGATTTCAGTCTTTGAAAACAGTCTTGGTTCCTTTTACAGCTATTAACAATCGAGAGAAAGGTAGTTGTTCCAAGCCTGTCCACTGGGGGACAGAGACAATTTTCTGAGCTTACATAGGAACACCATAAAATATCATTTGTAAAGATGTATGTACCCCTATGTTCATTGCAGTATTATTCACGGTGGCCAAGGCATGGAAACAACTGAAATGTCCTTTGATAGATGAGTGGATAAAGAAGATGTGGTAAATATACACAATGGAATACTACTCAGTCATAAGAAAAGATGAAATACTGCCATTTGCGGCAACATGGATAGATCTTGAGAATACCTAAGCGAAATAAGCTAAGAACAGCTAAGTGAAATAAGTCAGATGGAAAAAGTCAAGAACCATATGATTTCACATATGTAGGATACACGTAGGATGTAAAACTGAAAGCAACAAAAAAACAAGATAAACAAACATAAACTTTGATACAGACAACATTATAGTAGTTACCAGAGAGAAAGAGGTTGTGGGGGGAGGTAGAAGAAGGTAAAGGGAGTCAAATATATGGTGATGGAAGGAGAACTGACTTTGGGTGGTGAACACACAATGTAATATACAGATAATGTCTTATAGAATTGTACACTTGAAACCTATATAATTTTATTAACAGATATCACCCCAATAAATTTAATAAAAAACATAAAAGTGAATAGAAGATTGATTCCACTGCTGAGGGTAGGGAGGGGACATTCTACTAAATGAACAACTTGTGAAATGAATCATGTAAAACCATATCTCAAGAAGAAAGGGGATTTAAGAAGAAAAATATGTGACATTTCATTTAGATGCTTCATGTTTCTAGGAAAATGAGTTTGTGAATAAATGATTCTCAAGGTTACTATTGAGTGACTATCTGGAGGAATAAGTGGCCAAAAACTAGCTATATTCAAGGGAATGAAAACCATGTTATGTTTCTATAAAACTCTTGGCAACACAAATCAGTAGGAATAAGCAAACTTAGGAAACATCTTGAAGTAAGATGAATTTTATATTGAGGCCTCAATCTTCTAACTTAGTTCCCTTTTCCTCCTTTTGATTCATGTTACTACCACAGATCCTCTGTCACCCAATCTCTTTCTGTGGCCCAGTGTCTTCATTTTCTCCCTCCCTTTTGTATCCGTTATGAATTCCTCATCTCAGGTGATAGTCTGAAACTCTGGCATGTAAGTTGTAAAAACTGATACGAGATTACCATACTTTATCTCCCGCTTTCCAGAACTGCATTTTAATAGCAATGAAAGATTAATGCTAAAGTAATGATTTTACATGGCATTCAAGATTGTGGCCAGAAAGTGGGAAGATGGAATAAAGGGAGTTTGAGAAGGAAAGGACCAACGGAAGGGTATTCGTGAAAATATACTACATTAAGAAAAATCCCCTTTGTCCTGCCAAAGGCACTATGTACTTATTGTGGAAAGTAAAATTTAGTTCTTCTAACAACCAACTGAACTACATCTACTTTTCTCAAATAGCAAAGAAAGACAATTTTCTACAATACCTTATTAGGACTTTTCTTTGTTAGTACCTTAAAAACACTTTAAATGATGAAAGACAAATTGCTTGTGGTTTAAACAGCCAGAGGGCAAGATACTTTATCCCTGACTTCTTGATTTCTTCAAATAATTACAAATTATTCTCAGTAGAAAAATTAGACTCATTTTCTTCACAAGTCTATGAGATTTTCATGTCCCCACCCTAACATAAGTGGCCCTGTGGCATTTCAAATCTCCAGTCATTGGAACAATTGGTTGATTTTGGCAATCTCTATGACTAATGCATTAACTCCAACCTATCAAATGAACTAAAACGGAGTGTGTTTGAATATTTGGTCTACAGATAAGCCTATTGGGGGCATTCAAACAAATGAGGTGAACTTGACTTTTCTGGTCCTTTCAGATTATGTTCAGGGGAAAGGTTATACAACAGTTTAGTAGAGCCAAGCCAAAACATCCATTCCAAAAGGCTTCCTTTAAACAATATACTGGCTTTGCATTTTTCTAAATTTTGTTACTTGGAATTAAAAGCTTATTAGAAGCAAGTCTTCCTTGCAAACTGACATATTCAATTACAGTCATCTGTTCTAGAGAACAGACTGTGTCTAGACAGAAGAATACCACTGTGGCTTAGAAGGAACATGATGCGTTACAGCGGCCGAGTCTAGGGCTGGTGATCGTTTTTATGATCTGTGTGGGGAACACCATCTGATAAACTATTTCACGGCTTCCCAAATGCGTGTAGGTATGAATGACCTGAATGGCTACATCTGAAAACAACAACAAAAAAATGAGATTAAATGACGGCGATGTGGTGATGATGGGAGAAGAACACATACGCCAAAGATAAATATGAAACAGGAGCATTAAAAATGCAAACTAAAAGTAAACAAACAAAACCAGATTAATACAATTAAAGCCAAGATTCCAAGCTTTGTGAGAGAAAGAAAGAATTCTAGTCTTTGTTCCATGCTCCAGGATCCTCACAACTGTGTTTAGGGCGGGGTTTGTGGAGTTATTTATTCACATGTACACGGAGTAGGAACAAGCAGTTGGCTGGCTATAAGAAATGAAGCATCTGTCCTGGGAGGCTTCCTCCCAAACAGAACCACACTGAGTGCATAGCATACAAAAAGGAATAGGCTGCAGAAACTGGCTCTTACTGATAGAAACTTGTAAGAAAGCAGTCTTCGTGTTTTGAAATGTTTAGGCTTAAATGCATGTCTAGCACTTCAGCGAGTTACAACGCAGTAGACATGTTTAATCTTATGAAGAATCTCAGTTTAAATCAATTTCCCTAAAGATGAGTTTACACATGCTATAAATCACACATGCTTTGCAAAGCCATTGCCAATATGCAAGAAAAGGATCCTGCTCCCCCCAACCCCTCCAGCCCATGAAATTGGTCATCATTTTGTGAGACTGAAAATGCAATCATTGTCAATTTTCTGGTTTCCATGGCTTAGAAATCTGAGAAGGCAGGGGTTCATTTCTTACTAAATTTGCCCCCTAGGTTAGAGAAGGAAAACGCAAATGAAAGGAGAGGACGTGATGTATGGTGGTTGCTAAGAAACATGCAACTGAACACAGGCTGCTACTTAATAATGGCCAGAGTGGGTGTGAGCTGTGATAACATCAGCCATGATAGCTCTGCCTCTCAGCCCAGCAGGGGCCATTGCTGTGGGGAAAATGAAAAGGAAGGCAGTCTTGTTAGGGAAAATGTAAGAAGATCTGGGAAGGGAAATGAAAGCCTGAGGGCCTCCTCAGACTGAGATGGTACTATAGGCGGCTTGTGGGAAAAGGTATGCTCTGTTATTTTCTACTAGTAATGAAGGTACGTGGGGTCAGGAAGGATTCACACTCTGCTACATGATCACCTGGTAGCCCATAGCTCTTTTTTGAAAGACCTGGCTCTTGTGAGCTTATTTATCAGGACCCCATGAGCCAACCCAGGCTTCTGACTTGATCGGCCCCATCAAAAGGAGAAAGAGACTTTAGCCCTGAGCTAACTAGCCCCAAACAGCCATTAAACAGACATATTATGCAACTGGCATGATCAACACAGCCCAGAAGTTCAGAGTGTAGCCTCTGGGGTCTGGCTAACCTGGGTTGAAATTCTGGTCCTTCCGCCTGGTGACCTTGGGAAAGTTACATAAACCCCTTAAGCCTCGGAGTTCTCATTGCGTTGAACAGGGACATGATATTAATAATATAACTTATGCTTGTTTTTAGCCCACCACCACTTCCCTCTTTGATTCTACTAACAGACTCCCCTGTCTTATTTTGGGGAAATTCCCAGCCAACATAGGCTCTAGTGGGGGTTACAAATACGAATACTAATACCCCCCAAACCATCCCTACCTCAGCTACAGTAATTGGTCCAAGGATTTGGGCAATGACTCAAACCAGGCTGACCAGAATCCTTCCATTGGGATTTTAAACACTAGATCAGGGTACACGTTCACATTCGTCCATGGCAAACCCTTTCTTTCCAGTGGTGAAGCTGGCAAGGGTACTGGCAATCCCATTTCTGTCACATGGCTAAAGCTGGTCTCCTGAGGAGGAGAACGACACTGACAAGCAAAGACATGCAGGGATCAGAGAAAGAAGCTTCTAGATCATCTGAATACCTATCTCCAGTTCCTGAGTTCCCCGAGACCACCCTGGTTTCTACCTTCTAATGATCTAGGTAACAATTCGATGAGAAAATGCATGTAAAGCCTTTAGCACAGTGCCTGATGCAGAGTATTTAATAAATGTTTATATTATTACTCTTGAGTGGGGAAGAATCATACCTCCTCCCTCATGCTTGAGTGAAGAAGTTCATTGGAACAGCTGCTTCTCACCCTCTTTGGTGAGTGGTGTGTTCAGGATGGAGGAAAGGGGACATGATGTGACTGCAGAGTGGTGATCAGTTGTCCAGTGGCATGGCTGACAGAGATCACCTCCATTGTACACTTGACTCATGGAAGCAAGTTGCTGCAATTGTCCAGTTGTTCTAGCCTTCATATGGACTTATTCCTAATGGCAAAGAATTCCTGGTTTTCACTAAGTGAAATGTAAATGGCAAAATGAAAAAGGCTGGACAGAAGTATTACAAAGACGAGGTCCTGGTCCTGATTCCACCACTTGTTAGTTTAAGTCTAAGCATCACTTGGGGTGTGTGTGTGTGTGGAAATTAAGTTTACCCTATGTGTTTACAGCATTACTGAGAAGATCCCATCCTTGGACAAGTATACACTCTGGAAAGCTTGAGATATATGGAAGAATTATTCATATTTTCCTAGCGAGCACTAGAGGAACTGGTGTTGTGACAAAGGCCATTTCTACAGGTATAAAGAAGAAAGTTGAAGCAAAGCTTTAGTCCACCAATTAATGTACTAAGCATCTTCTGTGTGTTTACACTGAGGTCAGAGAAATAAAACACAATTGGTGTTCTTATGGAGTTCACAGTCTGTCCGCTGAAACACACCCAGAGACATGGACTAACAGCAGTGAACTCCCATAGGAAGAAGCAATGATTTATGTGTGGAAGGAGGCCAGGGAAGGAGAAACAAAAGAGATGATATTTGTTCTGAACTTTGATGTTCTCTAGGCACAGAGGAGCCAGGAAGGGCTCCTGAGCAGAGAGAATTATACTCATGGAGTCAGGGTGGCAAGACAGTGCAAGGTATGCTTGGGAAGAGCCAAAGAGCTAATGAGGTCTGTGGCTAGGACACCAGATATATTGGTAGCTAGAACACAAAGTATATAGCAGCCTTAATAGTTTTTTTCCCCCTGAAACGATCTAGTTGTAGCTGAGGGCCATTATGTCCCTTGAGATCTCACTATGATTGATTGATACCCTATAGCCATGCGTACAACCCACTTTCGAGCTTGTGCAAATCCAAAGCCAAGATTTCTGGGAATTCCTGATGGGTTAACATTTCCAGGCTGTTCAGCGTCCTTGATCCTGCACACTTGACCATTGCCTCTTTGGTTTTTGCATGAAATTCTGCCCCTTCAGTTTCCATCCAAACAAAATTACTCACACACCTAAATGCACATTCCTGAGTTTAGGAATCTTTTCTGAAGGTTTTGGTTTGTCAAATTGCACAGACTTCTACCATCTTTCTAGCCACACATTCTCTCTTCCATTACAGAGTTCTTTGAGAATCCAAATTATTCTTTTTGTATGAGGCAGAACAATGATCTTCCCTCCATTTAGGGGCAAAACCTATTTCTCCACTTGGCTCATACCCAGTGGTTTAGAAATTGATTTTTGTTGCTTGAGCAGGCATTTTAGATTTCACTGTCCATCTTATGTGGCTTATTAAAAATACTTCTCTAAGAAGAATTCTGGTATCAGCTACAAAGGTAATAATTTTTCCATCACTTTACAGACAAGTCATAAATTACTAAATACAAATAATGGGAGTTGCTATGGAGAGGACAAGAGGTGATGGAAAGAGGGAAGAAAAGGCTTGGTGAGAGAGCTGTGGTAGCACTGTTAATGCCATTGGTATCTGACTAAGTAGATGGACGGGAGCCATTCAAGGCTTTGGAGCTTGAAAGTTAGGTGCTCAATCTGGGTGCTAGTGGGGTCAACCTGGGGACAGGGTGAAAGGAGGATGTGATGGAGGGAGACTAGAGGAAAGGACAGCCATTGTAATAGTTGAGGACAGTGACAGTTAATGCAGTGGTAGCTGGAATGAGTCTTTTTTAGAAACGTGCAAGTCAGAGGATTAAAAAACATTCACAACCCATTTTAAAACTCAAATATGTGTGAATTTCAAGGGAGAGCAACTCTTTAAAAATCGCAACCTCCTGACGTCATTTAACTGATGTATAAATTTTCCTCATTAAGGCAAGGGATATGGTTAATAAGAAAGTAAAATCATAACTCGTGCATATGTTTTTAAAATTTTTCACTAGGCCTTAAACGCATTTCTTCGTGGAAGTCTTTCTACCTCATTAACTTTCCTGTTGTGTGTATTTGGAAATGACCCATTAAGTAGTCCCTCCTTTGAACCCTAAATCTGTGAGTTATTTTATGAGAAGCCATGTTTATGCATTTAAAATATGAAAACACCTTCTAAAAATTCCTCACATAATATCTAAGCTCCTTCAAAATTCAAAGCTGCAAACATTAGGCTTGATCTTACAGGGGAGAATGAGGAAATATTTTCTTAGGTATGTCAGTTCTTTAAGCTTCTGGGATCCATTTACTGAGCTGGAGATGAGATTCTGTGACCCAAGTTATCAGGAACTTATACAGTCTTGCTGTCCCCGGAACTAATTAATTTCTTTGACAACTGGCTCCAGTTTCTTCCACCCGGCTGGCCTCTCCCCTGCTTGTTGTCCACTGGGCCGCCCTTCAAACGGTCCTACTATTCTTTGGCCTCCACCCATATAACTGCCTGATGCTAAGACACAGGTCCAG
Source organism: Rhinolophus sinicus (assembly GCF_036562045.2). Classification (NCBI taxonomy): domain Eukaryota; kingdom Metazoa; phylum Chordata; class Mammalia; order Chiroptera; family Rhinolophidae; genus Rhinolophus; species Rhinolophus sinicus. The sequence continues at coordinate 7,937,456 of NC_133768.1, forward strand.
GTTCAATTTATAGCACTCCCCCACGAGACAGAAAACAATTACATGTGAAAACTCACCTTTGATTTATTAGGTGCACTTTGCGAAATCTGAAATTAAACAACAAGTGAGTCGAGATCGTGTAAGTTGATATTCTAGCACTCACGATTTATATACTATCCTGAACAACCCAGAAGGATGCCTGAGTTATAAATAAATGTATATTTATAGGTTATTGATGTCTTTACATTGAGACAACTCTTCTCATAATTTTTGTGAGTTGACTATAATGTTGGGTAGTTATCACTTGAGTAATTTATTGTTATGAATTAACACATCCCTGAAAGCTATTGGGAACTATAATCATTATAATAAAGTGAATGAATGGAAAAAAAAGTAGGGATCAGGAAGATGTAAAATCAATTTCGAGGTTATCTATACACATGTTGGTAGTTGTACAGCATGTATGTGATGTCACCCCAAAAAATGGTCTCATCAAGAGTGTGCAGTAGATAGATAGTGGGTTATAAGCTAAGCAGAGGTCTGACCCCCAGTACTTTCAGCCTCATTAATTACATGTTCTAGAGAAACCTGTGACAGGGCATGTCAGTACCGTAGGGGGTAGTGGGAGACATACTCGGGTGCTGTCATAAGGTAAGCCAGTTTTTGCTGCTACTATTGCAAAGGTCCCTTCTTTCTACTGCTCCTCTGCAGTCAGCTCTTGGATCATGCATATATTTCACTTTTGCAGAGCAGATTATTTCTCGAAGGTTCTAGGGCTATCCTTGTTCATACCATGTTTCCCCGAAAATAAGACCTAGCCAGATGATCAGCTCTACAGCATCTCTTGGAGCAAAAATTAATATAAGACCTGGTCTTATTTTACTATAATATAAGACTGGGTCTAATATAATATAATATAATATAATAATATAACATAATATAACATAATACGGGGTCTTATATTAATTTTTGCTCCAAAAGACACATTAGAGCTGATGGTCCAGCTAGGTCTTATTTTCAGGGAAACACGGTAGCTGCACTATGTAATGTGAAGCATTTTGTATATCTTCAGAGCCAGAAATGCCTCTGCTAATAGTCCACTATTTTGCCAACCTCTTTCAACTTTTCTGAAATATCCATCACAGGGGACCTTTCTCAATATTTGACTAAACCTGAAAGAGCTTTGTCTCCATAGGACACTCATCAATCGCAGACATTATGTGAAAGAGGAAGGCACAAAGGGTCTGAGCAGAGATGTCATCACTAGAAAGAAATGAGCCTGCGGAGTAGACCAGGACCTCGCTACTTAAAGTGTGGTCCATGCCAGCAGCAGTGGCAGCTCCTGAGAGCTTGGCAGAAAAGTAGAATCTCAGGCCCCACCTCAGACCTGCTGAGTCAAAGCCTGCATTGTAATAGGATGATTTGTGGGCACATTACAGTTTGCGCTGACTTTGAAGAGAAAAGAGCAGTGTTGTTAGGAACAAGGATGGCCAAACCAAGATGACTAAAGAGATGATTGAAGAGAAACTGGCTATTTTGCCAAGGTCTCTTCTGAAGCAATATTCTACTCATTGGTTCACAAAGCAGATTGGGCATCTGACTCACTATTTACAAATACGCATTTCCAGATCACACCCAGAGATTCAGATTTCACTGATCTGAGGATGGACCCACGAATCTTCATTTTAGCAAACACCTGTATGATTCTCCTGGAGCTGGGTAGTATCGATCACTCTGGGTCCCTACTAGCTACTACCTACCACTGGTTCTTAGCTGCCAACAACATCAGGATCTGGTTGCTGAGTAACCCAGGAACAATCTCCAATCCATGGCCATCTTCAGACTTGTTGACCACGAAGACTTGAAATTATAGACCTGCATTTGCTGTTGGACTGACTGGAGTTATCCAAGACAGCTGATGAACTGTGAGTCTTTATTTAGAAGGGTATTTGTGAACACACATTTGCTGAGGGGAAATGCCAATGATGCAGAATGTGGGCTGGTCGTAGGGTTCTGCCCTCAGTATCACAGTCATGCTTGCTTGTGATGTTGTCACTTCAGCAGAAAACTATAAAATGTCAATGCAGGGTACACGGTTTCTCTCAAACAATTTCCTCACTTAAAACAAGGGTCTTTATTGCCTCTTGCCTCACATGAAAAGGGAATTTCAGGCCCCATGGCTCATCAGCCGTCAGCATTTGCCCTCTCTGTCCTTCTTTTGCAAAGGACTTTGCTTCACCTAGCAGTAAAGTTTGGAAACAGTCTTCTTCCCACACCCCCGCCCCAATGCCACTATAAGGAGGGTAGTGCAGGGACCAAGCATGTGAACTCTGGCCAGTCTACCTACTTTAAATCCTACTAGCCTTACAAACTGTGAGGCCCTGGGCAAGTTATCTAGAGTCCCTGTGCCTCAGATTGGCACCTTGCAAATGGGATAATCCTAATCACATAATCATAATCACTGTGCCACAGAGCTGTTAAGAGGATCAAATGAGAAAATGCAGGGCTATCTACCTAGTAGACAGCACTGTCAATCTGCTCCCCAATAGTCCCTTTACCTAGAAACATGTAAGAAGAGATGGAGGCCAGTTGCACAGATGCCTTCCTCCTTGGCCTCATGGGCACCCAGATTTCTGCATCCTCTACAGGGAAACTGACACCCAAGCGGGGACATTGTTTTGTAGCATAGCTCATTAAATGCTTTTCTGCCTTTTTCTTACTAACCTCACTTTTCAGAGTCTAGCGTCCACTACAGTTTTCTCCATTTTGTTTTCAAAAGAAAATTCTGCAAGATCTTTAACACGTCCAGTCAAAACACATCCGAACTTCCAAAGGCCCTGCCTCTATCTGCCCCCCAAGTACCCTTTCATCTGGCAGTCTCTGCCCTAGACCAGTTGGGAGGGAGGGATCCTTCTGCTGTGTAAGTCCTGCCCCTTCTTGCAGATGCTGGCTGAATCTGGCCTCTGTTGCCCCTGTTTGCTCAAATCGTTTTTGTGGTTTTAAGGGGAAATGGGAAAAGGACATGTGGTGAGGAGGGGAGGGTGGAAACAGAAATCTTAAAAGACAGAACAAATGAGCGCTGAGCCCCCCAGCCTCCACATGTAACGTCTGTGGGAATCACAAGATTGCAGAACGGTGGCGGTAGCTGGCTAACTGGGAGGGTGAATAGTATACGTGCTGGTTTGGCTGAAAAGACTGTCTTCCCTAGCAAGCAAATTATTGATTATAAACTGTTATGATTCCTTCGGAGCCATTGTGGCCAACTGTATTATTCCATCTGCCTTAAATGTCTGCTGTGTTCCCATGCCAAAATGCTTATGAAATTTCCACTGTAAAAAAAAAAAAAATGAGTAGCAAATTCATGTCTCAGTGCTCATATATAATTTCAGATTTCATTAATGGTTATTAAATACATGCCCTGAGGAAGGATAAAGTTTCTCGTATGAATGGAAAGAGAATTGAATTTATAAATAAGGTGACTGTTTTCAAGGACTATTCATTAGACATATCCAGGACACACTTAAAAAAAATCAAACTTTTAAATGAAAGGTGTTTAAAGTCTCAGAGGATAAAAATGCAATTTTGGAAAAACAAAACCCTGATCAAAAAATTCTAAAAATCCTTAAGTCTGAAACATGTTTCTTTGCCTGGAATTTAAAAATGAATTTGGGGGGAATTTTTAAAAAGTAAAAATATTTTTATATTGTGGCCAAAAGATATCCACGTTTAGAAAATATGGATGTACCAACTGATGGCTAGAATACTGGATGCTGAAAACAATGTTGAAAATTTTTTCTTGATCTCCTTTTAAGAACTACAAATATAAAAACACTTAAAGAGGCTATTTAAGTAATTTGACTAAGCAAAGCCCTTTGAAGTTTTAGGCTACTAAATCACATAACCTGGACAATACAGTCTTCATAGGAATTGTCAAAAGCCCAAGTAAGAAATTCAAATCCTTTTCAGACCTGTTGCAAATCTCCCCCAGAAGCTGTACAAACGGTACAGTTTTAGCTAAATGTGAATAAGTTGATGGAGAATGTTTGAAAGATACATCTATCTCTTTCAGAAGTTGTCAAAAGTTTGAAAGAACCAAGCAATTTGGTTTTTAAAAAAATATTTTGAGGGCAATGAAATATTTGCCTGAGTGCTGAATTCCTAAGGAGAGATACAGTTGAACTGAAGACACTTTTGTATCAGGTAAGTTTTCTGACATCTATTTACACTGAACTGTCTTATTGGAGGAGAAGAGACAAGATAATTTTGTTGTCATCTGCTGGCCTGCTGCTGCAACATGAGCCACCATTAGAGATGAAATCTACAGAATGCCTTCAGGAGTAATGAGTTCAAATTTCAGCGTTTCTCACTGAAAAATGAACCTGGTGACATTTTGTAGCCAAAAAAATTTAAAAAATGCTTTTCTAAATAACCTCAACACTAAACTGTTGAAGCAATAAAGACAAATTTTCTATTTGAATTTTATCTCCTAAGACCCCTGAAACGGAATTTTATCTTTTTAAACAAATAATTGCCCAACAGAGAGGGGCTGAGATGAATAAAATCTCCCTCCCACTCTATCTGTACTCATTTCCCGAGTGAGCTACACTGTGTGATGGAGCAGATGTGATTAGCCCGACCTGTGGGACCAGACCGCCACTTTGCATTGACCCTGTAATCTCCACGATCAGTCTCAGATCCAGAGCACGTTGCCCTCGGAAAGTTCACATCATCGCAAATGAAAAGTCTCATTATTCAAAACCAGTAATTATTCAGTTGCAGAATATATCAAACATAATTCTTATTTTTATTGCTTTCTAGGTATCCAAATTCAAAGAAGAGAGCCCCAAACATGGAAATGTTGAGTTTTACATTATCCTAAAAATATACCGGAGGTGCCAAAAAAATGTGTACACATGACTTGTATTCATCTTTTGTTATCGGTATATATTGAGTATTACAATTTCAATACAGTTTTCCTTTCTTAAAATGTGTATACATTTTTGGGTACCCTCTGTATTTTTATAAGTTTGATTCTAAGATACATGATTTTTTCTTTTTTTTAACCAGGCTGTTTCTCATATCAAAAGTGCAATGCCAGGGAATTTATAGGAAAAGTTTGGAAAAGCCATCCTAACATGACATTTATGTAAGGGGATAAGCATGAATTGCTAATGTAAATCCTATTCAGCTAGGTTATAAGGTGGACTGTGGTTGAAGTTTGTTTGTAGATTGATGATTTAAACAGAGATGCTTTGGGAAAATAAGCAAAAAGCAACATGATTCCAAATATGTCCTCCATTAGGCCGCAGAGCAGTAAAACGGATTCATAGGGAAAATTGTACAAAACAAAATTCTACTTCCCTCCCTGAAACAGTAATGAAAAGTAGAAAAAAAATAGAACAACAAAGAATATTGAATCATTTCCATTGTCCAGTGTACAGATTTTTTTTCAAGAGTTGCTGATGGGAGATAGTAACTAACCTGGCAACGTTCGTGGAAAAATGAATTTTAAAAACCAACAAACTAAATGTCAAATGATGCTTTTATAGAGCAAGGGGAGTTACCTGTCATCTCACAGGGAGCACGAGAAAAAGAACAGATTTATCTGTTTCTTAGCAAAGGCACTTGGTAAAAGGCAGACTGTAGCCTGGCTAAACCAGAATCTCACCAACCCCCAAGCCAGGGGTCCTTATCGACAGCATGAAAGCTCAGGTGGCAGCTGTGGAATTTCAGATGAACTAATAAATATGGAGTGAGCGAGCCGAGTTCAGGGGGAAAGAATGTCAGCAATTTACCAGTGGACGCCTAGGAGTGCTTGTGAGCACATTATGGTTTTCAGAGAAACAAAGTTCGAGAAATCTCAGAATAGCAGAAATGGCCCACTGACATACAGAACTTCAAGGACAAAATTGGGGTGGGGAAACAGCTGATAAAAGGAGAAATGGCTTGTTTCTATTCTCTGCTGCTAAATGCTTTCCCTTGTTTGCACATCCACACACCCAAAACTTACTACGAGGAAGCAGAAAAAGAAGGTGCACTTTGTAAGAAAAAAAAAAAATCTAATAAATGGAGTTCTACTCTATGATGTGAATCTGTCACTAATTTTCTAGGTGACATGATACCACCTTAAGAAATAAACGCAATATCAAGGAGATAACCCAGTTTCTCTCTGTGTGCACATATGCAGACACACAGTCATACGGAGACGCAAAATGAAAAGCATCTAGCACACAGAAGGTTTCTGTAGTCCATATCAATTAGGCTCCTTTGAAAGGAAAAAAAACCACGCTATTTATTTATGCAAGTGTTTTCAAACAAGTTTCTCAGATTATTTGATGAGTGTAATGAAATCATTTACAAGTGAGCAATGAAATTAAAAATCAGGACACTGGGTGTTTGGAGCAAAGTAGAGAAATTTCATAAGGAGCTTTTAATTTTAGGAGGAACATTTTGAATAGAGTATTAAGATTGATTGTGTCTAATTAAAATGCTAAATCATACAGTGAACAAAGAAAGACAAGTGAAAACACATAGGATCTGCAGACTCCTAGCGAGGGCCTTTGGGATTCCCCAGTCCAACTCCCTTCCTTCGCAGACAAGGAGCCCGAGGTCCCGGACATTCCTACCATGTGAAATCACACACACAAGCTTGGGTCAAGGCTATGTGTCCAGTCATTTATGCATATATCAGAAGGGGGAGGTATACACACACTCAAATACATAGACAGAGAAAGAAAGAATGTGAAAACAATGCAGTGTGAAGTTGTGGCAATGTATCATCGTCCAGGAAGAAAACCCACACACTGTGCATAAAACAGAAATTCATTAAATGTGAAAGTAAGCCTTCCTGTTGTGGGCTGAAAGCTTGGGTAGCAGATAAGGACTTTCAGATCAAGTAAAAATGACAAGGGGCCCAATTCACTTGTAAAGGATAGTAGCAACTTCCCAGGTGACTGACCCAAATCGCACTGTCAGATTATCTCTATGCTGTCCTCAGGAATTGGAGTTGCTTTTACCCTATTTGAAAAACCATTTCCTCCCTGAAGTCCTCAGACTGAAAGTTCACCTTGTTGTCATGAGTAAGCAGAGTATTTGGTCCCACTCATGACATTTTCTTTGCCTCCTGCATGTACCCAGACATTCTAGTGTGATGGTCCTCAGACTGGTTACGGAGCAGCAGCCACTGGAGGACTTGTGAGGTCAGATTGCTGGGTTCCACTTCCAGTGGTCCCAACTCAGTAAGACTGTGTGGGGCCCCAGAACTTGCATTTCTAACAAGTGTCTGGGTGCTGCTGAAGCTGCCTGCACAGATCACACCGGGGTGTACCACACTGCACTAGCACAACTGAGGTTGGTTGAAATTGGATTACTGAATTGATGGATGGAAATGATGCTCTTTTTTTGGACCACATAAAACAGGGTGTGTGTGTCTATTGCTTGCAGATGAAAGTGGTGACAAAGACTGAGGTTTCTAGCATTGCCATCAGGAAAATACTGACAAGCATCCATTAGAAAGATTTTCCAAAGAGGGGTTTAAATGATCTCCGTATGTAAGATCAATGGGATGGAACCTAAAAAAAAAGTTGTCTCGGTAATAAAAACTAAATGAGTAATTACCGTAATTGTTGAGATTTATGCTTGCAGTTCCAAAAAGTGTGCGGAGTTTTAATCAGGCATTTTTGGGTTAAATTCAGTATTTCTGAAACTACCTCATTAGAAGAGAACTTTTTAATTATTGAAAGTTTACATACGAACTCTTCCTTTTCAAAGAAAAGTATTAATAGTTTAAGCTGGCTGTTCTTATTACTGGATTTTACTTTTCAGCGGAAAATGGAACTCTATCAAAATGAGGAAAAAATGATCTGCTCAAGCTTGCTAGTCACAACAATGCAGTTATTCATAATGCAGGTTTTCTATTTGGACTAACTTTATATGTATAAGAAATTAAAATAATTTAAATACAGATTTGAGGGCAACTCAAAATTGTATTTATTAATCCTGGTCATGGTTGTAAACCATATTAATATACATCAACTGCTCTCATAATTCACTTTATATCTTGCATTAAGGACCAGTTTATCTACCAAGACAAGATACAAAGCTTCTTTGCCCCAAATTGTTTATTTGCTCTCTTTTATTAACCCTCATCTGACTCAATAGGTCATTGACAGAGTTTTGTCAGGTCTCCAAATGGCTCCATGTCTTCTTCAAAGCAATCTTTAATAGTACTTTTTACTATGTCACTCTTCTCCAAATGTAACTCAAATAGATTTAACATTTTGCTTCTCAAGCTTTAAGAAAAGCTGCAAAAATTTGAAGAATGCAAATCATAAATATCTATATAACAAGCAGATGAAGCAAATGATTTAAAATCTGTACACAGTTAATTCATTTTGTACTGGCAGGCAAATGATCACAGATGTTCCCCACACGTAACCTTTCCCATTTTGCATCTTTTGTCCTGTAAAACACTCATTTCTTTGTCAGAAGCTCCCAGATAGAAAAATCCTCCATTTTCAAGGGAAGCTGACAACATCTGTGTACATTATCATAATTGTGCACTGATGAGGTGGCTGAAACCATGCCATTTCTCTAGTGATCTACCTTGGAGATAGCTGACTAGATGTGCCCACACAGGGAACCCCCAAAACATCTCCTAAGTGCTGTTGCTTCATTTTGCACCGTGAATATTGGAAGGAGACGGGGGAGGTTCAACTTGCATGTGGTGCCTCCAGGATGTGGAGCAAGTGGTGGTAAAGGTTTTCAGAACCTTCTCCTGCAGCGTGAAGGGCCTGCGAATACAGACACACCCGATCTTATTTCCAAGGTGATGTGAGATAAGAAAGGTTTCTGGTGATCTGTGCCCACTGGCAAGGGAATTGCCACTTTCTCCCCCCTCTGCTAAGCCACCTGCTCTCCTCTGCTTTACCTGCTCCCCTGGGAGTACCTATGCTCTCTCTGGAGAGAGTGCCCAACCGAGCTTTCCACTCCTCCCGTCTGCCTTGGTTTTTCCTTCATCACCTCTGTCGTTGATGTCACTGTGTTGCCACTTGACACATGATTCTCTGTACCTATTTCATTTGAACAAGTCTCCATTTTCAACTCCTCTCTTCAGGGCCAACTCAGCACTCAATTCTCTAGCATAAGAAATGTCCACGTGATGGGTAACATGCAACTTAAGGAAGATACCAGAATTATTCTAAGCAAGTGAATTCAGCTGCTAGATATATCAGACAAGAGGAGGCCCAATGGGAATCTGGGTTGGGTTTGTCAGTTGACTGCCGAGGACATGGGCCCCTCCGAACGTGCTCCCTAGGGCCTCTGCTCGCTTCACCTAGGCCTCCCCTTCGAGTACACACAGCCTTGGGTGCAGTCCTCGTAACCCTCTGGGAAACACTTTTCTAAACCAATCTGTTTTCGGAGTTGAACGCTTTGCACCGAGTCAACCACCAGCCACACCTCTGACAGAGCAGTGCTCAGTGCATGCTAATGACGTGAGGCCTGCATAGTCAAGGGCGAGTGCAGGCTTTCGTTCTGGGGGAAATAAAAGTGCATACTGTCTTTGATAAATCCACAATCACACCATTTCCACAAGGGTTACTCGAAATACCGCTCGTCCTTCTCTTTTTATTCTTCTGCTGGCTTACTTTCTTAAGTTCCCCTCTCCCTAAAGGTATGAGAGGAATGCAATATCACTTACATTCTTCATTCCAAACTGTAAAATGAATTTTATTTTCTTGGCTAGGCTTCACATAGCAAAGAGAATGAAAAAGATTACATTACCTTTTTAAATTGTCCCCATAAACATCTCACAAATGATATGTGCTTTTGTGGCTGTATTATTTGCTGGGGGTGTGTTAATATGAAGTTGTCTTTATCTTGTCAAAAAAGAAAACTGCATTCATTTTTTTTTAACTTATCTGTACCTATTTATTTATATCTATATCTATCTCCTATATAGATATTTATATATCTATATCGATCTATCTTTTCAGAGAGGGAGAGAGAGAGACGGAGAGAGCGAGAGCTGGATTTTATTACAAGGAATTGACCCGCATGATTATGGAGGCTGAGAAGTCCCAAGATCTGCAGTCAGCAAGCTGGAAACCCAGGACAACTAATGATGTACTTCTTGTCTGAGTCTGAAGGCTTGAGAACCAGGAAAGCTGATGGTGTGAGTCCAGTTCCAGTCTGAATCCAAAGGCAGAAGAGCAATGTCCCAGTTCAAAGACAGGCAAAGAGCTGCATTCATCTTTACAAATCTGCAATGCCCTAAGCATCTGTTAGTCATTGGGAAAAGCCCATACTTGTCTGGCCTGCTCTTCCAATAGGAGGAGAATCCATAGAATATTCACACCAAGCAACACCTCTTGCCTTGAAACTAATTGTCAAAGCTTCACTATCACTTTTATTTTCTATTAATGACTGGATAAGTACCCGAGAATGGCAGGAAGTTATCTTATCACACAGCTGATATCAACCATTATTTCTTACTCAGAACAACTGACAATAAAGAAATGAGTCCTTTTACCAAAATGTAGACTAATACTTTCAAGTAAATTATTACGAGTCTAATTAGGTGCAACCTATGTTCAGTCCCTTCATTTCATACACACACACACACACACACACACACACACTTTTGAATCTTCTATAGGTGGAGAAGATGTTGCTTTCCTTAATGGGTACAGACTTATTTATTTCATCAATAATAATATATTCCACTAGGCACCAGCAGGGTCTTGTTCTCTAACCAAGTACAGGCAGACCTCAGAGATACTGCGGGTTCCGTTCCAGACCACTGCAATAAAGCAAGTCATAATCTTTTTGGTGGGTCTTGCTTTCAATTTGTAAAGAACGCAACATCTGTGAAGTGCAATAAAGCAAAGCACAATAAAACAAAGTCTGCCTGCCTGTACTCTATCTTACATGCTGGATACTTTCGGGGCAGAGTTTAGTATAAAACAGAAAAGGGTCCAAGGAACTCTGAGGTTGTGTGTCCAGGATCCTCCATGTGGACCTCAGATGTTGCTCTCATAAGCTCTTGGTGGAGAACAATAGTTGGTTGCCTCTTTGGTTACAGGGTAATTACAATGGAAAATAAGCACAATTCTGGGCCTGGCGTTCAGATAATCCAAACTTACAACATTTGGAAGAAAGCACTTTTAATTTTAATTAATATGTGAATGAAGGATTGGCACCAACCCTTCCTCTCTCCCTGTACCCCTGCCCTTTGCCATGGTACACTATGGGCAGAATATACTTCACTGCCACTTGACTTGGCCATATGACTTGTTTTGGCCCAGGGAATGAGGCAGAAGTGATCATTTGCTAGTGTTAAGCCCAGGATTCAAAAGGTCTTGAGTGTTTCCACTTGCCCTCTATTTCCACGAGAATGGTATGCCTGGGCTTGCCTGCTGGTCCCAAGAGAAGGCTGGCAGGCACTTGCTGCAGAGCTCTCCCCAAGCCAAGACCAGCTAAGCCGACACTTAGCTGATCAGCAGACTTGGGAGACATAATAAATGATAACTGTTTTCAGCCACTACATGTGGGGTGGTTTGTTATACAGCATTAACTAACTGACACATCATTAAATTACTACCCGGCAGGTTTGGTTTACAGCACTGATTAGTAGTAGCTCATTTGATTATTTTATTTTTAAATTTGATATAACAATACAATGACATTACTCACATAATCTTAAAAAATACACATTGGCTGTTGAGTCAGATGGCGGTATGTTCAAACAGAAGGAAAGCTCCCCCATCTTTCAGAGCCTCAGTTTGTGTCTCTGTAAAACAATCATTACCACATTTACCTTGAAGAGTATAAATCAATGGATAAAGTATGGAATTTACCCGGCATAGGGTGGAACAATAAATGTTAGCTATTGTTTTTATTTAGTACAATGTGCAAGAGAAAGTCTATTGAGTCACTATTTGTATGCCATGATTTTCTTCTTCTTTTTAAAATTTTTTTGCTCATTTTCTTCTGGTTTCACTTACATAACTCCTCTCTTTTCCTTGCCTTAGGTCTTTTGAAAAATTCAAGTATACAGTCTGCCACTCTTTTTGCCCAGTGCCCAAAAGGGACTAAATGTGTTAAGTCCCACTGAGCTATTTATATTGCTCTGGACACAAGTTTCATGTTATAGACAAATTTACAAACATAAAGTTCTTCTGAAAGAAAATCAAGCATAGCAGATCATTACATGTCTTCCTTACAAAGTGAATGTTCTTTTCTCTCCCCTGTCTTCCATAAACTCCCTCAAATAAGTATTGGATATAAGTGGTATGTTTTCTAATTAAACCCACAACCCACTGTGTATAAAGCAGTGACAACAACAAAGTGCTTGCCTTCCTTTCTGTGGTAGCTACAGAAGTAATCTTAGTTTGGGAAGGACTGTCAAATGAGTTTTCCAGGAGTGAGCAAACCTTTTCTGAAAAGGGCCAGATAGTACATATTTTCGGCTTTGTGGGCCACATGGTCTCTGTGGCAACCATTCAATTCTGCCTTCATAGTACAAAAGCAACCACAGACCATGGGTAAACAAATAATTACGGCTGTGTTCTAATAAACCTTTGCATACAAATACAGGTGGGCCATAGTTTGCAGACAGCTACTATGAAAACTAAACTATAAAAGTCATGATGATATTAAGGCAAAATTAGCCACACTCAAGTTCAAATATGTTCTTTAATATAACATCCATACTATATGTAAATATCTCTTGGGCTTCCTTTTAAATATTAGACTTTTTTTTAGGTTCTATGTAGGACAATTATAAGGCTGGGTTTTATTCATGGTCCAAAGTTTCCCAACATTTGCAGGACAGAAATTTTTAGTACAAATCCTTCTGGCAGGCTGATTTAATTCAGTTTCCATCTAATTATGGTGTTCTGTTATTTCTACACATACCAACATTGGGTCTATGTAGCACCAACATAATAGTATTTCTACCTGTTTGCATACTACTCAATCCTGTTTTGATGGTGACCCTATTGGACAATACACTATTTGTTTTTCCAAATAGGAGCCAACAGGAATATCCATGGAAATACATATTCTTCCCAAAGACTTCCACGTAGAATCTCTTTGGCTTTTGAACGCTCACTATTAACGTGTACTCTTAACACACACCATTGTTATTTAGCCCCTCCTTATGTTAAGAGGATCTCACACAAACCCTTATGAAGACTGGCTAACTAACATGCTTGGCCCATCAGAAGCATGTTAGGGAAAGGCACGCACGTCTATGGAGTTCACACTAACGCAGCTGCCCTGACAAGCTAAGAAAGCGTTGCGTGCAAGCTAAGTTTGGTATGCAGATGTTGCTGAATGGTTCAGGAAGACCTCCATGATAGCATCAAGCCTGCTGCAGAGTGAACCAACTAAAGATTAATTTTCCCTAGGTTTCCATCATTAACAATGTTTCATTTACCAAGATGGGTTTCCGCAATGTCGTTTATTTTGTCCAGTAATTTAGTATGTCCTTAATTTCAAAGGGTGGTATTCAGAGATAAAGCTAGACTGAGCAGTGCAGTCCTCCCGTGAAGTGACATGCAGGAGCCTCTCGTCTTCGAGAAGGAATGATTTATCATGTAGCATGTAACAGGTCAGGCCAGAGGATTCCCTTTCATCTTGGAGCCTGTCTGGATTCCCAGTTTTTAAGACTTTGTATTTTCTTTTACTGCCCAAATTTTGATTATTTTTGGTTCCAAAACATTGTAACCAAAAATGTTGCCAATTTGGGCTTTAAAGAAAAATTGCAGTTTATCATTGTTAATGCAAAAAAAAAAGATAGAGTCAGGAAATTCATGTGAAACTGGAATCCTGGTTTGGAAAATAAGCATGTAGAGAAATGTCAGTGTTTTTAAAAGCTCACTTCCTGATGCCATATGAAAATAAACGGATATTTTTAATAGCAGAATTTGTATAACAATTGTTAATACAAAGCTAAAAGCTGATACAAAACCCTTTTATCTAGGAAGCATATTATCTAATGTTATGGAAGCTGAAAGACAAATACGATAAAAAAATCCAAAACCAAAAAAATGGTGCTCAATTCCCAGCAGCAGAACATCTTGCTTGATGTTCTGAGCACGGAGCATACACTCAAACACCCAAGGGAAGACAGGCAGAGAGCAGATGTGAGGACATTGGTGGGATATAAGAAAAAGAACTGCACAAACATGCCACGAATGGTCCTATTGCTGTGTCTCTGTGTTTGTTGGACAGTTAGTCACTCCAGCTAGTAGTTCTCAGTGTGTGTGTGTGTGTGTGTGTGTGTGTGTGTGTGTGTGTAGGGGGTTTTTGCTCACCAGAGAACATCTAGTAATGGGTACAGACATTTTTGGTTGTCACAACTGGAAGGAGGCGGTTATTACGGGCATCGAGGGGCTAGAGGATGTGTAGGAGGCCACTACACATCCTACAGCATACAGGGCAGCTCCCAACGAACAATTACCTGGTTAGTGCTAAGGCTGAAAAACCCTGTCTGGCCTTGGAGGGTGTTTGGGGTGGGCGGGGGGGGGGGTCTATAGCAAACTGGCCTATCTATAGGGGCAGCAGGTCTGAGGTTCCAGCTGAATGGGCATGTGGGAACCTTCCATGAAGGAATAAAACCAAAGGATTGAGATTTATTTAGGATATGATGGAATGACTTCAAATTATCTTTAAAGCCAGACGAGAATGAAGTTGAGCCAAAATCCCTTCTCGGCAAAACACCCCCAAGTTTTTCACATGCAAGAAACCAGACCCGACTTGAGTCCCTTTTCCTTACATTTACCTAAGTCAACTTTCTCAGGCATAAATCAGAATTTTGGGCCACTAGTTCCCCCTCTAGAATCAGAATCACAGATAACACATTGACGGATGCCTTGAGTTGTTTTACAGGAACCACACCCTCACAAGACAGAAAACTGCTGACTCTCGTCGACCACAGTCATGTAAACCCCCAGACTATGTGGCACGGCGCAGCAGGGATGATGATCAGAAATCCTAAAATATCACTTTGTAACTTTAGCTCCAACCAATCGGAAGATACCCAGGAGCTGATCACATATTGAAGACCCTTACCCCAAGTTCACCCTGTAAAGCCAATAAGCAGACAGGGAGTTCTGTTTTTTGCAGCCCAAATTGCCTATTCTCCATTGTTTAGCATTTTACAATAAATCCTTTTTTGCTTTGCTATTACCGAGTGTCAGTGGATTGGCTTTGCTGAAAGGGGTGCCTGGCAAGCTGACCCTGTTTCGGTTTAGTCCGGTAACAACTTGATTTAAATATTTTAAGAATTTTTGCCAGAAAGACAATACAAATAAACCGACTTCTTTGAACTGAAATCAGATTAAAGAATTGAGTAAAGAAATGGATTTAGGGTCATATGTTCACACAGTGATTCTAAAAAAAAAAAAGTACAATCCCTTGACACTCAGGGCATGCACCCGGGATGGCAGCAGCGTCCATGTCCTACATCCGGGGGCAAATCTTTAACCCTTAAGCCACCATGTTAGCATCCTCAGTCAACACATGATGGAAACTCAATTGAGCTAATAAATGAATTTCATGGGGTTAATTCTTTTGTTTTAAATGTAGGAATACATTCAGTAATTGTAGTGCCAAGCTGGTTATGAGATTGAAAACATTTTTAATATTTAAGAGATTTTGGCATATCAGAAAAGGGCATAATCACTTAGTAAGTATTTGTCAAATGATTCAATGTATTACCCTTTTGATTTCACTTTTAAACATGAAATTGATTTTAGACTGGTGATTGTAAGTTGAAAAGTATAATAAAATGTATTGTTTGGTAAATAACATTGGACAGGTGAACTTTCGATTCTCTAAATAAGTATGGATATTTTAAATATTTAATAAACTTAAATATTAAAAAGTTTAAATGGCAAAAGCCTAATTTAAAAAATTTTTAATGATAATAAGTTGAAATAGTTAAAGCTTAAATGGTAATGAACTTAAATATACTTTTTTCGAATAAATTAATGCATGTATTAGATTTGTAAAAGTTGTTTAAGTTTTTAAAAAAGATTCTGCCACTTAGAGTTGTACGTTTGCTCAGTTAGATAGATACTTGAATAGTTAAACAGAAAATGGAATATATTAACTTTATAAATGTAGATTAAAATGTATAAAGAATTTTAGCTAATTAAGTTTAGAAATGACAACAATTGTTTGAGTTTAGATTGCTCAACAGAAATTGATTCAACACTAATCAAAACTCTCTTATTATGTACAAAATGTTACTAGAATTATAAGCAGAAAAATAAGATTTGTAAGTTGAACTGAAAAGCTTGAGGAATTTTTTTATAACTTCAATAATTTAATATCAATTTAAAGCCCACATAACTGTTAATAACCCTTTCTGCATCAAGAGAAAGAAGGAAAGAAAGTAAAAGCAAAAGCAAATGGCAGCCTTAGACTTTAGAAAATCATTAATAACAGCCAAACTCATCTTGTATCAATCAAGAAATAAGTTCTTGTTGAACAAAGGGGATGTATCAGAAAGGCACCATCACTTTCCAGGTTCCAAAGCTGCAGGATTTCTGGAGGGAGCTCCTCCAGGAAACCACAGAGGATTTTGTGGCCCTGGTCTGGTAAGACAATGATGCTGAGTATAGTCCCTTCTGGGAGCTTAATTACCATTAAATAGAATATACAGTCTGTGAGTTCTGCAAGGACCCTGCGACATCACAGGCCTCACCCTCCTCTTCACTCTCCCCTAGGGGTGAAATGGCCAGGGAGCAGAGAGCAGGGCCAAATCTCCATCAAAGATACCAACTTTTAATGGACGTTACCAACACGGTTACTCAGAACTTCTTCCCCCTCTGTTAATCTGTTCGGGTTCGTTCTGCATTATTTACCAATTTTTCTATAGCAATGGCCACAAACCTCAATGAGTGAGCAGATGAGCAAAGAGGGTTATGAAACAAAGTATATGGACACGCCACACTTCTGAGAACTGTCCAATAGTGATATGTGTGCGAGAGTGTACGTTTGTGTGCAGGAGGCGAAAGTGAAGGCTGGCAGCTACTCTTTTCTCTAATTTCCCATCAGTTTTAAAAAGGTGAAAATGATACCAACACTGTGCTACATATCATGACACGCAGCTATTAAGAGAGGCATATTCTATTTTCCTTTATTTCCTGAATTTAGAAAATGTAACCAAATGACCTATGAAGACACGTTATAACAACTAGAACTGGTATTTAGAAAGGGCTATGAAAGACTAGTAAGCTGAAAATAAATGCTAAACCCTCTTTATGCTATTGCTTTTAAACCAAACCAAACCAGGAGGCTCTTCATTTAGCACGAAACCAAATAGCACCATCTGCTGGCTGTTTGCGAATAGGTGTTTTCTAATCAGGGCCACCAAACAAAGCTAAATTGATAGAAGAAAAGAGAGAAGCGCCTTCCCTCCCCACTCTTTCCTCTGTGCCCTGCGACTCTTGTCACACGCTCTCTGAAACAGAGATGACAAGGCTTCCTTCTAAGAGAAAGCGTTCCCATTTCCACCGGGGCCCATTTTTTTTCTTTTTCTTTCTTTCTTTCAAAGAAGCACACAAGAACCAAAACTACGTTGGATTTGGCTTGGCCATCAACAAATCCATTTCTAAGCAAACAAAGATTGTGATTAACTCCCTCATTTTCTTTTTCCACTCCTGTTCTTTTCAATAAGGAGATTAACTACAAGCTCGCCAACCAATCCACACAAATATATGGAGACTTTGAATCTTTCAGCGAAGCTCCACAAGGCTTGGACAGAAGGAGGCAAAGATAATTGAGTTACAACTATTCTAGCATGAAGCATGCTGCTTGTTTCTACTCACTGGCTTCATGTTTCGATTCATTATGGCATCAGGGCAAACCGATTTTTGTGTAAACTCCTAGCTGAGATGATACATCTGGGCTTTTGACTGTCTTACCATTTCCACAGATGAGCTGGCATGAAAAATATTTATATTTTAATCAAATACAAATACACATGAAACAATCTTTTTAGGAGTTTCTTTTCCTGTGTAACGACAAAGTGAAATGAGGGAAAACACTGAACTGACTAATCAAATTCACCACTGCGAAGAAGCTCAAATGTCATCACTATGGCAACGTGTCAGCCAGGTTCCACCCGCATCTTTCCCCTCAGATTGGAAACTGTGCAAATTGCCCTTGCTAATGAATTACCAGGGTAAACACACTAAAAACAGTGAATTTTGGGGTCTTAAGATCGATCCCATTCATGAAGCATTCTAGCCTATTTTTTAGTTTTCTCTCTCCAAATTTAATTAGCCTTTGAGGATCTGCTTTGCACAATGGATTCTCTCACTTGCTTGCTCACTCTGTGCTTTCAGGGGGATCTCATGTCCTTGAGCCCTTTGTTCTGGGAAACGATAGTGATCATTTCCACTTTGGACCAAACTGGGCAAATCTCAGGTGATATAATGAGGAAGGTGAGTCCGGTGTGCTATATACCAGGGGCTTAATTTTAACGTATTAAGAAGGTATGCAAAAGATTCCCTATTCATTGGAAGATCACTTATTCAAAGATCTGAATGAGTTTCTGACTAAACTCTTCCAAGGCCAGTGTTTACGTAGGCAATTAATTAGTTTTAAAACTCAGGACAAAGAATGCTTTCATCAATTATGTGCCTCATATTCCTGTTCCTTATGAGAGAAAATTAATCTGCACAGTTAGTGTAAAATCTTCATTTTATCATAATTAACATTACTTTTTTTATCTGTTCTTAAGACTTTAGAAAATGTTTTAACATTATCTCCCTTAAGGTTCTTTTTACACTTCATAAACTTAAATTAGGATTTCTACATAGCTTTCGCGCAGGGAGGCCAAATCGACAAAAGCTAATTTTCCAAGAAGCAAATACACCAAATTTACCTATTGTAGATTTAATGATTTTAATAGTTTTAAATGGAATGTTGGATTTTAGTGACTGGTATATATTTTCTGAAAGTTAAGTAAACTAAGGGTAGCAGAAGAATCCTAAAAATGCTAAAAGTCTGGCAAAAGATAAGTCAATGTAAACTTGCCACATGAAAAACCATTTTTCATTTAAAAAATTGGCATTTTATATGTAACGGGACCGTTTCAGCTACTTCTGATTTCAGTCTGGATGCTTTCAAATGACACTCCCTGTTTTTTCTACTTTAAACAATTTATCTAATTTTTAATGAACTATCAGCCTTTTCCTACTATATCTAGCAATTCAAAGCAAATTAAATAGAAATTAAATTCAAATTGAAATAGATACAAGTGAAATTTTAAATACAGATTAAAAAACAGATCAGAAAAATCAGCATCTAAAATGAAGAGGTTTAAATTTAATTCAAATTATTTAAAATCAAAAGCAAAAATCGTATGTTACCAAAACAATTCATTATATGGTTTGATGATAGAATCTTCATTAAACTATTTTTTAAATAGTTGAGATTTATTGAAATATTTGATATGAGAGAGAAAATCATACAAAGGAGTGGAAAGGGAGTCTAGAAGCCCAGAAGGGACATATGAAAGGTTGAGTGAACGGTAGCTCAATTTTAAAATACATTAATTATAAATACCGGGGGTGCCAAAAAAATGCATACACATGACTTGTATTCATCCTTTGTTATCGGTATATATTGAGTACTACAATTTTCATACAGTTTTTTCCTTTCTTAAAATGTGTATACATTTTTTTGGCACCCTCTGTATGTAATTGGGCATAAAGGATTACAAAAATAAACTGGTTAAAACTCCTAAACATGCTGAAAGATGACTACAAAACCAAAGTACATTAAAAAGTCTTTAATTGAAACTAAAAACAATTCCGATATTTTGATTACTGATAATGAAATCATACATCTCTGAATGTATTTAAATGCTTTATTAATTATTAAATTGGTTATGTAGAAAATGTACAGTAACCCATCATCAGATAGTAAGGTGGAATAGATTCAGTAAAGCTGTTTAGATATTCTTTAGAATGCTCTAATGCCATTTTTTAATAAGTCAGGAAATGTACGTATTAGCTTTTGGTGAAATGACTGAGAGGGAGTGTGTGTGTGTGTGTGTGTGTGTGTGTGTATGCATGTGCACTTGTGTGTGTGTGTGTGTTGTGTGTGTGTGTGTGTGTTTTAAGTCTGGCTATTTCCTGCCTCTCCTCACTTAATCACTATGATCTGACCAGTGCAGAGAACAGCAGCTGTAATGACTTTTCCATTTTAGACACTAAGATTCTATTAATGCAGCCTCAGAGTACATTGTTTGGTCCCCACGTCATATTCTGTCTCATAGTAGAGCTTTTAGTCAACTGATACTGCCAAGTATTTTTCACTAGAACTGATGTTAATCCAAATCTCTGATTCTGCTGTAATGCAGATGACATTTTTTGAACTTAAATGTGAGATTTTTTTTTCCTGGTTACATTTCACCTTGTTTTACACATTATGTTTATGTTGTATTCTGTGTAGTTAAGTCTGCTCAGCTTTATTGGAAACCTCTTGAAAAATCAAGGAAGTGGCTTCTACATTCCCCATAGTCCTTTGCTCCATTTGGCACAAGGCAGGCTACATAACAAATCCCTCACTGAGGAGTGATACATACTTGCTGAATGTAGTCGTCCTGTCCCAGGGCACATACCTCAAAGACCTTCAAAGATTCCATTTACTCACCCTTTAAAATTAATATTTTCATGTTTCCTGCCCTCACTAATTTGACATCAAATTCTTGAAATGCAAGAAAAATGCACTCATAAATGGCATTTTTGTAAAAAAATTAATCAACAAACCATGCCAAGTTAATTAAAAGTTGAGATGAAAACAATCTGATAAAATCATTAATCTTCTTGAAAGTGTTTAATTAAAACAAAGTATATCTTCATTAACATGAATGTCACAAATATCTTAGTTACAGTGATAGCCACATAATTAACTCCAAGTTTTAGGTAGCTATCTAAAATAACAGAAACAAAGTTAAAATTATTTATATTTTGTTGGGGATTTGGGTGTATTTCAGTGATGTGTGTACCCAGCATTCTGAGAACTCACCATAACTCAAAACAAGGAAACAATAAGGAAACAAACAATAAAGAGGAGAAAACCTCAACAACAAAGAGGAGAAAATCTCTTATTCAATGAATAAGAGAAGAAATCAAAAGTTTTAAGCAGCCTTCCCCATCCCAAACACAGAATTCTAAAGGACGCCAAGAAATTATTGGATTTACTGGCGAAGTCTTCTGAAGTCTCTTGAGTAGTATTCCCCAAGTTAGCAAAAACTTTCTTGGAGATAATTATGGCCTCAATTCTGAAACCTGACAAACTTAAGAAAAAGTTTTAGTGACCAATGTCACTCGTGAACTTAAAAATGAAACATTGAAATAAAGTAATAAATAGAATCTAGCAATGCTTTGAAAGAAAAATGATCCCAAACCAGAAGGATTTATTTCAGAAATATTAGGATAGCTCAATAAATGGAAACCCATCAACATAGTATTCTATAACGAGAAAGTTCGTATGACTATTTTAAGCGATAACAAAAGATATTTTATAAAAATACACACTTTCTTAAAGAATTCAATAAGAATAGAAATCGTGTCCCTTAATGTGTCACTGCAGATCCACCTGAACACTGGGAGCCAATAGTAACATTCCAGTACTTTGCTGTCCAGTAGAACTTTCTGTGATGATCAAAATGATCTCTATCTGCACTGTCCTATACCGTAGCCATGAGCTATGTGTGGCTATTGAGCACTTGACATGTGGCTGTTGTAATTGGAGAACTGAATTCTTTCTATTTTATTTAAATTTTGTTCATTTAAATTAAAAAAGCCACATGTGGCTAATGGCCACGATAAAGTACAGGACAGTCATAGAGGGTGTTTCTTTATTCAGGTGGGGAGAGGGCGATAATGCACATTTTCACCATTATTTTTGGTGGTTTAGTAGGTGATGATATCAATCACTAAGAAATTTTAAAAAAGAATACTTTTTTTTTAAAAGCTATTACTTATTTTCCACCCCATTTTTATGGGTAAGGAAACCGAAGCACACGGAAGTTAAGTAAAATTGTCCAAGACGCAGAGCTAATAAATGGCTACACTGGGGTTTAACTTTTCCTCCACAGCCAGTACCCTTGCATTAAAACATGTCTGTGTGTATTCCCTTTCTCATCTTTCTTTTTCACATCTGTCCTGTTTATTTCAGGTATCTGCACATCTGATTTAAAATGCCTCATTTGGGATCACAGAGGTCATGAAGGCATAAAAGTAAAAGAAATGTCTACTAACTGTTGAAAAATTAGTTAAAGAGCTGAGAGTTGCTGCAGTATATAAGCAGGCCCAACTCACGTGCGGGTCCATAGGTGATGTTTAAGTTGGTTGTTTGGAGCAGAGAGCACATGTTCCATGAAACACAAATAATAACAAAGACATAGAACTCCAAGAGTAATTATTAACGTGCATGTTGGAACTCACACATGGAAATGAGCATTGGTCCGTGGGAAGAGCCATCTTGGAAGCTTAAATGTAAATTCTAGTTACACTAAACTTGTTCAAGAATTTCAAAATCACTGTTTTAAAAGTGCCTCCAGAGAAGTTTACAAGTAACAGTAAAATAAGCCTTTAGATTTTCTGTGAGCAAATGACAAAAAACAATATTGTGAAAAACAAAAGAAAATTTATTAGGACTACTTTTCAAAATTCATTAAACTTGAATTCTGATACTCCAGAAAAAGCTGCTTTGACCAGAAGAGAATATGGAGGTGGTCAAAAGCTTTCGTCAAATTCTGAAGGGGGTGTCTAAGCATTTTCAAGGGCTTTGGAGATTGGCATCTTTGGCTCTTTATTACATCTAAGTCCACTTCAAAACTCAACGACATTTATTTTCCCAGCTAAACTGTGATTACTTTTAACTCCTCTTCTGTTTGGCATGGATGATCTTGAAACCGTCTTCTAGCTCTAGAATGCTTTCTTTTTTAGCAAGAAGCAAATTACGATGGGTTTTTTGGAGGTTCTAAATGGTATGGGGCAGCAGGCCAGAGGATGGGGATGGGAATGAGGAGAATGAGAGTGAGGGAAGGGAGGGAGGGTGGAATGGAGGGAAGAAAGGAGAGGGAGAGGGAGAGGGGGAGGGGGAGGGAGAGGGAGAGGGAGAGAGAGAACACCAAAGAAGTTTTTACCAAAGTCACCAGGCAGGTGTTGGGAGTGAGGTAGGATGGAGAATGGGGATTATAGAGCATGTGTATGAGACGAGATTATCTATAATTAACTGAGCTGCAAGAAGGGCTGTTTGGATGGGAAGAGAAGAGCAAGGAAGATGGGCAAGAAAAAAAGAAAAGGGAGATTGTGGGCCAAGGAACATCACGTTAGATATTTCTCCACATTGGACACCAAAGACCACACAATTCAGATGTGCTTTAATGGCTCTCTAGCCTGGGAGAGGAGAGGGGAAGGGGGGCATCCATGCATTTTTACATACTGGTCAAGTCCAATGTTCATTAACGCAATCATGAAAGAATTACTTGTTTTTAGATATCACATTGAGAAGCCTCACGATGGAAGCATAGTACTAAGTATTACAAAATAGACTAATGCGGGCATTAATGAAGTCTCTGCATCAGACAGAGACCTTGTAAATTTCTTTCTACCTGTCAAGGAATTGTATTACGTGGGACCCTGCAAGCTAGCCTTGGCCTCCCTGAAATGCCCTAGATTGCCTGTTGTGGGTAATGAGACCCAAAAATGCCAGTCTGTGCATTCAGGTTGATTCAAAACCAGGTGATCTCCCCAAGGAGAAAGGTTTTTTTTCTGCTACTTTGATCAATGACAGCTTCAAAGGTTCTTAAACCTCAGGTTCCTCCACAAACAACTCCTGACAGGTAAATAATGGAGGGAGCCTGCTCTCTTTTGAATACTTAGTCATGAGTTAGAAGGGCCAGATGGAGAGAAAAGATTAAATTCCTGCAGTAACTGTCCAGATTATATAAAGGCATTATGGCCTGCCCTCTATTCCTTCTCTATCAGCATGAAGAAGGATTTCCAGGAGCCTTAACCCACAAGACAAAGGAAAGCACCATTATTTTTCAAAGCAGATCATAACAATAAATTGCACTCATATAGCACTTTGTGCTTTTTTTCCCCAGATGACTTTCTACTATCCTGTCTGGTCTTGATCATATTATGAGGTAGGGGAAGGCAAGTTTTCAAAATGAGAAAACAAAATTTTAAAAGTTGAAGCGATTAACCTCAGGCCACACCAAATAAGTTGGTTACAGATTCTAGACAGCTTACAATGCTTAATGTGTATTCCAGTATTTACGACAGCCAGAACATCCAATTTCAGGCTTCTCACCTGAATTAAATTTTTATTCAACATTATTTGAATTAAGTTCTTGCAGCCGTGATGATAAAAGAACATCCAATTCAGTCCCACACAATTACTGAGCACCTAGAATGTTCTAGATCCTATTTTTGTGGTTAGGTTACAATAAACTAGACGCAGCCCCTACTTTTCAGCATATTGTCCAGCCTGGGAGACAAGAGAACTGGGAAATAAACAGTTAAATGAGTTAGGTTTTCCCAGGTGGAGAAGGTGGCAATAGGCACACACATTTATTCACTTATTTTCAATGATTTACTCAATAAATACATATTAAGCAGCTACTAAGTGCTATTCACTGTGCTGCCATGTGTGGGGGCATATAGATGGAAAGGTACATGAGTTTATTTTCCCAGAATCTCTAGGAAATAAATACATAAGTAATAGCCAAAGGCCATGCAATGAAGTTATTTCTAGGACAAAGAGATGTGCATACAAGGAGCCATGGGATTACAGAGAAAGTTGCTGAAAGTCTACTTGGGGAGTGAGAGAAGGTTCCACTGAGAAGGAATCTGATGCGAGAAATTACATAACACCTAGTCTTGACTTTATGAACCTTATCACATAGCCAGAACAATAGCCATAGAAACAGAGAACTACCATAAAAGGTGATACACGCCACTGCGTTTGTAAACATGAGGTGCTGTGATAACATACTTCTAACGACTTCCTCTGTGTGAGCGTGTGAGGAAGGATCACAGTGCTGAGGACTGAGCTGGCCCTTGGAGCATGATCAAAAGTCTACCAGGTAGCAAAAGGAGAAAGCCATTTGGGGCAGATGGGAACACATAAACGCAGCCACAAAAGCACGAACATGCATGGTAATGGGATTGGGAATAGTGAGGTCTGGAGTTTGGAACCAGGATCTGAGATTTGATCAAATAAAAGAACAGGACAGGAGGCAGGAAAGCAAATTTGGATGGTATTTTATGAGTCTAGGGTGGAAAAGTAGAGGGTCTAAATTGAGGCAGTGATGATTAAGATGAAAAGATTGCATATTTATGAGGAGGTTCAGATACAGAACATGGAAGACCTGGGAAACTTCCAATGTAAGGGAGAAAGAGAGAAGGGAAGATGGCTGGGAAGCTCCCTCCTTCACCGGGTGAGTGACTGGAGAAGCATTCGCCGAGATAAAAGACAGAGAGAGGAATGGTTTGGGGATACGGTTGGCAGGATAATGGCCCCCAAAGATATCCATGGCCTAATCCCTAGAAACTGTGACTATGTTACCTTATATGGCAAAAGTGTTTTTGCATATATGACTAAGTTAAGAATCTTGAGATAGGGAGAATATTCTGGATTCTGGAGATTATTCAGGCAGACCCAGTGTAATCACAAAGGTCTTTTAAGAGAGGTAGGAGGGTCAGAGGCAGGGAGAGAGAGAGAGAGAGAGAGAGAGAGAGATTTGAAGACGACTCACTGTTGACTTTAGAGAAGATGGAAAAGGCAAGGAAACAGATTGTCCCCTAGCGCTCCCAGAAGAGAAATAGTAATGCTGAACTATTTTGGATTTTCTGCATTGGTTTAAGCCACTACATTTGTGGTAATGTGTTATAGCATCAACAGGAAACCAACACAGGGGTCAAACATGGAAATGAAGACTTCAATGTCATGTGTGTTGAGTTTGAGTGCCTGGGGTGCGCCCACTTGGAATCCAGACTAAAGCTGGAGTAAAACATGTTGAATTGGGAGTCTGCAGGATACAGGTCATGGTGATGCCAAGGTAGCGAAAGGGGTTGTCACTAGGTGCAAGAACCAGAAAGTGGCTGGGGTCACACCCTGGAAAAGAGCAACCTCAAAGGATTTCACAAGGGGAAAGGGACCAACAAAAGAGATCTGTGTCATAAAAGCCCAGGTAAGACAGCTAAAAAGGGACTCGTCAGTAAAGTTAAAGTCTATTTTGAGGCCAAGTGGAAAGAGCTTAGAGAAGAGGGCATCGGACTTGACAATATGGCAGGTCTTTAGTGTTGTTGGTAAAAGTACGGCTGTGGGTGGGAAGCCAGATCAAGTAGAAGAGTGAATAGGAGGTGGGGAAGTAGAGACAATGACCATGTATGATTTCTAGGAGCTTCTAATGAAAGTTGGGAGAGCAACAGGGAAAGAACCAGATGGGTTCTGAGGGAGAAGTATTTGAGTACTTGTTTGTATACTAATTTTTGAAGTTGGGGTTCACCGAGCATGTTGTAGGCTCAGGGGTAAAGATATTCAAGTGTAAGAAAGAAGAGGGAATGGTGGATAAACGCTGGATTCTCTGGAAGCTTCAATTTGAAGAGTAACAATTTTGAGAGAGCCCACCTTTATTCATGTGTTTAGTGTGAACACATAACATGAGCCTAGCTCCCAGTAGCCTTTCAGTGTCCATTACCTGAGAAAATTAGACATCTTCTCAATCCTGTGGCTTTCACAATTTATGTCATTAATTTCTATACAACACCAGGGCTCTGATGGTGGGAGGGGTAAGGAGGGGTAGAGAATTGGAAGTAGGGATTGTATTTGTATAAATTGCAGGGAGCATCAGGAAGAAGTAAAAAACTTAATCCAGGCACTTGGTCCTAAATAGAGATAAATCTTTTAATTTGCTTTGGGAGCTAAACTAAACTAATTGTTGAAACATTCATTTCAGCCAGGAGCATATTTTTAAATACAGTTTGGGAGGAGAGAAGCAATGAATTCAACCATCCTCAAAGAACACGGGTGAAGGAAGTGAAAATGAACCCCTGAGTTCCTTTACACAGGTTGAGTGTTTACAGTTAAAGCTGAGGCTAGAGTACTGAAAATGGCCTAGATAAGTCAGAGAAAAAAGAAAGGAAAAAACACACCATGTTTTTGCTTGAGTTAATCAAAACAACTTTTTAAAAACATCAAATCTCCTTTAGTGTGTGAACATAAGAGCTTTCAGTGATACAGGAAATAATGCATTTTCCACTGTTTGAAATGAATAAGGAGTAAGAGTTATGTTTGAAAATAAAATCTCCTTGCCTGGCATCATGGAAATTTGCCCCAAACACCTAGGACAGTGATACCCCTAGTGTATATCCTGTGATGTGCAGGACCCTTGAAAATAATACCCTCAAGCTGGTCACACTGCTGTTTGTAGGTTTCAAGCTGATAGATGTGTTACGGATATTGAACAAGAAAGAAAACCATCAAATTCCGCTTAGTGACCTCCGGAGATTTCCCAGAGCCTTTCTAGCGCAGTATACGATATCAGTTTGTTGTTAGTGAAGTCCCCAAAGACTCTATAACTCTTGTTTAATTCAAAGGTAACTTCACCATTTTGTGTGAGTTTTTTTGTGAGTTTAAAATAGGTACTTGTCTAATGACTTCCATTACTAGACCTCCATATGTAAGTCAATGGTACTCAGGCTGATCTTTTGGCTAATTAGCAATACATTCCAGTATAAGTTTGATCAGTGTAATCCACTGTTCTTGCAGGTGTGATTTTTGTATATATAAAACAACACATTTTTCTAAATATCAAGAGATTAAGTTACTGTATAAAGCCCTCAAGTTGTTTCAAGAACTCTGGACCACTCCTAATTCTGCAAGGTGTGCAGTACTTTTTATAAGGTGTTTTGGATCACTGGAATATTATTTATCTGTGACATTTTAAATGTCCATTTCACATGCAAATAATCTTCATATGAGTCACTCACCCAACCGGATGCTTTTCTGATGTGTGTAATAATGACTTACAAAGTACACCTCTGAAGCAATAGTCCACTAATAGCCTAAAGAAAAGCCACACAGATGACTGAGGCTTAAATCTGATTTGAGGAATAACAAAAAGGGTTTGTATCTGCTCCTCAGCGTAAAATGACTCAGGTACCTCTTATGTTTCCTATTTTGATGACTGCCATTGCCGCCCTTCTAGTTTCTTGGCATCGAAACCTCAAAGTCATCGTTCCATCTCTCCTCTTCCTCCCACCCCACATCTAATTAGCTGCACAATCCTGCTGATGGTATGACCTCGATGGTTTGTCATCTACCCTTCCTGTCTGCTGCCCTTCCCTTAGTTTCTTCTGCCTGGAGTTAGTCACGGCCTTGGAATTGGTCTCCCCAGATTTGGCAGTGTCCTTTGTCCATTACTACTTTCCATTGCCACCGTATTTCTCTTCCTACCATTTGGATTATAGCATTTCCTTGCCCAAAAGCCACGAGGAATCGCTATTACAAACAGCATGAAGTATAGACTCCTCAAGCCAATATTCAAACTACAACAGTAAGGTACGCGGACCAGCGTGGTCCATGAATCCTTGGTGTGCTTCACCATGGAGATACAAAGGGAAGTAGAGAGCAATCATTTAGAAACCTCTCTAGACATTCTTTCCTATATTTGTTTTGATTATATTCAGTGAAATGTGATTAAACATCTGTTAAATCTACTCATGTAGTTTTCAATTTGCTAAGTCTAAAACAATCATTTATTTTTTTGTTTTTTTAATTTTTAAAAATTTTCAATTACAATATTATATTAGTTTCAGGTGTACAACATGGCGATCAGACAGTTATATACCTTACAAAGTGATCACCCTGATAAATCTAGTACCCACCTGACACTATACATAGTTATTATTAATACAATATTGACTATAATCCTTATGCTGAAATTTACATCCCTGTGACTATTTTGTAACTACGTACTTCTTAATCCCTTCACCTTTTCCACCTATCCCCCCAAAACCCTCCCATCTGGCCATACTCTTCCTGGCAATTCATTTCTACTGTTGAAAATATATGGAAATCTAAAACTGATCATTTGAGAAGCACTGAATAGTGCTACACGAAGTGTGGTTCCCAGGCTGGCAGTATCCACATCACTTCGGCGCTTCTTAGAAAAGCAGAATTTCAGGTCCCACCCCAGACCTACTGATTCAGAATCTTTGGAGGTGGGTGCCAACAATCCATGTTTTAGCAAGCCCTGCAGATGCTCACTGAAGTTTGAGATACACTGATTAACAATTTTTCCACCACTCTTTCAACCCCCTGAAGCCCCTGGTGGCTATTAAGCACTTGAAATGTGGCTAGTATAATGGATAATTTTTAACTTTATTTTGTTTAATTTAAATCTAAATTGTTATATGTGGCTACTGGCTGCCATATTCGACCGCAATGGTCTGTTCCCTATACTATACCCTTAAATAGACAGTCACAGTGTCATCTCTGTGCTGTGTTTTAAGCTTTTCAGTCCATGAAGGAATATTTGTTTTCCAACCTGAGCACTCTCATAGTAATCTATTAAATTTCACCCATCTTTCAATATTTTCATGTCTTCCAAGAAGACCTCCAGGATTTTCTTTAAATTAACTTCCTTCTTTGTTTTCCTTTACAGTGCCTTTTCTTACTACTCTCTGCTTTGTGCCCAAGTCATTTAGGGATGGGTTCACCCTCCCTCAGATGGAGAGCTGTTGGCTTAATCATCTTTTATCCCATGACAGTACCTACCCGATACTTTGCAAATGGGATACATTCATCAACCATGTAATTAAATTAAACCTACGTGAAACCAGAAAGAAAAGTCTTCAACACCAACAATGCATCCTAGTGTTCTTAGAAGTCAGGACAGATCAAAATGTTAACATACACAATTTAGTTTAGAATAGGAAAAATGTTAAAGCCGCGGTGAAACATTTGTCACAGGATCAAAATACATTGTTATAAAAATAAACAGAGTGCCTGCCTCATCATTTCTTTAGCAGCAGGAAAGCATTTTCCTTTGGCAATCCTCTACCTCCATCAGAAGTGTTCCTTAACTAAATTTGAGATTAAAAACAGACTTGTAGCTTTTTAAAATAATGGCACTCCTATTGGAGAAATACATTCTTGATGATATAAAAGCAGTTTTCCCATTAATTTCAAAAAGATATTAGATTTCCAAATGGATCAATATTTTGTTACAAATGAGAAAAATAATGTTTATTTTTATAGAAAAGGTGAGAAGAAAACACAATTCATTCTGCTTTCAGAGTCCTACGTTTGATCTTATTTTTTTAAAGCTATAAAATTAAAATACATGAGATTAACCACACCAAACCAAACATTAAGGTGGTTAATAATTAAGTATATTCTGCCATCAATGTAATAAAGCTCGTTAGACTTTTATAGGGATTACATACCCACACTGACTCACAAATACAGCCCTCCAAAGAACTTATACTTCATACAAAGTGAATGGGAAACGTATGTTACTTTCCAACAATGGGCAATGGCAGCATTCATATTAGATTTGAAAACCTGAATGTCAAATACAATTGACAGTTTTCTGTGTGCCTCTCATTATGGGAACTTACCCACTACCATCAATGCCACTTCCCCTTACAAGTTGTATTTTCAAAAATTTTAGGTTGTCTGATTGTGCCACGATGGGAAAGCACACAATTCAACACGCTCCAAGTGTCCACACATGATACATTTGATGTTCTTCTCAATCTGTTCTGAGAAGCTTGGTAAGATGCAGGTTTCTAGGCAATACTTTCTAATTTATTGTGGGTACTTAATTTAGATGAACAATAGGCTGGTCGTCCAAGACAACACAATATATTTACCTCAAGAGTCCACCATTTATTAGAACATAATCGCAAAAAAATATTTTTAAGACATATGAATAACTGAAAAAAAGATGTCACACTACAAAATATGTAATCCTAGTTATGTAAAAAACGAAGTAAATAAATGTGAAAACATAGAAAACGAATGTGTACACCAAACTGTTAAAACTGGTTTTCCTTGAGTAAGTAATGGTGGTGGGGGTAAATATATTTTTCAGAAATCTACTTTATGGATTTTTCTAGTTTGAATTTTTTATAATAGAATGTTTCCATGTATTACTTGTGTAACCAAAAGAAAGAATTATTTTAGGAAAACAAAAAAGCATTTTATTTAAAGAAAAGCAAAAGGAATATTTTTTTTTCCTGACAGAGGATTTTTTCCTAAAATGTAGTGCAAATAAAAGCTAGTTAAAACATTTTTTTAAGGAAGATATAATAAAACATTAAACAGGGCTCCCTAATGACCTCTGATTAATTCTCATTAATGAGAATGTAGTGCTTTATAATTCAGAAATTGCACTTTACATTCATTATCACATTTATGAATTTAATAGTGAGCCAGATTTCACCGTCATCACTTTACAGATGAGGAAACTGAAACTCTGGCGTGCTAAACAATTTGGCTGATATCACCCAGGTAGTAAGTGACAGGGCCAGAATTTGATATAAATTCTGATTCCAAAGCTCAGGTGTCAGCCACCACATTCCCTCAAATCAAGGAGGTGTAGTTCAGAGAAATTGATTAACTGAATCTGACTAGAGGAATTAAACAACACAATTTACACAATTAATGATTTTGTAAAGTTTAATGGGTTTATTTGAAGCAATTATGCATGAAATAGTAACATTTTATATAGCCTGGGAGGTCTCTAATAACTGCCTTTCACTCTTTTTAGTGATCCTTTCTTTAATTAGAAGAACCAGCAGTGGGAGAAAAATGACCTAAGTTTCTTTGAATCTCAATCCCATGCTCACATTTGTGTCACAATTAAGGTCCAATTCATCGTTCATTCACTTGTTTCACAAACATGCATTGATCTCTAAATATGTTGCTGATTGTGTGAATAGGAAATGGAGTCAGGGAGGAGAATGCAGCATCATCCTTGTTTTCAGGGAACCCCAAGTCTCTGGGGAAACAGGTGCGAAAGAATAACCCTGTGTAGAAGACAAGAGCAAACCAGAGTATATGTTGAGCTGAAGTGGTTCTCAAGCAGGAGTGATAGTGCCACCCAGGGGATGTTCAATGATATCTAGAGACATGTTGGTTATCACAACCTGTGGGGGTGGCATGTAGTGATTGGAGGCCTGAGATGCTGCCCAACATCCTACAATGCACAGGACGGCCCCCGCAGCAAAGAACTGTCTGGCCCACAATGCTAATAGTACCAAGGTTTAGAAATCCTTTGCTAAGGCATATCACTCTTTCCAGATTTTAAATGATGAGATTTATAGTGGCTACACTAGAGGAATTTACAATTCCCTGATAATGAATGGATTAAAAATTTAAGTAATCTACTCTTAAAAAATGGTCTAATCCTACTTTCATCTTCTGTGAGTTTAAGACAATATAATTTTTCTAAAAGTGGGCTAATAATACATAATTAGGAAGGGTGGAGGATTCTCCATTTTTAGGGAAATGAATTCCCATTCTTCCACCCCAACCTTGGCCAAGCTCCCATTACCTCTCTCTCTCAGACTGCTGCACACCAGGATCAGGTAGTTCCCTTTTCAGCCCTCGTAACAAATCCCCACTGGGGATAACATTCAACATTGCTTCAACACCTATAAGGTGCCCACTTCATACCTCACCTTGTTTCACTCTGTTTTAGCCACAGTGATCTGTAAGTTCTTTCCCCAACTCAGAGGCTTCACACATTCTGTTTCCTCCAATTGGAAATCTATCTTCACTACTAAATCCTTGTTTCACATCATGACTTAAATATCATGTCTTAGAAAAGGTTTTCCCTAACTTCTTGTTTCCTTTGGTCTCCCACTTCCTTATCCATTTTCTACCCTTCTCCACCCTGCCTTGTGCCCCTAACCCCTGTGTGTCTGTGTGACTAAAGTTGGCTCCCAGCTGGATTTGGCCAAATTAAAGTATCGGTAAGAGATCTAAGGGCTGGAGGAGGTGGACGTCCAGGTATTTCCACCCCCTCTCCTATTTGGGTGCCATTCTGGGAGAGACTTCCTCCTACTAACACCAGAACTCCAAGTCTCATTAAGTCCTGGTGCCACATTCTGTTGCCTTGTCCATCCAGCTGATGCTACTTCCCAGTGAAGTTGGCATTTCTCCTGCGTTCCCTTAACCCTCCCCCACCTCTGGAAGTAACCCCTTCATTAACAAATTTCCATTTGAATCATGTAAAGTGAATTTTGTTTCTGGCCAGCACCTTGACATTCTTGCTCCTCAATCTAAATCAGTATAGATTCTTTGTGTTATTCTTCATATAGATTCCCCCACAGCCCTCAACCATTTTTCTCCTGAGCTCTTATCATATTTTATAAATGTGTGTATGTGTGTTTATATTTGAATTGTTTGTGTAATATCTGTCACCCGACCCAGCACAATTATGTATGGTCCACAGGCATCGTGGCTGTTTTGTCAATGACAGTTGAATGGCTAGATTAAAAGAACAGACAACGTCATTGTTGAAGATAGATATCTGAATTTTAATGAAATAGATCATTATTAAAAGACAATATTAATATAAAGAATTTATGGATTACTAAAATGACATACGTGAAAGAAAATGCGTGAAGCTTTAAGTGCATGCCTGCATGCATTTAGCTGACATTTGTTTGGCACCTTGCAGTGCCACATTCTTCATTAGGCATTGAGAGTAGAAAAGGAAACAGTTTCTTTTCTCAAAGGCTCATAGGCCAGTGGGGAAGACAGATATGCAAAGATAACGGGGCATATGAGAGACTTAATTCAGGGGCACAGTGGGGTCAAGAGAAAGATTGCTACCAAAGGGGGAAGGTTTACAAAGAAGGCATCTGAAAATTAAAAAAAAAATTAAGAGTGTGTTTCAATTTTGTTCGGAAAACACAAGGGCTAATATGACTGTAAATTCTTTGTTGTCTCTCAAATTCAGAGAAGAAAGGAAAGAAGCAACATCCAAGCCAAATAGGTTGCTTTGGGGGGAATGTCTCAGGCCAGATAAAAGGGTCCAGTTGGCATTGGCAGGCAAAGAAGCAGGGACATGAAAATTGCCTGGGTTTTACTCTAAGAACCCAGACACGTGGGTCCTGGTCATAATGCAATCGTGGAAGCCTCCAGCTAGAGTTGCTAGGAAAAGTGCATTTTCGGAGTTCAGGAAGGTTTAAGTAATTCACCTGCTGTCAAGCCTGATACACATGTGTATGCCACTGGGTGGTATGTATGAGTGTGTGTGATTATAATATGACATTTATAACCCTCAAGGTAACAGTTATGTCCAACAACATTCTTTCTGTCTTGAAATATTAAGAAATATTCTAACATCTTTTTTTTCATTGAAATAATATTTTTTTTACCTTCCTGTGTAGAGGAAAACAGTTATTTCAACAAATGCTTTTATCACCTTCATGATTTTGTCGATGAGTTGCCCCAGCCCAAAGAGGTCACGATGAGTTACAAATCATTCTGATTAGAACCAAATAAACACTGAGGTCCTGTCCTCAGTCAGACGTTTGACTGAGGTCAGCAAGCTTTTGCTATAAAGGGCAGCTAGTAAATATTTCAGACTTTGTGAGCCATATGGACTCTCTTGCAACAACTCAACAGTGTCGTCAGAACATGAAAGCAGCCATAGACAATACGTAAATGATGGGCACGGCCATGTTCCAATCAAACTTTGTTTACAAAAATAGATGGCAAACCAGGTGGGCTATATAGTTTGCCAGCCCTGTACCAGATATAGAGAAGGAAAGAAAAAATGAACTGAGAACAAGGAAGACAGCTCTAAAACAAGTGGGAAAAATAAAATAATCGATGGAAACACTGCAGTGGTACCAAGAGAAGAATATTCTCATTGTAAGATAATACTAAGGTAATGACGATAAATCAATGAACTCTGACTAATTGAACACATACTCTACCTTGTGATAAAATAAAACTTATTGGTAGAATTTCCTACCAACTACTATGCAAAAAAGAAAATCCGATTTTGAAAAGTATAAATAAATACATAGCTGAGAAATAGGCGCTAACTGTAACATGGATGAGCCTTGAAAACATTAGGCTGAGTGAAGGAAGCCAGACACAAAAGGCCACATATTGTATCATTCCACTTATATGAAATGTCCAGAATAGGCAAATCCATAGCGACAGAAAGCAGATTAGTGGTTGCCAGGGGCTGGGGAGGAGGAAATGGGAAGTGACTGCTAATGGGTACACGGTTTCTTTTGGGGGTGATGAAAATGTTCTGAATTAGATAGTGGTGATGATTGTACAACTGCGAATGTACTGAAAGCCACCGAATTGTACACTTTAAAAGGGTGAATTTTATGGTATATGAATTACATCTCAACTTTTAAAAAGGGACTAGGACATTCTCATATAATGCTTCCATCTTTCTGGAAGGCAATTGGAGGCAACATATATTAAAAGTCCTACAAAGGTAAGAAAGCAAAAGAAAAACAGGAGCTAAGATGTGGAAACTGAAGAGTAGCAAAAAAAAAAAAAAAAAAAATTGAAAAACTGAATAAGTAATTTAAGCAACTGGGATAGTTTCATATACATCAATTCGAACACAAAAGGGGCTCGCTCTATCATGTCTTGAGAACAATTAAAAGGTAACATTTTCCCTTTCCACATCCCTGGAAAATGGCCATGGATACTTGATCTGTTTATATGAATTAACAACAGATTTGCCCAGACATATGATGATTATCACTGGGTGCTAGGCTGGGAGTTTTGCTTTGCTGACCCTTCTTACAGTTCTGCAGATTACGCGTTATCAACCCCATCTCACAGATGAGCAACAGTTGATTATCAGAAGCCATGCTCTTTCCCCCAGCCTTCCTGAGCTCACAGGTCCCATGTGGACGGCGTCTCTAGCAGGAGGTGGTTGTCCGTGCACCCCACTGCCTGAACGTTCCTCAGATGTATTCCTGCCCGGAAGGGG
Source organism: Rhinolophus sinicus (assembly GCF_036562045.2). NCBI lineage: Eukaryota > Metazoa > Chordata > Mammalia > Chiroptera > Rhinolophidae > Rhinolophus > Rhinolophus sinicus. The sequence goes on from NC_133768.1 coordinate 7,973,472, forward strand.
GGTGCACATCAGGCTCTGTCCTCAAGTTCACAATGTCACCAGCTAGATTTCAGCCACAATCTCTCAACTGGTCTCCCTGCAATGTCTGCCTACAACTGCCAGAGGGATCTATTGGGAACTTCAATCAGCTCACACACCCCCTGCCCTTAACAAAAGCCAAGCCCCTCACGCAGATTTAGAAGGTCTAGATACCCGGGCTGTTGGCTGTCACACATGCTGCATCTTGCCTTTGCCCGTCTTGCACCAGCCTGCGGGCCTGCCTTCACAGCAAACCTTGGAGGCTTATCCTAGCCGGTCCCCTGCCTGGAATGCCCTTCACATGGCTGAGTCCTTGTTCAACGTCCCACAGAGACTGTCCTTGGCTACTGATTTAAGGTGGCAATAAGCCACTCTATTTTCATCTTCTGCAAAGCTCTTATCATCTGATATTTTCTCTTCCCTCCTTCCTTCTCTCCTGTTTTCCCTCCTCCTTCCTTCCATCTTTCTTTCCTCCTTTCTTCATGCATCCCTCCTTCCTTCTCTCCCTCCCTCCATCCGTTTCCCCCTTCCTCCCTCCTTCCTTCCTTAATTAAACAGAAATTCCTTTCTTTTTTTCATTGAAACAATATTTTTTTTACCTTCCTGCTTTCTTCCTCCCTCCTTCCCTCCCTCCCTCTTCTCTATGGGAATATGAGAAGATGAACTCGGCGCTGTTCACTGAAGGATCAACTGCCCCAGCCCATTTTAGGCACTCAAATATTTGTTGAAAGAATTAATGAATGTGGATGAAACTTGGCAAAGTTCCTCTGTTTAGCTAAATGATTAAAGGTCTAAATCCCACAGCACATAGTCTTGGCTTTGCAAAGGGCTAACCAGTACGTAGGGGCTCTAATGACCACAGACTTCAGAAGGTCCTAACACACACTGACCATTCACAACTGCCCCCACCCCCAAAGTTCCATGTCTGAGACAAGTTTCTGCCTGGAGAGAGTTTTTATTACCTACTCATAAAGCCCTGAATCATGTGGTTTACAGGGCAAGTGCTAATGCAGTCATAATTATATTGGTGTGAACACATTGTCATAGATAGGCAGCAAACATAGACACAGGTATTTAAGAGAAACCAGCTGCTCCCAACACAAGATCAACCGTCGCATAGAAACCAGTCAGCAGGCACACAGCTAAGGAACTTGAACTGAGTGACTGCAGGTGACACACCCTATAAATCACAGACTAAAACGACACTTTGCACCAGCACCTCCAAGTAACCAACTCACTACCCAGAGAGCAACACATTTTGGGGAACTCTACAATTAAGACATGGATACCACTTTTTCCCAAATGGTGACTGCCATTTCTTTTCTGTTTAATTAACCCAAGCATAAAATGAGTATAAACTTCAGTCTGTGGGTGATTTCCTTTCTTTTTACTTTGGAAGCAGATCAAGAAACAAGAAGGAACATGACTTCATTATAAATGCAGCACTTACCTAGGGTTTTTTTTTTCTTTCTTTCTTAATCTTTGAAATAACAGTTGATCCATTAAGAGACTGGAAGGTGAAAAATGTCAAGCCTTTGACCTTTTCTTAATTCACACACATACTGAGCCAATGAAAACATGCCCACCCATCCATCTCCTCACAATTAGTACTTTCCATGGACTCAGTGACGATTCTAAAGCAAGGATTCTAGGCCTTGGCACTAATGACATCTTGGATCAGATCATTTTTTTTGTGGGGGGCCGTCCCATGCACTGTAGGATGTTGAGCAGCATCCCTAGCCTCCACCCACGAGATGCCAGTAGGACCCACCCCTCAGCTGTGATAACCAAAAATCCCTGCAGACATCACCAAGTGTTTCTCGGAAGGCAAAACCATCCCAGGTTGAAAACCACTGTTCAAGACACTACATTAAAAAAAAAAAAAAAAAAAAAAAGCTGGAAGAAGAAAGATCAGCTAATACTCTCTAATTGTTTTCCTCGTTTAACATATGCTGACACATTTTATTTCTTGGACGCTCTGAATGTGTCCACATTCTGTACACCCAGAATGTACACATGCCGCCCTGGTATCAGGAGTTGCTCTATTCAAGTTGGTGTTCATCAGCATCTTTCTGAAATGCCACAAGGCCGGGACTGCTTTTGGAGGAAGACTCCCTGAAATTCAATGCGGGGTTTGATGCCTTCATCAAGAATGGGATGCCAAAATTACGCTTTTTAAAAACAACCAGGACCTGTAAATGCCTCTGAGACTCAGCAATATGTGCAGTTGCTGGAAGGATCTTAAAACTGATTTCAAACGAGACATTTAAAGATCATAATATTTGTACGAAGAGCTCTTTAAAGGGAAAGAAGAGAGCTGGGTTTAGTTTGAAACCAATGAAAAAACAAGTCGTTTGTCTCTGCCTTTTGCTAAAATAACTAACCTCTCTTAATGACGATGTATTTAGATTAACAACAGAAAAAGCAGAACGAGCCCTGGTATCGGCCTTACAAGATTTTACAGTTCTGAAAAGGCCATTAATCACAAACAATCTATAAAGACAACCTAAAGAAAATGTGTTCCAACTGCCTCATTCCCTTCTCTTGGTTATAATCCAAGAGTAAATCCTCCAAGTCTAAATCTCGCTACCCATAAAACTTCTTATCTGCCTTTACTCGGTAAAGATTATCAAACAAATCTCTACACACTGGTTTTCCCATGGAGGAATGAGGCTGTGAGTTTGTTCACCAAGAGGCACAAGGTGGGAAGGAAGAATAAGCAAGAAATCTAACATAAACCTTCATCAGCCGTCTAGTGTAAAGCTGACACAGATTTCGAAAAAACTTTTCTTCAGGGTTTTCGCAAATTTTATTCTTTGCCCAGGAATAATTTGTTATAACTGAAAACTACATTTGAAAAGCTGGCTACAATCATACATGGGTGGGTACTTCACATTACACAGAAGCTGATCAATGCAACTGTGTGATTTTGTCGCTTTCGTGATTTTCTTTTATAATGTTCTATGCTTATTGATTTAGCACCAGATGCATATTTGGGTATAATTTTTTTAAATGGTATTATTTCTGTTTACAGAAGGATGATAAGTCAATTAGTATCATCTTTTTAGATCGTATTTTTCCTTTCTGATGAGTTAATGACTTGCCTTGTGTAAGCCCCACATTTATCTTTAGGCTGAAGAGAAAAATATTTGACATAGTGCATGTCAATCTACCTTGTGGTTTTGCTTTAAGCCCTCTGTGAGTAGCTCGCATCTTGTGATCTATTTAATACCTTGCCTTCCTTACTAACAAAACCAAAACTAGGCCATATCTAGGGTGATCAGCTAGAAAGAATGTGGCCCGTCGGAGAGGGCGGGCGTGTACCCAGCATTCTTCTCTAAGAACAGCGTGGCTCACCGCAAATGTGGAGGGTGGGGTATGTAGAAAGGCTGAGCCCCCAGTCTAACTCTTGATTAGGAAACTTTTGAGCTTTTATTAACGATGATTTAAACACCCTTTCTTTCTGTAGGTCTCCCATTAACTAATTCAACAGCTGTTTGGTGGTGGCAGGGGGCAGGGGGGATATACTGACAATGATGGATTCAGTTTAGAAGAAAGAGTCTAAATGCTTCCAAATACCCTTTACGTCATTTCTAAAATAACTGATCATGAAAAATGAGCATCTTGTAGTTATAAGTCAAAGAAATTAATGATTTGAATACTATTTGAATAAAGCATGATGTTTTTCCTCTCATGCCCCTGTTCAATGAAGATACATGTATCAGTATAACCTCTTTGCAAAAATTTGGTCGCTAATTTTAAGGTGACCTAACATAAGTTAATCCATTTAAACTACTATACAGTGAATGTCTTGGCAGGCCACGCATTCACCGTGTTCTATCTCTTATTTTCAGGTGTGAAGTACTATTTCAAGGCTGACTATTTAAAAAGTATGAGGCCAATCGGAGTCATGTTTAGAGTGGGGCCTGATGAATCAGAGCACTCTTCAGCTAGCCTAAGTGCTCACAGAGCAAGCCATGGGAGTCGAGCGACCCATTCACAGGCTCCAATGGTCACATTGGCCCCCTTCATGGAAAGGGCCAAATTGACCATCCCCACCAGAATAGAAACTCAGCAATGACCACTACTATTTGCATTATTTTATTCAGTCCTCTATTCACCTTACGAAGTAGGTGCAATTTCTGTCTTTTTACTGAGAGGTGAAGTAATTTGCTGGAGTCACATAGCCAGCAAGGACCGAGGCAGGCCTTGAAGCCAGCTTAGTCCGAGCACATAGCCAATGCTTTTCCCACTCGACCTAGAAGACTACGTCATCGCCCTGAGGCAGAGAGCTGTCAGCTCGCATTGAAGGACATGCTGAATGGAACCACTGAAACGAGACCCAGGAATTGTTGGAGAGGTTTTTCTACACCCTGATGCCAAATCGGATGTATGGCTGATGGGACACTGAAGCATTAAAGGCCTTACCAGACAATGTTAGTACTTGTTACTAAGTATCATTCCTGTATGTTACTCCCTCGATGACACAAACAATATACAAAAATCCATGCTTGATGCTTTGCTACTCCTTAAAAATCTCACCAGTGCCGTCCAGTCAGTACTGCTTTCTTCTCCAGCCTCTGCCAATTACTTGTTCCTTATGCTGCCAGTTCTTTATATGGACAGAGAGCAGGCCTTGAGCATGGGGCTAACCTTTGAAAGTGCCTTCAAGTATCGTAACAGAGCTGCAAACAGGAGTACTGTGTCCTGAAACAGTACTTGTTCTACTGTTAGCGATGCTTAGACTCCAGCCGGCATGGCAGGGTGTTGCTGATGGGGCCTTACCAGCTGTGGTTGTGATCTGTAGAACTCCTGGTCCTCTCCTTTTAGAGCGATTCTTCTCTGCAGCTCCCCTCCCCACAATGTGTTCCCTCACCTTGCATTAAAACACGTCCTGACTCGTCTGTCTTGTCCACAGGACTCGAAAAAAGCAGATACATTGCCCATTATTTTGGATCGCCCAGGGGTCTGGCAACTGTGCCTGGCATGCGCTGGTGTTCCCTTCCTTTCTTCCCTCCTATTTTGGTTTATATCCTCTGAAAGTTCTCATCAGAATTCTTTAAATATCATTGATTTAAGCATCCACCCAGCTTTACCACAGCAATTTACCACTTTGATTCCTCACTCCACTTTGTTTCTACTATTGATTTATGTTCCCTTAGATTTCCAGGGCAAGTCAGAAAGGTGAAGAAGAAACATTAGACTTTGAAGTCACTAGTCAGCTATGTGGCGAGGGGCGTCTTTAATCACTATGAGCTTATAAGGATTCTCATTCGTATTTCTAAGGAGAGTCCAGCTGGGGAGAACAGAGGGAAGGGAAGAAACAGAAGGAAGGAAAAGAAGAAAAAGGGAGGAAGGAAAGAATAAAAAAAAAGCACTTATGGTCATTGTGGGAATTTTGGAGACTGTATTTTGTAAGCACCTGGCATGTAATTGCCATTTATTAGCTAGCAGCCATCTGTTTTTGCGTTTCTGAGTCTAAGTGTGAATACTATGGGGCCAAAGAGAAGATACACCACATACTGAAATAAGAAAAGATGTGTCTTTGATTGTCTTTTTTTTTGTCACATGATGGTATTTGTGGGTCAATTTTTTTCTTGCTGAATCTCATTGGAATTTTTCTTCACAAAGTGAATTCATGTTACATTTAGTTCTTACCGGTATTAGGACCAACCTTCTTAGATGTCTAATATTAGCAAGCAGCACTGAGTTTAGCTCATCAGATCAACACTCAATTCCAGGACAACCCTCTGCAAACTTCTGTCACCTGCCAGGCCACAATTACTAACATTATTGTGATGTAGCCATCTCTACCTTGGTTTCTGCAGATAACTCTTTAATATGAATTTTATTTTTCCCTATTCCCCTTTTCTTCCCTCAAGCAAATATTAGTGAGGAATAATTGACAAGCAGACATAAACACTTTCTAATCACATCATGGGCCTTCAATTTCTTTTAAAAAGAGAATTGTATTGAATTTGGGCAAGGTGATCAATTAGTGACTAGCATTCAGAGTGCAGTGGGGAAAATAAATACTGTAAAGTTTGCAGGAAGCTTAGCTTTCTAACTGTGCATACAGGTCATGGCATGAAGGGAGCAGAAAAAATATCTTAGGATAGTGTAAGGTCAGAATTGAATGTCTTGGGCTATTTTATAAAAATATTATGACTGGAAACCATCATTACCAAAAAGCATTCACGACTGAGTTAATTAATATGTGGTTCTAGTGAGTATTCAAAAAATCATTACAACTCAATATCCTTCTAGAACTTTCAGAAGCTTCAGGGTGGGGTTGAGATAACAAACAGACTGATTGAAGTCTCAATTACAGCCATGAAGGTGGTGAAGGATATTGCAACGCAGTGGACACCTACACCCACCATGTGGGAGACCAACAGGCACTTTTCCTACATCCTCACAATTGACAGGCAAAGCCAGTACCTTTATCCCCATATTTCCCAAAGGAGAAATTGAGACCTAAAGAAGTCAAGAAACTCTACCAAAGTCCAGACTTATTGGAAGTGGCTGAGCTGGGATTTAATCTCATTTCTGGCTCTAGAAATCTTCGATAAACCAGTCAAAATCATAGACCTAATTATGCTGTCCTTTAAAATACTATAAACATTGTGGCAGGCACCTCTATGGTGATTTCTGGTGGTCTCTACCTTCTTGTATTTATGATTTCATCTTTTACTTCCCCTTAAGTAACTTGCTTCTAACTAAGAGAATATGGCAATGTTGAGAGGAAGGACTTTTCTGATTGGTCAAAAAGATTGTGATCTCCATCTTGCCAGCAGATTCCCTTCCCAGTTGGCTTTAATGAAGCAGGCTGGTGTGTTGGAAAGGCCCCCATGGCAAGGAACTGAGGGTGGCCTCTGGCCAACAGCCAACAGGAAATGGACCCCTCAGTCCAATAGTCCTCAATGAACTGGATCCTGCCAACAACCACACAAGTGAGCTTGGAATCATCTTCTTCCCCAGTCGAGCCTCCACATGAGACCCCGGCTTCAGAGGACACCTTGATCACAGCCTCGTGAGGCTCTGAGCAGAGGACCCGGCTCAGCTGTGCCTGGATCCCTGACCCACAGAATCTGTGAGATAACAACTGTGTGTTGCTTTAAGAATCTAAGTCTGGGATAATTAGTTAGGCAGCGACAGATCACTAATACAAGGGCCTCACAGAAAGGCCAAATAAAACCAAGTGACTTGCCACATGTAGCCACCAGTTGGCAACCCACAAAAGACAACGATGCTAGTTTCAAAGTGAAAGACAGCTCAACTCCTCCACTATATCATACCCAGAAAATGGGCCAAAAACAATACAGTGAACATACTGCCCCTTGGGCCTAATCCCTTTGCTTAACTTCTGTGTCAAAAAGTACAAAACAGAAAGGGTACAACGACTAGGCAGAAAAACAGTGAACTAATACTGCATAAATTAATATAAGTGAACAAAGAACAAATACATAGTAAGTAACAGGAGTTTTAGAAATCACTTGATTTAACCAGGCTGGAGTTAGAGAGGATTCCAACCTAAATTGAGGTTTAAAACGAGGGGATGGCTGAGTTATCCCCCTGGGAATCGTTTTGGTATCCTGGCTGCTTAGGCTAGCTCTGTTGGGCTTAGCTTCGTTGTCAGGGAACAGTCCTTTGGATTAAAAAGTTTCCATCTTTTACAGGGTTTTTATTTTTTAATAAATGGTTAGTCAGAACTCAAATTCAAATTTTTGGCCCAATTACATCTAGAATATGAGAAATTATGTTATTTCCCTTGGCTTTAAAAATTAATTGAAGCTGCTTTGGAATTTTACAGATTGGCCTTTATGCTCAATATCAGTTCCTTTGTATAAATATTAGAAGTGACAATTTATGTTTGATGATTTCTATGCTAATGGGAAACCACAGCTCTTAACTTTATTAACAAAATGCAGAAATTTATAACTTTCTGTTCTGAGGTTGACACTTACTCATTATACTAAATTATGCCCTATCAGCACTATTTCTTAGTACTTAGAACACAGCCTTAGGGGTTAAGTAGCCCTGAGTTTGAATTCTGGCCAATTCACTCACTAACCACGTGGCCTATATCTCCCTGACCCTCAGTTTTATAATCTGTAAATGGGGATAAGTATGAAGTCCTTGAGATGGAGGTTTCCATATAAATTAAATGCCATAATGTAATTAAGATGTTTATATTATGCTTGGCACATAATAAGTAGCTGTTACTATGTTTTAAAGATTTTTCTCCTTGTTTTTGGTTTTCTGCAGCTTGAGTATGATATGGCTAGGTATAGACTTTTGGTATTCATCCTGCTTTGTGTTCTATGAACTTCCTGGATTTGTGGTTTCTGTAATTAATTTGGGAAAATTCTCAGCCATTATTACCTCAATTATATTTTCTGCTCCTGTCTCTCTTTTTTCTTCTTCAGGTATTCCCATTATGTGTATGTCTCACAGTCCTTGGATATTATGTTTCCTTTTTTTTTTCATTCTTTTGTTCACTTTGCATTTCAGTTTGGGGAAGTTTCTATTGGAATATTTTTCAGTTCATTGATTCTTTCCTTGGCCATGTACAGTCTACTAATGAGCCCATCAAAGGCATTCTTCATTTCTGTTACGGTATTTTTGATTTCCAGCATTTCTTTTTGATTCTTTCTGAGTTTCCATTTTTCTGCTTATGTTACCCATTTGTTCTTGCATGTTGTCCATTTTTCCCCATTAGAACTATTAGCATATGAATCAGTTATTTTAAATTCTTGGTCTGATAATTCCAAAATCTCTGTTATATCTGAGTCTGGTTCTGATTCTTGCTTTGTCTTTTCAGATTGTGGTTTTTCTTGCTCTTTAGAATGCTTGGTAATTTTTTTTGTCAAAAGTTGGACATAATGTATTGAGTAATAGGAAATGAGATAGGTTTTATGTTGATCTACCTAGGAGTTAGGCTTTGTTTGTTGTAGCTGTAGGTGTTAGAAGCTTCAATTTCCTCAAGTATCCTTGTTTTGTTTTGTTTCCCCCTCCTTTTGTCTTTGTGTTTCCCTAGAAACTCCTTCTTAAATAGAGTCTGAGAATTGCAGTTATTTCACTTGAATCTACTGTCACTATACAGGAGCCCCATTAATGTGGAGTGTGTGGGGGTGAAGGGAAACGTTCTATAATCCTATGATTAATTCCTAATTTTTTTACTGTGCTTCTGTCCCTGGGCTGTAACCTTCACAAGTGCATCTCAGCTTTTATTTTTCCCCTTAGGTAAGATAGGAAGACTAGAAGGGGCCAGAATTAGGTAATTCCCCTCCTCTCAAGCCAGACAAGGCTGTGGTAAATTCTTTTCCCTCACTGTAAAGACTTACAGATTAAAAAAAAAAAAAAGGAATGCTGTGGGTTTATTTCAAAATAGTTACTTTTCTCAATGGGCTTATTTCAAAATGGCTACTTTTGTGTTTCAGAATGGTTACCTGTCCCCCTCCCTGTGCCCAAGCACCAGGGGATTTTTTTTCTGATTTTCACCATGAGAATTTGGTGGGGATCCTAGAGGTGAAACCCACAAAAGTGTGGTGTCCCCACTTAGACTGAGTCCCCAGTGGTTTTCAACTCTCAAGCTAGTCCATACACAGCCACCAGCAATTCACTGAAGTTATGGTTTAAGCGTTACTACCAGTTACTGGGTCCAGTGCCTTCCGCTTCAGGTAAACTCTTCTGTATTCTCTGTATTTGCTTGTCTTTCCAGTTTTGGGGATGGAAGTTTGTCCTATGAACTCAAATTCTCTGATGGAGCTAAGAAAAGTCATTGATTTTTGTTTGTTCAGCCTTTTTCTTGTTGAGAGGGCAGAAGTGATCGTTTCTAAGCTCTTTACATGTTGGAGTGGATACCAGATGTGTCTGCTGTTAACATACTTTAAATTCGTGAACAAGTTACTCTTCTCAACTACAGAGATCATAAATCTTGATGTCTAGAACTCGAATTGTCCAAATGTGTTTCTATCATGGCATTCAGGCTCCTCACGTTATCAACCATAGTAGATCTTATTATATGAAATAAATCAGAAATAGTCAAATAACTGCTCCTTTTTGTTAAGTAAAAATGTTATTGCAGTTAATTCTGAAAATATTATTTTTAAATAATCAAAGTGGAAATTAATGAAGATTCAAATGAGTAGTAAAATGAAGAAAATGTGGACAATTTAATAATTTTTTTCCATAAAGCTAAATTTATTTAATGTAAATGACTGCTCTTCTAAGTTTATATCCTACTTATGTTTTTTTATAGTAAGCGTACATTTTTCATATTTTGTGTGTAAGAAAGTTTTTTTTTATATTATTCATGGCAAAATTTAAAGTTGGCCACTTATATCAGTCCCCTGCCATTAAAAAATCATATTGGTCTCTGAAATTTAAAGATCTGGGAAGCAATGCATAAGAAACGCCAGCACAACGCAATATAAAATATCACAGAGAGCTGAAGTACAGTGAGGGCTGAAGTACTGAGTGCATTCAGCCAAGAGGAGGTCATCGGTGACATTATTTGGGGACAGTTTTGAGAGAGCGATGAGAGTGGGAGGCAGGCTACAGTGGGGATAGACAATTCACATTTATCTCTAAGCAACTAAACTTGAGTGGCCACACAGAAGAAGTGTATATTGGCTCATTGCATACATGTAGTTGCATTGTGCTGGCTGTTAGGTTGCCATATCTTAAGACACATAGGGAAGGGAGATGACATACAGAAACTAAGTAATTTAAGCCATAGCTCTGAAGCAAAAAGGTTGACAAACTCCAAAAATACTCATTTGACTTAATAAAAAAAACCAATTTATCAGCTTTTTTAACCCTCTGCCCTCTCGTTCAGTCATGCCAATATCCCCCCAGAATGGAAGCTGGATAAACATCAGCATTCTGAGAAACTCCTCTCTGAGCATCTCTATGAAGGATCAAAGTAGTGATCAGAGATGCATGTTTCCATCAGCATTAGGGTCATCCCAGTCCTGCTCTGCCTGGCCCAGAGTGGAACGGATACCCGAGACTGGATTTTATGTCCTTTCCAGAGTGCGTGTGGCATGGAACAGTGGTCGCCTAGCCACCAGCCCAACTTGCCCTAGGAGCAGTTGTGTGGGAAGCACACCCACGTCCCCCGTGAACCAATGTGGACAGTTAATTGCAAGCCAGGGCACTGTGAATTGAACGATCGCTTATGATGACCTGACAAGCCAGTTCCCATGCATGTTTCCCTTCAGACCATAAAATTTCAGTGAGAAGGTTGTCTTTATAACCTGAAGGCCTAGAAACATTTTAAAACCTGAATTGGCCTATTCTTGGAGACTAGTGCTGAGCCTACTGGGATAACATCAATCTGCAGGTTTCCCCCAGCACTGAGGACATATTTCATACTATAATTGAAAAATAGATTTGATTTATATTCCATTGTGTCAGAGCCTACACTTGGGCCTCTCAGTGGAGAGGTCTGGGCAACAGGGAGATGGTCTAGTTTTGAAAAAAGGTACTCCATAGACACCTATGGAGAACAATGCAGAAATGGAGCCAGAGCGATCTTTTAAAAAGGATTCTGATGCGTCTTTGTAGATTCTGGGGTTAGACTGAGGGATGTGAGGCATGGAGAGCCCAGACACAAAACAGAGCAACTAGTGGCCTCCCATCCTGGACTAGCATTTGCTGAGTCCCACTACATGCCAGGCATTTAACATGAGTTCACTGAATCTCCTTAAAACCCCTGAGACTGGGTGTCATTATCTCTGTTTTAAAGAAGAGTAAAGAGAGTCCAGAAAGATGGGTAACATGGCTGGTAAGTGACTGAATGGTGATTTGAATTTGAACCCATGTCTGTCTTGCTCTGAGACAACATTATTTGCTGTTCTCCACAAGAAACCCTGAGCGCTCTCTCTCCCTAAACGGATGTCTGTTATCCTATGGGCTGAATTTCTCAAGTTGTGATGTTTTTTCCAGAAGGGCAGAGCATACAAACAAAATAACCCAAGACTACACGTTATTGACTCAGGCAGGACATTTAGGACATTTTCCTTTGGAGTTTATGTTGTGAACTGTTAGCATTGTTTTCTTTATTTTTTCCTCAGAGAATGCCTGGAAACCACATGTCTCTTGTCAGAGTTACCTTAGGAAACCCAAGTGATAATGGGAAGCCTTCACAGATTAGTAAATCCGGGGCAATTATCCCTCTAGTGCAGAGGTGGACAAACTTTCTCTGTAGAGGGTCTGATAGTGAATGTTTTGGGCTTTATGAGTCAGGCAGTCTGTCACTACTACTCACCCATACTGTTGTAGCCTGAAAGCTGCCACAGACAATACATAAATGAATGAGTGTGGCTATGTGCCAATAAAACTATTTATGGAGACAAGTTTGAATTTCATATCATTTTCACTTGTCACAAACTATTACTCTTTTGATTTTTTTCAAATTAAAAAATGTAAAAGTCATCCTTAGCTCCTGGGCTGTGCAAAATCAGGTGGTGACCTGGATTTGGCCCGTGGGCCAGTTTGCCAATCGCTGCTGTAGAGGATATTACTTTATTTTATTTTTTCATGTATGTTTGATAATTTACTGCCAGAAAGTTTACAAAAGTAAAAGAGAAGATCCACTAATAAATAATGAGGGAAAACTACTGAGCATAACGACATTTGAAATCATATTAACACCAGTTTTTAGTTGCTGGGGTGGCTCATAAAACACCAAGTTCTGTATTACTTAAAAAACCTTTTTAATCGAAATGTCTGTGGTGATAATTGTAGATTCACATGCAGTTATAAGAAATAGCACACAGAAACCCTGTATACTCTTGCCTAATTTTCCTTTATGGTTACAGTTTAGAAAACTGTAGTGGAACATCACCAGCAGAATATAGATGCTGATATAATCTATAGAGCTTATTGAGATTTCCCCAGTTTTACTTGTACTGGTAAAAGTAAAAGTAAAATATCACGCATTCTCATTTTATAGACCCAGGAACTCCAAACTAAAGACCTTAACTGACTCCAAAGGATCACAAGTTACAGAGGGGTCAGTGTGGGCTGTGCCAGGACAAGAAATCACTTCGTCTGCCTCGCCATTTAATGCTCTCATCCTACCACACCGCACTAGTGAAATTACAGCTGGAAGCAGGCAAAGGCAGGGTGTTTCTCATCACAGAAGAGAGGATATGATTGACTTGACTCTTAGGGACGTTGTGAGCTCACATCCAACTATCTGTCCTTGCCACAGCCTCCCTCCATGGGGTCTTGTGCGGTGTCTCCACTCAAAACTGGAAACTGCCTTATGGTACAGGCAACTGATCAGGGACAGCAAAGTGTGAACATGCAAACAATGTCTAATAATTCTCCCGGGTATATATGGGAACTAGAAACTCTAAAGTTCTGTGACTACAGCGAACAAATCCTTTTCATCAGGCCCCCGGGGCTGATGCAGCTGCATGGTTAACAAGTTGACTATACTGACCAGAGAGTTGAACTAATTTTGATAAGTTACAATTCCTCAAATCTAAAACCTTACCAGACAAGTTCTGAGGTCCTGAACAATCCAAAGAAGAATCTATTTCATGTCTATGTTAGAATGGACAATTTTTTTCCCCACTCTACCGGCAAAGACCAGAAGTTCAGATTTCCTACCATCTTTCACTCCTCAGAATCTCAGAGCTATGGCAACAGTGTGTCCATATCTTAAACAGGTTCTACTCAAAATAGGGTCATAGGATCAGCAAACTGCATCAGCATCACCTGCAAGCTTGTTAGAAATGCACTCTCAGGCCCTACCCCAAGACCGGGAGAATCAGAGTTTTTGCAGGTGGGGCCCAGCAATCTGTTTCTTTACTAGCTCTTTTGTGGAGACGCTGAAGCTCACTAAAGCTTGAGCAATGTCTTCAACCACTTCAGAACTATTTCAAGTAGACAATGGAAATGTAAGTCATAGCTTGCAAATAAGTTTAAAAAAAAAATCCAACAAAACAGTTTCAGTTCTTTTCTGTCAATTACACAGTCTTTATGAGGTCAATATTGATATAAGCATAAGCCAGAGTTGTTATTTCTGACATTCAACAGATCATAGCTTTCTTCACACTTGCTATATTTAAGTTATGTTTCTAATGAAAATGGTGAGTTTGTGCTTCTACTTAGCACCTATTTAAAATTCTTTATCAAACTGTAATTTCCTTGAGGGCAGGAGACATGTGTCTCCATAGGCTAATAAATAGGTGCCTAATAAATGGTGCTTGAACAAATGAATGGCTTGTATTTTATATTCTAGTTGCTTCGTCTTCTACTAAACCGTGCACTTAAAGGTTGTACAAGATGCTGAATTCTCGAAAATATTCTGACTGTCCTTAAGTATCCAGCAGATTTCCCCGAACACAATAGGTTTGTAAAAATCGTTAACTGGACAATAACAACCAACTAAACTACATCTTTGGTGCTACTGCATAGACTCCAAATAATATCACTATGGACATTATTTCTGTGTGCATGTGGGAAAAACTAATTTAATATGTGCCATTCAGAATGATGTTTAACAAGTATTACCTACAGAATGAAACTTGAGATCATGTTTGGGGAGGCTGTGGGTAAACAAAGGTAACTGTGACAGAGGTACCGTCTTTCAAAAGGGGCCCTCATGGAAAAATAAAGGAGAAAGGAGGCAATGGATACCCAGCCAGGTGAGCTGGCAGGCCCAGCTTCTGTTTCTACCACGATTTTTCTAGTTAAGAAACCAAACTACAGTCTCACCAGATGATCCAAATTCTGGCATTAAGGTAGGGCTGTCTCAAGCCCTTTGATGTTGAGCTTTTGGGTGTTTCTGCCTTGGTTATTCTGTAAAACTGAGAGTAAACGACCCTTCCACAGAAAGGTGTTATGACATAAGCCCTTTAGAAGGATCCGATGTGTGTGAAGGAAAAACACAATGTCTTTACTTAAGGCTCTAAGGTAACTTAGCAAGGAAAATCTGTGCACTTGAATTTTCGTACAGCTCATTTGAAAGGTCAGGAAACCCTAAGTGTTTTCCTCAGAGGTCTTTATTATAAAACACTACAGAGGGATACAATTTTGTCATCTACCTTTCAGGAAAACAAGCAAATACATCCTTCATCTGTGCCTCAGAATCTAAGAGGAGGAAAAGTAAAATTAAATGTTTATGGTAAGTAGACTTCAGCAATGAAGAACTTTGCAAAACTCCTACAATTATTACTAATCTCAGGATGGCTTCAACGTGGTTTTCTTTTCCATCAAAAGAACCATTTCCTTGATAGTGACAGGAAAAGGAAATGGTGATGGATATTAATTTCTTTCATTCAATATCACTGCCATTTTTGCATATTTATAGAAATAAAATTTTGTTGTTGATTAGGGTTTCTGCCCTCTTGAAATGTGTCTTCAGGACATGTATATTTTTAAAAGGAC
Source organism: Rhinolophus sinicus (assembly GCF_036562045.2). NCBI lineage: Eukaryota > Metazoa > Chordata > Mammalia > Chiroptera > Rhinolophidae > Rhinolophus > Rhinolophus sinicus. The sequence continues at coordinate 7,988,901 of NC_133768.1, forward strand.
TAATGTGTTTCTGATCCAAGAGGAAATACAAAACCAGTCTGGGTAAAACATCATCTTCCAAACAAATTTCAACTTTGTATTTAATTTGTTCAAGCATTTCACAGAGAATTTGTCTCCAGGCAAAATTCTTAAAAGCTAGTTTTGAGCCAACCTACGTTGCAACGGTTGCTTGCAATCACTGAGTATTTTAGTACCATTAGTTCAAATTTATTTGAGTAATGTTTTACATGTGAAGCTTTAGGCCGATCGAGTCTCAGAAAGATTCTTTAAAGGTATAAAGCAGTCCATTGTGAACTGAATGGACAGGGTGATAGAGAATGAATGTCCACCTTCAACTCTGGCAGGTCACTGTCTCGACATGCTATCAATCCTTTTCATTAGCTATATTAACAAAGAGATCCTAAGTCTTGTCTAAGTCCACAGACCTCTGAAGGAAGTCTAAACAATTCTGAGTGATTTGGAGTAAAAGCAACATTAACCAGCACATTCAAAAGCTTTTTAGTGGGTACCCTCTCCCCAGAGGCAGTGTATTTTGTATTATTTGTCCTTCAGAGGAACAGTTCCATAGCTCACATAGTCATCAAATATTGGCCCGTCACTCTCAAGGGACTTAGTAGGGATGATAGCAGCCAGCATTTATTGAGCACTTACTCTTTGCAGAATACTGCACATACATCTTCTAATCTACTCTTAGCAAATGACCCAGGCAGGCAGGTGGTAAAAGAAACCAAGGTCAGGGAGTTAAGTGTTAAGAGTAGGAAGTCCAGATAGCAAGTAGCATGGCAGGAATGATAATTCAGGTCTGCATGGCTCGAAAGTTTGTTGCCCTAACGTCTATGCCATTCTGCACCGCCTCACAAGGCATTAAACAGCTCGTGATGGCTGTGGAAAACTGAGGGTTGTGAAAACAAAGTTGAGTTCTTTTCTACATCTTTCTTTCCTTAGGTGGGATGGGAAGCAACACATATGTATTAGTTTTATTTTGGTTTATTTATGGGGAAATAATTTGCATCACGTGAGCATCTGTGTGTTTGTGGGTGTGTGTATGTGCGTGTGTGTGTGAGAGAGAGAGCGAGAGAGAGAGAGAGAGAGAGAGAGAGAGAGAGAGAGAGAGAGACTTAGAAATACTGCAAAAGTTAGTTCCAAGACCACTCATCTAGTCTTTTCAACTAACTAAATGAAATTAATTTGAACTGTAATTATCTCCTTTACTCACATCCCTCCATTTGTGACTTATAGAATGCTATATTCTTTTTCTTAAACATTACATTGTGGTTGTTACATTTACTCCATGCAATGGCCTCACATTTCTCCATCCCATTCTTTTCCTCTTCCCAGTCATGAGGTAGTAGGTATGCTTTTCCCCATCCCTAATGGGTACACACTCATTTCCTTCCTTCCATTTTCATAAATTCAATATTTGGAACCCAGAGAGAGTAAGAAACAAATAGATGTTATGTGGAAAGAAATGATTATAACCTAACATTTCCACATTTGTTCTGTCTCGTCTCTAGGAGTTCCCAATTAATCTTTGTCTCAATTCTTTGGCAAATTTCAGGAACTCTCATAATCCTCAAATTATCATCTTCCAATATTCTTCCCTTGGCAATTCCATGGAAGCTTCCTGCCTCCATGCAATCCTAGGATCTGAGTAAGAGCCATATTTTATGGAATACCATGAGAGTACTCTTCCAGATGGTCTATTTTATAACATTCTACAAGTCAAAGGATGCAGTACGTATAGGTATGTCTTCCCAAGCCTTTTCTAATCAGTGGGTTAAGAAGAACCATTTTACTATTCATTATACCTTTTGCCAATCTTTTCTCATATCTGGGATCATAATTGATGGTTTTTGTTTTTCCCATAGGTAGAACCTTTGTTTCATGGCTCTCATTTTCTTGAGCAGTCCCATTGGCTTTAAACACTTAACAGCCATAAAAGTAAGATAAAATTGCCCACTGAGGGGCTCCGGAATACAGCCAATGCATTGGAATTAAAGTGACGATCGTTGCTGCTCTGAGCTTATCTGCACGGAGGAGACATAGATTGCACTTGCCAGGGTTATATAAATATGCTGGGATGGGCATAGCGAACCCTTGCAGGGCAAACTAGGCAAATCCACAAAGCTATGGTCAGTGAGCAAAACCCAGTAGGTCAACTGTCCCATATTTAGTAACTGAAAATATGAGGTCTCTTTTGACTTAATGTGCTAACGTGGAGCCACAAAAGACAACAAATTCTGCAGCAGGCCAGGGTACTTTAGTCATAATGTCACCCTTGAAAAAGGTCACAAAAAAGATATGATCTTTATAATTTTGGTGTACCTAATGGGCCAATTATCTATTAAACATTTGGGAAGAGTGATCGTTTCAGGGAAATACTAAAAGAGTCTTTAAAAATAGTCAGTTGATTCCAGTGATTTACGTCATAAAGAAACAGACCATTTTAAATAACACATGGGCAATAAAAGCAAGCAGATGTTTGCATTCTAACCAAGGCACTAATGGAGGTGCTATGGCACTGTATCAAAGTAAAGTTTGCCATCTTCAGAACTGCTCACTGGAGTTTTAAATGCAGCTGCGTAACTTTGCGTCAACAAGTGGTGAGCATTCCCCGACCACTCTCAGCCTCATTGCCTGCTGCAGTAAGAATTAATAATTCACTGTTAACATGCTGCGTCAAACTTGTTTCCTGAAATGGGCCTTGAAACGTGTGATTGACTGTAAGATTCTAACTTGCCATAAAAACAATTCCTCGGGTTGCTGAATTACAAACATAAGTTATTATGAGCAAAATCACAGTAAAAATAAATGAGCAAGTCCAAACCCACAAGAGACTGGATTTGGAATTTTGCGGGCAGGCTCCAAGCCTGGCAATTACAGAGTCAAGCACTGGGTACTTGAGTAAAGCTTGACAGTGGAAATGGATTCATATACGACCACCTCTCCCCGCCCCTCTCCTCTTCAGAAAGTCTAAGCATTTAGTAAATATTAAGGCAGGTACTGCTGCCCAAATAAATCACTCCTGGGAGAATGGGAGGCATTTGGAGGATTAACTCTTGAGGCCACTGAGCTATCGGTCAGTGCCCTAGAATAATCATTTATTAAATCAGGAATAGCCAACCTCCTCTGGGGCACCTCACAGTGTAGAAGCCCACCATTCCTGCTACGCAAGCCTTTTGGAGTAGGGACATTTACAAACCAAATAGCATTCACACTAGTATCGCAGAATAGAACTAATTACAGATTAGACAGGCTCTGCCACCTTCAGGGGTCAATTTCGCTGGGACAAAGCCCACCAGAACATTATTACACAGTCATTCTCTGGGACCTACTGCTTGGTTGGCTGTCTTCTCAGGTGGGCTAACAGTGGCCCCTTCGCCTTACCCGTACTCCCTTCTTGCGGTTTTCCACTTGCCCACCTTCATTTCTGTGCTGTCTAATCCTCCTTTGGTCAAGACATGTAGAGAGCAATGTCTTCTCAGCCATCCACCAACTCAGCCACAATGACCATTTTGGTCTCATTTCATACGTTTTAGTTTTTTAATGTTACCTCCTCAGTTCTTTCTTCTGTAACTCGTTTGCTTTAACTTTGCAAGTATTTCCCCTGGTTTCATTCTCACCCTTTCTTCTCTCTCTCTCTCTCTCCCTCCCTCCCTCCCTCCATCCATATATATGTATATAGTATTTTCTAGCAATATGTGGCTTGCCCCTTCTTTTCTTGATCCCTTATTTCCCCACCTGTTTGTCTGATGGGCTTTTGTTTATATGTGGAATGTGGGCTTGGCTGGGGATGGGAGAGCAGATTTTTGTTGCTTTGGGATCTCCCCCCCTCTAACATTTCCTACTTCTCTCTTTCCCCCCCTTTTCTCCTTTTTTCTTTTCCTTTCTCCCTGACCTATTTGGACTTCCACTTTTCTTCTGAATCACTATACTTGGTCTTAATAATATCTTCGTAATATCTTTCATTTGAACTTGAAAAAAATCAGTAGTAGCTTACCCTCTGAAATACAGAGAAAATTTCAAATGGACACATACATTTGTGTATATGTAATATACATAGAAATGTACATAGATACATACAGTGTTGCTTTCTCATCGATAGCAACGCTAGTAGAGAAACAAGAACTGGGTGTACTAATACTTATACATGGAAATATTTTACCAGAACTATAAGCCCTGAAAAGGTCTAGGAAGCAGCAATGAAAATTAATTTTATGATAAAAATAAATATATTTTGTCATATAACAATATATATGTTTCACTGGAATCACTAGTATTATATATTGAGATAAAGTTAACTTTGAAATTCCTGATCAACAGCAATAAATTATATGTAAGACACACACACACACACACACACACACACACACCATGGTTATTTTCCCCACAGAAGGCAGGTCATTTATAAATAAACTTTTGTATAATCTAAAACTCATATATCGACTTATGCTACCAAAATACAGCCTTGAGTAAGCAGAGAAACAAGTAAATCAAATGGACAAGTATATATAAAATAGGCTGTATCAGAGATAACACAGGACATATTTTATTAACTAATTTATGACCTACAATCTGTTGGCGGAGGCCTTCCTAATTTCAGTCTTTCCAAGCAGGATAAACAAACCAGAATGCCTGATGGTGTGTGAAGCTCACATCTTTATCTTTGCAAGAGCTTTATTTGGCAGCCTGGAAAGAGAAGTCCTCATCATTTTTCATTCATTGTAATGTTTGATGTGTTTTCTCTTTGCTGCGACCTTCACTCTGGATCATTCTCCTTCATTATCTGTGAACTATCGACAAATGATTTATTGGCAGGTAACCACATTCATGGCAAAGTGACCTCTTTCTCTAGTATGACACTGTCTAGCTTTGGATTCCTTCTCTTGCACCATGAGTCCTAAAATATCCAGACTTGGGGCAACTACTACCGTGTTTCCCTGAAAATAAGACCTAGCCAGACCATAAGCTCTAATGCGTCTTTTGGAGCAAAAATTAAGATAAGACCAGGTATTATATTATGTTATAAAGATCCAGTTTTATAGTCAAATAAGACCAGGTATATTATATTATATTATATTATATTATATTATATTATATTATATTATATTATATTATATTATATTATATATTATACCAGGTCTTATAGTAAAATAAGACCGGGTCTTATATTAGTTTTTGCTCCAAAAGACCCTTTAGAGCTGATGGTCCGGCCAGGTCTTATTTTCGGGGAAACTCGGTATTGCACATTCTAACTGCAAGTTTCTATGGAATGCTCCTACTTTGAACTTAGCAAAACTAAAGCCAAATGGGTCTTTATGAAGTGAAGTCGCAGCTTCCCTGGGAGATACAATTCAGATTTAGAATTGCCTTTTTAAACTGCCCTTATATTTTGAAATGCATTTGCACCAAAATAGTCCATGTAGAGAAAAAGATTATGAAGATAGGGGAAGGTAGTGGAAAGCGGAAGCTCTTAAAAAACTGCCTAGACTTCTATTTCAGATAACAGCTTCCATTCCTGCTTCCTTCTCCACTCCTCCCACATACCCAAATCTCAGCCTGGGTGTGTACAGTAAAATCTCCAATATCCAGATGGAGAACCAAGTACAGTCTAGTTATCTGAAAGTTCACCCAAACATTACACAAGTGACATGACAAAATGGAATGCCTCCCACTCTCTCCCACATGTTTTCCTATATGAGAAGTGTTTCTTGTGTGGAAAAATAACTGAATGGGGTTTTGATGGGAAACTTAATCTTCTTGATAATTCAGTGAGAGATAAGTACGCCTCTAAAATAGACTTAATAGTTAGTGTGTGTCAAGAACGAAGGGAAAGAAATGGAACAAGGCAACAGGAGAATTTTGGTAGTGACCTGGGTCCTACCATGCCAGACACCTGCAGAGAGGGAAGCTCATACCTGGATTCCATAGGGTTTATGCCCCTCATTTTCTTCACCTGCTTATTCCAAGGTTTTCCTAACCCTGTGGCTGCAGCTTTCACTGCCAAATGTCTCCCTTTAGTGAGAGAATATTTGGAAGCCAGAAAGGAATTTGCTGAGGTCACTCAAGGGCAGTGGAATCATGCATCATATAAAATGCTCTTGCTAAATCAATGCTGGAAAAACAGAATGGTAAAACCTTCACCCAAAGCCTACAGGGAGTGTGAAGTTAATCAAGTGTGCTCATCTGTTAGTGCAAACTCTCAGGTTACATTTTCCTAAATCCTATAGTCCTCTTAATAGTGATAAGGGATCTCAGCTGAGAAAAGCAATGTAGCTTATTCATATATGGGATTCCTTAATCCAGGTTGGGGAAGAGGAGGAGAGGTGGTTGGAATGAAATAGAAGGAATTCACCAGACAACTGAAGTTAATAGCTGCCCTGCACACTATCAACAAAGAGAAAACTTCACTTAGGTAAACTTACAGAGTGTTGAGATAGCAGCTGTCAAGACTCTTACGCACCACCCCACCCCCCAGGAAGTTATTGAAAATAGCTATTCTTTTCCTAGGCTTCACAACTGGTGAATTTGTGGAGTGATAATAGTAACTTGTGTTATTTTGATTGTCCGAAAAACTCTGTGAGGTGGATGTTGATGGTCTCCTGTTTAAAGATGGGAAAACTGACACTCAGAGAAACTTAGAATCACACAGCTAGTAAATGAATGAGCTAAGACTTGAATTCACACCAAGTCTTTCAGCCCCAAAGCTCGTGCATTCTCCACTCCATCAGGCTGCAAAGAATTCCTCTCCCTACCCCCAAACCAGGTCAACTTTCATTGTTCCCTGCATCATTAACGGCATTATTATCCCTCCAGTTAGGTGAACCAAATTCCTGGGAGATTGCTTTCACACTTCCTGGTCCCTCACCACTGCTTATGTCCCATTCTTGTCTATTTCACCTCTGAAATATAACTGAAATTCACCCACTTCTCTTCATCTCTACCACCATGATATCAGTACAAGGAGATACCATCTTTCCCTGGAACCCTCTCCCAGGCTCCTGTCTGGTTCACCCACATTCACTCCAACGCCCCTCTGATCTATTCTCCAGGTTGCTCTCTCAGTGTGGCCTTTCCAAAAGACAAATGTCATCCCTTGTTGACAACTCCCTGATACAGTCTGGCCATTTCCTACCCCTCCAAACACACTCTTTCCTCCTAGCTCTCAGTTTAAGCATCCCTTTCTTAGGGAAGCTTTCTCTGACTTCCCTCCCTATTAGCTAAATCCTCCCAGTACAACCTCATGGCAACATTGAGCTATACTGTATAGTTTTCATGCCAGGCTCACCTTCAACCTTGTTTGCATGATAGTTCATCAATGTTTGCTTCCTAAACTAGACGATTAAGTACTTGAGTGCAGGCTCCACTTCAGGTTTGGCATGTAGGGTGGTGCCTGGTTCAGAGCAGGAATTTGATAAATATTGTTGAATGAATGTTGAGCTTCTCCTTTTTGGTTTTCTCTCTTCTGCCGTCTCTCCATTCCTATATCCTCATCCCCATCCAATTGCTTGTCCCATCTTCACGGATCTTGCTCCCTTACATAGTCTTAATTGGAAAGAAATCCATGCCAAAGCAGTCAATATGGCTACTACAGATGTTGCTCTCTCTAGAGCCATAGCTTCTACTAGGACACTCTTTATACTTTCAAAGACAATGAAATCATTCTCTAGTGCTGAGATTTTAGGCATCCTGTGGGGTGGGGGAGATACACTCTTATTTCCTGAGTTCTCAGGGGACATCTCAGGCTGCAGTCATGACATAACTGTCATTTCCCACCCACCCTTTTCAGTCATAGAAGTATATATCGTTGTCACTTCTGTTGAGTTCTAGGCATTATTTGAAACAAGCCCTGCCCACTAGGAAAAAGTCACAAGCACTGGCAAAGCCTCTCAAAGACATAGACAGGAATGAGGGTTTCCCTCAGGCCAGGGAGAGATCCTCTCAGGGCTCAGGCAGCACTGGGAGAAAGTTGTCTGGAGAGATAACCAGGAGATCTATGGAACCCACCACGCGTGTGGTTCTTAAAGCACTTGCGGACATATGTTAGAAGGGTTCAGGAATTACCTCACTGAAAAGTGCAGTAAGTTGGTGGATATTCCTGGGGGTACAAATGGACAATTGCATTCCCAGATAGGGCCATTTCAAAACGGAATATCGTTCTGGTTATTACCTTTCGGTAGAAACTCAGAGACAGTATAGAAGCTCTTTTTTAAAAGAAATGCTGTCTTTTGGCACAAACCATGATGGCATGGTGTGGGAAAACACACACACACACACACACACACACACACACACAACACACACGACAACTCTAATCTTAAAAAGTTTATCTTACCTCTATTTTCCATTTGATGTATGCACAGGAGGAATAAATGATTTTTAAAAAATTGGTCTCAAGAAGCCTAAAAGAATTCTTTCAATAAATGTTGTATAAAATACATAAATGCTAAGAAAACACTGCATCATAGTCTAATTGGAAGTATTGTTTTTCTTCCTTAATGTTGTATCTAACAATGGATATCTCAAGTTCAATGAGAGGAAATCAGAAATAGTCACTTTATCTATTATCTGCACTTCAATAGAGCCATTGCTATGGACTGAACTGTGTTCCCCATCCCCCGATTTCTAAAAGCCCTAACCCTCAGTGTGAAGGTATTTGGAGGTGGGGCCTTTGGGAGGTGATTAGGGTTAGATGAGGTCATGAGGGTGTGGCCGCCATGATGGGATTAGTGCCTTTATAAGAAGAGGAAGAGAGAGATTGCTCTCTCTCTACCATGTGAGGACACATGAGAAGGTGGCTAACTGTAAGGCGGGCAGAGAGCCCTCATCAGACACTGAATCTGTCCATACCTCGATCTTGGACTTCCTCGCTTCCAGAACTGTGAGAAATGAGTGTCTTGCATTTAAGCCACTCAGTCTATGGCATTTCGTTACAGCAGCCCAAGCTAAGACAGGTGCCCGGCCCATGGCACATATTCTCTCCACATCATAGGAACCACATCAGATCAAATGTTACATTCCACTGGGGTACGATGTGGTAGGTGGGGCGTGGGAGAAAGAGAGTGGGATCTGAGGGTAACCTTGGGGGCATAACGTCCTTAGAGAGGTCCAGCCTTAAGAATCCTGGAAAACAACTGCTATGAACTGAAGCCAGAAAGATGTTCCACTTGTGAATAAAACAAGTGGCTTTTATCAATAAATTCGGTAACCAGCCCAGTCCCTCCCACTGTTGCTGTTGGAAAAGCTTTCAAGTTGTAAATTAATAAGTACAAAGTGAGTATTTCTTGTTTTGTTTACAAAATATATTTGTTTTGGGAAAATACCTTAAAAGGGGGAAATGGAATTTTGAGATACCATAGATTGTTACAGAAGGAAGGAAACTTTAGAACAAGGGTCTCAAACACAAAGCCCCATAGGGGACAAACAGGTAACAAAAATAAGCAAAAAGGACCTGATAAAAGACATTAGAAAGTATATCATACTTCATTGAAAAGCGAATTTTAAATCAGCGAGTGGGCAAAATTTCATACGGGCCACCGGTGTGTGTTTATTACTCCTTCAACCCCTTGTTTGTTCAAGATGCCTAATCCGCTCATACCCATTTCAGATCCAGCTAATACTTATTAATTGACTTCATGCCCAGCATTGTGCTAGGTGCTTTCACAGGCATCATCATCTTCCGTACTCATAACTGTTCCACGAATTGTGTATTTATGTCTCTATTGATAGATGAGGAAATTGAATACCAGAGAATTTTAAGATGACTCGGCTAAACCCACTGTCCACTGCTTTGGAAGAAACTTGGGAAATACCGCTATTCTTTTGTTTCTTAACTTTAAGCCAAGTATATCAGTTCGAGTAAACTTGTTATCCGTTCTCTAGTAGTTTATACACTGTTTTGTTCCCCAAGGCAATACATGATGAGTGTGTCAGTACAGATCTAAATAACTGCACAATTAGATACTCAGGGGGGAAAATAATTTGGGTTTAACTAACCAAGGCCTCTTTTGCAGAACAATACCTATAAATAATGCAGCATTTCCTGGCCCAAGCTCTTTGGCCAAAATTCCAATTCTGTCACGTGTTAAAACTCAAACTGTCAAATTGAGGAGGTTCTGCTTAATTTCATTTCTGTCTCAAGTTTAGACAAGTGAAGAGCAACTCATGAGTGAGCGTGAGCATATGAGTACCTATAGTTTAGAGCCATTCTTTATGAAGATCCAGCTATTAAGTACCAAGCCTATCTGAAAATACCACATCCCACAAAGCACTGCTATCCATTTATATTTTCCTTTTAAATAAAAAATAAAGTTGGCTCAACCTTTGCTAATATTGTATAAAGTAAGTCAATTTCTTTGAAAGGTTCACCCACAGAAGATTCCCTTATATGTGATTGCAAGCAATTAATTAAAAAATGGAAATGTACTTTTACGTTTAACTAGAAGTTCTAGTCCTGTCTGTGACCTCGCCAGCTAACCTTTCTTCAAATATAAATATAGTTTAAATTGGTTTTGCCAATGCCCTAGACACTTGGAAAATCCTACTGGTGCATACCAGTTATTAATTCACCGTCCCTAATTCTATGCCTTACATATATAACCTTAGAAGTGACAGCAGCTTTGCTTGTCTGCTTCATAAGAATTGTCACTGGAACTTGTACCTTAATCATTTCCAGTGATTAAAAGTGAGTATAAAAGCTCTGGAGTTACCCGGTACTCTGGAAATATCTCTTCTTCATGTGGTGCCCTACAAACTCCTGACAACCCAAGAAAGTGTGGACTTGAAAATTATATTAACATCATCCAGACCTCTGTCATTATAGATAATCTGCAGGGAGCAAGGTGGCGTCTTTCTTCTCTAAGCATATCGAGTTCATTGGCCTCTACCTGACATGTTCTGACATGGAAACCCTCTGGTCACTGAAAGCACGAACATCACAACCTGTGTGTTACCTGCTTTGCGCCCATCAGTGGGGAAGCTCTGATTTGAAGAATGTCCCTCAGAATGACCAGCCAAAAAGTGAGTAGTCGAAAAAGTTTGTAGGACATTATGCTTCATATGCTGCACACATTCAGGTAATGAGATTTCTTTTTGCAGAAATGCTATCGGTTGCACGACTATTTGGTTTAAATTCATCTGTCTCCTATATACCCGCTTTTCCTCCAGAGTACTTAGCATAGGACTTCAAAAGGCACTCAATAAATATTTGCTGAATGAATGTAACAGGAATTAATAATACAAAATGTTTTTGAAAAGGTAATTGATGTCAAATGGTAGGCAGAGAAAGCCAGAGAAAGTTCACCAGGAACAGGAATGCTGTATACAAATTTGGTACAGTGTCCAAGGAAAGAATTTACACTTAATAAATAACTTTGGAAAGCAGGTTGTTTTATGTCATTGCCTCTGGACGAGGCCACACTGGTGGTGGGAGAATCCCAGACAAACACACCCTGATAGCAGTTTGAGAAAGGGAAGTATAAACGATAACTAAATATTAGAAAGGATCTTATAAAAAAACACTTCACTATTAGCTTTTCAGATCTTTAAGAACAGGACAACACACACCCCTCTTTAAATAAAAAGGGCAAACTGGATGACATATAGAGGGCCTTGATGTCCCACCATAGCATGAAAGACAATAAATATTAGTGTATTTTTCGTCACAGTGAGCCCCAGCGTAGCAGAATTTTGACTTGCACGATCTACACTCTGGGCCTGGATGGTCACAGCGTGTTAGCTTTCACACATCCTGACAGATAGAGAACTTGATCCTATCTGTGCGATATAGTGGGGCAAACTGAGGAAGCTGTGTGGTCCAGAGATCACCTTCTGAGGGCTACCTCCAGCCCAAGCAGAATCTGATGGCCCAGATGCCAAGAGGACTCAAGCTCTGGGTATGTCTGTAACCCACTCATCATCTACCAGTGCTCTGTGGCCCACCCATTGGGAGGCTTTGTCTTAAAGAATTTTCCTCAGGATGACTGGCAGCCAGGTGAGTTTGCAGCAAACCATTCTTCACATGCTACACTTTGGCGGGGAGTCACAACACATATTAGCAGATGAACATATTAAGGCTCTGAGAAGACTGGTGTTTCTTTGTTGTTCTCCCCTGCCTCCCCCCCGCTCCTCCCCCTCCCCGTACTTTCCAATCTCCTTTAACCAGGACACTCTCTCACCATCTCATAGGTCTAAGCAGCTGCAGAATGGTTAACCTTCCACCAGAGCACACAGCACCAGTGACTCAAAAGGCTTAATGCAACACCACCATGTCCTAAGTATCTTTCATTGCAGATTAGCTCGGACCCTGAAATAACTTTAATCATCAAGAAGAAATCCTCCTGGAATGCTATGAACGCCCAAGTGTTAAATACAATAATCACCATTATTGCCCCCCAATGAGCTGCTGAGGAACCGAGGATAAGTGGATTCTGGAGCTGGGACTCCCAGTCATGTACAATAATTCATATGCCCCTGGCAAGGAGAACTCCAAACATGAGATTCAAAAACCCTATGCTTAGCCCCGGCCTTCCCCACCCCAGGAGACTTATCTATCTTTCTGGTTATATAGTCCCTTGGCTGTTGATGTAATTAGTATATAATAACTGTGTACATATCAACTCACAGGAAAAACGGCGGACGTGCTGGTTGATTTGGCTTGAGGCCATCTCATCGGCAGGGTGAGACAACCCGGTAGAAACATCTGTTATTAACCGTATATTTTAAAATAGTGTTTTGTGTCTCCTGGGTTACTGATTCCCACTGAAAGCAACACAATATCAAGACTCCTGTTTTACTGAGCAGCAGCTAGGAGCTAACAAGCTTTAAAACATTTGCAATAGTCTCTGCAGCTCTGCTGCTTGTGCTATGAAGAATTTTATTTCCTAAAACATTTACTGTATCACACACACTGCTTTTCTAGGTTTCAAGCTCATAGAGGTGAGCAGGTTTCATTTAAATGGTGTCACTATGAAGAGTTAAGGTTTTTCAAGTCAAGGGCCCCGAATAAAACTGGCTGTAGCTTTTGTTTTTATGAATAAGCACTTGCCGTGCCCTCTATTCAATCAGTAGCCTCACTAGGGATTGGACTATGACTTGCAATTTTTTTTTTTAAAAAAGGGGCCATTCTCTCAAATCTGCTTGTTTGCGCTGAGTACTTTTCTTGAAATTAACTTAAGAAATCAATTTCTTAATATGAGAAATTCAAAATCGGGTGCTCATGCCACAATGCTGCTTCCTAAACTCCTAGGACGAAGTCCCTGTGTTGGACAGAAAATGACAATCTTTCTTTGACAGATGAGCAGTCAAATTTTCAAAACATTTATCCAAGCTAATTCAATGAAGAAACCACCTTGGCATGAAAAATTAAAAATGAAAAAAATAAAAATGTACCTGATTCCAAATCACTTTTGACAGCTCTGCTCTATATATATAGAAAAAAATCGACTTTCTTCACAAGTTTTACCTGTGCCCCAAAACTCAGTTGGGATAGCTTTGCCTTCTTTCTCAATTGTCCCAAGTAGAACAAAAATGCCCCTGCAGGTCTGTGAAACCCTTGCACATGTCCATGTTTAATTACATTCAGATTGAGATCTTTGTATACATATAGGATATAGCCAAACTTTAACTCAATCGACCGCAGCGCCTTTGACATACAGCCTTTATTCATCCTTCTCGCCTTATGTATAAATAGACATGCGCGACTTGTCAAAATGCAAGCCCGAACGTCTTTACATTGTCTAGAACAAAGAGCCCAGCTTGGCTTCTTTCTTTCCTCAGTGTCTCAGAAGTTGTCCTTTATTCCATGTGCAGGATGCAAAGATTTTGCTGCTGCATGAATGAAAAATGATACCTTCAGACTGCCTTTTTCGTGACAAATTGCACTTCTGCAGAATATCACACTGCCTGTGGTTGTAAGAACCCCACTTAGATTTACTATTACTTCCTCGGGGACTCAGCCTTCTCGCAAAGCACCCCAAGGCTCATTTCCAGGGTTTTAGAGTGCAACAAACATGAGAAAGTTTGCTCATCGTGATGGTCTAGAAACTCTTCGCTAGTAAAAACACCCTCTGGAATGTGTAAAGTGCTAAAATCCTTGCCTCTGTGGACTCTGGGTGTACAAAACAGGCAGGAAAGTTGTCTGGAAGTATCTGCGCAGCATTGTGTTTGCTCAGGAAGGAGCTGTGGGGTGAGAGGCTGAGCTAAGCTTCTCCCTCTGCCTCCTGGGTGTGAGCAGTGAGGCTGCCACTTAGCAGAAGCAAGCAGAAAGAGATCGGTAAGACTCACCGGCTTCCCCATTTTTCCCAGGACGGGGTTTTGTTCCTCAGCTGTGATCTGGATCTGGAAGAGGCAAACCTGTAGGTCCTCCAAGCAGGCTGCCTGGGATCAGCTGGATGGCTGGAGCGTTCAGGAAGCTTGCTCTGTCCAGCTCCGAATCACTCCCCCTCTCAGGCTGTGTGCTTACACGCCTCCCAGTCAGCGCAAAAATCCGCCAAACTCAGGTCAGCCGAACAGGTTTCCTTATATAGGTAAACATGAATTGCATTCCTGGTGAAAGAACTTAACTAGGAATCCTGTAACCTGGTTAACTCTACACAAGCCAGACTGGCTCAGAGTCAGTCAGCCAGTGTAGGGTTTGGTTGCAGTACAAAGGGATTTGTGCGATTTAATTAAAATCATCTTTATCCTGGCAGTCTGTAAAATTGGCCCTTCTAGTGTAACTGTGAGTCAACAGCTAGTATTTTGTATCATGAGCTGTGACCAACCTTACATTATCTGGAGGCATTGTAGGGAGAAAAACCAAAGGATAGGATATTATCATTTGTCTTTTATGTTTTTAAAACTAGGGCAACTTATCTTGAAATTATTTTCAAAGAAGTGAATAGAACATGTGACAGGAAGAGAATGTGAACAAACTTCTATCAATAAGGCTCAAATATTTTATTTGAGCATAGTAAGTAATAGTTATTCAACTTTCCCAGGCCTTTAGTAGATAATGCAATGCGATCATTTTGAGTCTACTCCCTTTATAATGTAGTAATTGCTACTGCATTCTTTGATGGGCAAAATGACACATAATGGCATCTATTTATTCCCTGTAATAACCCTCCTGAGCCCATATAGTGAAGTGTTATTTGATGGTTTCAGGAAAGAAATCTAAGACTGCTGAATTTGCATAATTATATGTAAAAATTTTAAAACAACTTCCTGGACTTACGAAGATAAGAAAACACATTTTAAAAAGAATTCTGGGGAAGGCCTAACTCTAGGTTCAAAACACAGCTTTTAAATGTAAGTATGTAACTTAAATCAATTGTCCAGTAATTGGCTCTTTCCCCTACATTTATCTACCGCTGAGTAAAGTAATAGTTCTTTTTAATTCTAACCAATTCCATGAAAGTCTTACTATAAAGTAGAGACTCAAAACTTTCTAATACCTGAGCGGTGGGGGTGAAGACTGCCTGCTGAACAAAACCCGTCTTAAAGTGAATCCTTTGTCCCCATTTCATCCACTGGCCGACTGCTCCTTGAGTAGTGACAATCTTAGTAAAAATAGCTCAGTGCCATGGTTTAGGTCTCTGCTCGGGAAAGAGAGACAATGAATGTTTACATACTGCCTAAGCCAGCACGGATACAAACAAATCATAGAGAGTTTCTGTTAAGAGCAGTAAAGTGCACAAATCACACTGTCAGGAAGGGTAATTAATCTTTGAATAGCACTTTACAAATGGGCAAGGATTTTCGCATACAATTTCTCTTTATATCGCCACAGGAGCACGATGCAGTGTGTGTTATTGTTTCCTTTCCATGATAACAAAATTGACTTGCAGAGATAAAGTGATTGGTCCAAAGTCTCATGATCAATTTGTAGAAAAGCCAAGATTACCAGATCTTCTAGAATTTAACTGCAATGGAATTTCCAAAACTAGAGTCAACCTGACGAGGCAGAAGTCCATTAACATGGCAGTTTTCCATGTTCAAATATAATTTTTAATAATCATATATCCAGAGAGTTTAAATGCAATATACAAACTGATTAAAATACTCTTTATAAAGTCATAATTTATTGCTAAAATGAGTGCCTTTAAGTAACTCCAGAAAGGTCATAAAATGAGATAGGAAGTATATTTTTATTGAATATGAATTTGGGTTATAAAATATTATGAAAGTATAACTTTGCAAATATTGCACACATCTTTCTGTTCACAGTGCACACATTTCTAGTGTATCAAGTTAAGACTCATCTTGACTCCCCCACTGGAAGGAATATTAGTGTTTTCTACTTATTGGGTTTTCATTAATCTTAAATAAAACTCTGTGTGCCATGCCAGGTAAATGGCTTTCACTAATATAGTCCATTTATGATCCTGCACCCTTTACGTTCTCATAATTCCCACTGAAGCAAGTTCTGTTTATGCAGGAACTTTAGACTTTATTAACATGTTGATGCAAGACGAAGAATGCATTTTTTTTCCAAGTCAGGCTAAACCTTTAAGTGCCTTAAGCTGGCCTTCAGATTTTTTCTTACAATTTTAAGCAAACAATCATTTAGGTTTTAAACACAAAATATCTTGGGCAATAATTATTGAATTGGAAGGTCAAAATGAAAATTGGATCTCAAAGTAGCATATTTCAAAGAGGGACTACAACCCTCTGCTAAATCCATTTTGGATGCCTCAAGAAATGGTTTGGGAAAGGCTGGGTCACTGAAGCAGTATGAATTCAAACTAACCATAGAGAACCCCAATGAGAGAGTACTTACAGCTGAATAATTACACTATGCCAAAAAATAGCACTTATGGGAAACTAAATAAAATACAAGACCTATTTGAAGGGGAGAAAATCTCATTGTGGTTTAAAGAAAACATCAGTGGGCAGATTTTAGAAATTCCCAATGACATGTAACTAATGAGTAGTTGAGCTATAATTCAAATCTTGGTCCACCAGACTCCAGAACCCTTGCTATTTCTACTGCATCCTGGGTATACTACACTATTCAAGAAAGAGAAAATGCCTTAGGGTCAGAATGTACTTCCATTTTGGTTCCATCTCTTGGTTATGTGACCTTGGGTAAGTTACTTAACATTTCTGAGCCTCACCCCCAAAGTGAAAATCAAATGGCTGTACAGCTCACAGATTACTGAAAGATTCTGAGATTTAAAAAAAATATCATTCTATGTATACTTATTGATGCTTTTAATGATGTTTCCCCAAATTTCTCACAACACAAGAATGTTTAATTGAACTTCCACATCAATGTAGACATATTAATTGACAGATTTCCAAGCTGATACTCTCACTGTAGTTAGCACAGATTACTCTCACTGGCCAGAGGCCGGCTGACCATTATGAGACTTGGTGGACCTGGGCTGAGCCAAATAAATACCAGGAAATGGCAAAAAGCGATACATCTGTCATATCATGACAATATCCTTTTATTGACCAACTGAGAAGGACCAGCATGTTCATCGGAAGAGCATCCTGAAGATACTCAGGAAGCTGGACGTTCATGGAGTTATTTTTATTATTAATTCTTTATATACAAAAGTGATGAAAAACGTAAGAATCCTTAAATATCGTAGTCAGTTATCTATCTACTAATCTATTATCAGTTCACTTCTATGCAATAAACATTTAATTGGTGGGTATTATGGATAAGGGTCTATGAAGGATACATACAGAAAAGGATACACAGAAAAGAATGGTCCCTAGCTTGAAAAGAGCTTTCTAGAAAAATGTTATGGTGCTCAATAGCTGTATCAGACAGGATGGGTGAAGTTATGCTCTGGTAACAAGCAACCCCCAGATCTCAGTAGCTTATAACAACAAAGGTGTGTTTCTCACTCATGCTAC
The DNA here is from genome assembly GCF_036562045.2 of Rhinolophus sinicus. Classification (NCBI taxonomy): domain Eukaryota; kingdom Metazoa; phylum Chordata; class Mammalia; order Chiroptera; family Rhinolophidae; genus Rhinolophus; species Rhinolophus sinicus. Next base: position 8,006,751 of record NC_133768.1, read on the forward strand.
ATGTTTACAGAGATCAACGGGGAGGAGTCTCCTATTCATAGACGCTCAAGAACCCAGGCTGATGAAGGTTCCTTTCAGTGCATACTTCCACCGTTGCTGAGACAGGAAACAGGGACTTGGTGAATCATTACTGCCTTTCAAAACTTCACTCCATAGGAGACACTTAAACTTCTGTGCACCTTTCAGGCCATAGTGTTCTCTGGCCCCAGCTTAACTTCAAAGAAAGAGAGAGGACTAGAATATATGACAAATAAAGACATGACAGATACGGCAAACCATTTGGCATATTCAGTACCCCTTCTGGCATAAGGACTGGCAGTTTAAGTTTGAAAATTACTGACTAGATGCAATTTCTATAAGAGTGGGAGCTTAAAAGTGGACTGAAAGATTATTAGTGGTTCCGGCTGAACCTTGAGGGAAACAGTGACATTTTAGAAGGATGTCCTGAGGCAGGCTCTTCTTAATATTTCTATCAGTTACTTGAGTGATGATATAAAAGACAAGTTGATTTAATTTGCAGATGGTGCCAAATTGGATAGCTAACACCACAGAGGATTGTATTATAATTCACAATGACCTTGAAAAGTAGGGGAAAAAAATGATGTTAAGAAGGAGGCTTGTGTTCAATAGTGATAAATAGAGAATTGGAATGAAAGGGCTACAAAATACGCTATAGAAAAACTATATTGAGCTAATATTAGTCTGTAAGGTAAATATATACTGGAAGTTTAGCACTTTTACTTGTAAAGCCTTTGGTATGGTGGTATTAACCATGTAAGCCCTGGAAAATACACATTCTTAGGGTACTGCTTCATTGGGGATCCACATTAAAAGAAATAAGATATCAGAGCAAATTCAGAAACAAAAGCAGACATTTCCAAAGGACTAAGTACCCTAGGTCAGAAGTCAGCAAACTTTTTCTGCAAAGGGTCAGTAGTAAATATTTTTGACTTTGCCAGCCATAAGGCTCTTCGTTGCAACTACTCTACTCTGCCTGCCAGGGTGATCTAAAACAGCCACAGATAATATGTAAATGAATGGGCATTCATTCACAAAACCAGGAAGCCAACCTTGGGCTATACTTTGCAGACCCCTGTTCTCTACATTATGTGTCCCAGAATGTCCAAGTACTTAAACCGATTGCAAGTGCCTAGAAGGCAAGAGGGACCCTTATTTTGGCCATTTTCCTATTGTTCAAGTTCCTTTAAAAGTGCTTTCCACACAGGTGCTAGTGAAGAAATTGGTGAAATAAACTAAATTATCCAAAAAACATACTACACCAGCCTCCTTATTAAATATTCAAAAAAATTAGAATATGTAATTCTTTTTTCCCCTCCTTTTAAATTAGTTTCAGGCGTACAGAACAACTTAGTGATCAGATATTTACATAACACACAAAGCGATAAACCCAATAAGTCTACTACCTACCCGATACTGTACATAGTTATTAGAACACTAGTGACTATACTACTCATCCCTGTGACTATTTTTTTAAAATTACAGTTGACATAGAATGTGTAATTCTTGAAAATGCCATGGAAATAAAACCCAAACTATAATCTACCTTCTTAATTTGTCAAATATTTATCAATTATATTGTCTTTTAGGTACAAAAATTTTTATGATGAAAAGATATAACACCTAGAGAAGGATTACAATAATGAAATTAAAGGAAACAAAAATTTGTGAAGCAGAATATATGCACATCCACTTCTAATTTTTTCCCAAGTTCTTTGTAACTAGTTGAGGTCGATGAACCAAATGTCGTCCTTATTAGACACAGGTGAAAATGGAGACAAGGAGAGGTTAAATCAATTGTCTAATGTTAACAAGCCAGTAGTGATGGAGAAGGAAATAGGACCGGGTTCCCTGAATTTAAAATTCTAGACCATGATAAACACCAAGTACATAGGAGCTGGGAGAATAAAGAGCCCACATGGAAGTCCTGTGGTGTGTCTTTTTGGTGCCTCAAGGAAGGTCCAGCACTCTACACCCCATCTCTCCTTCCCTCCCCATGTGGCCCCATACCCCCGCCCTTTCCGATCTGTGGACAAAAACTGAGGGTATGTACAAGTTCAGTGACTGAAAGTAACCTCATAGAGTAATCTGAATATAAATTCCTAAACTGGGCAGGTCACATGCGTAGTCATGCCCCAGGCATATAACTTTTTTAGTAAAAGGTTTAAGCCAGTCCTGTCTATTGTTCTTGTGCATTCAGGTTAGGACACCTTTGAAATGCCAGAAGTAATCCTCTTTTCCAGACCCCTCAAAAGTGTAACCACACTCAAGGGAGCACGTAATCTTGCTTTCTCCCATCTTCATGTAATCTTACTTACCTTCCCTCCTGAATTCCAAATGCATAAAATACAAGCCAAAATCATCTTTTAAAAATATACCACTTCTCTGCTTAAAACCTCTAGTGGTACCCTCCTATAATTAGAATACAATCTAGTTTCATACCATGGCCCACAGAACTCTGGCCCCTAATATGACCTCTGCCAGCCTTTCCAAACTAATCTCCTAGCACCATGCCCAGCCACACTTGCCTTCTTTCTCTTTCCCCAACATACCCATCTTGTTCAGACCTCAGGACTTTTGCATATGTTCTTCCTACTGCCTGAAACACCCTCCCTAGCATGGTAGACAGAATAGTGGCCTCGCAAAGATGTCCACATCAGAGTCCCTGAAAACTGTGAATATGTTATGTTAAATGGCAATGAGAAATTAAGGTTGTAAGTGGAATTAAGTTTGCTAAGACTGACTTTAAGATAAAAAGATTATCTTGGATTATCCAGGTGGGTCCAATATAATCACAAAGTCTGTACATGTGGAAGAGGGAAGCAGAAGAATCAATGTCAGAGCAATGTGATGTGAGAGACTTGACTAGCTATTGGTGGCTTTGAAAATGGAGGAAGGAGACCATGACCCAAAGAATGTGGGCAGCCTCTAGAAGCTGGGAACAGAGTCTCTCCTAGAGCCTCCAGAAGGAATGCAGTTCTGTCCACACCTTGATTTTAGCCCAGGGAGATCTGTGTTGGACTTCTCACCTTGAGAACTGTAAGATATATTCGGGCTGTTTTAAGCCATTAAATTTGTGATAACTTATTACAACAGCAATAGGAAACCAGTACATCTGGCATCTTCACTGCTAAGACCTAAACCCTCAGAATCTATGCAAAAGTCTTCTCTAGTAGGAGGCCACCCATGACAACCAGAACTGACACCAGCCATCCCACCTCCAGTGGTTCCGTAACAATTTACCCCTTTTATTTCCTTCATAGCTCTGATTACCATCTGATATTACCATAGTCCATTCACTGCAAAGCCAAAAAAAAAAAAAAAAAAAGGAAAAGAAAAAGAAAAGCCCCACCTTGAAAAAAAAAGTAGAAAACAACGATAAACTTGAAAAAATAAATGTGGTGGTTATTTTATATTCCTCGGAACAGGAATGTTGGAGAAAAAACCAGGTTTGGATTAAGTAAAGAACATTTATGTTGGATGAAAAGACATTCTTGACGGTAGTTGGAGTAATTGCACAATGAAACAGGCTGCCAAGAAGGGCCATGGAGTGTTGTGGCAACACTCACAAAAGAGATTAGATAACTCAAGTCAAGAGAATAAGTGGAGCTCAGCCTAGAGCATTTACTTGATGACCTGCTTGTCCTTCCTCCAGCTTTAAAATGTGTGTAGCACAAAGCAATGAATCACAGGACAACATCTGCATGTAATTGCATTTCTGTTCCAATAATAAATGTTTCAACTGCTATGCTATTTACGAAAGCTGTTATCATAAAGAGCCAAGTTGGGGAAATTTGAAACACAAATGCTTATCTTAAGAAACCTTTCCTTTGCAATTCAGTGTCCCAGTACCCAAACACCAAATTTGCTGTAGTGTATGAATTGTCCTGAGGAGTTTATTTTTGAAATTCCATTTTAAACTGAGTTTTAGGTATTTGATTCCCTATAAAAAGCATTGTCTGTCACCCATGGTTTTCTTAATATTTTTTGAACCCAAAGAAGAGTAAAGCCTAGAAATTGTTCACATTTCCCTCACAGAGCTATCATATGAATTTTGGACCCATTGTCAATGGGGGAGAGAAAATGTTTTGCACCTTCTTTTTAGTCAAGAATGTTTACTTTCAAAATAGAAGACTAGAATTATAGATTTCCACTTTTCCACTTCTCCCTGCCCCGCCCCCAACTTCCACTCTCACAAACCACCACCACCTCCGGGGATTTTTGGCCTTTACATTGCTTGCAAAACGCCAGGACAGTTTAAAATTATTAACAACCAATGTAGAAAAAGAATAGGAAATAAAAGAAACTTTTATTTCCTCAGATCAGCCTTGTCCTGTCACTTCCTCACAGTGGCAGGTGATTCTTCTGTATGCCTTGGCATAAGAGAAGCCAACTTCTCCACTCAATATTCCACAACCCTCCAGTGCCACCAGCAAAGACTAGCAATCACTTTGGCCTTTTAAACTTAGCTTTGAGGAAATGCGTGTTCCGCAAAATAAAGCAAGTTGAATTTTTAGACAATTCACTTTATTTTAAAGGTAAATGCACTTATTTTTTATTTTATTTTTTAATTACATTTATTGGGGTGACATTGGTTAGTAAAATTATATAGGTTTCCAGTGTACATTTCTATAATACATCATCTATATATTGCATTGTGTGGAAGGAGAACTGACTCTGGGTGGTGAATACTTTGCATCTTTCAATTGTGTCTGTTGGCAGAGTAAACTTCATTGCTTTGGGTAAAGCATGAAAACTCGGTCAAGCGACGGAGAAAATAAAACCACAGCTCTTAAAAGACTACCTCTTTCCATTTGGCTAGGCAGGTGTTTCAAGATGATGTCGTTGAGAGGTTCTCATTTAATGAGATGGCAAATAACCATGCAGGAGGGGGAAATCCTCAAAGAGTAATGAAAACACACAATTTTACAATAATAATTCTAAACCACCATCCCATTTCCCAAGGACTGTATTTCTTCACTCTTAAATGCTTAGTTCTCACTTCATTAGCACTGTTTAAAACACTACAGTTGAATATCAAAACCAAATGAAATCTTAGAAATTTTTTTAGTAAGATGAAAATATATCATAGTTTTTCAAAGTTATTTTTAATTAACTCTTTCAAATCCAAATCGATAACAGTGGTTGGACTATCAATTGGTTAGCATCTAGGCTGCCTAAGATTTTTCTTTTTCCCACCCAGGGGCCCTGACCCACGGTATAGATGAAGATGGAGACAAATATAGCGATAGTCATTCATTCATTCATCAAGTAATATTGGGTAAATACTATGTGTCAGATACACATTGATATATTAGGATAGGAATTGAAGCTTGGAAGAGTTTCAAAAGTTATGTTTTAGTGGAACATATAAAATATTCCATTTTCTTACTTTTAAATTAAGAGCAATGTGCATTTAGTGGTATTAAAAATCAACAAGAACACATTACCAGTGATAAGTGACAATAGCACGTAACCCTGTTATGATGTGATGAGAAGGGCACCTTAGATTTGTGGTATTTTTGCAAACCCATAACCCCAATCTAATCATGAGAAAACAACAGATAAACTGAATGTCTTAGCCCATTTGGGTTGCTATAACAAGATACCACAGACTAGCTGCCTTATAAACAACAAAAATTTATTTCTCACAGTTCTGGAGGCTAAAAGTCCAAGATCAGGCTGCCAGAAAAAAGATATTTGTGAAGAAACTAGAGGAATCCAAATAGAGTCTGGAATTTAGTTCATAGTAACATACAGATGTCGGTTTCTTAGTTTTGACAAAAGTACCACAGTAATACAAGACATTAGCATGACATAAAACCAGATGAAAGGTATGCAGGACCTCTCTGTGCTTTCTTTGAAACTTTTTTGGTTAATCTAAAAGTATTCAAAAACTTAAAAATAATTAAAGAAAAAAACCAAAACAAGAACAAAACAATATACCACATGAATTTTATATTGTGGACAAAGAAGGAAAAACAAGATGGAGGAAAGATCCATCCAAGGACAGAGACAGTGAGGCAGTGACATGCAAAGAGCAACGGAGAGATAGAGAGATAGACTGGTGTGCTCCGGGAAGGTGTTAGAATTCCACCGTCTTGTTACGTGGCTCCCTGTTATCCTGTTAAGTTCTAGTGATCAAAGAAAAGGACATATTCTTTAAAAGAACTGAGAAACTTGACACAGGTTGGAAACATATCAGAATGCTGAGAAGCTTCTCTTCCTTTTTCTATTCTCAAACGTTAGGTGTGTTTTTTTTTCTCTAAGTGATTCTGAAAGTTTTGCAGATGTGTCAATGGGTGGCTTTGGTTTAGCAAGATTTTCAGGAACCTTGGTAAGGCTGATCACCAACCTTTTGACGCTGAAAGCTGTTGTGTGCCAGAGTTGTTCTCTGAGAATACCATTCTCTCTAGTGTCCGATGCCAACAGGATATATTTAGAATTGGCCCTGACTTCATCCTAATAAGAATTCCTATTTAGCAACCAATCTAGTTTTTGGTCTACCTGGGAACAGATATAATGGAAAGCAAAATAAAAGAAAAGAGTTTAAAAAAATCGCTAAGGTAAGGTTAAGTTTTCACAGTTCCACATTTTAAATCTTTGGAGGCTCTCTTCTTAAAAAAAGAGTTCCAGTATTTTACAGAAGTTTTCCTGATCATTTAACCCCACAGTTAGTGTGCAATTATTCATGCTAAGAATTTCTTAAGACCAGTGTGCACACACACTTTCCATGGTGTTTTTCTAAAAAGAACTTGAAACAGTATTAACCGTAGTCAGGATAGTCTTGACAAGGTTAAGTGTAAGATATTAACAGCCAATCAAAGGTATTTGATTAGTTTGTGCCCTAAATCAGTAGAAACATGTATTGCATGGATGGGATACTCACACCCAGGTCTCCAAATCTTTTATTGATATCACTCAGCGAATCCATGTACCATACATATTACATGGAAGAAATCCCGTGTTTCACCGAAAATAAGACCGGGTCTTAAATTAATTTTTGCTCCAAAAGACTCATTAGGGCTTATGTTCAGGGGATGTCATCCTGAAAAATCATGGTAGGGCTCATTTTTCGGTCAGGTCTTATTTTCGGGGAAACACGGTCTCTAGAAACTGATTGAGATTTTGGTAATGGTTGGCATGTTGGAAGTGGGAGAGTAAGGATGTAAATCTGCAAAGATATCTCAGGGGACTACATATTTCATCTTGAATTCGTTTTCTATCATAAATGTAAAGTTCTTGTGAGCTTGGATTTAAACTTTAAAGCAGCAAATTACATAAACTCTTTAACAAGAGCCAAAGTTCTAAAGTGCCCTCTTATATTTGTTTTCCTTTTCCACTGAAACAGCATACCAAATCTGAACCTGATTAAGTCTGCTGAATTTGTTATCAGTGCTAGGAACTATGCATTCTGTACAGAAAATTAACTGTACCTACAAATGCAGGTTTTGGTGGTTTTACTCCTAAAACAATTGCTGTTTAGAAATGCAGTAAGTTCTGGGAGAGGCCAAACTTCATTTTTCCCAATAAAGAATTGGGGTTGTACATAGGCTGGAAACAAGGCTGGGATTTTAAGGTGTGAAGACACATAATGAATTTAAGTTAGGCTGTAAGTTAGGCAGATGTCCTGGTCATTCTCTGCGGAGCACAATGGCTGACACTTAGTATATGTCTGTCTGTCTATCTATCTATCTATCTATCTATCTATCTATCTATCTATCTATCTATCTATCTATCCATTTAGCTATCATCTCAAAGTTTCTCAAGCTCAGCGCTGTTGACATTTTGGATTCGATAATTCTTTGGGGTGTGTGTGTGTGTGTGTGTGTGTATGGAGAGGGGGCCTGTCCTGTGCACTGTGGGATATTGAGCAGCATCTCTGGCCTCTATCAACTAGATACCAGTAGCTCTCCCTTTCCCAGTTGTGACAACCAAATATGTGTCCAGATATTGCCAAATGTTCTTGGTGGCGGGCAGACTCTCTCTCAGGTAAGAACTACTGATTATCTCTATCGCTATCTTTAGCTCCACCTCTATGTATCTACATACCTATAGAAGAAATAAATGAATGAAAGGATTTTATAGGAAAACATCCAGGCTTCAACCTGGCATGATCAACTGAGAAAAATTAGTGAATTTATTGCACATGATAACATGCATAATATACATCCATTATAATAATAAACTACACTATGCAATGAATACAAGAGGATATTTTGGGATCCCCTATGCTTTGCTCCCCTATGTTTCCTGCCTTATTACTCTTCTCCCGCATACCAGGTAGCAACCAATTTTTCCTGTGCACACTGCTTTCAGATACTGCTTAGAACACGTAAGTCAACTGATTTGCTGAATCAAGTTAATAAACTTGTAGAAGATCATAGTAATCTGAAAACCGAAGCTCATTTCATATATAGAAAGTAGGTTTTTTGAGGGGACAATGGTTTTTTTTTTATTTAAAAAACTTTTTTTTTTAAATATCAAAAGACGGAGCCGCAGTGGATTCAGACCAAAGAAATTAAAAAACAATAGACCAAAGAGATTTGGTTTCTGAAAGCAAAGAAAAGTTGTGTCTAATTTTCCATCCAGATGACGGGAAAAGAGCTTTGTGGGGTGCCATGTCCCATGAGTCCAGTGACTTGCACACAGTAAATACTCAATCGTTATCATCTAAAATAAATCATGGAACATTTTTAAGAATACATAACTGGTATTACTTCATGCTAAACTTCAATCATCAACATAATTAGAATAACTTGGGTCACTTTATTTGCATCAAAATCCCTGAGTCTGCTCTTTCATTATGTATCAGACTCCTCTGCGCCACAGCTGAGTAGGACACAGACATTGAACTAGGAAGTAAACATGATGGTGCCATTAAAACTCTTTAAGGCTGTTTGATTCCATCATCTGTAAAAAGGGAGAGATACTAATTTCTAACTCTTAGTTTTTCTCTGAGGATGAAATGAGATCAATAAGAGCAAGTGTCTTTTTCTAAATGTTTAGTCATTTGCTTAAGGTCCCTGGAGACTGGCTTCCATGGTCAAGAGCTTCCAATGCAGTAGCAAAATTAATTTTTCCCATGCTTGAGTCAAGAAAGTGCATGTGGAAGCCTGCTGAAAAGAGTAAAATGTGATATAATTGTAGTTAAAGTGGCAGCAGAATATGCCCTAGTCCTTCCAGTTAATTATTCCATCCTATTTCTTCTGAAACAGCAGCAGGATGCCCTGAAAATATCTGACTCCCTTTGAATCCTGATCATGGTTTATGGGCTCCCAGACCACCTAATACCAGGAGGCGGGCAGAATAAAGAGCAGCTGCAGCCTGAAGTCCAGAATGGCCCTGGCTGACCTGGCTTATCTACCCTTGTCTAACTTTCAAAACAGGGTGGACTTGACTATTTCCTCCTGGGTTGGGTGACTTCCATTGACTTGACCCCTGGTGTAAGTGACTTCTGTGGCCTCATTCACTTACTCCCTCATTCATTCACTCATTCTTTCCCTGATGAACTATATTCAAATTACAGTTAAACAATGACACTGAGGCTTGTGGAAGATCAAAGCATAATTCAGAAATTCACTGCGCATACAAATGTGTGTGTACACGCGTGCGTGCGTACATACACACACACACATAATACAGATTGTAGGTGACATAAGAATTCAACTAAGATCTCAGAAGTTGATGAGAAAAAGATTACAAATAAGAAGCTTATGCAAGTCTTTGTTGAAGGACATCTAATCTGGTCTTTGAGGCATGGACAGAATTTAGGCACGAGGCGAGTGGCTATATAGGTGTTCATTTTATAAACATTTGTTAAGCTGAACATATATGCTTCACTTCAAAATATTTTGGCAGACACTTTAATCATCATGCTTCTAAAGTTTGCACTACATTCTCTGCTCCTCTGACCATTCCAAAATATGGTATCTGAAATCTATATTTTAATTAGGCTGAGAAAATTATTTTGTCAAACCACTTCTAACAATAATTGGGGTATACTGATGAAATGGAAAACCAGGATTGGGATTCATCCATCTAAGTCATCTAAAACCCTGAAACCAAGATAATTTTCCCAAAGAAATAGAATCTATAGCTCTCTTTGCCTTTTTTGACTCAATATTTCCTCTTGTAACATATGGATAATATTATTTGTCTCCCTGAGGTGTGTGGCTATTATGGGAGTTACGAAGGCAATTTGTTCAAGTACTTTAATGAGCCTAGTGCATTTGAGATCAGTTCAGAAGAACTTTCTTCCATGGGCAGGCTGACCAAGGGTTCAGAGACTAGTTCATCCATCACAGCATAAAGGGCCTTAGCAAAATCTACTCACCCACAATTCCTTGGGGGAAATTGACAACTAGATCAGTGAGTGGCTTGGAGGGCCAGGGATGGCTGTGGGAAGGACAAAGGAGAGGTGGAGGTGGAGTGAGAAATAAAAGGGAGAAAGTCCAGGTACCAAGTGAGAAAATGTTTCACTGAATGAGGGCCTTGGAGGGTAAGAGATTAGAAATGAGGGGACCTAAGGGTTAAGACTAAGTATGGGGATTTGTATATTCTACTTATGTTTCAAATCAACTTATAATAAGTGACACAGACAAACTAGAACCATTAAAATAAGGATAAAAGTAAGAACAAAATAATGAACCAAGGGAAGCGGTTGGATTAGAAAGCAAATCATCACAGTTATAACTGAACACAATTATTAGCACCAAGAGCCCTGGTAGCCATGGCAGAAAAAGAAAGAAGACAAATTACATGTTTGCATGGTATAATATAAAGAAAGAGACAAATATTTTACCAGGACCAAGACATAAATATTTTATTCGATGGCTCTTGTGATAGGCAGTATAACGGTCCTCCAAAGATGTGCATGTCCTAATACTCAGACCTGTGAATACTACTTGATGTGGCAAAAGGGACTTTTCAGGTCTTATCAGTTAAGGGTCTTGAGATGGAGTCTCCTAAATTATCCTGGTGGACTCAATGTAATCACAAGTGTCCTTACATGGGAAAGAAAGAGGTAGGAAGGTCATAGCAAGAGAAGGAGATGTGATAATAGAAGCAGAGGTTTCAGTGATGCCATTGCTGGAACAAGGCCATGACCAAAGAATACAGGTAGCCTCTAAAAGCTGGAAAAGGCAAGGGAACAAAATCTTCCCTAGAACCTTCAGAAAGAACCAGCCCTGCTGAAACCACGATTTTAGCCCAATAAGGCCATTTTCAGACTTCTGACCTCTAGAACTGTAAGATAATAAATGTATGTTTTTCAAGCCACTAAATTTGTGGTAACTTGCTACAGCAGCAATAGGAAGTGAATACAGGTCTTTTAAAAAAATAATGGATCAAGAGAAAAATCAGTGAAGTGTAACTTTTAGGACACTTCTGTTGAGAATAAAAATAACATGGCTGAGTTATAGAACTTTCTGGTGAGGCTGACTAGATGTAAGCATAAAATTAGAGGATTTGGAGTGACGATTTCTAAACCAGGTACAACAGAATCATCTGAGATGATGGTGAACATTACAGATTCCCAAGTCCTTCTGCAGTCCTGCTAAATAGATTCTGTGTGTAAGACCTGAGAATTTTTAACAAGCATCATATTAGTTATCATTGCAGCAAACAAATTACCACACATTTAGCAGCTCAAAACAACACACATTATTTCACAGTTCTTGTGGGTTGGAAATCTGGGCATGCCTTAGCTGGTGCCTCTGTTTCAGGGTCTTCTAAGACTCTTGTCAATTTTCTAGATGGAGCTGGTGTATTGTCTGAAGGTTTGACTGGGGAAGTATCCACTTCCACGCTCATGCAGGTTTTTGGCAAAATTCAGTTATTTAAAGGCTGTTTGACTGAGGTCCTAGGTTCCTTGCTTGCTATTGGTTGGAGGATATCCTCGGTTCCTTTCCAGATGGGCCTCTCCAACATGGCAGCTTGACTTATCAAAGCCAGCAAGATAGAGCTGCTAGCAAGACAAGGATTACAATCTAAGTAATGTAATCATGGAAGTGACATCCCATTACCTTTGCCATATTGTACTGGTTAAAAGCAAGTCACAGTCCCACCCACATTCAAGGGAGGGGATTACATCACGGTGAGAACACCAGGAGGAGGGGGATCATTGGGGGTCTCTTAAGAGTCTGTCCACCACAGCATTCCAGATGATTCTTGTGCAGAACCAAGTTGGGAGGCACTAAAGAATAAATGATGATAAGGAATCAACCATTTCAGTTGGGCTTTTGACAGGAAGTGGGTGCAAAATAATTTAAGACTGTGAGCTCCAGTGATGTCTCACTTGTGTCCTTTCCATAACAAATGTTATGGGTTAGCATAGTGTCTGGACCTTGGAAATAGCCATTATCATTACTCCCAGGCCCCTCTATGCTGCCAGCTCAGTTGCTCACTGTCCCTGAGCTGACCTCAACATCTCAGGGCCCAGGCTGGAGGGAGACGGGTGAAGAGACAAGGGGGGATACATTGACATGGTAAGAGTGGGTCTCTGAAATTCATGAGTTTTGATTATTTTTACTTTCTTGTCAAAAAATGTAAATTTTGCCCCATCACAGTATAAAGAGAATTCATTTCACAATTTACACAGCTGATTTTAAATACTATCCTATTTCAGGCTCCATCACATTTTCCTCAGATATTGAAATGATATTCTGGCAGAAACGTCGACATGTGCTTACCAAGCCCTCCTGGGCACAAAACTAAACAACATTTCCCAGCCCCTTGCAGTTAAGTGAAGCCAGGGAATGGAGCTGGCCTGTGACAGGTAGCTTGGTTCCTAAAGCCTCTGTGTTTGCAACATTTTGCAAAGGGCCATAAATATGCATGTCCTGCATCATCCAATAGAAAAGCCACGGGACTGTCTAAAATTGGAATGTCGCATGGATTATAAAATAATGTTAGAGATTATTTCTAGAATTCATTATAATGCTGTATTTGAAATGCCTATAGATTAAAACACAAACACAACGATATCTCGTACAGCTACTTCAGAACCTGTGGAATTTGGGAATTAATATGTATGCTAATTTTTAAAAGTACAGTTCTTAAATTTGTTGACATAGAGTGTTTAAAAACATATAATATCATTAACTTAGGCTGCACATATGCAGAGCTTTGGAATATCATCTAGATCAGTTATAAAATAATTATTCAGTAAAAATACTTAGTACTTACGCAGAAAATGTTCTTAGTCGACATTCAACCAATGCTTACTTACTTATTTACTGAATGAATGAACACATGAACAAATGACTGATACGAGCATCACAGTATTAAACCTGAATGATATTTAAGATTATGAAGTGTATGTCATGCATTTTCCTGAGTAAAACAAATCAGACACTATTTGTCACACATATGAAACAATTGTCAAGTTATTAAATGTTAACTGATGATACACTTGGCAGTTTGGCTGAAATTATGAATTAGATTCTGATATGGGTCCCAGTTGCATATTCCTCAGTTTGAGGAGTGTCTTATGCCAACTCAGGCTGCCATAAAATAAATACCATAGACTGGGTTACTTAAATAACAGAAATGTATTTCCTCACAGTTCTGGAGGCTGGAAGTCCAAGATCAGCGTGCCAGTATGGTTGGCTTCTGCGAGAGCCCTCATTCTTGTTTACTGATGGCTGCCTTCTCACTGTGTGCTCACATGACAGAGAGAGAACAAGTTCTCTGGTCTCTAATTATCAGGGCGCTAATCCCATCATGGGGCCCTACCCTCATGAATGCACCTAAATCTAATTACCACCCAAAGGCCCCATCTCCACATACCATCATATCGAGGGGTGGGGCATCAACATATAAATTTGGGAGGGGTGCACAATTCAGTCCATAGCAGGGAGCATAGTAATGAGGTCTTGATTTAATTTTTAATGATCCAATGAAAACTTTGGTAATCCGCCTAGAATTTTGTTATACTGAACTCATATCATAAGACCCTCACAGTCATGGCTGTGTAACAGGGTTTCTTGACTTCATCACCATTGATATTTGGGGCTGGGTCATTCTTGGTTGTGGGGAGCTGTCCTGGGCCTTGTGGGATATTTGACAGCATCCTTGGTCTCTCTACACACTAGATGCCAGTAGCCTCCCCCCCCGAGCTGTGGCAGCCAGAAATGTTTCCATTCATTGCCACATGTCACCTGGGGGACTCAGTTGCCTCATTTGAGAATCACTAGTGCAGAAGAATGAGGACCACTAGTGCATGTTTGCGACGGCTTCAGCAGGAAGCTGTAACCCCATGACCTGGACTCAGTTGCAGCTATCAACTTCTATCTGGGTGGGATTCAGGATATTGACCTTCCTTTTCATCTTGGCTCCAGACCTCTTCTTTACAAGGTATCCTGAAATTAACCAATGACCTAGTCCAATTTATCCACCCAGTTTATTTTTTTATATTTGTTTAATTTTTAAAAATTGACATAAAATTGACATGTAACATTTTATAAGTTTAATGTGTATAATGTGTTGATTTGATAAATTTATATATCACAATATGATTATCACCATAGCATTAGTTATGGTGGTAAAATTAGACGTGGTACCTCTATCAGGACACATAATTACCATTTTTAAATCTATATGAAAATTTATTGGGGTGCTATTAGCAAAGTCTAAAAAGGCTTCCTGGGGGAAGGTGATAATGAGCTTTGTGAGATACTTAATTAGAAGTAAATCAGTCACATGCATTTCCTCTCACCACCATCATTATGCCATGTCAAAATATCCTGTGGCATTTTTGGTATTTGGAGTTTTCATAAGAATAGCATAATAAATATCTCTAGGACAAAACTCTCAGAATAATAAAGATTAAGAAACTTATGATCAGCTCTAAACACACATTTAATTATGGCATCTAAGAGGAGACTTATCCTTAGAAACTGACACAAAATTAGGAAAATCAGTGAACACTTATCCAATCATTTTTACAAGTTTAACATCTGTATTAACAATTACATATTTGAAGCCTTAGGCTGACACTGGCAGCTGAGTTCCAAAATTACCACTTAAAATTCAAAATGAAAATCTGAAGTCTTTTCAGAAAGCATTCCCTTTCTCTCTACTGTTCACAGGTGACTTATCCATTTACTAAAATATTGTAATAAGTAAACACTACATTATCATTATGAAGAAAAAAACTCTATGATCCGACAAAGATCATAATGTAGTCCTGGAAGACTATACACACTCTCACTATACAGTATATAATAAAACGGTACAATTTGAACGGCAGTAACATGCAATGACTTGGTTGTAGAAATGCTAATGTACCTTCTGCGATATCAGAATTTTGTATAGGTGTTTACAGTTTGCGAGTTAGAAGGACAAAAAGAGCAATTATTTAATGCTTACATAGTAAAGACACTTGAATGCACCACATACAATTACCACTGGGCATTAACATGGAATTTACAAAAATAAAAAATTAATAAGACTGACCTATATAAACTGATAAGGATGGACTTTAGTTTTTAAAAAAGTCTTTTGAGGACTACAAATTACAAAGTAAAAGCAGATCACTACGTAGAAACCTAGTGAATACATTTTGCCTGTGCATGAAAACTTTATCAAATTATTCATTTAACAATTTCACCCCACTCACAATGGTATCAGTAAGAATGCTCTTCTTCATAAGATTACTATATACCGTTATTTCAAATTATGCTACATGTTACTCCTTCCAGGTGAACTAAACACCAAATTCTTGGCTCATAAAAATGGCACCTTTGAAAGGGGCAATTTCCACTCAGTCTCTGGTGGCATTATTCCAGGCTAATTTCTTTCAACGATCAAAAAAAAAAAAAAAAAAAAACAACTTTCAAAATGTTCACTTTTAACATTAACTCTCTCCACCAAAACTGTGGTCACATTTTGTTTTCCACTGACTACATATATAGATGGGTGACAGCAAGAAAAGAAAGACAAAACTTAAAAGGCAGCCATTAAAATAAATGGATCAATTGTATAGAGCTGGTATTTGTTTGGCTCATGGCAAAGAAAAAGGCAACTAGGGTTAATAGCCAAATACTTGAGTCATTAGTGAATGTGTTAAGAGAAAGAAGCTGGTCCTATATGACCAAGTAGGAATGTATTATTATCATTGTATTCCATGCTTTACATCAAATACCCTAAGCCATTAGGAAATACGATTTATATTCAGAGTCCCAATTACAATATGCTGACCACTTAACATTTTCAACAATTTACTGGGTTTAGTATAGTCATTTCCTTTACCCACACTATTTCACGAGTCCTTTCCTATCCATCTAAGTGTATGACAAGTGTTAAATTCATTAAATGACAAGACTTTTGTAAGGTGCAGTTGAAAATGGTATGAAAAGAATACCCATTTGTTTTGCCTGGAAAGATGCAAAGTGAATGCGGAAGTTTCTCAATGGGAAAAAGCTCGACTTTCTTCTTCCCACCACCTCTGCCACATACAATTTCCCAAAGATCTAATTTTCAAGCTTATTCTCCATGGCTTCACTAAGGAATGAAAACCAGAGAGCAAACAATTGAGCTCAAGGACATCTGGGGTTAAAAATGCCAAAAAATATTAACATGTAAGCAATGGTCCATATACTCAAGATTAATGTTAATGAATTCAATTACTGTATATGAGAGTTTCATTGATGAGGAGGGCTTTGGGCATACCAAATTATCACACAAATCATTGCCTTTTGAGAGTTTGGATACTTTTACAGTTTAATTTGCAAACAGAATTTTTATAACAAATTATTTTTAACCAAATCATATTTTGAAACCTGTTTATATAGAAAACCCAGGGAAAAAGTGAACTGTTCATTGTGGAAGGCCTTAAATTACATTATTACAGTAGAAAATACAGGAGGTAGAAGATAACTGGAAAGACTAATGCAACATTAGATTCAAATCTATAGCTCCTGTAGCTACTTAAAACATGGTTTTAGAAACTAAACCCAACATTTCCAGTAACCATAGAAACAGTTAAAATAAAATTCACCATGAAAGCCCTTATATCATGCGTGTTATAGGGAGATAGGAAGATGTAAGAACCAGGACACGTGAGACATGACATTTTATCTACAACTCCTGTTTGCTTTACTGAGGGTGTAGTTTCAAGATTCAGTCAGTCACCTTCTTCAGCTTGAGCCTCAGATTCTTCTTCAGCATTTTTGAGCCACTCTACAAACTTTTTCATTTGCTCAAGGAAGACACTTTTCCCCTTTGCAACATGTGCATCTTTATACCACTTCAGAATGGGCTCTTCACTCAGGACTTCAGCTTTATAAATAAGCACCACTCTTTTCTGAAAGGCTTTCATGAAACAAATGTTGTCATAGCAATACTCCTGAATCTTCAGTAAGAGTCAGCTCGGACTGACCTTGAGTAGGAAAGGCAGCAAGTAGAGGGCTGTGTTGTTTCAAGTGCTTGATGGCTTGCTCTGCTCCAAGCGCCTCCTTTTTTTTTCTTGGTTCCATTCCAGTTACAGTGCTCATTACACTGGACCAGACTATTCCAGTGACAATGAGTTTGGGGATGTTGGGTTGTTTTTATCCCCTTCTTGATATACAAAATCATATCCTTAGATGGATCACCACGGGCCATCTGTTCCTGAAGTTCTTTCTGGAGTTCCTTAGGAGCTGCTATGGTTTGCTGATTCTGAACATACTCTGAAAGCTCTTTCTAACCTGCCTTAGTAAAATACTCTGTGAGGAGTTCAACGCTTTGTTTATCGGCAGGAAAAAGTTCCATCAGTCTGTTGTTATCCATTCTGACTTTCCCAAAGACTTGCAGCTACTGCATTGATGTCTTTTTCATTTATCCATGATTTAAAGAGCTTTACAGCAAAAGCTGCTGAAACCCCTTCTTTAACCTAATTCTCATTACAAAGGCTATGAAGAATGGGTGCATTAAGTGTTCCATTAGCCAGAAGAACCCTAGTCAACATAGCAGGCTTGTTCCTCTCCGACTCCACAAAACCCTTTAAGAACAGCAGCAGCTTTTTTCCTTCATCTTCAAAACCTTTCTCCAAGTATTTGTAGTGCCTGGTTAACTTGTTAAAAACCTGAGCAAATGCTTGCATGGTCTCTAGGTCTTCTTGTGTTGCGAACACACACACATCTGCACACATCATCTCATCTGCCAGGGTACCACCTGGGGCCAGCATTCCAGCGGCCACCAAAATGTCAGGGTGTTTCTGTATATCGGTGGTAATCACGTTTTGCTCTAGAAGCATCAAGAAACATTGCTAATGCTTCCAAATAACTACCAGTTTCAGTTAAGCCTGGAATGATATAGTCTTGAAACTGAGTAGGGTCAAACCTCTCTTTTTCATCCTTTTTTCTAGTTTTAAAATGCCAGCCTGATAGCCTTGGCTTTTGCTGCTTTTGCTTATTTATATAAGACACCAGAATTTAAGGTGAAGAGAAAAGAGAGAAACGCCCGATATGGTGACAATGCAGTGGTCCCTCCTCTCCAACCGGAACTCTAACATTTCTTTTTTTGTGGTGGGAACAACTAAGATCTAGTCTCTTAGCAACTTTGAAGTTTATAATACAGTCTTGTTGTCTATAATCACTTACCGTGTTTCCCCGAAAATAAGACCTAGCCAGACAATCAGCTCTAATGCATCTCTTGGAGCAAAAATTAACATAAGACCGGGTCTTATTTTACTATAATATAAGATCGGGTCTTATATAATACAATATAACACTGGGTCTTATGTTAATTTTTGCTCCAAAAGACACATTAGAGCTGATGGTCCAGCTAGGTCTTATTTTTGGGGAAACGGTATGCTGTGCATTAGGTTTCTAGGAATTATTTATCTCCTGGTTGCAAGTTTGTATCTTTAAACAACATGTCCTCAGTTCCCCCACCCCAGCTCCTTGTAACCACCATTCCACTCTGTTTTCACAAGTTAAGCTTTTTTACATTCAGTGATATCATACAGTTCGAGGTCAGACAATTATGTTCGCGAACTCATCCTAGAAAAAGGGCTATATACCTCATTGCTGAATATCACTATGGTCACCTTCAAAGTACTCCCCTTGGGAAGCTATGCACCGACACCAGCGCCTAGTCCACCCTTCAAAGCAATTCTGGAACTCTTTTTCTGGAATGGCCATCAGAGCTATTGTCGTATTACCCTTGATGTCCTGAATGTCATCAAAATGTCTTCCTTTCAATATTTCCTTTATCTTCCGGCAAAGAAAGAAGACACTAGGGGCCAGATCAGATGAGTAGGGAGGGTGTTCCGATAGTTATTTATTTACTAGCTAAAAACTCCCTCATAGACAGTGCCGTGTGAGCTGGTGCACTGTCGTGATGCAAGAGCTCCTTTGGGACCATTTTTGCACACACCTTTCTTATGCCAAGATTTACAGTTAAGATTTTCCTGACTGTTTCTCTATCTGTGTTTACTTGGTCTGTTATGCTTCTCACTGTCAGCCGATGATTTTGACACACAATTCGACGAATTTTTGCAATATTTTCATGAGTTCTGCTCCTTCCTGGCCGCCCTGACCTTTCTTCATCAGTGACGCATTCTCTCCCCTCAGAGAAACATTTAATCCATTTGTACACTGCTGTTTTCTTCATGGCATTATCCCTATAAACTTGGACTAACAAGTCCCTGATTTCACTTCCACTCTTGCCAAGTTTAACAAGAAATTTAATGTTTGTTCATTGCTCTAATTCAAGCTCAGACATTCTCGCAATGGCACACAGAAACACACAACAACAATAATGAACACCACTCAGCAAGACACCGCCACACGTTCACATGAACACAGCTGTGAGACACTAATATACCAAGGTTATGAAACCTTACTGGGCTGTTTGTGCAGTGCTGCCAATGTAAACACACTGTGGCAAGCTCATGAACCTAACTGTCATAACTCGTATTTGCCTTCTTCCTCCCATCTGGATTATCTCACTAAGCACAATGCCCTCAAGGTCCATCCATGTTGTTAAAAATGGCAGGATTTCCTTCTTTCTCATGGCCAAATAATATTCCAGTGTATACATGTACTACATCTTCTTTATCCATTCATCTGTTGTCAGACACTCAGTTTCCATGTCCTTGCTATTGTGAATAATGCTACAATAAACACGGGGGTGCAGACATCTCTTTAATATCCTGTTTTCATTTCCTTTGGATATGTAGCCAGAAGTGGAATTGCTGGGTTGTATGGTAGTTCTATTTTTAATTTTTTGAGGAATCTCCATACTGTTTTTTTCTCCCCATAGTTGTTGAACCAATTTACATTCTCAGCCATCCATCCATCCAGTTTAAATTCTGGCCATAAGGACAGGACTTTTTTCTTCTTCATCAGAATAACAAAAGTGTAAAGTTTAATTCTCACCTAAATATTGGGATCTGGAAGAGTTACTTCAAAAAGAATGTGCTAATATACAGACTACTTTTAAAATTACTTAGATTGGAACAGATATTAAACATGATGCATTTCATTGTCTTGACATCGACAGACATTAAAAAAAAAAGCACCTGATGAACATAAGCATTCATATATATCTCCTTTCCCAACAGAATCTTCCAAGTAAACAATCTCTCTTGCCTCCATTTAAATGAGACTTTGATAACGTTTCACTAAGCTCTCCGTAAGATTTTTAGCAACATTTACATTTTATTTTCGGTACTATAGGAATCATTTTTTTTTTCAGGGAAACTAAGGCTTCCAAAAACTTGCTTAAGGGAAACAGCTACAAATGCTAAAGGTTAGTATTTCAGAAATAAACTGAGGAAACTCTCTTATCCTCAGAAGCAAATAGAATTAACTCCTGAATTTGCTACCAAAAATACATTGTCACTGATGCTCCCCGTGGGTAAAATCAAGTCTGAAGTTCCACAAAATAAAAGCATTATGCAGTAAGTGGGCAGGAGTGGTTTAAACCAAGAAATACAAACAATTATGCCTCTACACAAAAAGAAAAGCTCTCCAAGTCTCCAAGTCACTCTCAAGTGTTCACTCACGGTGACTCAAGTTTCTTTAAGTTTCCGTGTCCTGATTTGCAAATGCTATTGTCGACAAAGTCTTTGCAAAACCAGAACATAACATTCTATGCTTATTCTCTCTCAGTAATTCTCTAATAGGTTTATTTGGGACCAAGATATGTTATTTCAAGCTGCCAGGTCCTCAGCACAGCATGAGAAATCTGGGTTGTCTTCCATCTGCCTCTTAAATCTTTTCTCTGAACAAGGATCCAGTAATCCAATTTGAGCTTGCAATGTACTCAGTGCTCTATCAGGCAGTACAGAATTCAGTTTGCTCACTTGCTTCTCAAGTACTCGGGCTGAAAAAGTCTTGTTATTGTCAAAGCAAACCATGTGTTTTGAAGACATAAGGAACTTAAAGAATAAGAAAGAAAACGAGGCCCTATTTCTTCAATATGTCATCTCTCAGTTTTTATTATTAGAAGGACAGCAGAACATGACTTCATTTTCAATACAAAGTAGAACTTTCAAAAGAACGGACTCTGGGTGGTGAACACACAATGTGATATATAGAGGATGTATTACAGAATTGTACATCTGAAACCTATGTAACTTTATTAACCATTGTCACCCCAATAAACTTTAATTAAAAGAAAGATCTTTTACAAATAAGGAATTTTCTCAGCTGCTCCATGGATGACTTTCAAGGGTACAGGAATAGTATGTGATGCTACCGAGAGGGTGCAATGATCAATAGTTAATACAAAAGCTTCCTTCTTGCCACCCTAACTTGCCCATGTTAAGCCAGCCTCCCAGCTAAAACCACATTAGAGTGCCAGCATATATTTATCCCTCTCTTGACGAAATTCTTAGCTTACATTGTTGGCTCAAGATATTTTAACCAGAAGAAATATTTGGCTTTAAATCAAGTGTCCCAGGTCTCAGCTTAAAATCAGTGATATGCTGAGAGCATTTCTATGGGGCAGCACTTCACCACATCTGCCTACCAGCTGCCAGAAATGTATATACCTAGAGCAAATTTTATATCAGAGAGGCAGATAATTTCAATCTTTTCGAAGAGAAAAGGCAACACAGAGAAAAAACTGCCGAAAGAGAGCAGGAAAATCCCTTCCTTACCCTGTGCTAGACCACCCCCACCCCATCCCAAGTCTTTAAAAGTCATTCTACAATTCAGAACTCCAAGCTCAGACTTCTCATGTTCTTGTGGCTTCTGACCTTTCAGCTGACCCACTGATAACCCAGCATAAGAGAGATTAACTAACCATATGCTGAAAGGTTCAAACATCCCTTAGGGGGTATTGAACTACATGGAGAACTCTATGTCCTGGCAGGGGAAACACAGTCTAACCCAATTTTCTTACCATTCCATGTATTTCATGGGCCTGGGAAAATGAATCTTCTTACTTGTTTTACCAAACTCCATCAAAACAAGACTAGGTGTCGCCCAAACAACTAATCAGAGCCTGGATTTTATTGTGGCTCGAGGGGAAAGCAGAAAGATCATTGACATTTTCTTGGCTCTAAAGCTACATTAGCAGACTTCACCACCCAAACATTCCTCAAGGGATCCCAAATGTCACGATACTTGATGTGGAAAGGGGTATTAACTCAAGGACCCAGATATCCTCATTCTTGTTTTGAAAAATTGATTGACACATATGAGGATAGTCATCCACACAGACATTGTGCTACACTTGTTCTTAGTGCCTCCTTAGAGTTGAATCCAAAATATTGAGCTAACTCTCAAAGCCCCCTTCTGATGCCAGAAAATCTGTATGCAAGAATTCTACGCATTATCATCAGCAGGGAGCTGCTGCTCAGTCTAAACGCATTGCTTTCTGGGTAACCACCCCTCTAAACCAGGAGCTCTCTGTCCTCCAACAAAGCCAACATCCAACACCAGGATGGCAAAGAGCCATAGTGCCTTTCTCATAGCCTCTTGGTCAAGGTGCCAAGTTTTCCAGTCATCTCTCCTAATCATAAGTGGCATTACCAGTTTCAACTGCTTCTCTACTTTCCATTCCCACCACCTCTATTTTAGTTCTGGCCACCATCTTGTCTTCTTTGCATTATCACAACAGCCTGTTTTATTTTGTTTTGGTAAAAGTTATTTACATAACACAAAATTCACCCCCTCTATGTGTACATTTCAGTGGTTTTTAGTAAGTTCACCGAGTTGTACAACCATCACTATAATCCAGTTTTAGAACATTTCCATCACCACAAAGAGATCCCTCTTTACTATTTACAGTTAATCCTTGTTCCTACCTCTAGCCCCTGGCAACAACTACTATTCTCGTCTCTATAGATTTGCCTTTTCTGGATATTTCATAGAAATGGAACCATAAAATACATGACCTTTTGTGATTGGCCTCTTCCACTTAGCATAATGTTTTCAAGGCTCATTCATCTATGTTGTAGCATGAATCAGTGCT
The DNA here is from genome assembly GCF_036562045.2 of Rhinolophus sinicus. Taxonomy (NCBI): domain Eukaryota; kingdom Metazoa; phylum Chordata; class Mammalia; order Chiroptera; family Rhinolophidae; genus Rhinolophus; species Rhinolophus sinicus. The sequence goes on from NC_133768.1 coordinate 8,030,181, forward strand.
TCATTCCTTTTAATGGCTGAATAATATTCCATCGTATGGATAAACCATATATTGTTTATCAATTTACCTACGGATGGATATTAGGGCTGCTTTCACTTTTGGGTTACTATGAATAATGTTGCTATGAACATTCACATACAAGTCTTTAAATGGACATAGTTTCGTTTCTAGGATTGCAATTGCTGGGTTATGCAGCAATATTTTTGTGCAGCAGTCTCTAAACTGTTCTACTTATGTCTTGACCCACTCAAGACCTTCTGTCTTCTACAGCTAGAGTGATCTTTGGAAAGTGAAAATCCAGGCATTGTTTAGCCTAGTTAAAACACTCCAGAAGCTTCCCATTGTTCTTAGATTAAAACCAAAACTGCTACATTGTTTATGGAGTCCTGCTTGATCTGTTCTCACATCTATAGCCTCTAATCCTGTTTCTCCATTTCACCTGGCCACTTCCCGCTCTCTATTTCAGCCGGATTAAATTTTAGTTTTCTAAACAGACTGTGATCTCTCAAGCTTAGCTTGGGCTTTCCCCCCTACCTAGAACCCTCCTTACCTCTAGGGTTGTGGTTAATAAGGCAGCTTTGGAGTTAGATACCTGAATACACCAACTAAAGCTGGTTGGGCAAGTCACATCTCTGTGCAAAAAATTCTCCACCTTTACATTGAGGATTCATAATGGATCCTGACTCATGGGGTCCTTGGAAGGATGAAATGTCTTACAATGTGTGAAGGAGCCCTTGGAACAGTTCTCACTGACAGTGATGGCCAATGAATTTTTCATGTTTTGGCTTAGATATGACTCCTTGTAGAAGCCTTCACTAACCCCTTATATATGGGCTTGCTCCTTTACATGTTTCCATAACACTCTGTTCTTGTTATCATATGATCGATGCCATCATATTGTCATTCACTTGTCTGTCTTCCTGTGGCAGTTTCTGAGATTTGTAAGGCAAACTAAACCACTTCTATCACTTCTGTCACATGCATCTCACACAGCATGGCTCACAGTAAGTAATCATTAAAATATTTGCTGAATTGAAAAATTGGGCTGTTCTCTATGTCCCATGCATTCTCACCTTTGTCTCATTTTCTCTTCTCGAGAGACCTCCATGAACTGTCTCATCTAGACTACTGACCAGAAGCAATTTGATTGGGTTTGGCCAAGAGGAGGCTCTGGCAAGAGACAGATGGGTGGGTGGAAGAAGAGGTCATGGTAATTACCTTCCTGCTTCCAACCTGCTGTGGTACTGCCAGTGGTTGCATTCTGCTACAGGCACAGCTCCTGTCAGGTCATTCCACTTCTACAGCTCTAGCTCTATCTGGTGCCCCAAAGAACATCCCCTTCCCTTCCCCCTTCAGACCTAGGAGTGCGACCAGCAGCTCCCCACTCTTGGTAATCTCTTGGTGCTCTGCTATCCCTCCATTAACTCTTCAACCCTGTCCAACCCTCTAAAGAATTCACTACTCACTCTCCGTATAAGCCCATTTGAGTGTGTCATCTGCTTCCTTTTGGGACGCTAACTGGTACCATGACTGAGCATAGCCATTATTGCACACTTCACATTCTTGCTGGGGGCTCGGGTGGCAGAAGGGTTGGGGGACTCTTTGCTGTGTTTTGTGGGAGAGGTGCTGGTGGGAAAAATATGATTTCACTATTAAAATAGCTTGCGATGTTTACAGTTCTTATTTTTATATGTATACATGTCACTTGCCATATGCTCAATGGTTTCCATATGGAGTGTTCTTAAAGCATTTTACTGGCGGATCTTGCTTTCCAGTGTACTCTGTAGTGAAGACTGGGTAGCAGCACTGAACTTGATTAATGGAAAATCATAGTCCACCCAGAGTGCTAAGACACTTCAAGTATCACGATTCTTTCTAGTTCCAGATAATGGTACGTTTCCCAGACTATTATTTTCTAGTTCTATTTGAGAAACCATGCTGGATATGTTATACCATCGGCTCCATTATAGGAATAGGCTGTAGACAGCCAAGTATCAGACGCTGAAACCAGGGAAGATCTGTAGGTCCAAAAACCACCTCCCAGACACCTGTGTCTCTTCTGTTACTTGTCAACATTTGTTGAGCACACACTTCTTACAGAGCATGGTCTTATTTGCTCAGTTCCCAAGAAACAGGAGGTTTGGATTGAACATTCAAATCATTTATCACTATTGCTTTGTTTCAGAAAGGTGTCTTTTTGCATATGAACTTAGAGTTATAAACCATGACGCACAGGACTCAGCATTATTACCCAATTTGTATGATTTAAAATGATTCTCTAATATGATCAAAGCTCAGATTTCAAGAGCTCTAACTAAACAACTTTGTTGAAGCCATCAAAATTTGTCATGAAGTAAATGTACGAGACTACACAAGGGGATGGATGAATTTTTAAAAGTGCATATTCCAAAAAGATAGCTGTGTTGGTTTCCTATGGCTGTTGTAACAAATTACCACAAATTTAGTGGCTTAAAACAAAGCCAGCGTATTATTTTATAGTTTGGGAGGTCAGAAGTCCCAAATGGGTCTCACTGGACTAAACACAAGGTGTCAGCAGGGCAGTGTTGTTTCTGGAGGCTCTGGGGAGCATCTGTTTCCTTGCCCCTTCCAGCTTCTGGAGGCCACCTACATTCCTTGGCATTTGCCCCTTTCTCCATCGTCAAAGCTGACAATGGCTGGCAGAGACTTTCTCACATCTTATCACTCTTACACTGTTTCCATCCTCACCTCTTCTCTGCCTCTCCTGCCTCCTTTCACTTATAGGCCCTATAATTACATTGAACCCACCTGGATAATCCAGGATAACCTTTCCATCTGAAGGTCCTTAACTAAATCACATCTGCAAAGTCCCTTTTGTCATATAAGGTAACATACGTACTCATAGGTCCCAGGGATTAGAATGTGGACATCTGGGGGGCGGACACTGTTCTGCCTACTACAACACCTATTAAATAACTACATACAATTCTAGAAATGTTTGTCTTTGTTGTTATAAATAATGAAAAATGGTAAAAACAAAAACTATGATAGGAGTATTTTTAGTTTTCCCTAGGGCCATAAAGAACCCTGAGACACATTCTGTTGCCTTGATGTCTTTGCATAGTAAATGTGGATAAAAACAACCACTTCAAAGGGTTTTAATTTTTGAATTTTAAATTACGAATACAGGCAAAATTACTGATGTAGAGAAAGCACTCAAAAATAGTCTTCTATTCATTATATGCCATTTATATCTATATATGTTATTTTCCCTGAGTTAGGAAGCATAAATATTTCAGAGGAATAATTATGAATGTTAAGGTTTCAGATGTTATTTTGTGATTTGGAATGCTCCAGGAAATAATTTCAGTTTGTATCCTCTCATCTTTAAAATTAACACAGAGGAAACATATTTTTTGAGACTACATGTAATTTTCACTTAAGTAGTTTTGGGTTTGGCTTTCTGCAAGATAGGAACTAGAAAGAATTTTTGGTTCCTGTGGTGAAAACTAGGAATTCTTCCCCAAATTCATAAGCCAACCATCATATGCGATTATCCATTTCAATATCTGAGAAGGAAACTGGAAGATTTGAAGGTCAGGTTGTACTTCTTAACACTGTAAGGATATCAGAGCTGTTCGTTCACAACAGTGAAGTAAATGGCTACCGACAAAACTTACATAAATTGAAAGGTTAAAACTTACATTAATCAAAAGGTTAACTGATTTCCAGGTCAAGGGACAAGGGTGGTGCAATCAGACAGGGCATCTGCTTTTGTGGTCCTTACATTCTAATGGAGGATAAGAGGGAAATAATACACCAATAGATAAGTGAGCCAATACATATGCAAGCAGTATAATTCCTAGAAGGGTATATAAATGCTATGGTGACAGTGATAGATGCTAAACTAAGGAAAGATGTCTCTGGAGAGGAGACATTTGAGCTGTCACTTGATGTGAGCAGTTCATGCTATAGGTTCTTAAAAGCTCAGATCGCTATGGCCTCTCTCCTCATCTCCATAGTGGGGTATTGTACTACCGAGGGTAAGCAAGTTAAGCAATTGGAATACAGGGAGAAAAGATCAGAACTTCCATTTGTATTTATTTTTATCTAGGAAATAAGGAAGAAATTAGAGGGTAAGGGGGGAGGGAGGATAGTAGAAGAAGGTAGAGGGGGTAACCATATAGTGATGGAAGGAGAACTGACTCTGGGTGGTGAACACACAATGTGATGTATAGATGATGTATTACAGAATTGTGTTCCTGAAACCTATGTCATTTTACTAACCAATGTCACCCCAATCAATTTTAATGAAAAAAGAAAGAAATGAAAATTTGCTAACATTTAAGTTTCTACGTTGGCACCCTACACTTGGTTCCTATGACAGTAGTCACCTTCACTCTGGAGTAGTACAATGTATTACCTTTTATGAAAACCTAGTTAAGTGCATTTAGAGATTATATTATCTAATTGTAACTAGAATAAACCTCACACGATGGACTCAGGGCTTTTAAAGTTTTCTGTGAGGATACCATGGGTTGAGGTAATCATATTATTGGAGTCCCAAGTTAATAATAAGAAAATGTCAGAAGCAACTCTTTCCATCATCCAAGCAGCCCATCGTCAGCCACCTTATGCCTCTTTATTCATAGCCGAAGGTAACTCAGAACTCAGCCACAAATATTTAACATTATCAAGAAATCCATGTAAAACATGTATTGACAACACTTCCATTATAGACCAGTCTTACCCAGACTTCCCATAGGATGATGTCATCACAGGGAGCAACACATTTAAAAATACCCTTTACTTACTTGTCTTTATTCCATTATGTGTTCTAATATACAAAATGTATCAGCCCCTGATTCATCTGTATAGTTTATAAATCGATATGCATATATTTAGAATCCGTGTGCGTTTATCGTTACTTGTAGGCTTGCATAATCAAACACACTTCATGAGCACCGTCCTAAACCATTTGATAGTTTATGGCCCTTGTCAGGGACTGTCAGCAACCACATACAGGACAACCCAGCTCTGAACTCTGAAACGGATTTTCAGGAGGGTGTGAAGGTTTGAGCATAACTAAGGTGCCAAGAATCACATAATCCAGCAGAATCTGGGTGGAGTGGCAATTCTCTAGTGCTTTGGAAGGAACATTCCAGTTCCAGCTAGAAGCTGCAGGGAATCTGAGACGATCCCTGAGGCAATGATATAATTCCTGTGCCTTTGGTTCATACAGGAGAGTGGCCAAGATTCCTCTGCAAATCCATTCCTCAAAAAAGGGAGTTCTGCGTGTCTACGGGGTCTGATCAGTGACAAGTTTTCTGTGAGTGTGCGTGTGCTCATGCATGCACACACGTGCACCAAAATGACACCACCCGAGGCTTCCTTTGGCCCCTTGTGATTTCATCAAACACCTTTGAATCACTTTGATGCTTGCCTTATTTGAACATTGGATAAAGGAATTCATAAAAGACTGTTACTTTCTTTGGTCAACAGCCAAGAAAATCCACAATATAACTGTGGGCACCTTTAGAATGAAAAGAGTTAAATGTATTTTTAAGTGTACGTGTGTGTTTTACTCTAATGGCACTGATGAAATAATTTGCAATTTTGTTTGTCCTTAAGTATAGGCATTGGATACATCAAGTTTTCAGATGCTCTAACATAATCAACTGCTTGTGGTAAAAAACAGCTGGTAATCTTTAAGGATTTCTTGGTGATCAGATCATGGATGCTTTGACATGCATTCCCAGAGAAAAGGGACACTAGAAATTCAAAGGTGCCCCAGACCTTCCATGTTATATACCACATTTATCAAAGTAATAACTGTCCTGTCGAAGGATTTTTCTCTCAATCCCTTTTCCTGCTACTTTTGTCCCGTCTTCAGCTAGATATACACACCCATTCCTTGGAACAGAGACTAACTCATCCCAGAAACATGAATGGGGTGGCCTTACCTAAGACTTATCCAGTGATCAGTATTTTAAGAGATGTGGTGCATTTCATTCCTATTTTTCATCTGTATCTATACCGTCCCAGGCTTTGGAGTGTAATACCACATAAAGAACATTAAATAAAAGCATCCTGGGTGTGTAAATGTATGTGTGAGTGTGTGTATTTACATTACGGTGCCCAACATCTCTGAGTAGATGGACACCTTCATGGAGGTTCTCTTAGGAAGTCACTGCTCCAGGCATTTGAGCTGTGGTGGTAGTGGTGCTGGTGGTGGTGGTGGTGGTGTGTGTGTGCGCGTGCACGCACACATTGGCAGAGGGTGAGGGAACAGGCTTTCATAGAAAACTTTCCCACACTATGAGAAAGAAGATAGCGTCGAAGACTCTTGAATTACTAAACCAATACTACTTGAGGGCCCATACAAGGCACATGAAACTTATGAAAGTGGTTTGAATAATCCATGAAAACTCTACATTTGGACCTGATTATTTATTCCTTGGAAAATCTGTTCTATCCCTTTCTTATTTTTACCAAATCTACCCTGAAGGTAGATTCTGGATTTGAGGTTCGGGGAATCTGTGAGTTCCAAATCTATTTTAATAAAAGCATTTCCAGTTCTAAGCAATTCAGGGGTCAGTGACAAACTATCTAAGTAGGTGGCAGTTCAGCGTGGGACCACACTCTGGGACCACACAGATTTGATCAGCTTTGAGGAGGAAAGGGATAGGGATGGAGCCTCTCAATCACTTTGGCCTCCACTTTCCTCTCCCCAGAGACTGACTCTACTGAGTCACTTCAATCTTTGAATATTGAGGTCCTAGTAGATTTCCTCTGCAGCAGACAGCTTCCCAGGGGCCTTTGAAAGCCCAATGTCCTAAACCAAAAACACAGAAACTCAAGTATCCCCCTCTCTTGTCATCACAATAAACATGTACCACAATAGGATGGTTTAATTTATTTTCCATGTGGAAGATTTTATTAAGTTTAAAGTAGACTGGGTACACAGTTCTTTCCTGCAGCTGCAGTTTATGATGAGGGTAACCCAAAACACATGACCACACGATAAAACAATGTAATGCAGTACTGCAAGAATTCCAAGTGGACAGAAGGTTGGAAAGCAATCCTTTGTGTAAATAAGAGCTGGCCTTACAATGGTAGATGCTTGTAGATTTAAAACTCCAAAGAAATACACACTTTCCCCAGGATTTCATTGTTAGGATAATAATCATGATTCCAAATGCTTTTACACAAATATTGTCACATGAAGGGCCTGGACATCCGTCATCCTCTAGCACCATCTATTTCAATGTAAATCTGGAAATCTCTGGAGAGACTTTTTATTTTTATGAAGGTAAATTCAAAAAAGAGTCCAGCATTTCTCTTCTTGATCTGGTTGTCAGGTCACCGACCTACTTCCTTCCTTCTGATGTTCGCCCAAATGGAAGAAACTTCTTACCATGTTTCCCCGAAAATAAGACCTAGCCAGACCATCAGCTCTAATGCATCTTTTGGAGCAAAAATTAATATAAGACCCAGTCTTATTTTAATATAATATAAAACCAGGTCTATAATATATAATATAATATAATATAATACAATATAATACCGGATATTATATTAATTTTTGCTCCAAAAGACGCATTAGAACTGATGGTCCGGCTAGGTCTTATATTCGAGGAAACATGGTATATGACTTTTGCAGGTTCCTCGTTTCCCTGCAGCCCATTGCCTCTTTTCCTGGCCAGTCCAGACACATGTCTCCAGGCCCTTCAGAGGATGGAAAACATGTCCCCCTCCACCACCACCAGAGACCTGATCCAGCACTGAGGAAATTTACAGCATGTTCTTTCTTGCTCACAAGCATAATCCTCTCATAATGCATGAAATAGTAACAGATAAAAATACCATTTTAGAAAATGTTTTGGATGACAAACGCAGGAATTGGACGAGGCATGAAATGGTGTGATTTACTGGAAAGAGGATATGGTTTTCAGTTAGAAGGCTTGATTCACGGTCCTCACTCTTCCATGCACCAGCAGGGGGAACTTGCGCAAGTCATTTGGTCTCTCTAAGCCTCGTGATCCTTCTCATCTTAAAAAGGACCAAGAACAGCTCTCCTACCTTTTCATAGTGTGTTTGTAAGAATTGGATTATTTGTAAAGTGCTGTACTTGGGTTCCTTACTGGTATACAGTCATTGGTTACTGTGCTGAAGAAAGTTGGAGTAAAGAGGTACTTTTTAGAAATGACTTGGTAAAACCAGCTCATTTTCTTTCTTTCTTTTTTTTTTTATTAGTTTCAGGTGCACAAGACAAAGCAATACTTAGACGTTTATCATTTATATCCCTCACACTGTGTGATCCCCCCTCCCCCCATCCACTATCCCTCTGACATCGCACAGAGCCATTAAATTTCCACTGTCTCTATTCCTAATGCTGTACTCTGCTTCCTGTAACAATATACATACAAATATATAAATATACATACATATATATTTATATAAAATTATAGTTGGCATTCATTATTGCTCGGCTTCAGGTGTACAGTGCAGAGATCAGGCATCTACATCACCCCTGAGGTGGTCTCCTAAATGGGACATGTGCCCATCGGATACCCTACAAAATTTTTACATTATTGATTACGTTCCCCAAATTAATTTTCAAAACCCTGTGGCCATCTTGTGGTTACCGACTATTTTCTAAACCCCTCACCTTCCCCCTTATCCCCACCCCCCCTCCCATCTAGCAACCTTCAGTTTTTCCGCTATGTCTCCAAAACTGTTTCTGATTAGTTCATTCACTTATTCTTTTATTTAGATTCCGCATATAAGTGAGATCATATGGTATTTGTCTTTCTCTGTCTGACTTATTTCACTTAACATAATGTTCTCTAGGTCCATCCATGTTGTTGCAAATGGTAAGATTTCTTTCTTATTTATGGCTGCGTAAAACTCCATTGTATAAATGTACCACTGTTTCTTAATCCAGTCATCTACCGATGGGCATTTCGGTTGTTTCCATGTCTTGCCTATTGTGTATAGTACCAGCGCATTTTCTGGATGAGTGATCTGAGGCACAGAGAAGAGAAATTCAGTTTGCCATGCTTACACAGTGGGTGTGTTTTTAAGATACAAAAGAATGACCTGTGTACTCACTATAATAATTTCCATGATATCTATATGGAACCAGTTTATAGAACTTGACAAGAATATTTCTTCTCCAACCACTTCTTTCAAACATTCTTTGTTCCAGCTCCCTTTTCCTTCCTCAAAGATATCCCAGGCAGATCCTTTACTAGCCTGCTCATTCTTATATTTGAAAATACCCAGGCCAGCCCAGTTTAAAACTTCAGTCTCATATTCAGTTTATCATGAACTCTTCCTCTGGGCCCACAGTACTGTACCTCGGCCTGAAGGGTTTAGAATAGGGGGAGAGCTTTTATAAATTCTTTCACACAGCCCTCTTCTGGGTTCTTTTTCCTGTTTTGTGTCACAGGCTGGGGGTGGGTGGGTGGGTAGGGGTAGTGGTACCTGGGGCAGACATCCCTGATAGAAGAGGTACATTTGTCGCCTTCTCTGTTGACTATTCCTGCTCCTCTGCAGAGGCCCTGTGCATGCATGAACACAAATGCTCCCTCTGACCTGAGGCTCATGGATATATTTTTCCAGAGTCCCCTTGGGATGGATCTTCCCACTACACAGTTCTCACATGTGAAAGAAACACTTCAGCTTGAATCTATTTCAAATACTGCCTTTGATGCTGACCATACAGCTTCATGTTGCCAGGGCCCCCTTGCCTAATAGGCAGCCATCATGGGTGAGGTGATGGCTTAATCCCAGCTACCTTGCGTTGTGTTTGTTTGACTCATAGGAAACCCAACTATCTTGGCTTCCTCCAGAGTGAATGTTCTTTGGTCTCTGTCTTGCTCTCTCTCCAGTGATTGTCCTGTCCCTTAGTCCCAGAGAAGAAATCAGCAATCTGTTACATAGACAAACAGTCAACTATGGAGTGAGATGCCACCCTCCCTCTCTAAGAATGATTCTCTAGACCGTTCCCCATCACTTGACTTACTCTTTAGAGATATTCTCTGATGATTCTCCAGTGCAGTCACAGACTTATACCTATATAGGTTGAGGGAGGTGGTGAGGAGATTGCAGCAATGTGGGGGCCTCCCAACTCTCATTAAGTTCTATGGAATTTGTGACTAGACTGTGGGAACATTTGGTGCCTGTTGCTTTTATCCCGGTGTCTTTATCTGCTCAAAGCTGCTGTTGAGTCCCTCTAGTTATTTTTCATTTCAGTTATTGTACTGTTCAACTCCAGAATTTCTATTTGGCTCTTTTCAAGTTTATTTTTTATTTAAGTATAGTTGGTATACAATCTTATATCGGCTATATTACTTTCAGGTGTACAATATAGTGATTCTACATTTTTTATACCTTACAATGTGATCACACCACTATTTCTAGTAACCATCTGTCACCGTGTAAACTTATCACAATATTATTGACTATATTCCCTGTCTTCTTTTTACATATTCCCCCACTTCCTCTTTAGTCTCTGCTTCTACGAGTCTGTTATTGTTTTGTTTTGTTGGTTTTTTTTTTTACATTCCACATATAAATGAAACCATGTGGTATTTGTCTTTCTCTGCCTGACTTATTTCACTTAGCATAATAACCTCTAGGTCCATCCATGTTGTCACAAATAGGAAGATTTCATTCTTTTTTTATTTCTGCATAATATTCCATTGTATACATGTACCACTTCTTCTTTATCCATTCATCTATTGACGAACACCTAAGTTGAGTCCATTATCTTGGGTACTATAAACAATGCTGAAATGAACATAGGGGTGAATATATCTTTTCAAATTAGTATTTTCCCTTTCTTTGGATAACTACTCAGATGTGGAATTGCTGGGTCATATGATATATCTATTTTTAGTTTATTGAAGAATCTCCAGACCGTTTTCCATAGGGGCTGTACCAGTTGTAGACCCGCCGACAGTGTACAAATGGGTCCCTTTTCTCCACATCTTCGCCAATATGTGTTATTTGTTGACTTTTTGATAATAACTATGCTGAGTGATGTGAGGTGGTATCTCATTGTGGTTTTGATTTGCTTTTCCTTGATGATTAATGATGTTGAGCATCTTTTCTTATGTCTGTGAGCCATCTCTATGTCTTCTTTGGAGAAACGTCTTTTCATGGTTTTTCTGCCCATTTTTAGATCGGATTGTTTATTTCTTTTATTGCGTTGTATGAGTTTCTTATATATTTTAGATATCAACCCCTTATCAGATATACCATTTGTGAATATCTTCTCCCATTCAATAGGTTGTCTTTTTGTTTTGTTAAAGGTTTCCTTTGCTGCGCAGAAGCTTTTTAGTTTGAAGTCACATTTGTTTATTTTTACTTTTGTTTCCCGTACTCGAGGGGATGTATCCAAAAAGATATTACTCAGACTGATGTCAAATAGTTTACTTTTTATGTTTTCTTCTAAGAGTTTTATGAAAATGATATGACACTGAAGAAAGAAATTGAAGAGGACACAAGTAAATGGAAGGATATACTGTTCTCATGGGTTGGAAGGATTAATAGTGTTAAAATGATGATATAACCCAAAGTAATTTACAGATTCAATGCAATTCCTATCAAAATACCAAAGTCATTCTTCTCATAACTAGAACAAATAATCCTAAAATTTATATGGAACCACAAAATTCCCCAAATAGCCACACCAATCTTGAGAAAGAAGAACAAAGTTGGAGGTATCATGCTCCCTGATACAAAATTATACTACATGGCTATAGTACTCAAAACAGTATGGTACTGGCATAAAAAATGACACATAGATCAATGGAACAGAATGGAGAGCCCAGAAATAAATCCTCACTTATATGTTCAAATAATCTATGACAGAGGTGAAAATATACACTGGAGTAACAACAGTCTCTTCAACAAGTGGTATTGGGAAAACCGGACAGATACATGCAAAAAGAAAAAGAAAACTGGATCACTCTCTGACACTATATAGAAAAATAACCACAAAAATAGGTTAAAGACTTAAATGTAAGTCCTGAAACTATTTGGCTAATTTATAGCTCTTCATTAATATTCTCTATTTGGTGAGACATCATTCTCATACTTCCCTTTAGTTCTTTAGATATGGTTTCCTTTAGTTCTTTGAACATATTTAAAATAGCTGACTTTAATGTAATCATATCAATAGATGCAGAAAAAGCATTTGACAAGATACATTTATGATTAAAATATAATCCATTTATGATTAAAACACTTAATAAAATGGGTATAGAAGGAAAGTACCTCAACATAATAAAGACCATATATGACAAACCCTCAGCTAATATCATACTGAATGGTGAAAAACTGAAAGCTTCTCCTCTACGATCAGGAAAAAGTCAGGGATGCCACCTGTCACCACTGTTATTCAACACAGTATTGGAAATTCTAGCCAGAGTGATCAGGCAAGACAGAGAAATAAAAGGCATCTGAATTGGGAATGAAGAAGTCAAATTGTCACTTTTTGCAGATGATATGATTCTTTATATAGAAAACCCTAAAGACTCCACCAAAAAACCATTAGAAACAATAAACAAATACATTAAGATTGCAGGATACAAAATAATGTATGAAAATCTATTGTATTCCTATATAGTAACAATGAAATTTCAGAAAAAGAGATGGAAAAAAAAACAATTATTTTTGCAATGGCAACAAAAAGAATAAAATACCTAGGAATAAACTTAACAAAAAAAATGTGAAGGATCTATACACTGAAAACTATCAGACATTATTAACAGAAATTGAAGAAGACACAAAGAAATGGAAAGACATTTTATGTTCATGGATTAGAAAAATCAACATAGTTAAAATGGTCATATTACCCAAAGCAATATACAGATTTAATGCAATCCCCATCAAAATCCCAAAGGCATTTTTTAAAAAAGAAGTAGAACAAAAAATCTTCACATTTGTATGGAATCATGAAAGACCCTGAATAGCCAAAGAAATCCTAAGGAAAAAAGAACAAGGCTGGAGGTATCACACTCCCTGACTTCAAATCAAACTACCAAGTGACAATAATCAAAACAGCATGGTATTGACAGAAAAACAGACACACAGACCAATGGAATAGAATTGAGAACCCAGAAATAAATCCACATACATATGGGCAGCTAATTTTAGACAAAGGAGCCAAGAACATACAATGGAGGAAAGACAGCCTCTTCAATCAATGGTGCTGGGAAAATTGGAAAGCAATGCACAAAAGAATGAAACTAGACTGTTATCTGTCTCCACACACCAAAATTAACTTAAAATGGATCAAAGACCTAAACATAAGACCTGAAACAACAAATTGCATAGAAGAAAACATAGGTAGTAAACTTATGGAACTTGGGTTCAGGGTTTATGAATTTGACCTCAAAGTCAAGGGAAGCAAAAGCAAAAATAAATGAAAAAAACTGAAAAACTTCTGCACAGCAAAAGAAACATCAATAAAACAAAGAGTCATTCAACCAAATTGGAGAAGACATTTGCAAACTCCACCTCTGATAAGGGGCTAATATCCAAAATACATTAAAAAACTCATATAACTCAACAACAAAGAAACCAAACAATCCAATTTAAAAATGAAATGGGTGGAAGACCTGAACAGACACTTCTCCCAAGAAGACATATAAACGACCAACAGATATATGAAAAGATGCTCAACTTCACTAGCTATTTGGGAACTGCAAATCAAAACCACAATGAGATACCACCTCACACCTGTTAGAATGGCTATTATCAACAAGGCAAGTAATACCAAGTATTGGAGAGGTTATGGAGAAAAAGGAATGCTCATACACTGCTGGTGGGAATGTAAATTGGTACAGCCACTATGAAAAACATTATGGCGCTTCCTCAAAAAATTGAGAATAGAATTACCATATGACCCAGTAATCCCTCTTCTGGGGATCTACTCAAAAGATCTGAAAACATTTATCTGTAAAGATATATGCACCCCTATGTTCATTGGAGCATTATTCACGGTCACCAAGACATGGAAACAACCAAAGTGTCCTTCAATAGATGATTAGATAAAGAAGACGTGGTACAGATATACAATGGAATATTACTTGGCCAGAAGAAAATATGAAATACTGCCATTTGCAACAACTTGGATGGATCTTGAGATTATCATGCTAAGCGAAATAAGTCAGACAGAAAAAGTCAAGAATCATATGATTTCACCGATATGTGGGATATAAAACTGAAAGCAACACAGGAACAAGACAAACAAATAAAGAAACGAAAACTCATAGACACAGATAATAGTTTATTGGTTACCAGAGGGTAAGGGGGAGGGAGAGTGGTAGATGAGGGTAAAGGGGATCAAATATATATGGTGATGGAAGGAGAACTGACTCTGGGTGGTGAACATACCATGTGACATATAGATGATGTATTATAGAACTGTACACTTGAAACCTATGTAATTTTACTAACCAATGTCACCCCAATAAATTAAAAAAAAACTAAAATTATATATATATATATATATATATATATATATATATATATATATATATATATAAAAGAGCTGATTTAAAGTCATCGTTTAGTAAAGCCAAAATCTGGCTTCCTCACAGATAGTTTCTGTTGACTGTTCCCTGGTTCCCCCAGTGGATGGTCCATACTTTACTATTTCTTTTTGCACATCTCATAATTTTTGTTGAAAAGTAGACATTTGAAATAATATAATGTAATAACCTTGGAAATCAGATTCTTCCCTTTCCCTGGGATTTGTGGTTATTGCTACGTTTGTTGTCATTGTATTTTTTTTTTTAGTGACTTTTCTGAACTAATTGCATAAAGTCTGTATTCTTTGTCATTTGTGGCCACTAGGGTCTCTGCTCAGTTAGCTTAGTAGTGAAGTAATGATTAGACAGAGATTTCCTTAAACGCCTGGAATCAATAAGTTACCCAGTCTTTGCTGAGGAGCTCTGTGTACAGGTTGGATCACACCTTCAACACTCAGCAAAGCAGTTTACAACTTGCCCTTAGCCTTCATTTCTTGTTTGCACAGAGCCTCAAAGTCAGCCAGAGGTCAGAGTTTAGTGTCTCTTCTCAGGTCTTTTTTGAGCATATATACAGCCCATGAATGTTGTTCTCCAGATCCCAGTAATATGTCGGAGTCTTTCAAATCTCCCTATGGACACCTCATTCTCCATCTTTTCCTTTAACGTTTTTTTGGTTAGCTTATTATATGCCTCAACTGTTATCTACTGCCTGAGGAAGCTGAGATGTTCAACAAATGCCTCTAAGTGTTTTAGACAAACATCCCAGTGCAAAGGCTGTTAGCACTATGTAAGCTCTGAATCAGGGAAAATAAAGACAGCTGTGTGAGTGGAGCCTTCCAGGCAAATGACAGACAGGTCAGAGACAGTTGTATGGGAATGAGGCTCGGAAAGAGATATAACTCGATGTTTTTCCCCTACAGTAGCTACCAGGCTGCTGTTTTCCACCATGACTGTGGGCTGTTCACAGCTGAAGAGGTGGGGATAGGAACAGTGCAATTAAAATGCCACAAATCTCACTATTCTTACCAATATTCAGTCATTTTCCTTGAATAAATGCTCTTGGATTGTTGCAAGCCTTTGGTTAATTTGCAGAGTTCTGAAAAAGTTCATTCTGACCATCTTTTGCCAGTGTTATCATTTCTCTTATGGAGGAGAGAATCTTTGGAGGGCCTTCCTTTGCTGTTTTCACTGACATACAGTTCTCCCTTGGGGTCTTTAACAGTAACTCCGACATGAGAGAAATGGATTTCTTCAACAGCCTGTTACATATGCTGAGCATATATCTGCTTTCATTCTGTTATACAAAAGCAAATGATCCTCTTTGACTTCATTCATATGGCCGCACAAAGATAGCAGCTTTAGGTCACGGGTAAGAAGGAATAATGATTAACAAATGCGTTAATTAGTGTTCTATTTATACACTATTCTTCCTTCTTGCCTCTGCTTTTATTCTGGTCGTGGAGACGTCTCCTGTTCATGCATATCTGGGTCTCCTCTCCCTTAGAAGTACGGGATGATATTCACTTAACAAACCCCTTGCCCTTGGACAGAGTCATGTGACTAGTAATAGCTGACAGGCTGTGGGCAGAAGTCACTGTGTCATTTCCCAGCTGGGGAATTCAATTGCTGTTGTGAGACCCTGCAACACTCTCTTCCCACTGCTGTCATACCTGGTGACGTTCCACATGTTGGTACTTTATTAGCCTGGTTCCAGAGGTAGGATGACATGGAGAAGCACCCTTCACGGACATCTGCTATTTATCAGGCGTGATCAAAAAATAAACCTCATTGCGTTACATGACTAGGATTTGGGGGCTGTTTGTTAGTTTCGTATAATCTGCACCATCCTGATTGGTATCTTACTTCAGTTCATGATTTGAAGACTGCCCTACCTACAGTCCTCTGGCTTGGCCATCTGCACCACTTTTACCACATATGTCACATTCAGCAGCATCAGCATCCTCATTTGAAACAATGACAGGAGGCAAGGGGCTCATACATTTTTTTTTCCTTTCCTCTGAGCCTCCCACTAACATATGAAGCTACAACGCAAACCATGCTGTGTTCTATATTTAACTAACATTCTCTTTCTGTCTCTCCCTAAGAGAGAGATTTGACATGGAACTCAACTATCTAAAATTAAATGATGAAAATATACACATACTCAGCGTTCCAATGCCTCTTTACAGCTTCAGCAAACCACCATCATCTTGGGTTTCCTTTTGTTGCTCTGTAAAGCAAAGACGAGAGTGATATTTCCCAAGGTGGTTATGAGAATGAGCGTGTGTGGGTGTACGGGGGAGTGTTAGGGGAAATGTGGAGTATTTTGCATAAAGTGAGCTGTAATTGAAAAAGGCACTTTATTCTAAGGGAGCAGTCAGGAGAACTATAGACCTCCAGAGCATGCTGGAATCTGTTTTCTATTTTCCCACGTTTGTTACATGCTAAACTGTTTGCATCTCTATTCCCCACTGAGATATTTGGCCCCAGAGAAACATGAAATTGCTATACTTATTTATTGATTGAAGAATAGTAGCCAATCCAATAAGAAGAAGGACCATTCTTATATCAGCCTGAAAAACTAATAAAAAATTGTGCTTCTGCAAATTCAAAATGCTTTAATTTTTTAATATCTCCTTATTTTACTTATAAAGTAACTGGCCACTTTTCATCAAAACTTTAATACATTTATACAATATGGAAAATAATTAAGCCTTATAAAAGGATGTACAGGAAAAACGGCATTATTTAATTTTTACCCCACGCATCTAGGTTCCAGTCCTTCCCAGGAGCAATTCTTGTTACTATTACATGTTCTATACATATGAAAATACAATATGAGGTGTGATCAAGAAACATGGTAACAGTTTAAAAAAACGTATTACTGTAAAAAACATTGTCATTAATCCCCCTCAAAATACTCCCCCTCGCTTCGAACACACTTATCCCATCATTCCTGCCACTTTCTGAAGCAGTTCTGGAAGTCCTCTTTCATGAGTGTCTTTATATCATCCTCCATCATGACAATGCTCCGTGTCACACATCACTTCTGGTATATGGCAATTTCTGTCACATAAAAACATTACAGTGTGTCCTCATCCACCTTATTCACCGGATCTGGTACTGGGTGACTTCTGGCTCGTCCCCAAAGTCAAAATGACCATGAAAGGTAAACGTTTTGAATTGATTCAGGACATTGAGGCAGCCATGACAGCGCAACTAAAGACTATCATGAAAGAAAACTTCCAGAGCTGTTTCAGAAAGTGGCAAGAACAATGAATAAGTATGTTCAAAGTGAGGAGGGGTATTTTGAGGGGGATTTATGGTAATGTGTCTTTCACTGTAATAATTTTTTTACATTGAAACATTCGCTGTATTGTTTGATCACACCTCGTATATGGCATATGCAATGTATAAAACCTACCCCCTCTCTATATTTATCAACATAAATGGAAGTAGAGCATGCACACTGATTTTAACTTTGCTTTTCTTATTTAACAATGTTACCTTGGCCATCGTTCCTCTTCAGTCCATATAGACTTACCCAGTTTTTTTCTAATGCCTAAATAATATTTCATTGTACATTTAGGATCTAACTGAACAGTGCAGTTGGCCAAACTGGAGGGCTGTAGGTGGGTCTAGCTCAAAATCATGAGATGCAGTAGAATATCTGTTCTAATGGCACAAGCTATGCTGCATTAACAGACAATCCCCAGATGATGGATATTTATATTCTTTTCAGTCTAAGGCTATTGCAGACAACGGCATGAGTAACTTGTTTTACCTTTGCGTATATGTGCAAGTGTATCTAAAGGATAAAGTCCCAGCAACAGAGTTGTTGACATAAAGAGTATGTACATTTTCTTTTCAATATTTTTATTTATATACAATCAAATGCACCCCTTTTAAGTGTGCAGTTTATGCATACTTATGTTATTGCCAACACAACTAAGATATAGAACATTCCATTTTAATAAGCTTTATTAGTATTGAAGTATGGTAAGGCCAATAGATCAAGAGATGACTACCACGGAAAGGATGGTTTACTACACTCATAGTTCCCAAGAGAGGGAGTACATATCACGCCACAGGGGACCACAGGGGCAATCACTGAGGGTGAGGTAGGAAAGTTGGTGGGCAAGAGAGAGAGGAACTGCAGGCACAAGCCTTTGTGGTGATTTCCACAGGAAGCAGAGGGGAGGGCAAATGACCTTCATCAGTTATTAGAGAGGTTGCAGGTTCTGGATTGGTTCGGTTTGTATTTGAGATGATTGAAATCAGAACAATGGATATCTGCCATCTGCATAAAGGGCAGATGTTAAAGCATCAAGTTTACTGAATCCAGAAATATGGTTAATACAATATCCATTACTGCAAAGGTTCCCTCACAACCCTTTGCAGAAAATCCCTCCCCAACTTCTGGTTCCAGGCAACCACTTACATGCTTTCTATCACCATAGTTATAAATGGGATCAAACAGTATGCATGCTTTTGTGCCTGACTTCTGTTGCTCAGGATAATGTTTTTTAAATTCATTTATGTTGTTTTGTGTATCAATAGTTCTTTATTTTATTTTTTAATTAAAGTTTATTGGGGTGACAAAGGTTAGTAAAGTTGCACAGGTTTCGGGTGTACAATTCTGTATTACATCATCAGTACACCACATTGTGTGTTCACCACCCAGAGTCAGCTCTCCATATTTTTTTCAAATGTCTTTTGTGGGCACAGGTATACATTTTTCTTGGGACAATACCTAGGGGTGGAATTTCTAGGTGAATGTTAAACTTTATAAGAAACTGCCAAATGGTTTTGCAAAGTGATTGTGTCATTTTATGCTCAAGACAGTGTATGAGAGTTTTAGTTGTGTCATATCCTTGACAATACTTGATATGGTCCCTTAGGATGTACATTTTGATAAACATTGTTCTCAAATGTGTAGCAGATACTCCTAGTTGAACCAACAACTGTTCCTGTCTTCTTTCTCCTATGCCTCACATTGTTAAGCTAACACTTCCTCAGTCTCCCTTGCAGCTCTGGGTGGTCAATATATCACAGTTCCAACCAGCATAATATAAATCAAAGTCTGCTGAAACCTATCTAGGTAAGCTTTTATTTACCTAACAAAGGGACAGATGTGATAGCACGACCCCTCCCTTTCTCCTCGCTTCGTACTGACTTGATTGCAAACATGGTCCCTGGTGTTGTGATAGGAATCTTGCAACCCCCACGAAGTTTATTGGGGTAAAGGGAAGGGAAGGCAAACAGAACCACAGCAAATGGCAACCCAGAGCCCCGAACCAGCACTCACCTATCTCCAAACTTCAAATTATGTGAGAAAAGTAAACCTGGATTTATTTAAGCCATTGTGCCCCAGGGATTCTCTTATTTGCAGGATATCAGACTAACATTTCTCACATTCTTATCATTCATTTAAGCAATACCAAAGGGGATCCCCAGGTGATACCGCTAGTTCAAGAGAATGTCTGTTTCCCCACATTTCTCCCAACATATGGCATGGTTTTAACCTTTAGTATTTTGTTGTCTTAATATACATTTACTTAATTATGGCTGAAGTTGGAACTTCATTTGCTTAAAAGCTATACACTATCCTTTCTGTAACTTGCCTGTACATGTCATTAGAGCATTGATTTATAAAAACTCTTTATATCTTAATAAAACCAGCTATTTATTTGCCATATTTGTCATTTGTCTCTCAACTTTGTATATGGTAGGTTTTTTGTTGGTCAGAAATTTTTAGTTCTTATATAATGTATTTTGAAGTGAGATGTCCTATAGTCAAATGCTGGTTTTGCTCCTTACTAGTTCTATGATTCAGGGGCTATTCTACACTCAATTATCTATGTTTAATATATTTTATATATCTCTAGTATAAGCTGTGCTAGGATTTGAACCTAGGTCTACAAAACTCATGATCATTTTACTATGCATCAAAGTACTCTAAACCCTATAGATTGACTGTACATCATCTCAGACCATCGGCGTGCACAATAGTTAGTCCATCATTCTCAGGGAAATCACACCTGAAGTTGTAGAGAAGACTGTTTTCTTATGTATGCACACTTCCAATCTTTGTGAAAATGCAGCTCCCTTATGCCTTCATCTGTAGGTAGGTCCTCTTTCTAAGAGATATCACACCTAAAGCACTGAAAAAATAACTGGCTTTCTTTGGTTTATGGAAAGATTGTATTCATACTTCTAATCTTTTCTAAAAACGTGGCTCCTCTATGACTTCACCTGTAGGATATGTATAGATATATCTAAACTGGTCTTCCAAGATCAAATTGTATCTCCCTTTTGATGATCTCTACTAAAATAATTTGTTTCAGTTTGTGAAATTTTTCCAATGTCATTACCAATGAGCCCCAAAATGTTATCAACAATTTGAATTATTATTAACATTAAAATGTAGGAACCATGGGCAATCCACTTAGTGTGTGCTTGCCTTCCTCTCTATGGCTATATAAGGCTGGCCATTTCATTTTTTTAACCTACATGAAATTAGAATTTTACAGTACATGCCAAACAAAATCAGTCTTTTCCTCAATCCCATTTCCATTTCAGACTGTGATTTTGCTTTGGCTTACATTTGAATAAAGTTGGCATTTTTACCTCTTTTACATCTGGAAATTCCCAGTTGGCTTTGTCATGTTGTGAACTGAAATAGTAATTCAGTTGGACTGAATTTGTTTTGAGGAATAAACCACCACTTTTTACATTTTCTCCCTTATAATATATTGATTTGCAAGATATGCCGTGAAATATATACTTGCATATGTATATATGTGTGTACACACACACACACACAAACTGAAATTTAAAAAGAGCAAGAATTGCATGCATGGTTCAGCTTAGTGTTAATTAGATTTCTTCATTTAGGGTAACTCCAAGGAGTTAGAAGCTGAATAAAAGCAAACTCAAGACAGAGGACAAGCAGTAAATATATATGTAGATTGTGGAAAACACAATTGTCCCCATCCCTTCATTGCTTTTAGAAAATAAGCAGTATTTTTTAAAAAATGGCTCCAGTATGCAATTTTAAGAAGAACATATTCTGATGAATCAATAAGTACAAATAAATTTGTCAGATACCCTATGTCCATGTAACTCTTAAATGTTTGAAACAATGTGACAGCGATCAAAGATGTCTGTCTATAGGGATCCTGCTTTTTCACCACCTTTGAAGGTAAGCAGGAATGTAATTTGCCAGCCAAGAATGGCCACCCTGCTGATGGCACTTTCTTCCTTTGTTTGAGGGTAGAAGCAGGGCAGGGTGACTAATCATTCCATTTACCCAGAATTGGGGAGGTTCCCAAGCTGTGGGACTTTCAGTGGCCGGGAAAGTCCTGGGAAACCATGATGAGTTGGTCAGCCTAGAGCAGGGAAACCTGTCTTGGATGTTACAAATTGCACCCATCTGGGTTTGATATTGGAACACATGACTGTCCTTCATGTGCCCAGAACTGAGATCATCCCTGGAAATGCTCACAGTTGTCTAATTGGAAGAAAAAATTCTGAAACCACAATAAAACCTTAAATGTTTTAAAAGTTTTAAATGAGTGCTTATTTTAGTTTAATGTCTCCAGAGTAATCAGGATATTGATATAAACATAATATATTCTAAAAACAAATTCAATTAGAGAAAACCAACCCTCCGTAAGATAAACGTCAAGTCTAAGATGCACATTGACTTTGTGTTTTGCTATGAGGGGAAGAGGGACGTTGGTGGAATGGGTGAAAAGGCAGTATAATATAATGTTCAGAAAGCAATTTAAAAAGTACCTTCTTTTATCATCATAAGCAATGAATTTTCTAAGACAATGAAATGCTTATTTTATGTGAAAAGTCACCAGTGGCTGATATCTTGGTGGCAACTTTCAAAACAGCTATACCTGAATCGGCCACTGTCGTCTACATTCATCTCTGCCCAGAATTGGGGACTATATCTATATGCATCTGGTATGAAACAAAGACCTATGAAAAGGAGATACTTATATTCACAGATTAAATATGAAGTACTTATAAAACAACTAGACACCTCTCTGCTTCTCCTTCATAGTTGGCCATTTTGTAGGAAATGTTTTGGTTGAGAACTTCCTATTTACTTTTGAGTTGATGGCCCTGTTAGACAATATGCCCAGATGAGGGATGAGAGGGACCTGGCTGAACTTCCCGTTTTATTCTATAAGAAGAGTCAGGCTGTAACTCAGATGTCAGCCCAGGCATGCCTGCCCTTTTGATTCTCATTAGATTGGTTGTATCTTCTTCCCAGGTGCAGTAGAGATCCTCTTGGGATTCACGGAGGTGGGTGGGGCTTGGATTTCTTCTAGGTGTTTCTGACTCCAATTCCTGTTTCTGATGAATTAGTTCAGTGTTTGGACCACCTCACTGTTCTGAGCTTATCCTCTTTGGTGGCCATGGGGTTGCACCACTCAGATCTCCCTTCAAGAGAATCTGCTGCCAAGAGTGTGGTTAGCAGACAGCTGCCAGCTGCTGTACCTACAGATCTGCCATGGCCTTTATGCTAAGGCTACACTGCTTCAGAGCTGCTCCCAGCCAAAGACAGAGCATGAAAGGGGACTAAATCCAGGCCTCTGTCTGATGTGGATTTTCTAATGGGCAAGCTTTACTCAGGGGATCCCATCAGCCAGGCCACAATGGTCTCAGAGCTAGCTGCACTGCAGGCTAGGAAGCTTCTGTCCCAATCCACCTTCCTTCCTTCCTTCTTGCCCCTCACAGGTATTAGAGGGATAAAGGCTCTCCTGGCCTATTTCTGGTCTCTCCCCCCATCCTTATCTTTCATCAGCATCTTCTCCATCTGTGCATCAGCTTCTTGAAGAACCCGAATAACACATAGTTCTCATTGCCTTATGCTAGTTTCCTCTCAAAGTACCAATGGCAGAGGCTCTGTGTGTAGTAATTTTTATTGAAGGTTAGAGGCAAAGGACGGTGCTTACCCTGTTGCACACCAAGTGATGTAAATCCGAATCTTTAGCATCCTTGTCATTAAAATCTTTTGTACCCCACCCCCTCTTAGAATTTTCCATAAACTCTTTTCCCACAGGTTCCAACCCCTTGCCACATCTTCCACATTCACAGCCTTGCCTCATTTCTTTGATCTCCATTCTGCATTCATTACTTGCTATGCCCTCTAGATTTATGATTTGATGTCGGGTAGCGTGATACCTCCCATTTTGTTCTTATTTCTCAAGATTGCTGTGGCTATTTGGGGTCTTTTATGGTTCCATATAAATTTTAGGATTATATGTTCTAGTTCTGTGAAAAATGCAATTGGTAATTTGATAGGGATTGCGTTGAATCTATATATTGCCTTAGGCAGTATGGACATTTTAACTATATTAATTCTTCCTATCCATGAGCATAGTATTTGTTTCCACTTATTTGTATCTTCTTTAATTTCTTTCTTCAGTGTCTTATAATTTGCTGAGTACAGGTCTTTTACTTCCTTGGTTAAATTTATTCCTAAGTATTTTATTGTATTTGAAGCAACTGTAAATGGGGTTGTTTTCTTAATTTCTCCTTCTGATAGTTTGTTCTTAGTGTATCTAAATGCAACTGATTTCTGAATATTAATTTTGTATCCTGCTATTTTACTAAATTCATTTATCAGCTCTAATAGTTTTTTGGTGGAGCCTTTGGGATTTTCTCTATATAGTATCATGTCATCTGCATATAATGACAATTTTACTTCCTTCTTTCCAATTTGGATGCATTTTGTTTCCTTTTCTTGCCTGATTGCTGTGGCTAGAACTTCCAGCACTATGTTGAATAAAAGTGGTGAAAGTGGGCAACCTTGTTGTGTTCTTGATCTTAGGGGGAATGGTTTTAGCTTTTCCCCATTGAGTATGATGTTAGCTGTGGGTTTATCATATATGGCCTTTATTATGTTGAGATATGATCCCTTCATTCCCACTTTGCTCAGAGTTTTTATCATAAATGGCTGCTGGATTATGTCAAAAGCTTTTTCTGCATCTATTGATATGACCATATGATTTTTATTTTTCATTGTGTTAATGTGGTGTATCACATTAATTGATTTGTGGATATTGAACCAATCTTGCATATCAGGAATGAATCCCACTTAGTTGTGGTGTATGATCTTTTAAATGTATTGCTGAATTCAGTTTGCTAATATTTTGCTGAAGATTTTTGCATCTCTGTTCATTAGGAATATTGGCCTATAGTTTTCTTTTTTTGTAATGTCTTTGTTTGTTTTTTGGGATCAGGGTCTCATAAAATGAGCTTGGGAGTTTTTCCTCCTTCTGGATTTTTTGGAATAGTTTGAGGAGAATAGGTGATAATTCTTTTTTGAATGTTTGGTAAAATTCACCTGTGAAGCCATCTGGTCCAGGGATTTTGTTTGTTGGAGCTCACTGATTACTGATTCAATTTTGTTGGTAGTAATCAGTCTGTTCATATTTTCTGTTTCTTCTTGATTCAGCCTTCAAAGATTGTATACTTCTAGAAATTTATCCATTTCTTCCAGATTGTCTAATTTGTTGGCATATAGTTGTTCATAGTATTTTCTTAACTTTTTTTTATTTTGTATTTTTGTAGTGTCTGTTGTCACTTCTCCTCTTTCATTTCTGAATTAACTAATTTGGGTCCTCTCTCTCTTTGTGTTGATGAATCTGGCTAAAGGTTTGTCAATTTTGTTTATCTTTGAAAAAAACCCAGCTCTTGGTTTCATTGATCTTTTGTATTGTTTGTGTTTTTTTTTTTTTTTCTCTCTCTCTATTTCATTTATTTCCCCTCTAATCTTTATTATTTCTTTCCTTGTACTCCATTTGGGCTTACTTTGCTGTTCTTTTTCCAGTTCCCTTAGGTGTAAAGACAGACTGTTGACTTGAGATTTTTCTTGTTTCTTGAGGTAGGCCTGCACTGCTATCTCTTATGTCTTCTTATATAGAAGATTTACAGTTTTAGGCTTTACATTTTGATCACATATAGTGTGTATGTGGTATGAAATATAGATCAAAGTTCATTTTTCCTCTTTTTGGATATGGACATCCAATTGTTCCATCACTATTTTTTGAGAAGACTGTGCTTTCTCTACTGAATTTTTCTGCACCTATGTCAAAATTCAGTTGCCCATATATATGTGAATCTATTACTGGATTTTCTGTTCCATCAATATGTGTCTGTCTTTATGTCAGTACCACACTGTCTTGACTACAGTAGCTTAATAATAATTCTTAAAATTTGGTAGTGTTAACTCACCTTTGTTCTACTTTTAAAAAGGTTGTTTTGGTTATTTTAGTTTCTTTGCATTTCCATATGAATTTCAGAATCAGTTTGTTAATATCTATGAAAAACCTGCTGGGATATTGATTAGGATTGTATTTAATCTATTGATCAACTTGGGGGGAAGTGACATCTTAACAGTACCGAGTTTTCTGGCCATTGAACAAGGCATATCTGACCATTTACATTGGTAATTATTTAATTTCTCCCAGGAATGTTTTATAATTTTAACTGTATTTGTCTTTTACATATTTTGTCCAATTTATCCCTAAGCATTTCACACTTTTTTGCTATTATAAATGATATTTTCATTTCAATTTCCTATTGTTCCATACCAGTATATAGAAGTACAATTATGTTTGCATATAAATTTTTTATTTTGCGACTTTGCTAAACTCACTTATTAGCTCCAGCAGCTTTTTTTATAGATCCATGAGATTTTCTACATAGGACATCATGTCATCTGCAAATATAGAGTTTTATTATTTCCTTTCCAATATTTATTCCTTTTCCTTAATTAAGCTCTCTGTCTACACTCTCAAGTACAAATGTTAAATAGAAGTGATGAAAATGGACACGCCAATCTTGTTTCTAGTTTCAGAGAGAACGCTTTCAGTGTTTCACCATAAGTATGATATTAGCTATGCGTTTTTCATAGATGCTTATTATCAGGTTGAGGAAGTTCCCTTCGATTCCCATTTGCTGAGAAGCTGTGTCAGAAATGAATGCTGGATTTGGACAAATGCTTTTTCTGTGTACATTAGTATTATGGAACATAGTTTTCTATTTTTCAGTTTGTTACTGAATCACACTGATTAATCGTCCTATTTTACGCCAACTTGCATTCCTACTAGGATTAACCCCACATGGTCATGATGTATTGTCTTTTTTATGTATTGTTAGTTTTGGTTTGCTAAAATTTTATTTAGGATTTGTTTTTGAGAAGCACTGGTCTATCACAAATCAAGTATTCTAGAAATGCTAGTGTGCACCCCTCTTCTATGGTTGCTGTTTTTCTGGAGAGTGATAAATAGAACTACAAAAAATATGACCAGCAATGTGTTTAAGCACCTGGGCAAATTTAATTACCCTGTTATGAGTTGTCATAGGAATTTAGGTGAAATTACATTTAAACTGAAGTTGAACTTCTATTTCTTAGCTACATGAAAATGATGAGCACATGCCCCTTCCTGCCTGTAACAAAGGGTTTCTGGAGCTGAGGGTTTACCCGCAATCTCAAATTTCTTTCTACCTTTCTATTTGCAGTGTCAGACATATACAAACAGCAGAAAAGCCCACCTTTCAAAACCACGGCAAATGGGGCACCTTTACATTCACACAGGACAGACTGGTCAGGCTTCCAGTAGAAAGAACTGGGGAACCCATCCATATACATTATGTTCTGTTAAACCTCACACTTAGAGATCCATTCACCTTTGAGCATACAATATGTCCAATTCACATTCTACATAAACCAGGCTGTTATGCAAATTGACAGAATTCTAATGCCTGTAATCTTCTACCCCATTCTTATATGTCAAGCAAAACCAGAGACAACCTGACTGATGCAAGAGCAGATAATTGGACTTCAGTTTGAGTCCTCTGTGTCATCACCTCCCAACATTTCTGAGGTTAGTGTCATGGGCTGTGCAACACAGCCATTCAAACTGTCCAAGCCGAAAGGAAAAGTATTCCTTCCTGTTATCAACCACAGACTGTTTATGCAACAGCTAGACAGACTCCTGGGCAGCAGATGAATATCGGGAGGCCTGGGAGAACCGATACAGCAAAACAATCAGCAGATGCTTGTGGGTACAGGAGAGACTGTCTGTTGCGCCATAACATATAATGTAATATAATCTAAAACCTCTGTATAGTAAACAATGTTTAAGCTTAGCACATTTGTGTCTAAGAAACTTGAATATATGCAGTTACATTCAACACTAGGCTGAAGCATTCAGAGTGTGACAGCAATTTAATCCCAGTGGTATCAAGTACCCGCAAGGCAGGCTTGGTTGATCTTCCAATTTGTTTTCTGACCATCTTCTGAATGACCCCATTTGGGTTTCAAAAGAGACTATAATTTAATCTAATATTTCGTAATCAACTTTAGGCACGGTTGACTGGAAGTACGTTTCCAAAATGAACCATTGCCTTACTGATTGCCTAATTCATTTTCCTTCTCTTGGTCTCTATTTGCTGTTATTATATTCTAGGCAAAAATAGGATGGAAAATTAGTATAAGTTTTGATGACTGGGGTATACTGCGAAGAAAGCTCTGAGCTATTTCTCATGAGCAAATATTTGTAAATTTATATTGGTTCTGGCATTAAGTGAAAACGAAGCATTATCCTCCATTTCTTATGACCAAAAGATTTTGAATGCGTATTCTTTCATTCAACTTTTTTTGAATGCTATCTGGGTACCCAATGCAATGCTTCTGTTTTTTTAAAATAGTAAGGCCTTTGCTTGCAAAGATAATCTCTTACATTTATTTTTTTAGACATCAATATATCGAAGACAGTGCGAGGCACATTATAAAAGTTCCATAAATAGTTTTAAAGAATTTGAAAAACTGTGTATTTAGGGCAACACTCTTTGTTGTTTGGACATTCAGTCCAATGGTTTCCTTAACTCTTTCTTATTTTCCCTGATTTTTATCATAGACAAGTCTTTCATTCACTCTAGCAGTAAGTAGATTTTTCTTTTAAATAAATAAATGAATACATAAATAAAGATAAAATTTTTATAAATTTGTATGTTATATAGTATATTTTTTGTATTTATTTACATATTGATGTATTTATTTATTTATTTCCTTTTGAAAACATAGTTGGCCATAATCATGAAAGAAGGCCATTGCCAGAAACCACACTCTGTTGAGCATTACTCTGGCAGAACTTTCTGAGCTCTGACCTCCCTGGAAGGAGGAAGTAGAATAGCAGAAAGGCTGAGCTGACAGTTCTAACGATGATCTTTTCTCTTGCACTTGGAAGACAGGTTGAACCATGAACACACATATCTTCAAGCAGAACGGTTTGGGTTACAAGAAGCAGGAGAGAATGGGATGCAGCCCATTTTAGCAAATGAGGTTTGGAGGGAGGATTTCGGGAGAAGTAATCTGGACAACTTGCCCAGTGCCTCAGCCCAGGGTTTAAACACTCCTGGTGTTTGAAGTGTGAATGTCTGGAAGGTCAAAACACTCACATTCAAAATTCATTGCAAAAGGAGCACTCTGAAGCCACATGCAAATATTGTGTTTGGGTATGTGCCTCTGTTCCTCTCCACTCCAGAGTTAATAAAGAGCCAACAGAACTAATATCTCTGCCCTTATTCACCTAAGTACCGGCTCTCCCCTTGCATTACTTATCATTCGAAGCAACAAGATGCTGCCAATCTTATGGCTCTGTACCACCTGACCAGTCCCTCGGGAAATACTCTCAGGGCTGAAGTCTGTCAACAGTAGACTAGTCTTAATAATCTACAATCGGCGAGTCATTTATTTTAGATATCAAGCAAGATGAGCAAGACACAGAGACGGAGGCAGAAATAGGCACGCTTGCCACAAAGTCAAGGAAATGGAAAGGGAAGAGCAGCATCTGCTGAAAGCGTTGGAGGAAACATCAAATACAAAAGAATGACATGCACCAGGCAGAACAATTCAAGCTGAAAGGGAAGAAGAATGTCAGAGGTTCTCAGAAGGAGCAGAGCTGGGATCATCAGTCAGGAGGAAAGAGAAGAGAATGCTGAAAGAAAGCGTTGAGAGAAAACATGACTCAGTGAATGACTTGGGACTCAAGTCTCTTAACCTCTGCATGTCTTAACATCTCTCTTGGTACTCCTCCGGGAGAGTGACACTGGAACATTCTGAAGTCTATAAGTCTAGGAACTGAAGAACAGACGGAGCCTGACTTCCAATGATTCTACTTACAATTTTTCGACTTTGCGATGGTGGGAAAGCGGTATGTATTCAGTAGAAACGGTACTTCGAATTTTGATCTTTTCCTGGGTGAGTGATACGTGGTACGATACTCTCTCGTGATGCTGAGCAGGGGCAGTGAGCTACAGCTTCCAGTCAGCCACGCAATCATGAGGGTCAACAACCGATATTCTACAGAGTGGTACTAACTGCATTTTCAACTTACAATATTTTCAACGTATGGCTGCTTTGTTGGGACATAACCACCTCACAAGTCGAAGAGCATCGCATATACAGGTGTATCTTTAATGACAACAGTGCCTTATCCAAACTCTAAATTTAACACAACATTGCTTATAGGTGCAGCCCTTGTGTTTGATTTCACTAGTTTCTTCATGAAAAAAAATTTCATTTGGAAACCAACTAGTGAGCATGAAACAAAATGAATGTGGTGAAAGTTGTCAGTAGACTTCCACATGTGTGTCAATAGGTGTGAAAAGGACTGTCTCACTTGTTAACACCTCATTTTTGGATCAGCCCCTCCATAAATACCCTTCTCATACCTCAGAAAGAACAAGAACAGAATATATTTAAACTGGGCTTGCTGGATAAGTCCAAAGCCTTGTCAGGAGATCTGAAGCCTTGAAACCACAGTTTCACAGTATATGAGTAAAGTGACACTCAAATGTATTCCAACTCTGCAGTCTGTTATTTAAAGGAACCAGGCTTTTATCTCTTCTTGGTTTTACTTATTTGTTTTGCTTCAATTTAGTGAAATTTCTTCATATCTGGCAAATGTCTGCACAGTAGAGGGGAAAGGGAAAGAGATGGAATGGGGAGAAGGAAATGATCTTGAGACGGATGCGGGGAGTTCCAGAAATATTTTTTATTTGGATTTCCATACCAAGCCAATGGTAATGAGGACTTGTTACATGCCAGGCACTGGGTGAGGCATACAAGGCACCATGCTAGATGGACATCAAAGAGAGAGCAAAGCAACACAACAGCTTGGCAGACACACTGACTTTAAAACCCATTTGCACAGGCTTAAGAGAGCCTCTTGTCTCCTGGGGAGGCTTTGGCATGGCCAGAAGAAAACATCAAAGACACTCCAGACTTCAAATCCCTTCCAAGGGTGTGATCAGCAGGACAGGAAATGGGAAAGTCATCCTAGAAGGGATTTGGAAAGGAAGGGGCTTATCCAAGGACACCCCT
Organism: Rhinolophus sinicus; assembly: GCF_036562045.2. Classification (NCBI taxonomy): domain Eukaryota; kingdom Metazoa; phylum Chordata; class Mammalia; order Chiroptera; family Rhinolophidae; genus Rhinolophus; species Rhinolophus sinicus. The sequence continues at coordinate 8,061,126 of NC_133768.1, forward strand.
GGCCCTCAACATGAGCTCTTGCCATGTGTACATTCAGCAGACGTGATACGGTGAACAGCTTGGCACCCAGTCAGTAGCAAGTCTTGCCCTAGCCCCCCACCAAGAAACTGCAGGGAACAAGGCGAAATGAGAAAAGATACTTCAATAAGAGTGTTTTGTCATCTTCATGGTCAACTTAACATTTTCAAAGGAGCCCATGAAACAAGAAAGCCTGCATTCTAAAACAACAGAAGCATAAATAAATATCCAAAGATAGAAGCCCAAAGGGATAGGAGAAGACCAAATTCAACCAAGACAAAACGAACAAGTAGGCTTTGCCTGAAATACTATCTGGCATGCTGGACTAAAACCCCTGGTAACCCAGTGGGGGCGCTTCATGCTTATAGTACCTCAATATGACCGAGGAGCCAAAAGTTGCCAACAAACACAAGGGAAGGCCTTTAATTCCATGTCACTGGGAAATAATGACAGACTATGAAATCCACCCATGTGCAGACCCCAAACAAGCCTGAAATTTCACATGCGGCCTGCCACTGGAGTAGGATGGTAAAAACAAACTCAGCCAAGCTTTTCTTCAATACACAAAGTTCCTACAAAAGCAAGGGGTAGGAGGTTCCTTGCAGAGATAGGAACGTTAAAGCAAATGTGTGGGATACATGGGATGTATACTGATTGTTTGTGTTATGTGAATGTTGATTAAACCAAATAATATACACTATATACAAATATATATATAACATATTTAGATATGTGTAAGTACCTTATATTAATACAAATAAGACATTTAAGATATATATTTTAAGTTGAACAAAGCTGGGATTTTAAAGCAAGCCCACAGCATGTGGGAAAGTTTTAAATGAGCCCCCAAGCCCAGTAATCGTTTCTTCTGCATGCCTAGTTAGTGAGGTCCCACGCATGCAGTTTGCAGGCCGTGCAGAATAATAGTCAAGCTTCGAGTTTCTGGAGTTAAACCTTCCAGCCTTAGAAGGCAGCTTCACTGCCATCAGTGTGACTTAGGAAAGTTCCTGAACCAGACCTCAGAATACATGGGCACAGTATCAGTACTTACCTTATACGGCTGTTGTGGGGACTAAGCAAGATCACATATGTCTTCTTGAGCCTGGGCCCTAGCACATATTAGGGACTCAATATCACACATCTATTCTAAGCTCTGTGCTCCATGCCCTTTATAGTATCCACAGCGACTAACAGCACAAACAGTAACCGGCAGTATTCAGTACATGCCTGCTGTGCGACTTAGAAATGAGGGTTCCGTAACTTGTTCGATTCCCCAAATCCCACAGTATTAACGGACATATAGAAGAGGAAATTTCTTCTCTTTTTTTCTGTGTGGCTACTTCCACCGATTATGTTTTCATCAGTTATTAAACAAATGCATATTTTCTGTGTACCTATTTTTTTCTGTTTAATTTCATCTTCTTAGAACACAGTAAATGTCTATTCCTTGTCATTTGTACTAAATCTCATAAATAATTCTCCTAGATGTCAGCAACATAGTCATACCTTAGAACAAGGTTCTTCAAGATTTCGCCAGGGAGCAGGTTCTCCAGATGTGAACAGGCACCCCTATTTAAAAAAAAAAAAAAAGAATTCTATATTACAGTTAATTTGAAAAAATGGTGAATTAAACAATGTTACCCAGGCATGCAGGATTTATTATAGCTTTCAATAGGCTAATGTGTACTATGGATTTCTAAGTGGTAAATATAAAATGCCATGTTTTCCCAAATCACTTGTCCATACAACCCCTTTTCCAAGAAATTACCTCTTTCACAGAACTATGACCACCTGACAGAACTAATGCTCTGTCCCAGGCACTTTGGGACACCCGTTCTTAGAGGGACTACCAGAAATCTATTGATTTTACCCTGGAAAGTGGGGTCACAATCGCATGAGGACACAATCACTTTTCTACTCAGATGATCTGTATATCAAGCAATCGTAGCTCTAAAATGTCAGTGGCCTGAGGCTTTGCTGGATGGGAAGGCATCATTTATCTTCTACCTGTCCCTCTATAGGCTCTTTCTGCCTCTATAAGCTCAGAAAAGCCAAATTCTTCAAAAGGTGAATGTGGTACTGTTTTTAGTCAAGGCCAGCACTAGTTCTGGAAGTGTGTTATTCTAAACACATCATGGGCGGATACACTGAAAGACAACCAAACCTACATTTGTATCATACTTTCCACAGTTATTTAAGCCTGCATTCCAATTATGTCTCTTGATCAGTGTTTTCCAAACTTTAGGATCATAATAATCACCCATGGTTCTTGGAATAAATAATGATTTTGGGTTCTACCAGTATCGAACATCCCTGCCTTGCCATTGGGTGGCACTCGGCAGCAGCATTCGCCTATTGATCACACCTCATATTTTGAAATGCTTCCCTGGTGAGGCTTATGACCAAGCATCTTTGGGAAATTCAAAGTTGGCTGCACATTACAAATTTTCTTCTTTTTGTTGTTGTTGAAAATACCAGAATCCTAAACGAAACCTACTGAATCAGAATCTCCAAATGTGGGCCGGGTATCTGTATTTTTTAAACATCTTAAGAAATTTGGAGAGCCAGTTCTCTGAAGGGAATGCTGGTGTCACACCTCAGGTTCATGTACTGACAGAGCTAGAGATGGAACTGCAAGGCGGCTCCTCCAACGTGAAGTCCCAGGCTTCTTCTGTGAGGTCACTTAGTACTGGCCAGGAGGTACCGACCAGCATGGCACGTGGTACAGGGGAGGAGCCCACATACATGCGGAATGAGGAAGGAAGGGATGCCAATAGTAATATCTAAAAATGAACAAACACATTTCTTTGAAAATAGGCAGAGTTGAGAACAGGAAATTTGGCCCAAAAGCCCAATGTGGTTTGATCCAGGGACACTGCTCTAGAAAATATGACCATTCTACTTTGCCTTCCAGCATATTCTACAGTGTAAAATAACTCCTCAGGCTTTCTGTACATGACATGAAATACCTTCCCAAACGTCATCAAGCAGTTTTCTGACGGGTGATGTGGTTTCCCAGTATCTTTCAATTTCTGTTTGGTCCCCCACTCCCTTGAGCCTGAGTCTATTTAGAAAGAGCTCTCTACAAGGGCCATCCTTCTCAGTGGAAAATGCATGGACCTTGCTAAAAAGAAGACTCACAACCGGCGATGGAGCATGGGACACTCACCCCGTGCTAGAGAAAGGAAGCAATCTCAGCACAGGTAATGGAACTAATTAATTAATCATTCTGTCAACCTCAAGAACCCTTTATTTGAAGAATTTGCAAATATGGTAGAGGCATTGGGAAGTAAAAAAGGATTAAAAGAGAACTTCTGGAGCTAATTTTGTTAACATGATTCCTACAAGACACCCCTCAGGAACCCAGATGCAATTTCTTTTTAACAGATCATCTTTTCTTTTGGAGATAACTATAGACTTACTGCAGCTTTTCAAAGATAGTACAGAGAGATCCCATGTACCCTTCACTCAGCTTCTCCTATCCTTAACATCTTACGTTACCATAGACATGTTTTTTTTAAATCAAAACTAAGAAATTAACTTTAGCATAATACTATTAGCGAAAGTACAGGACTTATTCAGATTTTACGTTTTCCCACTAACGTCCTTTTTTTGTTCCAGGATCCCACTCAGAATTCCACATGGCATTCAATTATCATGTTTCCTTAGTATCTTCTGATCTGTGAAAGTTCTTTTTTTCCGGACTTTGACACTTTTGAAGAGTACTGATTTCTTCATTTGCAGAACGCCTCTCAATTTGTGTTTGTCTGATATTTTCTCATGATTAGACTGAGGCTGTGCATTTGGGGCAAGAATATTGCCGAAGAGATGAGCCCTTCTCAGTGTATCATACCTGGGGGTACACGGTGTCCAAAGGTTTTACGGGTGGTTACCTTTGATCACCTGGCTAACGTGGTCTCCAGGATTCCCCACTATGAATTTACTAATTTTTCCCCTTTGTAATTACTAAATATCTTGGGAGAGATACTATTTAAGCATATCCTGTTTCTTCTTAGACTACTATTCACTCATTTTAATAACCATTGGTGGATTTTGTCTGAGGTAGTTACCACTGTGGTTTTCTAATTTTATTTAGAACTATTTTATTTGAAATTCTATTTCCATCATTCTTTCTACTTTTATTAATTGGAATTCTTCTGTAAGTAGGAACTTGTTCCTTCTTCCCCATTGAAGACAAGAGATTGAAAGGACAGAAACAGGCCACATAATTTTAGGTAGACCAGTAGGACAGCATGCACTGGGTCTTCAGAACATGACGCTATACCCCCCCGCCCCCCAACCATGGGTTTCTACCCGGAAGACAAGCTCTAGTTGGAAAATCCTAGAATTTAAACTTAAATGTAGAGCTAAGGCAAGGATGACAATGTTGTGATAATATGAGGAGGGGTTATTCTTGATGGTGTCCATCTTTAGAAGATGGAAATGCTAGCTAGGAAAAAAAGAATTTCTGGGGTTCAGAGAGTATTGGCAGAAAAGGTTAAACAGGTTGGTGGCAGTTGGAGGCTTGGTCAAAAACCAAATCACTACAAATAGAGTTCAGACAAAAGGTGGCAGGGCCAGTGAAGAAATTCTAGAAAAAAAACATAGGCCAACATCTCATGGGGATTAGGACTGGGCACTGAGGAGTCTCCGTGAAAGCAAGGAAGCCAGGCAAATATGACAGACCCAGAAAATAAAGTATTGCCAGGTATAGTCAGCATTGTTCTCTGCGAAAGGCCAGAGAATAAATATTTTGGGCTTATGGGCTGTACGATCTCTGTCCAACAACTCAATTCTGCAGCTATAGTGTGAACGCAGCCACAGGCAGTATATAAAGGAAAGGGCATGGGTGGATTTGGCTTACAATGAGTCAGATTTGGCCTGTGAATAGTAGTTTGCCAATTGTGAAATAAATGAAGTCAATAACGCACTTAGGGACAGAATGTCCTTTGGGCTCTATACCCAGTATCTCTTGGTTGGTCCTGTCTTAACTTAAAAACCTCCCCAAGGGGCAGAGAACTAAAAAAAATGGCTATGGTCACTTCAAACAAGGCATAACAATTGGGGGATTCTTGATAATGAGGGGTCTTAGAATTACCCTAGTTATTGCTTTATGTCTAGATAGAAGGGTAAGCATTATTTTGGAATTTAACCAAATTACTTATGTTTATAATGCATTCCCCCAAATTAGATACAGTATATACTTTTATTTGCAAGTTAAATTTAGACATACTTTGAGTTTTCCCAAAATATTTTGAAGGAAAATTGAACGTAAGCCACTATTATTATCAAATGTCCTCTTCACTTGGAATTTTTTGATATGAGTAATTTGAACCATGTTCTTGCCTTAAATGATTTCAGTAAGTTGAAATAAAGGAAACACTAACATTCTCTCCATCCTTTGATTCATCTTTGGCTGAAATTTTTGTTTAATGTTCTCCTTAAATATTATACCTTTGAAATTTAAGCCTTTATAACATAATGGTGGCTAAATAGAGGAGGATGAACCAGAGGAGAACTTCAAATTATTTCACTCTAGGAGAGTTAGAAGATATAGAAAACGTTCAACTAACCCTTTTAGGAGTTAGTTAGATATCAATTCTGTTTTCCTTGCACCGTCTGGGCTAGTCTTTAATCTTTAAAATCCCTTCTCTATAACTGCAATCCCTGTGAAGATAGTTCTGTATATTTATTCTCAAGTAGCATAAAAACATTTTGGAATTATTTGCTAACTTTAACATATTTTATAATTTGAACAGTTTTAGATGTTGTACAGATGCAAACATAACGTAAGATAATAAAAATGCATGGCCATTTATCTGGGGGACGAGTAAAAAGACAAACATATCTTTCAATATTTTCGGTTTCCATAAGGTCTTATTAGTTCCCTGGAAACCTAATTTCAAACCTGTGTCATACATTGCGGATTTGATTGGAAGTAAGAGAGTCAATTTCAGTAAACTATCAAAAAGATGTTTTCACTTTTTAAATTTCATTAGACTGAATGTTGGTGTAAGACAATACAAAGGTCCATGTCTCAATCTATTACATATTTTGTAACATTGGAGTTGAAATATTAAACAAATGGTTTTTCATGTAAGAAACTTGTCAGCAATTTGCTTCTACCTTGTGAAAAAAAAATAAGTTTCCCACCCCCAAACCGGTAAACACACTGGAGAATCATTTGAGTCTTAGGGCTATGAATATTCTGATTATTATATTCATGCATTCCTTTGGGCATAAATTAAGTAGGCCACAGGGAAGCTGGAGGATGACCACAGCTCGACAAATCTTATGGTTCAGCAGATGTGGTTGTAAGATACGGCTTCACTGAAAAATATTCCCCGCTAAGCAATTTTAGGACTCCACTCTGAGGTTTTGATTTGAAAACTTGGAATTTCCAATAGAAAAGTAGTGGGCTTACCATCATATTGGTCTTGTGATACAAAAATATTTAGTTGTCTCAAGTAAGCAATAATGTGAACCATCAGAGTATTTCAAATTGCAATATTTCTACCAATCTGCAAGTCATGAGCCGAGAAAGGTTTTCAGCACATGCAATGGCCCTCCTTATTTCAGTTTCTTTTTTGTTGACTTCCAGATACCCAGGGGCTTTTCTTGGTGTATATATGAGAAGCCTTCATGTGGGTCATTCACTTTGAAAGATCAGCTCAGTATTTGAGTAAATTATTTGAACAGTATTTTTCTCTGATTTGAAAAATAATATGTGTATTCTCAAGTAAGTACAGAACTATTGAAATGTTCCAAGGTTTTAGAGGAAATATAACAGCCACAATCATTTCCTGGGCTGTGGAGCTGAACACCGTCATTTATAATATACATTGGGAAATTCCATAATATCATGAAATGCGCAGGAATTGAGTAAGTACCTAGACACGCGGGAGAATAGGAACAAGGGGTTTCAGAAACAACCTAATGTCAACCTCATGCTTCAAAGGTTTGAGTTAATAAAAATTGAGTCAGAGCAGCAATACTACTTTGATCTAGATCAAAACTTCCCACTCTAATTCCTTGGCTGTGAGAGGAAAGTGAATTTCCAGATTTCTCTTTGTAAAGGAAAAAAATGTGAAAGATGCTGACATAATTCTTCAATGGTTTTAGAACTTGTGGTTAAATTTATGAAACTCTTTGAGTTACAATCTAACATTTACATAAAATGGAGGGGGGCTGATGAAATTAACATGTCTAAAAATTACAAAGGAAACCTCTAAAAACAGGCAGGATTGCAGTATCTTTCCCTCAAGGGGTGCTCGTTCCCCACCTAGGGGGTAATTCCTACTGGATGAAATAGTTAGGCTACACAACTTCTTGATTTATTCCAGTTTCTTGCTTACCTTCCCAAGGAAATTCAGAACATCACTTAGAGGGTTTTTTAAATCTATCATTCTTTTTTTTCAATTACAGTTGATATATAACATTATATTAGTTTCAGGTGTACAGCACAGTGGTTAGACATTTATATAATTTATGCAGTGATCCCCCAATTAGTCTAGTACACACCTGGCACTATACATGGTTATTACAATATTATTGACTATATTCCCTATGCTGTACTTTACATCCTCGTGACTATTTTGTAACTGCAAGTTTGTACTTAATCCCTTCCCCTGTTTCATCCCCAACTCTCTCTCCCATCCAGCAACCATGAGTTTGTTCTCTGTATCTATGTATGTTTGTGTTTTGTTCATTTATTTGGTTCTCTATCAATCAGTAGTCTTTGGTTGCTCAATCATGACCATATTTATTTTTAAGTGTTCCTGCTGACTTGCAGTGTCCTTGAAAATGACCATATAAACTTAACTGTACCCATTCGTACAAATGAAAATGAAGATCATGAAAAAGAAAAGCTGTATTCCCACTGCCTAAGAAGTTGGCAGTGTTCCCTCACTAAACTGTCAGCTCCATGCAGGTAGGGATAGTAAGCATTTGCCCTTCAGGATGTCATGTGCACTTGTATGGTGGTTTGCACATAAAATAGTAACTTAATAAATGTTGCAGTTTTATTCATGACAACTGGGTTATCCCACCCTAATGCAGTGTGTTTCCGCTACTTATCATCATTTATACTTCAAAATGACTTTTCTAGTTAGGCAGTATTACCCTCATTATATGAAGTCCCAAGATCACATAACAGGAAAGCAGAAGCATCGGGATTAGAACCCAAGCTTTCTTGTTTCAAGTTTATTACTCCCACCCACATCAGCTAACTGAGACAGTACTCAGTGGACAGAAGCAATTTCAAACTCTTTTCTCATCCCAGCCAATAAAGGATAATACTTGTGTCTCCTCATTTTTACCTGAATATCTGACATACAAATCCTTCATAAACACAAGGAAGAGTTTTGAGATCCGTTATTTGTTTCAATTTTTGAAGGAACAGAAAAGTCCTCAGTTAATTATTTAGAGAAAAAGCTTCCCGATCCCCATTCCAATATTTTTCTAATCACGTTCCTGGTTGGAACAAAGGCACTGAATTTGGAACCTGAAGCTCATTTCCTGTCTAAAATGGTTTTCATTCATTGAATGTGAACACTTGTTTTTTATTGCAAAGTTGTTTACAAGGCTGAGCTGCTGGAATTAATTTCTTTTAATGAACAAAAGAGTGATGGAATATTTAGCTGGAAGGAATTCACAGAGAGCTGCATGCAACTGGCAAAGAGTTTTAAGGAAAAGTTTTCAGTTGTAATGAAGGCTACTCAGTCCAAATTGGAGGAACATGCAGGTAAAATTCTTTTAATGAAAGAATTCAATAACTGACAGAAGGAAGTTCGATAACCTCTTAAAACTAAACAGAGCTTGTTCTCATCCAAAAGAGTCATTCATTCAGGAAATATTAATGCACATAACATCCTTGCTATGTGCCAGGCATCAGGATTGGTTCACTAAGACTGATCTGTACCCATAAAAGATAACCAATAGTTTTATGTTTTTATGAAAAGTGGCAAATGACTGTTATTCTTAATGGTAATTCATTGAATTGAAGTGAGAGCAAATTATATTCAGAACCCAAACAAGTAGAACAATAAAATCAACACTTAAGGCTGAGATAGGCTGCACATATACAAGTCACTTGAGCTATAGAATATATGCATCGAAAGAAAGTGTTCTTTTTTTAATTCGTGAAGTTTCAGTCTTTTTATTTAAATTGAGATGCAATTCATAACCATAAAATTCATCATTGTGAAGTGAACTATTCAGTGGTTTTCAGTATATTCACAGATTTGGGCAATCATCACCACTATCTAATTCCAAAACATCTTCACTGCCCCAACGACAGAAGAACTGTACTCTTTAAGCAGTCACTCGCCATTCCCTCCTTCTCCCAGCCCTGGCAACTACTAATTTACTTTCTGTCTCTATGGATTTGCCTACTTGGGACATTTCATATAAATGGAATCTTACAATAGGTGACCTTTTGTGATTAACTCCTTTCTTTTAGCATAAAGTTTTTGAGGTCCATCTACCTTGTCACATGAATCACTTCATGCCTCTTTATAGTGGAACAGTATTCCATTGTTTAGACAGACCACATTTTGCCCACCTATTCAATTGATGGACATTTGGGTTATTTGCATCTTTGGGCTATTATGAATAATTCTGTGATGAACATTCATGGACATGTTTTTGTGTGAACACGTTCCTTTGGTATGGCCAACTTGGAACCAAAGAAAAGCAAGAGTCAGAAAGGTACTTAGCACTGTGCCAAAGGCAGCAAATGTATCAGTAGTCTGTTCCTTTTTTTGCTGAATAGTATTCCGTTGTATGAAGTCACCATTGTTTGTTTCTTCATTACCAATTGTAGGATATTTGCATTGTTTCTAGTTTTTGGTAAGTATGAATAAAGCCATTATAAACATTCACATACAGGTTTTTGTTTCAATATAAATTTTAATTTCTCTTAGGTAAATACCTAGGTGTGGGATAGCTGCAGCATATGATAATTTTTGCTTAACTTTATAAGAAACTGCTAAACTCTTTTCAAGGAGACCTGACCATTTTGCATTTCCACCAGCAATGTATGAGTACCAATTGCTCGACATCCTTGCCAACACTTGATATTTTCAAATTTTTTGTTTGTTTCTTTTGTTTTTAGCCATTCTAGTAATGTGGTATGTCACTGTGATCCCTTTAAGTTTTGATGTTCTAAATTATCCGAGGAGCGTTTTTCTACATTGTTTATATCCAGCAAGTAATTGTTTTGTTATTACTAGTGTTTGTTTTAAAAACTTGCACAGAAGTAGAGTGAACATAAAAATTGATCACCCAGCTTCAATGATTATCATCATCTTGCCAGTTTATTTCATCAAGCACCATCACCAATTTTTGTTTTGTTTTTTTTTCCTTGAGTCCTTTCAAGCAAATCTCATACTTTATTTCATTTCACTGTTAAATATTTCAATATGAATCCCCTGAATGACTTTGAAAATAAAACAAATATAATCACAAATAACAAAATTAACAATAATTCCTTAATGTCCTCTAGTATTTAGTCTGTGTTCAAATATCCTCAATTGCCTCAAAAATGTCTTAAAAAGTTGCATTGTTTAAATTTAATTTGCTTATGACATGAAGTGGAAGCTAAAAAATCCGAGGCCCTACTTTCTCCAAATGATTGAGGTTCCACTCAATTTTCAGAAATAGTTTGAAGTTAGTTCAGATTTTACCCAAGTTACAGTTTTGCTATTCCAAATTATATTTTTATTACACAGCAGCAATTTGGGGTTATAAGGCAGATATTAAGGATACAGAATTGGCATATCATTTAACCCACAGATCAAAACACTTAAAAGACGCCTGCCACTATTAGACAGTGTGGCCAATTGATTCTGTTGGCAGTGAATACGTGGGTTGGCACTACCAGCCCAGGGCAGGGTGGAGAGGACAAATAAAGAGGTGGGGACATGGGAAGGGGTTTTTTATTTGGCCACCAGACAGAAGGATTTGCTTCTTTCACGTGGCATTGTTCCAAACAAGGTTTGTTCATAGTAGGCCCTCAACACAACTGGAGAATTAATAAGACAGCCTATCAAGAGAGGTGTGTGTGTGTGTGTGCGCGTGCGCGTGTGTGTGTTTTGCATGAGGGGCTTCAGCCAAATATAATTGGGTTTTGTTTTGGAATAAAACCCAAATAAAGATATTTTTGTCATGCCAGTTTTAACTTTCACTTTATTTAGTAAATAGACAAGACTTTATTTTGCATTGGTTCCATTTTAGTTCACAGTTGAGTCATACAAAAATTCAGAAATTAATATGTAGATTTGATAAGCAACTTGGTGTGTTCTGTTCTAATTTAAAAAACTTAATATCTCAGTTTAAATTCCTGGTTGTAACGAGACTTTTCTTCAGTCCAAACCATAGTGCTGTGTTGTATGGCTCCTTACAACCCGAGCTCTATTTCAACATTTGCACAAATGTATTTGCTTGCTCTATTACCATTTAGTCCAGATAACAAGGCTCAAGTAAATGTAGCCTGCACAATAAGAATATAATCACTGTTTAAAATCAAACTTCAGAGCGGGTCAACATGGCATAATCTTGTGTCTAAGTGATCTGTAATTTGCCTCTCCAGATAGTCATCTTGGCCCTGGAGCGGTTTAAAAGGTAGTAGCTGCCAAAAATTGTTAGCCATTAAACAAAGGTTTGCTTTTCTTTTATGTGGCAGGAACAAAGGTACACTTTCAAATCTATGTCTGAAAACTGTGTAGGTTTTCAAGAGTCCCATCCACTCTACAACTCTTGCTTTTCATATCCAGAACAAACCTTTTAAAAGTATTCTGGTGCGGGGTTGGTTTGTTTTTTGTTTTTTGTTTTGCCTTGGCTGGGTGATCTGAGCCAAGGTATGTGGGTTTTATTTCTGAGGGCAAAGTTGACATAAAGAAAATTTAGAAAACCTGAGCGAGTCCTGAAAGGAGGGTGTATTACACTGGAATGTATTCCATCAGTTGCCAGAATATTTAAGAACATGGAGTCGTCATCATGGGGAACGTCCCCTTCCTGAGTGCTGAGGGCAGTTTTCATCATGGACAACATTCATCTCTCTCATTGAACCATAGTGCGATTTTAGCAGTCCACATATTTGCCTTTCATGGCAGCTAAAAAGTAAATATTAGCACTTTTGCCCACTTTTCAATTTCAGAATGTTAGACCACTGCGTTACTTCCAGCTTCAAAGAATTCTATAGCTTCATTTTCAAGGCAACTCTAGAAGACATGGCATTTCAAGCACCAGGGGACTTGAGACTCCACCTACAACCTCTCATGAATTCAATTAGTCACCATTAGAACCTGAACATCTAAGTTTCTACTTAGTTGACTGGTTGACTGTACTCAAAGCAGGTTTTTCCCAGGGCCTTGTGTCTTTTCACAATTACATTTGGTTTCTGCCAAGTTCTCCTTTTGGAACTTAGAATGTCTTTTTAGACCTTCACACGTGTAAGGACAATGCCAGGTTTTTCATTAGTGTAACAGACCCATTTGCCAAAGCCTTTGGAATATCACGTTACTTATCCAATTCCTTAGTGTAAACATGTTGGCAAAGTCATTGCTTCATTCTACCTATTAGAACTGTGTTGTTTTTTAAAACTACCAGATGAAAGAGACAAAGATACTTGAAGTGATGTTTTATAACCAGGGTTTTTCAACCTCCTTGGTGCTATGAACATTTGGGGCCAGAAAATTGTTTGTTGAGTTGACTGTCCTGTGCACTGTAGCATGTTCAACAGCGTCCCTGGCTTCTACCCACTAGATTCCAGTAGCCACCCCAACCTCAGTCATGACAACTACAAATAGACATTGCCAAATATCCCCTGGGAAACAAAATCACCCCCTGTTAAGAGCTATTTTCTAACCAGCAAGCTAGGTATTTAACTTCTGTCTTTTGGATGATGTATTCATTAATGGACTCTACAGTCATCTACTCTGTAAGGAGTGGTGCTGGACGCAAGGTGGTACTAGACATGACCCTTGCACGATGCTGGTCCTCACAGAGCTTATGGACTAGGCAAGGAAGTCCACAGTCTAACCTCATTCCTAACATCTCCCTAGTAAGAGTCCTGAGCCATAGCCAGTAACAGGCTAGGACCCGTTCTGTGACCTCACATCTAGCCTTGGCTCGTGACCTCCCTATTTACCCCAAATCCCCAAACCAGAGCACCTGTGTGACCTAGATGGCCACTCCAAAGAATCATTTACTCTTTTGAGCTCTTTTGGGGTACTTGGTTTGTACCATTCATTACCTACTGTCCTGTCTATAGAGGCTATGTACAGCTCACATTTTCTTATTCCTAGTGACTAGCACCTCCCTGAAATAGATGCCTGGTTGGTTGCCTGGATGGATGGTTGGGGCGATTATTGTGGAGCACCTTGGCAGCCCAATTAAAGAGTCTGGAGACAATTTTGTTTCTGAGTATGAGAATGACATGATCAAAACAATTACTTAGGAATATCATCCATGTGACACAGTGCTGGGAAGACTGGAGAAGGGAAAACGTGAAGCCATAGAGATAGTAATGAAATTATTTTATATTCTTCCTATGGATCAATTGAAATACATTAGCAGAACAATGGCAACATGAATGAGGAACAAAAGAACAAAAAGGAGAACTATTTCAAAGAAAAAACGAATACGATTTTGGAAGAGGAAGTGATCATTAAAAAGGAAAAAGATGTCAATAGACTCTGAGGTTCACAGTGTGAAAATCTGAAAATACAGCTTCTCCAATTAGAAGTACTGAGAGGAATCAGGGAGGTTCTGACATACCAAGGTCATCATTCTTCATGTAACTTTCCTCATTTGAAAGTAATATTCTTATGAACTTCCTACTCTCACATTAAGTTCAGTAGTAATCTAAGTGCAACCAAATTAGGAAGTCAGATGATTAATTCACTTCATGAACAATATCATATAAAAACAATGATGGAAAAGCAACCTAATATGGATAAAAGAAGACTTACAGGATCCCTCTACTGTTGTGAGGAGAACAGGCTGTGGTGGGGCTAGAGTAGAAGAAGGGGTACCATTTTTGAATTTATTTATTTATTTATTTATTTATTTATTTATTTATTTATTTATTTATTATTTCTTTTTAGAGCACAGTGTTTTGTTTTTTTAAACTTTTATTCATTTTAAGTGTGTTTTTCCAGGATCCATCAGCTCCAAGTCAAGTAGTTGTTTCAGTCTAGTTGTGGAGGGCGCAGCTCACAGTGGCCCATGTGGGGATGGAACCAGCAACCTTGTTGTTAAGAGCACTGTGCTCTAACCCACTGAGCTAACCAGCTGCCCCGACCATTTAGGAATTTATTAATTAGACCCCAGGGTTAGAGGTGGGGACTCTGAGAAGAGGTCAGATTCGGGATATGTTGTGAAGATTGAGCCAACATAATTTGCAGATAAATTCAGTATAAGACGTGACTCAGAAAAGACTCCAAGTTTTATGGCATGAATTACAGAGTTGAGGAATTTAGGGAAGCAGCCAGTTTTGGAGGATATAAAAAAATTCATTTTTTAACATGGTAACATTGAGGAACTTGTTAGCTCTCCAAACACAGATGTCCAGTAGCCATTTGGAAATAGGAACCTAAAGTTGGGTACTTGGCTAGAAATAAAAGCCTGGGGGTGGAATTGCACAGGGTTCTTCCTGCAGGCAACAAAATCCACTCAAGCTAGCATAATAGAAATGGGATGTGACATAGTCCCAAGAATTTCTGGGTGAGACAGAATAAGACCTGGATGTCATACAGTCAGAAACAATGCAACCATGACAAACATCCAAGCACATCACAGGAAAGTTCTAATGGAAATACCACTGCTGTTACTGCCCACTGTGTCACTAGGGACTGGACACTGGAAATCTACCTGGCTTGCCTCAAACAAAGAAGATGCCTTAGCCATCCTGAAAGGTGACCCTGTCTCTCCTAGCTATGACTGCACCCAAATCTTACATGTGTGCATTTGAGTTGAGGAAATCCAGTCACGTGTCTCCACTCTAGCTACAAGGAGAACACACAATTTTAGCTTTACAACCTGTATAGTATTTACAGGGAAGCTAGGGGGGCTGGGAATGAGTGTTGAATAAGTTAGCTTACACACACCTGCTTCAGGGAACCATTGGTGTGTAATGGGATTTACAGTGACGGTACTGGGTAAAGCCACCTGGGGAGAGAAGAGGGACAATTTCTGGGAGGAGTCCTTAGGCACCCTGATACCTAGATGTCCAGGAAGGAGACTGAGAAGGATCAGCCAGCGAGGAGGAGAAAAACCAGGAGAGTGTAGTGTCCTAGAAGCTTGAGGTATAAGTGATCAACTGTGCTGAATGGGGCTTTGAGAGAAATGAAGGACAGAGAACTGACCACTGAATTGGAAAACATTGAGTTCGATCACGACTTTGACAAGAGCCACTTCAATGGAGTGATTAGAATGGGTGCA
This sequence comes from Rhinolophus sinicus, assembly GCF_036562045.2. NCBI lineage: Eukaryota > Metazoa > Chordata > Mammalia > Chiroptera > Rhinolophidae > Rhinolophus > Rhinolophus sinicus. The sequence continues at coordinate 8,076,588 of NC_133768.1, forward strand.
GAAGAGGTTTGGAGAGAGTGAAGTGGAGACAGTATGTATAAAGTGGCAAAGATGTGATGCTGGGAGTTGGATGGGGGAAAGGGACCAAGGCAAGATCTTTCAAATGGGAGATATTTAAAAATTAAAAATAAAAAGAAAAGGCATAACTTAGCCACATTTTTAAACAACCCAACCAAGTTGTATATCTTAAATTGTTTCTTCCACAGACGTTGGTTTGTTTCCTGACCTTTGCAAACACTGTGCTTTTAAACGTTTTTCCTAACCAGTTTAATGCCCCCATGGGGGATGCCAAGGGATTTCTGTTTATCAGCTCATTGTGCTCCGAGTCAATGACAACCATCCTTTCACAAAGAGAATAAAGTCTCTCTGATCTTGTTCACAATTCTCCTGAAGCCCTTCTTGTTTCAGCTTTTGCTACCTTTAACTAACAAACTCATCAGAAAATACCACCTTTGTGTTATCCAGAAGAGGAGGTGTTTACTTTAGAAAGTGCTAGAATATGAAGGACTTGCTGTAATAATATGTATCTCTTCATCTGCTGAAACCCAGCTACTATGAAAACAGAATGAGTAACAGCTTCTATTCAACACTCCCAGCCCTCCCTAAAGGGAACATGTCTGAAGGATTAAGTGATTTGGTCAACTTTAGTACATTTTAATTTTCATAATACACTCTTGACAATTCAGGTGTCACAAATCCCTCCATTGAAGTTGTCCATTGGGCACCGCTGTCTTTTCACAAACTGTTTTTAGTTAGCATTGCCTTGCCTATGGAGATTAGGTTTGCTGCTATAACAAATAAGAGAGGATTTTGAAAAATAACATTAATTTGACAATTTTACAAGTATTCATTCAGACCTTTAAATATTGAATGGATCAGACCAGCCGTTTGGTTTTTTCATCATCTGTTATTAAAAGGAAAACTAAAGGGCAGCTTGCTTTTCTTTCACTGTCTATCATAATTTGTGATCCAGTTCACTTTATAACTCCATTTCCTCATGCCCCTCCCCAAGTAGTTCTTTTGTGCCCGTTATCTTAGACTCTGGCAGCTGCTGATCCATTTTCTGATCCTACAGTTTTGCTTTTTCCAGAATGCTGTATAAATTGGATCATATAATATGCAGCCATTTGAGACTGTCTTCTTTTACTCAGTATAATGCTTTGGAAGTACATCTGTGTTGTTTCAGTAGTTTGTTCCTTTTTATTGCTGAGCAGTGTTCTATTTTATGGATGTACCACCACTTATTTATCCATTCACCAATTGATGAACATTTGAATTGTTTCCAGTTTTAGGTGATTATGATACTTTCATGTTCAGTTTTTGTGTGTGTGTGTACCAATGGAGAGAAATGTATGGAGTACGACTGCTGAACCATAAAATAAATGTATAGTTAAATTTTATCTATAGTGGTAGTGGTAACCATTTTATATTCTAACCAGTAATTTATCTTGTATTCTGAAAACTTGTGAAAGTCACTTATTAGTTCTAAAAGGTATTTTTGTAGATTCTTTTTCTTTTCTTTTTTTAAATTTATTGGGGTGACAATTGTTAGTAAAATTACATAGATTTCAGGTGTACAATTCTGTATTACATCATCTATAAATCCCATTGTGTGTTCATCACCCAGAGTCAGTTCTCCTTCCATCACCATATATTTGATCAATTTTTGTAGATTCTTTGGGTTTTTCTACGTAGTCAATCACGTTGCTGGAAAAAAAACAACAACATTTTATTTATTCCTTTTCAATCTGTGCCTTTTTAAAAATTGCCTTATTTCACTGGCTAGGAAATGATGTTAACTAGAGTGGGGAGAATAAACATCTTTGCCTTATTCCTAATCTTGGGGAGAAAAAAAATTCAGTCTTTAACAGGAAAGTATGATGTTAACTAAAGCTGTTTTTGTTTATTCCCTCTATCAGAATGAGGAAGTTCCTTTTTCCTCTAATTTGCATGATAAATAGATATTGAATTTTGTCATGATTTTTCTGCACCTTCAAGATGATCATGATGAATTTCACTGATGTTTGAATGTTAAACCAAACTTCCATTCCTTGAATAAGTCCCATTTAGTCATAATATAATTTTTCCATTCCTGCATTTTATTTGCTAATATTTTGTTATACATTTTTGTATTTATGCTGACAGAAGATATTGGTCTAGAATTTTCTATCCTTCAAATGTCTGTCTGTTCTTGGTATCATGGTAATACTGCCCTCATAGTTTGAATAGAAATGTGTTTATTTGTTGGAAACTGTTTAACTACAAATTGAATTTCATCATGTAGTACAGGATTATTTAGGTTACCCTTTTCTTCCTGAGTGAACTTGAATGGTAAGTTTATGGCTTTTGAGCAATTTTTTTCCCATTGCATCTAAGTTATCAAATGTATTAGCATTAAGTTGTTCATGATAGTCCCTTATTTCCCTTTTGATGTCATTAGGACCTTTAGTGATGTTCCTCTTTTACTCCTATACTATTAACCTGTGAGTTCTTTCTTTTTCCTTCAGTGGTTTGGCTAAAATTTTATCAATTTTTATTGATTTTTTTTCCAAAGGGGCAGATTTTGCTTTCATTGATTTTTCTCTCTTCTTTGCTTTCAATTCCACTGATTCCTGGTCTTATCTTTATTGTTTACTGTTTATTTATTGCTTTCAGTTAAATTTACTCTTTCTTTTAATTTATTCACATAGAAGTTTAGGAAATTGGTTTGAGACTTTTCTTTTTAAACATTTAATGCTATAAATTTTCCTTTTAGTGTTGCTTTTGCTGCATTCCACATATTTTATATGTTATTTATTAATTCTTCAGAATATTTTCTAATTGCTTGTGGCTTTTTCTTGTCTCATGTATTATTTCATCTCCAAATACTTGGGGGATTTTCCAGATAGCTTTTTATTATTGATTTCTAGTCAAATTACATTTTGGTCAGAGAATAGGTTTTATATTTTAAATTCTTTTCAGTTTGTTGTGGCTTATTGTATGCCTCAAAATATGGTCTACTCATATTCTGTGTTTATCACACTTAGTTTCACAAGTTTCACTATAGAAATATTCATATGATTGATTTCTTTGGGCTTCTTCAGCCTCTACTGTAGGTGTTATATAATATAGTATATGCACCGTATAATCTTCCTAAAATATGAAAAATTGTGAATTCTAAAACACATCTGGCTTCAGGAATTTAGAATACGAAATTGTGGACTAGTTTATTGGTTATATTATCATCTATATGATTCAAAACATGTTTATATTGTTTTTAGATGATCATTGACATGAAAACACATAAATAAAATTTCATAGAATTTAAAGAATCTAAAGAGTATTTCCCTAGACCATGATTGCCAGACAAAAACATAGCAATGATAAATTTATGATATCATAGTGTTGAGTTTTCTTTGGCTGTAATTGCTTTTCTTAGCAGAAACCTCCTTTGAAATACTAAACTATCTGACAGGCAAATTTGGGTAACACTTCTTGTTTTGGATTTTCTTGGACATGATCAGAATTGTCAAAGGTAATCTTACTGCTTTTCTGTGATAAGTACTAAAAATTCTAAGGAAATCCCTGAGGAGATGGGAAAGATAACAGTTCATGACAAATATCAAACTCATTCTAGATCAGAGCTATCTTGCTTACTGAAATCCTATAATTGTCTATTGAAACTATTAAGAAAATTGCTTACTGAAACCAAGAAAGTTGGCAGTTTTAGAAGAAATTATTACTAACACGATTCCTAAATCTGTAGTAATGAACCAAAGGCAAGAAGTACATTTAAGTGTCCTTATAATTGCAAACCTTAGCTTAGACTTAAATGAATAATGCCAATCTTTATTAAAAATATTGTGAATGGAAATGAAAAATCAAGGGGGCCTCAATTGTGTAGTATGTGGAGAAAAGCCTGAGATCAGCTAGTAGGAGTTAAATTAGTAAATTCAACAGACACTGTAGGTCAGCCAAACTGATGGGCAGGAAGAAGACAACACAGGGAGAGAACACAGGCAAAGCTATGACATAGTTTGTAGTCTTTCAACCACAAGAATTTGAGGAACCAAGAGAATTGTGGGAAACTGACTAGATATAAAGGTTGATGCCACAACTGCTCTGTACATTTTCCACTCCTGGTTGCCCAGGAACTAAGATCCACACCCCTTATTTCAATGACATTGTAAAGAGAAAATCACATGCTACTAAGGAGAACAGTAATTGGGGGTAGAACAGAAGATCATCTGGTTAGTTCTATCTTGATAAAATCTTGAACAGGCAGTTAGGTTTGATGTTAGTAAGGGGAAGAATATTAAAAGTTACTTTTAAGTGGGTGTTGCTTCTTCTCATGGAATCTCTGTGGACTCCATGTTAAATAATAAAATGATGTGGTTATTCATTTAAGTTGAATTACATTGTCGCTCTTGGATCCCTGCTTAGGAGGAAAAGACCAGGAAGCTAAGACCCAGGACTAGAACCAGATGGATGCCCCATCTCCTGGTGCTCTGTGCAGGGCAGGCTGTGGATGTCAGTTCCTCTATTGATGGAATGGCCCCCTCTCCTTACCCGTGGGCTAGGGAGAGGAGGTGGCACATAGAAAGTCAACAGGGTGTACACTTACATTGTACCTAGATTTTTACAAAAAAAAAAAAAAAAACACAAAAAACTAGATCAGGGCTTTTCAAGAACGAGTTACGACGCTCAGTGTTTAGTAGGAATGTGACAGAAAATCCTTTTCTGATTCCACTTTCATTTCAAATTTAGGAAACATTCACACTTACCTCCCTCAGTATTTTCCATATATGAATCAAACTTCTGGGGCACAATGGAGGTTTAGTTAAGTAAAAGGTAGGAACGCATAACGCGCTTTGAAGAGAGAAAAAAGGCCAAGCCCATGCCTCAGACAGTCATGAGTAGAATTCTTAAGCCCTGTGGGAAATCAAGCTGTGCATTATTCTGTTCTAGCATTGGCTACTCTTGGTTGCATTAAGAGACCACTTCGAGTAAAAGCAAAGTTCAGCTTTCCAAGGTGAGCTGTACACCTGAATGCTCTTGAAAGTTGTCCTTATTTTCTTTTCTTTCAAAACTCTACAGCCTGCTGACCAGGTAAAATAATAGAACATATGGTCTTTATTTAATTCCTTAGTGCTTACCGCCAACACAAGAGGAGTGAAGATCTCTTGGCTGTCTTCAATGCTTTCCTTTAATCTTACTTTATTTACTAAGAGCTAATAAAAAAATCTCAAGTGCTTAACTCTCAAGTGTTGTTTTTCTTCTGGGCATTGGTATTTGACTTGTTTCTTGGCCTGAACCCCACCCCCACCCCACTCTTTTTACTGCTGAATGTGCCATTGTGAACCTCCTTTTTAATGCTGCATTCATTCTCCTTAATCTTTTTGCCTTTCTTTTTATTGACAAGTTAAATATCTCTTTGATATTTTTTCAGCTTCTAATAGCTTGTTTTTTTCCACTCTTTTTCAAATTACTCTAAGTTATTTTAAAACATAATTATATTGGATTTCTAAAAGTAAAACAATTTAATTATAAAACTAATAGTTATATGGACAATTTTGGAAAAGAGAAGAAAATCATTTAAAATCTTACTGCCCAATTGCCATAGCTCTACTTATTCTCTTTTAATGTAAGTATTGCATTTGGCATACTGACAGTCAGAGTGTGTATAGAATTCTGCCCCAAATGTCTTTCACGCCACATTACCCTATCAACATGGTTCCATGTTTGCTAATTCTACTTTGTAATGATTAGTTTCGATATTCTAGTGATATTGCATGAATTTACTTAGCTGTCCTATCAATAGGACATTTAGAATGATAATATCTTTTTTTAAGGCTGTGTTAATACTGAGAGAAGCTTTGTAAAGCAATAAAACCTGCACAAAATTAACATGTAAGGGTTAACAATGTTTGAGGCTTCAGATGTGAAAATGACAAATCATAAAAACTTTGTGACAAATAATCCAACAAGAGCAACTCTCTGTTCTATCGTTCAAGACATACACAACAGTAGATTGGGGAAACGAGCATAGGTATGACCCTAGTATCAGCATTCATTAAAAAAAAAAGAATTACTAATGCAATCATCCATCTTCATATAGTCAGTTTCCTGCCATATCTTTTCTGAAATTTATCCTGGAAAATGTGATTCTTCGTAGATCCAAATTCTAGGTCAAACTAATTACATCTATATCAAAACATTTAGGGCGACCAGAAGGTTCAGTTGGTTAGAGCGCGAGCTCTTAACAATAAGGTTGCCGGTTGAATTCCCACATGGGCCAGTGAACTGCACCCTCCACGACTAGATTGAAAACAAACAAACAAACAAACAAACAAACAACGACTTGACATGGAGCTGATGGGTCCTGGGGAAACACACTGTTCCCCAATATCCCCCAATTAAAAACAAACATTCAATATTTGTACAACATACTTATTTCCTTATTAATTACAGAGAATAGCCTTTTCAATATCTTGCCACATTTTAATATTCACACATTCTAATATTGTATTTGGAGCTTTTTAAAAATTGAATTGCTCTTCTAAGAGGTTTGTATTTCTCTATAGACAATTAAAACTGAGAATAAGAGCTTCATAAATCTGGATGCCTCATTACTATCAAGTCTAATCACCTTGTTTTTTGATAACCAAGTAATTGTAAAATAGACAAAAAACATGTTCTTAGCTGTCTGTAAATTACTCACTGCACTACCTCTTTTTAAATATTGTGCTTCTTAGCTTGGATATCAATTTTTTCTTTTAAAAATTCTTTTAATTTGTTAATAAAACAAAAATCCTCAAGATTCTTGATACAATCAACTCCTAGTCAAACACATTTTTCCAATACCAAAACCCTTTAATAGTCTACTAGATAATTCCTTTTCTCTTTCTCATTCTATTTTTAATCTCTTCCCCCTTTAAACACATTTTTTTCTTAAATTCTATTTTATTTTATAATACATTAGTATGTCTGTTTTGTTTCTGTGATTGGTGTTGCCCTGGATATCATTTTTTTATTTTATTATCTTTTGGATATCATTTTTAAAATCCCTTTACTTAAAAATATTTTGTATCGTTTTGTTTTACGTGTTTCTCTTGTGAGCAGCATATGGGTATATTTTATTTTTTATCCAATCTCATAATCTTCATGTTTAATAAGTATATTAATGTTTTTGCATTTATTTTTACTGACCAGTTAAATTAATTTACATTGTCTTCTTTTTCTTTATGTTCTTTTTTCTTTGCTACTATTTTTGTTTTCCTTTTCTGACTTCTGTGGGATTAATAAGTTTTTAAATCTGCTCTTTTATATCTTCTTTTAAAAAGATATAATTTGCATTTATATTACTTCAGTGGCTATTCAACAGAGCAAATCTAAAATTCCCTAACTTAAGGTTATTTGGTAGTCCCACCCTTTTCCAGGGCACAGCAAGAACTTTAATGCCTGAAATATCCATAAAAAGTTCTACCCACATATTCCTCTGGTTTACATTTCTTTGTGCAGAAACCCCTCACTCCTTGCCACTTTAGTGAGGGTCTCTCAGGGGTAAATTCACTTAGTCTTTGTGTAACTAAAAATGTCTTTATTTTTCTTTTGCATTTGAATGATAGTTAACTGGGTATAAAACCCTAGGTTGACATTTACCATCAGCACTTTGAGGCTATTAATCCATTATCTTCTGGCATCTATTTCCAATTATGAAGAAATGTTCAAGTCTAACAGATAACAGTCCATTGTCTGTTTTTTCTCTCTGGCAGCTCTTAAGACCTTTTGTATATTATCCTTCATGTTCTGTAGTTTCATTACAATGTGTCCAGGCATGGATTTGTTTCCATTTATCCTCCTTGGTATTTGGGGCATTCTTTTAAATTAAGGACTAATATCATTCTTCAATTTAGATATTTTTCAGGTATTATAACTCTCAGCTCCCCAGTTTTCTGACATGATTTGGACAGAGGTGGGGGATTTGTGGTATCTTGTTACAGCCTGGTGAGGGTGGAAGTCTAACCTCTGCAGCTTGCCTTTGCTGTTGGGGGTGGTAGTGTGGCTGCAGTCTTTTCTGTGGTGTTTGGCTGGAACAGAGTGGTTAGTGTCTAAAAATTCTTTATGTTCCCAGTCTGCCTTTTCCCTCTTTGGCCAGAGAGAAATGGTTTTCCTCAGGCTTTTTAGAAATCTGTGTCTGTTGGCATTTCCAGGTATCCAGTCTGGACTACATAATGCAAAAAGAAAACCTCAGGTTTTGAGGTGCCTGGTCAGTCTGTGTTCTTTTCTCCACTTTTCAAAATGTCAGGCTTGTTTTATGTGTAATTTTCAGTTTTTAGTTATACTTAGCTGGAGAAATAGAGAAATGTCTATTCCACCTTCCAGAAAACTAAAGTTATGTATTTTAAAGTCTTTGTCAGACTTCTCTATAAAGTGGGAGAAACTTAAATAATTATTAATATTTTTGGCTGTGTTCCTTGTATTAGATTTCTTCACCTGTTTTTGCATTTTGGTTTGCAAGCTCATTTGGAGAGGGAGATTCTGCTTTATTTCTTTCTTACTTTCAATGATCACCTAGCTTTTTCTAGTAATATTGCTGTTTCTTTCTCCAGACCCTAGACCTCAATTCTAGAACCAGGTTTAAAATGTAAATCAGGGACCCTGCCCTTTGCAGTGAGCAAGTTATCACAGACCTGGGCCTCAAGCCATTTAATGATTTGGTTAAGCTCCTAGCTGATCAGCTATGACTGAGTTCTCCCACTGGCTGGGCCCACAGGTAACTGTGAGTTATAGCCCCAGGCAGTGAATGGCAGAAAGGTTTTCAGCCTCCTTTAATTAGTGAAGGAAGAGGATTTCCCAACTCATCCCTAGCTTTAAGCAATAAGCATATCCTAGTGCATCTCAAGTGGAGATGGAGAATCAGGTAGTTCTTCAGTCTCCTTTACTTTGCAGAAATCCAACTGTCTGCTATCAGACCCAGATTCCAAGAGGTCTCTTCACCTCTGTCTGCCATTGTGCTTTTCTGTTATATTTATGGACTACAGAAATGTTTACTTTCATCATGTGTTCTTTTTATTTTTTTTAAAATCTTCTTGGTACATCATTGCCACATGCTGGGAGCAGAAACTGCACACCAAAGCATGAACTTACTGGGCCACTGAGATAGAAAATGTAAACCTTTCTTAAACATGTTTTGGAAACACTTGGGGGAAATAGTTTATATAAGATAACAAACTCCAAAATCCAAAATTAGCTCTGATTAAGTTAGTTTCATAATAGAACCTGTTTTTTAAGTGACATCATCTATTTATTAGCCATTTTGATGTATAATTATGTAGTTTTCTTCTATCCCCCTTCACCTCAACCCATCATCCAAATATGGAGAAATGATAACTTTCTGTTAAATTGTTATTCAGTATTATTGGGTAAATATAAGTCAAATGTTTACTATGATTAAACTAACTTTCTTGTTAACTTTTTTCTAGTGCTAATAATTGTCTCATTTTCCTTTGCTTACTTGTCTTTTTACCTATGGCTAATTCTTCCAGTACCATATAATATTATGGCAATACAGATTTCCATGTATTAATAATCAAATCTCTCAGTTTAAAAAGTTACCAGTTTTTCCTTTTTGAATTCCTCCTTAGTACCCCAAATCGTTATGTTCTATTAGGGCTATTTACTCTCTTGAACTCTGACAGTTATCTTTGTAAAATTTCTCTTTACCACAAACCTTCTTCTCTTTTCTGTGTTGCATCTCCTGTGTCTAGGACTTCACTCTTTCTTGGTTTACTGTAGTAGGGCCCATGTTCTACAAACTTCCTAAGAACAGATGTATGAGATATCTTTATTAAAACAAACAAACAAAAATCTTTGTTTCATGCTCATTTTAAATGAGTAGTTTGGCTAGTATAGCATTCTACATTGGAAATTATTTTCCCCCAGAATTTTTAGAAGTCAGTGCTCCATCTTCTTCCAGCTACCAGAGTTTCTAAATACAAAACAATGTTCATTTCTGATCTTTCATATAGGAACTGATTTTTCTTCCTGGATTATTTTAGAATTTTCTTATCATTTGTGTTCTGCAATTTCACAACGATGTTCCGTGATGTGAGTCCTTTTTATTCTTCGAATTATACTCTTGTTGGGTCTTTTCAATCTGGAGATTCATGCACTTCAGTTCTGGAATACTTTCTTGGATTTTGTGGCAGAGACAGCTAAACTCCCACTGGAATTTTGTCTTTCCCCTTTGCTACAGTCTGAATATTTGTGTCTTCTCAAAATTCACATATTGAAATCCTAATCTCCAAGGTGATGGTATTAGGAGGTGGGGCCTTTGGGAGGTGATTAGGTCATGAGGGCAGAATCTTTATGAATAGCGTTAGTGCCCTTATAAAAGAGACTCCAGAGAGCTTGCTGGCCCTGTTTGCCATGTGAGGACATAGCAAGAAATTGTCAATCTGCAACCTGGAAGAGGGCCTTCACCAGAACCCAACCATGCTGGTACCCTTATGGACTTCTAGCATCCAGAACTGTAAGCAATACATTTCTGCTGTTTATAAGTCACCCAGTCTATGGTATTTTGTTATGGCAACCCTAATGTACGAAGACATAAAACAGAATTTTGTGTTTCCCTTCCAGAATACAGTTCCCTCCTTGCATCCAGGCAGGCGAGATGATAATTTTCCCCAATGGACTAGAAGAAGAAGTGATGTGCTTCTCTGGGCCAAGTCAGTGAGGAAAGTGCTCTGTTCTCTTTTTCTCCATTGGTCAGATGGATGCAGATAATATCAAGGTGCTGGGATGGCAGAGGCACAGATAGAAGTGTCATATGCCCCTTTGTCATCATGGGGAGAGAAGCAGCTTGGTGGTGAGTAACCAGGAGTGTTCACCTAGTATGTGAACCAGAAATGTACTTTAAATGTATTAAGCCACTGATGTTTAGTGCTTTATTTGTTATAATAGTCAGCCTTCCCTGAATGATACATTTCTTTAAAATGTTCCCCCTACTGCTTGTTCTGCTCTCAATTTCTGGAATGTTGATCAGTGAGATTCATTAGACTTTCCAGATTAATATTCTAATTTCTTATCTTTTCTCACATTGCAGCTCTTTGACTTTTTCTTTCACTTCTACTGAGATTTATTTTTATAATTTCTTCCAACCATTCTATTAAAAACATTGGTGGGCAGGGGGAGAGGGAAGGAACTACCATATTTTTAATTTCCAAGAGTATTTTTCTGTGATTCTTCCTCTTTTAGAGTATATAGTTCATGTTTGATTCAATATTTTCCTTATCTCTTTCCAATATTTCCTTAAAAACCATAACAATTATAGCTTTTAAAATTACTTTCCTGCTTTTAATATAATTTATTTCCTTTCTGTATGTGTGTATTGGAAGCTCAATGTCTTATGATCCAGTGCTGCCATGCTTCTTTAGATTGAGGCACTAGAAATCTGATTGAAAGCTCTACATGGGACTGAGAGCAGTGATATGTCTTCACAACGAGTGAGCTTCCTGTAGGATAACTGGATGGCCCACTAGCTTCTTCACTGGATGACTTCCCACCATGTACCATGGATTCTGAACTTGGTCTTGATGTTCTGGGAGCCATGCAGAGGCATGGGACTGGGTCGGCGTGTGGAATGAGGTTTCCATGATTTTTAATGCACGCTTGCATTTCACCTTACCTCCATCTTAAAATGTCCTAGGTATTCCCCCAGTCTGAAGCCTCTCTAGTTCAATGTCTCCATGGAATAAGACTCCAGATCTTATTACAAGGATTGCAGAGAAATAATTACCTGATAAGAAAGCTAACACTAGATTGCAGAAGCAGAGCAGGGTTGGTCTATTGGGATGGTCCACACTGCCAGAGTTTTACAGATCAAGTGATATATTAATGACTACTTTGGCCAAGATGTAGGCAACACAGGAGTGATGGTAACTGGGGTGTGGTTTGAGGTCCCATCTAATTGACTTTCCTATTGGGTAGAAGGATACCAGCAAAAGATAACCTGAATTGCCAGGGTATCTCACTCTGGGGTTTTCCTGAAAACAGAGCCTGAGATAATGACTTGAGTGGAGGCAATTTGGGAGGTGATATTTGAAACAGAAGTGAGGGAATGAGAAGAGAGACAGGGAAAGGAGAAAAAGTCACGAAAGAAGGAATTACTGAGTTTGTATAAACGGTGTGGGCAATTGGGGCTCAAGCCCAATCAAGATCATCTGGAGAACTAGTAGAACAGATCTCAGGAATGTCACATCATACAAAATGGAAGTCAAGTAATTTATCTATTGACTCTCACTGCCCCTTATATAAGGGTCACCCCGGGGAGCATTAATATTCCCTTACACTTCAGGGCAATAGCTGTTCAAGGCCTCTCTCCGCTGCTTTGGAGAGAGCCCCTAGCAGCCAAACAAGGAGATGCTGAACTGAGATGTAGCATGCTGGCAGAATGTTCATCCCAGCTGCAGGAGATCAGTTAGACTAAGAGCAGATAGTGAAAGACACCATGAGAATCTGCTACTCGGCAGCGGTGCAAGGAGATGACATAAGTGACCAAACAGAAGAGAGAAGAATCTGCCCAGCTCAAGAAGACCAAGGTGAGAGGGTTCAAGCAGAGATCCAACAAGGAACCCTCAAAAAGGCCCACATGACAATGAACAACCTTTAAACATCCGCCATGCATAGAGAAAGCAAAGCCAGCTCCAAAGGGACCAACTCCATTCCCCCCACCTTCCATTTCCTACTCCCCGCTAGGCCCAGATTCTTTAGCCATTTGGCCAACGTGCTGGGGGATTAGGGAGGAGGAGAAATCCAAGTCCATGGCCCCTTTCTCCACTGGAGGCTTCAAGCCTGGGAAAGTGATGAAGTGCTCCCTTTAAATCAAGTTTAGAGTTTTCATTAATATACTGGGTTGGATACTGATTTGTAAACCAAGACTGTTTGCAACTCTCTATAACCATAAGAACTACATGTGACCCAAGAATGAGCAGAAAAGTTTTTATCTTGGAGAAGGGAACTTTGAACCCTTCCAAATAAAGTTCCATTGGGGGTGTGGGAGATACATAAAGTTGTGTTGTGATTGCAGCATTTGTTGTCCTCATTTGAGCTACACGTATCAGGCCATTTTAATGAAATGAAATTCATCTTTGCCCTTTTTTCCCCTGGGGGACCATATTTTCCAAAATGAAACAGGGTGATGAAGGATACGGCAGACAGGAAATTTGGCCTGAGGCTATGAGAAAGAATCCAAACTGATTCGCACTGCTCACAGGGTTGGTGTGGTCCTGAGCCTGCTGGCCCCTCCTAGTCATGTAATACTGTCTTTCTAAAATTCTGTGCTCTAGTCACACTGAGATTCTTTCACTTCCTGTAGAGCACCGTAACGTAGTTCCTCCCCAGTCCTCCAGATTTGTTCTTTCTCCCCTCCTCCCACAACCCACCTCCTCTTTTAGGTCCACCTACTTCCTCATTATTCACTAGATCTCAACTTAAATGTCGCCGCCTCCAGGAAGACTCTACAATCATCCAAGTTTACATCACGTATCCTTCCAGGTGCTGACATGACTCCTGCTGCCCCAACTCTCCTAGCACCTTATCACTACCCTATTTACTTGTTTACTTCACAGTGCACTCTTTGCCCTCACCCACTACCATAATCTCTGTAAGAGGTGATCTGTCCGGTGCATGTCTGCAGCCCCAGAAGCTAGTACAGTGTCTGGCATATAGTGGGAACACTTGTTAAACGAATTAAAGCCACAGAATTTTTAAAAATTAGCTTTCAGAAAAGAATAAAATGAAAAGACACTGGAAATGTCTAGGAAATTTCAGGATTTACGGTAACTATATATTATATATCCCTTAAGAGAGTGTTTCTCAAAGTGTGGTCCCTGGGCCAGCAACATCACTAGGGAGCTTGTTAGAAATGCAAATTACCGGCACCTCCCTCCAATCAGAAACTCTGGGGAAGGAATCCAACATCTGTATTTAACAAGCCCTCCAGGGCACACTCAAGTTTGAGAAACCCCTGCCTTCATATTTAAAATGTCTCTCCCTACATTTCTCCAAAGAGGACTTACAGATGGCCGATAGACATATGAAAAGATGTTCAATGTCACTAATCATCAGAGAAATGCTAATAAAAACTGCAATGAAATACCACCTCACTCCTGTCAGAATGGCTATCATTAATAAATCAACAAACAACAAGTGTTGGCGAGGATGTGGAGAAAAGGGAACCCTTGTGTACTGTTAGTGGGATTGCAGATTGGTGCAGCCACTATGGAAAACAGTATGGAGGTTCCTCAAAAAATTACAAATAGAATTACCTTATGACCCAGTAATTCTACTCCTGGGTATTTATCCAAAGAAATCTAAAACACTAATTTGAAAAACTATATGCACCCCTATGTTTACTGCAGTGCTATTCATAATAGCCAAGATATGGAAACAACCAAAATGCCCATAGATAGACAATTGGATAAAGAAACTGGTACATTTATACAATGGAGTATTACTCTGCCATAAAAAGAATGAAATCTTACCATTTGCAACAACATGGATGGATCTACAGAATATTATGCTTAGTGAAATAAGACAGAAAGACAAATACCATATGATCTCACTTATATGGGGAGTCGAAGTAACAGAATAAACAAGCAAACAAAACACAAATAGACTCATAGATACAGAGAAAAAACTGATGGTTGCTAGATGGGAGGGGGTTTGGGGGATGGGGAGAATGTGAAGGGATTACAAAGTACAAATTGGTAGTCACAAAATAGTCACAGGGATGTGAAATACAGTATGGGGAATATAATCGATAAATTTGTAAAGATTATGTAGGGTGTCAGATGGGTACAAGACTTATCGGGGGATCACTTCATAGATTATATAAATACCTAACCACTGTGCTGTACACCTGAAACTAATATAAAATAATATTGAATGTCAACTATAATTAAATATATATTTGTATAGTCACTGGATGTAACGTACAACATAGGGAATATAGTCAATGGTATTGTAACTGCTATATACGATGTCAGAGGGGTAGTAGACTTGGGGGGTAATCACTTTGTGAGGGGTATAAATGTCTAATCATTCTGTTGTTTTGAAACTAATAAAAAATTAAAAATGTCCCTTCCTGCAAAGCACTTAAGTCATATTTAGAAGGAGGAGATAGTGTCTATTAAACATCTCTGAAAGTTGAGACCCGTATGATCTCCTTTTTCTCAATGCCATTCAAGTTAAGCATCTAAACTAAAGACCGCCCAAGATGGTCCATTACTGGAGGACTCAGCTGGAAAGGATTACAACTGAGCAGCACTGTCAACATCTCCACCCGGGGTTCCAGGTGCGTGCATCTGGTACTCCTGGCTAGGAAATCACTGCATTACTTGCTTCATTAACTTCTACATTTTAACAGTCTGACATTTTAAACTGCATGGCTGGGCTTTTAATCAGATGGGCCCATCTCTGTGCCTATCTTGGCATGACAAAGTTACTTCGTGGGAGAGTTGAATTAGCAAGGGTGTTAAGCCTCGGCTTTGTCCAAAGGGAGAGGAAGTGACACTTGAAATGTTTGGTCAATCCATATGTGACCTTAAGATGTGGAATTAAAGTCTCCACATGGACAAAAATAGTGAAGAGCCATATAGAAATCATCCAGAACCTTCAGTATTTGCTGATTCCTTCACCCAAGGAGCATTTATATTCTTAAAACCCTATCAGGTTCAGGGAGATGGGAAGTCTCGTATCTTGGAGCAGATTTTACTTTACAAGGGTCATCAACAGGACCAATGGGACAGACCTACGATATGGCGAGGACAATAAGGTTTTAAATGGAGTGGAAATAAATACATACATACATACACACACCACAACACAAACAAACAAAACAAGAAGAGCCAAGGAAAGGAAGAAAAAAAAGTGAGAAATTTTCAGTTCAGGCTAACAAAAAACATAAATAAACAAATTACGTGCCAGATACTGCGTTGGAGAGGAAAAAAGAGAAGAGCCAAAATGCTCACCATCTTAGTGCTGAATGCTGTCTATTTATCCTCTAGAGCAGCTCTGTCCAATATGGAAGCTCCCAATCACATGAGGTTATTTAAATTAAAATCAATTAAAATTAAATAAAATTAAAAACTCAGTGCCTCAGTCACAAAAGCCACATTTCAACTGTTTGGTGGTCACATGTGGCTACCATATTGAACAGCACAGATTAGAACACTCCCATCACCCTAGAAAGTTCTGTTGGACACTGCTGCTCCAGAACTAACTTTCAGATCAAATTTGTACTTTTCCCCATCCTTCCAGGGATACCTAAATACATAGACTATGGAAAACCAAAAGGTAAATGGCCAAGGATGGAAGTAGTGTTGCTTTGTCGATGAATTAGAATTCTCCCTGCAATTTGGCACAAACGTGGCCTACTTCGTCTACACATACACATCGAATGTGTGTTTGAGAGCATACATTCAATGCGATTCAACATAATAGATGTCAACTTGAATGCCTGCTCTGGGCAAGACACTGGGTACCACCTGAAAAGTAAAGATACATAGAATCTAGGCCCTATTCTCCAGGGGCATATTTGACAGACTGTGTAAGAACAGGACACACTATAATATAAGAAAAACAGGTATGTTAGGAGAGATATAAACTAAAGCACAGGTCTCCAGTGTTGCTGTGTATATCACAATAGCCTTGTTAAAAATATAGATGCTCCAACCACATCCACAGAGAGGAATATCCTTTGGTTCTGGGAGAAGCTTCCAGCATCAGATATGTACCTCCTTCACGGAAGCAGACACCTGAAAGATGACTGTTGGGTATAAAGAGACAGGGCAATCTAGGAGAATGAATTGTCCTATGAGTCAAGAGAAGGAAGACTGACAAACTGGCTTTGACACAAATATTTGTGTATTGTTGATCATACCACATCAGCAACTTAACTCATGACTATTGTCAAAACATCCCATCATGATTTGTTTTTGAATCTTCAAAAGCCAAAAGAATAGTTTAAATCCTTGAGTAGGAAAATGAATTCAGGAGTTAGTGAGAGCTGAATACAATTAACACGGAAACCAAACCCTGAAGTCACTAGAATAAGTCAAAGGCCTCAAACCAAGCAAAAGACAATATAGGCAATCTTTTGGGAACAGATAAGTCATGTATTATACTTACCAAGCTATTCATTCATATAGGGAAATCAGCAATCCTTAAGGGAAGAGCAAATGTTTTTACAGAGAGAACAACTTGGGAATATAGGGAAGCACACCTGGGGAACAGAATATGTACAGCTGAGAGCATCTAGCAAAGATTATGTCCCGAGATGTTGCACTTACCAGATGACAAAAATGCTGAGAGTCTTCTCCAGTGAGCAACACTTTGAGCCCACACTGTCAATAGATATCTTCTGGCTCATCTGTCGGCAATAATGACTTTAACATCAATGCCTGATTGACTTGGGCCAGTGACATGGATACACCACCTCTGTTTGAGAAAAACCAGAGAAATCAGCATTAAGTTTGTAGATGACTTTGATAACATCATAAACTAAAAAGCACACATTGTGTTTCCCCAAAAATAAGACCTAGGCAGACCATCAGCTCTAATGGGTCTTTTGGAGCAAAAATTAATATAAAACCCGGTCTTATTTTAATGTAATATAAGACCGGATCGTATATAGTATAATATAATACTGGGTCTTATATAATATAATATAAGACCTTATATTAATTTTTGCTCCAAAAGATGCATTAGAGCTGATGGTCCGGCTAGGTCTTACTTTTGGGGAAACACGGTAAGTATTAAAAGTTTAACTTGCATTCTCATCCTGGATTTCTTTTTTGTCCACCTATTCCAGGATATTGCAAACTCATCCCTTTTCTTTTTCCTTTCTCTTTTCCTACCTCCTTCCCTCCCTTCCTCATTCCCATCTTTTCTTTATTCATTTCTTTTAAAGATTGGAGATGAAGAGGATTGATCTTTCTTAACGGGATAAAGCAGGTAAAGACCAAGAATGTTGATTCACTCAAGGCTGTCTTAATTTCCTTTGTTTGAACATATCCCTTCACCACCACCAGAATGCCTTCTTTAATGACAAACAATTTCCTGCTGTACCAGATTCCAAGACCTTAATCCTTGTGAAGGGCCATGCAAATGTTAGATTTGTAAGTCATATGCAGTTGTTCCAAGGAATTTTTATTGAGTTTCGTTGGACATGCAGGCTAAAATGCAATTTCTGGCTTTTATTAGACACTAAAAGTCTATGTTTCAACTAACTCAACAAAGAAAAATTTGGGTGCAATACATAGCAGATGGAAGGAAAGACCATCATGTAAAACTATACTGGTTGTACACTGCTCAACTCCAGGAAAACCATTTACACAGTCTTTGAAGTCAACAGTGTCCCCAGGAGCTGTACGGTGTACAACCCGCTCAATTGTTCACGACAGCCTTAACAGGAAGTCCTCTACATGATTATCAATAGGTCATACGCTCACTCAATTAAGTACTTATTAGGTACTTGTCATATGTAGCTTCTGTACTAGACTCTGATAAGCAAGACTGATGAAGTCTGTGTCCTCATGGAGCTAATACTCTATTAGGAGAGTAAATAATTAAGCAAGCACTCAAGATTAAAGTGTGGCAAATACTGTAAACAAAGAAACATGGAGTGCCATGAAGGGAAGAGAGACCCTTTGGGAAGAAGTCAGGGGAGATTCCTAAAGGACTTGATGATTATTTTGAAATATTAAAGATGAAAAGGAATTAGATAGGCCAAGTGCGTGGCTATGGTTGGGATGGAGAGGTGGAGGATTGCCTAGAAGACAACATTCCAGGAAGAACATTACGCACGAAGAGGACTGAATGCTGTGTGGCACACTAATCAGAAGCTACTCCCCGATGCCAGTTTGGTTGGAGCCAAGTGCTCTCGTCCTATCAGTGCCCATGGCAGAGCTGAGGCATGGGTCCTGCTTGGGGAAGATGTCACCTGGACAGCTGTGCTTAGTGACACTTGTCTCCAATTTTATGCTTTGTTCTGAAGTGATTGGGGTACTTTGCTCCCCAGTCAACAGGGAGCCCACTAGGAACAGGGAGCATCTTAGCTCCCAATATCCTGTTATTCTATCTTCACATGTGGTAGGTGTCCAGTAAATATTGAGAGAAAATAATTAAACCATCATCTAACTTAAGGTAAATCAGTGTGAGGTAAAGACTTGGGAATTTTATTTTTCCTTTTCCCAACCTTTCAATTAAGTTAAACCAACATAGACATCTAACCCGGGCAGACTCTGAGCCTGGATTTTCTGATTTCAGTTGTGCTGTTAGTGAACACATAAGAGCACTTTCCTGACATTGTAATATGACAGAAAAGGACATTTAAACAAATAATGATATTCACAGCAAAAGACTCATGATCTCATGTTTTGATTCCAATCTTATAAACACTTGAAAGTAGCTTTATAGGTGTCTTGGGCTAATTCTGAGAGAGTGTATAGTTCTTGTGCAGTCATTGGAAAGAAAACACAGTATCCTGTTCCAATAAAAGTTTCAGACACGGCAGTAAATCAGGCTTGCCTTTCAGAATGCAACATTAGGCCATCGGTTTGGGCATAACATTTGGTAATATCATTGAGACACTGAAGGCAACCATCATAACCCACGTGTATCCACAGTTCAAGGGCAGCTTCATGTTGAAGCCAGAACATGAGGATGGCATGCATTTTTTGACCTGGTGTGGAGAAGACTGTAGAGACCCATAGGCTGAAACCCATTAACAAGACAAGCCCTGGCCTTGACACTAGGAGAGTAGCTTTTCTGAAAGCTAAAAAATCGTTTTCGTATCTCCACTGATAAGTCTGCAATGACAGTAGGACAAAGTTCTCAATTTATTTCATCCAACTTAAAAACTTTAAAAATGTTAGAGTGCAAATATGTGCATTGACTTAACAAATTGCACCATTCCTTTCTCTTCTTTGTGACAAGGTGGTCAGCAACAGTGAGGACAAGTGACCTAAGAAAGTGGGCTCTCAGAATTTGGCTTATATGTTCAGCTTGCATTTAAATTAGGAGATATTACTTCCAATATTCTCCTGGTTTGGGGATTATAATTTCTCACAAGATCTGGTTCCAGAATAGTTATGCTACATTTGGTCATCCATGACCAAAGTGGTACAAGTTAGAGAAATACTGGCCTCTAGATTTCTTTGGAGAACAAATTTAGATTTAATGCTGCCAATACCCATATTTCTTGGGAGAATTATGCTAGAATATTTTATTTCACCTATGGGGATACTCACTAAAAATGAATAAAGTTACCCATGCAAAAGCCTCTTATTTACTGTATATTCTCATTACTTTAAATTCTGATGATCTTGGATTACATTGGGCTGTTACAACACTTAATTTTTCATGGTTTCTTGAGGCTTTCCACAAAGTAAATACACTTTTCAGGTACAAATAATTGATATGTTACAATAAAGATATAAATATCTTTACAGTCAAGCATCTTTCTGTATTTGCTTTGCACATAGTTGTCCAGTGAATATTTCTGAATAAAAGCATGAATAGTTCTATAAATATTTATTCATATCAAGCAGTCAAAATATATCAAGGCTAGACTGTGACTTGGATCATTTTCAAACAACATACTTCCAGTTGCAAAATGCAGTTCAAACCGCTCAGCATTTCAGTCCACTCTTGCTCTGGTCCCTAGGTCTATGTTCTCTCACAAACCAGCCCCGCTCCCAGGAACAGTAACATGACTGGGGTCACCTCAGTGGGTGGCCCCATTCTCCGGGCTACGTGAATGTTTACATTGCTCTGCAGAACCCTCAGGAACTCCATTCTTTCCCATGGCTCCCTACAAAAAAAACCCTTCTTCATTACACCAGTTTCAATCCTGTGCTAGTTTCTAGAACCAACCTCTATCTTCATTGGGAGGAATTAAGAAATTCTGGTTTAATATCTAGAATATCCTTTCATACTTGCTTGGCTGCAATTTTGGCTCTGAATCTTGCCCCCTGTTCTTGTAACTGGGTTTCTCCTTTGCTCCCAGGATGGTCACCTCACCTGCTTGGGCTCAATCTGCATCTCAGTCTTTGGAATGAGCTCAGCCTCCTTAGGGATGTACTGTCTTCATCCCTTTTTAGTCTCTTATGGTGGTGGAGGGCTGTGGTCTCTTGCTCCTCATGTACTCAGGGAAGAACATTCCTGAAATCTCCTGCCTGCCTGCTGCTAAGATTGTCAAACATCTCCACTGCCAGTGTGCTCATCCCATGTGTCACACCCCCCACTGGCTCTCCTATCCCCAGTTTTCTGCAGCCATGGTGGCTAGACAGTGATCCACCCATGTGTAAGTTCACATTCTCTGATAGTCAAATGCTGAGATAGGATGAAATGAGCAAGGATTTCATTAGGAGACATGCCTGTGTGAAAGGAACTACAGTAGAAAATGGAGACGGCCAGGAGAGCATTCAGATGGTCATGCTCAACGACTCCCAGAGGAGAGAAGCAGAGAATGTGGAAGCTCCTACTCTACCCTTCTGCCTTGGGAAGGTTCGAGAAAGCTGTCAGGGCATCTTAACCAAAGTCACCAATCAAAAGGGTACTGGGTCTCTCAGGCTCAGGCCTGCCTTAGTATCCCCTCATCATTTAGCCACTGGGAGGGAGCAGTCTGTGGGAGGGGGCCTTTGGTGCAAACCCATGACAGATTCTAGAGTGCAGCGGCTGGGGCCCTCCGTCAGTTACGTTCCCTATGGTCACAGGTCTGCCAGGCGCATGCTCATGGCCTACACCACCTGTCAGGCTGGACTTTCTTCTAGCACCTGAAGTTGTGTCTGTACCCCAGGAGCTAGCCCCACCCTGCAAGCACGCTGTTTTACCTCCAGGTCCCAGCATCAACCAGCCTGCCCCATCCGCCGGAGTCAAGAGACTTCATGCGTTATCACAAGTAGCACTTTCATGTGTGAATTCCCTCTTGGCATTTCTCAGCAATTTATATGTGTTTTTAAAACCCAAATTCCGAGAAAAATTAGTCGAGACATTGAGGAAATGAAAAAAGGTGTTATAATTCTCCTCTGAGAATTAAAACTGAACAACCAACATAGAGACATAACTGGCTTGATGAAAGCCACTGACTGACACGAAGTCAAAAGTAAGAGCAGGAAACTGACGCATGGAGTCAAAGAACAAGTTCGGCGTTTCCGGAACTGATCGGAGCACTGAAAAGGGGTCATGAGCTAGTCATTCAGCTCTCCTTGCAGCTGTTGCCGTGTTATACATGTGTGTTCGTTGCAAGTACATTAACTATTAATAAGTTTACATGTATAGTATACTTTATACAAATAATATGATTGGTGTTCAAGAAATGATCAGTTTTTGAAGCAAAATCATTCCTTCAACTGGCAATTTGCATGTGTGATTCTGGGTAGTGTTAACTTAATAAGGAGATCTGAATGTAAGGTTATTCAGATGCTACTCAACAACACTTGGCAGCATTTCCAGTGTTTGCATATTTGTTAGAAGCCACAATTCGCTGTAAATAATGCTAAATTAAAAATTCCTTATTTAGTTAACCATTTTAATATCTATTACAATTAATAAAGAATACAAAAAATGCTGGAAGGATTTTAACAATAAAGAACAGAGAATAACTCATGAAATTCCCCAGAATTCTAATTTCTCACTCCAATTCCTGAAGATTGGAAACACTGAGACATGAAGCTTGGGGATTTTCCAGAACTGAGTCCAATTACTTTTCAAACTTAATCTCACTGCTCCTTCACAATAAGGAAAATAATCACATCTTACAGCCTTCAATAGTGAATCTTCCCATTTTAGAAAAAGACAACACCGTTTTCTTTTAAATTATTTGTCCACTACAGGAAATGGCAACCACGTGGCTAAAAAGGAAAGTGATATTACAATTTAAGAAAAAGAAAAGAACATCATTATAATATTTCTGCAGAAGGCTTCCTACACTCGAACTTTGATAAATGTGTCATCTCTCCAAAGAACTATTCCTGATTCTACTCCAGTGTCTTAGTTGGTTTGCACCACCAAAACAAAACATCACAGACTGGGGGGCTTAAGCAACATTTACTTCTCACAGTTCTCGAGGCTGGAAGTCCAAAATCAAGGTGCCAGCCAATTCAGTTCCTGGGGAAGGCTCTCTTCCTGGCTTGCACCTTGTTGTGTCCTCTCATGGCGGGGAGACACAGAGAGACAGCAAGCTCTCTCGTGTCTCTTGTTAAAAAGACACTTTTCCTATCACTAGTGCCCTACCCTCATGACCTCATCTAATCCTAATTACCCCCCCATCTCAAATACCATCACACTGGGGGTTAGGACTTCAACATTGTATTTGGCAGAGACACATTCAATTCAGCCCATAACATCCAGAATGGCTTCCCCAAGACCAGAACCAGCTCATGAAAACAAAGAGTCCAATGGGGAAGAGGGACTGGGAAGTTCTCACCCCTTTTCCCTGGCGCCTCTTCTTCCCCTGCAGACACCCTCAGTGTCCTCATGGGGCCCCTCTCTGGGATTTGGGCCAGGAGTGAAGGGGGTAGCACACTCCCAGGTGTTGAGGGCAAACTGTGCACAGGGGGCTCCACAAACATCAACTTTCATCCTTCCTACATCCCTGGTGGGAGCCATCCTCCATTTTACAGAAGAGAGACTTTGGGGTTCAAACAGTTTCAATAATTCACATGCCCATGTCACACAAACAGTAAGGACTAGACCTAGTTTTTTTTTTTTTTTTTTTTTTTAAAGATTTTTTTTTTTTTTTAATTGGGCAAGGGGAATAGGACTTCATTGGGGTACAGTGAGTACTTCCAGGACTTTTTTTTCTAAGTCAAGTTGTTGTCCTTTCAGTCTTAGTTGTGGAGGTACCATTCAGCTTCAAGTTGTTGTCCTTTCAGTCTTAGTTGTGGAGGGCGCAGCTCAGCTCCAGGTCCAGTTGCCATTGCTAGTTGCAGGGGGTGCAGCCCACCATCCCTTGCAGGAGTTGAACCAGCAACCTTGTGGTTGAGAGGACGTGCTCCAACCAACTGAGCCATCTGGGAGGCAGCTCAGCTCAAGGTGCCATGTTCAATCTTAGTTGCAGGGGGCGGAGCCCACCATCCCTTGTGGGATTCGAGGAGTTGAACTGGCAACCTTGTGGTTGAGAGCCCACTGGCCCATGTGGGAATTGAACCGGCAGCCTTCGGAGTTAGGAGCACGGAGCTCCAACCGCCTGAGCCACTGGGCCGGCCCCCTAGACCTAGTTTTTTAAAGATATAATTCAGACACCACAAAAATCCACCCTTTCAAAGCATGCCATTCAGTGTTTTTTAGTATATTCACAAAGTTGTGCAACCATCATTACTATCAAATTCCAGAACATTTCATCACCCCCAAAAGAAACCCTGTACCCATTAGTAGTCACTTCTCAATCACCCTTCTCCCAGCCCCTGGAAACTGCTTATCTGCTTCCTGTCTCTATGGATTTGCCTATTTTGAACATTTCATATAAATCGAATCATGAAACATTTGTCCTTTTATGCCTGGCTTCTTTTACTTAGCATAATATTTTCAAGGTTCATCCATGTTGTAGCATGAATCACTATTTCATTCTTCTTTACGGCTGAATAATATTCTATTGTATGGATACACCACATTTTATTTATCCATTTATCAATCGATGGACATTCGGGTTGTGTCCACTTTTTGGCTCTTATGAGTAACAATGCTACCTTATAAACATTCATGTACAAGTTTTTGTGTTAACATATGTTTTGTTTTCACCTCTCCTCAGTATATACCTAGGAGTTGAATTGCTGGTCATATGGTAACTCTATTAACTTTTAAGGAACTGCCAATTGACCTAGTTTTGGTCTGTCTAGTTTGGGTCCTTCTTCCCACATCAAGTAATCATCACAATTCCACTCAACCTTTGCTACCACACATTCTAAACACCCAGAGACCTTTAAAAATATACTGAAGACCTGGTGACCCTTGCAAGAGATTCTGACTTAATTCATCTAGGGTGGGACTCAGACACTGGTGTCTTTTCAAAGCGCTGAATGGATTCTACGAGGATGCCAAGGTTAAGAACCATCACATTATTCATTACATATTCTAGGTCTGTGGACCTTTCAATTGAGGTTGGCCTCCCTACTGTTAATAAAGAGAAACAACTAGCTAAACCTGTCTGGGCAAGTGTTGCCTGTCTCTTGACCACATCGCATTTTAAGAGAGTAAAGATACACAGGTTCCTGGCAGAGGATCAGACTTGCCTTGGAAGTATGGCCAGATCATGGCAGGCTGGCAGCCCCTTTGGGCCCAGTGTGCATCCATGGTGGTAAAAGCACATCCTCTCCCTTGAGGTCCAGGATAACATTGTCTTCTGTTCACTTCACAACAGCTTTCTGAGGTAATTATGGTGCCACCCATTTTATACATGAAAATGCTGAAGCTTGGAGAGTCAGAGGACGTTACCCAAAGTCCTCGGGTGGTAGAGCTGGGATCTGAACTGAGGACATCCTGCTCTGGAGTCCTCGGTCTTAACTGCTTTGTGATAGACTCTATTCCAATAAACAACTTTAACAATGAAAAGAAATATTTCTTCACCTTAATTACTGCAAAAATATCACCAAATACAGTACTCCATATGACCCAAACCAAAACATTCTGGTGAGAAATGAACCAAAGAGTTTAAAATTTGCCAAAGGCACTAAGAAAATGAATACTGATATCAGAAAATTCCACATATCCTAGCTTCCAAACTTGTGTACCTGACCCTAGGGCACACAATGTTTTTCCTCTGAACCCATGATGGACATATTTAATGTTTCTTTTCTGCTCTGAGGATGGGATTCTGGTAATGTACCATATACGATAACATCATTCTGAATCTGGGAGGGGTTTTGAAGGTTGAAAGGCTTGCTACAAGTTTACCAGTGCAGTGCAGCCTGGGCTGCTGTCTCCTTCCACCAACCAAACCATATCAGTTTCAAAACTGTCTCTCTCAGTAGCCTCTGGTTTTATTTAATTTACTGCACTTGGAATTTGATAAGTTCTTGGCTAGCTTTCGCATTCTTTCGCATCCTCGTAATTCACATATTATCTTTCAGCTTTCAGTCCTTTGAATCTTCTAGTTACTCCTGGAGAAAAGCTGTTTTAGCATTTTTATCCAGTTAATGCCTCAAAAACATAGTCAGAGTTAAACACAAGGATATATTCTTACCCTGAAGTGTCACTGTGGTCCAGACACTCTTCAGTGTCCGACATTTTGGGAGGGCCAATTTTGTTCATGGGCCCCGCTAGGGATCTACAGATGAAGGAGAGTATCCTCACCCTACAGGAGCTCACATTTTTGTGGGAAGGACAGACAACAGCCAGTTACAAAATAAGGTAAGCATTCTGACTGAGGTATGGATATGGTGCCATCCATGTCCATGACTGAGGCAGCTTGCACAGACTTGGAAGCCAAGGATGTTTTTTAACTGGAGGCTGTGGAACATGATAAGAAAAGAAGAGGAACAACCATGTTCTAGGAGGCAGGAGGGCATCCCCAAAGCATCAGCTATGAGGCCACCCTCATGTGACTGGAGAATAGATTAGGGGGCATGGAGTGAAGAGATATCCAAGCCATGAGTAGTTCCTGTTTAAAAACGAGTAGTCGTCTTCACAGCACTTGAAAGGTAGGTATTACTATTTACCCATTTTGGAGATGAGGAAACTGAGGCAGAGGGAGGTCACAGTACCCAATAAGGGATGAAGCTAGGATTCAAACCCAGGTAGCCTGAGTCAGAGTCCACAGTTTAATTCTATCAGGCTGGTGTGGAGAGCATGTATCAGATCCTGCATGACTTTGAGAATTCATTCATTCAACACATATTCACAGAATGCTACTATATGCCAGGCATGACGATAGGCTTGAAGACAAATGAGGCAAGGCCCTTGAGTTCTCCCCTTAAGGCAATGGTGTAGGCAGGGCAGTGGGCAGGCTACCATTGAATGAAGAGGAAATGGAATGATAATGGGATACTGCCTTCTAGTGCTAGCGTCTAACAGGAGCAAATGCTGTGAAAACAGGAAATACTAAAGCAAATGAATTCAGGCAAAATCATGAAAATAAAAAATTAGGCTCAGCATTGGATCTAATAAAGGTAAACCTTCTAATGTGTAAGTGGGCAAAGATTAGTAAAGAACATATTGTTGCACAAAGAAGAGATGCAATATAGTCTGGAGATCGCTGACGCCAAGATAAAGGGAATACAATTTCCTATAAAGGGTTAAATGGAGCAGACGGCAGGGTCAGCTTGCTGGGTTGGCAAGTGGCACCCAAGGGACCCTGAACATAACTTGGGTCTCCTTCATGGCTTCTCTTGGAACATTTGAGAATGTTGCCAGCACATACTAGCACCTGGAGGGCAGCCTGAAAACTCTCTCTGGCTGACTGAATGAAGCACTGACCTAAAGGAATATAGTTCTGAATTCTTCCGGGAACACACTCAATTAGTATACTCTGGTCTCAAGTGATAACGACTCCAGCAGACTGGGCATGAAACACGAGACCTCATCCACTCCCAGCTGACTGACTTGCCCCAGAGTGAACACCCCTCGCCTCCCTGCATCCTGCAGAACTTGCCAGTGACGGGAGAGGGGAAACTATGGGCTTAGCAAGTTTTCCTCTAAAACTCCTTGAACTGAAGCACAGACAACACTTTGGGAAACTCTTTCCAAAGCAGTTTTTTCGCTTCTTTCCTCCAGGAAGTTAAGGCACCTCATGCTGGTGTAATCGAGTTTCCCTGGGAAGAAGCCGCTGCCCCCTGGGTGGTCACTGCTGCTGACAAATTAAATGCAGATGTTTGGCCGGTCGCCTCCCCATGCATCCTGCTCTTTGTGTTTTTCCTCTTAGAGATGAGAGTGGGTTCAGGATGTCCCTGACGCTGGACCTATGTACTCATTAAGAACATGTCCGTGCAGTTTGCTGTTATACAAATCTCTGAAATTAATCGAACATCCAGTGAATCCATCAGTCACACCCCATATTGTTTAGCCCTTCTTCCAGCCACTGCCCCAGCCAATGGACAAAGAGGCTGTGTCCCTTCTTATTTGAGGAATGATCACGGGGAAACACAAATTTGTGAAATGTAGATTTTTAAAGCTATGTTCTTATTTATTGTTTTGAGAAACAAATGTCTACAATTTTAACCTTTCCAATGAAGTCGGGGGTAAAAGGGTAACAGTTGCTTCCCTAACATGGGCTATAAGGCAAAGGTTTGCTAGTGCATTCACCTAGTATTAGTCATTTTTGAGAAATTATGACTGTGGAAAAGAATAGGTTAAACTTATAAAACTCACCTTTACAAATATCTTATTTCTTCTATTAAAAAAACCCCACATTTACGCTCCAATCTGCCTCCAGCTACCTCGTCCTTTATTTCCTGCCATTTATAACACAACTCCTCTAAAGAATTATCTGTACTGCGAGCCAATTTCTCTTTTCCAATGCACTTTATGCTACTTCAATTTCTTTACCTCACTATAAAATCCATTCACATGAAAACCTCCCAAACACAAAACAAATCCGCTCTGCTTCTTTCTGATCCTCTACTCTCTCATTTTAGGGCCGTGTTCTAATTAGGCTTGTACATCAGTTCAAGTCTGGCTTCTTGTACTAGCTTGTGGTTATGCTCTTCCATGGTGGGTCCTTAAACAGGCCAATAGAATCATAGTGAAAACACTATCTACAACTTCATTCTGCAGCACAAATATTAATCTATTGTCAGCTATTATTTGCTGGCAACAGTATCTTGTATCAACAAGCCTGTCCGAATCTGGTACAATGCCAAAAAAGCATCATGATACACAATTAAAATACTATATTTCCACTCTTTTTAGTCAGGGCCAGTAAACAGAGTGTATGTCCATGTGTGTGCTGTGTACTCTTCAAGTACACAAATGTCACTCAGTCATCTTGCACTTCTATAATTGTGCTCACTGAGTGTGCTGCTTCCCTAAGTGATAATAGTAGGTTACGGTGATGGATTGGTTTGCAAGTGCATTCACTCTCCAACGGTAAACCCTGTCAGCAACTTTTGAGTAATTATGGGGTGGAGAGAGAAATAAGTCAAAATTTTAAAATCACCTTCAAAACAAGCAGTTATTTCTTCCATCACCCAATCCTTCTCCAGATACTGCCCCATTTCTCGACTTCCTTGTACAAGAGTCCTTCAAAGCATTTTCTCTACTTCCTGTTTCCAATTTCCTGCCTCTCAATCTCTTCAGTCTCCTCTGATCAAGCTTTTGCAGCCAACACTTTCTAAGGCTATTCTACTGAAGGTTCACTATTCACTTCCACATGATTAAATCCAACCCCAGTTCTCAGTCCTCATCATTAATGGCTCATTAGTAGCATTTTACAAAGCTCATCACTCTGCCCCCCTAGAAACACTTTGTATACCTAGCTTCTAGGACACCACAGCATTCTTGTATTCCTTCTGCCCCTCTGGCTTCTTCTACTAAGGCTCCTTTGCTGGTGTCTTCTCCTCTCCCCAACTTTTTTTTTTTTAATGGAGGAGAAAATCACATAACATAAAAGGAAACACTTTAGCTAATCCCCAGGGGCTTCTCGTCAAGATGACAGAGTAGGTAAGTGTTGTGCTTGCCTCTGCCCACAACCACATAAAAATTACAACTAAACTACAGAACAATTACCATTGAGAATAGCCTAAAGTCTAGCTAAACTGAAGCTCTACAACTAAGGACATATAGAAGAAGCCATGTTGAGAATGTCAGGAGGGGCAGAGACACGGAATGGTCTGGTCCCACACTCAAGTGTGGCCATTAACAATCAGGAGGGATATCTTGGTTGTGGAGGTCCTCTCTGAGGAGCGAGGGTTCTCAGCCCCTCCCCAGCCCAGGGTTCCAGTGTTGTGGAGAGAAGTCTCCATAAATTCTGGCTGTGAAAATCAGCAGAGATTGTGGGTGAGTGAGATGGAGGGGGGCTGGAATCCCAGGCGCTCCTCTTAAAGGGCCTGCGCATGGACTTATTTGCTGATGAACTCACTTACTCTGATCTCCAGCACTGGGTGGCAGCTCAAAAGGTACCAGGGACATTAGGGGAGGAACTGAATTGTCTGGCTGCAGGTCAAAGGCTGGAGGGGCAGCTTTCTCCCAGACACAAGTACTGGCAGAAGCCATTGTTCCTTTGTTGAGACCTCCCTTCACTCAGCCTGCACGCATGAGCAGGTACCATATCCGAGTCTCCATTGACCTGGCTAACACCTTTTGCCCACTCTGATGATTCCCTGAGACCCTGCCCCCACTCAACTTGTGGACCTACCCAAACTGCTTCCAGTGGCTTTTCCATACAAACAGCCTGTATTGGCTCAGGCTGCAGACTTCCCTAAAATCTTTCAAAGGTTCAAAAACTCCAAACAAGCAGCATCTGGCCTTGGTGTGCCCCATACCTCTTGCTAAGCAGCTCCAAGCCCATCACTAGCAGCAGCTAGCCTCAGTTCCCAGCTTAGCTTTTCCCAGGCACCTCCAAAACCAGCACAAGTGGCGGCCATCTTCAGATCACTTTGTAGCTCATACCAAGTAGCCCTGGACAGGGCAAAGGCAGTGGCTGACCTTGGCCTGCACCAGAGCCATTCCCAAGATTGCCCCACAACCAACATACCTGGTGGCCAACTTCAGACCACATAAGAGCACCACCAGTCAACCACCTCTACAAATGATACATCCAAAGGGTGACTCAGCAGGCACCAGAGCCCCATGAAAGTGAATCCTGCTTTGTGGGGACAGCCCCTGAACAACAGCTCCTCCACTGTAGTCATGGCCAGTCCTCACAACCAACCAGCCTGAGGGTCAATCTCTCCTATTGACATGCCAACAGCAATCAAGGATCTACAACAGGGAGGGCACACACAACCCACACAAGGGACACACCTGGAGCACCCGGCTCAGTTGACCCAGGAGACTAGGCCACTGGGCCCCACAGAACACGTACTACATAAGGCCACTCTACCAAGACTGGGAGGCATAGCAGCCCTACCTCGTACATAGAAATAAACATAGGGAGGCAGCCAAAATGAAGAGACAAATAAGAATGTCCCAAATGAAAGAATGGAACAAAACATCAGAAAAAAATATCTAAACAAAATGGAGACAAGCAATCTAGCAGGTGTAGAGTTCAAAACACTGGTTATAAAGATGCTCAGTGATCTCAGGGAGAACTTCAACAAAGAGATAAGAAACATAAAATGGAAATAAAAAACATAAAAAAGAACTAGTCAGAAATGAAGAATATAGTAACTGAGAAAAACACCCAATCAGAACAACAACAACAACAAAAGAACCCTCAAAATGAGAATAGTTTAAGGGGGCCACTGGGACAACAGCAAACATATCAACATTCACATAATAAGGGTACCAGAAGGAGAAGAGAGAGAGCAAGAAATTGAAAACTGTTTTGAGGAAACAATGATGGAAAACTTCCATAACCTGGAGAAGGAAATAGACATATAAGTCCAGGAAGCTCAGAGAGTCCCAAACAAGATGAACCCAAACAGGCCCACACCAAGACACACCATAATTAAAATGCCAAAGGATAAAGAAAAAGACAGAATCTTAAAATCAGCAAGAGAAAAGCAGTTAGTTACCTACAAGGGAGCTCCCATAAGACTGTCAGCTGAAACTGATTTCTCAACAGAAACTTTGCAGGCAAGAAGGGAGTGGCATGAAATATTCAAAGTGATGGAAAGCAAGGACCTACAACCAAGATTACTCTACCCAGCAAAACTATCATTTAGAATTGAAGGACAGATAAAAATCTTCCCAGAAAGAAAAAGCTAAAGGAGTTCATCACCACCAAAGAAATGCTAAAGGACTTCTAGAAGAGGGAGGAGGAGGAGGAGGAGAAGAAAAGGAAGAAAGAATAATAAAATGGCAATAACTATTAGGTTGGTGCAAAAGTAATTGCAGTTTTTGCAATTATTTTTAACCTTTTAAACCACAACTACTTTTGCACCAACCTAATACATATCAGCAATTACTTCCAATGTTACTGGATTAAAAGCTCTAGTTAAAAGCTATAAGCTGGCTGAATGGATAAAAAAACAAGACCCATACATATGCTGCCTACAAGAGACTCATTTCAGATTGAAAGACACAAACAGACTGAAGGTAAATGGATGGAAAAGATAGTTCATGAAAATGAAAACCAAAAAAAAACACACCAAAAAACAAAAAAGCCTGGGGTAGCAATACTCATACCAGACAAAACTTTAAAACAAGAGACAAAGAAGGACCCAACAATTCCATTTCTGGGTATTTGTCCCAAGAAACCCAGGGCACTGACTCAAGGGAACATGTTCATCTGTACTCATATGTTCACTGCAGCATTGTTTTGTTTGCAGTGGCCAACATATGAAAGTGGCCTTTGTGTCCATCGATAGATGAATGGATAAAGAAGGTGTGTGTGTGTGTATATATGTATATATTTGTATGTATACATATATATGTATATATATGTATATATTTGTATGTATACATATGTGTGTGTGTATATATATATATATATATATATATACATATATATACACACATATATATATATATATATATATGATGGAATTGATGGAATATTATTCAGCCATAAAAAAGAATGGAATTTTGCCATCTGTGGAAGCATGGATGGACCTAGAGGGTATTGTGCTAGGTGAAATAAGTCAGCTGGACAAAGACAGATACCTTATAATTTCACTAGCATGTGCAGTCTAAGGAGCAAAATAAATGAACAAACAGAACAGAAACAAGCTTATAGATACAGAGAACATTTTGACTGTTGCCGAATGGGAGGTGGGCTAGGGGATGGGTGAGGGAGGGGAAGGAACTGAGAAGTAGAAATTTGTAGTCATAGAATAGTCATGGGGATATGTAGCATAGCTTAGGGAACATAGTCAATAATATTGTAATAACTATGTATGGTATCATATGGGTACTAGATTTATCGTTGTGATCACTTTGTAAGTTATATAAATGTCTGATCACTGTGCTGCCCACCTGAAACTAACATAATATTGTATGCTAACTGTAATTGAAAAAAAACTATTTAAAAAAATGAACCATTTTAAAGTGAACAATTTAGTGACATTTAGTACATTCACAATGTTGTGCAACTGCAACTTCTATCTAGCTCCAAAACGTTTCAATCACCACAAAAGGAAACCCTACACTTAGAGAGCACTCACTCTCCATTCTCCCACCCTTTAATCCCTGGAAACCATTTATCTGCTTTGTGTTTCTATGGATTTAACTATTCTGGCCATTTCATATAAATAGGATCATATAACATGTGACCTTTAGTTTTTGGTTTCTTTAATATAATGGTTTGAGGTCCATTTATGTTGTAGCATGTGTCAGTACTTAATTTCTTTTTATGGCTGAATAATACTCCATTGTATAGACAGACCACAATTTGTCTCAACTACTGATGGACATTTGAGCTGTTTACACATTTTGGCTATTGTGTACTGGACCTTTTATTGTCAGAGTGCTCTGGGACTCAGCCCTTCTACCTCTTCTCTCTTTTTCCCTTTCCACATCACTCTTCAGTGGATCTCTTCCAGTCATGTGATTTCATGTAAGGTCTATATGCAGTATATCTCCAACTCTGAATTCTCTTCCAAATTCCATACTCTTATAATTTAACTGCCTGTTCAACATCCATCAACATGTCCAATAGGCATGTCAAATGTAACATGTCCAAAATGGAACTTTTAATATTCCCCCCCCCACTGCCATTTTCTGCCAATCCTCCTCTACCTTGTCTTTCCATCTCAGTTAATTACAACTCCATCCATCTTTGTGCTTTTTCCAGGGAGCTTAGAGACACCATTGGCTCCTCCCATATTCATCAGTATTGATTCATCAACAAATCCTATCATCTGCTCTCATCACCTCCACTCTGAACACCTAGGTCCAAACTACCTGGTCCAATCTCATCTAGATTGTTACACTGGTCCCCTGGCTGGTCTCTCAGCTTCTGGAAAGACTGGGTTTTATAACACACACATATACATACACACACAAACATCAACTCCTCAGGACTCTCTCTTTTTGTATGTTTTCACACACTGTCAGCCTGCATCAGACTATAAAAAGTTTCTCGGGCAAAAGCATTATGACCTTCCAGGAGAAGTGTAAGTCTATCCATTATCATCTGGTGAGAACATTCTCAACTGAAATAAGCATGGAAGAAATGACTTGGATTTATTCATTTTTACATGTTCTTGTGTTCTGGCTTTATTTTCCTTGCTTCCAACTCTTAAGGAAAAAAACAAAACATCAACATAAATTAAGTTCCTTAGGTCCACTCCAAGGGAAAGGAATAAATTCTTCTTTGTTCAAATTTGAGGGTAATCTCCCTTCATCCATTTTAATATATGGACTAACTCTCGATTCCCTGCCCAGCTTCTATTCCATGTATGTGAATCAGCTCCATGTTGCATAAGAATTTAAAAGGGCAATAAATTAACTCTGTTGAACCCCATTCACAAATAGAAGATAGCATAGGAGCACTGAAAGGTTAAATCAGGGTTCGATTAGCATCAAACTATTTCTACTTGTCAAATGTATAATTACACCAGTATTATTTTCAAGAAAACAACATTTGTGATGTAATATCGTTGTCAATTTATCTTGCTTTAAAGTTGTGGTTTTCAACTGGGGCAATTTTGCCCACTAGGAGACATTTGGCAGTGTGTGAAAACATTTTTGGTTGTCACAATGGGGAGCAGGTAGCAATGGGGAAGGGGTAGCACGCCCCTTCCCTACTGTGACAACCAAAAACGTTGTGTAGAGGCCAGGGATGCTGCTAAACATCCTACAGTGCATAGGACCGTCCCTCACAGCAAAGAATTGGCTGGCCCAAAATGCCAAGAATGTCAAGTTTGAGACACTCTGATTTAAAGTTAAAATGTTTATCATTCCATGGGACCAGGGGGTATAAATTCAATTTAATGAAATTTAAATTTTATGAGCAGATTTTTGGTTTTCAGACTTTGGTGCCTTTTATTGAAGGCATAGGTGTTACATTTTCATTTCTATGTAAATTAGTATATGTCACCTTTGAAGTCATCCATGTGGCACTAACCCAAGTTCTGGAAATACTCGGAGAAAAACTCAGTAGCAACTAATTTCCTGAAACACTGATCTAGCACCAAACTTCTCCAGAGATGAGTACAAAAGCAAGAGGTGAAGTGCATTGCACATAGTAGGTGTTGACAATATCTAGTGATTTATCGACTCCAATTCAGAATGTGTTTGCAATTCAAGTTTCTGGATGGTTTGTTATTTTCTACATTTATCAACCTGATATAACACTAAGATTCTTTTGGGCCCAGTAGGGTCCCCCAATTTCTATAAATGAAGGTGGTGTGAGATGCTTTAGAAAGATTTTATTCCAAAATGCTCAAATCAGCGTCTCTCTTTCTATTACAAGTACATAAAGGCATGGACATAGGTACAGGTATGACTGTGTAACCCTTGGGGACATCTTAAATTGGAAATCCCACAGGTATTGTATTCTCTACTTTAAGAGGCTGACTAAAACATTATTAGCTTCCAGAATGTGGATACTGGAAGGACTAATGAATATGTAGTACAACCACTCCTCTTTTATTACAAATGAGGAAAGAGAAGCTCCCAGAGGCCATGAGACTTTTCCAAGGCCACAGAGCTGGTAAGTGGCCAATTCCAAACAAAAGTTCTGCTCTTCTGTTAGAGTATTCTGAGATTTTCCCAACAGACTAATCTTTCTTTGCTTGATTTGCTGGGAATCAAACTTTCCAAAAGTGCTGTGTAAAATTGTGTTGTCTAATTTATTTTAAGTCTATAAACTTGATATAATTCCCTGAGCAAGTTATTTATTCCTATCCTTTTATCTGAAATTAAAATCCTTCCACTAAGTGTACAGCACAATTCTTTAAAGTGAGCAGGAAATTATTATAATACAGATGTAAAAATGTAATATATAATACTTAATGCATAATAACTGTGCAGTTTATGATTTTTTTGTCATAAGGGCTTTTAAGAGTTATATCACTTTTGGGAGATTTTTTCCCCCCAGAATATTAACTTTTTCACCCCCCAAAACACTAAATAAACTATAAGAAGTGATATGTCAACATTATTAATTTAGGCAATGACATACTCACCGATTTACTTCACATAACAATTTTTAGCCAGAGAATACAATAAGATGGAAGAAACTTCATGTATACCATGTTTCAAGAAACCCAAAGAATTTTGCTTGGTCCTTACACCAAGCAAGAGGGCTGAACAGGTTGACGGCTGTGGGCCACATGTGCCATTTCCACATTTTGAAGCACAATGACATTTAACCTTAATGTTTCTCTAGAAGTATATTTCTGTGCTACGACTTTATTTGTAAGTTTATTTTGAGCATAACGCAACCATAAGTAGAGAGGTATTTCCAAACTCCCTATTCAGTATTGCATTTGTATAGCCCTTTCTAACTGCTAAAATGTCATCCAATATATAATTTAATGCTTATGACAATTCTGTAAACCATGCACTATGGCCTCTGTGTAGAGATGAGGTCACTGTGAATGGTAAACAATGAGCTCAGTGTCCTACAGGTAGCAATTTATTTGCCAACAAATCATGCTTCCCCCACCACATTCTTTTTCACCATGTACATTAGATATTTTTTAAAATATGTTTTTAAATCTCAAGATCCATCCATGTTGTCACAAATGGCACTACAGCATCTTTTCTTATGGTAGAATAGTATTCCAGTGTGTACATACATCACATCGTCTTCATCCAATCATCTATCAAAGGGCACTTTGGTTGTTGCAAAATAAGTCAGACAGAAAAAGTAGAGAACCATGTGATTTCACTGATATGTGGGATATAAAACTGAAAACAACAGAGGAACAAGACAAACAAATGAAGAAACAAAAACTCATAAACACAGACAATAGTTTAGTGGTTACCAGAGGGTAACGGGGGAGGGAGGTGGTAGATGAAGGTAAACGGGATCAAATATATGGTGATGGAAGGAGAACTGATTCTGGGTGGTGAACACACAATGTGATATATAGATGATGTATTACAGAATCGTACACCTGAAACCTATGTAACTTTACTAACCATTGTCACCCCAATAAACTTTAATTTGAAAAAAAGATAAAAAAACAAAACACATATTTGGAAGATTTTTATCAAAACATAGCTAACGTATAATATTAGTTATATTATACGTTTATATATTATATTAGTTTCAGGTGTACATCCTAGTTATTCAACATTTATAGACTTAAAGAAGTGATTACCATGATAAGCCCAGCAACCATCTGACACCGTACCACGCTATCACAATATTACTGACTATATTCCCCATGCTGTACATTACATCCCCATGACTTATTTGTTTTGTACCTGGAAATTTGGGCCTCTTATTCCCCTTCACCTTCAAAAGGTTGAAAAATTGGTAAGGAAAATGGGTCAGAAAAAAATGACTTTTAAGAAACCTTTATAACATTTTAGGTACAGAATTTTTTTTTTAATTAAAGTTTATTGGGGTGACAATTGTTAGTAAAGTTACATAGATTTCAGGTGTACAATTCTGTAATACATCATCTATATCTCACATTGGGTGTTCACCACCCAGAGTCAGTTCTCTTTCCATCATCATATATTAGACCCCGTTTCATGCATTTATCTATTTCGTATATATTTAACCAATTAATGGAAATTTTTGTATTTAACGGTTCTTAAGAATAAATTAAAGTTGTTATGAAAGGACAGAGTTGAAAATGATTTTGAATTTTTATCATAAAGCCTAGTAGTCAAGCACCCTCCACACTTATAATTCTACAAGTCACCTTTCCATTTTTTCCAGTAGACTAATTATTAGAACATTTGATTCCAGATCTTCTCTTTGCCTATCTTCTCTTTGTATCTTTTCCTGCCAGCTAAATACTGAGTGTTGTAACAGACACTTCAAAAATGCCTGGAGTCAGGTCTGTGACTTTAATAGGACGCTCTAGCTGGAGCTTTTTGTAATGAAAACCAAATAACTCTGCATTCAAATGGAAATGGAAATATTTCATCTTGA
This sequence comes from Rhinolophus sinicus, assembly GCF_036562045.2. Classification (NCBI taxonomy): domain Eukaryota; kingdom Metazoa; phylum Chordata; class Mammalia; order Chiroptera; family Rhinolophidae; genus Rhinolophus; species Rhinolophus sinicus. The sequence goes on from NC_133768.1 coordinate 8,114,728, forward strand.
ATTATCTTTATAAGATGATTCCAGCTTTTACATATGAAAATAACAGTTGAGATTTTTATCTGTGAATTTCTCAGGAGCTCCATTTTCAGACTATGTGGTCTATTTTAAACACCATATGGATTATGTACTCTACAAACTGCTCTGCACTAAAAAAAAACCACACACACACACACACACACACACACACACACACACACACACACAAAGAACTGCAAACACAAACCACCCAGTTCTAAAGTCCCAGCTGGCACTTCTGTTACCCATAAGTGCTCTTTTCTGTTTATGTTTCTTACACCCACACGTATATATGTTTGCAGTTGGAATCCTTCACCCTTGTCTCTTAAAAATTCCTTGAGCAATAAGGCGGCCAAGAATGGGTCTTTGCTCCATTTCTGCAGGTCGGTATTCAGCCCAGCATATGTGTACAAGGTCAACACGGCAGGCAGAAGGCTGCCAGGAGAACACATGGTCCAGAATCTTCTTCAGCTGTTAACAAGAGTCCCATGGAAATAAGGGTCCTAAAGTGTGGGGAGTCCAGACTCCTCACAGCCTTTCATGCTGGGAGCCTTCCCTGTTAACATCCGTTGTGAATATCTTGGGTGGGTCAGTGGAGTACGGATTCTTTTGCAGTGTGTTTAAGTATGGAATTCTTCCTTTTCTCCTCCCTGTTGAACAGGAGGGCTGGTCCACAGAACTCACTGGAAACTACTGCTAATGTTGACAGCTTCAAGGAACTTCTCAGGGTCTAACACTATATCCCAGGGCACGAGTCTCAAGTAGGACGTGCAGACTTCCCAGATGGTGGCTGGGGAAGCTATTTTTAAATTAGTGGAGCTATTGGTACATGTCAGGACCAACCACACAAGTGGTTGCCTGTTTCAACCCTGATAATGTACTCCCCTGGGACACAGTCACAATGCCACACATCTACGAGTGACAGCAATGATTTCAGGCATGATGACATAGGAGAGGCAATGCAGAAAATAGATAGACATTTTAACTGTGTCACTTAGGGTTTAGGAATTGCAAATAGTAGCAATCACTTTTGTCCCTTTGCCCCCCAATATGCGATGATTTCCTTGAGAGCAGGCCCACCCAGGTTGTCCCTAGTTCTTGCCCTGGGCTCTAATACAGAGTCTGGCACATTTTTGCACTCAATGAATAGTTGAATGAATCAGTAATTCAATGACCACCAAATTTGGGCATTCTGGTCAGTTTTCATATTTCTCCTTCCCTCTCTACAATTCCAATCCCCTTTTTCACAGATGATCATAGGAATCTGTAGATATAGGAATCAGAGAGGACATCTAGTTAGTTGTTTGTCCCCAGCCTGAAAGCTACCTACATTAGGTAGATTATTAGCATTCTTATATTTAAAAACTCCAGTAAGGGACTTCAGGGCATCCTTAGTACTCTGTTCCAAAACTGCATGACACTCAAGGCTAAGAAAATTATCTTCAATCACACCGTCTGTCTTGTGCAACTGTCTAAAAGGCACTTGAGGGATGGTGACCATTTCCCTGGAAGTGTAAAGTTCAACCATACTTTCCCCTAAACATTTTGTCAAAACCACCAAAGAACAAGACTTTTCTTGCTGCATCATTAGATGAAGAACATTCTCTGGAATCTTATTTCCATTCTCACCTTAAAATACACACGCACACACACACATCTGTATGCATGTGTGTGTGTTTACATGTGTGTGCACATGTATTAATATCATCTGCCTAATCATATAGGTTCAAGGCTTTAGTCATTTTCATGTCCTCCTTCTCTTGTCCTTTGTTCATTTAATTAGCCACTGAAATTGATCCATACTGTTCCTGAAATGACACATCCTTTGGGTCTTCTCCAGATTTCTACTGTTAGTTCTGGCCTTCCTTCTCTTTCATTTAGACTGTACGGTAGGCTCTAAGCTAGTAGAGAGGTAGTTCCAAACTCCCTATCCAGTATTCCTTACCTATAGTCCTTTATGACTGCTAAAATGGTATCCAATATCCAGAGGGTGCCAAAAAAATGTATAAACATTTTAAGAAAGGAAAAAACTGTATTAATATATACCGATAGCAAAAGAAGAATACAAGGCATGTTTGACTTCTGTAGTTACAAGAGATGCTCAAAGTGGTTCCATCAGCATCCAGACACTTCTGATTATGGTGAACTGCTGCTTGAGCCACGTTGACCAAAGTGTTAACATCGCTTAAAATATGTATACATTTTTTTGCACCCCCAGTATTATTTAATGCTTATGACAATTCTGTAAACCATGCACTATGGCCTCTGTGTAGAGATGAGGTCATTGTGAATGGTAAACAATGAGCTCAGTGTCCTACAGGTAGTAATTTAGTTGTCAACAAATCATGCTTCCCCCACCACATTTTTTTCACCATGGACATTAGATATTTTTAAAAACATATTTATAAAGACTTTTTAAAAAAATGTAGCTAATATATAACATTATATTACTTTCAGGTGCACACCATAGTTATTCAATATTTATGTACCTAAAGAAGTGATCAGCATGATAAGTCCACAGCCATCTGACACCGTCCTACGCTATCACAATATTATTGACTATATTCCCCATGCGGTACATTACATCCCTGTGACTTATTTGTTTTATACCTGGAAATTTGGACCTCTTAATTCGCTTCACCTTTTCCCGCCTTTCTTAATTTTGCAGTTACAGTTCACATTCAGTATTATTTTATATTAATTTCAGGTATACAGCATAGTATTTAGACATTTATATAATTTAACAAGTGATCCCCCTGACTAGTCTAGTACCCACCTGGCACTATGCATGGTTATTACCATATTATTGACTATATTCCCTATGCTTTACTTTACATGTCCATGACTGTTTTGTAACTACCAATTTGTACTTGTCAATCCCTTCATCTTTTTTATCCTGCCCCCAACCCCCTCCCATCTATCACCTGGATAAATCTAGTACCCATCTGACACCATACATAATTATTATAACATTAATACCTATATTCCTTATGTTATACCCTAGATCCCCATGACTACTTTGTAACAACCAATCTGTACTTCTTAATCCCTTCCCCTTTTTCACCCACACCCCCAACCCCCTCCCATCTAGCAACCACCAAAATATCCTCTGTATCTATGAGTTATTTCTGTTTTGTTGTTTGTTTATTTTGTTCTTTAGATTCTATATAAGCGAAATCTAAAAACATATTCTTAAAAAATAAATTTTGAAAGACTGCTCAATGGGAACTTAGGTGGGAAAAGACAAAATTTGTCTTTATATATCATTCATAAAGCTATTAGCCACTAAAATCTCAAAATCAGGATTTACTGATCAAAATTAAATACAATCTACTGAAAACCAGTGAATTTACACTATGGAAAAATGATGAGGTACATTTTCGTGAGTTCCTAAGGGCATGTGAAAAGCAATATATTACCGTGAAAGGATTCCGATATTCCCTATTAGGATTTAGGGATCTTGCCAAGTAAAACTATTTGCTGGGTGCATACACTGTATTTCTCTATGCTTTTCTCCCAGCGTAGGATGACTCTTTCCAGTATCCCCAGCCTGCCAAAACCTGCCCAGCCTCCAAGCCTCAGCTTATAGGCAGGCCACTCCTCTCCTCTACCCCCAACCTTCTTTGCCACCCTAGGTTGTTGTTTGCAACTCTGTTAGGGTGTTCATCAGACTGTAGCCTATACCACGGTTGTCTAGGTACATGCTCTCCACCCTTAGTCGTTCATACATTCACTGATTTAACAAATAACCTTTCAGCGTTGCTACCATGCCAAGCCTATTCTGGGCTCTGAAAACAGAAAGAGTAATAAGAAAACTTCTGCCTAAACAGTGCAATCTTGTGCAAGCCACCTGCTGTCTTTGCTATGTCACATATCTCGATGAGCAGTGCTGCTGCAGCCAATCCAGCATGTCCACCTTCAGACTCCACTTTCCAGAGTGCTGTTTACTCTTCTACCTCTCCAGTGTACCTGACACTGTAAATCCATCAGAAAGAAATCTTGCATTTCAGCCTTGTATTAAGCATCTAATAGCTGACTGCACTTCAAACGGAATGGTTCTTCTATTGAGAAAGAGGTATCCTTTACATGAGTCTAGCATTCCATTCACCGATGAAAGAAAGTGTTGTCTAAACATGCCTTTTCTCCCTGAATTCTTCCCTTAATTAATTATGTAGCTCAGAGTAGCAAACGTAGTAGAGAAATCTGTCATAGCTAGAGTTCTTTTTCCACTAATGAACTAATTAGAGCTTATGTGTTACACTTATATATGAGAATGAGTTCATTTTACAAAGTGTCCTGAGTTCAGTAGTGACAAGAGTCCATGGCACCCTTAAACAATTCGGAACAATTGTTTGAGTGCTTTGGTGCTAATTATAATTGTAATTGTCAGTTCATCATTTATATAACAAACCCTTCTAAGGGCCTCTTTCCACAACCAGTGTAAACTAATACACCAAGGAAAACAAAGAAATCGAAGGGAACAAAGACAAAACAACTTTCAGAACTTACAGTAGACCCTGGAAATTATAGACGCCACCATTATTTTATGTCTCAGCCAATTCTTTCAAACCAGGATTTGAGATGTTCTCAAGCAAGTCCGTAAATTGCAAACAAAAATACGAAATTGAGGCCATGGAAGGAAGTAGAAAGTAAATGTACAGTATTACATTTGATAGAACTAAACAAGTATAACTTGGGAGCTTCCTGTTGGCCAAGGCAAAAAGAGAATAATGACTGAGTTCTCCTCAACAGAATGGACCACATATGTGTTTTCTCCTTGGCTGAACTCCTCAATTGAAGATTGGCTGGTAGCTTATTCATTTTTGCTTCCCAGTTTGTTAAACTGCATTTCCCTTTCCAAGTAGCGGTCTGGGCACCATTAAATTTTACTAAGTTTCCTCTGTAATTGAAGACAGTATTGTGTTAATAGCTTATAACTGGGATGCCTGCCTTCCCTCCTGGCCCCCTGTAATCCATTCTTCGGAGAAAAGTTGGAGTGATGCCTCGTGAATGTAAATCAAAGCATGTCTGTCACATGCCTGCTATCCCCCCAAGGCTTTCCATCACAGTTAGCATAAATTCCAGACTCCTGTACTCTGACACCCATGGACCTACACGATCTGGTCAATGCCTCAGCTCTCCCCTCCCTTCCCCATGCTCAACTCTGAAGCAGTGCGGTCATCTGTCTCTGAAGCACACCAAGCTCTTTTCTTCCTCTTGACTTAGCTCTTGCTGTTCCCTCTTCCTGGAAACCTCTTTCCCCTGATTTTCACATACCTGCGTCTTCATTCATTCAGATTTCATGCCGATATGAAATTCTCAGAGGCACTTTCCTGAGCATCACAGAACCAGTCTGTATCACTTTTTACCACACTACCAGGTCATACTTTCTTCAGCACACTTACCAGCTGAAGTGACCTTGGTCCCTATCTGTGTTTGTCTGTGTCATCACACTAGAGCGTCAACTCACAAGAGAAGAGGCCTGGGCATGTTGCTTCCCTCTCTATCCCCAGAATGCAGAGCCGTGAATGACACAAGGTGTGATAAACGAATCAATAAAGGAGAGACAGTATACTATAAACTGAATTTATAATATGACATGAAAGAGAAGTGTAAATGTAGTTAATTCCCTTCCCAAACTACCTGGTTATGGTCCAAATCAGTGTATACATCTAATGCAGGGCTCAGCAAACTTTTCTGTGAAGAGCCAGAAAGTAAATATTTTAGGCTTTGTGGGACATACAATCTCTGTCTCAACTACTCGACGCTGTGGTGACAGCACAAAAGCCACCATACATAATATGTAAACAAATGGGTGTGGCTGTGCTCTCACAAAACTATATTTACAAAAATAGGCATCTATTGAATTTGCCCTGTAGGCCATAGTTTACCAACTGTTGATATAATGTGTATATCACAATTAGTATCAGAAAAATAATAGTTGCCGTCAAAAGTAAAACCAAACAGAAAAAATTCAATGTTAAAAAAATCCAGAAATACTAGAGTAAAAATTCTTCCATCTAGAAAAAAAAATTAAACCAAGAAATACGTGAACCCATGACAACAATAATAAAAGAAAGACCAAGTAGTAACAATGCCAATGGCCACGTCATCGTTTAGGCCACACTCACAGGCTTCACCCCGTGATTGAGAAGAGATGACCCTCTTTCTAGAAGATGCTGGTGAGATCACACTTGGAAAAATGTAGACAGGTCCAGGCACTTCACTAAAGAGAAAATGGAAAAAAATGTCAAAAAAAGATTGGGAAGCATTCACAGTCACTGGCGTACATTCAGAGGCATGTGGCCAGAAGGAAGGCTGGGGAAGCTAATGGGTGGAGAATGATTAAGAAAGCCCCAAGATATGTAAACAGGTGGGATAAATGAAGGCTACAGAGGACATGCAAAAGTGGTTATGTAAGAATATTGCAAATACTGTAGAAAGAAGAGGTATATGCTCTTCATCTAGCTGGAGATTTGAAACATGAAATAGAATGAAATTTGGAAAACACATATTGAAGCCAAATTTTCTTATCAGGGTTGAGAAGAAAAATATTCTTTTAAAAGTCTCTTCCAGTGATTCAGAAAATGTTTCCAAGAATGTATTTACATGTATTTAACACTTGACAGTTTTCACAGTACATTTGGACACTCCATTCTCATTTGATCATTGAGGCAGGCAAGAAAAATTTTATTATCCCCATTTTGTAGATTACATGGAGGTTCAGAGAAGTTAGTTATTTATTAGCTAGGAAGTGGTGATAAAAAGCCTAAGCTTTGGAGATCTACATGGAAATTATTCAAGTTCTGATCTGGCCATTTACTAGTTTAAGAAAGAACTTTCTCTAAACATTTACATCATCATGGACTCAAAGAATGTTACACTTGGAGAATTGCTGGCTGGACGTTAGATTTACCTGGAGTGATTTTTCTTTAAATGTAGCAATGCTTGGGCATCACCCCAGATCAATTAAATAACATTTTCTGGTAGTGGGATTCAGACTCCAGTGATTTAAAAATATTGCAAGGCACCACCAAAGTTAAGGCTCACTGATCTAGTACAGAGGTCAACAGACGTCCTCTGTAAAGGCCAGATAGTAAATATTTGAGGCTTTGCTAGCCATATGGTCTCTGTCACAGCTACTCAACTTGGCTGTTGCACAGTGAAAGCGGCCATACACAATATATCAACAAATGGGCATGACTGTATTCTAATAAAAACTTTACCTACGAAAACAGGTGATGGGCCTGATTTGGCCCAAGAGCCATGATTTATCAACCCCTGATCTAGTAGAACCTTTTTGTGGGAGAGAGGCTGAGAGACATTACATATTTGGCCCTAGGCCTCATTGTTCATCAGTGACAAACTCCAGGCTCAAGTTCTGCTCTTCTGCCCACTGGCCTGAGATGGTCCCATTACCAGCTCTCTCTTGGACTCTCAAACCATGACTCTGGACATGCTATGCTTCTCTTTTCACAAGCTTAAAATATTACTCTCAGAATAACATATCAATCATTTAGTGGGAAGAGGGCTGCCTTTGCACATAGGGAGTTGTGGTTTTGAGTCCCAGCTCTTCCACTTATTAGCTGTGGACCCTCTGGCACTTCTCTCAAACCCTGAGTCTGAGTTATAACCCAGGGATGAGATTCCCCACAGAGAATGTCTGTGTAGAGGAAATGAGGACTAAATGACCTGACACCATGCTTGGCACATAGTAAGTGCTCAATAAATATTGATTCCACAACCTTTACTATTTTAAGATTCATTTTTTTACACTTCATGTAGAAAAAAATTTGCAAACACTAGAAAATTAGGAAAAGTTAAGCTTTTCACCAAAATTTAGTCTCACCATCAGAGAGAGGAGTGGGGACATATTGAAAAGGGGATGGAAAGAAAGGCAACGGAAGTACGTAAAGAAGTGCCCCAGAGATTCTGATGGTCAGGGTCCTGTCTGAACTCACCACCAACTGAGAATCACTAGCCTAAATTTTGAATAATTTCCCACCATCACAGAAGTTGACACGAGATGAAGAGTGTGCAAATTATTTTCCATTCAGAGATACAATAAATGGAGTGTGGGTTTGTTCACTCCATCATTCTAAACTTGGTTGCTTGAATATTAAACTAAATCTCAGAATTCATTCTTTTCCATTGAATATAAGGCACGGGGTTAAGTCAAATTGTGAATTCTGGATTTAGCTGACATGGTAAGATTGACCTATACTGAAAGCATTAGTGAATTTACTGACTTTTCAAAATATTTCATGGTGACCATCAAGCTACCTATTTTCCCCCATAGTTTAGATGATTTGTCATATATTCTAAAATACTGGGACGGTCTGTTAGCAGGAATTGTTAGTTGACTATACAACACGCATTCCCTTCACTCCGTGCTAAAGCGTCCCTATTTCATCCAAACATCCCTTGCTCCCACGCCATCATGGGTTTCATGCTAGGGAGGCTGAAACTATTTTCAGCTCCACCCGTGGACCTGATTGATCTGAGGTAATATGTTAGTCCTCTCACCAGTGACTGGATAGAGAATAGGTATGTGATCTTATTATAGCCAATGAGAGCTGAGAGAAAGTCAGGTAGGGGCTTCTGGGAAAGGTTGCCTTCTGAGAGGGCAACAGGAAACTGTCTCTCCTCTCTCTTTGGAAAGCTACCTATTTTGTGTCTGTAGGTGATGCCTGGAACCTCTGCTGCCATGTTGCCTGAAGTTAAACCTATCATAAAGATGACCCAGGCAAGTGGTGTTGAGAACCTGAATTCTTGATGACATCATTAAGTCATAGAATCAACCACTCTGAACATGCTCTATCTATGAATGTTTCTTTATGTGAGTTAATACCTCTGTTTATGGTTTAAGTCAGCTTGATTGAGAAAGTCTTAATTCTGAATGCAGGCTATTGAAGCCTTTTGTCTGACGCTACTTCCTTGATGCATTTCTCTCCCACCTCTTCTAAAATCAGTTTTCAAATTAATCTTTCAAATTACAAAAAAAAAAAAAAAAGCATAGAGTAGCGGCACTGATACATTTAGTAACCTGATGCTTCAAAACAAAAGCAAATAGTCTGGCATTTTCAAGATTTTAGAAGAGAAATGTCCTTTATTAACAAATTTCTGCAGGCAAACCTGAAGGCTGGATGGCAATAAACCCAGAGACAATATCCACTAATCCTTAGGGAAAGCAATGTCTTTGGAGCTCAGACCACTAGAATGCACACATATTTGCCAATCTTGTACACAATTCAAGGAATGTTCTCTTTAACCCATCACTTCTAATTACAATCAAATGTTCACAAGAACAACCAAACAAATGAGAAAAACTTGAAAATACAGCTGCAAAATAATATAGGGTATAAATTATTTCTCTCATCTCTGTGCTTGGACTTCCTGTACTTATTCATCCCACAAATATTTATTGAGCTCCTACTATGTGGTAGGTGTAGGGAATATAAAAATAAAAAGGGAAACATCAATCCCTTAAGGGGACTCAGGCTATCAGCACTGTCCAACAGAACTTTCTAGAATGGTGAAAATGTTCCATATCTGTACTGTCCAATACAGTAACCATTAGCCATAGTCCTTGAAATGTGGCTCTTGCAATTTAGGGACAGAATTCTTAATTTAATTTTAATTAATTTGAACTTATATAGCCACATGTACCTAGTGGCTACCATATTGGACAGTGCAAGTCTAGATGGTAAAGCAGACAAGAAAACCAAAGGTGACTGACATGCTGAGATCAATACCACAAGAAAAAAAAGATGTATATGGCCCTACAAAGTAGGACTCCAGGAGAGCACTCAAATCATTCAGCCTGGGGCTAGAAGGCAGGATAAGAAAATACATTTTAAAAAGTTGACCCTTGAATCGAGTCCTAAAGAACAAAGAGAAGTTAATCACTAAGTCCACTTTCTGTTTCTCTGATATTAAAAAATTGTATTAGAATATTCTACTTTGTAATGAAATTAACACATTCCATTTTATCAATCTAACCACCTCTCGTTCACTAGTTTACTTCAAGTATTTATTTCCTTGCATCAAGCATATTCATTATATACACACTTTAGAGCTTTCCTGAATCACTCACTCTACATTTGATCCAGAGGGACTTATACTAAACATTTTTCTGTTAAATATGGAATACAAAAACACCCACAAGCCAGTTTGAATTGGGTATCTGCTAACTTGCTGCTGAGTGCAAACTACCAAAATAATTTTATTTGACCCTATTCTATGAGTGTTTTTCTCTTCCATCTATTCTAAAGATTGGTTTTCAAATTACTGTTCAAAATACATATTTGACAAAATTATATCTGTAGTGATATAAACAGCAAGTGTGTGGAAATTCCTTTTTCTTTCTGTCATTTAAAGTTCAAAGACATAGTCTTTTCTGACTCTCGAGCTCTTTCTGAAGCCATGAGGCTCACTTGCCTCCTGGATTAGCGCCGAGTGCCAATGTCTGTGAATTGATTCCAGGTCCAATCATGCCCTCCATGTTCCCTAAAGACAACCTTCTGTCTATCCCCAAGGAGAGGATCTGGGAACATCTGAGTTGCTGAGTTCAGCGGGCTTTAGAAGACGAATAGGTGCAGAATGCAGAGGACAGAGGGGGTAGGGGTACTGCTGCCTGCTGTGCAGAATCACTGGGAGACCCTGACAACAAAGAAATGGAGTGTTAGTAAGTGCTGGGACTCAGGAGATAGTAGGAGGAGTGGAAAAGCCTGAGGCAGAAGTGAGGAGACATAGAACTAGTAGCTTAAGCATACTGGAGGGACAGAGAGGGCCATGGCTTTAAAGGAGGTGACTGGACAGATGGTGTAAAATGTGGAGGAAGAGACTGCTTCACTTGGGGGTGGGACTCTGTTGGATTTTAGGAGCAGTGGGCTGTGGGAAATGCACATCTGGAGGCCAGTGATCCAGAATTCAGAGACATGACTGAGAGGAGTGACAGAGATGAGGAGAGGGAAGTAAGGTACAACTCAGGGAGCAACCACATAGATGAAGTGATGCTCTTGCAGGTTTCCAGGTTGTTGAAAAGGCGCATGAGACCCCTGATGAAGGAATTAAATGAGACAAGTGGAGCAGGAGGGAACCTGGGATGGAGGTGCGTGAGGAACCACAGGTCCGTGATTCCCAATGAACAACAGGCAATAAATTCTAAGAGTGCCTTACTCCAGGAGAGAAAGCATAATACAATGGTTAAGACCTCTGTTGCCATTGAACCTGTTTTGGAATCCTGACTGTGCCACTTCCTGGCTGTGTGACCTTTGGCAAATCACATTGTCTTTCTGTGCTAGTTTCCTTCTCTTTCAAATAGCAATAGCAACAGTGCCTTGCGTGTGGCATTATAAGGATTAAGCGATTAACAGCTGTAACACAGGTAATATACGGAAGAGGGGGAAGAAGGCAGGTGCTCATGGAGAACTGGAGATCTTCACGACTGGACGACTGAGAGTGATGGTGGCAGGAGGGACAGGCATCAGAGGTAAGGTGGAGATGGAGGCCCATGAAGAGCTGGAGGTTGAGGAACTGGCAGACGAGCATGTTGGGAATGTTCTCAACATGAATGTTGAAGTAAAGGAGAGTGAAGATAAGAGAGTAGAAGGAAGATTGTCAGTCTTCCTTGTAGAAGACTGTTGGCACTCAAATTTTCAACATCAACATATATTATTGATCAAATATACCCGCCTCTGTGGTCAACAGTTTATTTACCTTTACCTCATCTTCTGCTCACAACAATTCTGCAGTCAATGTTTTCCTCCTCCTCTTTAGAAAAGAGAACTTGGCACTCAAGTGTTTTATGTACAATGCCAAAGCTGCCACACACTGGACATCAGAACGGGGCCCTTAGAAGCTGGATTCATCTAACTGCAGCTATGATGGGGAATATGAGAGCACAGGATATAGGCTGGACCTCTAGGGTGGAGGAACTGTGGAGCGAAGATAGTGATGGCGCCGGGAAGGCAAGGAAGAAAGAGGAAGACGCAATCCTGCAAGGCTGAAGGAGAGTCAACACTGCTTTCTGTATTCCCCCAAATTAAAAGAGGACCAAATAGTTTACATCACATTTTTCTGTTATTGCAGTTATTCACTGAACTGAGAAAGCCTTTCGCTCTTCACTTTTTTTGGAGGAGAGCATAATCATTCAGGTTGGGTTGAGTGTCTGATGAGGTTTTACGTAGTCTTATTTCCTAGTCTGAAAACATATTCCCCATGTAATAGTTCCATATTCCTTTTGGAATGTGTAGGTTGATAGCCCCCCTCTCCCTCCTAGCAAGCTGTCGTCTATGATATATACCATTTCATCCCTGTAGCTATTGGGAAATGCATTTCTGGACACCAGTCTCTTGGCAATTGATGCATCATTTTTCCATTAAAGAGAGTACTCATGCATTCACCAAGAATTGCAGGCTTAAAGGCTTGGTAATGATCTCTGGTTGCTTGTCAAGCAGAATTTCTATGTGAACATGAAAATGCAACGTTAATATGATTTGCAACCTTTCCACTGGGTTCCTAATTTCCTCCACAAAGCACAGTGATTTTTCTCCATGCTTAAAATCCATGACAGGTGCTTACTGCATTTGCTCTTCTTCTAAGCCTGACATAGGAAAAAGTTAAAAGTGTTCTAAATGAGTAATCCCCCTACCCTACAATCTTTTAACTCTGATTTATTCCTAAACTGAAGGTATTCATCACTAGTTGAGCTAAAATAAACTAACTCTTATGACATATAATTAAATTATTGGCAGAAATAAAATCTAAAATTCCTCCAGAGTACTTCACATAAACATCAGCAGAATAATTGAGTTGAGGTAAAATATTTTGCTGAAAGGCCAAAAAGAAAAAAAGAAAAAAAGCCACCTGAAGGAATTTGTTTCTCTAATCTCTGACAATGTTTAATTTTCTTTTCATGATAATTACAGAAAAAAATTTCACTTGTGAGTAAAATCCTCTTTTCTTTCAATTCTTCTTTGCCTCCCTTCCTTTTCCACATCTTTACCAGAAACAGGAAATAAAAACATTAGGAAAATGTTTAAACTCTTAGCTAAATGATAGCCTCTCAAGAGCTGGTTAAAAGTAATTATGCATTTACCCAGTAGTAACAGTTTCAAGAAAGGGGGAGTGTTCTATTTCCATTCTGCTCATCTGATTTTCCTTTTAGTTGGCCCAAGAACATTCAATTATCCAAAAAACTTTGTTACCAGGGCACATTAATTTGGGAGAACAGTGATTTCTGAACTCCCAACGAAATAGCATTGAGCAACCGCCGAGTGTGTATATACCCACATGCACGCGTGTGCATCTGCGCGCCACTGAATCACTGCACTTTTGCCCATTCAAGAATTTGTAAGGATGACTCCAGCTCTGTCTTGCTTGGGAGTTTGTCCTGTATTTCTGTCACTTGATATTCCAAAATGATACGGTCATTTCGGAAGCCAGAATTGCAGTGTCCACACCACATGGAAAATTTTTAAGCCAAGGTTTTCAGGGTTCACCACAAAATGAACAATAAGTCAATACAACAGTGGTTCATGAGGCAATACATTTTTCTTTCAAGATTTTGTGGTATCATTTTCATATTTACTTCTAAGTTTTAAAAATTCTCTTAAACACCTTTTCCCCTATTCTATGGAGCAGCAATTTTTAAATTATATGGTGGCTTACTAAGCTCCTCTTATTTTTCTCACACTCCCTTCGATTGTGCCAGGATTTTTCAGGCCACTCTCCTTTCTGGATGCAGAAAGAAAAGAAACGTTGGAGTTGGATTAGGAAAATCTGGAATCAACCACGACTCTGCACTTGGATTAGGAAAATCTGGAATCAACCACGGCCATTTATTAGCCACATGGACGTAGGCTGGTATTGCAGTCCCTCTGAGCCTAGTGGGCTTATGTGTAAAACAATGACATAAACACCAATTGTGCAAGTGGAGGATTAAAAAAAATAGTCGTTTGTAGAAAAGCTTTTTTTAAATTTAATTTATTGGGGTGACAATTGTTAGTAAAATTACATAGATTTCAGGTGTACAATTCTGTATTACATCATCTATAAATCCCATTGTGTGCTCACCACCCAGAGTCAGTTCTCCTTCCATCACCATATATTTGATCCCCTTTACCCTCATCTCCCACCCCCGACCCCCCCTACCCTCTGGTAACCACTAAACTATTGTCTGTGTCTATGAGTTTTTGTTTCTCATTTATTTGTCTTGTTCTTTTGTTGTTTTTGGTTTATATACCTCATGTCAGTGAAATCACATGGTTCTCTGCTTTTTCTGACTTATTTCACTTAGCATTATACTCTCAAGATCCATCCATGTTGTCACAAATGTTCCTATATCACCTTTTCTTACCACCGAATAGTATTCCATTTTGTATATATACCACAACTTCTTTACCCATTCATCTATCGAAGGACATTTTGGTTGTTTCTGTTTTCTTGGCCACCGTAAACAAAGCTGCAATGAACATTGGAGCACATGTGTCTTTATGTATAAATGTTTTCAGATTTTTTGGGTAGATACCCAGGAGAGGGATTGCTGGGTCATATGGCAATTCTATTCGTGATTTTTTGAGGAACCTCCACACTGCCTTCCATAACGGCTGCACCAGTCTGCATTCTCACCAACAGTGTATGAGGGTTCCTTTTTCTCCACAGCCTCTCCAACATTTGTTACTATTTGTCTTGTTGATGATAGCCATTCTGACTGGGGTGAGGTGATATCTCATTGTGGTTTTGATTTGCGTTTCTCTGATGATTAGTGATGTTGAGCATTTTTTCATATGTATATTTGCCATTTGTATGTCCTCTTTGGAGAAATGTCTCTTCAGGTCCTCTGCCCATTTTTCAATTGGGTTGTTTGTTTTCTTGTTGTTGAGTTGCATGAGTTCCTTGTATATTTTGGATATTAGCCCCTTATCAGAGGCACTGTTTGCAAAAATCTTCTCCCATTCAGTTGGTTGCCTCTATATTTTGTCGATGGTTTCTTTTGCTGTGCAGAAGCTTTTAAGTTTCATATAGTCCCATTCATGTACTTTAGCTTTTACTTCCATTGCCTTTGGAGTCAAATTCATAAAATTGCTCTTTGAACCCAAGGTCCATAAGTTTAGTACCTATGTTTTCTTCTATGCAGTTTATTGTATCAGGTCTTATGCTTAAGTCTTTGATCCATTTTGAATTAATTTTAGTACATGGTGACAGATAGCAGTCCAGTTTCATTCTTTTGCACATGGCTATCCAATTCTCCCAGCACCATTTATTGAAGAGGCTGTCTTTCCTCCATTGTATGTTTTTAGCTTCTTTGTCAAAAATTATCTGTCCATATTTATGTGGTTTTATTTCTGGGTTCTCAATTCTATTCCATTGGCCTTTTGTCTGTTTTTCTGCCAATACCATGCTGTTTTGATTATTGTAGCCCTGTAGTACAAGCTAAAGTCAGGGAGTGTGATACCTCCATTATAGTTCTTTTTTCTTAAGATTGCTTTGGCTATTCGGGGTCTTTTGTGGTTCCAAACAATTCTGATGATTTTTTTGGTTCTATTTCTTTATAAAATGCCATTGATTTTGATGGGGATTGCATTAAATCTGTATATTGCTTTTGGTAATATGGCCGTTTTAACTATGTTGATTCTTCCAATCCATGAGCACGGAATGTCTTTCCATTTCTTTGTGTCTTCTTCAATTTCTTTCAAAATGTCTTATAGTTTTCAGCATATAGATCTTTCACATCCTTGGTTAAGTTTATTGCTACGTATTTTATTCTTTTTGCTGCAATTGCAAAAGGAATTGTTATATGTATTTCTTTTTCTGAGATTTCATTGTTAGTATATAGGCATGCAATGGACTTTTGTACGTTGATTTTGTAGCCAGCAACTTTACTGTATTCGTTGATTGTTTCTAATAGCTTTTTGGTGGAGTCTTTAGGGTTTTCTATGTATAGCATCATGTCTTCTGCAAAAAGTGACAATTTCACTTCTTCACTCCCAATTTGGATGCCTTTTATTTCTTTCTCTTGCCTGATTGCTCTAGGCTGAAAAGCAGAGATGATAGGAGACAACCCTGCCGTGTTCCTGAACGTAGAGCAAAGGGCTTCAGTTTTTCACCATTAATTATGAGATTAGCTGAGGGTTTGTCATATATGGCCTTTATTATGTTAAGGTATTTTCCTTCTATACCTATTTTATTAAGTGTTTTAATCATAAATGGATGTTGTATCTTGTCAAATGCTTTTTCTGCATCAATTGATATAATCATATGATTTTTGTCCTTTATTTTGTTTATGTGATGTATCACATTGATGGATTTGTGGATGTTGAACCATCCTTGTGCCCCGGGGATGAACCCCACTTGGTCGTGATGAATAATCTTTTTAATGCATTGTTGTATTCGATTTGCTAGAATTTTGTTTAGGATTTTTGCATCTGTATTCATCAGAGATATTGGTCTGTAGTTTTCTTTTTTGTGTTGTCCTTACCAGGTTTTGGTATCAGGGTAATGTTGGCCTCATAAAATGAGTTAGGGAGTACTGTCTCTTCTTCAATTTTTTGGAAGAGTTTGAGCAGGATTGGTATTAGATCCTCTTTGAAGGTTTGGTAGAATTCACTAGTGAAGCCATCTGGTCCTGGACTTTTGCTTTTGGGAAGGTTTTGGATGACTGATTCAATTTCATTACTGGTGATCAGTCTGTTTAGATTTTCCAGTTCTTCATGGTTCAGCCTAGGAAGGCTATATGTTTCTAAGAACTTGTCCATTTCTTCTAGGTTATTGAATTTGGTGGCATATAGTCCTTCATAGTATTCTTGGATGATCCTTTGTATTTCTGTGGTGTCCGTGATAACTTCCCCTTTTTCATTTCTGATTTTGTTAATTAGTGTCTTCTCTCTTTTTATCTTAGTGAGTCTAGCCAAGGGTTTGTCAATTTTGTTAATCTTTTCAAAGAACCAGCTCTTTGTCACATTAATTTTTTCTATTGTCTTTTTGTTCTCTATTTCATTTAGTTCTGCTCTGATTTTTGTTATTTCCTTTCTTCTGCTGACCTTGGGTTTCACTTGTTCTTCTTTTTCTAGTTCTTTAAGGTGTAACATGAGGTTATTTATTTGGGATTTTTCTTGTTTCTTGAGATAGGCCTGTAATGATATAAATTTCCCTCTTAAAACTGCTTTCGCTGCATCCCAAAAATTTTGGTAGGATGTATTTTCATTGTCATTTGTTTCTATGTATCTTTTGATCTCTCCTCTAATTTCTTCTTTGACCCAGTCATTCTTTAAAAGTATGTTGTTTAATCTCCATGTATTTGTGTTTTTTCCTGCTTTCTTTTTGCAGTTGATATCAAATTTCAAAGCCTTGTGATCAGAGAATATGCTTGGTATGATTTCAATCTTCTTAAATTTGCTGAGGCTGATTTTATGTCCCAATATATGGTCTATCCTTGAGAATGTTCCATGTACACTAGAAAAGAATGTATAGTCTGATGTTTTAGGATGAAGTGCTCTATAAATGTCAATTATGTCCATTTCATCTAATGTGTCATTTAGGGCTGCTATTTCGTTATTTATTTTCTGTTTGGATGATCTATCCATAGCTGTCAATGATGTATTTAAGTCCCCTAGTATAATTGTGTTTTGGTCAATGTCTCCCTTTAGTTCTGTTAGTAGTTGCTTGGTATATTTCAGTGCTCCCTGATTGGGGGCATAAATATTGATGACTGTTATGTCTTCTTGTTGTATAGTCCCTTTACCATTATGAAATGTCCATCTTTGTCTCTTGTTATCTTTTTTCACCCTGAAGTCTGTTTCATCTGATATCATTATGGCTACACCTGATTTTCTCTGGGTACCATTTGCTTGGAGTGTCAATTTCCACCCTTTCACTTTGAGTCTATGCTTGTCCTTGTAGCTGAGATGTGTCTCTTGGAGACAGCATATGGTTGGGTTTAGTTTTTTGATCCAATCTGCTACTCTGTGCCTTTTTATTGGTGAGTTCAGTCCATTTACATTTAGGGTGATTATTGATATGTGAGGATTTCCTGTCATTCTATCTTTAGTTTTCTGGTAAGACTGTGTCTCCATTGTTTCTTTGCTTTTTTTCTTGTTGTCTATTATTTCTGTGTGGTGGTATTCTATGATGTTTTCCTCTGTTTCTTCTTTTATTACAGTATATATTTCAGTTCTGGATTTTTTTTGAGTGGTTACCCTTAAGTTTATGTAAAAGAAAGTTTGATATTTAGAGTATTCCATTTTCTTCAGCACGCTTACTCTCTCCATTCCCATATTCCGTTTCAGGCCTTACTCTCCCCCTTTTTATGTTTTGGTGCCACAAATTGTCCCTGTTGATGGTGGTCGAATAGCCTCCTTTAGTATTTCTTGTAGTGCAGGTCGTGTATTAGAAAATTCCCTCAGCTTCTGTATGTCTGGAAAGGTCTTTATTCCTCCTTCATATCTAAAGGATATCTTTGCTGGATATATTATTCTTGGCTCATAATTTCTCTCTTTCAATAGTTTGAATATTTGGTTCCACTCCTCCTGGCTTGTAGAGTTTCTGCTGAAAAATCTGATGATAATCTAATGGGCTTTCCTTTGTAGGTTACCATCTTCTTTTCCCTGGCTGCCTTGAGGATTCTTTCTTTGTCGTTGATTTTAGACAGCTTCAATACAATGTGCCTTGGAGAAGGCCTGTTGGGATTGAGGTAATTAGGTGTTCTATTTGCTTCTTGGATTCGAGGATCCAGTTCTGTCCACAAGTTTGGGAAGTTCTCATCAACAATTTGTTTGAATATATTCTCTGTTCCCTTCTCTTTCTTCTCCTTCTGGTATGCCCATTATTCTTATATTGCTCTTTCTGATGGAGTCAGAAAGTTCTTGTAGAGTTCTTTCATTTCTTTTAAGTCTCAAGTCTCTTTCTTCTTCCATCTGTGTCATTTCCAGGTTTCTATCTTCGATGTCACTGATTCTTTCCTCCATCTGGTCAACTCTACTACCTAAGCTGGTTATTTCATTCTTAATTTCTTCTATTGAGTTCTTAATCTCCAGAAATTCTATTTGGTTCTTTTTAAAATTTCAATCTCTTTCGTAAAATGCTCATGTTGTTCTTTGATTGTGTTTCTGAGTTCATTAAACTGCCTTTCTGTGTTTTCTTGCATCTCGTTGAGTTTTTTCAGAACTGCAATCTTGAATTCTCTGTCATTTAAGTCACATATTTCCATATCTTTAAGTTCCTTTTCTGGAGACTTTTCACTTTCTTTCTGAGCTGTCTTGTTGCCTTGGTTATTCATGGCAATTACTGATTTATTATTTCTCTTCCTAGACATCTACAGGAGTGGCTTCTGCAACAGGTTGATAGGAAGAGGTCTTTCTTTTGTTTTCCAGTACTTGTTGGTAGAATGTTTTATTTTCTCTCCGACTGCAGCCTTTTTTTCTCTCTCACATGGTAGTGCTATGTTTTCTCTGCACTATTCCAGCTTCTCACACAATGGGGGGATTCCCTGGGAGACGGGCTTCTCCTCTGTTAATAGTTCGCCTGGGTCACAGGGCGCAGTGTCCGTGTGGGTATGCGGAGAGCTTTTGAAGTTCCAAAGCTCTTCCTGCACCAGATTCAGAGCCGGTATGTTTTAGCAGTTCTGTTTACTCCCGCAGTGATCCACCCAGATAGGTGGGGCCAGGGGCGGGGTGAGTTGTGAGAGGTGGCCCAGAGCAATGGCGTCGACCACCACCACAGCCGGTCCTGTTTCCACAGCTCCCTCCCCTTTGCCGGAACTAGTTGGACTGCGAATCTGTGTCTGCGGTCCACAGTTCTCAGAATAGCAAATATTTTGTTCTTTTGATCTGACACTGCTACTGTTCCGCTTCTAGCACCGTGCAGGTGGGGGCGGGGCAAGCTCTGGGGGGGTAGGGAGGGGGCGGCTAGTCTCGGTGCCTAAGGCTTCCGTTCTTTGCTCGGCAGTGAGCACTTAAACCACGGTTTTCAGCCTTCTTCCCTGAGTCTTTTCTCCGAGGTCTCTGCCGTGAGCGTTGGGTTCAGCCGTGTTATATGCTGCCCCCTCAGCCCTGTGGGCCGTAAGCTGAGCCCTAGCAGTCCGAGTTCTTCCCTCTCCCGCAGCTGCAGTAGTTCCGGGAAGCAGCGAGCTCGGAGCACTGAGCTAGGTCTGCGTTCTGCTCCTGCACGGCTCCATCTCCGCACTTCTCCTTTCCCTCCTCCCCCGCCCGTGCGATTTGCCCACCTTTAAGTGAATTCAGTAGTGGGCCTCTTCATCTTGCCTGTCTGCTGCGCAGGGAGGCCTTTGTGAAATTATAGTTGTTCGATTAGTTGTAAATTCCAGGGGAGATTTACAGAGGCTCACCTCATGCCGCCATTTTGATGACGTGTCCAGATACATTTCTGTGATGGGGAATATTTGGCAAAAGAATGCATTGACCTTCTCCTTCTAGGAAGCAAGGACACTGTCTCAGATATAAGCACTTACTGCTATTAGGACAAACTTCTCCCCACTCTGATGGCCAAAAATCTCATTTTCTCATTGTTCAGAACTAGCCCAGGCCCATTCCCCAGAAGGTAACTGCACTCCTATCGTTTTGGATCTCACAGTCTACTGATAGCATCTCCCTACAATGTCATATTCTCTCATCTCTCTGCCCCTTGCCTTCTCCTCCCTGCCTCTTATCCTTAAGGCTCTACCTCCCTTCCGGACCTTTCCAAAGGAATGTAGGTTGCTCCTTCTCGCACCTGCCATGACTTGGGGATGGGGTGAGAATGACTCGCAATGAAATATTCCTTACTCTCCTCTGCAGGTTCCTGCCCCACCACCGACACAAAATATTCCTAGTTTTTAAGTCTTTTGCCACATGCTTACTCACCTTCCCTTTGCTGGTTCATTCTGGGACATTTTCCCAGGCCCTTAAAGACACTGACCATCCACCACAGTCTTCCCTTTAAGTTGACATCATCCTTTAAGGCTCTAACAACCCTATTGAAGCCCCTTCTGACACCACAGTTCACAGATCCTTGTCCCTTTGGGCACTAAGAACTCATTTCTTTGGCACTTCCCTAAAGAAGCATCATAATGCACTTGACCATTTATTGTTACCAGGATCTCAAACTGTGAGAGCCCTCTAACACCGGTAGGCCACAACCTTCTGTCCTTTCAACTCTTTCAAATCCTAATCCCTGCTCCATCTCCTGCCCCATAATAACATCCACTTCCTTGACCCCTTCCTGCTTTCCCAGTGCATCACCAACTGTGGTTGGATGAAAAATGCTCCCCCTGGAATGAACAATGCAATCCCTGGAACCTATGAATATGTTACCTTATATGAAAAAAGGGACTAATAGGTGTGATTAAAATAAGGATCTTGAGATGGGGACAGGTTCCTGGATTATACCGGGGCCCTAATGTAATCACAAACATCCTTATAAGAGGGAAGCATGAGGACCAAAGTCAGACAAGGTGATATGAGAATGGAAGCAAAGGTTAGAGTGATGCAGCCATAGCCAAGTAATGTCAGCAGCCTCTAGGAACTGGAAAAGACAACCAGTTCCCTTGAAGCCTCCAGCAGAACCAGCCCTGAAGACACCATGATTTCAACCCAGTAAAACTCATGTTGGCCTTTTGACCTCCAGAACTGTAAGATAACAAATTATTTTTCATTTAGTCTACTAAGTTTGTGGTAATTTGCTACAGCAGTGATAGGAAACTAATACACCACCCACCCTGCTGAATAGCCTGTTGACCCAGTTCTGAGAGTGCCAATAGTCAAAACTTTCCGTTTTGCCCTTATCTTCACCCTAGAATTCCTCTCCTTTGGGACTTTCCTGGATTTCTGCCTTGCCAATCCCTAACGTTGATTGACTTCTGTCCCAGTAATGGACTTGTTTCATTCCTGCTCATCAATTTCTCCATGATGTTGGAGCAAATGCCAAGGTAGTTAATTAGGATCATTCATACATCTCTGGATTTTAGATTTTTTCCCCTCAAGATTTCTCATGAGTGGCTTACTAATAGATGATGCAAATACTTCTACTCTACCTGGAACCCCAATCCAAATCCACCCACTTCACTCTTGGATAAACTCACCCTTTCTGAGAGATTAAACTCATCTCCAGCCTTTCACCTTTTCTTTTATATTTAGCTACTTCTTTTTCTTCCCCCATCTCAAAATCAGTGCCCTTTCTCCTTTGCAAATCTACACCCCCTCCATGTCTCCTGAATCTATGCCATCCTGAATATTCCCTGACCTCACTGTATCCATTAGCTTCTGTCATTGGGGCACATAAGCAGGGGTCATGAGTTCCACCCCTGTAGGCAGGGAAGAACCATCTGAGCCATCCAGGATAAATCATTCTTTAGATTTTTCCTGAAAATCTCCAGCACTAGAAATCCCATATCTTCTTTTATTTCCTCTGACAGTGTTTTCTTGCCTTAACTATCAAGAAGTTCTGAAGTGAGAGAGAACATTCAATTGTTCTGCTTTTTAGAGAAACACAGAAAAAATGATAGCTACAATGACATTGCTAAGAATTCTCTGAGATTGTAGAGACTACAAATATTATATACCATTGTCTCCATAAATATAAAATGACTTTTTTTGTTTTGTTTTGGAAAATAGAGTCACTCTTCCCACGTGTCTGAAAGAACTGTGTATTTTATGTAATAGGCACTCACTAAATGTTTATTGAACAAATGGTCAAAGCAACTCATTAAAATGCAAATTTTCCATGAGCTGAGCATCAAGGGCCATAACTTTTAGTCCAAATAGCTGGACCTGACTTCAGGTAAGAATCTCTCTATCTCTGTTTCTATAAGTTGGTTACAAAATATTATTTTCATCAATGTATAACCTTTATCATATAGCTTCCCACTATTGAAAACAGAATTATGTGCCTTCCGCTGACTCTAATATATTCTTGTTATAGGTTTCAAAACCTCACATAATAATTCCAGCAATTTTTGCTGGCAATTGAAGCCCATGGATGAAGAGGAAGAAGCATAAAAGGGAAAAGTTATTAAAAAAACAACTGACTCTGCATAGATGTTAAAGATGTCAACATTTTTGGGGAAAAGAATCTTGCTTATTTTAAAATGTCTAAAATTATTCTAGCCAAATAAATACAGAACTAAGCTCTTGCAGAAATATAATCCTTGTGGAAAAGATACAGATTTTTTCATATAGCTGTTTATTTTTTGCTTAAATTAATTGCATGTGTATATAAAGTACATAGACCTATATTTTAAAAACATATTAAATATATTAACCTTCTCAAAATTTGTATTTTCAATCTATGAATTTACATATATGTGAAATATACAAACCATTTCAATGATAGTGTCAGAATACATGTAAAATCCCAATTTATGAAAATACTTTCAAGATATGTAAATAAGAGGAGCAATGTGGATTAATGAAAAGAAAGTACATGTATGAGTCAAACTGATCTGGATTTGAATCTTCATCACTTACTATACTATATTTAACAAGTTCAATCCCATTAATACCAAAAATTGGGTATAATAAATTCAGAAAATATGAATGAATGATAGACATCACTTAGTAGGGTTAATAGTCAAATATTTGATATAAAAAAGCTTTCTAAATATTTCACCATGATTATAAATCAAAGAGAAAAGATAATTGTTCAGGAGATGTACAACCGTCTGGAAAAGAAAACATTCCTAAGAAAACCCTAACGTAACAGGAAAATGGATTGAAATGAATAGATCAATAGATTAAAAGACAGATTACTGATATATTTGCCTTAAAACAATTTGGACTAAAAATGAAGCTGTTTCCTAAAGTGAAGCTTGGATAAATTTTAACATTTCATCCTGTCATAATTATCATATGCTCTTTGATGAGAGAAAAATAGGTACATAATTTGGAAATCAAGAACTGACATTAAAAAAATGGGAAAATAATAATGTAATTATCATCTTTCAGGGCCATTGTGGGCTTAAATCAGCCTCTCCAAAAACACAGGTTTCCCTTCTTCCTTCTGTTCAAGGACTGTGTCTTATTCTTTATTCCGCAAGAGTGTCCAACACAATGCTTTGAACAAAGTAGACATTCAGTGTTTGTTAAGTGAATCAATATCTTGAAAATCAACTGACAATGTACATTATCTGTTTTCCTCCACACTAAGAGAGAACCACCCCCACCCCAAATCAATCAAGTTAATCATTTCCTCTCACGTAAGAAATACATCTCAATTTCTTTTGGAGAATCTTACATTTTGAGTTTGTAAGTTTCTTCTAAATTATTTGTCTTACATGGGGCTTGACAACAATGTGGCTAAAAAGAAAAGAGATACTAAAATTTAAGAAAAAGAAAAACATGTTATTTTAGCTATGCCATTGCACAGAAGTTTTCATACACTTGACCTCAGTGAACACATGTCATCTCCAAAGAGCTATTGCTCATTCTATTCCAGAATGGCTTTGCCAAGACCAGAACCAGCTCATGAAAACAAAGAGTCCAATGGGGAAGAGGGACTGGGAAGTTCTCACCCCTTTTCCCTGGCATCTCTTCTTCCCCTGCAGACACCCGCAGTGTCCTCATGGGGCCCCTCTCTGGGATTTGGGCAGGCAGTGAAGGGCGCAGCACACTCCCAGGTGTTGAGGGCAAAGTGTGCACAGGGGGCTCCACAAACATCAACTTTCATCCTTTCTACATCCCTGGTGGGAGCCATCCTCCATTACAGAAGACAGACTTTGGGTTTCAAACAGTTTCAATAATTCACATGCCCTTGTCACACAAACAGTAAGGACTACACCTAGTTTTTATTCAAAGATATAATGTATATACCATAAAATGCACCCTTTAAAGTAAAATTCAGTGGTTTATGGTAGATTTACAGTGATGTGCAACCATTACCATTATCTAATTTGGGAACGTTTTCATCCTTCTAAAAAGAGACCCCATCCCCATTACTAGTCACTTCTCACCTCCAGCCCTAGTCAACCACTAATGTACTTCCTGTCTTTGTGGATTTGTCTATCCTATACTTTTCACATAAATGGAATCATATAGTATATGGATGATTGTTTGTGACTGGATTTTGTCACTTAGCATAATGTTTCCAAGGTTCATCCATGTCATAGCATATATTAGTACTTTGTTTCTTTTTTTCTGGCTGAATAATATTCTCTTATAAGAAAAAAATATATACTTTTTAAGCATTACACTTATAGACAAAAAAAAATCTGTGATGATGAAGGTCAAATATCATGTTGCAGCAAGATAGATAGATATACAAAAAAGGAAACACCAGTTTTCAACTATCACATTGGGCAAAATCTAAAAGTCTTACAATACTCTGTGCTAGTGAGGCTGGTAGGAGAAGAGAGCGCTCCCACTGACAGCCAGCAAGGAAATGGGGACCCCAGTCCTACAACCACAAGGAGTCAGCCAACAACCTGAAGGAGATCGGTAGCAGATTCTTCCCATAGGCCCCCAAGGAAAGCCCAGAGGGCTGACACCTTGATATCAGCCTTGGGAGCCTCTCATCACAGAAATCAACCAAGCCAACTTGGACTTCTGACTTCTGACAGAACTACGAGATTTTGTGTTGTTTTAAGCTGCTGTGTTCGTGGTGATATATTACAGCAACAATAGGCGATATATATATATAATCATATATATATATATATATATATATATATATATATATATATATATATGATTGTATTACTTGTCTTTTTACTATAAATAAAGATTTAAAGTTAATGAAAATCCAAATCGACCTCACTAAGATAGTTAAAAATAAGGTTAATTTTCCAGGAACATAACTACCTAGTCAAAAGTTCATGGTAGTTTTTTGTTGTTTTGTGTGCCTGCATTTATATATTTTTAGTCTGAAAATCACAATTTTGATTAAAATAATTCCTTGGGCAGCAAGTCTGCCTTGTAAAATTTGAATGGCAGGCTTATTTTGCCAAGGCTCTCTGTCTCCTAAATCTAGAATCTTCTTTAAAGACTATAATGCCAGGATATAAACAGTTTCTTTAATTCCTAGAAAGTTAGTTAAAACTGCTCATATTAAATCGATAGACACTAAAGAGACAGACACTTGGCTTAAAGGAGAATGTTTGCCTAATTGAAATGTCTGAAGGTTAAGCCTGTACTTTGTCTAACCTTTAACTACATGATTCTTCCCTTTGGTGTTGGGTATGTTCCAGAGTTTTGCTAAAGGATTTTATTGTTCTTACATGGAGAAAAAAAAAAAAGACCAAATAAATTATCTTTAATACAGAATTAAGATGAACATTCTAAGGACACCATTTCTCTTTATCATTTAGCTCTTTGTAGCTAAAAACTTTTTATAGAAACAGAAACTTTCCAAATTTAACTACCTTCTGAGAGGAAAAGGGAAAATATATTTCCTTTCTAATTTGTTTAAAAAGTTAAATTAATCTCACTGTTGAGAAAAATCAACCAATTAATCTCATCGTTAGGTAAAGTCTACTTCTTTTTTAAAACCATCTCTCCTCTTATAAGACCTGTGTCCAGTGCTGGCCAATGTCTACTGCAATAGTTCTCAACCAGGGTGATTTTTCCTATTAGGGCACATTTGGCAATGTCTGGAGATAGTTTTGGTTGTTACAAGTGGGGAATGCTACTGGCATCTAGTGGGTAGAAGCCAGGGATGCTGCTAAACATCCTACAGTACACAGGACAACAGAGAGTTGTTTGGCTCTCAAATGTCAGTAGAGCTGAGGCTGAGAAACCCTGGTCTAGATGGATCTAGAAGGATGAATCAGTAATAAATAAAAACGTGAGGTTCTTCATTTAGGAGAAGTAGTGAAAGCCATGTTAGTACCGGATTGTTATGAAAGGGAGAAAAAGCAGAGAGAGGGAGGGAGGGGGAAGAGAGGGAGGGAGGGAAGGGGAGAGAGAGAGAGAGAGAGAGAGAGAGAGAGAGAGAGAGAGAGAGAGAGAGAGAGAGGAAGAAGAAGAAGAGGAAGAGGAAGAAGAGAAAGGAAGGGAAGGGAAGGGAAGAGAGAAGTTCCTTTTTCCAAAGTTTCCCAATAACTGAATTGAGTATAAATTTAAATTTATTAAAAAAAATTAAAATTTAAAGTCCAGTTCCTCAATCACACTAGCCACATTTCAAGGGATCGATAGCATATATGTTAAGTGACTACCAGGTTGGAAGCATAAATTCACAGTATTCTTAGGCAATAGATAACATTTAATACATGGCAAAAAGGAAGAAAGGTGGGGAGGAAGGAAGGGAGAGAGTTGACAACTGTCCACATTAAGGAAAAGGAAAGAGGAGGCAAAACACAACTGATGAGAGAGATGAGAAGACAAGGAGAACGGAGGGTCACAAAGGTCAGGAGACATTGCTATGGAAGACTTAATCATTAAATCTGACTGGTACTGGAGGACTGCTCAGTGCTCACTAAGGGAAGGCCACGACTTTCCTACTGGCATCTCATGGGTGATCCCCAAGATCTAAGCTTTAAGTGAGCAGATGAACTTTACAGAAAACTCAAGGCTTGCAGGAGTAGAAAAAGACATTTGTTTCTATTTATTTATGTTTATTTTACTTATTTGTTTTCTTGAGTTTTTTGGTTGTTTTCAACAGAAAAAAAATGGAAAATCTGGTTATGCTGACAGAATGACCACCAAACCATCTCAAAAAAATCACTGTGCTGAAAATTCCCCCTTGGAGGTAAGTATAATTTCCAATAATAATTTTAGGAATATTCCTGAATTTTAAGCAATCACATTTCCAGAGGCATTCATCATGTATGATGTTGAAATGAATGATGAACTTTAAAAGGCAGCAATGGAAGAAATAGGAAAGAGCAAAGATGTGTCATGACAGACCAAAGCTGGGATCATCCATGCCCTCGTATTCCCAATTACTACCATGTTTCCCCAAAAATAAGACCTAGCTGGACCATTAGCTCTAATGCATCTTTTGGAGCAAAAATTAATGTGAGGCCTGGTATATTATTATATTATATTACATTACATTACATTACATTACATTATATTATATTATATTATATTATAAAGACCGGGTCTTGTATTACATTAAAATAAGACCGGGTCTTATATTAACTTTTGCTCCAAAAGATGCATTAGAGCTGATGGTCTGGCTAGGTCTTATTTTCGAGGAAACACGGTATGTACAGATGCGAAAGTTGGACAGTGAGGAAGGCTGATAGGGGGAAAAATGATTCATTTGAATATAGTGTTGGGGGAGAGCTCTACGGAAACCCTGATCCACCAGAAAGATGAACAAGTGGGTCCTAGGGCAAATTAAGCCTGACACATCACTGGAGGGAAAAATGACAAAACTGAAGCTGTCCTCCTTCAGGCACATCATGAGAAGACAGGGCTCTTTGGAAAAGACAATAATGCTGGGGAAATAGAAGGCAGCAGGAAAAGAGGGAGACCAAATATGAGATGGACTGACTCCATAAAAAAAGCCATAGGCTGAGTCTACAGGAGCTGAGCAGGGCTGTGAGGACAGGACACCGTGGACGTCACCCATTCATAGGGTTGCCAGAAGTTGGAGCTGACTCAATGGCACGTCACAAGAACATGAACTGTCTCGTGAAAAAAGAGAAATAATCTAGTACAAAGAAGATGCTCTTCCCTCCTTTTTGCTCTTATAGCCAGTTATAAAGTCCAGCTCACACAATAACCAAAAAAACAAAAGTCAACTAAATCTAAGTAATTAGACAACTGGGGTGAGAGAAATATGGAAAGGGGGAGAGAGTTTGGGTTAAATTGGTGTCTGGCATGAAGAGAATCAATTGGTAAACTGATAAGTGTTTTTTTCTGAATAGTATATAGAACTGAAGTCTGATTTTCTCATTTGAAACCAAACTGGATTTGACATCACAACTAATTCTTTGAGTAAACCGTAAAAATAATCTATGTGGCTGCCTGCTTCCTCCACCCTGAACGGTTTTGTTGGTTGCAACGCTGAACTGTGAACTGTCATACCAGGCCTGAGAAGCCATTCCTTTACGCGGAACCAATACAGCCTTGAGGACATGCCCTGTGACTCCTTGCAATGCATGTGAGAGCTGGAAGGTCACTATGGAGCAGCAGACATGAGTCACTCACACAAGAACTTCTGCCTTTCGTAAAGTGCAACCACAGGAAACAATAGAGTTTAGATTTCTAGGAAGACGTCTTCTTATCCAGTTGCTAAAAAGGGAACACTTTTCCCCAGGGCCTTGAGACAATTTGTTTCTAGCATTCTCTGGGCTTTGGGTTGGAGAATCTAGCTGAGTAATAACTAACAAATACCGTAATGCGTCTACTCCTTTTAAAGTCTCTGACATGCCAGCTTAGGAGCTAGAATTGAAGTCCAATGCCATATGCATTGCAGCCTCTGTCAGTTGGTTAGCTTTGCCTTGTGTCACTGTGCCTCGTCCTGAACAGGTCTACATGAAGGGGTGTGGATATATTTGCAACTACTGGAAAATAAGTAAAGACATCATCCTTCTGATGTGAGGCCTGGAGTATCTTCCATATAAAGGGAGAACATTCTATTATTCTTGGTGATAAAAAATAGATACGTAGGAGATATTCACATAAACAATTCTACTTGAGCGCTTGAGCTGGCTGATCTCACCGTGCTATGCTCTCCCACTGCTTTTGCACGTCAACAGCTCTCAGTCTGTCTATCTACTCCCTTCCTGCCCCCCTTCAAGACTTTGGGCTGACACACACTTCTGTCTCTCTAATCCCTTCCCATCCACCATCTTGTCCAACATTTCAGAAGGACACTGCAGGATCTTGGCATTTAACTTGTGAAAAGTCGCCAGGCCTAACTGTATCAATGTCCCTACTGAATGCTCATACAATGAAATGATAGTTTAGTAGGAAAAACCCCACTGCTTTTGTAAATGCTGCGATAATACTCATTACATCCATACAGAGCAAGAGAAAGGAGCTCAGGCTTAATCCATTTTAATCTCAGTTATTTCCTAATATAAAAGACTGTAGGCCTTTTCACATTCTTTTGGAAGGATTAGTGAAGGCAAACATGAATAACAAATTGACATTTCTGAGTTCTGGAAGAGCCAAAAGCAATACAAAAGGAAAGCAGACAGATCAAATTTCTGAACAGAATTATTTTTCTAAGCAGAGTTTAAAAGTTAACATTAGGAACAAATGTTAAACAGCTCTGCACAGTTATTTTTCTTTACCTGGAACACATTTTGCCAAACAGTTAAACTGACAAGTTAGAAAGACACATCTTGATGTTATAGAGACAAAGGAACTCTCTCTATGGGACTGGCATAATAAGATAATTTTTTTTAAAGAACAGTATCTTGGATAACAATTTTTATATCCCTCTAGTCACTTTATTGTCTGAGATGCTCCAAAACTAATGGTGTATGTGTATATATATATATATATATATATATATATATATATATATATATGATAAAATATATATATACAGGTGATAAAATATATATATATAGATGATAAATATATATATAGGTGATAAAAAAATTGGTGATAAAAAATATATACATATTTTTTTTAGTGAAGAGTATGTTGATTCCCATCAAATCGTTGAGTATAAATGTCAAAAGAGATTTTGAAATAATCTACTTTGGTCTCTTCATTTCATAAATGAGGAAAGCAAGACCCAGAAAGAGTCTCTAAGTCATCGAATGCCATAAAACTAGGGATCTACGACAATTCAGGACCAGGACCCTGGTTTGCTGATGACTCATCGAATGATCTTTTCATTTATTATGGTCCCTCTCCTGCAGAAGATTATATTTTATTGTTATATAGTACTAACTACATAGTATTGTTATATAGTACTGTTATATAGTGTTATATAGTATATATTTTCTCCTCCATTAGAACCCCATTCCAATTTGCTTTGATGTATCTTGACTCAAAATAGCAAGGACAAATTGATGCTTATGGCCCTACTTGTCTTAATGCCTCACAAAGTCACTGAGAAATGCTGTAAAGTCAGGTCTACCCAAGCCCTCTGACAGTAATTCATATCTAACTAATAGAATTATAAAATGAAAAGATCCCTAAGAGACTAGTTCCATGATGAGAGGCCGGATCCTAACACACTCCATCATCACCCTTAATCCTAGAAAGGTTTAGTCTAAACCCGGGTTTCTCAACCTCAACACTATTGACTTTTGGTACCAGATGATTCCTGGTGGTTGAGAGCCGTCCTGGGCACTGTAGGATGCTTAGCAACATCCCTGGCCTCCACCCACTGGATGCCAGTAACACTCCATCCCTGAGTTGTGATAACCAAAAATGTCTTCAGACATTCCAGATGTCCCTTTGGGAGGCAAAATCACCCCAGATTGAGGATCACTGGTCTAAATCCTTCAGCACCTCTATAAACCTTGACACAAAATAGGAACAAAAGCAGAGATGAAAAGTGGGGTAAAAAGGAACTCACTGGCACCTCTGACTATGAACCTTTCTTGGCTCTAAAGCCATTTAAATGTTTTGGTGAAAAAAAAAAAAAGGAAAGTTGTTTTAACCAACCATATGCCTTTCCTCACTCCCACCACACTATTGCCTTCAAGTGTGTTTTTGTGGCCATGAAAATAGAGCCTGCCTTCTTGTAATTATACTATTATTCTGTAGCAAATTTCGGAAACAGCCAATTGGTGCACTTCCAACCTCCAGCTCTCTCTTCTTCTCCCTTCCTTAGCCAGAAGGTTGGAGAGAGGGAAGGAATCAGAGAAAAATGCCTCATGGGCTCAGCTCTGGCCTTGTTCAGATGCCTGCACTCAGCACCAGCCTCTCAGGTCTCCAGGACCTGCCAACCGAACCTTCAAACATCACCTTGGCTCTGCCCCAACTTCATGCCACGAGGTGCTCATTTGCTCAGCATTTTCACATAAGACCACAGAACTTTGGTGAAAGATGGTCAGAACTCAGCAGTAGTGATGTGGTGAAATGGGTAGGGAAGAGATAATCCCCATTCTTACTCCAAAAATATTTATCATCGTTGATTCATAGCTTGGCTCACTGCTCTTAACATGCCAATGGCAGCCATGCTGTAGAAATTTAAGAGAGATGTTTAATAGGTGCGGTTCTTACGCAATTTCTTCTCTGGCTTTTTGTAGATCAAGATATACATAAGAAAATGCCCAAATCTGAAGTGTAAAGCTCTATGAATTGTTGCATATGTATACATGCGTGCAACTGTCTCCCACATAAGATCTAGAACAATTCCATTGCCCAGAAGCTTTCCCTGCCTCCACCCAGTTAACATCTACCCTCCTACCCCCCAAGGTAAGCAATACTCAGCGTCTATCAATGAAGATTGGCTTTGTCTGGTTTTTAGCATATAAATTAAATTGCACAATACGTACTCTTTGTACCTTTTTCACACAACATGTTTCTAAAGTTCATGTATATAGGTTTGTGTTTCAGTGGTTTGTTCTTTTTTGTTGCTATGTAGTATTCTATCATGTAAATATACCACAGACCCTGTTAATGGATATTTGTGGGGTTTTAAAAACTATATTTGAATAACATGCTATGAATAACACTGCCAAGAAAATGCGTACAAACCTTTGTTTGGATATGTGCATTTGTTTCCTTTGGGTATGTAACTAGGAATGAAACTCTAATATTACCAAACAGAAAATACCAATCGTTCAAGCTCATTTTTTTCTATCAGTATAGAGACTTGAAGGCCACAACAACAGTCATCCATTCATGTTGCATAAAGGAAAAATAGATGAAGTATTTTTATTAACGAATCAGGAAAAATATACAAATATACGAAGGCAGCTAACCGTAGGGTGAACATCAAATTTGCCTAAACTAGAGAAATTTTCATAGTGGAAGGGAAGTATTAATATTTGCATTGGGACCATTTAACCTGGACTTTCCTGAGAAAACTGGAATGTTGACGAGGTGTGGTTACTCGTATGGTCACTCGAGGTAATTGTAACTGAGAAGATGAAAGCGAGGGCCAGGTACCTAACGCCAACTTTAGAATTAGCTTTCTTTTTTCTTTTTTTTGACCTTGGCCAATTTCCTTTGTCCTTTAATCATGACATTGGTCAGACTCTTCTTCACTGAAATTTTATAAGTACTCCATAAATAGCAAGTCATAAATCATAAACCTCAAAGTCAGTGGTGCTGTCTAGGAAGGACTGAGGGCTGGAATGCAGACTTCCAGGGTGGAGACGTATGCTTTCAAGAGCTTGGCTATACCCGCATCTAAAGTGCCACTCTATTAATTTATGAGGTTCTCTCTTCTCTTTCATTTTCTCTTCCAGCTCTGGATACATTCTGATTTAAAGTAAGTTTAGGCTAGCCACATATGCTCTATGTTATTTCACTGAAAAGAAGTGAACTGCAAATTACATCAGCAGTTCTGACACATTTGGCAATATCTTTCTTCTTCATGCTTCAGTCACTGGACTTTGTGATGAGAATCCCAGAAGCCCAGTGTGACAGTGCCTGAAATCTTCACTAAATCAAATATCATGAAATTGCTTCATCAAGCTGACTCTCATCATTGGAGGGAAGAAGGTTGAAGTGACCCCATTGAAGCTGATGTGTTCATGAACACATGGGAGAACCATGAGGCTTTATTTCTACCGTGTTTCAAAGTTTGAAAGCAACACAAGACAATAACCACAAAGTAGCAATGCCTTCTGACTATAAAGGACTACCAGTTTTTAAAGGCATTTAAAACTACCTTTCTCAAAAAACAGAGATAGAAAATCAAAAACTAAAATGTCTCTTGAAAGGAAAACAATACATACTGGCTACCTTTAGAACGTCCCCACATTCACTGTATTGAAATGATTAGTTGCACAGAAAGAGGCAATTTAAGTGGAATGATGATGTTCTGATATTAAAGACATTGTGTTTCCTACTGCAGAAAAGCAGCTATTCCAAGATAATTCACTGGGAGTCATAGCCTGTTACAAAACCATAGGCTAGAAAAAGGACAAGAAATATAGCATGAGATTAAAAAACCAAAATCTTATTTATGACCTAAATTCCTTGTGGACAAACCCTTATTTTATAAAATTATCATTATCTTAATGCCGTTTTCATCGTTTCTAACAAAGTATAAAACCTTTTTGGCTAAGTCTGTCTCTTCTAGCTGATATCTAAAAATTAACCAATGGGGTCACATTTTTATTTTATTTTAAAATCTGTATCTATACTCCTGGACATCTAGCCCAGAGAAATGAAAATGTATGTCCACATAGAAACCTATACACAAATATTCATAGCAGCTTTATTTGTAATAGTCAAAAAGTAGAAACTACCCCAACATGCATGTAAACAAACGGCTCCGTCCATACCATGAGCTACCACTTAGCAATGAAAAGGAACAAACTCGTGATACATGCAACCATTTGCATGGATCTCCAGCTAATTATTCT
Source organism: Rhinolophus sinicus (assembly GCF_036562045.2). Classification (NCBI taxonomy): domain Eukaryota; kingdom Metazoa; phylum Chordata; class Mammalia; order Chiroptera; family Rhinolophidae; genus Rhinolophus; species Rhinolophus sinicus. The sequence goes on from NC_133768.1 coordinate 8,149,130, forward strand.
TAGTGAACAAAGAACTCAAAAGGCCACACACTGTCTGACTACATTTGTATAAAATTATCAAAACAGCAAAATTATATTGTAGAGACGGAAAACTGATTAGTGGTTGCCGAAGGTTTGAGATAGTGAGGGGAATGGGTGTCACTAAAACGGAATAGCATGAAGGAGGCTTGTGGTCATGGAACAGCTTTTTATCTTCATTGTGGTGGTGATTACACAATTTACAGATGTGACAGAACGGAACTGTACACACATTGTACCAATGTCAGTTTCAGGACTTTGATACTGTAGGGCATTTATATAAGATATAACCACTGGAGGAAACTGAGTATATGGTATATGGGAGCTCAGTGTTATTTTTGTAGCTACCTGTAAACCTAATTATTTTAAAGTAAAAAAAAACAGCTATATCTGAATACACACACACGCACGCATGCATGCACACTCACTCACTCACTCACTCACTCACTCACTCAATCACTTACTCATACACAAGTCTTGTCCCCTACCTTTGGAGAGTCATTACCTCCTGGAAAAAATCCATCCTAAGGTGAATTTTCCTAATTATAAAGTAAAATCAATAGCAAAGGGAAAAGTTTTTATGAATTTCTGACACCCAAATTAAACCAATTTGTGCTAAAGCAACACCTAGTCACATTAAAATGAACCCAATCATGTCAACATTTAACACAAGTTGTTATAACACGAAATAACAAGGAAATGGTCTATTAATTCCTCACTAACAGTTGTTATCTGTGCATGTCCACACTTACCTAGCAGTTAAGTATTGTGCATGGAAGCCTGTAGTCATAAAGCATGCATTTGTTTAAGTAGCTGCACAATTTGTTAAAAATAAAAAAGAATACCAACGACAAAGCTATCAGTGATAACAATACAATGTGCGTGAGATCATCACTATTCTAAACTAGGAAACCAGGCATTTTCTTGGAGGAAGAGACAGGAAGAAGCACCAGCGGCCGTGTGGCTGCTCTCCTTCCACGGCACACAGCTGCCCAGGAGGCAGGGCGGATCCAGCCCAGCCTCCTTGTGTGTCAAGAAATGTCCATAAATGTAAGTAGGACTATTAGACCAAACTCCTCTGAAAAGTCCCATTCTTCTAACCGGAATAGCATAAATTGAAAAGAAAGAAGGCTGAAATGGCATATGCCTAAGTCTCCAAGGTAACTCGCAAATGGATGTTAAAATTAGGAGGCTGTTTGTTCTTCTTTTGTCTTTTTTTACATTTTCAATGTTCATATTTCACTTTTAAAATCTATTTAAAGGTATACACACACGCACACATACGTGTGCGTGTGTGTACATATGTGTGTGCATACGCACCCTCAATGGTAATGCTTACCAGGGGTCCTTGATCTGAAACTATAGTAGACACTTTTGCTCCCTTCAGGTCCCCGAGGTCCTTCTCACTCTTTCCGGGCCGCCTCCCCGGGTTTGGGTGCATTTTGGCCTCCAGAGATGGCACTGAGCCCTGCCCTCGAACTATGGGAGCACCTTTGGCTGCACCATACCCTGACATACCTGGGAGTTGACTCCTCAGCTCATGACTAACGAGAGAGGAGCATGAAAACGCAGCTGCCTTGCTCCAGAGGAGAGGGCAACCTCAGAGGCAGAAGCTGCTCTCCCGAGCTACTTGGGGGCATCAGGAGGAGGGTGGGGCTCTGCTTCCCATTGCACCCCTGCTTGGCTTTTGCCCTCACTGCCTGCTTGCCCTACTCCCCCAACCTGCCTTCATCTGGAAGCATTTTCTTAACCACTTACATATAAATCCTCATTTTAGAGTCTCTAGGGACCAAACTTTTTTTTTTTTTCACATTAAAACTTTTCTGAAGTCAAGGAGTATCTTACAACTGATAGGAACATTTAATGCAGCTTTTATTCCTAAAAAAGCTACTACTGACTGGATGTTGCATCTTATAATTGATGACATCTAAGACTATAAGCTGTGTGGGGGCAAGGTGGGTCTATTTGATTCTCCAGTGTGCATCTAATGCCCCAAACATTGTCTCAAACATATTTTACTCAATACATTTTTGTTAATGGAAAGAAAATATATAGTTTGATAATCTGTCTTATATTATAATTCAAATTATGAATTTCCTTGACAGCATGTCTGTATTTATATTTCCCATAATACTTAATACAAAGTCTTGTCCAAATTCAGCACCAACAAATGTCGACAATACTTGGAAGAGAGATACAAAAATTTTTGCAGAGGGAAAAATATAAACAGGGAAAAGCAGAGGAGAACAAAAGGAAGGCGACAGAAGAGACTGGAGAGAAGAGGGAAAACAATGGACTAGAGAGGGGTAAAATCACTAATTAGAAATGTGAAGTGGTAGATGCAAGTCAACGTTCAAGTGAAAACAAAGAAGAAATTATGAAAACAAAAATGGCTGGGAATAAGATGTGAACAGGAAATATCTGATTTACATTGAATTTAAGCAGGAAGGGTCCACGCAGTTTTCAAGACCAGCAAATTAAGATCGGGAATAGATTTCTCACAGTGTGCAAAATTCTCCATCCAGCAAGTGTGGACAGGTAGTAAGAAGATGCCTAACAGTGCTGTTACACGATGCTTTGCACAGCTCACCACAACATCAGGGACTTCCAGGCACATTCACAACATGGGAAGACTGCAAAAGCCAAGCTGGAAACACTGGACATTGAACTCTTTGGGCCAACCAGTGAGCACTCAAATGCCCTTCCATCTGTCCTGCACCAGGGCCATGCATCAGGACTGAGTCATCCTTCTCTTGTGTTCTTTAAAGACAGCGAAGCAGACACAGGGGTGCTATTTGCAGTTTGGTGAGGACCTGATCAAAGGTAAGGTGACTTTTGAAGCTGTCCTGCATTAAGAGGTGTCTAGATAAGACAATAGAGTAGGGGAACAAAAATACACCATTTCAGTGGGAACAAAAGTATCGTTATCTGTGTTTGTGTTAAAGCACATATGTGTCCACGTGTGCTGTGATGTGTCTAATCACAGTTGGCAAGTATTACTGTGGAATTTGCCGAGTTGAGAGAGGCAATGTCATTGTGGGGAATTAAGTCAATGTAAAGGATGTAATGCTTCCTTTGATACACAGAATTCAACTCATCCCAATGAGCTCCCCTTTTATCTGGGATGCCCAAACTCCCCATGGAAGGGGCAGAAAGAAGGGACAAGGTGAAGGAGACAGGAAACACAGGGCAGGGGAGACACAGCCATCAGGAACAAAAATTCATAATCTATGGATGAGAATGGGAGAGGTGCAGGCATGGGCAAGGCCTCCAGTGGCACCCCTACCACCTTTGTTGCTCACTCAGGAAGGGGGAAACAGGAGAATGAGCATTGGAACATCAGCCTGTCCTACCCAGGGTCTCCTTCCATCCTTCCCCACCTGGTCCATCTCTCATCTCTCAGGGCCATCTCTCACCCAGACTCTGTCTAGAACCCAGGTGGCCCACTCAGCCCAGCTGATTTTGTGCACAGGTCTCTATATGCTCGTCTGAGAAGAGCCAGCCATTGGCATGGCACATGTGGCTAGAGCGAGTAATGAGGCAGTGCTAAGGGAGGCAAGCAGAGAAGTGGAGTCACCTAAGAAGAGATGTCTTCCACTGCAACCTCTAAATCAGTGGTTCCCAAACAGGGACATTTTTGTCCCGCAGGCAACTTTGGGCAATGTCTGGAGACACTTTTGGTTGTCATATTCTGTTGGTTTCTAGTGAGTAGAAGCCAGGGATGTTGCTAAACTTCCTGTAATGTATAGGACAGCCTCCCACATCCAAGAATTATGTGACCCAAAATGTCACTAGTGCCATGGTTGAGAAATCCCGGCCTGAAAGAAGCCACTCCTAAAGGTCAGCTGGGTGATGCAGAAGCAGCCAGATTACATGGGCAAGAAAGACAGAGCTGACTGGAGCCAGGCATGTGGTATCTCTGGACTTCAGAAGGACTCAAGGTGATGAACAAATAGGAACTCAGAATTATGTAGTTGAAACATCAAGGGCTTCTCAGTCAGAATCCAGAGCCCACCTCTTCCCAACTGCATGAGCTCAGGTATTACTAAATGTTTCTCATTCTCAATTTGTTCATCTACAAGACCAGGGTTCTAACATCTGCTCCATAGGACTTTGCAGGTGTTAAAGCAGATATTGAACATGAAGCACATCTCAGGAGGCACTCAGCAAAGACGACGTCCTCTCCTTTCCTTCCTCTGGATAATTTCTGAATGAATGTCATCGAGGTAGAGGGAGGAAGGGGACAGTCCAATCCTCTTCCCACAGTGCAATATTTTCAGGGTTCCTTGATCCCCCTTCACTTCTTTTCTTTTTTCTTTCTCCTCTGCCTCCTTTTGAGAATTGAGATTTCCCACCCATCAGTGATCACAGACTCAGGCAGGGGCTTGAGGTATCACTTTTTTTTTTTTTTTTTTTTTTTTTTAGCTTGTAACTCAAGAAGACATAGCAGACTGAATTCACCAGGGATCTATGCACAAAAGAGACCAAGAAGCCTCTTGGAAAGTTACTCATCCTAAGAGGACAAAGGGTCAACAGCAAAAGTGTGTTTCAAAGATGACAGGTGAGCGTTGAAAGAAAGGGGTCATTCTGAGCACTGCATAGGTCCTCTATTCGAGCTGTTCCCAAGTTCAATCATTGTTCAATTCACCCTGCCTCTCTGGACAAGGAAACACTAAGAAATATCTACTAAAACCCAAAATGTTTCTGGCAAATGTCCCAGGGTTACCACAGCACAAAGGATCAGAGGATCAGTGACTGTGGAGGAGGAGCTGGATTGTCGGAGGCATTGATGGCAGTGGCTGCTTCATTCTGATGACCATGATAGTGACATGGCGGCCCCTATCCAATCTTGACAGATGGCATTGGTTGCAACTTCAGCAGCAATGGTCTCAAGAGACACCAGCACTGGAAGTAGCTCCTTTGGGGCCACTAAGAACAATCAATTTCCTCCCCACAGAGACCCAGAGCATGGGCGGAGAGAAATGGTATGCACCCCCCCAGTACCAGAAAGACACACTGGGAGAGTACGGGGGCACAGCCCCCAGAAACCACCAGCGCCCTGGAGGGACGACTCAAGCAGTGGAGGCAAACACTGGTTTCTTTTTATTCCCCAGAGATACAAATATAGTTCAATAACTTTCTGATTATGAAAATAACACTCATTTTAGAAAGGTTGGAAACTTCAACACCAAAAAAGAAAAATGGCAATTGTCAGTCATGCCACTGCTAAAAGATGACCACTGCTGAGGTTGCAATGCATTTCCTTTGCTCTTTTTCTTTGCTAGGGATATGTGTACGCAGTTGGGGATATGTTGGAAGTCCATTTCCATGCCCATCATTCTTTTCCCAGCCCACACTGAGGTGGTCCAAGAAGTCAATGCTGGGGGAAGACTTGCCATGGCCTCTGCTTCTCCAGCTCCCATGGAGTGTGGGGAGTGGAGTTACTGTTCTAATAACTTAGCTGAAACCCAACTGATACTTACAGGTTACTGTATACTCACTTCTCTGCTTTTATTCAGAAAATATTAAGTTCAAATCTTTCCCCTTAGGGTGAGGGGAAGTGAAGCTGCAGTACATTGACTTGCCATGCAGTGCAGCAGGAGACCATGGAGAGCCCAGGCTCCCTCCCTCACCCAGACAATCACGCATACAATCTCTCTTGGAATGAGACAGCCTGGAACACGTGCAGTAGAAATAAAGACCTAAGGACGAAATAAAAGCCTAGCTCTTTATGATATATTAGAGGAATGCAAAATATTAGAGCCAAGGCATTCACATTGAATCTCTTACATTCCATTACTCATATCTGAAGCTCCTTTTCTTGTTCTTTATGTCCTTCTGGGACAGGACGTTCATTCTAAATCAAAACTGTAAAACTAAACCATTTAAAAAATATGCATGCTTAGCAAAAGGATTCTAAAGTTTAAGAATCATTTTTAAAATCAGATTTTTCAATTCGATTCAATAAACATGCATTAATATGTCAGCCCCAAAGTCTCAAACTCCATTCATTTGTAGGTACTAAAGGCCCCCAAGAGGTGAACCCATTCTAGCCCAACCCAAATTAATCCAGCCTCCAGCCCTTAATATACATATTTTTGATTGCTCACTATGTGCTGGGTTACTGGGCAGAGCTTTTTGAACTCTTGTCTAATACGTTCTACAATTAACATACATTTCCCTCTTTACTGTAGACAAGAAATATTTCACTTTCTTCTTAACTCTCTTAAACGCATATATGTATGAATGTATAACTCTCCTATACACACATACACAGGAAGATAAATTGCACTTAAAACGTGGTTCAATGTTGAGAGGCAAGAGGAAATATTGGGGACTATGGTGGCTCAGAATGATCACTGTCCACTTAAAGATTCACTACTGATCTTGGCTGATTGATGCCTATGGGCTTGGGGGACCAATGTCAAGTTAAAAAAAAAACAACACCCACAAATATCTGAATTTTTAATTTAAATCTTCCTTTTCTAAAAATTTAGATTTTTAAAAATACTGTGTAGGTCAAACAAAAAATGACTAAAACAAGAAATGTAGTCTCATACATTATTGAGAGTGTGCATGAATTGGTTCAATCTCTATGGAGGGCGATTTGGAAATATCTGTCAAAATTAAAAATGTACATTCTTCCTGAGTCAGATATTCCAGTGCTAAGTATTTATCCTGCAGAGACACTCTCACATGTGTGAAATAATGTGTGTTCAATATGCATTGCAGCATTGCAAGACTGCAAATCATATATGAGTTTTGACAATTAAGTTCGAGAACTCATCCTAGAAAAAGTGCTACATACCTCACTGCTGAATATCACTATGGTCACCTTCGAAGTCCTCCCCTTGGGAAGCTATGCACCGATGCCAGTGCCTAGTCCACCCTTCAAAGCAATTTTGGAACTCTTTTTCTGGAACGGCCATCAGAGCTGTCTTCGTATTACCCTTGATGTCCTGAATGTCATCAAAATGTCTTCCTTTCAATATTTCCTTTATCTTCGGGTAAAGAAAGAAGTCATTGGGGGCCAGATCAGGTGAGTAGGGAGGGTGTTCCAATACAGTTATGTGTTTCCTGGCTCAAAACTCCCTCACAGGCAGTGCCCTGTGAGCTGGTGCATTGTCGTGATGCAAGAGCCATGAATTGTTGGCGAAAAGTTCAGGTCGTCTAACTTTTTCACGCAGCCTTTTCAGCACTTCCAAATAGTAACCGGTTAACTGTCCAATTGGTACAAATTCATAATAAATAATCCCTCTGATATCAAAAAAAGATTAGCAACATTGTTGAAACAAGTTCACGAACTTAATTGTCAGACCTCGTACATGCCCACCAATGTAAGACTAATTAAGTTACAGCACACCTAGACAATAGAATTCTATGTCATTATTTAAAAATTGAAGCAGCTTTATGTAGAATGATTTCACAGATAGAGTACCAAGTTAAAAAAACAAAAACACAAAAACAAGGTGCAGAACACTATATAAATATGCTACCATTTGTGTAAAAAAAAAAAGGGAGTATACATAAATAATTGTCTATGTTTCAAGATGGCCAAGGGCCACTTAATCTCCCTCAGACTTGCATGAGAGAAAGAAAAACAATCTGTTCAACTGTGGACTCAGGGCTTTTGAGCACTCTGTCATGGACTTCAGGCAGTTATAATATTAGGAGCACACACTCATCCCCTACTATTATCTTCCTGCCCCCGCTTCCAGATGGGCACCCTGCTTCCAATTTCTCAGTGCAGCTGGAGCCGTCCCCTAAATGACTAACCGAAGCTGTAATCATCAGACTTTACTATTTCTCTTTCCCTGGATGGAATTCTCCTCTGGCCTTCCCTGGCCACTCCCTCCCTTGCCACTGAATACTGCCTAGGACATGGACCGCCCACCCAGAATGAGTCCTTCCTTTGCCATGCCTCCATGGGCATCAAGGAATGGCTTATTGTCTCCCTCTTTTGAACCAAGCCCTTCTATGACCTGCTGAGAGCACCAGGCCCAGGTGGCAGGAATAGTCCATGGACCACAAGAACCACATTACTTATATGGTCAAATAAATCTTGCAAATGCTGCATACACTTGTGCATTCATAAGCACACCAGCATAGTAATGACTCTGAAGACTGCAATGTAGAAAGAGGATTGTCCTTTCTCACCCCACATTTGCCCAAGATTATTTCAGTAATAAATTTTCCCTCTTGTTGTTGTATGCCTGTGAACATCATGCAAAACTAATGTTTCTCAAGTATAACACACTTGGGAAAATCTATTCTGACCCGAGTCCAGCTTCCATTCTTTTCTCCAGCTTGCCTTTTATAGAAGATACACCAACTACCTTCCCAAACAAAGCCACAAGGTTATGACTAACCACAGAGAAGGAGACTCAATAGGAGAGGGAGAGAAATCCAATAAGGAGGAAAAACTAAATGTTGAATTCTATAATTTCATGGTTATGTTCATTTCAGACAGAGAAAATGAACCTGATCGTGGAAAGTAATAAATCGGAAACCAGGAGGCAAGTGGGTGGAAGAACGGACAGGAATGTTGAAGGCTATAGCAGGCAATGTGTCATAAGTCAGGAGCTTAGACAATACAAAATGCCTCAGAGGAGATCAAGGTCACTGGTTCCACTCTGGACAGCCCATCAGAAGCCATTAAAGAGCCACTGGAGTGAGACAGTTACAGACTCTTCCCCAATAGAAGTTTCAAAGATGACTACTTCAGGTTTGACTAATCTGAATCCCCAGAGGCCGACACGACTGTGCATGTTTCACACCTAAGGGGAGCCATTAAGATGGCAGACACTGTAGATTTCAATATTTATTGCCATAACTTTCTGGCAGACTTTTTGTAGCAAAAGTTTTATATTATGAAAATATAGAAATAGATTATATTTCTAATGCATGCGAAGGTGCCATATGAGCCAGCAGCCCTTCCTCAAAGGTCTACTCAGTCTGAAGCCATCTCTTCATCACGTGACCTGCATCCTACACCTGGCTCCACTGGACAGTTTTCTACACCCTTCTAGGTCTAAAGTCCTCATCAGCTAAATGAAATTTGGTTCTAGATAACCTTCCAGTTATTTGAATATACTACACACTTTCTCACCTCTGAGTTTTCACACACGCTGTTGGTTCTACGTGAGATGTTTGTCCCTAACTCATCATCAGGCTGACCCTCCAAATCCTTCAGGTTTCAGCATAAATGCAAAATATGCCGAAGTCCTTTACTTCTACTACTGTTAGGTTCCCTACCAAAAGCTTCCACAGACCATCTATCATCCGCCATCATAATTCACATCACACTTCACCATAATGATTTATTTCAGTGTTCGGCTTTCTTTCCCACTAGACTTTAAACACCACGAGGATGGGAAACATCGCCCTTGCTCAGGGCTGTCTCTTCACTGCCAAGCATACAGTAGGAACTCAATAAATATTTGTTAGACGAAGACACGCATGATCTCAAAATTATAGGGAAATCAACAAGTCTCATTTTAAAGAACTTTTTCTGGATCTAGTATACCTCTTTATTTAAATGTATTCAAGTAAGCCAAATTTACTTGTCTCCTGGCTTAAGAAAGTCCATTCTTAAATCCTGATTTCTTATCTAAAAAATAAAGTGTTTTACAGGTAGAAATATATTCCTGTAACGTTGTATATGTTTTGAGTATGTGAAAATTGGTTTCTATTTAAATTTTACTCAGCAACCTACCCACTGGGTTACCTGTTTAGTAAATTCAGATTAATTAGGAGTTTTTTACTTGAAAGGAGAGGGCTCTTGCTATCAAAAGGGGAGTGGAGTTGAGCAAAGCTCTCTTATTATTAATATGGAAATATTTCAGTGAAAAAGCAAGATAAAGAACACCAGCAGTGGTGTTTGCATGAGGCCCCCTATAGCCTCACTGCACCCCCCAAAGGACTTCGTGTGTGGTGGTCATGTCCTGGGAAACCAGAAATGGCCCTGTCAAGTAGGTGCTCTTATTGGGAGCAGGGCAGTGTTTAGGGGAGAGACCATGCATCCCTGAACCAAGCACAATTCACCACCCATGAGACAAGACTCAGCACGGGCATGTGTTTGGGAGCACAGACTCCGAAGCTGGACCGCCTGGATTCAAATCCTAGCTCTGCCCTAACTTCCCCAGGGCAACTTGGATAAGTTACTTAGCCTCATGGTACCTCATCCCCACATCTGTAAAACGGGAATCATTTTGTCTACTACATCCTAGGGTCCTCACACAGGTCAAATGCTTCGATGCATTCAAGTGCTTAGAAGAATGTCTATCATGGTAAGTGCTCCACATATGCTAGATAGGACTTCCATTTCTTTTATGGGACTGAGAGGGAGCTGCTTCTGTGAGGTACAGAGCAGCTAAGGCTCTCCAGCTTAGTCTGAAGCCGTGGACAAAAACTGAAATGGCAAAATTTCTTTGGGTGGGGAAGCCCACAAGTGCTGAGCCCGTTTAGAGATCAGATTAGATCGCTTGGGATTCTCCAAATTCTCTGACTTTGGTGTGGGCAGTGGCAGCAAGAAAGAAGACAGAAGGCAGGGTGAAGACACCAGTTAACACAGGCGGGGTGGCAGAATGAGGAACCAACAGCAGCCAAGAAGCAGAGATGGGAAATACCAGGAGACAAAGACCATTAGCCTCCCTGGTCAAACGTTTGCCAGGCTTTGCTCTGTAGGTGCCTTTTGGAGAACAGGATAGGAAGTGCCTCGTGGTAGGAGGCAGCCAGAGCCCAAATCCTGTATAATTGTCCTCCACTTCTTTAACTCAACAGTGAAAATCCCATTGGACAACACAGAGGCGCTGAGCTGGGAGATGAAAAATTAAGTTTCTCTATCAGTAAGTAATTTGTTAGCCTATTGTTCTCACTTCATAGTTCTGTACCATTTCCTGCCATTAAATATCAGAAACTAATTTTCACCTCAAATTGTAAAAAGGTTTACACTTTTGCATTTAGAGACTACTGATACATTACTAACTTGTCAGGAGTGATGTAAAGTGATATATATATATATATATATATATATATATATATATATATATATATTATATTTATGAAAAATATACTGAGGGTGCCAAAAATGTATACACATGACTTGTATTCTTTTGTTATCAGTATATATTGAATACTACAATTTTAATACAGTTTTTTCCTTTCTTAAAATGTGTATACCTTTTTTTGTCACCCTTTGTACATTACACACACACACATACACACCTCTCAAGAGGTCATTTAGAACAGGAAGACACCATCATTAACTTCATTTATAATAGTTGGTCTATTATAATCTGGTTGTTCCTTTCACAAAACATCTGTGACATTGTTGGAACCTGTCATTAAGTCCGTTGGCAGCAGACTCACCTCTAATCTTGGCCAGGCACTCACTTCTTACTGCCCTGTTTTCTCACCCATCTCCACACGCTGTACCTGAAAATTGTGGCTGGCCTTTCATATGTAATTAGAGCTGTGACTCTTTGCCAGGCAATTTCTCCCTCCTCTACTAATTAGTCCAGTTTTCCCTTTAAGGCACGTAGGAACTATCAGTTAAGTCAAATGAAAACAATAGGGTGGGTGATGTCAGTTTTCGAAACTGTTGATTACTTTCCATATTATATCACATGGTCATGAGGATTACCCTGCACTTATGGGTAAACTATTCAGCTACTTGTTAGCTCAGTCCAGACACATCCAGGCCTGTCCTGGTTAACTAACCTTTTAAGCCATGTGACACAAGAAAAACAAATCCTTTTCCATGAGGTGTTAAACCAAATATCATACTAAGACCTTCCTTTCCTGGTGGCTTTTGTAGTCACTTTTCTCACAGGACAACAATTCCAATACAAGGATTTGGAACAAAAAGCAAGAAAAATAATGGTTATCTTGAGTATCACTTAAGAAGCTAGAGTCATATTTTGCAAATATAGCATTGGCCCATTTTTCAAGTATCCTAATAGGGTGATAATGGAATGAGAAACTTGTTGGTAGTGGCACCGGTTGTTCTAATGCTTCCAACATACCAAGTCCATAGGATACCCTAGCACAAGGAATTGTTGCTTCAGATGTTGGCTGTGGGACATTTGCTGTATCCTCTTACTTTCTTCTTCAAAGGTACTCAAAAATTATGGTCCAATAATCAGCAACATCAGCATCACCTGGGAACATGTTAGAGAGACAAATTCTTGGGACTCACCCCAGAAATTCTGGGGGTAGGAGGCAGCAGTCTATGTCTTAATGAACTCTTGGTGATTCTGGTGTATCTTCCTCAGACGGAACTCTGAGCAGATATGGGCAAAGCCAGTCTGCACAGATTTCGGTGGAATCCTTAAAGCTCACACTGTTACTATGAGTTTTAGCTCACAGAAAGCAGTGTTAGGATCATTGTTAGTTCCATGAAGAAAAGGAAGAAGGAAAAAAATGCGCCAATTTCCTGGTAAATTTCCCCAATGGTTTTAACAATCTTTACCATATGCAAAGCATAATGTTCTCAAAGATTAAATACCACTCTTGGGACTTAAAGAAAAGAGGAATAGAAGACCATACTTGGGAAAAGAAATTTCTCTCTTTCCTGCTATGGAAGAAATATAACACTCATTAGGTCATTCCACAATGTATTGCATTGGTTTCGCAGACAAAGAAAACTTTTAAGACAGAGTGGCCAAAATGATTTGGGACACCTTTTTGTACTGACTTTTCCAGTGCTGACACACAGCTTCTATCAAGAAGGTTTTCCTAAAGAGATTAACCTAATTACTAAAATTCTCTTTGCTCCAATCACAAAGGAAGGGGAGGGGAGTTCAGGTGAAACTGCCTTGAAAAGAGAGCGCCAGACTTGTGCACATTCCCCACATTTGTGGCATTCTTGGGGCCATCAGACCACCCTTCATGACAGAAAAGAAGACTGAATGGAGGCAGCACAAACAGCAATTATTCAAGACATTTCCAAGTGGATATATCACAAAAACACATTTCTTTAGAGCCATTAAGTGGCAGTGAGGATAAGGGAGGGCATAGCAGCTAATGGAAGAGCAAGAACTGAGCAAGACTCTTCCTGAACTTATCAGCAGGAGAAGGCTTTGAGGGGATAGAGATGCCTGGGCACTGAGGTCATCTGACCTCAAGCAGTGACCCCGCCACTTCCCACCCTTGTCTAAATCCAATTGCTTATTTGGATTAGTTCTGCTACTTTACGATCGGTGCTTTAAGGAAATCAAAATAATTCAGTGTGCTAAGTGAAATTATATGACCAGGAGTAGCCAGGTAATTTAACAAGGAGGCATAGCCACTTTGTTCATTAGCATGGACCTTCATCAAATGATTAAATCCCTCATTGCCCCAGTGACCTGATGTGTCCAGTGGGAATATTATCGCCAACTTGTTGCTAGACGACTCCTCAGAGAAATGGATGAGGAGAGTTGGGTACTTCTGCATAGTATTCTACAAATTTGCATGCATTTTTATTTTTTAATTTGAAGAACACATTAGGAATCGTCGATATTCCAAGCCCTTGTCACTGAAATTGAATTAGGAAACCACTGAGCCAGTAAGCAAACATCATATTTTGCCTAACACTGGATGTTAAAAGGAGACCAATCACATGTTTCTATTACCAGCAGAGCTCTTCTTCATTCAGTGTGTGCATATGTGTGTATGCGTGTGTGTGTGTGTGTGTGTGTGTGTGTGTGTGTGTGTAGGAAACAGTACTTTAAGCCAACTAAAAGCCTGGACAGTGCCTAGGAGTCTGAGAAGCTTGAGGTAAGCAAGAGTGACATAACACCATTACATGGATTCTTTGGGAATAAATATTCTATAGCTACCGAGTCTTCAGATAAGGAAGTCTCTGAGCCAATAGGACAGATGCCATGTCCTTGGTCATCAAGGTGGCCTTGCAGTCACTATGTGCCTACTAAGGGCATTTCAATCAGCTACCTCTGACCCCTTCCCTAAGCAGCACCAGTCCTTAGGGCTTAGCCGGCTGGGGTTGCTGTGTCATGGCCCAAGGGCAGGCCAATTAAGATTCATTATGTCACATCAAGGGAAGAATTCCAAACACTGGGCCCTCCATCAAGAATGCAGCATCCTCACCCTCCCATTTGAAGCCCTGAGATGTTTTCAGTAAAAATAACCTTAGCTAATCATAACTGCTAGGGAGGACAGAGATAATCTCAGTGAGGTCACAAGGAGCTAAAAAAAAAAAGTCTTTAGAGATCAAAGAGCTATACTAAGAAGGGGTCAGAAAATTCAGGATACAATGACTCATATCCTTCTGTTCTTCAAAGCCTCAGATGGGGCTGGGATACTGGGATGCTGCGATGGGGGAATCTATCCACAGGTCAATCCTTATGCTGAATCAATTCCTAGTTCCACATTTTACTGTCTCAAACAAATTAGTAGTATGTAGCTAAATAACGTTCAAAACAGAGAAAGTCATCATTGTGACAGACTTGTAAAAGGCAGTTGCAGGAAATTGCACAAAATAAGCAGAATAAATATTACTGGAGTGAACTGGATGGTTTATGCAACAACCACCTGATACTCCAACTTTCTTTCAAATTTCACTTTTCCTCCCCTCTCTTTTTTGCCAGATGAATGTACTTCCAGCTGGACTTAGGAGAAGCGATGGTGTCAAACAACGACTTGTTAAGAAATACACACCTGTCATAAATGCAAGACTCTCTCAGGGGATATATTGAATTGCATTCCCTGCTTCCTATGAAAAGGTGCAATGAAAAAATGAATTAACTATCAACTACCAGATGTTTCTAGCATCTCTATTAGTTTGGGAGAGATGAAACAATTGCTGCATTGTACAGATGTATAACTCACATAAACATAAGTATTTAGGATGTGGGCAGAATACTCAACTAAATGTGTCTTGAGAATAATTGATCTTTGCTTTTTGGCAATGTTTCATAATAACAGGAAGAAATATCTTCTTGAATTGACACATTTTACACGAACACAAAGAATAAATGGACATTTTTCTAAGGATACAATCCTATGGATATACATTTTTAGTTTGACTTTTCTTCATTGCATCAATTATAATTATCTTGACTTCCTGTTGATTCTCATACATGTATATTTCATGATTTGAAAGCTTTCTAGTTACATAAAGTTCTAAGTACTGTGAATTCAATTCTGTGAAGAACAAGAATGGATTCCAGTGAGGACAGATGGTGTGGTCAATGGTGTGGTAAGCAGAGAGCTGCCTGCACTTTAAAATTATTAAGGGAGAATATATACAAAATATTTGGGTTACTTTTGACTTCAAAATCAAACGTTCAAATATATGGAGCAGTTATTAATATGTCATTCAAGAAAAGGGACAAGAGGATATCATTGCAACAGCCTCAATCTCGGCCTCTGGCTCCACATTACTGTGTCTCTTCAGCAGCTGGGCTTTGCATTCAGCCCCTTGTTACCTCAGTTCCAGAGGAGGACCACAGAATGGAAAGCCAGGGCGGGCACCATTTTGTGTCATGTAGTACAGCGCTCACAAACAGGCTTTACTTAGACTTGGCTCATAGGCCAAATCTGACGGATTTTCCCTAGTGGCTGCCTAGGCCCTTTCTGAACGATTCTGAGATTGTATCTGGGCTTAGGCAGAAAAAGGGTTGGAGTCTATTAGCAAAATTTGCCAGTACTCCAGAAAGAGAGGGTGGCAGCTCATTGGCAGGAATTTTCCAACTTGGAGCCTGGTAGGAGTTAAGAAAGTGGGCTTTGTGATCAACTAGACCTTAGTTTAAAACCACAGCTCCACTACGTACAAGCTCCGTGTGACACGCTGGGAAATTTACTTACCCTCCCTAAGATTGAATCATTTTTCTCTCAAGTAGAGATAACAATGAAAATTACCCAAAAGGTCTATCGTAAAAAATTAAATGAGATAACGCATATAGAGTTGCTACCCTTTGATGCCATAGAGTAAGAGCTACAAGAAGGAGAACTGTGGTTACGGCAGTGATAGTAGCCCTAACAGCAGTAATCGCAGCAGTAGCACAAGCATCAGCAGTAACAGTCTCGTAGCAACAGTAGTAGCAGCAGTAAAACTAGTAGTAGTTTAAGGACATAGACCTGAAATTTTTCTGGTATGGATTAGAGGAGAAAACTAATATGAAAGAGACAGAGAGAGACAGAGAAAGTGAGAGAGTTGAGAGAGGGGCGTTCTAACTAGCCAAGGAAACAGGAACTAGAAACCATCACTGGAGATTATGGCCCAAAGGTAATCATCCTTCAATTGAAGTGACCCCCTCAGACCCAGAGAGTTTTACCCTTCTCTCTTGGGTGCTCTCAGTACTGTGGGATGTGCCATATCGAGTGGACTAAATCCATGCTGATACTCCTGCGGTGAAGGGTGTGATTTGAATTCACTGAGTAAAGTTAAGTATCAACCAAGAAAGAAATGAGGCAGTTATAAGTGGTCAGGTGCTCCTAAAAATCTTTGAAAGGTAGAGAAACAGAAATGGAGGGAAAGGCACCATCCCTTGAGCTGATCCCTCATCCCACTGGTACCAACTCTATGACTCCATTCTTTGAGCGGCACACAAAGGTAAATTCTCAGGTGTTTTGGAGAGTTGAAAGCACGTCTGGAAGAGGAAGGAAGAAGGGAACTGATGAGCAGTTGAATGCAGGATATTGGAATCACTAATTGCAGCAGAGTGGGTTTGAGAGGATCAAAGGTTATGGATCTTTTACAAAGGCTGTATGCTGCAGTAAATAATGGTACCTTCAATAGGAAAAAAGAACTAATTCAGAGGGAGGAGTTTAAAAATTGTAAAGAGCACTGTTGGTGGAATAATAAAGAAATAGCAGCTATAGGTCAGAGACTTTTATTCTGGGAATAAACCTTTGAGATCATTTAATCTAATCCCATCATTTATAGATGAAGAAATACATGTCTTATGGATAACAGACCTGTTGAGATCACATATTAAAACAAGGATTTATTGTACTAGAAAGAGGGAGAGAGTCCAGAAATGGATATGCAGACTTAGGAGTTGTCTAGGTACATGCAGTAATTGAAATCATGTGTGATGATACAGTGTACCCTAGCAGAAAGGAGAGACACATTTCAGCTTCCAAGCAAAGCATGTAGAGAGTGACACACCCATAGTGAAATGGCCAAATGGACACCACCCAAACATAGAGAGCTATATGGTTAGAAGTCTGTGAATAAATAGAGGAAACTGGACATTTATATTTCACATTTTTTGTCATATCAACTGAACTTTAATTATTTTTTACTCTTGGGATGAATCTTTCTGCTTCTCAAACATTGTTAAGGAAATAAAGGCAGGTTCAAAATCTACACAGTGTGATACTGTTTGGCTAAAAACTGTAGATATATACAGGAAAAAGAATATCATAAAGTTTGAAAAGTTTTGTTGGTCAAGCATCAAAAACACTTAGATCAAGGTGAGCCAAACACTTATGATTATATTACAGAAGGAAAAGTTAATTCATCATTTTTGAAAGCAAAGATATACGAGTTAAAAGAGTTTCAATATTAAATAATGTGGATCTATAATCTCAGATAACTCCAACAAAAATCATGAAATGCATGTAAAAAGAGGAGGGAGAACTAAAAGCAAGCTAATGACTTCATCTTACATGAGATTCAAATAATTGTATTTCTTTTGTGAAACTGACAGAGATACATAAGCTGCATTTTTTAAATTTAATGGTAACCATTATAATGAAAATGCATTTGGTGTTTCTAGAGGAAAACAGCCTAGGAATTAACTAATAATGAACACTTACTATGTACCAGGCACATTCAATATATTTATTTATATAACCCTCTTAATAACCCTGTGAATGGGTGCTATTTTTATCTCCACTTTACAAATGAGGACATTTGGCACAAAAAATTAAGAGCTACTAACTCTTAAAATGTTGAAATGGGATCCAAGCTTCGGCAGGTACATGCTTGAGCTAATGATCTTAACCACTATTCTACATGTGCATCAAAAGATGGAAACCAGCGGATCCAA
This sequence comes from Rhinolophus sinicus, assembly GCF_036562045.2. Lineage (NCBI taxonomy): Eukaryota > Metazoa > Chordata > Mammalia > Chiroptera > Rhinolophidae > Rhinolophus > Rhinolophus sinicus. The sequence goes on from NC_133768.1 coordinate 8,167,150, forward strand.
GATGGCAGAGTAAATAAACACTATGCCTGCTTCCTTTTGTGAACACATCAAAATTACAACTAAATTATAGAACAATCAACCTGGAGAACCATTTGAAGTCTGGCTGAACAGAAGTTTTATAACTAAGGATATAAAGAAGAAGCCACATCAAGACTGGTAAGAGGCGGAGATGTGAAACAGGCTGGCCCCAAACCTCCATGTGGTGATTGAGAATCAGGAAGGATATCTCAGCTGCAGAGGTTCCCCACGGAGAAGCAAGGGACCCGAGCCCCACACCAGGCTCCCCAGCCCAGAGTACTGGTGCCAGAAAGAGGAGCCCTCACAACATCTGGCTGTGAAAAACAGGGGGGATCCCAACCATCCACGTGGGACAGAAGGCTGTGGGAAACCCAGATGTCCTCTTAAAAGGGCCTACATACAGACTCACTCACGGGCGCTCACCCTGGGCTCTGGTGGAGGGACAGTGACTCAGGGGGTGGTGGAAACATATGGGGGCAGACTAAGATATAGGACAAGGGCTGGAAGATAGTCACTATTTTCCCTGTGTGGGATCCTTCTCCCATGCAGTTGTCAGGTGGGTGCCATCTTTCCTGTGTTGACCTCTCCCCCATAGGCCAAACCTGAATCTGAATTGGACTGCTGAGCTCTGCTGCTCCACCCCGCTGACTCACTGGGACCCCTGCCCCACCCAACTTCCCCAACACCAGGGGCACTTTCTCAGAGAACAGCCAGCCCTGCCCACACTGCACTCTTTCTTGTAAAACTATTGGAGGCCGGCAGGCCTCAGGTGGGTGGCAACTGGCCATGGTGTGCTCTGACACTTGCTGAGTACTGTGTTACCCTGAAAAGAAGACCTAGCTGGACAATCAGCTCTAATGCATCTTTTGGAGCAAAAATTAATATAAGACCCGGTATTATATTATATTATATTATATTATGTTATATAAGACCGGGTCTTCTATTATAGCAAAATAAGACCAGGTCTTATATTAATTTTTGCTCCAAAAGACACATTAGAGCTGATGGTTCAGCTAGGTCTTATTTTTGGGAAAACACGGTAGCTCCAGGCTCAGCACTGGCACCAAACCAGAATCTACATTAACCTGGTGACCACAATGCTTCCCACTCTAGTGACTCCCTGAGACCCTGCCTTACCCAACTTGCATACCACGTGAGGCTTTATCAATGGCTGAACCTTAAGGGATCCAGCAAGTGGCAGCAGGCCTCGGGGTGTCCTGGCTTTTTGCGGAGCTACCCCAGGCCAAGTACTGGTGGCAGATGTCCTCAGTTCACAGCGTGGCCTCTCCCACGTGCCTCCAGGTTTAGTACTGGCAGCGAACAACTGCAGATCACTTTGTAGTTTGTATCAGGTAGTCCCCGGCTAGTCATAAGCAATGGGTGACATGGGTCTACACCAGAGCCCCTTCCAAGAGGCCCCATAACCAACATACTTGGAGGTTGGCTTCAAACCACAGCAGAGCACTGCCCAATTAGTCCCACAAGTGGCACGCACAAAAGGAAGTCTCAACAGGCACCAGAGCCCACTGGGGCAAATCCCAATCAGTAGGGTAAGAAAATGCTAAAGGAGTTCATCACCACCAAACCAGTATTAAAAAGAATGTTAGAGGCACTTTTTTAAGACAGAAAAAGGAGAGATCAAAATTATGAATAATAAAATGGCAATGGCTACATATCTATCAACAATTACTTTCAATGTAAATGGATTAAATGCTCCAATCAAAAGACAAAGGAGGGATGGATAAGAAAACAAAGCCTTACATATACTACCTACAACAGACTCACTTCAGATTAAAAGACACACACAGATAGAAAGTAAAAGGATGGAAAAAGATATTACATAAAAATGGAAACAAACAAAAGAAACAAAAACAAAAAAACAACAACAAAAAAAGCTGGGGTAGCAATGCTAATACTAGACAAAATAGACATTAAAACAAAGGCTATAACAAGAGACAAAGAAGGACCCAGTAATTTCACTTCTGAATATTTATTGGAAGAAACCCAAAACGCTACTTCGAGGGGATGTGTGTATCCATATGTTCATTGCAGCATTGTTAACAATGGCCAAGATGTGGTGGCACCCAGGTGTCTGTTGATGGAAGAATGGATAAAAAGGAGGTGGTGCATATGTGCAATGGAATATTGCTTGGCCATGGAAGGGAATGGGATCTTGCCTTCCGCAGCGGCACGGATGGACCTGGAGGGTATTGTGCTGAGTGGAGTATGTCAGGCAGAGAAAGACAGATGGAATGTGATTTTGCTTTTATGTAGAATCTAAAGACAATATAAACAAATAAACAAATCAGAAACAAACTCATAGATACAGAGAAAATTTTCATGGTTGCCAGATGGGTGGGAGGTTGGGGGGTGTGGGTGAAAAAAAAAGGAAGGGTTTAAGTACAAAGTGGTTGTTACAAAGTGGTCATGGGGATGTAGGATATAGCATAAGGAATATAGTCAATAATATTGTAATAACTATGTAAGGTGTCAAATGGGTACTAGATTTATTGGGGTGATAGATGGTAGGGGGTTGAGGGCAGGGTGAAAAGGAGAAGGGATTAAGAAGTGCAAATCAGTAGTTACAAAACAGTCATGGGATGTAAAGTAAAGCATAGGGAATATAGTCAATAATATGGCAATAACCATGCATAGTGCCAGGTGGATACTAGACTAGTCAGGGGAATCATTTCTTAAATTACATAAATGTCTAACCACTATGCTGTACACCTGAAATTAATAGAAAATAATATTGAATGTCATCTGTAATTGAAAAATTTAAAAAGGGAGGGAAAGGTGAAGAGGATAAGAAGTCCAAATTTCCAGGTATAAAGCAAATAAGTCATGGGGATGTAATATACACAGCACAGAGAATATAGTCAATAATATTCTGAGAGCATAGTAGGATATCAGATGTTTGTTGGACTTATCATGGTGATCAGTTCTTTAGGTATATAAATGTTGAATAACTATGGTGTATCCCTGAAATTAATATAATATTGTATGTCAGCTATATTCTTAATAAAAATCTTAAAAAAAAAGGATGGAAACCAATAGGGAATAGGGACAACAGAAAATATTTTTAAAAACATAAGTTAAAATATTACAAAATCAAACATATTAGGATAAAAATAAACATAAATTTATTAAACTCATTTAAAAATATTTAAGCAATAGCAGTATATATTATTTACTAGAGATTTAATACACGGGAAAATGATGTAGAAATATTAAAAATAAAGGATGGACAAATATGTATCAAACAATTAAAAGAAAAAATAGAAAGCATTAAATTCAGATATTGATAAATATATATAGCAATACTACACTCATCAAAAGTATAATCCACAATAAAATATAATAGTTTGGATCAGTGTTGTCTACTAGAACTTTCTATGACAAAGGAAATGGTCTATACTTGTTCAGTCCAATATGGTAGCTACTATCCACATGTGGCTATTGAGCACTTGAAATATAGCTAGAGTGGTAGATGAACAGCATTTTTTATTTCAATTAATTAAAATTTAAAAAGCCACATATGGTGAGTGGCTATATTATTGGACAGCACATGTCTTAGTATATACGTAAGTAGTAAAAGTTTGCTATAATTAAAAGGAGAGTTTAAAAGAAATATGTTTTAGTGTCAGATTAGAAAACAATCTTGAAATAGTAAATAGATCAAAAACAAATACGAATATAGATAACCTGAATAATATAATTACTAAAATTACTTAACAGTTACATATTAGAATTGTGCCCTCTACAAAGAACGTGTATCCACACTCATGAATGTTTACAAATGGTCACACACACACACACACACACACACACACATCCACATATACACCATACACACACAAAAAACCCCTATTTTTAGATTTCCCCAAAGTAGAAATTTCACTGGCTACAACGCAACAAACTAGAAATTTATAACAAAATTTTAGTTAAATACACACCAAAATCAGCAAGTTGGAAATTTTAAAGCATTAATATAAATTTGTATCAATTTATAAAGTAAAATAAGCTCTACAATGAAAGCTAACTACAACACATCAAGAATTACAGGTTGGATCCAAACTATACATAAAGGTAAATTTACAGCATTAAATTTTATTGATATTAATAAAAGAAGACAATGAAAATAAATAAGTTAACTGAAGAAGAGAACAAGATAATAAGAAAAGTCAGTGAAAGGATATTATAAAGGTAAAAGGCAAAATTAATGAATTAGAAAATAGAAGAAAGCGCTAATCAAAAAACCAAATACCTGGGAAATAAAAAAATACAGAAAATAATGCAGAATAAACCCTCAGTCAAGTTTTACTAATAAATATTCACAAGTATCAAACACAAAAATGTGAAAATGAGAAAGGGAATGCACAACAGTCACAGAGATGATGTTTAATATATTATAATTACATACTAACACATTTTAAAATCTTAATAAATGGATTATTTCTAGTAAATTATAAATTACAAAACTGACATAAGAGGAAAGAGAAAACTTCTGGTTATAACCATAACGCTTAAAATTTCTTCCATGGTTATCAAAAATCATCTCCCCAACAGCTGAAACTAATACAAAGCAATACTGAATGTCAACACCAAAAACAAAAAAAATGGACAAAATATTATCTTCCCTAAAACCCATCATGTCTAAAGAGGTCTTCAGATGAGTTCTATCAAATCTTCAAGAGACAGAATACTAATGCTCTAGAAACATTAGAGACCATAACATATATGTAAACATATGTCTGACCAGGAAATATGTAAACATAAGGCTGATCAGGAAAGATTACAGAGATTTTATATCCTAAACCATTATGAATTCCATAGGTAAAAGTCAACACTGAATAGAAACAAATCGAAACAGTGTATTAAAACAACTGCCATATATTATTAGAATGACTCACCTTTGAAAACATGGCATTTATCTAAGATTTACTACTAGGAATTTTATTATTTTGAATAAATAATTGAATATGTCAATGGAGGAAAATGTTATTTCAAGTAGAAGTTAAGGGGTATTTTGTTAAATTCAAGATTTATTCCCCATTTAAAAAAATCTTAGAATCTGGAAATATATGACTATTTTTGTAACATAATAATTAACATCTGTGTTAATTATTATTAGGAAAACAGTCTATCTCACATTTAACTGTCTGCACAAACGCATTCTCATGGAAATCAAAAGCAATTAAGGACGCCCAATATTAACACATTATCTAAAATTGTCTTAGAAGTTGTAGTCAATGTACTAAGAAATGAAAGAAAAAAGATATTTAAAGATATTCCCATAGAGAGGGAAAATTCTTATTTTGTGATTGACTTTTATCTACCTAAAAATGTAAAAATGAAAGAAAACTAATGTTGGTACAAATAACAGAGTATAGTAAAGTATCTTAATAAAGTACCTTGACAAAAATATAGAAATATAAAATACTCTTCTACATACCTCTAGTAATAAAATAATGACATAAATATCACAGCTATGAGGAAAAAACCCAGATTTAATCTAGAATTAACACGAAATGTAAACAAATTATTAAAATAAGATTTGAAAACATGAAAAGGCATTCCATTTCCTTGATGGAAAGACTAACAAAAAGCGGTCAATTCTTACTATAACAAACTAAAAAGCTTCTGCATAGAAAAAGAAACCATTGACAAAATAAAGAGGCAACCAGCCAAATGGCAGAAGGTTTTTGCAAACAACACCTCTGATAAGGGGCTAATATCCAAAATATATAAGGAACTCATACAACTCAACAACAACAAAAACAAACAATCCAATTTAAAAAATGGGCAGAGGACCTGAATAGACATTTCTCCAAAGAGGACATACAGATGGCTGATAGAAATATGAAAAAATGCTCAACATCACTAATCATCAGAGAGATGCAAATCAAAACCACAATGAGATATCACCTCACAGCAGTCAGAATGGCTATCATCAACAAGACAAATAATAACAAGTGTGGGAGAGGCTGTGGAGAAAAAGGAACGCTCATACACTGCTGGTGGGAATGCAGATTGGTACAGCCACTATGGAAGGCAGTGTGGAGGTTCCTCAAAAAATTACGAATAGAATTACCATATGACCCAGCAATCCCTCTCCTGGGTATCTACCCAAAAAATCTGAAAACATTTATCTGTAAAGACATATGTGCTCCAATGTTTATTGCAGCTTTATTTATGGTGGCCAAGACATGGAAACAACCAAAGAATCTTCGATAGATGATTGGATAAAGAAGATGTGGTATATATATACAATGGAATATTATTCTGCCATAAGAAAAGATAAAATAGTGCCATTTGTGACAACACGGATAGATCCTGAGATTATTATGCTAAGTGAAATAAGTCAGACAGAAAAAGTCAAGAACCATATGATTTCACTGATATGTGGGATATAAAACTGAAAGCAACAAAGGAACAAGACAAACAAACAAAGAAACAAAAACTGCTAGACATAGACAATAGTTTAGTGGTTACCAGAAGGCAAGGGGGGAGGGAGGTGGTAGATGAAGGTAAACGGGATCAAATATATGGTGATGGAAGGAAAACTGACTCTGGGTGGTGAACACACAATGTGATATATAGATGATGTATTACAGAATTGTACACCTGAAATCTGTGTACGTTACTAACCATTGTCACCCCAATAAATGTTAATTAAAAAAAAGAATAAAGATTTAAGAGGCATGTTCCAAAAGAAAGCTGGTACACATTAAACAGAATAGACTTGAGAGCAAAAGAGGTTTTAAGGTAAAAATTATCTTTATAAAAAGATAAATGAAAAAATTTGCCAGGAATACATAAAGATCCTGAATATGTGTGCATCTGACAGAGTAGCTTCAAAGTATATAAAGCAAAAAGTGAAAGTTAATAGAAAGAGAAATTGTGAAAATGATACACACAGTAGTAGATTATAAAATAACTCTCTCAGAAACTAAGTATATAACAAGGAAATAGAAGATTTGAATGACACAATTAACAAGCCTGAACTAACTGAAATCTCCCTGTACCCCAAAACATCAGAGAATTCAGGTTCTTTTCAAATATTCATGGCACATTTATAAAAATGACCATGTAATAATAGTTCACAAAGAAAATCTCAACACCAAGGAATCACCATCATACCGCTTATGCTTTCTAATCATTAATTCTGTACGACACTTAGAAATTAATCTTTATTTTATTTATTTTGTCGTTTGACTAAAAATGCAATTTCTTTATAAACCACCTAACATATAGATACTTTCATATACAGTCTGCTATTCAAGAAAAACAAAATGGTAAAAATTAAGAGTTCAGACATCTTAGACAAGACTTGACTTCTGGGCTTCAGAAAGATGTGGAAACTTTTCCTGAAGAAATTTTGCTTTCTTTTTCTCTAAACATTTCTTCCTTGCTTGGATGCAGGCTTGTTTCTCACCTCTCAGTCTGTCAAAACGTTCCACATGGGCATTGGAAAGAATCGTTTCCTATTATACCTTTCATTTAGGTGTCAAGGCATAAGTCACTGCTTAAACTTGTGCCAGATGATTGTTCCAAAGATGTCTCTTCTCCAAGCACCAGGTCTAGTTTTTTCCCGAGCAGTCTGAAGAAGTCTTCGGGTGTCCTCTCTTTCCTGGACAACTTTATGTAACGCACCCATGGATTCTATGACCTTTTCTAACCTCTCCAGGCTTGGCATTGGCAATATCTGTCACCTGGCCTCCTGCTCTAGAGCAGGAAGCATGATATATAGATGATGTATTACAGAATTGTACACTTGAAACCTATGTAATTTTAATAACCATTGTCACCCCAACAAACTTTAATTAAAAAAAGAAGACAAAGAAGCATGTTTCTTTCTTTCATTAGGACTCACAAAAGTTCATGTAAATCTTCATTACTTTTGTTCCTTTATGGGTCCATGAAGCTCCAGCTTTCACTTTTTCTTCCCCCCAATTCTTTGGGTCATCAAAAAATTCTTGTAGCCCTTTGCTTGACAACGTGGTATGAAGCAATCCACACGGGTGTAGAGATGTGACATTTGGTGTACGAGTATTCTTCGGCAACAGATTAAGTGCAAACCCTATGCTACATAGCAGGGGCCTGAGGATTTGTTAATGCCCTGGAAGCCTTCAGGGTGGCCGAGACTTTTCTGCAAAGAATGGCCAAACTGGCTGTCGTCATTTTTTGTATATGTAACCAAACTACGTTTTGAGAAATTAGTCTTCAAATGATAGAAGAAACATAGTAGGAATCTAAAAATCACACATCTAATTTCCAATTACACGTACCGTTATCAGCCAAAATATACACATTTGCCTCTACACCCTCCCCAAACTCCACTAAATTTACAAGGCTGTAAAAGGGCCAAAATTCACAAGGATAAAGAAATATGAAAAAAGGCCCTACCCACAACATTTTGGAAGCTGAAATACAGATGGAATTTGCAATGGCAATGAGAAACCCCCAAAGCAAGCCAATTCATGCCACAGAACCCTGGAATCGCTTAAGAATTGGAGCCACTGGTTCCCTTTAAAATTGGCTTACAGGCAAGGCAGAAAATATTACAATTAGTTGCATTTTAAAAAGAAGCTAAAGGCATGTACGTATATCTTCCCTCACCCAAGGAATCTGGAAACTAGTCTCATTTTGGTAAAAGATTGCATATATATTCTCAGGAGGTGATGGGTTGAAAGTGCTCTGGACTCAGGGATGGTCAGAAAAAAGGGTGCTATTGTGTAGACAGTGTAACGAAGTAAAATTCTACTGACTGATGAGTGAAATTCCACTGAGAAGTTTTCAGCCAGCATTAAATACCCCAGAAAGGAGTTAGGGCACTTCTCCCTGGGGCAAGAATCACAGATCCTGAGAGGTGGAGGCCCCTCACGAAATAACTCACTGCAATGATCTCACATTGAAGTCGACCACTCTAAAAGCCTCTTCTCCCCCAACACCCACGCAGGAACCCAGAACTACCAATTAGCTCCTTTTAATAAGCTGGAAACTAAGGCTCCCTAGACCTTCCAGAAAGCCTCTAGCATCAAAGACGGAAATCAATATACCGAAGAGGAACCAAAGAAGACAGAGCAACGTCAGGGAAAAGGACACTTTAAAAGATTAGAATATCATCCAAGAGATAAGAAAAAATATGGCATTCATGAAAGAAAGACCGGATGATCATTTGAAAAAGAAAGAAATATCGGACTATAGAAAGTAAAATCATGATAATAGAAATTAACACTTCTGAGAAAGACTGAAAATTCAAGTTGACTATATTGCCTAAAAAGTAAAACACAAAATTGAGAAAACAAGAGAGAAAGAGTAAAACATTAGAGGATGGATAAGCATAGAAGACCTAAAATCCAAATTACTAGAAATTTCAGAAAGAGAGTGCAGAAAATAAGACAGGGAGAGAAGTATGTAAGAAATAATACAAAAATAAATTTCCCAGAACTTAAGAAGTTTCCAGATTGAAAATTCCTGTCAAGTGCCCAACACAATGGAGCCCTTTAGTCAGGTTGAGCACTGCTGTTTTATTATATGACTATAAAGTAACATACCATTAACTAATTAATTATATCCCAGTGAACAGTACAGACACAGTACTGTTTTCATGGACCTACTAACAGTCTAGCATCATGGTACATGGGAAAAGCAGCCCAGGGCATCTTTGTATCCTTAAAGGATCAGCTTTCCTATGTCACCATGGGGAATATTCCTAGAAATGCTTGAGTATTAAAAATATAGTCACAAGAGTCAAAATGTGGAAGGAACCCAAAAGTCCAATGGAAAAAACGATATATAGCTGTAAAATGGAACATTATTCAATGTTAAAAGGAAGGGAACTCTGACACTGGCTATAACATGGATGAACCTTGAAGACTTCATGCTAAGTGAAATAAGCCAGTCACAAAAAGCCATACTGTATGATCCTGTTCATGAGGTACGTGGAGTAATCAAAGTCACAGAGACAGAAAGTAGGATGGTGGCTGCCAGAGCCTAGAAGAAAATGGGGAATGACGAGTTATTGTTTAATGGGGACAGAGTTTCAGTTTTGCAAGATAATCAGGAAACGGATGGTGTAATGGTTGCACGACGATGTGAATGTACTTAATGCTACTAAACTGTACACTGAAAACTGATTTATCAAATACATGGTGATGGAAGGAGAACTGACTCTGGGTGGTAAACACACCATGTGACATATAGATGATGTAATACAGAATTGTACACCTGAAACCTATGTAACTTTACTAACAATTGTCACCCCAATAAATTTTAATTAAAAAATGATTTAAATGATATATTTTGCTATATACATTTTACAATTAATTTTTTAAATAAGGTATTAGGGAGCTATTGGGAAGTTAAACATTTCAAATTTTATCTTTTTTTAAAAAAGAGAAATATAACTTCCATTTAACATTCTCAGCATATGCATGGTGGATGTATACATACATATAAACATTTATGTGTGTATAGCATTTTTCATTCAATATTTAACTTTGTGTCTACACTTCACACTTACCTGAAGCACATAGGTCTTCATGAAGATAATCACAAGACTATATGCAGTAACTCAGACTGTAATTTTCCTAAAAATGGCTTTGAGTTCATAGTGGTCAGAATTATACTTAGTATCGTTTGCCTTCTAATTACATGGACTAACGTCAAGGACTAATGTGCAGCAATTAAAAATGAAAGAAAAAAGAAACGCGACGGTCATAGAAGCTTTGCGTTCTTTAAATAGAATGTTAAATGTGCAATAGCATGTGCTCAAAACACAGGGCCATGAAAAAGTGTGCCTCCTTTAGTTTTCTGCTGAGATGCATCTTCTTATCTTTCTCCTCTCTGCCCCTTATCCTCTTATCAGGTTGGAAACCAACTTTAAAAAGTTATCTTCTTCCCCATCTGAGGCTTGAATGAAGGTCCTTACTGGTGAGTCTGCATCTATTTATGGTCTCTAAGTAGGGAGATTTTATGAGTTCCCTGATAACTCGGGTCTGTTTTAACTCTCTCTTCTCTTAAGTAATCAAAGTTCTTCATTTCCTTCCTGTTTGCCTTTAGTGGGAAAGGATGCAGTTGAAATTTGTGTTTTAGGTTCAAGTAATGTTTTAATGTGCTTGCTGAAGAAACAGTTGAAAAGTAGATTAAAGAAAACTTCAAAACTATAGCCTCATACACTAGATGACCCCATGCATGTGAAATTCTAGAAAAGGCAAAAAATTAGTGACAGAAAGATCAGGTGTCTGGGGCCAGAGATGGGGTGAAGGGATTCACTGTGAAAGGGCATCGGGAAACTTCTTGACAGGGGAGGCGATCATGGACTGCACAGTACACAACAAGTCACCTACTGTACACTAAAAATGGGTGGATTTTATCATGTGTAAATGATACCTTCATTTTTAAAAAGTGCTTTGTTAGAAAGAAAAAAACCAATCAGCCTGTAGCTCACTATTGAAACACAATCACTATTAATACATTGATGTGTTTCCCAACAAAGAATATCATAGATTTTATTTCTTCATTTGTAAATGTAAGTGAGATCAGATAGCCTTTTTGTAGCTTTTTTTGAAAAACAAAACAAAACAATTTAATGTAAGCATTTTCTATATTACATGGTCTTCAAAATCACATTTCATTGGCTATCTAATATTCAATCAAGTGATAAAAATGACTCAATGGTTAAAATGACTTAATCATATTGTTAATAATACTGTTAGTCATATTGCTTGCCACCAATTATTTACTTATGCAACCAGTACTGAGAAGAAATTTTTATACATACATTTGTTTCTTCAAAATTTAGAAATATATTTTTAGGGTATATTCCCAGAAGTATAGTAGTGAGCAGAATGGTATAAACATTTCCAAAGCTCTTGCCAAACTCTAGATTCTTGCCAAAAGAGGCATACAAATTGACACAGCCTCCAGCAATGCTTAATGCCCTTTCCACCCCTCCAGAATTAGATACTACCATTTTAAAATCTTAGACTTCCTAATGACCTCTCTCTCTTCACAGCCTTTCAGTCATAATGAACGCCTCGAATTTTTTGTGCTGACTTTTTCAAAACTTCTCCTTCTTCTTTTTGTTCTTGTCTTCATTCTCCATTTTCCTGTCTTTCTTCCCTCCGCTCATGTGCCCCACCCCCTCTTTCCCGGACTCAACTTGTTTCTACTGCAAGTGGATGTTTTCTATCTTTATCAAGTGGAACTCTCGTTAGAATATAAATTTGGAAAGGAAGGTTTCACCTAAGCCAAAACAGAGTTTAAGACATAGAGACAACAGCTCTTCCCTGGAACTTAGTGCAAAAACAGTCACACAAATCAAATGCATTTCAGAGACTAGATGTCAGAAGCCAGAGACTGCAGACTGTCTTAGGGACAGGGAGTCGGGGAAAGCAGAGTCAGGATTCAGACTCGAAGGCTGTCATTTCCTTTCTTAAAAAAGCAAAAATCTGGGGATAGAAGTCACTGGGCCCTAGTGAGAAACAGGCACACAGTAATCAGGTAAAGGAATACATAAATTCAGAAACTGCCCTTCCTAATTCTGACTCCAGGGCCAGTCATTTCTTTGGGTTTTCTGGAAAGCTTCAATTTGTCCACTACACCCACTTCTTTTGACCTCCACTCATAGCAGTCTTTTACTTTCCCCACTCTTGGGTTTGTACTGAAGGCTGCTGAAAAAGTACATAATTGCTCTTGGTTACTATTACAAACCTATATGCAATCCATTGTAATTCTTCTTGAGATTCACTGTAAAAACCACCAGGGGAATTGCCAAGTAAATGTAGGATGAAAGAGCATGAGATCTATATCGGTGGTGACTTCTTATAACAGCAAATGTGGGAAGGGTCCCATTTCTCTTTGGATCTAGAAGGAGGCAGAAGGAGAGTGTACAGATGATTCTAAGTAGGATGAGACAAAATGGTAACAGCACATTAAAATGGAGAATGCTTTCCTTCTCCTGGCATTCTCCAAGATGAAGAAATATTACGTGCCAGTAGGAGAGTCCGGGGAATTGAGTAACAATCACAGACAAGGAGTCAATACACTCAAGAGCTAAAGATGTAAAAGTAGGGACTAAGCTGACTACGGTCTCTTGAGGCTATTGCCAATGCTGAAAGTCATTTGAGGGACTGTGATGAAAATTTCCTGGTGAGAAACCATCGTTGATAACTTCAATCAAGTTCTGGAAAGCAAGGTTTCTGTCCATGTGCTAAATGTTTCAAATCATGTAAACACGTATAGTTGAATGTTCTTATTTGGGTCATCTCAGTTTCATTGCCTATACCATGGCACGCTGTACTGGGATTGTGTGTTCGGGTTTCTCTCGCTCATAAACTCCCTGAGCATCATGGGTGGCTTAGCAATCCTTTGCATTATTCTCTTCTCTGTATTTAACATGTAGGCAATATCTGGCATATGGTAAGCACTTAATAAGTGTTCATTTTGGGAGAATGAGTAAAGATTGAAGTCCTAATTCAAATGTTCTTTATCCGCAAATATTTTAGTGATTCTTTTAGCTGAATTCTCTTTTACTCAATACTCACTTCAAGGAAAGATTTTAAACTCTGATGCAATAATACAGATTTGTAATGCACAAAATATCTAGCCAATACTAAAAACCTTTTAATAGTTTGAGGTTTTCTAATATGCCCTAGGAAAATGGGAACTCTAGTGTGACGCTTCCCAAGAATGACCAAAACACAAGCAATGTGACTTTGAAATGAAAACATAGTAGTGGGGAAGTGTCCAGAGAGGGGACCTCAACTGTAAAAGTCATTTACAATGAGTTCTGTTTGTTTTGTTAATAACCATGGGATTTGCATCGATGTTACTTTGCCTTTCCTTTGACATCATAAAGTGATCTCCATGGACCTGCTGACAGCTTCATGAGCTGATTGTGACAACAGTCTATGTCCAACGAGAAGGAACGGGCGAGTAGGGAGTACGTATTTTTATAATTGAGCGTAAAGAGAACAATGAATAAGTTCCTTTTCTATCTTTGAAATATACATGGTTAAGTTTTTGAAAAAGGATTTGGAGCCAATTCAAGGTATTTAACGCTGATCTTTGATAGTCACTTAGTTGAAATTAATTGTTATGGATCAGTAGTTCCATAAATGGGACAATTCACGTAGAGCTGAATAGTGGCTCTCCACCCCAGTTCCCCAAGTTGTGCAATTGCATGCTTGTGCAGTCTTATAGAGAAGACAATATACTAGGGGGATGAAAGTGAGGTAGGGGATGCTTAATGCAACAAATACCTAATATATTAGAAAACAGTCAAAACACATACATCTTAGGGCCGCTCTGATCACTGAGAATAAATGCAGAAAAAGAAACTCAATTTTAATATTCAAATCCACTCTTCTCTTCGCATTTTTACAGATGAAATAGTAGAAAGAAAATGAGAAACTTGACACTGAGCCTAAATCGTCCATTCCCTCTTGCATAACAAACCTCTTTTAATTTGATAGGAAAACCATGCAAACTTCCCTGTGCTAAATGCATTCACTGCATTCCTGAATGTTTTGTTAAGGAGCAGAAAGAATCCAGTTTAAATTCCTACAACAGTATGTTTATCACCGCAGGTTATACATATTGAGAGCATTTCAGTACAACATAGATAACTTACTTTCCAATTATGACAGCCCAGGTTTAATTTCATGGTAGACTTGGCGAGCAAGGAAGGATGGACCAGCATTCATCTGTGGTCTCTACACAGTTGTTGGCTTAACTTCACCGAAGTACAGGGCGAATTATGAGGGGGCATTAATTAATGTCCAAAAGACCAGGTGGAAAATGGATGTTTATTCAGTGAAACTACTATTTTCTCAGTCTGTTTCCACAGTGTGTGAATAAAAGTTTTCTCCAGCAAATGAAGAAAAGAGAGCATTAAAAAGAAAATGTCTGTTCTTCCAAATATTAGGCTGAAATTCAAACACTTCTAATAAATTTTGACAGTGTTTATACATGTTTTTAATCTAATTGTTTATATAATCTTTTTCTTCTAAAATGATTAATCTGTTAATGCATGTGCTTTGGCAAATAGCAGAATTGTGTTTTTACAGCTACGATCGCACCAGTCTATGCATAATTTTGACTTCTCCTTTTTCTGACAATACTTCAGTCTTTCGAGTAGATTTCTCTCCCCTCACCCTTTCATCCGTCATCCATTCTTTGCTCTAGTTTCCTTCCTATTTTTCTTTCATTTCCTTCCCCTCATCTGTCTTCCTCCATCATGTACAGTAGTATTACAGAACTGTGATATACTCTCATTTATAAAATATCCTGCACATTAAATAAAATAGAAATAATAACTTCATTGGGTTCTTGTGAGGATATATGTAAAATGCTTAGAATAGTGCTGGGGACAGAGGAAAAGTCGTGTAAGTATAATTTAGAAACAATTATCTAAACTTTTGGTAGCTATTAAGTACAATTTATAGTCCTTCCTCTTCATTTAAAAGCAGATGAGTGAAATGTCTAGCATTTCTCTTATAAAAACAATCAGAATAACTTTCTCTTTATTCCTTAGTCTCCTCTCCTGTTTTTAGGAATTCCCAGCATCCCCAACTTTTTATAGCAGTGGTTGTGCTATTGTGGGTGACAACAAAAGCTCTAGGCTTCACCCCAGAAAACTGCCCACATACACAAGGGCTCTCCTCAATCTCTTTAGTCCATCTATTGGCCACTTAGTTGTCCATAAACCTTATTTGAGAATATTTGCTCCTACTCTGACTAGTTCCAGATTACACAAATGGAAAACAAACGATGTGCTTATGACCACACCAAAGCAGGAGGGGCGGGGCTCTTTGAAAATATTTGGTTACTAATATTTCCATAATAACTAAACACAATAGTTCCCTTGGGATGTAAAACATACTGGGAATGTTTTTGCACTATTTTAGGGGTTGTCATTATTTTATTTTGCATCACATTGGAGGGGTTCATTGCATGTCAGGACTGAGATCCATCCGTGCCCTGCCTCAGGACTAAAAGTAATGTGGAGAGCTGAGATTCTGCAAGTTTGTGTTCTGGAGTTTGCGTTCTGGTTCTCTTCTTTCGTTTCCTTGCTTTGGATGAAATATTACAGTTCTCAGAAGGCTGGCTTCCTTGGTTTTAAGAAGGTAACATCACCTGCCTCTCAAGCTCACTGAGGAGAATACAAGATTATTGTCTTCAGTTTTGTGACACTTGTAGGCTTCCTCCTCTTGCTTTTTTTAAACACTAGAAGTTTGCTAAGTGAACAGATAATGGTGAAGCCTGCCGCCTTCATTATTTTAAGAGCACATCATGTCACACCATGGTTTCCATGCCCTACTGATCCCATATGAATGGCAGGTTTTGTTTTATTTTGTTTTGAATGAAAAATTTGAATTTAGAAACATTATCAAGGCATAATGCTGCTATTCTGAGAATGGACACCCTTAAACAACAGAACTGAAAACTCCTTGGGTAAACTTTCTTTGACTTTATACGAGAAGGTATAGAGAAAGAAAATCAGAAGGGGTAAGAACGAAATGGTAAAAATGGATGTAATACACCTGTATTCCTTTATATTTTTTATAATAGAGAACAATACAATTGGTATTAATCCACTGGTACTTTAAAATTTCCATTTTAAACACAAATTCTCATTCTTTTACCCTTATTCACGTTTTCCTACTTGCTTCACAATCTCATAGGTGAAGAAATAAAATATCACATCTGGCAATGGTTTCTCATGGCAACATTTTGTGGTATAAGCTTCATACTACTTGATTAAAAATTCCACACAATTCCATCTGCTTATGCCATGTGCAGCAATTAACCTTTTGTAAATAAGGCGAGTTTTCTTATAAAAGAATTTGGACTGGGAGGAAAAATTAATATTTGCTTAATTTCCATCCACACCCTATGCCAAAAATGCACTTATTTTTTTCTGTACTCTTAAATATTTCTACAAAATGCATTGATTAAATATCCACTCAGAAAACCTAAATATTGAGATGGATACCTCTAAGAACTGCCCAAACACTTTTGAACTCCACTTCTACCAGGTACTGGACCAATGTATCATGCTAGAGGCAGACATTTGGGTACATGAGATTCTCCTTTCGGGGGACAGAGGCACACATGCAAAGGTTGAACAATGCATGCATGCTAGCATCTTGCAAAATCATCCCCCCATATCTGTGTATAAGGATTTTCCCCTCCTGCTTCCCTTCTTAACCTTGAGGGTTACTATAGTTCTCTCTTCCTGTTTCCCCATCCTTCCTGTGACAAAACCAAAGACACTTGCTTTTGAAAATTTCCCTATCTCAAGCATTCTAAAAGAGACACATACGTTCTGCCTTTTCTTTTGTTTTCCTTCTTTCTTTTTCCTTCTTGTGGTGGAAGGATAACTGTTAAATGATTTTATTTGAGACACTGAATTTTTAAACCACTGAAATATATATGAAGGACAAACTATTTCCACCTAAAACATTTATTGAGCATCTACTATATGCATAAACATGAGGCACTGTGAACAGAAACATGGGGTAAATAGAATTGGTGCCCTTTACATGTGAAATGTCTATTGGGAGAAACAGATGCTTAAATAAGTTATCATAACATGAATATACTCTCTAATCAGGTATGTGCCCAAAAGTGTTCTGGCACAGAGGATGACATGACAAATTCTGCCTGGAATGAAGGGGTATCAGAGCTATAACCTCACAAAAGAAAGACGTGGAAATGAATGTTAAAAGGTGAACTTTCCTAATAATGGCAGATAGATCACTGGAACCACCTAAGGAAAAGCTGGACAATGTATTAAAAACAGCTGATTTAAGGCACTGAACAGCTAACAAGGGAGTAAACAATTTTAAGCTCAAGGAACTGGAAACAGACAACCACAGACAGGTAAGCCTGACATTTGGGTGCTCCTTCTCCCTCAGGGACATCTGTCCAGTCCAAAAGAAGGGACTGGAGAGGCAGAGAAGGTGAACAGAACTTCTGACAATCTCCTGGGTCTAAGGAACCAAATTGGTAGGCCCAGATGACCAAAGTAAGTGGGAGCCTGCTAACCATGCCAGGCTGTGGAATGGGGCCTGGAGGTGCTGCAGTAGAAGAGTCAGAGTAAACTGGAAAAAACCATCCCTCACAGGGACTACAATCCACATGCCAAATGCATGGTAGTATACAATAAATAAATGTTGAATGACTGATTAAATGATCAGATCTGTGACTCAGGGAGGTGATAGCCCCTCTTTTTGGCAGCTGCCCCATCAGAGAACATAGAGTGGCTGGACGGCCACATGGCAGAGGCAAGGGAAGGGTCAAGTCCCCAAAGAATGTGAATCCACAAAGTTGGGGATCTAAAGTAGGATGATTTATGCGAGAAAAGAAAGATGGTCGAAGGGATATGCAGCTGGCATCACTATCTCTAGCCAACTCTGTCCTACTTGGAAAATGAAAGAGAGGAGGGGAGAGAAGGAGAGAAGGACAGAGGTTAGGAGGTGGGAAAATAACTCAATTAAGATACAGGGAAGGTGATGTCAAAAAATGGCAGCATGAGGTGAGCCTCTTGAAATCTCCCCTGGGATTTAAAACAAATTGAACAACTGTAACTCCACAAAGGACTCCCTGAGCAGCAGATGGGCAAGACGAAGAGGCCCACTATTGAATTCACCTAAAGGTGGGTGAATCGCGCAAGCACGGGAGGAGGGAAGGGAGAGGTACAGAGACGGAGTGGCACAGGCGCAGGACGCAGACCTAGCTCAGTGCTCTGAGTTTGCTGCATCCCGGAACTACCGCAGCTGCGGGAGAGGGAAGAACTTGGACTGCTAGGGCTCTGTTTATGGCCCACAGGGCTGAAGGGACAGTGTATAATACAGCTGAACCCAACGCTCATGGCAGAGACCCAGGAGAAAAGACTGAGGAAAGAAGGCTGAAAATGGTGGTTTAAGCCCTCATTGGTGAGCAGAGAACGGAAGCCTTAGGCACTGAGACTAGCCGCCCCCTCCCTACCCTCCCAGAGCTCCCCCCACCCCCACCTGCCCGGTGCTAGAAGTGGAACAGTAGCAGTGTCAAATCAAAAGAACAGAATATTTGCTGTTCTGAGAACTGTGGTCCTCAGACACAGATTCGCAGCCCAACTAGTTCTGGCAAAGGGGAGGGAGGTGTGGAAGCAGGACTGGCTGTGGTGGTGGTCGCCGCCATTGCTCTGGGCCACCTCTCACAACCCACCCCGCCCCTGTCCCCACCTATCTGGGTGGATCCCTGCAGGAGTAAATAGAGCTGCTGAAACACATTGGCTCTGAATCTGGTGCAGGAAGAGCTTTGGAACTTCAGAAGCTCTCTGCATACCCACCGGGACACTGCGCCCTGTGACCTAGATGAACTATTAACAGAGGAGAAGCCCGTCTCCCAGGAAATCCCCCCATTGTGTGAGAAGCTGAAATAGTGCAGAGAAAACATAACACTACAGTGTGAGAGAGAATAAAAGGCTGCATTCAGAGAGAAAATAAAACATTCTACCAACACCTACTGGGAAACAAAAGAAAGACCTCTTTCTATCAACCTGTTGCAGAATCCACTCCTGCAGATGTCTAGGAAGAGAAATAGTAAACCAGTAATTGCCATGAATAACCAAGGCAACAGGACAGCTCAGAAAGAAAATGAAGAGTCTCCAGAAAATGAACTTAAAGATATGGAAATATGTGACTTATCAAGATTGCAGTTCTTAAAAAACTCAACAAGATGCAAGATAACACAGACAGGCAGTTTAATGAACTCAGAAACACAATCAAAGAACAATATGAACATTTTACCAAAGAGATTCAAATTTTAAAAAAGAACCAAATGGAATTTCTGGAGATTAATAACTCAATTGAAGAAATGAAGAATGAAATAGCCAGCTTAGGTAATAGAGTTAACCAGATGGAGAAAAGAATAAGGGACATCGAAGATAGAAACCTGGAAATTACATGGATGGAAGAAGAAAGAGACTTGAGACTTAAAAGAAATGAAAGAACTCTACAAGAACTTTCTGACTCCATCAGAAAGAGCAATATAAGAATAATGGGCATACCAGAAAGAGAAGAAAGAGAGAAAGGAACAGAGAGTATATTCAAACAAATAGTCGATGAGAACTTCCCAAACTTGTGGAAAGAACTGGATCCTCGATTCCAAGAAGCAAATAGAACACCTAATTACCTCAACCCCAACAGGCCTTCTCCAAGGCACATTGTATTGAAGCTGTCAAAAATCAACGACAAAGAAAGAATCCTCAAGGCAGCCAGGGAAAAGAAGACGGTAACCTACAAAGGAAAGCCCATTAGAATATCATCAGATTTTTCAGCAGAAACTCTACAAGCCAGGAGGGAGTGGAACCAAATATTCAAACTACTGAAGAGAGAAATCATGAGCCAAGAATAATATATCCAGCAAAGATATCCTTTAGATATGAGGGAGGAATAAAGACCTTTCCAGACATACAGAAGCTGAGGGAATTTTCTAACACATGACTTGCACTACAAGAAATACTGAAGGAGGCTATTTGACCAGCATAAATAGGGATAATTTGAAACAACCAAATCATTAAAGGGAGGGAGAGTAAATGCCTGAACCAGAATATAGGAATGGAGAAAGTAAGCATGCTGAAGAAAATGGAATACTCTAAATATCAAACTTTCTTTTACATAAACTTAAGGGTAACCACTCAAAAAAAATCCAGAACTGAAATATATACTGTAATAAAAGAAGAAACAGAGGGAAACATCATAGAATACCACCACACAGAAATAATAGACAACAACAAAAGGGCAAAGAAACAATGGAGACACAGTCTTACCAAAAAACTAAAGATAGAATGACAGGAAATCCTCACATATCAATAATCACCCTAAATGTAAATGGACTGAACTCACCAATAAAAAGGCACAGAGTAGCAGATTGGATCAAAAAACTAAACCCAACCATATGCTGCCTCCAAGAGACACATCTCAGCTACAAGGACAAACATAGACTCAAAGTGAAAGGGTGGAAATTGACACTCCAAGCAAATGGTATCCAGAGAAAATCAGGTGTAGCCATACTGATATCAGATGAAACAGACTTCAGGATAAAAAAGGTAACAAGAGACAAAGATGGACATTTCATAATGGTGAAGGGGACTATACAACAAGAAGACATAACAGTCATCAATATTTATGCCCCCAATCAGGGAGCACCGAAATATACCAAGCAACTACTAACAGAACTAAAGGGAGAAATTGACCAAAACACAATTATAGTAGGGAACCTAAATACATCATTGACAGCTATGGATAGATCATCCAAACAGAAAATAAATAACGAAATAGCAGCCCTAAATGACACATTAGATGAAATGGACATAATTGACATTTATAGAGCACTTCATCCTAAAACATCGGACTATACATTTTTTCTAGTGTACGTGGAACATTCTCAAGGATAGACAATATATTGGGACATAAATGTAGCCTCAGAAATTTAAGAAGATTGAAAACATACCAAGCATATTCTCTGATCACAAGGCTTTGAAATTGGATATCAACGGCAAAAAGAAAGCAGGAAAAAACACAAATACATGGAGATTAAACAACATACTTTTAAAGAACGACTGGGTCAAGAAGAAATAAGAGGAGAGATCAAAAGATACATAGGAACAAATGAGAATGAAAATACATCCTACCAAAATTTTTGGGATGCAGTGAAAGCAGTTTTAAGAGGGAAATTTATATCATTACAGGCCTATCTCAAGAAACAAGAAAAATCCCAAATAAATAACCTCATGTTACACCTTAAAGAACTAGAAAAAGAAGAACAAATGAAACCCAAGGTCAGCAGAAGAAAGGAAATAATAAAAATCAGAGCAGAACTAAATGAAATAGAGAACAAAAAGACAATAGAAAAAATTAATGTGACAAAGAGCTGGTTCTTTGAAAAGATTAATAAAATTGACAAACCCTTGGCTAGACTCACTAAGATAAAAAGAGAAAAGACACTAATAAACAAAATCAGAAATGAAAGAGGGGAAGTTATCACGGATGCCACAGAAATACAAAGGATCATCCAAGAATACTATGAAGGACTATATGCCACCAAATTCAATAACCTAGAAGAAATGGACAAGTTCTTAGAAACATATAGCCTTCCTAGGCTGAACCATGAAGAACTGGAAAATCTAAACAGACCGATCACCAGTAAGGAAATTGAATCAGTCATCCAAAACCTTCCCAAAAGCAAAAGTCCGGGACCAGATGGCTTCACTAGTGAATTCTACCAAACCTTCAAAGAGGATCTAATACCTGTCCTACTCAAACTCTTCCAAAAATTGAAGAAGAGACAATACTCTTTAACTCATTTTATGAGGCCAACATTACCCTGATACCAAAACCTGGTAAGGATAACACAAAATGGAAAACTATAGACCAATATCTCTGATGAATACAGATGAAAAAATCCTAAACAAAATTCTAGCAAATCGAATGCAACCAATACATTAAAAAGATTATTCCTCATGATCAAGTGGGGTTCATCGCAGGGCACAAGGATGGTTCAACATCTGCAAATCCATCAACGTGATCCATCACATAAACAAAATAAAAGACAAAAGTCATATGATTATATCAATTGATGCAGAAAAATCATTTGACAAGATACAACATACATTTATGATTAAAACACTTAATAAAATAGGTATAGAAGGAAAATACTTTAATATAATAAAAGCCATATATGACAATCCCTCAGCTAATCTCATAATTAATGGTGAAAAACTGAAGCCCTTTGCTCTACATTCAGGAATACGACAGGGCTGTCCCCTGTCACCTCTGCTTTTCAACATAGTGTTGGAAGTCCTTGCCAGAGCAATCAGGCAAGAGAAAGAAAAAAGGCATCCAAATTGGGAATGAAGAAGTTAAACTGTCACTCTTTGCAGATGACATGATGCTATATATAGATAACCCTAAAGACTCCACCAAACAGCTATTAGAAACAACAAATACAGTAAAGTTGCCGGCTACAAAATCAACATACAAAAGTCCATTGCATTACTATATACTAACAATTAAATCTCAGAAAAAGAGATAAAAAAATAATTCCTTTTGCAATTGCAACAAAAAGAATAAAATACCTAGGAATAAACTTAACCAAGGATGTGAAAGACCTATATGCTGAAAACTATAAGACATTTTTAAAAGAAACTGAAGAAGACACAAAGAAATGGAAAGACATTCCATGCTCATGGGTTGGAAGAAAAATCATAGTTAAAATGGCTGTATTACCAAAAGCAATATACAGATTTAATGCAATCACCATCAAAATCCCAAATGGCCTTTTTTAAAGAAATAGAACAAAAAATCATCAGATTTGTTTGGAACCACAAAAGACCAATAGCCAAAGCAAACCTAAGAAAAAAGAAAAATGCTGGAGGTATCACACTCCCTGACTCTAGCTTGTAGCACACGGCAACAATAATCAAAACAGCATGGTATTGGCAGAAAAACAGACACATAGACCAGTGGAATAGAACTGAAAATCCAGAAATAAACCAACATAAATATGGACAGATAATTTTTGACAAAGAAACAAAAAACATACAATGGAGGAAAGACAGCCTTTTCAGTAAATGGTGCTGGCAGAATTGGATAGCCACGTGCAGAAGAATGGACCTGGACTGCTATCTGTCACCATGTACCAAAATTAATTCAAAATGGATCAAAGACTTAAGCATAAGACCTGACACAATAAACTGCATAGAAGAAAACATAGGTACTAAACTTATGGACCTTGGGTTCAAAGAGCATTTTATGAATTTGACTCCAAAGGCAAGGGAAGTAAAAGCTAAAATAAATGAATGGGACTATATCAAACTTAAAAGCTTCAACATGACAAAAGAAACCATCAACAAAATATAGAGGCAACCAACTGAATGGGAGAAGTTTTTGCAAACAGTGCCTCCGATAAGGGGCTAATATCCAAAATATACAAGAACTCATGCAACTCAACAAAAAGAAACAAACAACTCAATTGAAAAATGGGCAGAGGACCTG
The DNA here is from genome assembly GCF_036562045.2 of Rhinolophus sinicus. Taxonomy (NCBI): domain Eukaryota; kingdom Metazoa; phylum Chordata; class Mammalia; order Chiroptera; family Rhinolophidae; genus Rhinolophus; species Rhinolophus sinicus. The sequence goes on from NC_133768.1 coordinate 8,191,221, forward strand.
AAGAGACATTTCTTCAAAGAGGACATACAAATAGCAAATAGACATATGAAAATATGCTCAACATTACTAATCATCAGAGAAAAGCAAATAAAAACCACAATGAGATATCACCTCACCCCAGTTAGAATGGCTATCATCAACAAGACAAATAATAACAAGTATTGGAGAGGCTGTAGAGAAAAAAAGAACCCTCACATACTGTTGGTGGGAATGCAGATTGGTGCAGCCGCTATGGAAGGCAGTGTGGAGGTTCCTCAAAAAATTAATAGAATTACCATATGACCCAGCAATCCCTCTCCTGGGTATCTACCCAAAAAATCTGAAACATTTATCCATAAAGACAAGTGTGCTCCAACGTTCATTGCAGCTTTGTTTGCGGTGGCCAAGACACGGAAACAACCAAAATGTCCTTCGATAGATGAATGGATGAAGAAGTTGTGGTATATATACACAATGGAATACTATTCGGCGGTAAAAAAAGATGAAATAGAACCATTTGTGACAACATGGATGGATCTTGAGATTATAATGCTAAGCGAAATAAGTCAGACAGAAAAAGCAGAGAACCATATGAATTCACTGATATGTGGTATATAAACCGAAAACAACAAAAGAACAAGACAAGCAAATGAGAAACAAACTCTCATAGACACAGACAATAATTTAGGGGTTACCAGAGGGTAACGGGAGAGGGGGGAGCAGGGCTCTAGAAGAGGGTAAACGGGGTCTAATATATGGTGATGGAAAGAGAATTGACTACGGGTGGTGAACACACAATGTGATATATAGATGATGTAATACAGAATTGTACACCTGAAATCTATGTAACTTTACTAACAATTGTTGCCCCAATATACTTCAATTTAAAGAAAAAAAATACAGGGGAAAACAGACATTCTATTAGATACAATCATAGTTTCCTACAGTTGTTCAGAAAATGTATTCCTTAAATCCACTGTGATATTAACTAATTGTGCTAATATCAATTTCATTTTGCACCATATTGGAACTTGTTTCATTTTAACTATGGTTTGTGGAGACCTCTGATCTCCCTTGATTCCCAACTTCCCTTTACATCCTCATTATTTAAGCGTTCAAGTTTTCAAATTAAACTTTTTTCTTACTTTGTTGAATTTTTTTCCAAGTTGTAAAAACTTAGGGTTTCATGTTGACCACTCGGAAGAAGTGGAAGTTGTTCAAATCTGTTCATGTTTTCTTGAAAAATTAGAATTGTTAGTGAACAAAGGCCAAGTTTCCATTTTGTAGATGAATGATAAATGAGGCAAGCCTAATCAATTATATATATATATATATATATATATATATATATATATATATATATATATATATATATATGTCTTTGCCTCTTGTCCGGCTTAGAAGGACAGACTGACTGCCCTAAAAAGTGTAGTTATTCAAACAGCAAACCTGGTCTTACTGAACTGTTTTCATGGATGCCATATGTTTATAAATATAATTATCCTCAGTTTCTTCCTCTTCTCTCAAGCTGATATTCTGTATGGTATGCATTAATGTAAAATTGTTTACAGAGTAAATAATCAGAAGTCAGAAAATGCCCAATTCAAGTTCTTAGGAGCAATGAGAACTTGGCCATATTATATACCCTGGGTAAATTATGACACAGTTTTTACCACATGAACAGAACTGCATTGAAGGTATAAATTTACAAGGGAAAGAGGAATAGAAAAATTACATTCGGGCCACAACACCCACGTAATCAGTATGTAGAACCTTTGGAATTTCCTGACAACTGTTCTAAAATTTGGACTTTGGACATAGATATTGTGGTAACAGTATTTGCATTTAGTTTCTATGGGATTATTAAAGGAAGAAAGCATTCTAGAGAAATCTTCAATCTAGCTGTCCCTAACCCAAAAGTTCTGAATTCATGTGTCTTTATGGGATTGCACTGGAACAAAAAGGAAATCAAAAGATTAATGTCTTTGTGGGCCTTTATTCGTTACATTTGTATTGAGAATTTTCCCTGAGAAATGAGGACCATTCGGCTAAAATGAACTTTTAATAATTTATCATTCAGAAACATGTAAGCACAGATATGTGTGCTTTAAAAGTTGTTTTTGAGCAAGAAATAAATGGGTGAAAACTGAGTGAAAAAGTCTGAAATGGGAAAGTATCCTTCTCATTTTTCCCCCCAACCAAAGCCTTAATGATTAAAGAATCAAGTTTTCACAAGGGTAAATCTTTAGCACTTATTCTTGCTCCATATATGCAAATAATAACCACATGTAATAATGTGGTTTTCTAGATAAAGCAAGATCAATTATTTTGTATCTGCTGAGAATTAGAAATCACTAGCTATCTAAAAACAATTTCTGTACCAACTTCCTGAAGAGATTGAGAATTTTAAACAAAATTTGTTATTAAATTCTAAGTCTGAAAAGTCACATTTTTTATGGATGTACCTACCCTTACTATCAGAAGCTCTTCGGAATTGCACAGATTCAAATGGATGAAGAAAGGGTATGTACATTGCCGTGCTTTATAAGATTAATTTGTTTCAGAAAGAGCATAGAAATGGATCCATTTACCATTTTCCCCCTGGAGTGAGTGAGAAAATTCCATAGAGAGAAATGAAAACCTCCTTCTGGGTTAAAGTTAGAATTTCATTCTTAAATTTATTAAACACCAATATAAATGCTTATTATTAATGTCAATTCTGTTCTCCTGAATAATAATAACAGCTAATGTTTGTTGATTTCTCACTTTGTGCTAGTCATTGTGCTAAGCCCTTCGCCTCCTTATGTCATTAAAGCCACTCGAAAATCCTATGTTGCATGACTATTACTATCTCCTTTATATGGATATGGAAATGGCTGCTTAACAAGGTCTAGGAACTTGCATAACAAGTGCATGGCAAAAGGTGCACACCAAATTCTGGTGCACAGCTAGTGAATACAATTCCATAGAAAATACAGACACAACCACAACACCTCTCCTTCCTGATCTAGCTGAAGCATAGCTGCGGGAGAGTAGAAAGTGTGAGAAAAAAGAATTTAAATTCCTGCTATTCCAAACAAGTTGATTGTTGAAGAAACAAACACTGAAATGTCTGATCTTTCACCACAGACTGTTAATATGTCACAAATATTTTAATTACTCACAGGAACAAAAGGGTAAACAAAACAACCCCCTGACTCTATGATTTGCTAAAATTTGAGAGGTGACAGTTCTTGTTTATTTGGTCAGGTTAGCTTCCTGAAGGTCATTTTGCAATGGAAATGTATGTGATTGGGAAAAAGATGTTCTTTTCTTTTGTGGCATTTATTCACACATATAATAAGCTAATTGAATTTTACCATTCATAATCTTATTCATTTATAAACAGCCCACCAAAGGGAAGGATTTTAAAATGAAAATTTAAAAAAGTTCATCTCAAGAACCAATTTTAAGTATCTTTAATCTACTGAACTTTCAATTCTTTGCTTTATTCATTTCCACTTTTGCCCAATATATATATATATATATATTTACATGTTTTAAAGAGTCAAGTATTTCCACAAGCTTTAATGAGGCCCCTAATCAGTTGATTACAAAGGTTACCTGCCTCCCCAACTCCAACTTTTCCTTTCCACAGTCACTATGACGGGCATATATTGCTCATTCTGATTTTGTTCTGCTCTAGTCATTATCTATTACTTCAACTATGGAAGAGAAAGATTTTTGTTCTTGCTCCTCCTCACCCCCACCACACCCCCAAATATACTTCCCATCTCCAGTCTTCCAATGTTTTGAAAGGGTTCAAGGCATGCTATCCCAGAACATGACATATTAAATATTTCAAGCTGAAGGAAATTGAGAAACAGCCTGTGCAGGAAGAACTCTCAGACCTTACCCTGAAGCAGGTCATAAGATGCTCATGTGAGAGGTGCCCTCCCTATACCCAGAGAAAAGGATCATCCTTGTCTCAGAAGATGACACAGAGAGGAATCTGAACAAACAGGCCTGCTAAGTTTCCCTCAGTTTTTCGCACTTACCTCGTACCCTTTGTCCTATGATCTTTCCAGAACTTTCCACCCTTCATCAAAACTAGCATAAAAACACTCAGGTTCAACTGTTTCTTTGGGTCTTCATTTCCTTATGAACGCTCCCATGTCATGTAAAACTTATATTAAATACATTTGTATGCTTTTTGCCTGTTAATCTGTCTTTGTCAGTCTAATTTTTAGACCCAGCCAAGTATTCAAAATGGATTGAGGAAAATTTTTTCCTCCTTTACAATATTTATCATGTAATTTTGCTTAGACTGTCATTTGGTTTTTACATTATTATGACTGTAAATCCTATTTATAACTGAGTCATGTTACAAACTATGACTATTTCCTCATGCAACATTTTGTTTTCCTTAAAGTGACCAATGGTCTTGTGTTTGACTGCTTAGTTTCATGCATACTTACTACCAGTACATTTTCCAATTATCCTCAATTTGTGTGCGTCTTTCAAGAAAGACATCAGGGCAATTTTTTATCTCTGGATAAATTCCTTCAGGGTCTCCTGAGCTGCTCCAATCTGGACTGACTGCCAACTAAACCTGCATTAGTTATCTAGTGATACAAACTGAGTGGCTTAAAACTATACAGATTTATTGTCTCACCATTTCCCTGGGTCAGGGTCCAGGCATGGCATAACTGGTTCTGTATTCAGAGTCTCACTGGGATGAAATCTAGGTGATGGCCAGGACTGCATTCTCATCTAAGGCATAGATCTTCTTCCAAACTCATGTGGCTCTTGGCAGGATTCAGTTCCTTGTGGTTATAGAACTGAGACCCTCAGCTTCTACAGACCACCCACCATTCCCTGCCATGTGATCCTCTCCACAAAATGGATGTCTGCTTCTTTAAGGCCAAAAGGAGAGAAGCTCCACTGCTTCAAATCTCACTGACTTCTTCACTCTATGATCTCCAGATCGTCTTTTAAAGGGCTCACCTGATTAGGTCGGGCCCACCCAGGATAACATCCTTTTTGATTAAATTAAAATCAACTGGTTAGAGATATTGCAACATCTGCTAAATCTTGTAACCTTCATTATGTAACATAACTTAATCATGGGAGTGATATCCCATCACATTCATAGGTCCTATCCTGACTCAGGGGAGGGGATTATTCAGGGCATGTATATCAGGGGGTAGAAATCTCTTGGGCCATCTCAGAATTCTGCCTACTACTATACCTAATACAGTCGTGTGCCACTTACTGATGGGGATACATTGTGAGAAATGCATCCTTAGGTGATTTCATCATTGTATAAACATCATAGAGACTCTTACACAAATCTAGATGGTATAGCCTACTACACACCTAGACTTTATGGTGTAGATATAAGCCTGTACAGCATGTTACTGTACAAAACAACACAAGATTAAATCAAGCACAAGAGGAAATGATGCAATCAAGAGATGTGCTAAACACAAGATGTATGATGTAACACGGCATACTGTTTTACAGCAAATTTTTTATATGTGTAGAAAGAGTAGACTCTAAAATAACAATAGAAAGTATAGTATAGTAAATACATAAACCAGTGACATAGTTGTTTATTATCATTATCAAGTATGATGTACTGTACATAACTGTATGTGCTAGAGTTTCATACGACTGGCATTGAAGTGGGTCTGTTTACACCAGCATCACCACAAACACGTGAGTAACGCACTGCTCTATGTTACAATGGCTACAACATCACTAGGCAATAGGACTTTTTCAGCTCCATTATAATCTTATAGGATCACCATTGCATAGGTGGTCCGTCGCTAACTAAAACCGAAACAGCACTATGTGGCATGACTGTAACTGGAAGCCATCCAGGAATCTCCCTTCATTACCATCGTGAGGATTCCCTTAGCCTTTCTCTTGGGTTGGAGTGCCAGGAAACAGGGACTCCAACCCAAGAAAGAAGGATGTCTTCTTCATGAATGCCATAATTTTGTAGTAGCACATCTCAAACAGCTTCCCAAAAAGGGCGGCATGGGAAGCTGGTTTGGTTTTTCAGGCACTGAATATGGAATTCTCAGCTTGAGGTCAGTTTTCCTCACAGTTTTAAGTGTGCTGTTGATCCGCTGCTTCCGCCATTGTTACTGACAAGTCTGATGTCATCTAATATTTCACACGTTGTACGAAACTTGTTTTTCTTTGTCTCTGAGAGTTTGTAGCTTCTATTTTCTGTCCCCAGCTTTCTGAAATTCCTTGATAACATGCCTTGGAGTTGGCCTATTTCATTCATTGTTCTGGCCACTTATTAATCCATTTTTATCAGGACATTCATGTTCTTCAACTCTGGGAAATATTTTTTGAATTATTTTGTTAATGATTTCCTTCCCTCTGTTATCTCTGTCCTGTAGTCATAGAACTTCAATTATTCTAGAACATTCTAGATGGGTCTCTATTTTTAAAAAAAATCTTCTTTTCTATTCTTTTGGGGGGGTTCCCTTGATTTTATCTTCCAACACCTTGTGATATCGTATTTTTAATTTCTGAGGTTTTATGATCACTGAATATTTCTTCTTTATAGTATCCACTTTTGCTTCATAAATTTGTATCTTCTCTGAAGACAATAATAGTTATTATGGATTTTTCTTTCCATTTGTATAGGTATTTCAACTTACTTTCTTTTTTCTTAAATTTTATTAAATGTATTGGGGTGACATTGGTTAGTAAAATTATATAGATTTCAAGTGTATAATTCTATAATGTATCATCTGTATATTACATTTTGTGTTCATCACCCAAAGTCAAGTCTCCTTCTATCACCACATATTTGACCCCCTAGCTTTTTCTTTTTAAATAAATGACTGGTGGTCATTGGCCATCTGGTCAATATTGAGTAGGGCACTAAAAAGATGACTGGGAACTTGGGGTGTGCTTGTCAACAATGCTTTTGTCTCTAGGATAATATTTGGAAGACCTCTGATTTGAGTATTTTGTCCTCATTTCTCTCGGAAGTTGGGTTTCCAGAGAAGATCCTTCTGATCTCTAATATAGTAAAACATACAAAATCTTGAGCCATGTCAGGGAAGAAGGCTGGAGATCTCAAGTCCCATTTATAAGGTTTACCTCAATCCCCATGTTTTCTACTTGGTCTCTGTTTCAGCTGTGCCTAGTTCAAAGATCATCTGCTTATCCTCTTTACAGAATAAACCTGAAGTCTCCTGCCAGAATGGGGGAGGGATGTTTGCTCAGCTGCCTAAATTTGGAATGGAGATATGAGGGACTAAATTGTTGAACAGACTTTCAACCAATTCTTTCACCTGCCAAATTCTGCTCCTTTAGAGGATTCTGCAATGTACATTAGGTTATTTCTCCCCTTTCCCAACTTCCAGTTTAGGATTCAGCTTTCTTGAGTCTGTTAAGTCATTTAACTCCCATCTATCTGCCTATCAACTTCCAAAATTTTGTCACTGTTGTCTCCTATCTCATTTTTTCTCCTTGTCTATTTATATCTTCTTTACACATTTCTTTACACTCATTTAGTGGGATTCTGGGAGGAAGAGGAGTTAGTGTTTGTGTGTTCAAGCTGCTATTCTTAACCATATGTAAGACAATCACAGTCAAAGCCCCAGTGAGTTTTAGGGTTGGGGGGGCGATAATCTCATGCAATGATTTGAGAGCCTGCCTGGAAGAATACACTTGTGAGAAAGCCAAGAAACTTCTGGAAAAATAAAACCAATCATGAGACATTTGTCTACAAGATATTAAAATAATTTATAAATATACAATTACCAAAATGGAATCATTTTGGTGGTATAGACAGATTCATGAAACAAAACACAGCAAAATCAAATATATTAAAATGCTTGGTATATGATAATGTACTATTTCAAATTGGTAAAAAAGAGATTAACTAGCAAATTAACCAGTTGATAAATGATATTATAATGAATGGCTAACAATTTTCATTACATTTTTATAAAGCCTTAATCAGAATAAATTCTGAGAGTCTCTTCTCCTTCCCAGGACCAGACCAGGGTCCCACAGGCTAAGGATTCCAAGGGTGTCTTTCAGTATAAGGTTGTAACTCTGCCACTTTTTTTTTTCCCTCTGGCTGGTATGCTCGCCCTTAAGACAGCTGGCTTTTCTGACTCTATCACCCTGCTTCCCCCCACACACACCATAAGGGTTCACGCCAGCCTTTCCCATCACTCCCAACATCACTGAGCTTAGTATTTGGTCCACAGGCCCACACACTGCCAGTCAGTCTGGGGTGCTGTCCTTCCTCGTGGCCTGGTTGAGAGTGGAACACCATCTTCACTGCTCTCAGGACTCCCAGCTCTTAATCTTGGGGCTTAGGACCTTTACTCCTTGGGGGCTGGACTGCTGCCTCCCTTCCTGAACTCTGACTTCTGATCTTTTTCTCTCTGACGTTTGAAAACAAAGATCTCTTAACTGTCTCCTGAAGAAAAAACAAAATAAAACCAACTACACACATCTCCAGAACAGGAAGCCATGGGGTCACAGTTCTCTCATCCTGATTAGCAAATCATCCCCAGATCTAGCACCTTAAGCAATGACAGCTCTTATTTTGCTCAAAACCCTGCACTTTGGGGCTGCGGACTAGAATATGGAATTTTCTGGAGGCTAGTAGGCTCACATTTGTGGCAGCTGACACTGGCTTCCAGGATGGGGTCTCAGCTAGTGTCAGGAATGAACACATGGTCTCCTCCTGTGGCTGAGGCTTCCTCAGAACATGGTGGCTGGCTCTCAAGGGTGAGTGTCCCACAGAGAGAGAGTCAGGTACAGCCATAGCACTACTTATGACCTGGCCTGGGAAAGCCATGCAGTGTCACTTTCACTGCATTCTATTCGTTGAGCCGGTCCCAAAGTACTGCTCAAGTTCAAAGGAGAAGAAATAGGTTCCACCTCTTGATAGGAGTATGTTATGGTTCTGGAGGAACATGTGGGACTGGATATACTGCTGTGGCAATTTTTAGAAAATATAATCTGCCACACCTGACTTCTTACATTAAAAAGTAGAGGAAGAAAATGTTTCTTTCATTTGTGTGTGTGAAGAGCCCACAGGCAAGAAAACATACAGTTCAGTTTCTCAGGTTACCCTGCCCACCTGGTTTCATGGTTGAGATACAAGTGCTAATGACTTCTTTGCTACATCAATTAACTCTGCTTTGCTTCAAGGTCATGAAATAGGTCCTTGACAATAAGTGATACTGCTAACCAGGGCAACCAGACCAAAACAATAAAAAAAAAAAGAATGGCTCAGTGTGAAACCATTTCTGCCAGCACATGATCTGCTAAAGATCATGGTGAGATTGAGACATCTTTGCCTAAATAAGGGCAGCCTATAAACACTTACAGTGATAGGAGTGGGAATTTATTTTGTTTTCTTTTCAAATAAATTATTTGTACATTACTGTTCTATTGAACTCATTTATAGAAGACCAGATCACATTTTTATTTTGGTTTCTGTTTTAACTAAGAACAAGCCATGCTATTGCTAAAATACAACATGACTTTCTTGACGGCTATATTTGGCTACATCTTTGTGGAGGCACTATTGTTTGGTTTTCTGTCATGATTAGAGTAGTCCCCTTATATCTGTGGAAGTTTTATTTTTAGTTTTGACAATGTAATAGAGAACTCTTACTCTGTGCCAGCCACATTTCCAAATGCTTTACCAATATTAATTCATTTAAACCTTATAACAAACTAATGATGTAGGGACTACTATCCCCAACTTACAGGTGAGAAAACTGAACCAGAGAGGTCAAGTAACTTCTCCAAGGTCCTACAGCTGACCACAGTCATCTGGCTCCAGAGCCTGTGCTCATATCTACTACGTTTCACTGACTTTTGAGAAACTTAATCATACACACACATAAAAAACTGAAATTGAAAGCAACAAACAAACAAACTCCTAGACACAGACAACAGTTTAGTGGTTACCAGAGAGTAAGAGGGGAGGGGGGTGGTAGATAAAGGTAAAGGGGGTTAAATATATGGTGACAGAAGGAGAATTGACTTTGGATGGTGAACATACAATGCAATATATGATGTATTGTAGAATTATAGACTTGAAACCTATATAATTTTACTGACCAATGTCACCCCAGTAAATTTAATAGAAAAATAAAGTATTAATCGTCATGGAACTATGGGATCAAAGATCAATCAACGGGAAGTTGCCAGCTTCCCTCTTTCTCAGCCCTTTGTAGCTGGGGTTATCATTGTAGGCTCAATGCCATGGAGTTTCGAGATCATGTGCACACAGAGTACCAAGTCCTACTACCAGGAGGAGACAGTGCTACCTAGTCTTTGGCCATCATGATTCCCAAAATTCGCATTGTGACAATCCTCCTCCTCTGCATTCTCCACTGGGATGGCATGGAGCTCTCCTGCAATTCCTACCTATTCCCAACTCTTGCCAACTTTGTCCCTTAAGTGGAGGTTGCCACTTTCCACAGACCCACAACCACTGCCTGAGGTCTCTCTCTGAGAGACTCATCATCTACGACTACAAAGTATGTCCTTCTGGTGACTATCCCTTTGGCCCAGCAACCAGATCACATTACCTTGGACACACCCAGCATCCAGAACCAAACCCACATCTTTCCTAGACTTGGTGTCCTTAAGCTTACATTAGCCTATGTCGCAGAGCATTCAAATCCAAAAATAAGATGCACAGCTCCCCCCCCGCCCCATGCATGCTTTATGGGATAGTCCACATCCTAGTATCTGGAAGTAAGTTGCTGTCTCATAAAACTCTGGTTCTAACTTGTTATCCAATCTGAAACAACCTGTTACCTCTCTAAAAATGAGGACAAGCCAAACCTTGTTTACAATTTGTAACTTACACATAAATAATTTCTGATGCATTTGAATTAGACATTTCCAACTTTTTCCTTAAAATGATGGGATCTGTCAGTTTTCATAATCTGGTTGTAAGAGTTTAACTCCATGAATTTACTTTATATAAAATATTTATAAACATTAGCGATATGTTATGGAAGATAATAAGTTCATTATGGTCCCTTTTTAGCTCATCAAGACGTACATTAGGGAACTAGGACTTGTTGTTAGCTGCATATGCAATATGAATGGGTGTAAGGGTAAATTTTTCATTTCTAAGCATTTGGGTCATACATAATCAATTTGATAATGTGTGCTTTCTGGGTTTTATTTCTTAATTGTATTTAGGTACCATAAGAAGCAGCAGAAAGAAAATCTGTCAACTATTCATTTGTATGAGGCACAATTTGAAGAGAAAGATAACCAGCCAAGGTGGCAATGGAGTAAGAGCAATAAGGGCTCAAATTCAACTGCAACTTGCAGGTAATTTCACTTTTCAAAGCTAAGTAAAGGTCCATGACCTTATTGCCGTGCTAGAAATAATTCCCAGTAGAGAAGTGGACAATGAAACAGGATTCACTGAAGAGAATTAACTGGTTTCTTAAAAATGTGCTTTGAACTTTAGAAAGGAATGGAAGCAGGTACACATCAACCCCACCAGGTGCTTTTTCCAAATGTCTCAATTATATCATCTTATTAAGTTGTTTCAGGGATCTAATAAGTTGAATTGGGTGGTTTTAATATTCGAGGTAGTGTTCGGTGAGCAAACGGGAGAGTCACTGTACTGTGGACATTACATGAAAATTATAGAAAATTAGTTCGACTCCCCCCTAATTTCCTGGTGTACCCCAACAAGAGGTCAGTCTGGAGATGAAAGCTGCCTTGGTGTGAATTGCTGTTGAAACGTCCCACCTAATTCAGAGAGCTTCAAATGGGGATCATAGACGAGCACGAGGAATACTGAACTGATTACCCCAAAGGGGTCACCTAGGAAGACTGCAGGCAAATACTTACCCTGCAGACAAAAATCCACAACCAAAGCAAGGAACCCAATCAGGAGTCGACTTGGAAGAATCAAGCGCTTGCTGTGGTTTTGAGTCTTAAGGTGTCTCTTAAGCTCCTGGCTTTTTACTTCATGTAAGTCTACTTAAGTAACTGACCTTTTATCAAAAGTCACCCAAGAAATCCTGGCCACCAAGCTCAATAACTTTATTTCAGTCTTTTCCTTCATCAATCCTACCGGAAGTGCCCCTGCTGGACATACCTTCCTTCCTAACGTGCTCCCTTGATTCCCGGACAGGTTGTTTTTGCTGGTGTCCCTACTTTCTCTGCCCATTTCTTAGCTGTTTTATTTGCTCCTTTGGCTCCTACTTTTCTATTTCAAACCACGATCGACTTCCTAAGCGTGGTTCAAAATTTCTAAACTGCTTGTATACATCTCTAACAGATGACCCACTGACTCCTGAAACTGCAGCATTTTCCCTTCTTACATTCCCTGTCTCCAGACTCCCAAATTCCCCAATACAGCTCCTCTTTGCTGCTTTCCTCTCAAGCGTCCAGGCTTGAAAACTTGAGACCACCTAGGACGTGCCCTTCTCATTCACCCTCATACCTTACAGGTGCTAATTACTATAGACTTTGCCCCCCCCCCAAATCATCCAGGACTATGCCACCCCTCTCCTTCCACGCTGACACTGTGTTTCACCCCTCCATTACCTCCTGCCTGGAGTTAACACATCTCAAGAGAAATACAGATCAAGTATTCTGGGAGTTTAGAGGAGATGATTAATTCTTACATGGATTATTCACATATCTGTTCCAAATAATGCAAGGCTAAAAGATAAAAAACTGAATGATCCCCAGTCCATGGAAAATAGCCCAATAGCCTACTGAAAGACTGAAATGAATGTTGTGTCTTTAATAGAGGCTAACTGTCATAGAAAGAATTGATATTTACAAGGTGAGGGCTCCTTTTAAAACAGACAAAGGCAAAATTCCATAGTTTCCCCCCCCCAACCAGTCAATGCAATGTAGGGGACTGATATGATGGAGACATAAGAATGTACATCAGTTTTCTCAAGTGCTTTCTCCAGACCATCTGAGTTAGAATCATCTGGGGTATGTGTTAAAATGCTGTTTCCCGGGCTCCGTACTGTACCCTCCTCTTGTTGTGCAGAACACGCTGCTTAAACAAGTTCTTCCTATGATTCTTACCCACATTAAAGTTGGAGAGCCACTAAATTATAAACAAAAAAAAGGGCTAAAAAATTTACATCAAACTATTACAACTTACATGTATTTTCTTTTTTACATTTGTCTCTATTTTTCAAATATGGTAGTTATATAAGAAAAGTAGTGTGTGATTTTAAAACTGAATTTATAGACTATCTCTGAGTTTCATCTACATATATTAGGCAACAATTCACAGATAAACTCTTTCAAAAATTATGATTCTATAGAAAGAGATGAAATTTGTGGCAGAACTTTTCCATATAGTCTCAAAACTACAATTAAACTCAAGAGTGACTTAAATAATCTAATGGGATTTTTTGTATTCAAAAAGTTTTCAAAATTCCAGATGTGTAGGAAAAAGATAATAAAATTCTAATACCATTGTTCTTCTTTAAAAACTCAAGTTCTCTTGCTAACAGTTAAGGATACTGATTTATTTAAAACATAACATGTTTCTGCTTCATAGCATCTGTATTATTTTACATTTTTATTGGCAACTTTCACTGTACCCTGGGGATTTCTAAAAATCCTCATACTTCCCTGCTGGTCAAACTTTCCAAAAAAATAACAAACAAATGATTATTAACTATGATTTTTTTTTTATTCCATGACCATGTCTTCCATAAGAAACACTGGAAAAAGCTGAGCTATTTGCTTTGGGGAAAATAGGGTCTATATACCAGATCTCAACCGCAGAGTAGATCATACAAGTGCATTATTCCCAAGAGAGTGTGTCAGGATCTGGATTTCCATCCGCGTTAAACACACTCCTCACTTTTCCACCTCACAAAAGAAATGTCCGTTGCTCATAGAGAGGCTGCTACCATGACAAGTGTTGCCTATTGCTAACGTTTTTAGCCAAGTTGTTCTCTCAACTAAGAGTGATTTGGACCCCCAGTGTATATTTGGCACTACCTAGAGATTTTTTTGGTTGTCGGATCTGGGTAGAACTACTGGCGTCTAGTGGGTAGAAGATACTGCTAAACATCTACAAAGCACAGGACAGCCCCCCACATAACAAAGAAATGTAAAGCCCCAAATGTCAATAGCACCAATGTCGAAAAACCCTGAGCTAAACCCATAGTTATATAAATTTATGCCTACTTCCATAAAGTCCTAAGCTGTTCCTACTTCCCAAACTTCCACCCTAATAACCATCCTTTGAAGCAAGCACCTGGGCTTCAGAGTTCTTCATACCATCATATTAATGGTTATTGATCTCTTCGACACCATCCTTGACACATCACTCACGCCTGGACCCTGACCCAACTCTCTCCATCAGACAGTTTAGATCCTTCCATATCATCTTAAACTTCTATTAGTACTGTTTGCGTCAGAATTGAAAGGCTGTCCTTCTTGCTCACAAGAATCACCTTCTTGAGTGTGAAAACTCTCACCGAAGTCTCCCTAGTGTCTAACAGAGTGCCTCAAACATAATGAGTGCACAATAAATACTTGTCAAACGAATGAAATAACTTTAGATTTGCTTTGTACCAAACATTGATGATGATTCACTGATTATAAAACATAACTTTGCCCTCAAGTATGTCCATTTTTGGGTGAAGATACACACAGGAAAGAACAACTAGCAAAATAGTAAAATAGTACTTAAGTAAAATAGTACTTAATGAGTAGCAGATATATAACTCAGATAATTACTATAAAGGATTTCTGGTGAGTGTGAATTCCCGTAGAATGCAGGTAACCAGAGAGTGCCTCACAAAGGTGAAAACTGAAAGTACCTGAGAGGATTTTTTTAATGGCAAGCTAGGAAAAGGGAGGAGGCCATTCCAGGCTGCAGGGAGGGGGTATAAAAAGCAGAGCTTGAGTAAAGCTGGTCTTTGCAAAAGCATTTTACCAAATAGAATCATAGCCCTGAAAGCACATTGGTGGAGTCCACTTTCCTGCTCCTTTTCATATAGTATTCCAAAGAGGGTTTTTTTTTACAGAAAAGCAGTGAGTCAACATTTCTGAAATAAAATGTTATGTCTGTGTCTTGTTTCTTCGAGATAGATTTCACTAGCATAAGAGATTCTGTAGTGTGCTGCCCAGACTCCTAGCTGCCAGGAGTGTTGGACGGTGATGGCTCAAAGCTGAGTTCCTCTCTACGCATCACCTATTGCTGAAGATGCCACCTCACCCTAGCTCATCCCTCCCCACCCCCGAGTGCAGTTTGCATGCAACGACAGTCAAATGGAGAGGGATATAAAGGCCTGGCCCCCTTGTCTCAAGGCAGGACAACTTTGAAGGTCCATCTAAGCTCTAAAGCTTCTTGACCCATTTCAGCTCCTTCCTCTATCTATCCTACTTCTTTATCTCTCCCCAAAGGTGTTGAGAGTACTCTCCAATAAATTATCGGCATGCAAATTTCCATCTCAGAGTCTGTTTCCTGGAGAATCCAACTAAGACTACAGGAGGGGGAAGAAACAACGGTGGTGGCAATGACAAAGGATGGGGTCCAGCAGCTTTTAAAACTGGAATTCTTAGGTAGTCAGCAGTTAGGTCACTATATGTGTAAGTGTATAAGGAATAACTGGTCAACCACCTTGGTCACCCTGCAGTATTTCATTCCCACTACCCAGCTGGCACCCCATATCCCTGGGAATTTTTCCGACCCACCCCTGAACAAGAACTACTTTCAAAACCTTCATCCACATGACAGCTTAAATGACTGATAATATTTTAAAGTCTCACTTAACAGGAATGAATGTTACCATTCAACCTTGATTCAAGCTGAATCAAGAAATCAGCTTGCCATAGAACTTGGGGCACATTGGGGACCTTCATGATGCCACTGAAATCACAGCAGATCAATCTGTGTGGTAGCAGAGACAATGCAATGAACTCACCAAATTTCATTTTCTTGTCCAGCTAGGCTCAAAGTTACAGATTCCCCAGCGTACTATGCGATGCTACCAGGTCATATGACTGAATTCTGGCCCGCATAATGTGGGTGAAGTGACATCTGTCACTACTAGGCCAGGTCCCTAAAACCCCCTGCACAGTTCTCCATGCATTCTCTCTTCATTTTTCTACCATTTGGTTGTAGATGATCCAGTCAAATTCTAAAGCCGCAGGGGAGAATAGAGCCATAAATTTATAGAACCTGGGCCCCTGAATGGCTGAATGCAGTGGAACCTCCCCCCACACCATATCAACCATGCTTGGGTTATGTCACAGAGATGTGTGGGTCACTTGTCACTGCAGACAGTGTTGCTTACCTCAACACATTGACTCCAGCTCTATTTGATTGCAGCCATAAGAGCTAGGTTTGTGAGAAGGCTTCTTGATTATTTGAGGAACCCTGTCTCAGAGAAGCCCTACACAAACCGATATCCTAGAAAATTCAGGAAAAATCAAAGACTTCTATGCTGTTATAGACATAGCGAGTGGAGATAATCTAATCAAAGGCATAACCACTTACAAACCAACAAACAACTGGTATCCTGTATTTAGCTATGGAAGATATAAATGGATTATGTAATTGCATTCACCCATACATATTATACACATCATTGATTGTGTGTTAATGTGTTTAAATTTTGTTTCAAAAACAAAATATCCCGCCGGCATGCTCTGGGTAAACAGACTCTTAGCAAAAATGATGAACAATGTCTGGGAAGACAGAAAGAAAACTTGAGGAAAATGGACTAAGATTTTCACTTTAAAGTGAAAAGTTGGAAAAGATAGAAGGCTGTTTGGGTAAATACAGAAATTATACAAACGAGAAATTTAAGAAATGTGTATTTTCAAAGCCAAGATAAACAAAACATGATGAATATTAACTCACTGTTACCCTGCTTTCTAGAGTCCTATATGCCGCATTTGGAAGAGAAAATAACCAAGTGAAACAGGATGACTTGCTTTTCTCTTTTAAGTGATTATTCTTTTCTATGTTGAGGGATTTGGCTATGCTTCAGTTCTCTGGAGGGACTCTATTAAAAAACACACACTTAGATTGTTATCTTTGAAACCATCTTCACAAAGGGCTCAAATTTGAAGTAGTAAGAAACTTTGGTTTCAAACCTAGCAATGCATCTGATTTCATTTTATTTTACATTTAATCCTCAAGGAGAACATTACGTATTTTAAGTCACTCTGGAAGGGGGCTTCCAAAAATCTTTCAGTTCATAGGAGTATTCACTAGACTACAACATTTTCGTCCACTTACTAATGTCTGAACGCCTCTAACACTCCTTGCTAGTTCAATCCACTGGGTGTGTGGGTGTGTGCGCACACACGAGTGTGTATATGCTTCAGGTCATTTTGTTGCATCAGAGGCAGTTTTATATTTCTTTCAATTTGGAATTCCACACTGATTCAAGTGAAAAATGTATTGGATAAGCTAAGATACAATGACTGCTTCCTCCTTACCCCTATCCACATTCCTTCCCTACCTCTCCCTGGATTGCTACCATTTCTCCTATAATTATATATGTTTAAGTTTGTATTTCTTGTGTGCGACTTTACGCCATATTTGTCAGTGGCCATAAATAAATGAATATTTGTTTTGAGTTATGCAAGGAGAATTACATTTATTTCTACTATTTTCATAACAGGGACTGAGTCGGTTCAACACCACTCATTTTTAATGTTTACAATAAAGACAAGGTTTCATTTGACCTTAAACTTACACAATGTTATTATCAATTATATCTCAATAAAGCTGGGGGGCAAAAAGGTTTCATTTGAACGGACAATGACCTTTCCTTCACAATAGAGCTGTGAATGAACTTCTGCTCCACAAACTCCCACATGTTCCATTTTTCTTATCACTAATAATATGCATTAATCAATCATCATATATACATACATATAAGTACATGCAGAAAGACACATGTAATTTTTCTTTCTCTATCACATTTTTCTAGCCTAAACCAAACCAGATTTTTTCACTCATGGGGAAAAAAACCTGTAAATAAAGGTGTTAAAGGAAGAAATAAGAAAACTACGTGAAAAGTCATCTAACATGTTAACACTTAAGGGAACTAATGCCACACCCCATTCCACATAAGTGTAGATTTTCATATCACATTTTAGGCCATAGTTATATGTAATTTCATATTAATATATCATAAAGCATGCCTAAAATAAAAATATTTTAAAAATCTCATTACTAGTATTTTAGTCAAAGTCAAAAGAAGGAACTGAAGTCGGTACCTTTAGTTCAAGGAGAAATGTATAAGATTTTACTATTCTCACTACTTAAAATAAAGCCTGTAGGGACATGCCACCTTGGGGAATTTTCTCTTAGAGCCATAAATGTCCTGGCATGAGAAAAATGCTATATTAGTATGTTAGAAAGTGTTGGTACATGCCTTGGCTCAAGCACTGCCCTAATATTAAAGAGTTGTGATAAATTACTACATAATTAGAGAGTCCACCTTGGGCTAGAATCCAAGGATTTTGGGGGTAAACACGATGAGCATAGTCCGCACCCTCACAGAGCTTATGATCTCCTGGAAAAGCCAACTACACGAGGGGTCACAATCAAGTGTGGCACTTGTTATAACAGAGAGATTGCAGAGGTGTCAGGAGGGCAGAATAAGGGGCTGGAAACCAGGGAAGGCCGGGGGTAGCGATGTTTAAGCTGAGACTACCAGCATCCTTCTTGGTGTGATTTCATTTTCCTGCAAGTATGGCTGTATGTAGAGCGGAGAAGAGGTTGAAGGAGACAATATGGGGGCAGGAGGAACAGGTAGAAGACCACTGACATTAAAACGGAAAGAAAAGATGGCATCCTGAGCCGGGGCAATGGCAAGTCAAACGGACGGAAGTGGACAGATTCGAGACTATTTCAGAGCTAACTATCCATGGAGTTTGGTGATGAATTAGCATGAGTGGTAAGAAAACAGGGAGAATCAAGTATGCAGCTGAGAATGGAAGGTAACAATTTTTGTTTTCTGAAGTTGGGTAAGGAACTGAGCTATTTGGCTTCAAAGTTTTATTTCAGTTGATTCTCCAGAGATAGACAAACATCTCCCATTAGACCTGGCCTTGCGATTCATGACATTTTAAAGAATGTGTACGTGTGGTGTAATTACTGCTGTAATTTAATGCGGCTGCTTTGTGCCTTAAAGCTGAGAAGCAAGCATACCTTTGTATGTTTGGAATGTTAACAGAATTACCTCCGACTTTAGTTTATGTTCCTTAAGTACAAACTCTTAAGTCGGGCAAAGGGGATCACCGTTATATAGTACCATACTTAACTACCCTTTTTATAAGCAAGGTCTTTTATACCAAAAATAAACAGAGGCACACAGTCATAAACCCATAAATTCTGTGAGCTAGTACTTTAAAGGACCGAGTATTTGCACAGCACCAGGAGCTTACCTAAAAGGGACAAGGTCCTGGGAATTCTCTCTAAAAGTGATTTATTTCTGTCAACATTCTTCTGCAACTTAAACATACGCATTCACAAAGATTTAAATTTCTCCAGACATTTGACTTTAAAGCTTTACTTCTGATGTTCTGAGTAAATACCGTTAGCAAAGAAGCCATAAAATAAGTTAAGGCAGCTTTTCTCTTTGAACCTACCTTTCTTGTATAAAGCTTCCTCTATACACCTAAAGATTATTTGATAATATTCTTTAGAAATATTTCCTATAAAGTGTATATATAATTTGTATATGTCATACATATCATACACATGTAGATTACAAACTATTGGAATGTTTCTTATTGTTTTGATTTTTTTCTTTCAGAAGGGTTCTTCTCAGCTTTCTGACAATGAAGATTTCAAACTTTAAAAATGTATTTATAAAATCACTTCCAACAAACATTTATGAAACATCTGCTCTGTACAGGCAGATGTGACAGGTATTTCAATATATATTACCATAGTAAGTCAATTGTCAAAAACACCCCAACAACTTAACTAATAAATAATAATGTTAGTCTTCACAGCCACATATAGAAACAGACCTATGCAACCATTGTCTACCTTTCTAGTTTATTAAGGGGACAATTGAGAACGAAAACAAGCTTTTATAAAGCTTGGTCCCTGGTATATCATAACAGAAATTGTGCATTCTCCATAGAACTCTGATAATCATCTTCAATAAAAGGATATTGCACGTGGCCAAGGGTACATGCCAAGTTACTTCACATCCCAGGTTATTACTGATTGTCCAGAAAGTCTTCACATTATTTATATTTTCTGTAAAATAATCCTTATGTCCCAGTAGGAGGTAACTTTGCATTAAATGATGAAACTGCACTTTGGAATATGTATCGTATTAGTGTGTATCATATTAGTACATTATCCCTAATACAAAAATCTCGTCTGTTAGTTTAATGCAAAGCTTTACTCCTCACTTATAACTTACAGAAAGACATGTTGAACAAGTTAGTTATGTCAATACATGTCTGTTAAGCCCGTGAGCTGAATTCCAAAAGGACTGGAAGAATTTTTTAAAATGCTCTGCTTACATTGCTGCTGCGTTAATGTCACTGACCCAATTAAAAACATAGACGGACAGTTCTGTATTTGTAACATTGGGTATGATTTAAATGACAAGGTACCTTAAAAGGGAGCCAAAATATGTGTTTTGATGTTTCAGAAGTGGTTCTCTCTGGCACAGCGAGTGTGATTGTACAGCTAATCAGAGAGTGATCTCCCTTTAAAGCTGGAATGGGAGATCCTCAGGATAAGAAAGAGAACAAGCACAAAAGTTGTACGGAACAGAGTGAATGTCTGTGTTGGTCCACAAACCTTGGGGTACCAAGGGATCTTGCTGGTGTGAATACTGGTACCTCCAGAGAGAAATCACCACAAGGTGTTGTTGATTTGACCTTGTGTCTTTCAGCCAGGCAGCCCATCCCTCACCAAACAGCTGCCCCCAAAAAGACGGTGCTTGGGCTCTCCCTTTGCTATGCAATGAAACACTCTTATCTGGTCACTGGGGTTGTTCCTCAGCTTGTGCTCTATCCATGCCTTTATTCAGTTCCAAACCTTTTGGCTCCACTTCCTGTCCCCTGCTGCTAGTCCCACACCTGCACTCTGCACAGACTTGGATATTTGGCACCTTGTCCTAGGTATGGTTTGAACTCACTGTCCAGCACCCCTGCCTCTGGCTACCCCTCCATCCAAATTCTGGTGTCCAGGAGTTCTCTGCTTGGCCATTGCATCCACTAGACTCAATCTTGCCCAACCAGAGCAAAGCAAACAGTCTGAACTATATCCTAAAGGTACTGTATTAGTCAATTGAGATAAGCTTAGCAGTACTTATATAACGAACAGCGCTAAATGCTCTGTGGTCTAAAGCAAAGGGTTATTTTTGGCTTATTCCACATGCCCATCATGGGCCAGCTATGACTCTGCTTCAAATAACGCCCACTCAGAGGCTCCTCAACTTGGAACATCCCTGTTCCCCATGGCTGGGAGAAGAAAGCATGTTAAATTGCAAAAGAGCTCTTAAAGACTTGCCCAGAAGTGATACACTTTCAGTCACATTTCATTGGCCAGTGCCAATCATATAGCTCTGCCTCATGTCAAGGGGGCACAAAGGGACAATCCCATCCTAAGGCAGGAGAACCAAAGATATTGCCGAATAATATTAACTGTTACCACGGGCACCAATTTTTAAGCCACAATTTTCTGAACTATCTGTTCATGAAACTGGACTGTTGACTATAGTGTTGGTTGGCAATATCTGTTAACTCTTACTATGGAATCCCTCAGAGAAAGCTTTAACTTAAGGTTTAATTAAGACACATAAGGGATTGGCTGAGAAAAAGTTGATTTAAAAACTTGTTATGCTGTAACTACTGTCATTAGTAGTAATATATTATTATTAATAACAGTTAGTGTTTTATTCATTAGGCATTTGCTATGCACCAAGTAGGACTCTGAGCTCTTAACATATATTAATTTGTTTAATCCTCCAGCAAACACATAATGCAAGTAATCTTTTTAGTCCCACTTTATAGACAAGGAAACTGACTCACAGTGATATTTAGTAATGTGCTCAGGGTCAACAGCAATCATGGTTTATTGGATGCCAATTTAACCTTTAACTTATTAACATAAAATTATAATATGATTTGGTTCTACTAACTGCAGGGTTTCCACACTGAGTTATTGTGAACCTCTTGGCTTGTTACATCTAAAGCAATCTCTCTCTCTCTCTCTCCTCTTTCAGCATTATTCCAGAGAGCATTTCTGGCACATTGTAGGAAAAAATGAAGTGGGGGGACATGTGCAGGACTTCTGCTTCTGGATAGAGGGTAGAAAGTCACCAGAAAGCACTGTTCTCACCCTAACCATCAAAACAAACTTGATAAGCTACAAAATCAAAGTTTTATAAAATCCAACTGAGAGTGGGGAGTGCCAAGAAACCTAAATGAACACATTTCCAGAAAATCATTGCCCTTCAGAGGTGAGAAGAGAGCTGTAACTGTTCTCACTCAGTGCAGGATGATGGGTGGAGAAGAAATCCACATAAAAAGGGATAGGGGGAGTTAGGCAAGCCTGCAGGGAAGGTTCAATGGTCACATGTGGTCTGACGTGACAGAAGAGAATGCTAAGGAGCTCAGCCATAGAGCAAGTCTGCATCCACCCATCAAATCATTCCCATGGGTTGTCACCAAGTGTTCACAAGTATTGCACCAAAGGCTGGGACAGGACAAAAGGGGGATTTCCGCTTGAGATGAACAGGGTCTTTCCCAAGTGAAAGGCAGCCATCTTCAAAAGGATAAGAAAAGTACATCTGAGGCACTCTGGGCTCTGTGGTACTGAAGGCATACGGCTTCTCAGGTCAGTAGAGAGAAAGCCATCTGTGACACTCCCACAAGTCAACAATGAAGAAAAACCAAACAACCCAATACAATTGGGGAAAAATAGTTGCTGGAACAGACCCTTCACCAACGAAGATTATATGAAAGGCAAATGATTACATGAACTAGTGCCCCACATCATTAGTTAGCAAGGGAATGCAAATTAAACCAAAATTTAAGGGACGGACGTCAGATATTGGTGAGGATGTGGAGCAACTACAATTCTCAAACATTTCTAGTCAGAGTGTAAAAATAGTATAATCACTTTAGAGAACTGTTTGGCAGTTGCTAATAGTTAAAAATACATCTCTCATAAGAACCAGCAATTCCACTCCTAGGTAATTATCTAAGATGATGAAATTGCATGTTCACAAAAAGACTTGTTTATAAATGACCAAAGCAGTCTTAGTGATAAGCTCAAAACTGGAGACCACCTATAAGTTCATCAACATATAAATGGATGAAATTTTGTATGTTCACACAAGAGAATATAACTCAGCAATAAACAATAGGAATTACTGATACAATCAAAAGCATGGATGAGGGACGGCCCGGTGGAGGCTGCCGATTCGATTCCCACATGGGCCAGTGGGCTCAAGGTTGCCGGTTCGACTCCTCAAGTCCCGCAAGGGATGGTGGGCTCCGCCCCCTGCAACTAAGAATGAACACGGCATCTTGAGCTGAGCTGCTGCTGAGCTCCGGGATGGCTCAGTTGGTTGGAGGGTGTCCTCTCAACCACAAGGTTGCCAGTTCGACTCCCGCAAGGGATGGTGGGCTCCGCCCCCTGCAACTAAGATTGAACACGGCACCTTGAGTTGAGCTGCCTCCTGGATGGCTCAGTTGGTTGCAGTGCATCCTCTCAACCACAAGGTTGCCAGTTCGACTTCCGCAAGGGATGGTGGGCTCCGCCCCCTGCAACTAAGATTGAACACGGCACCTTGAGTTGAGCTGCCTCCTGGATGGCTCAGTTGGTTGCAGTGCATCCTCTCAACCACAAGGTTGCCAGTTCGACTTCCGCAAGGGATGGTGGGCTGTGTGCCCTGCAACTAGCAACGGCAACTGGACCTGGAGCTGAGCTGCGCCCTCCACAGCTAAGATTGAAAGGACAACAACTTGAGGCTGAGCAGCACCCTCCACAACTAAGATTGAAAGGACAACAATTTGACTCGGAAAAAAGGCCTGGAAGTACACACTGTTCCCCAATAAAGTCCTGTTCCCCTTCCCCAATAAAAATCTTAAAAAAAAAAAGCATGGATGATTCTCAAAAACATTACGCTGAGTGAAAGAAGCCAAGCACAAGAATACAGATATGTGAATCCCTTTTTACATGAAGTTCTAGAACAGGCTAAATAATATATGGTAATGAAAATCAAAACAGTAAGTGAATTAACCAGAAGAGATGATGGAAATGTTCTATATTTTGTTTTGGATGGTTAATACATGGAGTTGTCAAAACTTAATTGAAATGAAGATCTGTGCAATTTATTGTTATGTCATTATACCTCACTTTTTAAAATGTACAAGGTCAAATATCATTCTTTCAGAATACTGAGAATGAGTCAGCTCCAAATTGAATCCATGCTATAAGAGCTAAACGCCACGTCCTATAGGCCACCCAAGGTCAATATGAAACAATTACAGCACTTCTCTTATTCCTACACTTAACAGTCGGGTGCAGACACGACAGGACTTGCTATAAAAAAGGCAGAACCCCACACCTAATGAGTGATCCTAGCCTTTCATCTCTCTAGCCAGTGTTATCTCATGCTGATCCATCCCAAACTTGCTGATGTGTCACTGCCATAATCTCTCAGTGTCAGCCTGTAATTGTTCAGGGTCAGCCCTTAAAGCACGGGGGATTCCCACTGTAACCACCCAGAGCTTATCAATTGTATAGCTTGCCAGAGCTCTACCATTAACTGCTTGATTATTTCGTTCTTGCCATCTCTGTTCTTAACCCCTCTGTACAAGTCTGTACAAACACTTTCCTGTGTGGCTCCTTTGAAATGTTCAGAAACAATTACTGCTGTGGTGATGGAAAGTGATATTATGCATTAGGGTGACTTTAGGTGAGGAAATGTACATCTTCTAGTCTGAATTCTGCCTAAAATTGCACTTCTCACACTTCAATGTGCATGTGAATACCAATGACTATTGTGAAAATGAAGATTCTGATTCAGTATGTCTGGAACGGGGTGCACGTGTTTGCATTTCTAGCCAGCTCCCAGGTTATGGGGTGTGACTTCTCTACAGACGAAACTTTGACTTGGAAGGACCAAGTATTATTTTCTCTGTGGTTATGTTCGCTGTTTCTAGAAGGTGCCTCTCTCCATGTGTGAATTCTCAGTCCAAACTTCAACATTCAACTACTTCAGGTTCAAAACATTCAAACGAGGGTCCCAGCCGTGGACAAAGGATGCCTTTTGAAATTCAAAATAAGCATTCTGGAAAAGCACGCTCATTTTTATGTATTAACTCAAAATCAATACATCTCCTCTGATGTATTCCCATCATCAATCTGTAAAATTTCCATCGATCAGCAGCTCCCACAGAGCAGGCAGCAGACGTTCCAGAACCATCTGGGACCAGAGCAATGGGCCACATGCAGGAGCCTCACCAACACTTCAGCTCATATCGCTTAGCAGGAGCATTCAGCCTGAGAGCCAGAGAGGGAGGAGGAAAGCAGGTCAATGAGTCCTTCTCTGGAATGGGCCACAGCCTGCTTACCTGTAATCAGGTGGGGAAACAGCTACTTTCCCCAATGACTTTACTGGGTACAACATTGCCTCTCAGACAGAGACAAAGGAAAACAGATGCTGATCCAAAGCGACCTCTGGCAATAGCATGAGAAGAGATGGTGAGATTATAATGACAGTATGATATTTGGCAACCCCTGGGGACATATTTTGAAAGTCTTAAATCTTTCAAAAATATGTATGTTAGAATAGTATCTCTATGCAAGAGTTCCAGACCTTCTTATTTTCAGAAAAATACACTGAAATCACTGAGTCTAAACAACTCAGAATATTCATAAATTTCCCAACCATTTTATTTAAGCATTTGATTTATCATTCAGAAGGAAACTTTATATGTAAAACAATAAATACCAATGTTTAACGTAGCATGATATACAAGAGTTATTGCAATTGATCAAGGATTAGTGGCATTAATCCTTGGGCACACAAATACTTTGTAAAAGAAACACAACTAAAACATACATGCGCATACAACATGGCAGCCAAAGAAGTCTTCAACCTGCCCATAGTTTTTGCTAGTTTAAGAAGATGAGCTAGTCATAGTGTGATGAAGGTTAGTAGTTCTAGATTTTTCATAACCAGCTTAAAATGTGAAAATAATCTGTAAATGGAGGCTGCCAATTAAGCACTGCTTCTGAGGTTCGGGTATCCTCCTATATACAGAAACCTGGGGATTGATTAGGAAACAGGAACATTCACGAGTTCAGGTGGGATTCCTGGCACTCAGCAAGACAGCTCCGTAAGCATGAACCAACAGTCAATTATTTCTTTAATTTTCACTTCTTGCCTTCTCTTCTAGATGTCTTCCTCAGTCATTCTAGGACATTTTACGACAGTGGTTCAAGGTTGTGGGAGTCCCTATTCCTAAAAAGTAATTCAGTACTACTCAACATTACAATACAAACATTCACCTAGGATGGGCCCAGTATTTTGGCAGCAATCATAAAACATACATTCTCAGGCAAGCCTAAGTTTTCTATCACAAGTTTAGCTGAAGAATCAGGATTTCTCTCCATTTTCAAAATGCAGAGTAATAAGATTTGATCAGATACCTGAGGATAATCAGAGCTAATTTGAAATATTACATAAAAGCCTGGGGTTCTTTTGCAATGCAGTATAATTACCACCACCACCCTCACTACAATCACCCTCATCACCACCTCGCCATCACCACCATCATCACCACCAGCACTACCTTGTCACCATCATTACTATCACGTCACCAATATTGCCACCATCATATACCACTGATAGTACAGAAAATTGTAGAAGCCTTACTGAAAATAATTTTGGCAGTAACTATTAACTCTTAAACTTCATATTCCATTTGAGTCATCAGTTTCTTTCAAAGGTACCTTTCCTACAGAAATACGTATGTGAAAAATGCATGGAAAAGCTTAATATTATAAAAATGTCAATTCTCACCAATAAAATTCCAACCAAAATCCCAACAGGATTAATTTTGGGCAAAATGAGAACTGACCCTAAAATTTACATAAGAACATTATTTGAAACAAGGAAAAAGAACAAACACCCTAAGTAACTTCAAAGACAAATTGATTCAACAAACTTTTATCAAGTGCCTATCATGTACCACGCATTGCTTTAGCCAAAGGGAAGACTAAATAAAACCTTGGTATGCTCCTACCATAGAACACCAGGCTGCATATCATAAGAATAAAATAATAAGAACAAAATTAATCAATTGATGTGGAAAAATCTACAAAACATATTGTGAAGTTAAAAAATATCACAGTACAATATATACAGTATAATGCTATCTGTTTTCTAAAAATCACCTCAACCTAAGCATGTAAACATATAAATGCATAGAAAATAATCTAGGAGGACATCTTACTAAAAGGAAATACATGATTACTTTTGGAGAGGAAAGTGGGATTGAGTAAGTCATGGACGATTTGGTTTTGTATAACATGATATTTGGATTTTTATAAGAAGAACGTTTTTATCACATGCATCTCTAAAACGTATCAGGCTACTTAAAAAATACTGATGAAACATTCCTTGTCAAATCTGGTCTAGAATACGGGTAAATTGTATTTAATAGAATGTTTTCAAATACCTTCTCATTGTTGTTGGTATTTTTCTAGGACTTCAGATTTTATAGGCTAATAGTAGACAAAGTTTATTTTTGTTAGAAGAAAAGACAGGAAAGCAGATGGGTGAGGGAGGGAACAAACCAGGATGGTGTTTAGCATCAGTCAAACTTGGATTCTAATCCCTATTCTGAAGCCTGATAAACATGTATGTTCTCAGAATGTACACTTTCAATAGCAAGTAACAAGATGTCTAACAAAAAGTGGCTTAAATAGTAGGGATTTGTTAAGTCACACAAGCAGAAGTCTAGAAGCAAGGCCAGGCAAGACAACCCCAACGGCTCTCCCTTGACTTTTTTCTCATAGTTGCAAGATGGCTGCTACAGCACCAACAAAGCACCACATCCTTATAAGACAGCAGTCCAATTTAAGAAAGAATGAGGTCTTTTATTTATATAGGTCTCTTTCAGGTTGGATAGGTTTTCAAAGTCGTCCCCACAAATTTCCCCGTACATGTAATTGGCTATAACCAGGTCACATGGCTGCCCCCAAATAAATCACTGGAAAAGAGGTAGAATAATGATGTTTGACTTAAGTCCAGTCATATTTCATATCCTGATACTGAGCCCTCCTCCTTGCCTGAGCACATAACTACCTGATACCCACAGTAATTCTGGGTTCTTCTATTAACAAAAGAATAAAAAAGAAATCAACATTGAACAGCCAATCTACCACCACAATAAGTAATTAAAGATTCAGGATGGATCTTGAGAGAGTAATGCTGAGCGAAACAAGTCAGACAGAAAAAGCAGAGAACCATGTGATTTCACTGATATGTGGTATATAAACCAAAAACAACTAAAGAACAAGACAAACAAATGAGAAACAGAAACTCATAGACACAGTCAATAGTTTAGTGGTTGCCAGAGGGTAAGGGGGGCGGGGGGTGGGGGGTGGGAGATGAGGGTAAGGGGGATCAAATATAAGGTGATGGAAGGAGAACTGACTCTGGGTGATGAACACATAATGGGATTTATAGATGATGTAATACAGAATTGTACACCTGAAATCTATGTAATTTTACTAATAATTGTCACCCCAATAAATTTAATTTTAAAAAAAAAAAGATTCAGTTTCTTCATCTGTTAATTGAGCCACACGACCTAGCCTCTTAATTGTGTGGAACACTACATGAGATAGCATCTGTCAAGCTCTAGGCTTATGCTAGTTGTTTGACTTCGTCAACCTCTTCCATCAATAATGATAGCATTATTTCCATAAGGAGATTTTAAAAACAGAGATATCAAGAAAATTAGAAGGCAAAGTGTCTAAATATAGTTTTCCATTCCTTGCATTTAGGTATTCCTATATACATGATATATTTACATTCTGCTACCAGAAACATCACTACCTGAGGATTGTTACCTAAAACGCCAAATTAGTTTCTGAAAAGAGTTCTACACAAAGCAACACAATTCAGTGGTAGAAGTCATTACAAGAGGTATAATCTCAGGGAAGGACATTTTCAATACTAACTTCGAGTTTATCTCTTGAAGAAAAAAGGCTCCAAATGGGTGCTAACTGGACGCTATAACTTCACATGGCAGAAGGGAAGAGGACCGGTCTGGGGCTTCTCTTATAAGGGCACCGATCTCAGACTCCCTTTCCCCTTTTCACAACTAAGGATGCACATTTACCTTTTCATGGAAAACATCTCCATGCAAATTCCAAAATAATAACAGTGAAAGTCCTTTGCACAAAATGATAATCATTATAAATTATTCTACCACCAACTATTTGATGAGAAATT
This sequence comes from Rhinolophus sinicus, assembly GCF_036562045.2. Classification (NCBI taxonomy): domain Eukaryota; kingdom Metazoa; phylum Chordata; class Mammalia; order Chiroptera; family Rhinolophidae; genus Rhinolophus; species Rhinolophus sinicus. The sequence goes on from NC_133768.1 coordinate 8,220,689, forward strand.
TGGCATTCTGATTTCAGCCACAGCAGGAGGAGGAAGAGTAGAGAGTCTCAGAATTGGGCTTCTCTATATCCAAGTAGACAGAGTTCCCCGGAGCAGGGGTTCTCAAACTTGAGTGAGAATTTGAATCATCCAGAGGGCTTGTTAAATCAGATTCCTGGGTCCCGTCCCCCATAAGTCTAGGGTGGACCCCAAGAATGCACATTTCTAACAAGCACCCAAGTGATGCTGATGGTGCTGTTCAGGACCACTCTTGGAGAACCAGAGCCTCCCAAGTGATGCAGGAGCCATGAGCGTGAGTGATGGCATCAGTTGCTCCCTGAATCTCACCTGTGAACTCAAGTTCTACTCGAGTCAAATGAAATTGAAGAGCGGAGCTGTAAAAAGATGAATTTCTGAATAGGTTCAAATTATTTCCAGGTGGCAGAACTTGAGACTGGAAGATTTCATTTGGGATAGACCCCTTCAAAGAAGCTTAGAAGGAGAAGAGGAAGGCCACCTACCAAAACAAGCCAGCTTTCCACTATCTCAGCTGCCAACTTCCCAGTAAAGGGCGAACAAAACAACAAGTACTCGAATGCTAAATGTTTTTAAGGGTTTATAAGTATTTCAAGTAAATTACTCTTCCTTCCTTTTATGCCTGATAAAACCATTTAAATAGAGGCCCCAAGAATTCAGGGCTCTTTTGCATCTTTGCCAAGGGACAATTCTCCTTGATTGGACTCCATCACAAAATCCAAGAGCATGGCCCAGACAAACTGGCTCGATGAGCCTGCTGTCAACCGCTTTGCCAACAATGGACCAAAGAACTGGATTAAAATTTTTTTTTCTGTCATTGGATGCAACAGATTTTTCAAAACAATATTTTAATTTGCATACCAAGCCAAATTCTCTCTCTCGGAGGAGGAATAGAGCGCATTCCATTGTGTAAGACAATACTCATTCCCTGAAGGTGATGTCAGTGCTTAGCGAGCAATGCTTTTCTGAGATTCCTTGTCTTGCCATTAAGGTTCCTATTATAAAATGTTAACCACTTCAGAATCAAGCAAGATGTTGCGAATCTTTCTGTTAGCATTTTTGCAAAACCAAAAGAGACAAGGCTGTCACCAGCTGCCTCATGCACAATTATTTAATGACTTCTCCCTCATGGTATGAATAGGATTTCTGAAATCTATCTTCACCTCCCAGGACTTTCTTCTCATAGGAATACTGATTTGGATAGTTTATCTTTGCCAGCTTTTAAGGTTCGGGGAGCAGTCTGATTGTTTGCTAAAATGATAGGAGGCATTTCAGGGCTGTAAGACTAAGTCTGGGTAGGAATTTGGAGGTTAATAGGAAACACACTGGGCATTTTGCTAGTTAGGGGAATACTAGGGCACAGGGAAGATGAAGGACAAAATGCACTCGAACACACAAATGCTATAAAATGGCGTCAAGTAGTACAGTACGGCAGGGAGATTTGGGCCAGAGCCTGTTCTTATGAATACCTGAAAAAACACCAAGTAAAAAACTGCAATATGTTATCTTTGTATCTGTCTTTTTTATCTATCTGCATACATATCCCCAAATTATAAGATTAAAGAATAAAGTTGACATGCACCTGAAACTAATAAAAAAGGTTTAAAAAATAAAATAAAATAAGTAAAAAAATAAAAATAAAAATAACGTCTATTTATAAATGTTTCAAAAAAGAATAAAATTGGATTTCCATTTGAACTCTAATCATGTGCTACTATTTTTAATTGTAAAAAGCTAGAAAAATATTATAGAACAGTGAAGAAAAACAAACAACACAGTGCCAATGAGCTTAAATTAACAATGGTTCACATTTAGTCAATTTAACTGAGCTAATTTTAAAAGGAAAACAGGATCACTATAGCAGAAAATTAAAATCCCCTTGATTTTTTTTCCCCTTGTCCCACTTGCGTCTCACTATTTGATTTCTTGGGAACCCTTCCAGCATATGGTTTTACACTTTGATTTTACATACATACAGAGGGTGCCAAAAAAATGTATACACATTTTAAGCAAGGAAAACTGTATTAAAATTGTAATACTCAATATATACCGATAACAAAAGATGAATACAAGTCATGTGTATACATTTTTTTTGTCACCCCCGGTATATTCCAAAACAATGCTGAACACAGTCCTGTATGTTTTCTAATATCTACGTGAATGCTATCAGTACAGTACTTAGGACACCACAACTTGATTTTTTTCATTCAGTGTTATACTTTCGAGCCTACCTATCTTTATACAGGTAGATCTAGGCCATTATTAATGGTGGCATCACCTTCCATTCTGTGAACACAGTACAATTTATCTTTTAGCCAGCTGAAGAAACCTTCAGGTGGTTCCCATTGTTTCCAATTACAAACAGTGCTGCAAAGAATGATCTTGTTCCATTTCCTGAGGCTGTAGTAGGAGAGTTTATCTTGGGACTATATTGAGGCCAGAACTGCGAGGTCATAACGTCTGTACATTTTCAGCCATGCTAGATAGCATCAAAATGTTCTCCTAAGAGGTGATAGCAATTAGTATTCCAATTAGCAGCACTGACAGTCTCTGTTTTCCCTCATTCTTGCCAAAACTCCGACTGTTATGTTATTCTTAAGGACTCATCCAAGGGTCCCTGATAAACAACCAAGATGAGTTTGCTGCCCACACCTGCAATGCGACTGCAGAGGACAGCTCTTACCTCTGTCTACCAGCTTCCCTTATTTCTAGAAACAGAGCTGCTCTTTTCTATAGAGAACTTTCTTCCCACCCCGTGGGTTGTCATGAAGTTGCTTCTGCCTAGGTTACAGTGACCTATTCAGGAGTGGAGGTCAGAATACTGGCAATCAGAATTTCTCTTCAGGGGTTAATATGGGCAAGAGAAGAGAAAATCGCTCCCTTCCTTAAAGAAGGTGAGGCAGGAGGAACAGCCGTCTTTGCCTGCCTGGGGAAGAAGCCATAGAGAGGACAGAGGACTCAAGATTAGGTACATAGAAATTCCACTCCTGGGTATATATCCAAAAGAATTGATAACAGGGACTCAGACAACTGTTTGTACCCCAATGTTTGTTGCAGCATTATTCACAATAGCCAAAAGATGGGAACAACTTAAATGTCCATCAGATGAATGGATAAACAAAATGTGGTCTATCCATATAAAATATTATTCAGCCATAAAAATAAAGTACTGATACCTGCTAGGACATGGGTGAACCTTGAAAACATGCTAAGTGAAATAAGCTAAACAGAAAAAAGGACAAATGTTGCACGGTCCCACTTATATGAAGTATCTGGAATAGGCAAGTTCACAAAGACAGAAAGTGGGTTAGAGGTTACCTGGGGCTGCAGGGAGATGGGGATGGGGAGCGACTGGTTAATGATTACAGAGATTCTGATAAGGGTGATGGAAAAGACTTGAAAACAAATAGTGCTAATCGTTGCACAACATCGTTAATGTAATTACTGAATTATACACTTAAAATTGTTAAAATGGCATAGCTTAGGTTATGTATATATTTTTCACAATAAAAAAATGTAAAACCACAGGACCATTGAGAATGAAAAAAGAAAAAACGAGATTAGATAGGTAGAAAGACACACATATCTATATGTCCTAATGATATCACTCGACTCCCTGGATTCTACCATACCTGAAGTCAGCGATAATTCTTTTATCTTGTTATATATGTCAATATATTCTATTTTTTTTCTTTATCTAGTTTGAACGGGCTTTCTGTCACTAGGAATTGAAATAATTCTAAATCAGGCATAACAGTGTATAGTCAGGAAGGAAAAAAAAATGTGATTTTAACATCTCCTTAGGTGCTACACATTTTATTTAAACCTCTGTTGTTTGCAGGCAATCAGTCAAATCTTATCCTGAGTTTGTTTATGTGTTATTAGGAGCTGGTAGTCGCTTAAATAAACATGATAATTCCATAATTTCATTTCACAAGGACTACCCCAACTAAATTCTTCCCAGATACATTTCTCCTCTGCTTAATGTGCTAAGAAGAATTGAGTGACATGCTGAAGAGGATAGAAAGGAAAAGGATTCCATAACAATGAGAAGATGGACATTATAAGTGATTCTGTTACTCGATGACCTAACAGAAAAAGAAATGATCCAAAATCTTAAGGCAAAAATAATTCTCCCATTTTAAGCATTTATATTGACCTGGAGAGTGGATGCTCCCTTTCAGAGAATCACTGTCCTTTCTTGAAGGAACCAGGAGTACCGCCCCCTTTTTTTTATAAAGTCAATGAATGATTCTTGCCTTGATTTCCTCTGCCCTTTAGTAAGAAATTGACAAAGCCTCAGTGGCAAAAAAAAAAAAAAAAAAAAGGAGTGGAAGGAGGAAGAGAAATCCTACCCCTTGATTTTTCTTTTCATTTAATTTGATGTTTATATTCACATTAATTTAGCAACAGACAACATGAATATAGGTAGATGAAAGTAACTGAAGATTAGCAAAACTAGCTAGATAATTTTAACCCTTAATAATTCAAGGGAACAATTATACTTTGAATCCAATAGTTTCTCTTCTCTCAGAAATTACACATATGGCAAACCTGGCTAACTTGCCGGCACTCTTGTTCATAATATGATTTAGAATGAAGCAAAATATAAATAAAAGAAATCCATTTGCAAAGAGTCAAGCTTTGGATTAAAAGTATTATTTACTGTAGAATTTCCTCAAGGATTTAAATATGAGTGGTAGACAACAAAACTGTGAAAGGTTCCCAAAATATTTAATAAGTCTGACAAAAATCCTGGAAATGCAATGGTCTTCAGGACAGGCAAGAATAAGAGAAGAGATTTGTTTGTGTGGCGTAGGGGAAAGGAAGGCATTTCCAACAGTAAATTGGAAGACACCAGTGATTGCGATAGGCAAAATCTGAATATTAGTAATAGGTTAGATAGCTTTTCTACTTGGTTTTACATGCAAATTCAAAAGGAAATTAGACAAAATACAAAAATTAATTATTTGTTCAACGTGACAAAAAAAAACAAGGAGAAGATAGGAAAGGGATACTCTAACATAATGAAAGTTGAAACATCGTTTTTCTCCCATGGTCTCTCCCCTCCCCACTCCCTTTGGCTCTGAAATAGCTCCATAAGCATTGGACAGAGGGGAGAGCAAAGGAACCGGGGATTCTCTGTTGGAAAAGCAACAGCATTTCCAAAATTCATTTATGCTTCTCTTCATCCAGTTTAGTCCATTTCTTCCCCCTCTAAATGCTTACGTGCGTGCTTTTTCTGCCTGGTATTCATAAGCAAGACATTTTTGAAATACGTAGCTTCATACCAGTAATGGGGTGGGGTTCAAAAGCACACAAAGGAGTTTTCGTTCCAAATATTAGCACAAAAAAACTGTTCTTTGAAATATGTAACACTTCCAACTCTGGGAAGGCACAGCTGGCTTCATGTGTCAGTGGCTTATGAAACCTTCCGAAAGGAAGCAACATGAACGAACTACAATGTGTAGTATATATCTCATTATAACACAATCAAAAGTATGAGCTGATATTTCGGCTTCTGACACCGTGTGTTTTTAGTCAGCTTCACATTCATGAGGATACAGTTGAATGAGTAATGCCATAGTTAGAGGGAAAAATTATTTGGCAGAAAGGAGGGACAAGGTGGGGTAGGAGGTATAATTGACATGGAAAGTCATTTGATATTACCAGTTAAGCTCCAAAACTGGGGTTTTGAGGATAATTCCAAACAAAATCCCAGACATTGGTTTGGAAACTGTTTCTCTAATCTGTGTTCTACTTTTATAGCATTCCAATGAATGATATCCCCAAATTATGAATGTTTTCTTCAAATTGAATTTCCTGTGAATTGGCAACAATTAGTTTAATTGGATAGAATATAATTAATGTTGAGAAGAATAGATTTGCTTTGAATCTTCTAGAGGAAATTCTACTCTGCTTTGGTAAAAGTATGAATCATGGTTATAAATAATTCATTATACAATGCAGTTCTATGATAAATTTGAGAGCTTCCTTAAACATTGACATTTTTCTTTGTAATAATAAGCTATAATAACTAAATGGATCACAGGGAATTAGATTCTTTATTAAACGTCCATTTTAATTCAAGACCAAAGTCTTAATTTACTTTGCACAGTTTCTCATCTCCTCATTTACGCAGATGTTTCATTACACCATTCATCGGCTCACTCTTTAGAAGCAGAGAGCTATAAAATTGTTGCATACATATATTAATGACTATCATTTATTAAGCAGGCACTCTAGCTACTTTATATATTACCTAATTTAATCCTTGAGACAATGTTTTCATCTCCGCTTAAGATGAGAAAGCAAGTCCTGGGGTGTTGGCTAACTTAACCAAGGGTGCATTGAAACCCAGACCTAACACCCCCACCTGGGCAGTTCTCACTACACAATGCTCTCTCCAACTGAAAGAAGTTGGCAATACTACCGATATATTCACAGAGGATGAAAAAAAAAACTGTATCAGAGAAAAGGCCTGTTCCAAAATATTAGCTACAAGAGCTTAAAAAAAATGTTCTAGAACTACATCCCTTTACTCCTAAATCATTAATGTTACTCAATTATTTACATCCATATTGGAAACTTAAGCTTTTTAGATCTTAATTAAGTGCTTGTTAGCATTTTCATAAATCTAGCATTTACTACTTGTTAATACAAATTCAAAGTACAGGTTTCCCTTGCTATCCAAAAGTGGAGCGGTCCTATGAAACCTTTCATAACTCGAAATGGTGTAAAGTGAAGAGTACCCCCCACTTTCCAAAAGTTCATGTTATGCCACTTCGCTTTTATGAAAGACCTACTTGTATATACAGATTTCAAATTTTCAATAAAATACTTATATTGGGTTTAAAGACTATTTCCCACCAGAAATTTGCCACATTCTCCTCACCATCATTATGCCTGTTTTCCTCTGCCCTGCTCAGAAGACTTGGCAATTTCTCAGAAGACAAAATCAAGAAAAGAAGGAGGAGAAGGAATAATATTTAACCTGAGAATAAATTACCACACTCCTGCCACCACTGTCCGGCAACCCTTCTGAGATCCCGGGAGAGTTGCAGGGAATATAGTAGTTGAGTTACCTAATGTGGCTACATTTTATCATCAATTCATAAATGCTCAATTAGCTACCTCGCCCCCTTTCCTGGTATTTCGCAGAAGTAAAAAACAAAATGGACCATACCTGGGAGAAGAGGGCAGGACCTGTACACCAATTTAAGACTCTGACAAAAGTATATTTTTATTGCATAGGGATATGAAAAATGTATAAACAAACATTTTCTTATATGATTGAAACATTAACTGTCATTGGAATACAATGAGGTGTCTTTTTACCAGATAGTAACACATATTTGAAACAAGGCTTTCAAATGCTATGCTGATTTACATAATTCTAAGAATGAAGGTCTGTTGTATATATGTTGCCTCCCAAAATAGCCCCAAAGATAATTTGTACCATGTTTCCCCCAAAATAAGACCGGGTCTTATACTGTATTTCCCCGAAAATAAGACTGGGTCTTATATTAATTTTTGCTCCCAAAGACACATTAGGGCATCTTTTCAGTGGACGTTTTATTTTTTCATGTACAACAATCTACATTTATTCAAATATAGTCATGTCATCTTCTTCTGGAACATCATCGTAATGTACTAAATGCGTCCGTCTGGTTGATGATCTTAACTGGGGTTTATTTTGGGGGAAACACGGTAGCAACACACAGAACTTAGAGTAGACAAAAAAATGGAATAAAGTCCAAGCACTTTTTAAATGTCAGTCCAAATCCATCCCTTCATATTTTTGTGTGCGTGACTGAAATTGTTTCAATAGATCTTAGACTATGAAATAAGGTAATACAAAATGGTACTTCCCATTTTGCTTTGGCTGCCAGAAAACTCACAAATCTCAGGTCCTACCCCAGCATCTATGTTAATCCTCATAGTAAGCATGCATATGTATATTCTTTTCCCTAAATATGGTTTTCTCTTTTATTGAGAGTGGAATCCGAAATGGAATATGTGATGGTTAATTTTACATGTCAACTTGGCTGGGCCACAAGATGCCCAGATATTTGCTTACATGTTATTTCTGGGTGTGTCTGGGAAGGTGTTTTTGGATGACATTCATATTTGAATTGGTTGACTGAGTAAAGTAGATTGCTCTCCCCAATGTGAGTGGGTCTCATCCAACCCATTCAAGGCCTGAATAGAATATAGGGCTGAGCAAGAAAGAATTCTCTCTCTGCATATTTTATATATATATATATATATATATATATATATATATATATATAGAGAGAGAGAGAGAGAGAGAGAGAGAGAGAGAACACGCATGTCATGCCTGGAACGATTTGAGCAACAAAATAAAGTAGTTTGGGATTATAACCCTAAGTTTAAAATAATTATCCATGAGTCCATATTGGCATAAACAAATAATTGAATAAATAAATGGGGAATACCAGACACATCTTCCATGCAGAAGAATTCTAAACAATCCACGTAGATGATGTGCCCTCAAGAAGATAGACGATAATTCCCCATTCCTTAAATATGATCTGTGCACAGTGACTTCTTTCCAAAGAATGTAGTATGGAAAAGGGAAAAAAAACAGTAACTTGACAGTGGAGAAACCTGACAAACACTATATCGGCCAGATGATCAAGGTCAACATCAACAGTGATAAGTCATGCTGGTAGTATGTACTGTCGATATAATGTGATGCGAATGGGACTTTACCTCTGTGGTCTTCCTCCCATCAATCCACAACCCCAGTCTAATTATAAGAAAACAAAAAACATCAGACAAATTCCAATAGTGGGGAATCCTACAAGATACTTGACTAGTCCTCCTCAACACTGTCAAGGTCAGCAAAAACAAGGCAAGTCTGAGAAACTGTCCTAGCCAAGAGGATGCTACAGAGACATGATGACGTAATGTAATGTTTCCTGGATGAGATCCTGGGATAGAAAAGGGATATTAGGTGTTAACTTTAAAATCTGAATAAACAATGGACTTCAGTTAATAATGTTTCAATATTGATTTGTTATTTTTGACAAATGTGCCACACTAATGTAAGATGTGGGAACCTGGGTGTGGAGTATATGGGAACTCTCTGTACTGTCTTTGTAACTTTTCTGTAAATGTAAAAGTATTCTAAGATAATTGTTTTATTACTTTATAACATAATAGCTTTTTTGCAGGAAAGTACAGGGAGTTTATTGAAATGAAAGTACACACTTCAGAGGAAAGTGTGGGCCCTTTTAAAATACCAGTTATACTGGAAATGGAAAGAAAGTCATAATAGCAATAAACAATAGAAAACACATCAAAATATGTTTTTTAAAGAAGGTACTGAACCTACATGACAAAAACTACAAAATTATATTAAAATAATTAAAACAAGGTCTTCTAAAGGAAGAGAAATACCACGTTCCTTTTCTGAAAGATTTAAGGTCGTAAAAAGGCCAACTTTCAGGTTTAATACTATTTCTATAAGAATTCAAGCACAGTTGATTTGGATTGTGGGACTTTGATGGGGGGCAGGGAGGTAGGAGGTTGAATCAGGTGAAAATGATTGCAAAGTTTTATGAAAATTGCAAGAAAATTTTGAAATGTAATAATGAAAGATTTGCTCAAGAATGTTTTAAAATATATAATAAAGTTACTATAATAAAAGAGTATGGTTTTAACATGAGAAAAGACAAAGAGATCTAAGTGTATGTGAATTTCATGTCTGTTAAAGCAATTATTTCAATTCAAAAGGGAAAAAGTAGATGATGCATTTGGAAGTGGGAGAGGGAAGGAGGGGAATGGAACAGCAAGCAAAACTAGAAAGCAGAAGTGCATAGGGAGTGTTGAAAGGATTCAATGCATGTGAGCAGAAACACAAGGGATCAATTAGCAATTAAGCAAAGCAGATACCTACCATAGGAGTATGTTTGGAGAAGGCCCAAATGCCAGGCTGTGTTGAGGCTTTGTCTAATAGTGAAAGAACTGCTAAGAAAAGGTTTGATTAAGACAGGGGGTTGCAGGGGGCAGGAGGCAGGGAAGAAGACTAACATTTGATTACTGACTGTGCCCAAAGTGTTATTTTTGGAAATTGACGTAGACCATTTAATCCTCATCACAACTCTATGAGTCTGGTAATTTCAATTAGTAGTTTGCTGTTCTTGTTACCATTCATCTCATTGTTTGATTTTTTTGTAGTAATATTTGTACTGCAATTCTGAAATATTTTCTTTATTTTGTAGTGTAAAGCAAAGAAGTAATTATGCTAATAGTGTTACAAAAAAGCTATTTCCATATAAAAACAAAGTTACGGTTACAAAATTAAAGAAGTGAAAAACTGGTAATGTTAATTTGAGTTGGAAATGTTAATATGAACTCAGAAGTTATTTATCTTTAGAAAACATAAGTTTTAAAAATATGTACTTTCTGGCTCTGTCAACTAAAATGACCAGTGGAAATAAATGCCCAAGCCCCTAGATTCTGGCCTCTAATTCCATTCCCCACTGAATGCTATCAGAGTTTCTTGGAGAAATGGTCAATTCAAGATCTGGTTCAGTGGCAGAGAACATAACATTTGGGCACAGTCAGTACTCAAATGTTGGTCTTCTTCCCTGCCTTCTGCCCCCGCAACCCCTTGTCTTAATCAAACGTTTTTGTAGTGCTGGAAATCACGGAGGACTTCTAAGACAAATAGAGTCATTTCAAAAGGACACTGGAACCACTCTAAAGAGGCTCTCTAGTCACATCTATGAAAGTCTGAGCATCAAAGAGAGTAACTGGTGTAGTATCTGTATTTTATAAGTAATAATTGTAGAAACTCAGCATATGCAGCCAGTAGGCAGTAGACTCAATGTGGAATATGAGTTTTCATGACTCCAAATCAATGCTTCTCCCGTGCACCATGCTTCCTGATCAAAGCAATGTTTAACTGAAGAGAAAAGTGCAGAAGGGAGGAAGACAAAAAGAGAGCTACGAATGGTCAGGTTACACCTGAATTTAATTTTTATTGGAAAGGATTTTCTAGTAAGTACCCCATTCATTCATCAATACAAAAGGATGAATACAGACATCCAAGCAGTAGCTGGATAAAATGGTGTATCAGAGAAACCATTAAAGTCCCCCCAGTACTGATGTCTGGATGTGCCAAGTGTTCCTTTCTCATGGTGGCACTTCCCTTAAATGTCCCAGTAATAATGGTCAAATCCCCACCTCATGCCACAGTATGTTCTCCAGCCTATGTATCTCTGATATGGAGACTCCTTAAGACTTGGTGAGTATTCCTTCAGGTCACCCTGGTGCGCAACAGGGAATCCTGGAAATCAGTGCCTTGCTGTGTCGTAACCTGTCCCAGCAGGCTGCACTAACTTTTCTCATAGCTCTGCCCCCAACAGGGACCCTGACCCCTCGTTTAATTTCACAAAGCACTGCTAAGACCAGGCTATAGCATTTAATAAAATTTTACTGACCACATGAGCTAAAAGGAGAGAACTGCAATGCGGAAAAGGTAAAACTAGGTACGCAAATAGTGTAGCTCCTGGTGCTCGTCATGTTGCCGAGTGGAGCCTGCCTCCCACCACCCACTCACTCTGCGAGGCTTTTTGATCTTTGTGCTCCCCATATACCAAACTCTCCTGGGACCCAGAGAGAGGAAACAACAGCTTACCCTTGATTACCAACTCTGGCCTACAATGAAGAATTTTTATGCAGATGGCTGAGAGTTACAGCTTCCCTTTGGCACAACCAAGGGTTGAGTGTGATTATTCTTCTTCCCCCAAACTGAGGAGCAATCATCCTCAAAGAGGAATCAAGCATCCATCTCTAACAACAAAATTAACCACAGAAACTTCAACACTAGGGTGTCTTTTGCACCCAAGGCTCAAATATCCCAAGACTAATTTCTTCAATTAAGGCCCAGGGTTAAAATTCTGAGACTCTCTTTCATCCGGATCCATAAGTCTCAGTGAAAGTAAAGCTGTCCCCAAGCATATGACATAGGATGAAAACGTCACCATGATTTTATGCTCCCCATGGGGATGGCCAAGGCTGAGTCGGCCTGCACTGCAGCTCAGCTCCTCCCTCTGCCCAATCATGCTTCCTTCCTCTCCCTTTCCCAGGGATTGACCCCAAGGGCAACCCTATCAGACATGAGCACACTAAACTCCTTCTCGTATGTGTTTCCTGAAGAAACCAACTTGCAACACCCTGCTATAAACCCCGTTAAAACTACACTAGGCCAATATTACCGTCACAAATTCTACATATGGTCTCTAGAATCCATGCAACTTTGGAACGCGGGTAGTTTCCTTCTAGATGGAGCCCCATCCCTCTGCCACAAGCCATTTGGGTTTCCTCAGATGAGTCAGGCACCAGCCCTCTGGACTCCTCAGATGCAAGGAATAGATCTCGCATATCTCAGCATGGGTCCCATGGATGCTCCCCTCACTGGGACAGGGGTTAGGGTATCAGTTGCCCAGCCTGATTCTTGGGGGTGAGGAATGGTAAAACTCTCAGTGCCACTTCCTCTATGGAACCCTCTCACAAACTCCTCTTAATTCTCTATCTTCTTGACTCTTGTCTTCCATGTCAATGAGTCCTCTATTCAGATTTTCTACTTAGAATTATTGTCCTGGTGGTATCCTGGAATGTGGTGCCCACTGTCTTGATTCCTCAGCCAAAACTGACTCTGGAAGAGCCCCATTTTAACAACGTTACATTATGGAAATGCTTGAATATGGCAAGAATATCTTTTGGAAGAACTCCAGAGGTGGTCTTCTCTTAGGAAGGAAATGGGTGGGCAGGGGAGAAGAACAGGATTAAGACATACGTTTCATTCTCTTTTGTTGTTTGGCATTTTGTACCAGGTACATGCATGTTATACCTACTAGACTGAACCTTATGGGATTACCAATATTTGACAATTTTTTATCTATAATTTTCTTATTATCTTGTCTATCCTCAGCATGGTCCATTGTAGGAAACCAGAGGTGAACTACGTGATGCTTCCCCCACCATCAGATTATAATAACTGTAAGTGGCCTAAGCTATCCCTTATTTCTTCCTCTTAAACCTTGACTCTGCTGTATAATTTTCCAACTTACATCCTCTATACTCGAAGTTTGCGTCTGGAAGTGGAACAGAAATTGTATGCAACCTAAGGAAGACAGTCAGTAACATTCCCACTCTGTTCTCAGACCATGTCCAATACTCTCCCCAAGTCCCCAGATAAATTACCCTCTTTCAAGACTGTTAAGACACCACCTTCTCCGTCTAGTCTTTTTTGAATTTCTTCTCACTGCCTACAGACCACTGAAGAAAGATGGACCATTCCATTGTGCGGATGACTATCAAAGGATCTATCACAGTATTGGCCTCCTGCGTAGACATATCTGGAACCCTCATTAGACAATTCATTTAAGAAAAATGTTCATGTCTTTATATCCCAAATTGGAACAGTGCAAGGATCAGACCAATAGGTTCCACTAGAACAGAATCAATAAACAATTGCTGAATGAACGAATGACCTCGCTATGAAAGCTGGGATTATTTCACAGCATAAATGAATTCAGCAAATACTTCATGCTGCACACTCCTTATCCTGGTTTGAGTGCAATATTCTGTCTAAATGTGCTACGGGCTACAACTGTGAGTCATTAGCTTATGCGGACTCAATTATTCAATGGTCCGTATATGATAGATGTCTTGGATACACAGTCCTAGCACACAGAAACTCACTCTTTTTAAAAACATACCTTGACAAAGAAGGGTAGCCAGTAAGACCCTGGCTCCTACAGACGATAATTCCGTTATGCTTCATAGCCTCCAAATTTCTATCTTGCTTCTAAGTGATGAGGAATTTCAAGTCTCCAAGGAGGACAAACAACATGAGAAAACTTTGTCAGGAAACTACAGGCTCAGAGCCAGAGTGTAGAAAACACTTATGCAGGTGAGGCTGTTCTCAAGAAGCTTCGACTATATAAATTGCTCTTTGTCAGAGTTACCATGTATTAGTCTAAGACAGTTATTATATTTTCTTATTATAAGCATGCACTGTGCTCTGCATCTGGAACATTTGCCGATCTGTAGATTTATTCCTATTTCTATACATCTGTGAAAAGAATGTGTGTTCTGTTTCATCAGGGAGTTACTTGAAGTCACAGGTTGCTAATTCCAAATGAATAGAAACAGTGATTAATCTGGGAGATATGAGCGCGCCACTATTCATGGAACAGATGTCCATTATGATGAGTTACACATTTGTTCCATGTTTACACTAGAATACACACAAAAAAGAGGATTCAACTATTTTGTTAAAAAAGAAAGAAAAAAAGAAAGGGGGGTTGGGAAGATAGGGAATTAGAAGATACTTAAAAGTGTTTATTCAGGTGCCAGGTTAGATGTGATGGAGACGTGTGGTATGTCTGCAGGGTGGCAGGTAGAGAGTGGAGGGGAGGTTGAGAGTTGGGGGAGAGAGGGAGAAGCTGGGGGCCAACGTTCCTGGCTTCCTTTCAGGGTGTGGATATTAACTCAGCTCATCTCCCTTGGCTGACAGAAGCACTAATGCCAAAACCGGCAATTTCATCAACGTGAACTACACAGAAGATGGGATTTCAGAGGGAGGCATGAGAAAAGGGAAAATGATGTGTGTAATTTTATTCAAATAATTAAAAACAAAGTTGGCAGTCTATCTTCCTGTCAAGAAGAATAAACATCAGACTATAGAGTTGGAAGGAGAAGTGCAAGAGGCTTCCTGCTGCTCCACATTAACTCTGGTCCAATACAAACTCTACAGTTGACTCTTCACAAAAACATCCATTTCAAATGATCCTCCTATGTGTTTTTTCAGTTACTTTGAGCAGAGCGAACACAGGAAGAGGACACGAGCCAGGAGTAAGTGTGGAGGAGGCTGCCTGCCTGAGCGACACTCGAGCTCTTGGTTTGGATAAATGAGCTACTTCTCCAAAATAAGATGAGTGAAAGAGAGGCTTCCAGAACTTTCCTTTCTCTCATTGTTTGTCCCCTGTCCTCATATTCCCAGGAACTAAAGCAGGGCTCAGCATATGGTAGGAACTAACTAAATAAATACATACACACACACACACACACACACACACACACACACACATCTTTTTAAATTAATTAAACGAGCATGTGCTGGACTTAAATGACATGTGTACAAGGATGGACAATATTTATCAAGACTCATTATCTTATGCATTTGCAGTCTCACTGGATTATAGCAGATACAGTATCATAACCAAAAGCTAAAGAATCCTGTCTGAATGTCATAACAGGGCTGTCACATGTCCTAAACTATACCTTTCTTGAGTTTTAATAGCAATACTTTTTAGAGGAGAGGGCAAACTCTATTTTGTTACTTTATAAAAAGATTAGCATGGCCAATTGATTAAAATAATAAGAATTCAAACAGACTCACTGCGGGTTTTGCTTCGAAAGCATTTTAATCACCATCCCTCTGTATTTCCAGTAATGTGTATCTCCAGTAATCGCTCTTCAGTTGCTTCTAAAATGTTGAACTTCAGATGTGAAGTGTTCCACTTTTACATCTAAATTTTTCTTTTTATTCTTTGACGATTATGACAAGTGAGTGGTCCTTGCAGTTGTGACAAAGGCCAGCTAGCAGAACAATTCTTCAGAAAAGTCTTCGTGTTGAGTGGATTTCTGGGAACCATGCAAGGCAACAACAGCTTATTTGTCTACCTTAGGCAATGCAGGGAGGAAATACTGCAAAGGTAGCCAAAACGATGAAGGAGGAATTCAGTGAATTTTTAATGACATTTTTATGACATGTTGCTATGCCAAGTTAGAAGTGTTGGTAAGTGGGTACTTTGAGCCAGCTGAAAGGTTCTTTCAGGTATCCTAAATCTCTTCGCCAAAAAAGTTACTACTTTTCTTTAGTCTAATCCCACCAAGTGAGCCAAGCTGATGAAGACAGAGAAAGACAGATTCCATTTTTGAAGGCAGTGAGAATTATGACAATACAGAGGTCAGCGGGCTTTTTCTGTAAAGAGCCAACCAAAAAATATTTTTGGCTTTGTGCACCACATGGTTTCTGCAGCAAACACTCAATTCTGCCATTATGGTGAAAGCAGTCATAGACATATGTAAACAGATGGCCATAGCTGTGTTCCAATAAAACTTTATAAAAACAGGTGACAGGCTGGGTTTGGCTCACAGGCCAGAGTCTGCTGACTCCTAGGATAATAAGCAGACGCCTCTCCAAAACAGACTGAAGCCTAAGGAAAGATGCAGATCTCAAGATCAAATGGAAAATTATAGTGTTTTTCTAAAAAAGATTTTATTGGGGAAGGGGAACAGTGTGTACTTCCAGGCCTTTTTTCCAAGTCAAGTTGTTGTCCTTTCAATCTTAGTTGTGGAGGGTGCTGTTCAGCTTCAAGTTGTTGTCCTTTCAGTCTTAGTTGTGGAGGGCGCAGCTCAGCTCCAGGTCCAGTTGCCATTGCTAGTTTCAGGGGGCGCAGCCCACCATCCCTTGCGGGAGTCGAACTGGCAACCCTGTGGTTGAGAGGACGTGCTCCAACCAACTGAGCCATCTGGGAGCTCAGCAGCAGCTCAGCTCAAGGTGCCATGTTCAATCTTAGTTGCAGGGGGCGCTGCCCACCATTTTTTCAAGACTTGAGGAGTCGAACTGGCAACCTGGTGGTTGAGAGCCCACTGGCCCATGTGGGAATCGAACCACTAGCCTTTGGAGTCAGGAGCATGGAGCTCTAACCGCCTGAGCCACCAGGCCGGCTCAATTATAGTGTTTTTCAATTCCCTGTATTTTAAAATGTGTTTGTCAGTACCTCCGCTTCTTGTGTGGATCTTACGGTGTTTGCCTTCCAGTAGCATTTTCCTTAAATGCATTGAGATGCTCACCTTTTCATCAAACGATCCGCATAAGCTCAAATTCAGTTAAGAAAATAAAGTCATTCTAAATATTCCAAGATTGAATATAATAGTTAGGGCTTGTATCAATGTTGGAATATCTGGGGGAAGGGAATCAAGAAAATCACTACCAAAGACCAGAGGGGCAGACACTGAGTATATCAGCCTGGCACAGCGATGTGGGTGGTTATCAAAAACTCAACAGAAATCTGCTCCAATTTGCAAGAATCTGAGAAATCTCTCGCCAGCTGTCTCAGTCTGCACAGCATCTGGTCCTCAATCACTCCCTGAAAAGCCACCGAGTCTCCTGCCTGCCCAATATCCAGCTGCAAGCACCCCTGAGCATAATAGCTTCTAGGTCTTTCGCCTGAAGAACAAGCTAATGTTAGTTACTGGCTTTGGCAAACTCTAAGTCAGGACCATATATGGAGGAGACTGTAAGAGGTGTAGTGTCCAACTTCTCTGCAACGCAGAAGA
Organism: Rhinolophus sinicus; assembly: GCF_036562045.2. Lineage (NCBI taxonomy): Eukaryota > Metazoa > Chordata > Mammalia > Chiroptera > Rhinolophidae > Rhinolophus > Rhinolophus sinicus. The sequence continues at coordinate 8,238,092 of NC_133768.1, forward strand.
GGCCTCAGAAGGGGTGGTTGTGATGTCTACTTGATAATGGATGATCCCCCACATTCCACCCACTTGTCAATGCAGCATCCATGCACTCTAGTTTTACCCATTTTTAACTTCCAAATAAAATAGACAACATAATGCTTCTATCCTACTTGATGTAACTATTCCCCATAACCCCAAAACTCACTCATACTTTCCCCACAAGTGCAGAAAGTCCTATTTGTTATTTTATCCATAAATGGTTGATGGCTCCTTGTCTTCTAGTTCAGACACAAAAGCTCTTTATTATTCTGCAATTTAAACACTGAAATATAGGTTTAACTCATCCCTTATATTACATCATAGGCAGAGGGAAGAACAAATTTTATTAATATGTACAGATGTAGCCATATCAAAACTGGAAGAAAATATGGCTGACTATTACAATCCTCATTTCTACAACTGGTCACATGACTAATGTTAGTTTTTATAATTTTCTTCTCCTAATACTCATGGGGATCATGGACACAAACACACTCAAGTGGGGTCATTATCCATCCTGAACACCAAGCTAGGATCTGTCACCCTCTGTTCATCGTCAGGTGACCCCCTCTGTGCAGTAGTCCAGCCCAGGTTTCTCTAACTACAGGGACCCTTAGCAGAGCCCAAGGCCTCACCTGCTCTAGTCACCCACTTCTTGGCAGCTGCCTGGTTCAAGTGCGGCAAACAGATTAGAGCTGGGAGCACCAAAGAGGGGGAAGAGTTCAGCCATGCTGCCATGTTCCCATATTCACACACTCCTCCCACCTCCAGCCCCACTTTAACCTTTAAATCTGGTCCTTGGTCCTCTTGATCAGTACAAAACTTAACTTTGCCTTCAATTAATATAATATTTCTCCTCTCCCTCTTTCTCTGAAATCCAATAGACTTTAGAGAGAATATCTTCATTCACATTACACCTAAAAGGCATGTATTAACTCTCTTTGATCTAAGCTGGGTAACTGAGTTGATTACAGACTGAGGTTCGTGGATTTAGAGTCTGCATGAATACATTTTCCGTTGTACCAAGGAAAAGCCTATTTAAGGACTTCAAAGTCTAACTCCCCCAGCCAGCCAGTTCTCACATGTGTGCTGGTGGTCAAGGGCAGGATAATATGTGTGATGGTTCAGTGGAAGCCCTACCCCCAATTCCTACAAAACCAATAGACTTCTCCCTTAATGAGAAATATTTTAATGGGCAAGAGATGAGATTTTTTAGAGGAAAAAATGATCAGAATGTTACTGTCCTCTGAGCAAGTTTTGTCAATAAAATCCCCCAAAATACCCCGGTTAAAATATCAGTTTCCCAAACTTCTCTCTCTCTCATACACACACACCCAAAGAATTTTCAGGACAGGTCACAAGGGATTTCAGCCAGTACGAGAGTGGGTTTAAGTGTCAGAGGACCTGGGTTCCAATTTTGCTCTGGCCTTACTGTGATTCCCTTATCATGTTATTTAACATCTCTAAGCATCAATTTCCTCATTGGTAACATGTGGATAATTGCAATTTTGTTAAACACATTATTCCAAACTTTGAACGAGGTGAAATGGGCTGTGGCCATGACCTTTCAAAATCTTATTGGGACACTAACCTGCCTACCTAAGAGTTATTTAATTATCTAGGGAATGTACTTGTGTTTGACTTTCTATTTTTTATTTGATTAGAATTCAGATGCTCTGAAGTTACATGTTAATTCATAGATTTCTGTCCAGTAGAAAAGATAAGCCCTGCAGGACATTAACCAGTTTTTAAATCTGTCTTAGAAATCTTACTCCAACACTGTTTTTCTCAAAATGCCTAAAAATACCATGTTCCTCAAAATGCTCTTGGAACCAGCTTAACCCTCGTATGGTTCCCATATTAATGAGTTGAATCAATTCCTGACATGTGTGTATTCTGTATTTGTACGCGATTCATGGTTTTTGCTCTTTAAAAATTGTACTTTGACAGTACTTCTGTCATGAAGTTGTTATGAGAATTAAATAAAATAATACAAGCAATTAATATGGCCCTGACATAGTATATTAACCAGTTAATGAATGTTTGCTATTTTTATTAGCTATTATCAAATGCAGTTTGATCCACAGGAAATACAAAATGTTGCATACTCCAAACCTCACCCAGAGATACACATGCAGTTAAAACAAAGAAACAAAATAAACAGACTATTTAATACTGAGCTCCAGTTTTATTTCCCTTGGGACTTTGGACTCCTCTAGAATCTAGCCCAGTAAATTAAGCTTTTCAATTAATAGCTATTTCCTCGGACGATGCCAGACCTTATACCGTGTTTCCCCGAAAATAAGACCTACCTGGACCATCAGCTCTAATGTGTCTTTTGGAGCAAAAACTAATATAAAACCCGGTCTTATATAAGACCAGGCCTTATAGTAAAGTAAGACCAGGTCTTATATTAATTTTTGCTCCAAAAGACACATTAGAGCTGATGGTCCGACTAGGTCTTATTTTCGGGGAAACACAGCAATTTTGGGGATCTATAACTGTACATAGAATAGGTATTCTGTCCCATAAGTGAAAAAATATTTTCCTACCTCACATGGCCAATACTAGATAATAAAATTAAAATTGAGATTAAAGTAAAAATTAATAATTTTCCTCTTGGGGGCTGGCCCAGTGGCTCAGGCGGTTAGAGCTCCATGCTCCTAACTCCGAAGGCTGCCGGTTCGATTCCCACATGGGCTAGTGGGCTCTTAACCACAAGGTTGCCAGTTCGACTCCCGCAAGGGATGGTGGGCTGCGCCCCCTGCAACTAGCAACGGCAACTGGACCTGGAGCTGAGCTGCACTCTCCACAACTAAGACTGAAAGGACAACAACTTGAAGCTGAATGGCACCCTCCACAATGAAGACTGAAAGGACAACAACTTGACTTGGAAAAAAGTCCTGGAAGTACACACTGTTACCCAATAAAGTCCTGTTCCCCTTCCCCAATAAAATAATAATAATAATAATAATAATAATAATAATTTTCTTCTTCATCCCACCTTGATATACCCAACTCTTATGCCTCATTTTATATCCTCCAATTTTAGTGGATAATTCTCTGTTGCTTTTTTTTAAAATTTTAATAGCTATGTCCTTCATATCTTCCTTTGTCTGATTTCAATAATTGCTAAAAAATAATGGTGTTTTCCCATGATAAACTTGTCCCCTAAAAGAAACTAAAAGGTGAAACATAAAGGGTGAAGCATGACCAACTACTTCAATTTCACTATGATTTTGGTTGCTATTTAGGCTCAAACAATTTTCTGAAATTATAAATCCTCAAAAAGAGAACTCAGTCAATTTTAATTTTAATTTTTTTTGCCTTTTTTTTTTTTTTTTGGTTTGCTTGTTTTTTAGAACCTGGCTTAGGAGTTACATCAGCTTTGGCTCAGAGGAACCAACTGAATTGAATAAATGTTGAAACAACACTTCAGAAGTACTTCATAACCTTTCCAAACTGATGTCTAAAGAAAATGAAAAAGAATCTATAGAAAGAAGCACAAATACTGGGGCACAAAATGTCCTCCTTCAGGTACAAGAGAAACCAATAGAACTGGGATTCACTCACGCTATACACAAAAAGCACAGAGAGTCCAGGTCATCAAATACTTTTTAAATACCTTCAAACATTGAAACACAACACAGGAACCTACTGAGTGCATTTAGAAAGCAAACAAATGACTATAGGGACTTAAATCAAGATTAAACATTCAGCTATTGTTCAGTTCCAGTGAACCAAAGAAGAGGAAGGTGAATTGAAAATACAGTGAAGACGACAAATACACACACAGCACTGAAGTGTTCTTTCTATTTGCAGAGCTTACTTATGTGTCTAGACAAGTTCTGACCTATATATTCAGATACATGCACATACATATGTGTGTATGCATATATATACCTATGTGTTTCATATATATGTATATATGTGTATATATGTATATATGTGTATATATATACATATATATATATCCTTTTCACACATTTTTCCCTCCTAGCCTCCTTATAGTATATATATATATATATATATATATATATATATTCACAAACACACACATTTCCTAGTCTTTGCAGTAAGAGAAAACCACTGAGCCAGTGGAGAAATCAGCACTGATAGCCATCATTCAAGATCACTCTAGTTCCTTGTTACTCAAAGTGGGTCCCTGGACCAGCAGCATTAGCATCACCTGGGAGCTTGTTAGAAATACAGAGTCTCAGGCTCCACCCCAGACCTCCCCAATCAGAACTTAGATTTTAACCAGACTGCCCAGTGAGCTGTAAGCCCAAGTTGAAGTTATCCATTACCAAAGTTGTTAGCTGTTAGGTATCTATTCAGCAATGGAAATGGGATGAGCGACACTGAGAAGCTGCATTTTTTCTTTTCATTAAAATTTTAAATGTAAAACTAATACCTGATTCTGTTATTGGAATATTTTTAAATACAATACCATTTTTTAAATGTGTTTGGAACAATTCAGGTATATGAATCTAAATACAGATCAAGTATTTCTGATGAAAATCCAGTATCCAATTTGAGAAGCACTATAATTGTAAAATGCACACCAGATTTCAAAGACTTAGCATGAAAAGCAATTACGTAAAATGTGTCATTAATATTTTTATGATTATAGGTTAAAATGATAAAATTTCAGATATGTTGTGTCAAACTGAATGTATTATTAAAATTCACGTGCTTCTCTTTTACTTTTTAAAATGTGGTGAGTAGAAAATTATGGCTCACATATTATTTCTACTTGACAGTGCTGCTTTAGATCCAGGGTTCTCAAACTATAAAATTACTGGTTCCTAGGTCCCAATCTCAGAGATTCTGATGAAACTGGTCTGGGGTGGGCTGGGCATTCAGATTTTTAAACTCTAGCAGGTAAATGTGTTGAGCCAGCACGATTGGGAAGCAGTACCCCACGTTAATATGGATTCATGAATCCCAACTGATAAATAACAGCCCCATAAGGACCTGGTATCTTTTGGGAGTTCCCATCATCCCTCAACTGAAATGTGGAGTTGGGGAAGCAGTGCCTATTTCTTACCTAGAATGAAAGAGCATCTCCGCTGATGCCATCTCGGCTGGAGGCTGGGTGGTAATTGTTCTACCTCAACGTCAGGCACAATCCAACACACCCAAACAGATGAAAATCCACGTTTACTCCATCTCTCAAAACTCGTCTCCAGTTCTTTCAACAAGCCATTCCTATAGCTGATGGAGTGGATATTCGGCTTCTGTGTGTTTAGAATGATCTCCTGGACAGCTGGTTTCAAAGCAGATTGCTGGGCACTAGCAATTCACAGGAGCTCTGTGGTCAGCCTGGGACTATCCCGGTTTGGGTTGAAGCACAGAAAGTCCCACATCCGGGGAACTACTCAGTTGGGGCAAATCGGAACAGGTGGTCAGCCTACCTCAGGAAGTGCGTTAACAAGCAGTCCATGTGACACTCATAGACTCCAGGTAAACGCCGTTTGAGAACCACTCCTAGAAACACAAGTTTGGGAATACTTTTCAGTGATGCTCTTTCTGGATTAACCAACTGCCCCAAGAAAACAGCCACTGAAGTTACACTGAAGTAATTAAAGTTATTCATTTAATTGTTCTCTTTTCTGAGCCCAAGCTCTTCCCCTTCTGCCTGCGCACACGCGCCTACACACACACACCACGAGAATGTAAGCTTGAAAGCAGAGACCTTGTCTGTCTTCATCATTTCATCACACAGCACAGCACCTGTCTTAGGGTAGACACCTTATTTGCATTTACTGAGTGAAGGAGATGATTCCATTGCCCATCAAAGTGGGGGAAAACAACACTCTGGACTAGAACTAGAATCCTTTTCACACATTTTTCCCCTCCTAGCCTCCTTATAGCTCCCTACCTCTCAAAACAACAAACAAAAACCACAAGCGAATACACACAAACACTACTCCACTGACCAAGTAACCTTGCTTAGGGGGAAAAAGGCCTCCACATTTGTATCCGGATTTGCTGTCCCACATGGTAGTTTACATTTGCAAATATAGATAATAGAGCTTAAATAGAAACATTTTATTAATGCTTGTACTTTATTGTACCTCATTTTCTATTTAATTTAAGCCTCGCAAAATTTTTGTTAGATAAGGATAGATCTTTTTACCTCCATTTGAGATGCATAATTTTTGTAAAAAGGAAGGATGTGTGAAAAGTTGGCATAACTGGAGCCATTTAAAAATGCAGTCAGGGCAGCCATTTCGGAGGAACAGTCTTGCATATCTTACTCCTCAAACCACTGGAATGTTTCAACTGTGCAAAAATAACCTTTGGACGAGGCCAAACCAACACTGTCTTCCAAACAACTCTTCGTAAAGCTAATAGAAAAGCAGTCCTCCTAACTATGAGGACTGAAAATTAAGGACATTCTTTAGAATTAGCACCACCATCCATAGCTAAAGAATAACTTAGCTTATTTGCACCTGCACAAATTCCTTCTTTCTATTCATGTAATTATTTTCTTTCCCTTTGTTATAAAAACCCCTTGCCTTTACCCCATAATCGGAACACTATTTGGCTTTCTGCCTGAATCAGTGCTTCTGGAATAGCTATCTTTGATTTCAAATAACTGCTTGTTGCCTCTCACTTTGGCTTTTCAGTTTTAGTTTAACAGAAGGAAGGGAGGGAAGGAAGGAGGGACAGTGAGAGAGAGGGAGGTAAGGGAGGAAGGGAAGAAGGACGGAGAGGAGAAAGAAATTTAAGGTGGCAATAGCATTCATACAGTTAATTAATGGGTCACTGTATTAGTCTACTGGGGCTGCCATAATCAAATACCACAGACTGGGTAGCTTAAAACAGAAATTTATTTTCTCACAGTTCTGGAGGCTGGAAGTGCCAGGAAGGTTGGTTTCTGGAGAAAACTCTCTTCCTGGCTTGCAATAGCAACCCTGCTGGGTCCTCACATGGTAGAGAAAGAATTCTGGTGTCTCCTTCTCTTCTTACAAGGACACTAGTCCTGTCAAATTAGCACCACACTCTTTTGTCCTCATTTAACCTCAATTACCTCCTTAAAGGTCCTATCTCCTAATACAGTCACATTTGAAGTTAGGGCTTCAACATACGAATTTGGTGGTGGGGGGGACACAATTCAGTCCACAAAAGGATGTTCTCTGACAAGGGGCAAGGTAAACAGGGTGAACAGGGAGAAAGCAACACTTAGTAAACAGGAGGGACTAACAATTACACCAGAGATCAGCCAACTGTGGCCTGTGGGCCAAATGTATTTTGTAAATGAACTCTTATTGGCTCACAGCCACACCCATTCCCTACATATTGCCCAGGGCTGCTTTCTGCTCCAACAGCTGTGTTGGGACAGACGCTGGCTCACAAAATAGTTACTCTCAGGCCTGTTCTCCTGGGTTAAACCAGTACACAATTGTTCCTTTTATCCACAAGATAACTCCAGAGGTTGGTATTCTTGCCACTTCACCAATGAGGCAGTGGAAGCTCTGAGAGGCGAAGTGACTTCCACATTCAGAGCCTGGAGAAGAACTTGAACTTTCCAGGCCACCCTTCCAAGGGCCTAGGGCTTTTCTCCTAGACCTTGGAATCCTGTGTAGATGTGGCTGCCAGGCCCGTGCACTGGGAAAGTCTTCCTGTTAGCACAATGGCTTCAGGCGACCCTCTCAGCCTTGCACATGACTGTCACTCAGGATCAGATGTTCCACCATCTCCATTTGCACCTTAGCAGCGTTTGCTTGTAGCTGTTTAAGGCCCTCGGTTTCTTGACATTTTATTTTGTTTCAGTTGGCATGTGTTTTTGTATGATTAGGATTTACACAGAAAGCAGATCACTTGCATTAAGGGAACCTTGCAAATAATTATGTAGACCTTAAGGGGTTTCCAGGAATAATTTTGGACTGTTAGTCCCAAATGCAATTGTTGGTCCATCTCATTAGACAGTATGTTCCCTTTTCTTTTCAGCATCCGATATTGAACTCATGATGCTTTCCTTATTGTAATGATTACAACTCGGGCTCCCTTTGATAGAGGCATTTGTCAAAAGAAAACTGTTCTAAGATCCTCTTTCAATTAGTAGAGACATTCCCCCAAATTATTTACACAAGAATCCAGAGCCGCTTCATTAGGCCTCTGATAGAATTTAAGGGAGTGAAACTGCAACTGGGATTAATTTTACTATTGGCTAACGGGTCTCTTACCATTACTTGGCTTCTTGCTCTTCCTGTCCATACAGACAAATTATTTGCATGTAGATTCATGATGCTTAGTCTGTCCAGCAGCAGTTCCTCTGGGGAACGGCCTCTCCCTCTTCATGTGATCCTATGGGGGCTATCAGTTACAGCACTCCAGGCCCCACAAATCATGTTGCCCCATTCTACCCCTAGACAGAGTAATTGAGCCAAGGGAAAGTGTGTGACCTGACAGGAGCTAACTCCCCAGAATGTTAAAGAAGCTGGGAAAGAGGCCATCACACAGGGGGACACTGGGCTGAGAGAGGGAGGCAGAGCCCCCAGATTCAGCCCTTCCTGACGCCTTACCCACCCCCTGGGCTTCCTGGGGATGTGAACCAATAAATTCCTTCCTCTGCTTAACTAACTCAAGTTGGGCTTCTCACTCAAAGCCCGAAATGTCTTCACTGATACAACATACTTCCAGATTTTGTGAGTATCCTCAGACACACGCATCAGCTACTTCCAGAAGACACAGAGCACAAGGCGATGGGATCCATGGATCGTCATCCTGGCTACCATCTTAGAACTCTCAGGCCACCCCTGTGCCCGCTTGGAGGGCTGTAGAAATGGAGAGCCTATGGGACATGGGGTGCACCATAATTTCTTGAATACATTTATGCCTTCTGTCAGGCACAGAAATGCATCCTGGACTTGCTTTCTTAAGTTCCACGTCTCCCTGTCCTTTGGAGTGCAAACAAGACAAAATCTTTGTGCTGGTGACACTTTAATGGTATCAATCTCGGGAAAGAAAAGACCAAGAAGGATAAATGTCTGGACCTTCAACATTGATAATGCTTGATCACATGGGCCAGGCAAGGACTGGTTCCAGGGTTGGACGACAACCCTACCAGTGGTCCCAAACTCCGCAGAGGTAATCAGGAAGGAGAAATGAAGCCCACAGCATAGCACCAAGTGGCTGCAAAATTATCGCTTCAGTGGAGACACATTTTTTTTCCCTCCTCCGTTTTCTAAGATAACTTTCTAAACCTGTCTAAACTCTGCCTCACTAGATTCTTTAACTACCACCTGAAGTGTTAGCTCTGACTCAGTTTCCTAAGATAAACTCTACAACCTCCCTCCTCCCCCGGCCCCCAGGAAAGATCCTGGCTGAGGCCTACCCACACCAGCCAAAATTCTGACCCAAGTGGCTGTGAGATGCCTTCATGGTGTTTAAACTGTGCACTTACATGCGTTTGCAGGGAATGAGAAATAAGTACCCTTCTTTGTTGTCTCATTTCTTTGCACTTTAAGTTGGCTTCCTCTGTTTCAGACTGATGGCAACTGAAGTCATTTCTTAAGACTCACCAGGAAGGAAAGCTCTTTGTGTTAAAGGCGGTCCGCCAAGGTGCTAATTCCATCTTCAGTAGGTTTTTTCCCAGGACTGTGTTCCTCATCCAGGAATTTCCCCGAGCTTGGTGGTTCGCACATCCAAATTCCAGCTTTGAATAAATAAACCAGCTAAAGTGCTTGGTTGCCTCGGGGACTAGCAGGGCAATTTCTGAACTTCCATCGCCCCCCAGTGGCAATTTTTGTTAGGGATTTTCGTACTCCAAGATTTAGGTTATAATTCTTCCCTTCAAATCTGTTTTAAAATCTTTTAAAAACTCTCACACTGCAAACAATGAAATGTTTGTGTGGAGGCGAGTTAGTCATGTAGAGTTAATAGCTGCTGGGTCACAGGGTCATAGATTCCTGCAATTGACAAGAATCATTGACAGACCTCACCAATAGGATTCCCCTTGCAATAAACTCCTACCTGTCAGCTACAGAGTCCAATATGAAAGTGATTACCCAAATCAGTTGTTGTTGTTGTTTTTTTTAATTTAGAAGATCTGAGTTTCCATTTTCTGGTCCACGTAAATCACTGTCATTAACTACGGTTTTTAAACTCATTGTCCCTTTGCAAACTTGTTTACCATAATGTTTTGTAACATTGTCCAAGGAAGTGAAAAAACACTTAAAGCCCCAACATATGAAGGTTTGTAAAACGTATATGCATAATTTTGTGAAATCCAACATCAAATATGCACAAAGTAACTAGAAATATCCCTGTCAGGTTGTCAAAAGTTTTAGATTATACACGAAGTGACAGAATCAAATGAACAAAAGTCTTGGTGATTTCAAACTTCAACCAGAGGAAACTCAGGGATAGGTGGCCGAGTTGCCCTATGCCATCAGACACAGATAGTGTGATGACACCGAATAGTCTCAATGGTCAGTAGGGACTGATGTGCACCATTCCATTCATCTCCTACCCATCTACCCACCTAACATCCCACCCCCTCATCCATTCACCCACCTACCAATGAATCCATCCTCCCTCCCATCCATTTCAACAAGTTTAGAAAGGTACCCTATGGAACACAAAGGATAAAAAAGTGTCTTCACCACAGGAATAATTTTGCAGCCACTTGGTAGTGTGCTGTGGGCTTTATGTCTCCTTCCATCTATCTTCACATCTAGGCATCAACGTGGCCTAGAGACCCAGTGGACCTTGGTTCCAGACAGTAGGAATGAGGACGCATCCGGCCACGGCTATTGAATGTTTTCTCTGCAAAACAAAAGTTGGGCTATGAGGGATTGCAAAAATACATAGTACTTTGAGGGAGAGAGCATATACACATGTGAAAGAGCCAAAGAACACTTTTATAGCATACTGAGCTCACAAATTCACGTTAAATACCGTCAGTGCTTTTTGGTGGCTGGCATGAAGTACTTCACCTTGTTTTCCAGAAAAGGAAGAAGTGGAATTTTGGAAGGCAAGCCCAGACTGAGGAGGCTTATCTTCAACTCCCAAGAGGGAAGGTTCTTTCTTCCCCACCCACAATGGAGTTAGTACTTAGGCTTATTGTTCAGATCACAGTAGATTCCTTTGGTTGCCCACCTGCTATACCCCACCCCCACCCTTCTCTTAAATTAGAGGCCAGGCTTGTGGTCCTTTAAATAACACTAGCTTTCCACAACCATTCCTGCCACTCCCAGCGCCTGAGTGGGAGTGTATGTCCTTCCGCTTCCTGTCCTCAGATGTCCTTTCCTTTCCGGCCAGAACATTCTCCGCCTCTGGACACCCTTCTCCCCTTGCCTTTGGAGGATAAACTTCAAATCTCTTTTGTTCAAGAATCCTACATCCCAGTAGTCTGGTGGGGGTGGGGGCTCATTATTAGTGCCAACACAAATCTTTTCTCTCTTTTTGTGTCTGGCATAATATCTTGCACATAGCAGGTGCTCAATAATTTGTTACAAGCAAGGGAAGGGGGAATAGTGGGGAGAGAAGAACAGGAGGAAGGAAGAAGGACAGAAGGGAGGGAGGGAGTGCAGGAGAAAAACGAACAATAAAGAAAGAAAAGAAAGGCAAAGAAAAGAATTATTTTACAAGGACCCAATATTCTCTCTAATCAACACCACCCAACAAGTAAATGCTCACTTGTCCTCCTTAAGAAACATCCTAACCATACTTCTAAAGTTTGCTTTTAGTGACATAATTTTTATAAAACAAATGTCATCTATTGGAGTTAATGGTTTAAAGAGACGGTTTTCACAGTGCTTTCGTGTGGTACTTTGGGGGCCAGACTGAGCTGTTCCCTGTGAAAATAAAATAATACCCCCCACCACAATTTTCAGGAAATCTTTAAATTAACAGATAGGATGTTCTCATTTTAACCCTTTATCCACCTCACAGTTCTCAAGGGCTCCCAGAGAACAAAGCATAGGAACACACAACAACCCTCCCCCTCCAAAAAGAAATTAAAGGCTGTTTCCACAAGTGGAATTACTTTTAAATATTTAACCACTAGTATAATATGCAATCCTTTTTAAAATTTATTTATTGGGGTGACATAGATTTCAGGTGTATAATTCTGTATTACATCATCTATAAATCCCATTGTGTTCACCACCCAGAGTCAGTTCTCCTTCCATCACCATATATTTGATCCCCCTTACCCTCATTTCCCACCCAATGTGAATCTTTTGTTTCTATTTCACCTGATACAATAAAATATATATTTCATGATGTTTTGCAAGGAGTATTAGCACATTTTCATTTTAGCGGTCACTTTTCAGCATTGGAATTTCCAACATCACAGCAGACTCACCTGAGGATAAATGGATTTGGGCGGGACAGCCCTTGCAGGTGATCCTCAAAGGCCATGGGTGCAGGCCTCAGTGCTACAATACTGCAAAATGCGACAAAGTATGAGGCCACATTGAACATCATAAAGAAACTTGAAAAAATAAATCAAGCTTATGTTGTAAAGATCACGTAGGGTGCCAGATGGGTACTTGACTTATCAGGGGGATCACTTCGTAGCCTGTGAGACGCCTGACCACTGCGCTGGACACCTGAAGCTCAAGTAGAATAATATTGAATGGCAACTAGAATATTTTTATATATATATATATATATCATGTTTCCCTAAAAATAAGACCTTGCCAGACAATCAGTTCTAATGCGTCTTTTGGAGCAAAAATTAATATAAGACCCAGTATTATATTACATTACATTATACTATATTAGACCCGGTCTTATAATAAAATAAGACCTGGTTTTATATTATATAAGACCCCGTCTTATAGAAAAATAAGACGGGGTCTTATATTAATTTTTGCTCCAAAAGACGCATTAGAGCTGAATATAGTCAATGGAATTGTAGCAGCTATATACATGTCGGATGGGTGGTAGACTTTGGGGTTATCACTTTGTGAGGGGTGTAAATGTCTAATCACTGTGTTGTTTTGTACACCTAAAAGTAATATAATAACACTATAAAAATAATAAATCAAGTACATTATTATCATTGATAATGATTTTAGAAATTATTATTTAAATACAGTTAGGGACTAATTATATTATTGTAAATAGTAGAATAGTCATAGTCATCTCTTCGATGCACTAAATATATTCTAAAGCTGAATTCATTTGGGGTAACTGAAAACTAGACAAATGCTCATGCTCCCACATGAGAGAAGGAAGATAAGCAATTTTCTCGCACTATGGGGAAGTTTACTTTATTTATTTATTTATTTTTCAATTAAAGTTTATTGGGGTGACAATTGTTAGTAAAGTTACATAGATTTGAGGTGTACAATTCTGTATTACATCATGTATAGATCACATTGTGTGTTCACCACCCAGAGTCAGTTCTCCTTCCACCACCATATACTTGATATACACAATGGAATACTATTCGGTGGTAAGAAAAGATGAAATGGGACCATTTGTGACAACATGGATGGATCTTGAGAGTGTAATGCTGAGCGAAATAAGTCAGACAGAAAAAGCAGATAACCATGTGATTTCACTGATATGTGGTATATAAACCAAAAACAGCAAAAGAACAAGACAAACAAATGAGAAAAAACTCATAGACACAGACAATAGTTTATGGGGAACTTTAAAGTAGTGCTTTTTGAACTATTTGTAGTGAATGACTACATTTTTAAAATTTCTAATCAATCAGACTGATACTTTTGTAAAAAAAAATTCCTAATGAAATAAAAAGCAAACCCAAAATGCAAGCGAAATGTTTTCATATCTCTCGGATATAAGACCCCCCTTTTAAACTGCTACACACGTTTCTAAATGCTGAGTCTCAATGTGTGCACTTTTTTCCGCGGACCACACCTACGTCATTCTAAGGCCTTGCCATTCAAAGTGTGTCCCTTGGGCCAGAAGCACTGGCGTCACCTGGAGATGCCATGGCTAATTACATTTTCTTTATACTCCCACAGTCACTTTATCAACTCACCACAATAAAGGAAATGATCTCAAGGTATGTCTGTCTCACTACCAAGAGTATTGGTGAGACAACAGGGAACATGTCCCATCTTTCCCATGGCATCTAAGACAGGTTCCATATCTAGCACATGGCAAGAGCTCTGGAAATGTTTGCCTGACAGGCTGCCCTGCAGATTTCAGACACAAGACTGCAATGTCAACTTCTGCTGAGTTTCCAGCCTGCTGGCCTGCCCTTCAGACTTCAGCCTTGGCAGTCCTCACAGTTGTGTGGGCCAATTCCTTAAAATAAATCTCTAGATAGACAGATAGACGGTGATAGATAGATAGATAGATTAGATAGATAGATAGATAGATAGATAGATAGATAGATAGATAGAGAAATGGTAGATAGATCTAGCTCTTATTGGTTCTGTTTTTTTGCAGAGCCCTCACTGATACATTGAGTAAGATAGAGATTCAGGGACACAGAGCACTCCTCAGATAACCTCATACATTAGGCTTCCTACTAACATGGCTGCCTGTGCTTCTGATGTAACCCAAGGAAAGTGCAACTGAAAAGGAACCTTGAGCAAATTAGTAGAGAGCCCCCAGAGCAGAGGGACAAGAATATCATATTTTAGCATTTCTGTTAACAATGTTTTATAATTCACAATGTATTTATTTTAACGTAAAGCCTTATATTGTCATTGCTGGAGAAAGAGAGTGAGAGAGAGAATCCAAATCTTTGTTACATTCTGATTATATCTTTTAAATATTTGTACCAATAACTCTGCATTTAGAGCCTGTACATCTTTGGTTTTATTACATAAGGAGACCATGCAATAAAATAATATCACAAACATCTGTACCTACTAGGATTCAAGAGTTAAAGTATGAATTTTAATATCCCCAAGGCATATTTCTTGGAAAACTTTGATGTGGTGGTGGTAGAGAATGGTTTGTCAGCTTGTCTTTTGTGGCTTTAATTCTTCAATCCCACGTTAGGGTGAGTCCAAACCACTCAAGAGCGCCTTCCACTCCTTCCTCTATAGCCGCTCATACCTCACCTTCGTGATTTTTCTTCCATTTTGACCTCTCTTCTTTCCAGTTTATTAATTCACAATGCTTAGAAGAAATAAAACTGCCAGAGAGACAGGAATATATGTAGGTTGGCTAGTCAAGCATTCTCTTCCTAGTAGGAAAACCCAACTAAAGTCAGACGATTCTTTGGTCAATATGGAATGATAGCAAAGAAAAACAAAAGCCTTGAAGGATATCATCATGCATACTTGTGGCTTTAACGTCCAACCATACCTAATGATTTACGTTTCTTTATTCGTAACCAGCTCTCACTTTCCTGAGTTTCATCCTGCATTCTGAACTGCTTCTTGGATTTCAGTCCTAGGTAACCACTGTCATCACAGCTTCAGTACATCCAACACTGAACTCATCTTGCCCCTAAACCTATATATTTCTCAAGCCACGCAGCCTTTTACTTGCTGTCTTCTTACCTTCTTCACCTTAGTTTTCTCTTTATACAGACAACTATAGTCTGCTTTGTTCCTCCCCTTCCAAAGAAAAATCATGCTGGAAGGTCCTTGACTGTAGTTTCCACTTTAAAAAGGGATACGCAAATCCAATAGCCACCGGAAATGTTGAGCATAGCGCTATTGCTGCTCCACTTTACTTTCACTTTGGTAAGTATCAGCAAACCAGGACCACTACTGACTATTTCCACAGGGAACAAAGGATGAGATCTCCCACTCATCTAGGCAAGACTATACTGATGTTTCCTGCCTGGGTGGGTACTAACTCAGGTTGCTCACAGAGCTTCTCTCCAGAGCAATGCACATTTCAGCCATTGTTACCAGTGGGACTCTCGTCTTTTCAGTCCACCATGTTAAATCTGGTCACCCGTAAAGGCCCACTGGTGGCAATAACTGGCTTAATAACTAATTACAATAACTCAATAATAACAATTAGTTTACTATTCAACACTAGCTCCCCCCCATTTCAGCTTCAGAATGATTGTTGGTTTGGGGTGAAAAGAAGGAGAAATAAGTTAACTTGTCCCAGTGTAGTTACTTAGTGCACCTGCACATGCGTGCATACACACACACATAACAAGTACATGTACGCATATACTTATACGTAAATGTGTACTACATACTAGCCAAGAAGAGGCAGGAGCCCACGGTGTAGCTGCCAGGTATCAAGGACAGCAAGTTTCTGGCCTTTGGTTTGCCTAGAGCGGGGCTTCTCCACCTGGGTACCACTGCCATTTGGAGCTGGATAATTCTTTGTTTCAAGAGCTGTCCTGTGATTTGTAGGATGTTTAGCAGCATCCCTGTCCTTGATCCATTCAATACCAGTAGCAATCCCTACCTCCAGTGTGACAATCAGAAATGTCTCCAGATATTGTTAAATGCCTGCTGGACAGGGATAGCAAGCCCCCCCTCACCCAGTTAAGAATCATGCCTATAGAGGGAAACGAGGCCCTCCCACCTATCAAACCTCACACACCATGCATTCTCAAACAGAGGAAAAGCTGAGCATCTCCCTGTAAACATTCATCATAGGACAGTCCTCAGTTTCAAGAGGCCCCATAGCAGGCCTGTCAGTGCCCAACCAGCCTCCCCACAGGTATCAAAGTACCGCCACAGATACCACCTAGGCAGGTATCAAGGAGAGTCTAGTAGTAAATAAGTTTAGCTATAAATTAGAGAAGATTTTTCGAAGAGTCATGCCCTGTGTATATCTGGAGACATGGAACTAGGGTTCAGATAAGTTGGGAGTAGTCCACAATTAAAGGTGGTTATGTACAATCAGTGAATTAAAATTAATTCATTTTTTAGAGAATTATGTTAAGAGACCCTGGACTTTCATAAAACAAACAAACAACAACAAAAAGCTTGGGACATACTGATTAAAAATAGTGTATCCTCTGAAGCTATGACATGGTATTGAAAATATTAAACAGAATGATAACCGCTAGCAATATATAATTTCATTGGCAACAAATCCCTTTGGAGAAAAGTGGCATTGATTTCAGACATGGATGCAGACATGATATAGACACGCTCCCCCTGAGTGCAGATGTGGTGAGTCCTGGTGAATCCGCGCAGACCTGGGGGCACACTGAGCTCTAAGGGGACGCCCGCTGTCTTAGGAACTTGCCTCCATTCATTGGGCCTCAGCGAAGGCTGTGAAGAGCCTGGACAACGCTGGCAGGGAGCCAAGGGAAGGTGTGCAGGCATCACTGGAGAGTGCTGGAGAGCAAAGTTGAGAAACCAAATTCTCCCTGCTGTCAGGTGAGTAACTGTTCTCTTGAAAACCTCCTATGGCTTCACATTTCATGTAGAAGAAAATGCAAGCTTCTCCCCCTAGCCTAAGAGGCCCAGCCTACGCAGCCCCACACCCCTCCTAGCGCCCTGCCCCCACTCACCCTTCCTGGCCCCCCACTCGCGCTCTGTGGGCCACACGGGCCTTCCCTGACCCAGCCCCACATTCTTCTGCCACCTCCACCACGCCCCTGCACTTTTCTATGGCCATGCCCCTCCTCTCTACCTGGCCATGTATATGCTGTTCATCCAGGTCATGCTCCTCCTGCCACACCCGTGCTTTCTTCTTTGGCCACACCTATGCCCCATGCAAAGCTAGCTGTGCTCTTCTGCTGAAACCCTAGCTTATGTGTCACATCTTCATTCCCAGGCCACACCATGTTCCCACACTCTGGCTATGCCACTCCTGAAAAGGCCACAAGCCCTACATTCCCTCTGCCTAGGAGCCTGGAACTAGGAAACCCGTGGGATGTGGGATAGGCCCCAGGTCTTCCAATAAATTGTAAAAGGGATCTATGGTATTTTGAGGAAGAACAGAGAATGGTAGATGAGATGGGGAATTGTGCGATAGATGGAGAATTGTGGGAAAACAGAATTGTGGAGAGATCGGGAATTATTGGGAAAACGGAATCGTGGGAGAACAGAGATTTCTGGGATAGAGCAAGGAATTGTGGGAGAGATGAAGATTTGTGGGAAAGAACAGAGACTTGCGGGATAAAATAGAGAATTGTGGGACAGATGGAGAATTCTAGAAGAGAATAGAAAATTGTGGGAAAGAAAATAGAATTGTGGGAGAGGTGGAGAATTGTGGGAAAGAACAGACAATTGTGGGAGACATGGAGATTTGTAGGAGAAAACAAAACTCTGGGAGAGGTAGAGAACTGTGGGAGAGGTGAATTGTGGGAGAGATGAAGCATTATGGAATGGAATAGAATTATGGGAAAGAACTGAGAATTGTGGCAGAAATAGAAAATTGTGGAAAAGAACAAAGAATAGTGGGAGAGATGGAGAATTGTAGAAGAAAACTGGGCTTTATGGGAAAGATGGTGAATTCTGGGGAAGATCAGAGACTTGTGGGATAGAAAATTGTGGGAGAGATGGAGAATTGTAAGAGAGAATATGGAATTATGGGAGACATACAGAATTGTGGGAGAAATGGAATTGTGCGGAAAACAGGGAATTGTGGGAAAGAACAGAATTTGAGAGAGAACAGGTAATTGTGGGAAAGATGGACAATTGTGGCAGATATAGAGAATTGTGGGAGACAATGGAATTCTGGGGGGAAACAGAATTGTGTGATGGACAGAGAATTGCAGGAAACAGCATAGACTTGTGGGAGAGACTGGGAATTATGGGGAAAATAGGGAATTGTGGGAGACATAAGGAATTGTGAGAAAGAACAGAGAATGACAGAACAGGGAATTGTGCCTCATATGGAGAATTGTGGGAGAGAAAATGGAATTATGGGGAATAATATGGAATTCTGGGAGAGATGCGGAATTGTGGGAAGGAACAAGAAATGTGGGAGAAATGGAGAATTGTGGGAGAAAACAGAGACTTCTGGGAGTGAACAGAATTGTGGGAGAAAAAAATGGAATTCTGGGGGGATGCTATGGAATTCTGGGAGATATGCAAAATTGTGGGAAGGAACAAGAATTGTAGAAGAAGTGGAGAATTGTGGGAGTTAAAATGGAATTATGGGGAATAATATGGAATTCTGGGAGCTATGGAGAATTGTGGGAAAGAACAAGAATTGTGGGAGAAATGGAGAATTGTGAGAGAAAACAGAATTGTGAGAGAAGGATGGAATTCTGAGCAATGATATGGAATTCTGGGATAATGGAGAATTGTGGGAGAAAACAGAGAATTGTGGGAGAGAATAGAATTGTGGAAGAGAAAGTGGAATTATGGGGAATGATACGGAATTCTGGGAGATATGGAGAATTGTGGGAAGGAACAATTTTGGGAGAATTGTGGAAGAGAACAGAATTGTGGGAGATATTGAGAATTGTAAGAGAGAACAGGGAATTGTGGGAGAGAGATTTTGTCAGAAAAAATAGAGTACTGTGGGATAGATGAGGTATTATGGGAAAGAACAGAGAATTGTGAGACAAGTACTTGTGGGAAAGAACAGTGAATTGTGCTCTTGACAGTAAAAAAAACAATTGTGAGAGAACAAAAAATTTTGAGATGAGAGTATTACGGGAGAAGAGAATTGTGAGAGATAATGGGGTGTTGGGGAAAGAATTAAGAAATTGAGAAATACAGTGACTTATGAGAGAAACAGAGCATTATGGGAGGGGAATAGTGGGAAAGAACAGAGAAATGTGGGAGAAACTGGGGACTGGTGAAAGAATGGAATATTATGATATATTATGATAAAACAGAATTGAGAGAGAAAATGGAGAATTGTGGGAGAGATGGGGAATTATAGGAGACATGGAATTATGGGAATGAAAGAATTGTGCAAGAGACAGGGAATTGTGGGAGCTCTGAGAAATACAAAAGCAGCACTTTGTAAATATAAGCAACTGTAGGTTAGGAAAGGAGACTCATTTTACCAGGACCAGTCATCAGTTTGTAACTCCAAAAGAGCTTCAGTTTTTTTCTCTGCTAAACCCCTGGGTCTGACAGCAGCAGTTCATATCACATTACCATGGACTGGGACACCCACATGCACTGCATTTTATATGGGCATGTACACACACACACTCACACACATACACACACTTATGCAAACACACATGCATATAAATGCATACACGTCTTGGAAATTCCAAACATGATAGCAAAAATAAACCTGATAAAATCATTGGTAATTTTTAAAATCTCCTTTTAAAAAAATGAAAAAGCGATAGATAAGAGAAAATGTAAGAAAATTAATGTCAGTCTAGGAATCCAATATATAGGTAACAGAAGTTCCTTAAAAGAAAGAATAAAGAAATAGGAGGGGAGCACATTATCAAGAAATTAATAATACAAGAAATATTCCAACGTGAAAGATATGGGTTTCCAGAATGAATGGCCTCATCAAGTGCCAAGCCAATGAAAATAAATAGGTCTATGTCAAGCCATACCCTTGCAGGTGACTAAAAGAAGAAGATGTTAAAAAATACTGAGAAAGGGAAAAAAAAAAAATGACATTTGACTTCTCAACATCAACAATGGAAACTAGAAGACAATGAAGCAACCACTTAACAATTCTGAACCTAGAAATATATATCCAAACTGTCAATCAGGTGGGAGGGTAAAAGACAGACATTTTCTGATTTTTCAAGACCCCAAAAACTGAAGTAGTTCCAAACAATGCAAAGAAGAACATATGGTATCCAAGAACCAGAGTTCCAACACAGGAAGCCTATTTCAAACACTCTAGAATTAGGCAGTGGCCAAGGCGAGGTGCTTATCTAAGAAGAGTTAAGGTCTAAAGGGGATAAAAATTAAAGATATAAAGTAGTTAATATATTTGAGTGCACTGAGAGATTCACAATGCTGACAGAAAATTTAGGGATAATCATTAAAAACCAGACAGACAAAAGGGAAAAAACAAGGCAAGCATTAAAATCTAGGAAAAAATTGTACAAGAAAAAATGTATCATTAGTCATTACAAATATTTTCATAGTCATAGTAATGTAAGCACTAAACCAGGATTTATCCAAAATTGTATAGTATGACTATGGGACATGTGTGTTTGTGTGCGCATGTTTGTGTTAGTATGTTGGTTGGAACATGGAGGGACAAACTAGAACAGTGAAAGAGCAATAAATCTTTGCCTGCAGAGAGTGGAAATTGGGTTTGAAGGTGTTCCAACAGTCTTCTTACTCACCTGCAAGTCTTTCTTTAACATCCTGCTTCTCTATAAACATTCTTGTTACTTAATTTTTCCCATCCACTACCTGCATCACACTCACAATAGTCACTTCTTCCTTTTTGCCCTAAAACGGTCTGCACGTACATATATTGAGATGTAAATATGGTTTGTTGTTTGCGTGACTGTGCATGACTGTCTCTCTCATTACCAAAAGTTTTTGCCCTTTTTTGTGTCATATGCCCCTTTCGAGTCTGGTGAAGTCTATGACTATCTTCTCAGAATAATGTTTTTACATACATAAAACAAAATACAAGAAATTACAAAAGAAACCAATTGTATTGAAATATAGTTATCAACACTTTTTTAAAAACAGATTTTGATTGTTAAAGGCCCAATTCCACAGAAAATATACACTGACTTAAAAAACATAGTTCTTTTAATGCTGTCTTGCTCCAGTTTGGAGGCCCTGGCTACAGGCTAGTCAGTTCCTTCTTCATGAGCAGCTAAGTATACACCTCTAACCACTTCCCTTATTGGGTTCTCACAATCTGGGCCACTATACACCTGCCCTAATTGCCTTGGGCCAGGTACCAGACAATTGGGGAGAGCCCCTGTACTCCAGAGCCTGTTGTAATTATTCGAATTAGCCAACCCTAAACCTGTTACTCTGCCTTACCTGTCCCTTCCCATGGAAACCATAAGAAAGGCTCTTGTCCTCAGTGTCCCCCTCCCTCTGCCTCGTGATGGACCCCAGTGCTTCTTTGTGTGTGGCGCCCTGTGTGGTGTGTACTCCCTTTCTTGGGATCTGTGTGCATAATAAAGTATCTTTCCAATGGCAGGTGTTTCCTGATCTGTTGGCCTTACCAAACCTAAATAATAATGTATTAAAAGATTGGTGTGGTAGTAGATGAGGGTGAAGGGGATCAAGTATGTGGTGATGGAAAGAGAACTGACTCTGGGTGGTGAACACACAATGTGAGATATAGATGATGTATTACAGAATTGTACACCTGAAACCTATGTAACTTTACTAACAGTTGTCACCCCAATAAATGTTAATGAAAAAGAAAAAAGATTGGTACGTACATATGCTCTCCTGAACAGCTGTGAGTGAGGGAAGAAGGACCAGGCAACGGGTGAAGTTGAACTGTGATGCAATCGCAGAGGATGTTTCAGCTGATCTATGAGCAGCTCTGAAGCTGGGATGGCCCTTCTGAGTTGTCCCCCTTGAGGCTAGGGGCCTGGGCTCATGTGTCCTTGCAGCCTTTAGTCTGCCCCAGGGAGGGAATGTGATTTTGACTGAGGCAGTTCTCTTAGGCTGAGGGCAATTCGTGGAGACAGCCTCAACCCACAGCTCTCAGCCGCCAACAATCCCAGCACCCCCGGGGAGGGATCGCCCGGCCCTGAAGGGGCAACTGGGTGTAGTTCACAGATCACTACAGTGAGGCAGAAACACAAGTGCTTCTTATTAACACTTTAAATAACAAGCTAGTTATCTTATATTCCAAGTAGTGATGAATAGTATTTTGAGACAGAAACAATCATGTGGTATCATTTCTCTGTGATTTCTATTAGTGCTACATATAGCTAACACTTCTAGGATTTATTACCTGCATTCCTGATGGGAAAAAAAACACAACTAAATTTCTGTTAGAGGTAACACAAACCTTCAAGCCCACACACCCAGTTAAGAAGACTTGGGGAGCTGGAACCTTGGTTTGTTCATTTCTGCATCTGCAGAGTGGGCCACAGGTCTGGGCACCTGCTGATTATTTCTTGAGTCATTACTATAATTAAAATTGATGACATATAACTTAAAAGATAGAAATTTAAAAACTAATTTCTCCAAAGCAACCCCTCTGAGCTGAAAGCATCTATAGTAGAGAGCCTTGCTCTAGGAAAGTCTCTGGCCCAGGCTAAACGCACCCTGCCAGATCTGCCTTAGTGAGAACAGTGCCTGGCCAGGAGGGGCGGGGCCAGAGCGCGGCGCTCGCGCTTATGCACCACGGCGGGGGGGGCGGGGCGTGGGGCCCGCTCCTTCGTGATTGACGGAAGCTCTTGCTCATCAACATGCTCTTCGCCGCCGGAACGCCCGGAAATCCCGCCTTCGGAAAAGGAAGTAGTGGCGTGTGAGAGTGCTGGCGGTGACCGCGGGACAGCGGTGACCTAGCGAGGGGGAAGCGGCGGCGGCAAGTATCTGTCGCCCTGGGCCAGAGTTGACGGCTAGAGGCGGGGCCGGTTCCTCAGAGCAGCCCGGATCAGGAGGCAGGTGCGGAGGGGCGGGCTGGCTGAGGCCAGTGGGGTCCGGAGTCCCGGGGCTGGAGACCCGAGGGGCCGTGAGAGAAAGAGTGGCTGCTTCCTGCCCTCTGCCGACCTTTCCTTCCTTCTCTTCGTTTCTCACATCCCTTTTCAGCGCCGTACCCTTCCCAGATCTCCAAACGCTCAGTAAGCCCCAGGACCTCCTCTCTCCCATCGTATCACCATCACCCAGGACCCCCTTGCCCCGCCCCCCGACATAACCCTCTCGTTGTGACGTAGCTTCTCAGGGACCTCCTCACCTCACCCCCAAATCCTCACACCCTTAGAAGCGTGTCCCCAAAAGGTGGTGTAGATTTCATACTGTGTTTCCCAAAGGGGACAATATATTAAAGCTGTCCCCCGAAGTGGATACCGTGGCCGGTACATGCACGTAAGGATGACACGGAGGAAGAACAGGGCTTGGCTAGATTGAGAATACTGAGGGAGTGCTCGGAGCCCAGGCATCAGCATTCATCTTTCTCTGCTTTGGCACGTGTGCATTTAGAATTGTTTGGATTCGACACTGCGGCTCCAATCATGGGCTTGTCTGCATCTACCCCTGCTGTTGCAGTTCAGACCTCAAATGCTTCAGATCATCAGACAACACCCCCGCCTTCAGGATGTCCAATGCATGAAGGGAAAATGAAAGGTAAGCTACCCTTTGTCGAGAAAATAAAAACAAAAGAGAATTCTCAAAACGATTTTAAGGAAGAGGTGGTACAGCGTGCTAGTGAGGCTCCTAGGCCTGAGAGTGAGGCAGCCTGAGTTGGGTCCTTACGTTGCTACTGTGTCTCCCCGAAAATAAGGCTGGGTCTTATATTAAGATGTGCTCCAAAAGACACATAAGTGCTTTTATGTTCAGGGGATGTCATCTTGAACAATCCACTAGGGCTTATTTTCCAGTTAGGTCTTATTTTCGGGGAAACATGGTACTTACAAGTTACCTGACTATGGTCAGGTTCTCAACCCATCATTTGTAAGATGAGGATACAATAATAGTATTTCACACGGTTATTGTGACGATTTATTGAGATAAGGCATGAGTGTGTAGTGATTGTTCCATACACCAGCCCCACCCCCCAGACTTTGCCTTTGTATATATCAGCGATTCTCAGCACAGTTGCGGGGGGGGGGGACAACACGATTCCCCCTTCTCCCCAGGGGACATTTTTGCTTGTCACAATGGAGAGGAGAGGGTGCATGTAGTGAGTAGAAGCCAGCAGTTCTGCTCAACATCCTGCGGTGCACAGGACAGCCCCACAACAGAATCATCTGGCCGTAAATGTCAAGAGAGCCGTAGTTCAGAAACCTTGGTCTAGATCTATTAAGTTGGTGCAAAAGTAATTGCGGTTTGGGCAATTTTTAACCTTTTAAACCACAATTACTTTTGCACCAACCTAATAGTTGTCCTTATCAAGACATCTTTATTCCTACATCCGTTGCAGTTTTCATCTATGTAAAAATAAGTCATCACCTGGTAGGCTTGCTGTTCATTCTGTCGTACAAAGGTGAGAATGGAAAAGCTGTCTTTCATTTTTAATTGGTCCACATCTGCTGTAGCTTGTTTATATAAAAGTGGGGCCTCAATCTTGCTTTAAGACGTGAGGGGAGGAACCAACGTGGCATGCTTATTGAGAACTGACACTTCATTCCCTGGGTCAGGGAGGATTTACTCACTGCCCAGTCTTCGCCGAGCACTGCTGGGTTTTGTTGGCTTGTTTTTGCCCCGAGAGACCAGCAATGTGTAAAACAGACACAGTCCTTTGCCTAATGGCGTTTACATTCTCATCCCCTTAATCTCGTGTGGTGGGTTTTCTCCCTATTTTGTAGTTAAGGAAACTTATGGGCTGTCACACAGCTTGTAAGTGGCAAAGCCAGCAACAACTCTGACCTTGGACAAGGATAGGTGCAGTTCTCATCCAGGGTTTCTCTGAACAGGAAGAATTGAGACAAGCTGAGTGTGCTTGGGCGCTGAGCACCCCTGGGGAGAGCTTAGAGCCCTGTCTACACTTTGCTTTCAGGTGCTGTGTATCCATAAGAGCTGTTAGTCAGATTTATTTGCATTGGTAAAGAATGTGGATAATTGTAGGAGATTGAAGGAACTGTTGCTTATATAATATGAAAAAGGTAAACAGCATTGTTTTCCTAACACCCAGCTGGGATCGGTGACCCAGAAAGGATTGACATTTTGAGTGGTGAAGAGGAGGTATAGCAAGTCTGCCTACACCCTTTAAGTGGACAGCTGTACAGGGTCCTAGGGAATGAGGGTCGGAAGGAGAAGCAAAGGAAAGCAAGTGAAAGGAAACTTGTCTTTTTGGTGTAGGGCATCCAGCACTCGGTGTATTCCTGGTGTTACTGCTGCTGCCAAAGACAAGGGTTCCGTTTCACAAGCCTGTCTTCCGGGCTATAGGTCTCCTGACACCTGCCCTCTCCTGGGCCGTAGACCAGCTTCCTAGTCTGCACACTTGGCTCCCATCAACACCCTGGATCCTTGAGCATTGACTGTCCTTCCCGCTGCTGCTCTTGTAGGTTCAGACCTTCCCTTTTAAGTGATATCTGGATCCTGCATGAATGTGGAACGTTTTCTTTAATGTCTGCCTTTTCTTGCCAAACTCTTGTTATCTACTGACGGGGAATAGAACCTCAGCCAAGTGGTAGTTTTCTGTGCCTTCTTTTAGTCCTGCAGCAAAGCACAAGCAGAGGAGCATTGAGACTTCTCCAGTAGCCTTTTTGAGGGTTCCTCTGCTCATTTTTATCTCCTGTCTCTGGTGCCTGAGAGAAAGCATCAGTAACGAGAGCCTGGCTTCCTGGGTCCTGATTGGGGCTGGGCTTTGTCTGGAGCTTGGGACTAGAAAGTCAGGGAGACTGGGGAAATGTGGTCCGGCCCCCACTTAGGTTCCGCCACAGCAGCTCCCAGTTGGGAGTCCAGGAGGTACCTTCTAGACCGTTACTGAAACCATGGCATGGATAACACATTCTCTTGCAAGTGCTGAAATTGTTTGGTTTATTTTTGCTAGGGGCGTGATACAATAAGAGAACGGGTACCTGTTTCTTTTTCAAAGGGAAAGTAAATGTGTAGAACCTTCTCCTGGTCTTCAGGATATTAGAATGTTAGCTAGCTTATCTCTTGGCAGCTTTTAACAGTAACCTGGCTTTGCCTGTGGTTGTTGCTGGTCAAAAATTCAGCTCTTTAGGACCCAGACTGAGAGAACCTGATAACCTGCCTTTGTGCTGACACTGTTTCATACTTGATTTATTTCAGGCTGTCCAGTGAGGACGGAGCCATCTGACCCATCCTGTGAGAGCAAAACCAATTCTGTGCCTGCCCACCAAGAACGTGCATATGAGTACCTGGAGTGTCCTGTTACGGGCTCTGTGGCTGAGAATAAAGAGAACCTACATCCTTCGAATCTGGTAATACGCGCTGAGCCCTTCTTCCTGCAACTTTTTGTGCATTGATGCTTTTATGGAATCCCGAGACAGATTGCAGACTGCTAGGGATGATTCTTCTGTTCTTTTAAAGCACAGAAATCTGATATTCCATCCACAGTGAAAATCTAGAATGCGTTACGAAGCATAGTTTCAAAGGGCGCCCAGGAAAGAAAATAGTGATCACGAAATGCCGGGGTAGGTTGACCCGGAGTAAGCCACGCCAACAGAACATTTCCTTTTGGGATAGTTACTAGATGGTAGGAGAGAAGTGCCTTTACGAATGCAGCTAGAGTTAGTAAAGGTGCTTCTGGTCTTGGGGAACCTTGTAGGTACGCTCCAAACTTGGAGGGCCTCTTCAGGTACAGCTGGGTGCCACCTTGCGCATGAGTCACCGGGGTGGTGCGGCATCACATGGCAGCCAGCAGTGGAATGCCACCAAGAAGCAAGGACAAGACAAGCGTGGCCTCACTTCCTTTTGTGATAATGGGACAACATGGGGAATTGAGGTTTCATGTTTGGAATCACATTTTAATGGAGAGACAGACAGACTTGGGCCTGCACTTTAGAAGTACAAAAATATCTAGACATCTTGGCGAACCAGGCAACGTTTGAGGAAACTGGAAATATTTAGTCTGGAAAAAAAAGTCTGTAGAGGATGCAGATACATATAGATATATAACAATACCATAGATTGGGTGGCTTATAAACAACAGACATTTCTTTCTCACAGTTCTAGAGGCTGGAAGTCCAAGGTCAAGGTGCCGGTAGATGTGGTGAATCTGGGGAAGGACGTGAACATTCAGTCTGTGGCACTCAGTAATAACGCTGCCAAGCTATAAGGAGACTGCTTTGTTGAGGAAGAAGGGGGACGAGACCAGGTTTCTCCCCTCGACACTTGGGGCTGGGGGTTCCTTGTAGGGGCTGCTCTGCGCACTGTGGGACATTTAGCCACATCCCTGGCCACTACCCACTAGATGCCAGTAGCACCCTCTTTTCTCAGTTGTGACAACCAAAAGTGTCTCCAGACATACCAACAGTGCCCCCGTTAGGCCACTTGTCCACATCATCTCAAATAGCCTAATGGTTGAAACATGAGCCTTTTGGAGTCCAGCACACCTCGACTCTTACCCCATGGGATTGTCACATGCAGGGAGAGTATGTGTAACAGTGACCTTTTCTTTTGCTCACATCTTCTGGGGTATGCTCAGCACCGTAAGCTCTCTCCTGGAATCCTCATTACAACTCTATGCTGCCAGCGGCCTTAATGTCCCCATTTTAGGGCTGAAGACCCTGGGAGTGAGTAAGCAATTTGTCCCACATCACTCAGCGAGGAAGCAGCAGAGCCCAAACCAAATTCCCAGCTGCCTGCCACCTGTTCTCAAACGTAAAACACTCAGTATGGCGCCAGTACACCCAGCTCTTCTTTCTGCTGCCATCTTCCTAACCAGGGACCGTGTTGTGACTTAATTCATGTGCACCCGCTAGAAAATCCTTCCTACCTTTACCACAAAAAGAAGTTCTAGGCCCATGGTTCTCAGCCTGGGGAGACATTGCTTATCACAACTGGGGAAGAGGGGTCCTATTGGGTAGAGGCCAGGGATACCGCCAAATATCCTACAGTGCTCAGAAGAGACCCCCATAACCAAATGTTGTCCATTCCCAAATGGCAAGTGTCAAGAGTGAAAAACCCTGCTCCACACCAAGTGTTTGCTGCCCTTTGTGTCTGGGAGAAAGCATTCCTCTCCCTCCAGTCCACCATTGTGGGGACGTCAGCGCTCGTCTGTAATGCATTCAGCCCAAAGGTTGAAAATGTAAGCAAGATCCCAAAAGTAAAGAATATTTAAAAAGGAAGTGGTATCGTACATGGATTCTGTGAGACTTGTCCTCAGAAGAGTCATCAGTTGTTTTTGAAACATCTATTACAGACAGGGTTTTAGAAATGCCCACAGATCATGGTATTCGTTTTTGTTTCTTAATCCTTGAGAAGACCAAAAATGTAGCCACAATGTGTATTTACCGTTTACGAGAACTTGCAGTACTCTGATGCTTCATGTCAGCCAAATGATCGGAGAGGTCTGCAATTTGGATGGCGCTTGTTTAATAGAGAATCTGTGTCACATGTGTGATGCGTTGCTTTCCAGGAAGCAGTTAATTATATTACTTGTTTTTACTTAATAGCATATTTCCAATATTTAAAAAAAATCCACCGATTGTATTTAGATGCCACCACCCAATCAGATGCCGGCCCCCGATCAGCCATTTGCACTGTCCACTAAGAGAGAGGAGTCATCCATTCCGAGAGCAGATTCTGAGAAAAAGTGGGTTTATCCTTCTGAACAGATGTTCTGGAATGCTATGTTAAAGAAAGGGTAAGTGAGTGAGCGTTACTGAGAAAATCAATTTTCTCGTTAAAATTCATCTAAGAATAAAATGTGAAAGGTTTTTGTCGCCAAAACATATAGAAAGTTGTAATAAGTTAATCCATGATAATAATTTACAGACTTATCAGAAGATAAGTGCAAGGCGCAGGTTATTAGCCAGGGTTCTCCAGAGAGACAGAATTAGCAGGACTTATGCTTGTATATACACACGTCATTAATATTCGTCAAATCTCACCGAATGTTCTTTCCTAGGTGGAAGTGGAAGGATGATGATATTAGTCAGAGAGACATGTACAATATCATTAGAATTCACAATCAGAATAACGAGCAGGCTTGGAAGGAGATTTTGAAGTGGGAAGCCCTTCATGCTGCGTAAGTATGTTTGAGATCTTAGATAACACCCTCCTGGCATCTTTCTTTATATCTGCTGTCTAGAGTTTTAACATTTATCCAGATGTGTTATTTTAATAAAACATTTTAGGTAGCAGGCCCGTTCCAGTGACTGTCATGTGGCAGACCACCCCACTGAGCCGTATAAAATGACAACCCTTTAATTATGCTTGTGGATTCCATGGGTCCCGGCTATAGAAAAGGAGGAGTGGGGATGGCTCGTCTCTGCTCGCCGGTGTCTGGGGCCTCAGCTGCCAAGACTCTGTGGTCAGGGTTGGCTTGACAGCCGCAGGCTGGCATCTTCTGAAGGCCCCATTTACTTGTCTGGTGAGTGACACCAGTTGTCGGCCATGACACCTGCCCACGGCCTCTTAAGTGTGGCTGCTTCTGCTTCCTCACACCATGGAGGCCGGGTTACTGTTGCTGGCGTTCCAGAAAGCTCCAGGTGTAAGCTGCATCCCCTTTGATGACCTAGCCTCCGAAGCCCCAGAGTAGCACCAGCCTTCCCAGACGCCAGGGGAGCGGTCAGAGACCCCCATCTCTCAATGGGAGGAGTGTCATAGTCCATTAAAAGCAGAGCAGGTGGGAAGGGCGATACTGAAGTGTTCTCTGTCCCAAGGGAGAGAGGAAGACCATTTTGTTCCCTCAGCAGCACTTCCTGAATCCCCACTAGGACTAAACATCCACACGTGTCTCAGCACATGGCTTTTGCTCAGGGAGAAAGCTGACTGTGCACTCCAGGAGCACAGGGCTTGGCGCATCTTATGGGGTGGCTGGCTCCCCAATGCTGGAGAGCAGGCTGACTGGCACTGAGGGCCAACGAGGGCGTCCTCACCAAGTGTCTGGGAGAGTGCGGACTTTCTAGCTAGCACCTTGCCACCTGTCACCTGGTCCAACACTAACGACATTAGTTCCTAGGGCTTCCCCCAGCATTTTTGTCCTTCATGAAGGCGTTACGGGTTTCAAATGAAAGAAGAGTGTAGGATTTTCTTAAGTTTGTCTGAAAAACCTCCCACTGCTCTATGCACAAGAGAAGCGCAATGCGCAGTTCTCCCCTTTTTCTGAGAATATGCCTGCGTTCCCGCACCAAATGGAAAGGCCCTGTTTGCTGACTCCTAGAGCAGTGCATATACTGGAAAGGAGTGGAGGGAGGGGACCATGCCTGAGCCCCAAGTACAGAGCAGCATTTTGAACAGAGAGAGCTCGCTCTTTGATTTTTTTCAAAGTTACCTTTATCTGTAAATGTGATGTTACGTAAAATGCATACAGAAAGATATTATTGAGAAACTGCAAGGTCATATTTTCAAAGGGAAGAAAATATTTTCATAGACGTTTCTTATTTGGGGATTTCTAGGGAGTGTCCTTGTGGTCCCTCGCTGATCCGGTTTGGAGGTAAAGCGAAAGAGTATTCGCCCCGGGCAAGAATCCGGTCCTGGATGGGGTGAGTCAGTGCAGAGAGGTGATTCACACTCTTTGCATCACGGTCAGCTGGTCAGCTGGCCCTCGGCCCCCAAAGCAAACAGTCGAGGAACTTCCAAAACTCATCATTCAGCTGTAGATTTCTTCCTGTCCGGAAGATTGCCCCGTGGTGGGCAGATCCATCCGGGTTTTGTGGGTTGCTTCTTATCTAACTATCCTGGGAGTGAACCGAGTTGTCCTGTGGGCTCTTGGCTCTGTCCCCTTACCCCTCCTGTGATCCATCTCTTTGGGTGTCTGTGCTCAGTGCCCCTCCCTTTTCTTCCAGCGTAGTCAGAGCCCCAGCTGCCCCTGGCGGGGCCGCTCTCCCGTGGACCTTACTCCTTTGTAGACAGATGAGCTGTCATCTGATCGGGGCTCATCACACAGCTTCAGCACCACCTGGCTTGGGCGCGAGGACTGACTGAGTCCGCACCTCCCCAGCTCGATGTCTCACTGAGAGCAGGCCTTGCTTTGCGCTGCTTCTCTGGAGCTGGAAGCCCTGCCCGCGGGTTAACACTCACTGACACACTCTCATTCCAGGTACGAGCTGCCTTTCGACAGGCATGACTGGATCGTCAACCGTTGTGGGACGGAAGTGAGATATGTCATCGACTACTATGACGGTGGCGAAGTCAACCAGGATTACCAGTTCACCATCCTGGACGTCCGGCCTGCTTTCGATTCGCTTTCGGCAGTGTGGGACAGAATGAAGGTCGCCTGGTGGCGCTGGACCTCGTAACCACTGCTTTGTTAGCCATGGGAAAATATAAACTATTTTTTTTTCTGAACGATATATTAAACTATTTTCCCCAAACTGAGTTGCACTCATGATATACCGGGAAGGTCAAGTGGGTAATGACACCCTACACTTCACTTAGCGATGGGTGGCGTGCAGGTGCTCACCCTGCTGTTTATAATAGATCGTTTTAAGTTTCCACGTGGGAAGCAGGCCCTCAGTTTTCCCTTTAATTGCAGTACTGCCTGTGTATTTAGTCCAGAAGAGTCTGAACAAGCCCGGAAAAAGAACTTTCCTTCAAATTTGAAGAGAGCTGCTTTTATTCTTCCTGTTTTCTCTTGAATATTTGACGTGGAGACCTGAAAGCCCATGTGATGCTCAGGAGCTTTGACCTGGTCAGATATTTTAATGAGAGCTGTTCAGTTATACTTTTAAAAGGGTTACCAGCATTTCGAAAGCCCTTACGGTATCGTAGTGACCCCTGAAGGAAACAAAGGTTTACACTGGAAATGCACTCAGAAAACTAAGATGTGTCTTGGCTCTCCAAATCCTCATAAGAATTTTTCAGACTGGGCCTTGTTATAGAATAGTTTCAACTCTCCCATGGTTCCATGGTGCATGCGCATTAGAATGTGTGTTTTAAATATTTTCATTTTAATTCCCATTGTTCTGATATGTAACTGCTCCCAATAAGCAGGTCCCATTGTCCCTGGCCCGTGACGAGTCATCCCACCTCAGCCCCATTCCTTCTGCCTGAAGCCTTCCCGGCGTTTGGCCTAATCTGAACCTTGACGGTCTGGCTCACGTCGCAGTGCGAGGGGTGGTCCTTCTCTAAAACATGATTGTATTTTGTTGAGTGTTAGAATTCACAAGGAGAGTATTTTCCCCAGATGTAGAATGTTTGCATCAACTCACTGTCTCAGTTCAGACTTTAAAAGGGTGCTTTAAGTTTGCCATTGAAATTGTTGGCACCAGTAATCCATAAAGTGGTTGTTCTACTTAGAGCAGCATCTTACAAATGACTTGGGTTTTTTTAAAGTGTGGATAATATTGATTCATTTATTCTAAATACTATAGTGTGAAATTAGTAAATGGAATTAGCAGTCTGGAATGATTAATTTGGTATGAATTTCTTTGTTGTGACAGCTTGGCATGGAGTTTGAAAAATCCAACAACCTTAAACTCTATTACATTTCAAAATAACTGCATATTTTAAAATGAAATAAAGCTGATAGTTAACAGGTTTGGAAAATCTCTCGAGTACCTTTACATTTAATCATTTCTTCAGACAGGAGTAATCTTTACAGAAGTAATGCCACAGTCTCCCTGCTAAAGGCAGCCATCTTCTCATCTGCTAATCACATGTTCTTAAACTCCAGATAGACCTCCAGATATTTCGGATTTGGCTCCAGACCACTGCAGTAAATCAACTATGGCAATAAAGCGAGTCATAATCTTTTTACTGGGGGAGGGTCTTCAATTTGTAAAAAACACAACACCTGTGAAGCACCATGAAACGAGGTATGCCTGTATTGAGGGAAATCATTAATGTTGGCGTTTTTTTGGTCCTAAGTGCTATTGAGTAAGTACAGGATAAGGCATGAGAAACAAAGTGGTGTAACTGGAAACAACATTTAGCCATGGGCAGGCACCCCTTTTACAGGGCTCTAGTATATCTTGACAAAAACCTCTAGTATTTCTTGACAAACATCTACAGTAAACTGTCACGCAAACCGGATGACAAGGTCAACAGTTTATAGTTCCAACACTCCTGGAAAAGACTACAGCCTGCTGGATTTCGGAGGTGTTGTGTGTCTAGATTATACATGAACATATCCGGGGATCAGTACTCTGCTGTGATAGAAGGTTTCATTCAGAAGGTGAAATTCATTCTGGATATTCTCCAGGGTTTCAAACTAAGTCTTGTCTATGGAAACAGCACTATTGAGAATCAGACCGCTGTACATTACGCTAAGTATCAGCAAACAAGGTGGGGTTTCGAACTGGGATTGCATGTTAACATGGAGTATTCTTAGTATTTCCCTAGCGAACACCCATTCACTCAATATTTACACACCCTGCATCATATTGGGAATGTAGAGATGCAAAAGGTGCGGCCGACGTGGAGGGCCCTCAGTCCTACAGAGGACAGTCCGAATGAAATGGTGGTAAGGGTTAGAATTCGGATTTTTAAAGACAGCCTTGTGGTCAGCGGGGAGGGCAAGTTCCTTTAAATCTTTTTGAATATATAGTAACCAGTTTCTATACTGAATCACCAATATGGTTTATCTTCTACCAGAGTTATTCCTCCCTAGCTAAAGTGAAGACCCCCCAGTCCTCACCTGTGCGGTAACTGGGACTCACTATGGACCATTGTATCTTCAGGGGTGTACAGCCATGTGTGGTGATCAAGAATGTTCGTCCTTGAAAAGATATGAGCACCCCCATGCTCATTGCAGCATTATTTCCAATAGTCAAGATATGGAAGCAACCTGACTGATGAATGGATAAAGGGAATGTGACACACACACACACACACACACACACACATACA
Source organism: Rhinolophus sinicus (assembly GCF_036562045.2). Taxonomy (NCBI): domain Eukaryota; kingdom Metazoa; phylum Chordata; class Mammalia; order Chiroptera; family Rhinolophidae; genus Rhinolophus; species Rhinolophus sinicus. The sequence continues at coordinate 8,272,453 of NC_133768.1, forward strand.
CACACACAGGAATATTACTCAGCCATTAAAAATGAAATATTGCCATTTGCAACATGGATGGACCTTGAGGGCATTATGCTAAGTGAATAAATGAGAGAGACAAATACAATATGGTCTCACTTATATGTGGAATGTTAAAAAAAAAAATGAAGCTCATATAAAGAGAAGACTGGTGAGATTGCTGGTTGCCAGAGGCGGGTGGTGGGGGTGGGACAAATTTGTGAAGAGAATCAAAAGGTACAAATCTCTAGTTATAAAACAAATATATCATAGGAATGTAATGTACAGCATGGTAATTATAGTTAATAATACTACATTGCATATTTGAAAGTTGCTAAGAGAGTAGATCTTAAGGTCTCATCACAAGAAAAAAACATTTTGTAACTGTAAGGTGATGGATGTTAACTAGACATATTGTGATCATTTCACAGTATGTGCAAATACGGAATCATTACATCTTACACCTGAACCGAATATAATGTCAATTATATCACAATTTAAAAATAAGTGTCCTAGAAGCAGATGACTGGCTCAGGGCTCAGGCCTTCATTTGCTGTGTGATCTTAGTATCTCTGGGCCTCAGCTTTCTCGGCCATAGAAATAATAATAGAGCTCACTGTCTGAGTCTGCTTGGGCTGCTGCTGCTACAAAACACCATCAATTGAGGGGCTTATAAACAACAGAAATGTTTTGCTCACAGTTCTGGAGACTGGGAAGTCCAAGATCAAGGCACCAGCAGATTCCGTGTCTGATAAGGACCACCATCTTCTTGCGTCCTCACGTGGTAGGAAAGGGGCGGGAGCTCTCTAGGATCTCTTTCATAAGGGCACTAATCCCATCGTGAAGGCTCCACCCCCATGACCTAATCATCTCCCAAAGGCCCCGCCTCCTAATACCATTGCACTGGGGTTGAATTTTAACAGGAATTTGGGGAGACACAGACATTCAGACCATAGCATTGACTTAGCAGAGTTGTTTTGAGGGTACTACAAGATGACACCAGAAAGCACTTAGGATAGAGTCCACAGGGTGGAAATGCTCAATGAATTTCAGCCATTATCTTATTGTCATCAACAAGGAAAGGGCTATTCGAGGGCAAGGCTGGGAATAAAAGAAATACTGAGTCGTAATACACAGTCTACCACCTTCTGGCCAATTTCCCCCAAGGAGAATCTGTCTAGAGGGGGACCGGTGGGGTCTTCTCCTGATTTTGATTTGTTGGAAGGATTAGCAGGTATTTACTGGGGTGCTTGCTCTAAGCAAGCCCACGGCATTTTATGTCACTAAAGGGAAAGGACAGGTAGCAGTCTCTGACCTTTTAAAAAATCTAAACACGGCAGGGTGACATTTGATTTATTTAATATGCAAGTCACACTTGACAAAAATAAAGATTAGAACTACGGTCTTGTGCTTCCTAATCTAAAATGTAGCTCATGTGTCCTCAGTATCACAAAGGTATCCCCTCCACAAAAACTTGGGCAGCGGTTAGTTCAGTTGGTTAGAGTGCGGTGCTCTTAACAATAAGGTTGTGGGTTCGATCCCCACATGGGCGACTGTGAGCTGCGCCCTCCACAACTAGATTGAAACTATTATTTGACTTGGAGCTGATGGGTCCTGGAAAAACACACTTAAAATAAATAAAAAAAATTTAAAAAAAACTTACTATGCACCAGATTAAAATGGATATTACAAGATAATTATTTACTGCAAGTAAATATTTTTTGAGCTACCAAAAGCTAGCTCAAAAGTGATCTATTCTTCCTTACTTACGGTAAAATTTTCCAAACTACAGAATTTCTTAGACATACAGTCTGTTAAAGTAATGCATATCAGTTACCCATCCCCCACCACAGAAATAATACATTTATTGCCGCAGTGGAGGTGAAGACACCGTACCTTAATTAAAATTCCATGCCATTTGTGTAAGTTGGAAAGCACCTACTTCATGCTGTGTACTCCCTTGTTTTGAAGAGAAAGCCGACAGCTCTTTCTGCCCAGTATTTAACCTGGGGTCACACACATCACATAGCAAGTATGTGGGTTTTGTTTTGTAGAATTGTACCAGGTGCTGGAGCGGACATTAAAGTTTCTAAGACAAGTTTCTTTTGGCAGATCCTATACTTGTATGGGGGAAGGAAATGAAGCATGAACATATGTGCTATCTTACATTTATAATGAGCTTTAACATACACAATGTCGCATGTGAAGGGGGCCACAGAAACAATAAATACTGAGTGGTGTAACATAAGAATTGTGAGAAGAGAGGAATTTATAATAACAGTTGAATGGAGTCCTGAAGGAAGATAAAAGGTTATCATTTTGGAGCTCTGTGTCTCATTTAAACACTGCTATTCCTTCTATACTTAGGATAAGTTAATGTAGCTAGTTCCTGCAGCCCTTCCCACGGCTGGGTATGGAATATTATCAGGATGCTTTCGGCTGCACGTAATGGAATCCCTGCTGGGACTCATAGCACCAAGTACAAGGTTGGCTACGTGCCTGGTCACTTCCACCTCCCTGGACGTTTATTCTTTTCATGTTCAATTTCAATTTCATCCTAATAAGGCTGATTCCTTTTATCACCATCAGAGGGCTCCTACCATGTTTCCCCGAAAAGAAGACTTAGCTGGACAATCAGCTCTAATGCATCTTTTGGAGCAAAAATTTATGTAAGACCCGGTATATTATTATATTATATTATATTATATTATATTATATTATATTATATTATATTATATTATATTATATTATATTATATTATATTATATTATATTATATTATAATATTATATTATATTATATTATATTATATTATATTATATTATATTATATTCCCGGTCTTATAAGACCAGGTCTTATATTAATCGTTTCATTAAGGTGTTTTTCTTTCACTCAAGCCCCTCTCTTAGGCCAGGGTTTCAAATGTGGAGATGGTGCCTAACATAGTGGCAGAGGGCAGGACTGGGAGGTCTTCACTTCTGTGCTGACTCTACATTAGCTCTGAGATTTGGGACAATCACTTCCGGTCTGTCAGCCTCACTTTTCTCAAATTGTCTTAAAGGTTCCTTTCAGACCAGAATTCTAAGTTGTATGTGGCCCATTTCTCTCAGGTTAGGATGGACTGGGTCATGCAATGTTTTAGGCTGAGAATTTTTAAACCAGGGGAAAACAATGTAGTTGGAAAGCCTACTTCAAACTTGCTTTGACATAAAGAACCAAGTAAAGTGATTTGACTTTAAGACAGCTCTGAGCAACTGACTTGCCATGTTTCTTTCCTGCAGGACAAAGCATGTTTCTAATTCCTTCTCAAATTCATTTTACCCTTGTGGAGACCCACTCAGAACCCCAGAGATGGCACAAACACTGTTTTAAGCTGAAGACATTTGAGATTTGACAGATGCAGAAAAAAGCCTTCTTGGAGCTTCCCTTATCTGACTAAAAGCAGCAACTTCTGGGAAACGAAGCTGCTATAAATCCCTCTCTGGGGAAGTTTTATGGTCCTGAAGGAGACAGGAAAACCACTCACACCTGTACAGACAAACATTTTCACAAACTTTCTTATCTCCCATCTGTCCTCCTAAAAATCCATTTGTCTTTCTTAAATAAACCTATTTGTTTTTCTCATAGGAGCTGTTTCTTCCTGCTTTTTTTCCCCTACAGAGCTGGATCTATAAACCTTGAACTTTAACCATTTAATGAGCCAGCTACTTCTTTTGTTGGCTCCCGTTATGCATATGAAATAAACCCTTTTCTCCTGTTAAGTTGTCTTTGCCAGTTTAACTCACAGGCCATATACCATCTAAGCAAGTGTGGGCATCTTCCTTATATGGAAACAAGAAACAGCTTTGCCCCCCACCCTGTGGACATCAGAAGGTTCTGTCCTCCTTTTCATGCATTTGCCCAACATTGCATTTTAATCTTGGACGTAGGCAACGGAACGGGACACATTAAAAGGTAACGCCAGAGAAATGGTGAGTTGGAAGCAAGAAGACTAAAAATATGGCAGAAATAGAAACACAGAAAGGAAGAAGAGTATAGGAGGAAATAAGTGGATGGATGGGTGGTTGGACGGAAGGGTGAATGGGTGAGATGGGTGAGTGGGTGGACAGAGGGAGGGAGGGAATTCATGGATTGATTCATTTATTCAATGATTTATAGATTGCCTACCATGTACCAGCTGCTGGGATATTTGCTGCATCCGCGTGTAGCACTTGGCAGCACCTGCTGTCATTCTCACAGTGCAGGTCACAGGAGTGACCATTTTCTTAGCTGAGGGGTCCTCAAAGGCAGGTCTGGACTTTTCTCTGTCCTTGTGACCCCAGAGCCCAGCACTGGAGCCCCTGGTAAATATCGGTTGGATAGATGACTGAATGAATCCATCAACCAATCCATTGATCTAATGAAGTCAGCCGTGGCTGTTGTAGCTGTTTGAAACAAAGGAAAATCTGAAGACCGTGCTAGACTACAATGAAGTACAATTAATCATAACTAATTAATAGATATGTGAATGTATAATTATTAATTATAATTCAACTATGGAAGTTTCATACTAAATTGCAGCCATTTCTGCCCATGGCGTTGTTATCCCAAACTTCCCAGAAATCAAATTTACTTTGGGCCTTTATTAATTTTAGTGTCCATTTCTCTTCAGTGAGGAGTAGGCAGAGGAGCCAGAGCCCCCAAGGGCTCCTGTGAAGCTGGGGTCATCCTGAAGGCAGGAGCTCTCCCCTGGGGAAGGTCCAGCTGAACCCCTTTCCTTCACGAGACCCAGGGCTCCAAGAACCACAGAAGTTGGTTCCCTCTGCTCTGAAAGATCCGGATGGTAGGCTGGCACAGTTGGATAGCTCGCTGCCAAATCCTGCTTCTGCCACTGTCTAGCTGTGTGACCTTGGGCTACTCATTTAATGTCATTCTGAGTCCTTTGTGCCCTATGAAAAATGAGGGTAGTCATGGGGTTTTATTACTAAACCCAGGATGTTCTGGGCAAACTGGGACGAGTTGGTCACTCTAGGCTGAACAGGTGTTGACTGGAGAGTCTTCCGATCCTTCTGCAACCCTGTGGGGCCTTCAGTTGGGGCTGACTACATGAACCTTGTTGAATTGCAGGTCACGCCAGGCCAGGGGTCCATGGCCCAGAGACCGCTGTCTGCGGTTCAACGTCTCCACACCACCGCTGTCGGTCACCTTGAGGGTGCTGAAGAATTCCAGTTTTTAATGGGATTTTCCTTTGGTTTGGATTTTGTCCTCTGGAAGAACATTTGCAGCTGATTTAGCCCTGTTTTAAAATTCTGTCCGGTCGAGATGTTGTCCTGTTTTAATCTCTGTGTGACTCTTCTTCAGTCATTTCCTTTCTTCTCAGTTTGCTTATCAGATGACATACACCACAGGCCTGGACTTTGTTCTGACATCTTATATTTAATCCCAATGCTGTTTCTCTGCCAAGCAGATGTGTATTAAAAATGTGCATAAGAAAAGAAGCAAGCTGGGCTGATTTAGAAATTTCTTCAATTTGCACAAACTCCATTGGTATAAGAGGATTTTTCTATAAAAACCACAACAAACGTATGTTAATAGCTACTTAGATGGATCAAGACGATTTCATATTTGGCCATTTCTGCCATCATCATTCTGGCCCCATTGCCAGAGACACAAAAACAATGATTGAGTATTCATAGATGTGGACACATCTGCAGCACATCACAGCTTTTTTTCCTTGCTTATAGGCTCTCTTTGCTCACAGGAATGAGTGACTTGAACAGCCTGTTACATGGTTTGTCCAACTTGAAAGAGTTTGAGTTTTATTTTTTTCTTGTCAGGTATTACATCATTTACAAGGTGTTAGAAATGACTTCAATTTCCACTCAGGTCATTAGGTTGTGTATGCGTATTTTTAAAAAGCTTATTTTCAATGTGATAAAGGCATCTAAGAAACCAGCTTTCACTGACTCAGCTAAAGATATGGCCACTGGGTTTAAACCACACAAAGGGAAAGGGAGAGTAAATATTGTTCACTAAACACACACACACACACACACTATTTACTTATTTAAAGCACAGTCTGAGCCCTGTTTTCTGGATTGGCTTTTCTAGATCTTCTAATAGATGGACATATCTTTTGTTACCTTTTGTGACATAGACATCAACCTCAGGGCCATTTGGTCTGGAATTTTTTAACAATAGGACTGTTAGTGCAAGAACCTGGCAGGAAGGGCATCCCACATATCAGGTAGTCCAGTCCAGAATGGCGGGAAAGAACTGGCCAGATCATGGTCAAATTCAAAGCCAAGAAAACACAGGGTCAGCAGGAGTAGGATCAGAGGATCAGAGTCAGTGGCACAGAAAAGCAACCTGCGATTCACAATCAATCAGTGTTTGCTCTGGGTCTTGTTTACAACTTTTGGCTGCCTGTGGGCGGCCAGGAAGAACGAGAGGTGGGCAGGCAAATTCTCCCTCAGTCCCAGCCAGTGGCGGAAGTGCTGGACCCAATGGCAGAGACTGAAGATTTCCCAAACATCCCCGCAATAAGAATATTAGATACCACTTCTAGACTTCATTATTTCAGCTCTGAAGCAAATTAAGCATCTAAGGCCTGTAGGACAGACGTAACTTACAGGGGTTGTGTTGGGCAATACCTGTCCAGCAGGTAGGAAACGTGAGTTCCCATCCTGTAGCAAACCACTTCCTCGACAGTTAAGTTTCACTTGAGTGACAATCAGTCTTCACTTGCAACAAATAATTATAAATTTCTGAATGTGTCAGTGTCACTGAGTTGATGTCTCCAAGCCACCTAATATTTTTTACTAGCTCCTTAGCTGTATATGCATAGTATTGCCATTATTTATTACACTTGGACTTGTGGCTAGTGGCGGGTATGGCGGGTATGGGGTAGGAGTGCATTCATTGGAATTAAAGCCAAGGAACAAAGCCTTTGCTTAACTTTTTATTCATCATGGCACAAGATAGAATTTTAAGAAACACCACTGAAAATTGCCAACATGAAAATTAAGAGTAGCATGTTTTATAAAAAAAAATTTTTCTATAATATACATTCCCTTATGAAGTGAAAAAAATCTCATAAAATACTGAAGCGAATCGCCACCTGCTGGTCAAAAATGGTTTTGCATTTGAAAAACTACAAACTTACTGAAGGTAGGAGCGTTTTACAATACACACAAAATTAGCGAAGAAAACATTTCCTCAGCCTTTGGCACAATGTAAATACAAAGCTGTACTTTTTTTCCAACTATGATTTACTTTACAAAGCACTGCATATAATTTGGTTAATACTGATTATGGGACAAAAGGAAAAACCATGTTCTCTAATTTGAATACTCTATTTAGATTCTCAATTACTTTATAGTTGGATTCCAGTTTGTAGCTTTGAAAAATACATAACAATTACACATCATAAATATATATTATATATGGTCTATATAAAACTGAATTTGACCTAAAATGGGAAGGACAACTTCTTAATTCTTCTTCTTTTGTTAGGCACGGCCTTTCTTTTGTTTGATTAACTGAATCCTTTCTAAACAGATTCTAAAAATATATTCCATAATGTATCAAATTTAATATCTTTCTAAAACATTCAATATGAAAAAGCATTCAGTGACTATATATTTTTTGTATCTCACTACTATATAAAAATACGGCTTCTCATATTCTGTTTAGTGTTTTTCTTAGGCATTGAAGGGCTGTACCCCTTTAAAAAACTATGGCAAAAGCACAGAAACCCGCTTGTGCATATTCTAGAACATTCTATAGAATCTCATTGCTTAGTATAAGTGAAGTGATTTAAAATATTGTTCCTTTTGTTTTCTGTGAATATATCTTATACGATTATCATACATAATCTGTTACAGAATATACAATAGTCAAAACTGAAGACACATAAATACAATTAAGCTATACGAAAGCAAGAATTTTATCTTATACAGAGCCAACATGAGTAGTTTTTAGATCGGATATTATCATCCATTTATGTTTATTTTGTATTTCCCTAAGGCTGGCTATGCAATAGAATCTTATAAATGGCGAGGGTACTAGTGCTCTATTATCTTTAAGTGAACTGGGTTTCTCTTGTGTTATTTTTCAAAAGTGTGAAAGAAGGAAAATAAGTAACTGTCCAATTATCTACTACCAATTTTTTTCCCTACTGAGTGAAAGAAGGCTGTTTGGGACGTGAGGGCTCAAGCTGGGCGTGGGCTCATACCAGTGTTTCCGGGAGGGCATCGGGGTTGTCAGTGGACAAGAGCTCCCAGATTTGCCACCGCTCTCTCTGCCAATCGAGCCAGTTGGCTTCACCCAAGGCCTTACTGTTCTGATCACTGCCTGGACTGGAGCAGGCGCTGCTCAGTTTTGGCTGGGCGGCCTGATGCTCTTGCTCGGTTGTTGGGCTTCCCTCTTCCAAAGATGGTGATCCTGAGCCTTCTTCTGGCCTTTGACGCCTCCACAACAGTGGCTCTGTGGGCTGGTGAGCTGATGCTAAAGCTTGCTTCCCTGGACCAGGATAAGGAGGAGGAGGCCTTGTGTCATGCCTCGCACTCTCCCCAGGTCTCTGGTGCCAAGGCTTGGCTCGGCTCTGCAGCCAGGCCACATCCAGCTCACTCTCGGTGAGGTCTTCCGCACTGCTCAGAGTCAAGTAGGGCTCTGACCTTGGTGTGGCCAGCTCCGATCTGCTGCCGCCCTGGATGTGGGACGTGCTGCAGACGCGGGACACAGGAGGGTGGGCCCTGCACTCCGCGATGGTAGCCGTGGTCTGAGTCCTCCGAATGACCTGCGTGCCACTGTCTAGTTCTGTGGGGCTCCCTTGCCACCGAGGCCAATTTAGGGAAAGGTTCCCTTGAGAAAGGGAGCATGGCCCTGGTCGTAGGGAGCTGCTTTCAAAAATGTCTCCATAGGAACCTGGAAGCCAGACAGAAGGGCAAAACACAGAATTAGTTTGCAGAATCCTGTTGGGGTGTCTTGTTATTTCCTTCCCAATGCCAGCTTCAAAAATTGAAAAAGCACAGGACATTGTTAGCTGCCGCTGCCTAAAGTAAAAGACTTCCCAGTAAAAGAAATGACACACACTGTTTGATTTTGGGCACGATTCATGTAGCAGCTACAAATGCAGATGCCTGGACTCTGACAGGTTACCTATCAAAGGAGATGAAATCATCCTTGTCACTAACTGATGTTTCAGGAAAGGCCCCTTCTGCATGGCTACGAACACTTCTCTGACTGCACAAGGTAAAGGAGGCATTCCCTTCCTGCTCAGTTCAATTTGCAATCCAGAGGAGACACAAACTATAAAGTTTTCAGGTTTCTCCCATGTCAATAAAAGCCATGGGAATAAATGAATTGAATCTAAAATGCCCCATTTGGTGCCAGAAGATAGTGAACACAGCAGCACTGTGTATAGTCTATCGCCACCACTGTGGAAAAGACTGGCTAGTTGTTTACCACATCCTCCCCTTTCCTTCTGAGTGACATTTCCCAGCTTCCCTGGCCGTTAGGAGGGCCACATAAGTGAGGTCTGACCAACAATGTGGAAAGATGTGATGTGCCATTTCTAGGCCTGGTCTAATCTAATAAAAAAATACTCTCCTAGTCTTTCTTGTTTGCTCCCTTCCCTCAACTACTAGCTCAGGATGGAGAAAACATGGAAGACTCCAAGGCCTCTGAGAATGGGGGAGCCACCAGCTAGATGGAACCTGAGCCCCTGAATAACCACGTGGAACAGACTATTCCCACCCCTCCTCACTCTGCACAGCCCACACTGGACAGTGATGTGACAGGGAAATCAACCTGTGATGGGTCAAGCCACTGACATTGAGGAGCTGTTTGTTACAGCAGTTAGCCTTCCCTAGCTGACACAACTTTCTTCGGGAAACTGAAGGGAGAGCACAACAGAACAGTGCATTTCACAAGCAAATGAGTTCTATGTCCCCGGACTGCCTTCTTCTTATGGATCTGCCCTGTCCTCTCTTGTATTAAAAAGTAGGCAGGGGAAAAAAAGAACAAGATTAATTTGGGAGGAGGTGGGCATGGGAGCATTTCCACAAGGACAGCTCAGAGTTGAGACAGCAGAAGGAAAATGGAGCAGAACATCTCAGAAGAGTTTATCCTTGGGGGAAAAGGCAGAAAAGTATTTCATAAGATTAAGACACAATAAGACATAGCTAGAGAATGGATCAGTACTAAAATCAGCCGCATTAGAGGCCATTAAATTAAAAATGCACTGTGTTTTAAAAATGTAATGTGGGAGTTATGGCAAAATAATGAGAACCCAATTATATATGTATATTTTTTGGAATAAAGCAAAACAATTTAAACACTTCATGCTATATATTAACATATATTTCAGATGGATTAAAGAATTAAGGTTCAAAGAATGAAATACTTTGAACAAGAAAAGCGTATAGATGCATAAGTAAAGCTTATCCAATGCATAAGTAAAGCTTACTTTGGGGAAAGCATTCACAAAAGAGATAGTGATAGACTTAATTATGTAAAACATAAAACATTCCAGATATCCAAAGATGGACAAAAATTCACGGGATAATATAAGTGGCAAACAATGTGGACAAAAGGTTAACATTTTTATGATAGGAAGTGTTCATAAGATCAGTATTAAAAACACTAGCATACCTCGACAGCAATTACATAAATGACAATTCAATGGGGAAAATTCAGCTAATGAATAGAAAAACTGAAAACTCCTGGTGAGAAAGAAATGCACATGAAAATATAAATACAATTTAGTTTTTTAATCAGCAAAGATGCAAACTCACTGATGTGATCCCGATGAGATTAAAGAGACACGGGCAGTAAGTACAAGTACAAGCTCATGCATCCTACCCAGAACGTGAAGTGACAGTACCTGTGAGTTCTTAAAAAGGTTCGTAATTTTGGACCCACTTTTCTATTCTGGGCTTATAACTTGCCTCCCACAATTTTATGCATCTAATAATAATTTAAAATACAAAAAAAAAAGTATATACAAGGGGTTCCTGACAGCATAACTTATTACAACAACAACAAAAAATGGAAATGACCCAGTTGCCCAAGCACTGGGCTGTAAACTATCAATAGGCAGTATTATGTGGCCCTAACCAATAATAATGGAAAATAAGTGGACAATAGAAGTTAAATAACATAAAGTTGCACAGATAGAATGATTGTAGCTATGTTTAAAAACTCTTGTAAAGGAAATGAAATGTAGTCAAAGATTGACGTATTTTGGCGGAAAGGCTAAGTATAGCTTTATCCTCTGCCTCCTTCCCATTTTCAGTATTTTCCAAATAATTTTTGACAAGCATATAATATGATGACGATAAGGCAAAAATTAAAGGAAGTTAATTTTAAAAATAAATGCAGTAAGCAGTCTTTTAGAAATAATACTTTACCTGTCATTCCTGGGTCTTTGGATCCACTTTTTAACGTTGAATGCCAAGTTCCCCAGATATTGAAAGGTTCCTCTGACATATCTAGGAAAAAGTGGGTTAAAAAGGTATGTAACTCACAGTGAAAACTGAAGAGCAAAAATCAGTGCCCACATATTTTTATAACATCTCTTCTGTGCAAAGTAATGTATTTGAAATTGTGGAGGATACAAGACAGACTGAGGCAGCCCTGCATTTCAAGAGGCTTATTCCATTTGGGGTTTACAAAAAGGCTCTTTCCAAATTATGGTTGTGATAGACTGAATGAAGGCCCCCCCCAAAGATATCTGTGTCACGATCCCCAGAACCTGTAAAGATGTTATATTCAAAATGGACTTTGTAGGTGTGATTAAGTTATGGATCTTGAGATGAGGAGAAGATCCTGGATTATCTGGGTGGGCCGGATGTCATCACAAGAATCCTTATAAAAGGGAGGCAGGAGAGAAGATGTGACATTGCTGGCTTTAAAGATGGACGAAGGGGCCATGAGCCAAAGAATGCAGGCAGCCTCTAGAAGCTGGAAGGGGCAAGGGAACAGACTGTTCCCTTGAGTCCCCAGAAGACAGCCCTGTGGACCCATTTTAGACTTCTGACGTCCAGAGCTGTGTAGTTTTAAATCACTAAGTTTGTGGTCATTTGTTGGAGCAGCAATAAGAAAGGAACACAGCAGTAATGGGTGGCAACTCCAAGTGCATTAAGATAGAGACAGAGGAACAATAGTTATAGTTCCTTTAATTCTGCGTGTGTTCATTCATACATCCCCTTAATCTGTCCGTAAATATTTACAGAGTAAGGTGCTACATTCAGTATCCTCACCATCGCATTTAACCCTCACTACAATCCTGTGATGTGATCATAATGACTATTTCTAGAAACAAACGTCTAGTGCGTGCTTCCCTGTGTTCCACAATTCACATGCATTCTCTCATTTAATCCCCAGGAGATGTCCCCAAGTCCATTTTACAGATGAGGCAAGTAGTGAAAGCAGCGGGTAAGAAGTGCACACCGGGCCCCGCAGCAAGTATTACTGAGTGCCTATTGCGTGCCAACTTCTCTGTTAAGGACTTTACATGGATTCGCTAATTAAGCCCTATGAATTAATACTGCTATCTGTCTTAGTTTTCCTACGAGGGGGAAATGGGACTCCGAAAAGTTCAATCACTCACTTAAGGTCCTGTAGGTTGAAAGAGGCAGAAGAGGTTATTGATTCTAAACCAAGTTCTCTTGTCACTGAATACTAACAGTATTTGCTTCTAGTTCCCTCAGGATGAAGTTATTTCCAGGGAGAAAGTTACAGGTTAGATGGGGTTGCTCACCCTTGGCACTAGTGACATTGAGATGGATCATCTTTGTGGGGGCTGTCCTGTGCACCATAGGATGTGGAGCAGCAACCCTGGCCTCTATCCTCTAAATGCCAGCAGCAACCCCCGCCCAAGTGGTGACAAGCAAAAATGCTTCCAGACATTGTCACATGTCCCCTGGGGGGCAAAATTGAGAACAACAGTGCTAGAATTTGCCAAGATAGTGAATGGATGGAAGGAGTTAATGCGTGCCTTAGTCTATCTGCTAATCAGTTAGAGCTAATGTGTATCTTAGCCTAGCTGCTAAAAAACTGAAGCAAAAGAGACCAACCCTGGGAGCAAAGAATCAACCTTTCGTGGTATGAACTCGTCTCATAATATTTCTTTGAATCTGTCTTTAGAAACCCGAATATGCCATGCCTTTCATAATAGTAAAATTCTCTTCAGATTGCCTTTTTCGTTTTTGCTGCAAAGGATAGTACATACAGAAAACTTGCCACTAATTTAAAAGAGCAATAATTAGAGGTCATTTATATACATCAGAGAGGGAATAGCTAAAAATCTATGATACATCAATTAATGGAAACATATCATGGCCATGAAAAATGTTAGCAAACGGAAAACATTAATGATATGATTTTAAGAAAATAAGCTTAGTTCAAAAGTAGCTATACTATGAAAATAAATATATAAAGTTCTGTATGCATATGAACAAGAACTAGGAAAAATAAAGTTTCACACTTTAAACATAAATTTAATGCCTGATGGGAACATGGGTTACTGCTTTCATTGTAAATTTTTAAAACTATTTTTTGACAGAAATATTCATAAAATAAAAATCAAGATGCTATGATTTAAACACACACATGCACACACACACACATATACACAGCTCCAGATTAAATTATAAACTTAAGAGAAAATAGCAAGAATTTGTACTGTGTCTTCCAATTATTACTTGAGTGCTGGCCCTGGGGAATTACTCTGTGGAGGGAAAGAACACAACCAAACATTTGGTGTTCAAATACATGTGGGAAAAGCTGCCAGCCACACCCTTTCTCCCATTACGGAAATTGAATGGTGACCATCAGCACTTTAAAGAGTTTGAGAAAGTACAATAGAGAAACCATTAGCTTGGTTAACTTAGCATTTCCCAAATGTTTTTGACCATGAAACCCTTATTTTGCCTGAAAATCTTAATCTCCCTGGAGACCTTTCTGGAACATGATGTCTTGTTATATAGTAGGTTCAGCTTGTTCTCTTTATAAAAGTAACAGCAATAATTGGATGACATCTTAGACTAGCAAATATGCAACCAAACTCACTGGCCAGGACACATAAAGTTCCTGGGATGCTGGAGGGAAGAGTCAGCTGAGAATATCAGTGGCACTCTGGGCATCAGACTGCTTCCCAGATATCTGGGTCTGCGGGGACCCTTCAAGATGCTGACTGAGCTCACTACATTCATCCAAGAGTTGTTTTCAGTAGGTACTCAGTAAATGCTCTGAATCACAGAAACAGACCTAGGAAGGGATGAAGAGAAGGGCCAAAGCGCCCACGCCACACCACATGCAATCAGTCATAGATTTGGCCAGCGCCCGCCAGGCTCCAGTTACCTTTTCCAAGTCTTGGTCCAGTAGAACTCTCTCTTGACTTCAACGATGGCAAGTGGCTCACCAGCATATACTGCTCTGTCCCTTTGTAAAGCTTCTCCGAGCCCCCCCGGGCCGCATCCTCTTGCATAGCCAGCAGGGAGCGCTCAGATAGCACTGGGGAGTTGTTGTCATAAGGGGAGAGGTCTCCGCTGGAGGCCTTGTTGGAGTCTGTAGAAGAGTGCCTTCCTCCCACGGAAAAGGAAACTTCCGACCGCAGCATGTCAGGGCTTCTGGCGGAAGGAGACAATTATAGGTGCGTGAGCGTGCTAACAATTAGTGACCAGATTCAAACGATGTGACCATTACACAAATGACAGGAGAATGCATGGACACGGGCTGAAACAAAAAGACCTTTTGAGCAATGTTCCAAGACTTCTAAATCAATACAGTGAAAGCGTTTCCATAAAATAGCCAGCAGATGGCAGTACAACTCCACAGATGTTACTGGAAATGTCAAGGCAAAGGGAGCTGGGAGGATGAAACAGTCATGGATCCCTGTATTTTCCAATGTGCCTCGCTGAAATGCCTGTTGGATTAATCCCTTTTTCATTTCAAAGTTCAAGTCTGAACTCCTATGGACGATTTCTCAAAAACTATGAAAAATGGAAGAAAAGACTGAAAATATCACAAAGAAACAGAAACTTCTTGTCAAAGAGAAAAGATGATTCTGTTAGGGGCTAGAACAAGACGTACTCATTGGAGACTTTTAAAAGGGACTGACAGCATGTCAAAAATATGATGTGCAGAAAGTCTTTACAAAGACAAAGTTACAAATGTCTGAAAAGAGAACTGAGTTATGGATAAACTATGGGGAGGGATACATATGTGCAAAAAGGAAAAAAGGTCATCTCTAGGCATTGATTATAAAGGAATGAAAAAGAACAAAAGACCTAAATGCCATTATTTTGGTCAACCAACCATATGTATGACTCTACGTGTGGGAGTGTGTGCTCCTGAACACAGGCAAATCAGAGAAGATTCTGCATATTTGATTAAAATAATAACATGGAATTCAGAAATAAGCTGAACTTGGCAGAATATATTCAGGGCATTTAAGACATTTAACTTATTAGGTTGGTACAAAAGTAATTGCAGTTTAAAAGGTTAAAAATAATTGCAAAAACCACAATTACTTGTGTACTAAACTAATAACAAGAAATAACTTTGGATTCACATCTGATATCTTTAAAATATAGCACTTCATTTACTAAATACGTGTAGCGACCATCAATGATCCTGAATTTCAGAGATCCATTTAAGTAAATGTCTACATTTTTAAATATACTTTTTAATGAAGCCTGATCTTATTCAGGTAGTAGCAACCGATTGAGTAAATTGGTTGTGGCGAATATTTTGTCATTATTTTGATACCATAGTGATTCTTTCTGGCCATGGGATATCATTCAGTGAAACAAGGTTCTAATCACTGTATCATCCCTGAACATTGACGGAAAAGTGGCCCAGATTTTAGTTTTGTTTCAAGGACTTATTTTGCTTGTGGCATCAGTTGAAATATGTATTTTCTGTGGGGCTAACACTCGTGGAGCTATTTGGAAAAGTCTACTTCAGATTGTACATATCCCAGTATATGAGTGTATGTTTCATGCGTGTAAATAAATACACCTTTGCAGCTGTGAAAATCAATAAAATTAAAGTCTGATGCTCATTATCTGTTAACAAAAACTGGTAGATAACTCCTTTACTATCCTCAATATCTTGAATTAAAAATAAATCAGATAAAACTATGCTTGAAACTTCACGTGAAGTTCAATAGGCTTTGTGAACAACTTTTCTTTCCCCACCCAAACTCTCAGTGTAAATAAACCCATTCTTCCTGTGACTGATAATGACACTACTTGTGGGAATAACTGTTTCACGTATAAGATGGCTGAAGAGATAAACACATCACCATAAATAGTGTCCACTGTATTTAAATACATCTAAAATGATTCTACAAGGCACTAGTGCTTTCACAAATTGATATAAAACATACTAATTTGCATATCTGTTATGTGTTATATGTGCATGGGTTGTCACAGCAACAGAAATAACAGTGAAAATGTGAGTGGAACAGGAAAAGGAGAATGTCAGGAACATGAGAAGAGTGTTCAAAGTCTTACCTGTGAACACCTGTACTTTCTACCTTCCTCAAAATAGTGGCCCTGACATCTTAAAGGGAAATGATGACAGATTGATTAAAAGTTCCAGAACCCGCTTCTGTCCCCCCTCCCCCACTTCACTTCTCTTTACTAGTCTTTCCTTTCTTTTGGTTTAATTTTTCAAAACAAATCCTTCGTAATCTTAAAGAAGGTAAACGTACGCCTGAGCGATCCTTTGCTAACCAAATGGTTTTGAGCATGCAACATGGAGGAAGTGTGCTCACAAGGGACCTTGCTTCCTCTCGGGTTTCCAGCAGGGCTTCATGTCCAGGAGGAAAGCATCTCAGAGTGTGACATGCCTCACTGGTCACTGAGGCAGCTGGGGGAATTTCTGACCCACATGGAATAAATAAGGCCTCTCCTTGCCTCCTCTTTAAACTGATGACAGATAATCTTATGGGAAAGAGCCAAAGGACAACCATGACGATGATTTTTCCAGAAACTTTAGGCCTCCAGTGAATGAAGAAAGAAAAATAAAAGGAACGTACTATTCTGCTGGAAAGTGGGGGTAAAAAAACTATCCTTTATATCTAATTAAAGGGGGGGGGGGAGTCTCCCTAACTCTAGTGAAGGGAACACAAAACAAAACAAATGGTCACTTGTCTGTCATCATGGGCCCAACTCTGGTTGAGGAAACTTTACTATTAGAATGAGAAAAATTGAATGTGGCAAACTGAGCTCTGCTCAGAATCAGGGTCCTATGTTCTTTCTGACCAGGGCTAGAAATGATATCACTGGGCTAATTTTAGTTGTTTTTCCTGTTTAGTGGACACTTTCTAGTCATTAGTGAATCTGTCTTACAAAACATACAGAAGAGAATACATTCAACAAAATACTCTAAGTTACAGATTCAGCCAACAGTTACATGCATAAACAAACATACTCTATGGAAGACATTTGTCTTACGTCTCAGTACCAGGGACATTTGGGTTTCTATGAAGCAAGTAGGTTATTTTTACCCTATGGACCCACGCATCGTGTAATAATAATGCATCTCTCTCTGCAATGGTTGCTAAAAGGCTCTGCGGAATTGGGGCTCCTGGTATGCTTTTGTGTGTTTCACACCCCAACTTCATCATATCTTCTTACTCTTTCCATTGTTTTCCTGTCCCCAGTCTCATGTTACTTAACTACAATATTGTCCCACTTTACGTATTATTTGCAAGTTGCTTCAATGAATTGCTCGTGGACTGATATTCAGACAGGGAAATCACACCCACGTTAATTGTTGGGGTATTGAAAAGGCAGTCTGCTTCATGAGAACATTTAGTTTGGTTCAAGCACAACAAAATAAAACAGGAATTATAACAACAGAAGCAAAACTAACTGAAGCTGCCACACTGTTTCTTCCTCCATTTGCATGGCTCTGATTGCACCTGACCCAGGAGACCTGCGAGAGCAGGAGGTGAAGAGCCCGTGGCCCTCTCCTCTGCTCTGTGGGCTGGCTCTGCAAAATCTTACTCAGTGCTTCTGCCGCGGCAGCATCCACCTCACCTGGGAACTTGTGGGAAATGCAAATTCTCAAGCTCCATTTTGGACCCACTGTCAGACCTGGCTATAATATGCGGGGCCCAGGGCAAAATGAACGTGCGGGGGCTCCCCCACATTTAAAAATTATGAAGAATTTCAAGATGGTGACAGCACATCATTAAGCCAAACGTGAGCTGTTTCTAAGGGTGGGGTCCTGTAGCCCATGAAGCTGGCTTTGTCCCCTGAAAGGGAATCTCTGGGAGTGGAGCTAGCAGAGCAGGTTTTTAAAAGCCCTCCAGGTCATTTTGATGCACGGGAAGTTTGAGAAGCTCTGATACCAAACCTACCTTCCCTCCCATCCATACATGTAACAGGGGGCTAAGGACATACTGAGCGTCAAATCAGGAGGAAAACCACAGATGATGGCCAAAACCTCAGCACTGGCTGGCAGCGGGGGTAAACGTGGTAGCCCTGACCTTGAGGCGGCTGAGGCCACAGCTGAGTAAAGGAGGGAGAGTATGCCCTTCCCAGTTAGCTCCAGTCAGCAGGATCCAGTTAACTGAATGCAGTTGGTTATGGATCATGCTAAGGTGAGGGGGGCAGGCGAGGCCAACCTGCTTTTCTCTGTTCTTCTGGTCCATTCTCCTTAAGTCAAGCCACCACAGTAACCACAGCTGGGGCCCCAATCGGGGCAGACACTGGGGGAAGTGGCTAAAGCTGAATGCTGGACACAGGTGAATGAGGTGTCTCTCAGTCGACACAGGCCATGAACCTGCTCAGGGTGGCTGGGGTCACAGCCAGGGGCATGGGCAGATGGGGCTGTCTAATGAGAGGTGAGGACAGAGTTTGAGTACACATGGCAAGCAGCTTGTGAAATACACTTCCGTGAAATAACCCCTTGGCCTGTGAGAAGTTGAAGTTTATACAGAGTTCACGACTAAGCAGGCATTGGACTAAGCGACTACAAACAACTTTTTTCCTGACCACATTTGAGACATGCGTGAAAGAAATGAGATGACTATGTAACATGTCTTTCTAGCAGCAGAGGCAGAAAGGGTTGGGACCCTTCTAAAATTGATTTGATAAATAGTATTGAATAGTATTAAAAATCAATAGTAACATGTTATATTTTATACTTAGAGTTGATGGCCCTTTTAAATGTTTAAAATATTTCCTATTTATCATTTTATTTTCTCAGAGGTAAGGTGATGGCTAAATTTACCTAAGAATCCATAATCCAAGATTTGCCTTTTCACATGACAGCCTTTTCACATGACAGCCCACCAATTAATACACAAAACAAAACTACTTCATTCACTCCTCAGGATTCTGGCTACAAGACAGGCAGTTCCAAGTTTTAAGACATTTTTATGTCACTCCATTGCTTTATCATTAAATCTATTGCAAACAAATTCAGGAACCCCCTTTGGGTATCTCTGAAAAATAAGTCAAGCGGCCACCAATGTCTTCTCTAAGATCTACCTCTAAGATGATTCAACTCTATGAAGACAAGTTTAAGTTCAGAACTCCAAGTAAATGCAATAAAATATTCATGCATTTATTTATATAAAATATTTACTCTGATCAGTGATTCACTAGATGAAAAATAGTTTAAAAGCAGGTTGTGGCCTCTCTTTCTACATGTTGGAATTTAATGGATTTGCAGTCGGGTGGACAGGTTGCCAGTTGACATGGGTTTGCCTCCATGAATGGATGGTTTCCTCATGAGACCTGAAAACCCCAGGACCATCCACAGCTAACCATATAAGCACCAGATGGACATGGAGAGTGAATCACTTTCTCACCCTTAGCTGGTCCCTCCAGGTCAGGGTGTAAGCTCGCTGGCAGGGTTCTGTGGGCAGGCCTGCACTGCAGCCGGAAGCACAGAACTTGTTCTGTGGATAAATGGAAAACTCCGGTTCAATCACCGGATGTGGCCAGCCCAGCTCCTCGCTGAGTTACCCCGGTGAGAAACATCCTCGGAGATTTCAAACTTGCGTTGGCTTCATTCTTGGCTCAGTCGTTCAACTGATAAACCTCAGTCTGTTGGAACTCAAAGCACATAACCATCTCAGACTGTATTAATTGTACTGGGAAAGGAATCCACTGCCACAACAGCTCTGGATTTATGAGGGCTTTTCACATTTATCATGCTCGGTTCTGCAAGGCATGCCTTATGCAGAATCCTAGGCACAAAGGCACCCTGCCCCAAAGAGAAACTCACATGGATCCCAACTCCCCACCAGGAGACGAAGCAAGCACCCTGGACATTAGAACTTGTTCAGGGCTATGCTGAAATGTCTCCCCTCATTTTTAGCTCTTATTAATTCCCTCCTAATAGTCCTGGCATATGGAGGCATTAATGACAGGTGAAGAGAAAACAATGCTGACTTCATTTTGTTTACAGTATGCCTGATAAAACATCTTCCAATTCATATTTTGCTAGTTTTTAAAAGAAGTTGTGGATCACAGTAAAGGTGTTGGAAGAAAGAGGTGATGTAATAAATTCTCCCTCCATCTTGAATTGCCTTTCCATAGAAGGCACATTTATACTTTTTTGGAATTTTTTATTATGGGATTCTCTATTAATCACACATACGTTTTCCTACAATTGGCTGAAAAGGCTTTCTTGAGTGGAGTGTGTGTTTGTGTGTGTGTGTGTGTGTGTGTGTGTGTGTGTGTGTGTGGTTAATGCTTCATAATTTCCAAGGAATGAAACTGAATGACATTTGAAGCCATCAGCTACTGCCAAGTCAATAGGATTTATTGCTATTATACTATACTGGTAAAGTGTGATTTCTTGTCTCTGACAATTTCCTGAGAATTTTTCTGATTTTACAAATCCTAGTAAAAGGAAAACAGGAAAAATAGCCCATCTTGTACCACTCTCTGATTTGGATGAAGACCTTTTTAATGACAATCGTTGAAAGATTAAAATAAATATTTCTTTGATAATTTAAATGTGATGCCTTTCAATTATGAGAAGGCCTAATGCTCCTCCATCATGAAGAAGGTGGAGTTATTATTCAACAAGAGGAAGATCCAACTCAACAAAACAATTACTTTCCAGTTCTGAAATTTTACCCTTTGAGACAACTATGGGTCTTCATCCATGATTCTGACTGACGGCTCACTGGTTTTGCTATTTGGGGGGGAGGGGCAATTCCAGCAAAATCTTGGTGAAGGCTGCTAACAGAATTAAATACAATGAAATTTAGAATATATATAGCAATGGATTTGGTTCACCCATAGCAGCCTTCTCCCCAAACACAGTTACATATGTTTTATTTTGACTTTGTTTCCAGAATGCAGGAGGAAAAATGTTCTCCTTAGCCTCAGATACCATTGAGGTATACACGGCTTTATGTAATTTTTTAATGGTTAATTTTTCCCAGAACATTAAAGCAGTTGAAAACTTGAAAAGTAGATACATTAGAGCTTACAACCTTATATGAAGTTTAAATGCTTTGTTTATGCCCCAACCAAATTTTATTATTATTTTAATTCAGGTTAATGTAATTAAAAATTGTTTAAGATTGTCATGTGGCCCAGAGAAATTGTCAGAGAGAACAATTCTCTCGGTTGAAAAGAAGATATAAAAAAAAAATACATTTTCAAAACATCACTGATAACTTGCTTCCATTTAAGCCAGGCACACACGTTTCACCTTTTGCTTCAGGCTCCAGTATGGCTTGGCCTCCTGGCTCTAGTCTTCTAAAAATTTTTGACATTTCGTTCATCATAGGTTTTTGGCATTAACTTTGACTTAAAAAAAGTATAGCATTTCGATGACTGAGGTTTCTAGTACACCCTTAAATTTTGCACCTAGGTGCGTGTCTCCCTCTCCTCACCCTGGTTCAGGCCCCGTTATGATACTTCTGTTCTGTTGCAAATGGCCACATTCAACATATCTCGTTCTCTTTGATTTACCTTACATTCTCATCCCCTATTTCCTTCCATCCTTAAATCAAAAGAGGGGGTCTATTTTAAGTATCTTTGAAGAAAGGAGCGTATAATTCTAATAAATATATCAGACAAGCAACGAAAAAATCTGAAGTTTTGCATTGTCAGTAATATAAATCTCCTGTACTCTCCCTCTGGCATTCTGTTTTGGTTGATGCCAAAAATGTAAGTAGACAAGCACAAGAAAAAAATAATGACTCCTCCTCCCACTCCTTCACTTCTGTTGCTGCATAAAGAAGAGAAAAACTCAATCCAAAACAAAACATTAACTTCCCAGGTTTCAGTAAATGTTTGATCTTTCAAGACAGACGTTATAATAACGATGTTCTTGTTGGTGCTACACTCTTGTGAAAAGTTACTTTTCCACTCCAAAGAAAATCTTGTGCAATTTCCACGTGGGGCACAGGAATCTAAAGCCTTTTTTAGGTATGTGAACTGATGGCAAGGAACAGAAATTTCAGGAAAAAAGCCAAAGAGTCGGAAGAGAATAATGAGGGAGATGGTGCATTACTGTACTTCAGGTGGTCATTTGAGAAGCTAGTGCTGCTCTCCACTCTGTCGTGTTCCTGCAAATCCTTTCAATTCTTACCTTTTATTCCTCAGCTCTCAGCCTTTCAGCTGAGTTTCCAGTACATAACGTCTTCCAAACAAGAATTCTGTCCATTCCCATCATGTCACGGTTTGACCAAGCCCTCTCCCTCATTACCTGTAAACATGCGGTCGCGTAAAGTCCCTTCTCAAATTTACGTGACCTAATGCGAGCAGGTCATGTTCCCACTGCAGTATCGTTTCACTCTCACTCCTCTCTCTGTTCCCGAACTAGCACCATCAGCCTGATGCCAATTAGAGCAGGCCAGCGCAGGTGGACCTTGCCTTTAGACGCTGCCCGCAGCTTAATGGGGGAAGGGTCCTCTCTTGTACCATATTGCCTTCAAAGGTTACTATCTCGTGGGTGGCGAGGTAGAATCTAGTGATGCCCAAGGCTTTGGTAAGGAGTTGTAAATGAAGAAAACGGTGACATTTGAAGCAATGTGAGAGGAATCGTTGACGTTTATTCAAAAAACTATTCTCATAGCACAACAACTCTACCAGGTTGGTGCTACTTTTCATTCTAGTTTACCGATCAAGAAACTGAGACAGAGAGAGATGAACTTATTTACCTAACACTGCACAGCCAATAGCAACGGAACTGGAATTTGAAACCAGGCGATCTGGCTCTGGACCGAAGCTCGTGACCAGCATGTTATACTATACAGGCGTGTGCTACTGGTGGATAATTGACACACCAATGTAGCCAGCACCATCTGGCACTTGGGGTACTGTGATTTGTCACCACTGTAATCTATTGTCACTGTAATTTATTGCCACTGTTTCTTGATTTAAGCGCTGCCCCTAAACCAGCCATTTAAGGCTTCTGCCCTCCGAGCTGGCCAGCCTCTTTATTGAGACCCCAGCCAGAAAACATATCTACTATTATGTCCAGGCCCTGGTTCAAGCTCCCCAAACATCCAGGTCGGTGGATACCCCTCCAGTCTTCAAGGTCACTGCACATGCTTGCTCTTCTCAGAAGCCATCCCTGAGACTGCAGGTCACGGCTCTTTCGTTCCTCCAAACTCTGAGTGGATTTATGGTCTGGAATATTGGTTCCCTTTCTTTGTCAACACAAAGACCCCTTTCCATTGTAAAAAGTCAACCACCTCAAATCCCTGTGTGATAGTAAATATGCAATATCTACTGTTGTGGGTCTAAGCCAGACGTTCTTACCCCTGGCTGCTCAGTAAAATCACATGGGGAGCTTTGAAAATTCTCAGTGTCCAGACTGTACCCCAGAACAAATGAATCAGAATCTCTAGGGGTGGCGCCCAGGCACAGTTGTTCTTTAAGCTCCCCAGGTGATCTACACTGGGCAGGGAGTCTGAGAACCCATGGCCCAGCACATACCATTTTGCACTCGGCGACACACTTAATAGCACGCCTCCTATTATCTCTCCCCTTGTAGGCCTCTGTCAACAAGTCTGCGAGCTCTGAAAGTCAAGAATATGCCCTGATATTTGAGGCTTTCACTCCTGAAAGTGTGGATCATGGACCAGCAGCATCACGGTATCATCTGGGAGCTTGTGAGAAATGCAGATTCTCAAACTCCTTTCCCCAGAATGACTGCTTCTGAAAGAGCATTAACGAGACCCCCTGGCGATCCATGTGTACAGTCAAGATCGAGAAGCGATAAAGGTGCAAAGAGACCACCTCCAGCTTGAGGGGTAGGACTCTCAAGCCTCCAAAGGCCATTGCAAATGAATATCTATTTATTCCTTTATGTATTTTTACTTCACGGCATCATTACCAACCTTCTGGACTGCGTCTTGGCCTTTACCTAGAGGAAAACCAAACACTCCCTGCTCCTCCTTTCCGAGAAAGTCTTCTCCAAATGTTTCTGTTCGATAACTCTAGGCTCTGACATCCGCAATTCACCTCCCTTTCTTTGAAGCCCTGACACTCCCCTAAGATCTTGGTCTAGGATCAGCCTTCCTGGACCTCACACTTGTTATTCTCATAGGGACGAGGATGAGAAAAGGCCAGACAACTGCATAGCCTGAGATGGACTTAGCATGTATACTTTTTCCTTTTCCTAAGAGTAAAGAATGAAAGCTTCACTTCTTGGCACTTATACGAAAGAGCGTTCTTAAAAACCACATTAAAATTACTATTATTAAGCAGTTTTCAAAGTACAATGCTTATACATTTTTAAATGCCATATAAAAACAGAAATTTGGCAAGGCAAAACCAGTGGTTTTTTTAGGTGTGTGTTTTCTAGCTTCCCTGCAGAGTACCCATGAAATGTTATAAATGCAGTTTAATGAGGGTTTCACGGATAGAAATGCCAGTGTGTCTGTTTTCTTGCATCGGGAAAGGAAATAAGTGAGTTCATTAAAATTGTGGTCATACAAGATATACCGTGAAGAAAAGCCATTTGTTAGTTTAAATTAGGACTTACACCTTGATGACAGTTAAAAATCTAGGAAAAATTTAAGTGAGACTAATTCTCTGATATGAAAAGCCAGACCATGAAATGCCAGCTCACTTATATAATAATTTGAATATATTTTGAATCACTCGTGGCTCTTGGGGCTTGGATCCAGGCAGAATGCCTTATTTGAACCAGAATTTGGCCTGATAATGATTGGCACAGAGATGAAGTTTTAAAATGCATTTGAAAGGATGAAGCAATTAAAGATTCTTCCCTGCTCTGCAGGAAATAGAGTGGAACTGAATTTCACAGTGTTTTTAATGTAATGACCCCAGAAAGAAGGGGACCTGAATGACCATGGAATTCCTCTCCACCAAACTTCTCTAAAGACTATCATATTTTTATATCTGAAATGGTTTTAAATGAAAATAAACACATCAAATTCAGCATCAATATAAAGGAACAACTTGACATGTGTCAATGTTTCTAAGATATCATTGATAAAGACATACTATTATTTCATATATGATTAAGAAATAAAAAATGCTATGAATTAAATTAGAACATGTCATTGTTTTCAATTAGCAATAATCGTGCCTTGGATAAACCTCATTGGCTACAATACTGCCACTGCGCAAAGCTAGAACATGCCATTGATTATAAAGTTAATCTCAACTTCAGAGATGATAAAACACAGCGGAGGGAATTGTTGAAATTCAGTAGATTAAAAGTACAACATAAACGATACTTTCACGAGAGGATAACAACAGCTTTTTCTGTCACAAAAAGGGCTTGGTGTCACGGTGGCAATATCACTCCTGGTTAATAATGCGATATTATCCCCTTAACTGGATTTGCCAAAAGCTCAGCATCCCCATACACTCTGCCTCTGTAGCAAATGATTGTGGTTACTTGCAAAATCTGACTAGTGCAAAAATTTAGCGCTCCTTTCTTTGGAGGCAGAAATGGCAGCAAACCATAGTGTACAGCATGGCTTGCATTTTACTTGTTGCAAAAATGGGTGCATGTGGAGACCAGCATGGATTTTATCAAAAGGATGCTAGCTATAAAGGGAGGGAGAGTCCAGAGGGTACCCACTTCTAATTTCAAACGGGCAACTAGGCTTTGGCTGAGGCCTGCCTTGTGGTTTGGTAATGTGTCACTCATGCTGGTAAATTACACATGTAAGATGCATCCGCGTTCAGCCTTATGGGACCCTAACTACAGTTGGTAGGATTCTAGAAGTAGAATCTCTGATGCGCATCCTAGTCAGTCCCTTGAGCTTCTTGCCAGTGATTTAGTGCTGTTTTTCTGGTAAACACAATCAAAAGGACGTCAAGGGACTAGAAAAAGTCAAGAAGGAAACAGAAAAATCCCAGAAAGCAGTTCTAATTCAGTAAGTGGATTGGTAAGACTGGAGCATTTTCTGGCTATGTGGACTGATCAGATGTGCCAGAAAATTGCCAAAATTCCACTTCAAGTCACCCTGCATGGAATTATTGAAACCTTTCTAATTCCTCAGAAATCTAAATTGAAACCCCCAGGCGGCTTTAGACAATGGTGTACTCACGAGGATTGGGAGGCCTTTCTTCTGAGTAAGTAGTCCACCACATCCGGGTCCGTCTCCAGCAGGCTGATCAGCACTTCGTTCTGGAGATCTGGGGAAACCTGCAGGGGCCAAATGTTGGGACATAAGTGAAACCATTCCAGAAGGGGGAAAGCCATGGTCATTAGCAACTTTCTAAGCAGAAAACAGAGGAGTCTTAAGAGTCGTAAGAGAACAGAGTGATTGATTGGCTAAAACCAAACCTACACCAACCTATACCACCAGTTTAATTCTTAGGACAAACTGGACAATTACCACAGAGTCATTCAATCCAAATTGTCACCCCTCTTATGACTGGAGATACAGACTAGCCACTGGGATACTTCTGTTGCTCAAACTAGATTTTCTTGGTTTTGGAATAAGCAAAATATCATAGTTAAGAGGCAGGACATTCGTAAATTATTGTCCAAATGGGGACATTTTCTAGAGTTGACATTTATATTTATGCCAAGACAACAGGCATAAATTATGACTGTCTTGGGCAGTTCTAGAACATATTATCAGTTTATTGAAAAGGCAGGTTCTTGAGCCAGACTGTGTTTGCATCCTAGTTCTACTTCCTGCTTGCGGGAACTTTGGCAAGGTACATAGCATTTCTGTGTCTGTTTCCTCACCTGTAAAATGGAGGTAATAATAGTACGTACCACAAAGAGTTGCTGTGGGGATTAAATGACTTATTGTATGTTGTGAACTTAGAACAGTACCTGGCACATAATAAACACTCATTTCATCCTTCAGTGCCTGTCTAAACTCCTTTTTTGCATCCTGGTCCATTAGCAATTAAGTTTCTCACTTCATAATTTGACAAGGCATTCACTAGACTTCCATAGATGAGCATGCCATGTTCCTCTAAGCCTAATCCACGAGGCATTAGAAGATGGCCTTACAATCCTAAATCACTCATGTGGAAATGTTCTATAGGAAAAAGTTGAACTTGATTCTAATGGTTTTCTGCTCTGTAGATGCTGGTAGCTCAACCAAAGGAAATTCAAACTATTGAGAGGAAATAAATTTTCACACATGGGCCTGGAGATAAGACTCTTAAGAACTGCGGGGACAAGTGTCCTGAGAATAAGTGGTTGGTGGAATAATTTAACTCTTGCCGCTTATAGAACTCAATTCTTCTTGAGCTTTGAGAAGCTGGAGACAATTTTACTAATGAAAACAAGGATGAAGAAGCAACAAAACGCTTTCCTTCCCTCATAAATCTGTTCCTCCTATTTTATCCCGAATCTTCATTGATGACATTGCCAAACCCTCATCTCACAAACATAAAATCTGGGTTGTACCCAAGCTTCTCTGTGTCATTTCCCCTTGCTGTTCCGAGCCAGGAAATCCAGTTGATTTCATCTCCATGATGCCTGTTACTTCTTTCCTCTATCTTCCACTCCAACTGCAATGATCCAAGTTCGAGCCCTCGTTACCCCTTTGTAGTTTCCCTCCTCGTATAACAGCTATACCCCAAGTTCCCTCTGGAGAACCAACTGTTACCCAACGCTTAGCCCAAGGGTGAAGTATAACCTAGTCTAAGTCAGTGGTCATTCCATTCCCAGAATACCATGGGCGCCTGAGCAATGGGCATGTGACTCCATTAGAGACAATGAAAAGCCATGAGAATTTCCCTGAGACTTTTGAGAGAGAGGATACAGGGCCTGTCGCCATAGGGGGCCTGAGGATTATGTTGACAATTGAAGAAACAATACCAAGAAATGGAAAGAAAGAAAAGGAGTCTCTTTTCTTTGAGTTTTAGGTAAAGCTCTGCCTGTGGACACAATTGCTTTTGGATGGTTCAGCTATATGAACCCCACATTCCTTAAGCTAGTGTGAGTTTTTAGTTGAAAAGAGAGCTATATCCTTGGTAGGCCTTTGATGCAACAGCTTGCTAACTTGTGTACTATTTCTTTCAACATGTGCATCACATTTCTTATCTGCATGGTTGTCAGAATGCTTTAATCAAGACATTTGCTTGCTCAAAAACCCTTTTATCCCTGCAGCTGAAGCCCTCCTCTCACTTGCTTGCCTCAGTCTGTGTTTCCCATCTTTTCCCTTTGCAGTCATCCTCGCACACCTTCTACTTCAGCACTACTGTGCTTCTCACTCTGGCCTTTTTCCACCTCCTTCCTTTAATTCATGACATAAATATTTGGTGAATGCTTACTGAATGCCAGGCACTGGCTGCTGGGCTTCAGCTACAAACCAAACAGGCAAGAATCCTTGTCTCCTTAAATGTGACAGTGAATATCAGAAGACTGGCATTAAACAAATAAACAAAGAAAACAGAGCCTGGATCACATGGACAAAAACAAAGCAAAGAAAGGCGATGGAGGACCCTGGGGAGGGAGATGCAATTTAAATAAGATAGCCAGGCCAGAGAAATGGACATTTTAGCAGAGAACTTAAGTTGATGAGGGAGTTGCAGAACATCATTCCAAGCAGAAGGAAGAAAAACTCAGCCAGATCTTGAGTCAGGAGCAGCAAGGAGGCCAGTGAAGTTGGAACAGAGTGAGAGAAAAGAGGTGAGCAGTAGGAGCCAAGGTGGCCAAGGCCAGAGGTTGTGGGGTCTCATGGGTCATGATAAGGACTTCTGCTCTCAATCTAAGTGGTGGGGAGCCGCTGGAGGTTTTGAGCAGAGGACTAACACGAATTGTCATCATTCTGGCTGCTGAGTTGATAGTAGATGGTGGGGAAGAAAGGGGTGAAGCAGGAAGTGCAGATGGGGTCTGTTGATACAACTAGAACAGAGATGCTGAACCAGGATGGTGAACTGATAAGAAATATTTGGATCCGGGAGATAGGGAAGATAGAGATGATAGCATTAGCTAATTCGTGGATGGAGAGAGAAGACAGGGAGAAGGAGTAGGAGAGGGAGAAGAAAGAATGACTTCCATGTTTGGGGCCTACGCAGCCGGAGGAATGGGATTGCATTGACTGGTATAGAGAAGCTGCAGGAGGAGGAGGTTGGGGTCAAGATAAGGAGCATGGCTGTGATATGATAATGGTGAGAGGCCCGTGATACATCCAAATGCAGGAGAAATCTAGTAGGCAATTGGGAATAAGGCTCTGGGGTCCAGCAGGGAGGCTTGGTCTGGACATGAAAACTTGGGAGACACACATGGTTCTGACCGAACACAATAGCCTGCGAATTAGAATGAAAGGAGAAGAGAAGGGGCAGGACTTCTAGGTCAAGGTTGAGGGATTCTATTCTCTGACTTTATTGAAGAAATTAAGCAAATAAAAGAACTGATAATGTTTACTGTAAATTTTTCAAACAACATGACCAAACAGATATGCAGTATTATATCAATTTTTCAAAAAGTAATACCTAAAGGGTGAAAATGAGAAGAGAGAACACTCACTTTTACAAAAACAAACAGCAAAGCAAAAAATAATATAGGCCAAAAATGCATATCCTGAACTCTTTTGAAAAGAAAATTCCATGAGCAAATTTGGAAAAACACATGTATTTTCATCCGGTTAGTTTAACTGAAAATTTTCTATGCTTAGACATGTAATAAAAATTTTTGCTCCAAGCACCAATGCATTCCCACCAAAGAATAAACAACTAGAGTGTGTGGGGCATCACAATATTCATTCTTGGAGAGTATATGGTGCGTCTAGTGAGAAATTATTAACTTGGATACGTTATTGCAATAGGTTACAGGAAGTATCATTATTTTAAAAAATAATTTTCCACAACATTTTGGTAAAGTATTTTGTGATTCAGAGTTTTTACTCATTCAACTAGGCTTGACTCCCAACCAACTATAATTATTGAGGTTTATTTTATGTAGCATACGTGACTTTTACTTGGTGACAAATGCAAATAGAAAGAGTCAGCACTATAAATCTATCTATAGCTTCTTTTTAAAAGACCCATGTTACCATGATACCATTTTTGCTTAGCGACACTATTTACAAATAAGTAAAAAGGTATAGTTTAAAAAGTGTGGATCCACGTACCAAAGGAAGGGTAGATAATATTTTCCTATTATTATGTAAGACTGACTACAGTGTACATAATCCATTATTCCAATTAAATAATTTATATATAATCTTGTTACAAAATGATGTAAAGGAGCTTCAGAAATTCATATGCCAAAACCACATTTTTTAAAATAAAAGAATGGCTCAGAAAATTGGGGCCAGTGGGAAAATGAGAGTAGAGAATTTGAAATGATGTCTGGAACCGACTTAATATTCATGTAACAGCATCCACTGAGGTTTCCCCAATACTACCTCTAATCTTTGTCCGTATTTGCACATTTCATTTCCTCTTATTTAATACAAATTTCAAACTAATGACTCAGTTCAATTGGATGAGCATTCATTTTGCATTAATTCAGATACTTAAAAGAGAGAAACAAAAGTCAAGGGAATGAAATGATAGAAAACAGGGGCTTACAGTACATACGAAATATCCAGGCAGACCACTCCCACATGCATTCCTGTTCAGGAATTAGGATGCTGTTGAAAAAGCATCTGACTAAGAGTTGATAACCCCTGAGGTCCAGTTTTGGCTCTGCTGCTTATAATTGACGTAAACTTGGGCACATCAACCATCTTCTTTAGGATTCTGTTCCTGCATCTGAAAATCCAGGCATCGGACCCATTTGCCTTTACAGAGGTGTTATCAGGATCAAAAGGTCTAGCAGATTGGAAAGTACCTTTCCAATTGCAAAGAGATTTAGAACGAAAGATTTTATTGGAAATGGACAGAATAATTAATAAATTAAACACCTAAAAGAAAATATAAAAGCAGATAACATGGAGATGATCAACATTTGTTCTGTGATTTGTTTTCTTGACTAACGGTCGCCCATCTCTGCCTCTTATCCTGCATGCTCACAGAGAAGCATCCCTCTCTTCTCTGTTGCTTCATACTCTGCTGAGTAACTAAGTTATGGGATTTCCTGCTGATATGTCTCTGCTCTTGACCTCCCCTTGAATTTCTAGAGTTAACAGTTTATGACCTCTCAGCCCCTCAACTGCAATGGTCTTGAAACCAGACTCTGTGTAGCTTTTCCTTCTGGTTCCTTCTTTTCCATCAGACCTCAAATGCTTGGGTTGGGCACAACATTGGAAGGTAAATTTCCTGAGGGCAGGGATTATCTGACTTGTCTACCTGGAACTGATACGGGCTCCTAAGGTTGGAGTTCTCTGTCAGCTAGCTTCCTTTGCAGCTGGGGCAAGATCACGTGTGCCAATCCTGGCCAATGTACCCCAAGGGGGGTCAGGTAGGTAGGAGCTTCTGGAAAAGGTTCTCTTCCATATTGCAAAGAGATGCAGCAGAGGAAACATCTCTGTTCATCACTGGATGTGATGATGGCTGCCCGAGATGCTAGAAATGACAGCAGCAGGGTACAGCTGAAGATGGCAGAACACAGAGAGCAAAAGTGTGAGTGAGCTGCTACCCTGTCCCCCGAGGCTTCTTGTTATGCGAGATAACAAATCCTAATGCTTGCAGCCACCTGCAGCCTCCTTTTGGTCAAATGCTTCCTAAAGTATGCTTCTTTTTCCTCCTCTGTGCTTCCTTCCTCTTTTTCTCTCCTGAAGTTCCTGCCTACACATCCATGACCCTTTACCTACTTACTCAGTCAGTAATATGCTCTTCCGGAACAGAAGCTAGGGTGGTGTTTTCTACCCAATGGCTGCTCAACAAATGTTGGAATGGCTACAAATAACAATAATAAAATAACTCATGGGTCACACTGGTTCTGTTTCCTTTGTCTAGATGCTTCTTTCTGCTTATAAGTAGTAGTAATGTCATGCTCTAGCATAATCTCCTTGTTATTAATTTCTAGAGTTCGAAAATAAATTTCCTTTCCCAACTGAGGATCATGAGAAATTTCCTAACAGGTTCTTAAGATATTGTTCCCATCATACAAAAACTCTAAAAATGAAAAGTATGACTCAATAACCAAACAAGTTTTTCTTTTTCCTTCTGTGATTCTGTACATAGAGAAGTGGAAACTAAGGAGTAGGATCATGAAAAACTACTGTTTCAATCAACAAGTGCTGCGTGTTTGAGTGAAGAAACAAAACCCAGCCCAAAGGGCATCTTCAGGTACGCATTACTGTTTCACATCAGTCTCTACTAAGTTTTAATCAACTATTGGGTAACTTTAGATATTTTCAAAGGGTACCATTTATGGTTGTGTTTATCTGGAGACTCCACTCCTTAGATTTCCATGTGTTCCTTCAAAGCTTAATGCTATTTCAAAAATCAAAAGAACTTTGGACTCTCCTGCTTCAGAGAAAAAAATGTAAACACTGCACATATGAAGGAATAAAACTGTCGCAATTAAAATCTACCCTATCAAATTAAAACTGAATCCTTGAATGATTGCCTAGGGGGCAACCACTATGACATAGTTTATTCCATAAACCACAGAGAGAGAAAAGTGGTTTGAGTTTTCTCCACTTACTAAGTCACTGTAACAAACCATTCGGGACATCTCTGAGAGCAATTCCCAGGGCCCAGCCCTACCGTACTTGCCACTGGGCGTCCCATGCCAATCTGCTACTTTGTGCTGGACCAAGAAGGATGCTTTGGCATTTAAAACTCTAACACTCCCTGGAAAAAGTAAATGTCACTGGAAGTCATGATGACATTTTTTTGGTTAACAAACACACTGAAAGAAGTCACTTAGGCTGTTTATGGGAGCAAAAGCTCGACATGAGCAGGCCCAGCCTAAAATCTTCTGTGTGGCTCTGTTGTGGATGGTGGCTTAATCTTATGTAAGCGCATCTGAGTGCACTTGGAGGGTCACAATTTGTTAAGTTTATCAATTTTTTCTCAAGTGCCTGATACACACCAGGCAGCATTTTGGTAATTGGGGCACATTAATGAACAAATACAAGCGAAGAGCCCGGGACTCATGGAGCTGTGCTGGAGGATGACTCGAGAAAGGAAGATGAAGACAAATTAGCAGTCGTTCCTCCATGGCAACAGGTTAAAGGAAGTGGAATGAACTCAGGGGTCCTATGCTTCTGCTCCCCTCCACCTGTGCGTGTTGCCAACAGTGCGTGCACTCTGTCACTGCAGCCAGGGACGAGGGTGAGCAGGGACACATACTGGCCCTTGCAGCCATCTGCTGGGCTGAACAGGCAGCTAGGTGTGACGACCAGTCCAGAGGGATTCATACCCTTAGATGTCTCCTTCGCTCCCCATTTTCAAGCTGGCTAAAATATTCTCTTTCTCCCTTTGCACGTGGACTCCACAGCTGAGACGCCACGTTGAAGCACCTGCCTTCCACGTGGGGAGATCTCATGCTGCAGAAAGCATTCACTTATTTGCTGCATCATCACTTGGACAGACTATCTAGGCTTACTCATGAAATGGTGGTGAAATTTAGATACGCCGATGGTGTACATAACGACTAGCCAACCCCCTGGCACATAAACAGTGGTTATTTAAAAACAGTGGTTACATAAAACAGGAAATGGAAATCCTATTTCATTATCTGGATATGTTGGGGGGGCAGTCTCTTGTTTGACGGTCTGGATTACTGCCTTGCTCCTTTGGCTTGGCATGCTAATGAGGTTTTAAGAAAATGCAATTTGTGTTGGGGAATGAAGAGAACACAAAGCAAAGCTTGGCTTCCGAGCCTGGAATCCTCATCTTAGCCTCTGACCCTAGTTCCCAGTAGTTCTCATTTGAAATTTCCCACGTGCGCTGTGCTTGTCCCTAGCTCAGGCTGACGAACCAGTGGGGTGGGAATGCGCTGGCGTTCCCACGTCTCTACTGCACTCCTGACTTTTCATCAGCTCACAGGGGTGGTGCCTTCTCTTGTTTCCTTTTTTATTAAAAAAAAAAAAAAAAAAAAAAAAAAAAAAAAAAAAAGCCCTAGGAAGAATCATATGGTAGCAGCCCTTAGAATGAGCTGACAGTTTTCTCCACTCTGCTCTGGAGCTCTTCTGCATTCCAAGAGCAGCGATGAGTTTTCTCTGGGATCCCCAATGTCACTTACAGAAGCAATGACTTTCACAACAATTAATACGTTAATGAGTTAGGTGGTGAATGCTTTCTGCCTTACAATGATACCAGTGACCATTTCCAGATATGCATGATCCTTTTGTATTCCCGTGTTCCCCAGAGTGTCATTTGCTCATACAGTTTCAAATTGTTGTTGACATCGGAAATGGAGGGTCATGATTTAATGGTAAGGGAATCTAAGGGGTATGGGCACTGAACCAAAAACAAACAGCAAAACCATATTTTTTTCCTAGCGATATATTGGTGCAGTATTTATTCCACAAATAATTACTGAGCACCTGTTTTCTGCAAAGTACTTTCTGAATATCAGTGAACAAAGCACATGAAAATTCCTGCCTTCCTAAAGTTTGCACTCTGCTAGGTTTCAATAAGCATAATAGAGAAGTAAGTTATATAGTGAGTTAAAAGGTGATAAAGCTATGGAAAAAAGAAAAAGAAGAGCAAGATAAGGGACTAGGCGTATATATGTGTGGAGCAGGTGGTTAGGGAAGGCTTCATTGCAAAAGCGAAGCCTGAAAGTGCTTTGACAGGGCAGCCATCAGATCAATTTAATGTAATAGAAGTGATTATTTTTGAGTGCCTGGTATATGTCAATTCTTGTCCCAAGTGCCTTAAAATGTCATTTCTAATTCTCAAAATAATCCTATGAAGTAGGTAACTTCACCTCTTTCTTTTTACAACAGGAAAATGACACGTTACAGCAGTTAAGCAGGAGGCCAAGATCGCAGAGCAAATATAAGGCTGAGGGGGATTTGATGTTGGGCAGCTCATTCCAAAGCTCATTGCATTCCCGCCGTCGTGGGTGTTGCCCAAGATGCGGCTGCCCAAGGTGTGGTTAGGAAAGGACCAGAGTGCCCTGGAGGCATTCATTAGAAAGTGCAGATTCCTGGGCCCCACCCTAGTGCTACTCAACCTGATTCTCTGGAGTGTGGCCCAGGAATCTGAATATCTGACAAATTGCCTTGTGCCTCCATTGCATGCTCAAGTTTGAAAAGCACTATGACCATCTGCTGCCTTGGTGTTTTGACAGAGCGACCATGATGGCTGTTATCATGACCTATGTCCAGCTCTAGGATTTCCAACTCAGTGGCTGAGAAGCCGGCAACCGGTGCAAAAGACTATCCTGGCCAGACTCTTGAACCAAGTGTCAGCCTCTGCATCCAGGCACTTCTTCTGTATTATGGGACAAAGCCAGGTTCTTTTCTCCCCTTTTCCATTCACTCAGACACTGGCCACTTGGGAGAGGCATCAGAAAATGAAGGACATTATTACCACTCAAAATAAACTTTGGGTCCCTGCCAGGCCTCTGGGTTTTCACATCTCTCCCATCAGTTCTTCTGTGGAATTACTGCCTTCAGGGTACATTCTGCCTTCAAGGACAAACTCACAGCCACCTTT
This sequence comes from Rhinolophus sinicus, assembly GCF_036562045.2. Lineage (NCBI taxonomy): Eukaryota > Metazoa > Chordata > Mammalia > Chiroptera > Rhinolophidae > Rhinolophus > Rhinolophus sinicus. The sequence goes on from NC_133768.1 coordinate 8,308,394, forward strand.
TATAACAAGTCTTCCTTTCTAATGCCAACGGGAAGTGACACCTCTCTTTGCAAGTTCATAAACCCCTCCAAGGACAGTGAAACTGAACAACTGCTAAGTACCTTTAACCATCAGGTCCTGTCTAGCTCCATCCTTCCTTGTTCTATTTTAAATTATTGTACTAACTCTGAAAGCTTCTGAAAAAATGAAACAGCTATATACATGGTTGGCTTTTTGTCTACCCACACAGACTCCCTTTGCCAACCAGCCGCCAGCTTTGGTATAACCAACTGGATTCTGAAATGCCAAAATATGCCAAGAGAATTTCCAAAGTGATGAGGTTAATTTTCCTCTGTGATTTACGGAAATAAAAGAGGTGAAGTCAGTGGTAGGGCACAGAACCATGCAGATTTTAGAAGTAGAAAGGATCTTGGTTAATCATTCATTCTAACCCAGTTCTCTGATAACTAAAGAAATAGAAATCTAAGAAGGTGAGGGCAAATAGCTAATATGTAGCAAAGATAGGACTATAGCAAACTTTTCGGGTTCCAGAGCCAGTTTTCTTTTTCCTGATTCAGGCTTGGGATCTTTGTCCCACCTCTCTGCCCACCCCACTGCCCTTTTGCTCGATATATAATTCCCACAGTCCCTCTAAGGAGACTGAGAATGCTTACATTCATGTTTAACTTATTCTGAGAAACCTATCCTTAATTCTTCCCTGCCTGAACCTCTTCATAGGTGTAAGGAATAAAGATTAGTAATATGGAAATCACACGGCACAGAACTACCAACGAGTCATTCATTCATTCAACCAACATTTCTTGTTTCTACCATGTATCAGGCACAGACGTAATGCAGTAAAGAAAATAGTTGGAAAAGGATAAAAATTCATCCTGTCGTGGAGCGACATTCTGGTGGGGAGACACTCCACAGACGAGAAATTTGCCAAAACCTATATTGGTGGTGGTGAGTGCTGAGGAGAAAAAGCAGGGAAAGGGAATAGAAAGTGAGGTTGTGCATATGTGGTGTGTGTGGGGGGGACGGGGGTGTGTTTTAGACATGGTAGCTAGGAAAGGCCTCATTGGGAAGTAAAGACCACAACTGGGGAACCCAAGAAAGTCTTGACATCGATTTCTACAGAGAACAGCAAACAAAGATCAGATTTGGAAAATGTTGGAAAAGGTGGAAAATGATGATCTTCTGCTGTTTTTAGCAGTCCGGGTGGCAGGAAGTGGGGAGGAGAGTAACGGCACAATCAAAATGGTGGCAACCATACTTCCAAGGAGGCCAGGAGGAGTTTTGTTAGTATCGGAGATGAAAAGAAATGTCTGAAGGTTTGTGGCTTCGTATAAAGAACTCCGCTTAGAATATAGCATTTAGAGAACAGAATTAAGATTGACGAAGGTACTATTTTGTTAAAAAACAAAAATCAAGAGAGCATGAAGTCATGTCAAGACTACTTGGCGAGATGATATGTGACTTAAAACTTGATAAAAATCTTGAAAAGTTCAGTCATTTGATTCATCCAAATATGTAATTAATTATGAGGATTTTGGCTGAGGTGTGAAATTTATATAGAGTCAATGACTAATTCCACATTTTTTGAGAGTGTACTATGTACAACACAGGGACAGTGTTTCAGAGACTTAAAGAAGAGCAAGACACCGTTCCACTTCAGTGAACTTTTCACCATACTAAATGAATTTTCTGTCCCTCCTGGGCATCCAGCAGGAATGCATTTCCCAGCCTCCCTTGCAGTTCAGTATGGCTTGTGGGTGAGCTCTGGCCAATGGGATTTGAGTAGACCTGATTGATGTCCCTTCTAGGTTTGGCCCATAAATCCTAGGGGACTGCAGAGTCTCAAGATGCAAGGAACTGGGGTCCCTAAATCACCACCTAGAAGGCTGTCAACCAAACATCTGACTGAACTTTATGTCAACAAGATATTTATGTCTGTTGTGTTGAAGTACTGATGTTTGAACCAGCTCATGTTGCCCAACTAATGTAATTATTAACTAGCATTTGCATAGAATTTTACAGTTTGCAGAATACTTTCACATATCAAATGATTCTGGGAACCACCCTGGGAAATAGGTCATATTTTCATTTTTCCCATTTCACAAAAGCTGAAGCTGATGCTTTTTGAGTATTGAATTACTTGGTCACGATCACATAGGTAAGACACAGAGGGAAATGATTTTAAATGACTGGCTCTCAAATTTATAAAAAAATAAGTGGTATAGGACAAGTATGGAAATAAATCTAATGCAAGGCATTTAACAAATATAGACAAAATGTTAAGGAGATTCAAAAGAGGGAACTAGCACACTTGGTTGAAGAAGACACAAAAGGCTCTAATGGAATAGGTAAGATTTATAGTGAGTGTTTGCACACTGACAAGAGAAATGGGAGAAGAAACATGGAGAAAATTCTTGTAAATTTTGAGAAGCAATATGAGTGGTGAACAGAAATAGAAGAGAGTTGGAAATTTGTTCTAATGTTTCAAGGGAAGTTGGAGCAAGCAATGCAGTTTTTTGAAAGAAAACAGGAACTGGTAATTCAATACAAATCAAAAAAATATTTATTGAGTGCCTGCCAGATGAAGGGCCTTCCAAAAGTGTACAGAGGATACAGAGAGGAGATAACAAGGGCACAGCCCATGTTTTAAATGTGTTTATAATCTACTAGGGGAAATAGTCATAAGTGACTGTAGCACGATGTTAAGATAATCATCAATAAGAACAGTAATAGGGTTCCAGGGACAGAAATGAGATGGGGAAAGTGACACGAGACGGACATAGGAAAGACAGGTGAAGCTTCATAGAGGAGGTAAAATGTCAATCTTGACCTTGGAGGAGGTGCCATCTCTGAGGATGGTTATGAATATATAAATTCATGAAGGCCACATATAATTCCAAACAGAAGAGTTTTATGAATATTTTGAGCAGGGAAAGTGTGTATGAATAATTAAATGACTCTAAAATGTGACCATTGTTTAGGGGACAACAAAATGAAATTTATGATTTGAATCATAAATTCGAATGTTTAAACATGGAATCACAAACTTACAGTGATACCATAGGTCGTAAATTTCTATTCCTATGGAAACTGCCTGGCTTCCAATGAGTTAAATGACCAGCATGGTAGACCAGAAGGTAGTGTGCGTGAGTTTCATCATGCCACCAAGAGGCAATCAATAGGCAGTTCACTGAGATGCCCTGCAAAGAAGGGCCACCTACCATGAACAGAGCTTCATAATTTTCAATCATTTTCTGCACCACAGCAATGATGGCTGTGCTCTCCTCAGCACGGGCTGAACTCTGGACCGAGAATTCTTTGTCTGATAACTTCTGTTTGTGCAGCAGGTTGGGTCCAAATATGGTGGCCAAGTTTAGAGATGTCATTTTGTTCCCAGTGACCTATAGGAACACAGAATGCAAGGATTATTGTTATGTTTGCTTTTCAAAATGCTGAGTGGTTCAATAATCAATAGAACCTTTCTTCCTTCCATTTTTTTTCCCCAGCAAGGATTACATCATCTCTGGCAGAATCCATAACTGCACCATCATTTCCCTTTTGCTTCATATCTTGAATTGAAGCTCATTGTGCAGTGGTCATTTCAACAGCATATTGAGTAAAGTTTTACAACTCTGAGCTATTTATTGTGAAACTGGTACTATATACAATTTCTATTGTTTGCTCTTAAAAATATTGATGTCTATCTATCTATTTATCCATCCATCTCTCCATCTATCTCTTCCACCATCAATCTATCATCTCTCCATTAATCCACCCACTTAGCACCTACCATAGGCTAGGCATTTTTCATGGATCTAATTATTTAAAATTTTTGACAATGATCACAACACAGTCCTTATTTTAAAGTGTTCACATTCTAGAGGGTAACTCAACTTTTCAATTACAAGTAGTGAGTACAAAGTATGAAGCTATCAAGTCTGGAGGCCTCAGGGACATTCCAAAGAGGTGGCAATATTTGCACAAGATCTTGAAGGAAGAACAGAGTTTGCTAGGCTAAAAAGCAGAGGAGCTGGGGCAGAAGGCAAATTTCCATGGCAAGAATACCATATGCAAAGACAAAAACATGTCAGATGCCTTTAGGCACCCCAGGAAGCTCGGTGTGGCAGAGGAGTCTGCAGGAAAGGCAGGCAAGGGCCAGGTGAGAGTCATTGTCACATGTCCCGGGTGGGGCAAAATTGCCCCTGGCTGAGAATCACTGGTCTAGGCAAATTTTTATTTCTCTTATTGATATTGAAAATTTCGGAATTCCTGGATAAATATGGGAACTGGCTGTTTGGTGGGGATCCTCTGCCTGGGAAGATCTGCAGAGCCTTTGAGAGGCACCTGGGTGCCCAGCATAGAATTCAAGAGTCCTGATTCACAGCCAGGACAAAGCCTCCAGAGACCCACCCCTGTCCTGTGGAGGCTTGAGCTGGTGGCTACCTGGCCCTGCAATCCCAGCCTGGGAAGTTATTTTTAGAAGGTGAGGCTGGTTTCAGGTTTGCCGCCACGTGCAATGATTTCACGTGGTAAACACTGGGAATTTTCAAGAAAGTGCCCTTTATGTATGACTGTTCAATTACTTTTTTTCTGTTTTATTTCACAGATATAAAATAAAACTTGACAGGTTTTCATTTTATTTTTCACTTCTCTTCCTGCAAATTCATGGCTAAGGATAAAATGCAATGTGTGCCATTTCCAAATCCATCCCTCTAGAACTCAGAGGCGTTTGGAATGCTTCCCCCTCCCCTCTTAAAGAAATATCAGGGCTTTCTCCTTTTGAAAACAGTAACAAATAGAAGATTTTGTTTTCTTTGAAAAGAATGTTTAGTACAAGGACAATCCAGAACTTCTTCCGCTCTCTTCTCCTGGTGCTATTCTGGGAATGCAATACAATCCGTCTGTAACATTGCACATAGATTCCAGCTGCAGACCACGCTGCTGTGGTTTGTTAACGCTGTTTGGTTTTGTTTTTCTTTTACTGTTTTTTTTTTTTTTTTTTTTTTTTAAGTTGGAGACTTGTTCATGACAGCTTTCACCCTCGCTCCCCATGTCTCAGCATATACATGGCTATGTCTAGGGAATATAACATGCTCTTGGGGCCAGTTAATTATTTAATTATTAGCCAGCCAATTCAAGGACAATTTTTATGTCTACAAAATAAGCATTCTAGCTCATTTCTACACCTAATATGAATAGCTCCTTTATTAAAAGCTTAGCATGTACAGTCACTAGGCTCAGGGCTTTCCACGGGCTGTTTCCATTTTTTCTCACTAGGAGCTCGTGAAGCAGCTGCTGCCGTTGTCCTTTTTTACAGACAGGGAAGTGACGCCCAGAGCCCAGAGCCAGGAGGTGGTGGAAGCTAAGCTGGCGGCCTGGCTCCAGGCAGCCCCACCTTTTTCACCACAGCCCCACCCCGCCCACTGTTCACTCTTGAGTGACAGACTGTGTCATAGCACGGGGAAACGGAACAACTAGTTTCAAGGCAGGGCTGGGACCAGGGTGAGGAGAGCGAGGCACTGATCCTGCTGCAGTTCCAAAGCCAACCTCTCACTTCCTGGAGGCATGTTTCTCCTCAAAGGTCAGTAATCCTGCCTCTACTTTGGTGGCTCATAACTTCTTTTTTGCCTCATAGACTCTGAAAAGTAAAGGCTAGCTACAAACTCACCAAAAAGTGTATATTCACACCACATTTCCCAAGCAATGCCAGAGGGTTCTTGGACAACCTGAAAAACCAATGCTCAAGAGGTTTTAATTATGTCCCTGTAATGTTCTTTCTAGAACAAATGAAATCTTTTTTACTTTGGGAATTTCTTTTTTCCCCTAAGGAGCAAAGCAAATAGCAAACTAGACAAAATGGAACAAAAGAAAACAAACACAAGATAGAAAAACACCATAATTTGATAAAATCCCACTATTATCCCCCAGAAAAGCACTGATTGACTAGTCAACAATTTTTCTCATACTCTTCTTTTAGAAACCTTTAAGATCCCATTAATTAATGATACATTGGATTTTAAGCACCCATTAGAAAGGAAATATTATGTTCATTTTATAAAGGAGGAAGCTCAGAACCCCCCACTCCAATGCTGTTTTCCTTCCTCTTCCTCTATTTTATAAATACAAGGTCATGTAGCAAGGCGCTGGCAGAGCCTGTGGGAGCCTCCAAGCTTCTTAACATTCTGGTTCAGTTTTCTTCCATGTTCCAATCCATAACAACTAGCCAACAAATAGATAACACATCTAACACAAACTAACAAATAGATAAGACAAAAATTTGAAAACTGCTTTATTTCTTGATCATATTGTCCAGTTTAATTTTTGCTCATTCCCGTCTGCCTATTCTGTATTCTCTACCCGCTCATGCCAAAACAACTGAAAAAATAATAAACAAAGAACCTCTCTCATTCCTATCCCTCTACTCTTAACTTCTACCGGAAGGGGTTTTCAGCTAACTCCCATCTCTATGTAGGGCTTATGTGATCTGTTTATTCAACCCCTACACACCCTTTACTTCATTCCTACACACGCTTTGATGTGTAGTTTAAATTCAGTCTCCTCCACGAAGCCATTCCTAACTCTTCTGGCCCATGTTCATCACTTCTTCTCTAAAGTTGAGCAGTGACTCAGCACTGCACTCCCTAATTCTACATTTGCCTCATGTCCTGACCACCTCCACCTCCTAGATGCCACAGCATCCAGGAAGAGTAATTAGAAAATTCCTGAACAGCGCTCACTGGTTTAGAAGAACTCAGGGTAGGTGCCTAGGGCATACGTGACTCAAAACCAAGGCCATTCTTACATGGAAATAATTTGAATGTGAATTTCTGTGTTCCACATTGCTATTCATACAAAAGCTTCCTAACTTATTCTCTCCCTGTCTCTAACCAATCTATAACATGGATTATACCACCTTAGTAGAACCCTTCCAAAGATTCAGGGTTTAAAAGAACCAACCACCTACTTCCTTACTGAGACATTCATTACTCTATGAACATAGGTCAATCTTCCCTCATACCTCACCAGTACTTTCCCACTTCGTAGCCTTTACTCCAATCCAAGATGGCTGCATGGGCTACTTGCTTTCCTGTAATCACTTCACAGAAGCAATGCTCTCCTCATATTTCCCCTGGTGCTTTAATTTTTGGTTCCGAATCCTTCATTTTGATTCAAGGTTTAAGTCAAGACTCTCTGTAATAGAAACCCTTGTAACCTCTTGTTTCCTTGTACAACTTTGCTGTTATCAGGATATTTTCATATTCTTTATAGTAATTAGTCTTCCCAACCATTGTGCAGTGCCAGTTGAAGAATTTGTATTCCCAAAGTTTAGATTAGGAAACTCAGGTTCAGGAAGGTGAATAGATTTCTCCAAGAACACATGGATAGTGAGTTATAAAGCTACCAAGCGCTCTCAGCTAGGAGTCATTTTGCCCTGTTCCCAGCCCCCACAGGATACTTGGCAGTGTCTAGAGACACTTTTGGTTGTCGCAACTAGGGTGGGGGTGGGGAGGAGCTGCTACTGGCATCAAGTGAGTAGAGGCCAGGGATGCTGTTAAGCATCCCACAATACACAGGGTAGCTCCCAGTACAAAGAATTACCTAGTCCCAAATGTCAATCATAGGGAGGCTGGGAAACCCTGAACTAAAACCTGAACTAGATTAGTAGGCCTTTTCTACTTCCTATTCTATATTTTTGTTCTTAGTAAGTTAGATTGGTTTGGGTTTGAGGCACAGCTGGAGCTTTACTACCCACAGGGCTGACCCGACCACTATCCAACATGTCAACTTCATGGGACTTAGAAAAAGGAGCCCCTTTCTAAAGATAGTTCACTGCCTCCTGCTGGGACATTGTCCCGATAACTCCGCATAGCTACAGTGACTGAGGTACATGGCACCTTCCCCAGAGTTGTGAAATGCACAAATGCACAACCATAAGTGGATACTTCCTGTGGGACACTGGGAAAGTGACTTAACCCTTCTAGCCCTCAGTTTCCACCTCTGAAACATAGGGGCAATGGTATCTCTCTGTGTAATGGAGGATTAACCATAATGTATAAAGCCCCTAGCACATAGCTGGGACATGGTGGGAGATACAAAAACGGTAGCTAGTACGTCAGCATGCTAAATTTCATTTGTGCCTATCCAAGAATATTTCCTTCTCTTTGGCATAGGCAATGGAGTCTCGTTCTGCATTTGGACTGAAAAAGTGTGTCTGAAAATGATTCTAAAAAAGCAAGATTGAGTTCAACTGGACTTTCTGCTTTCCTCAATGACGTCTTAATCACCTAAGACCCGATTTTCTCCCTCTCACACAGTACTTAAGAAATGTCAGAGAAGCAATCGACATACCTAGGAACACAGACAGGGCTCTGCGTTTACCCCATGATTAGGCAGATGATTCTACAGGTTCTGTTATATCTATAGTCAATAAAGGATGACACCCAGATGGGTGTCAATTATGAGAATTATAGTGTATCCATCAAAGAGCTGTGTCTGCTGAAACAAGCTGTCAGTGCCATATTCTGAAACCTGAAGCCAGCAGAGGTTTCACTAATTATAACTACCATAGAGGTAAATGGCTAACTCAGGAAACTTACATTCTCATACCGATAGGGAGGATGAGGATAAGAAATGCAGAATTGCCTTTGTGGATTAAAGTGAAAACATTATATATGACCATGATTTTGGGGAAAGAAATTTGGCAAACACAGAACTGAATCTACAATACAGCTGAGTTCTGCTGAACAAGGATTTTTTTTAAAGTTTCTGTGGTTAAGTTTGGAATGCCTTTGACCCCCCACCCGTGTTGATTTATGATGCATGTTAGCATATTAAAGGATCTGAGATCTCCTGGGGCATCCAAGGTCAAGGAGAAGTCTGACTTCATGGTATCAAAAAGGGAAACAGGTTTCTTGTTAAGGTGAAGATTAAATAGGTATTAATAAAACATCACCTAAAATTGAGGCCAGCATTTCCTTCATCCAAGGGTGAAACCTAAAATTGCCTTGAAGTGGATGAGTATGACCAAAGCAAACCGGAGCCTAAAACCTCAGATAGGGTGGTCACACTGGGGCCTGAGTGGGGACCAGGTTCAACAAGAACACCCCAAAAGGGTCCATGGGAATTCAGCAGTTGGCACCATGTGGCATCGAGATGCATGGCAATGGTCAGCAGAGCACACCTTCTAGTTCCCTATATACCTGGAAGCAGGACTAACCTTTCATTGCACAAAGCCAGTCCATATTTGGGGGAAGGGGTGTTAAGGAGAGAAAGGACCTCTCAAAAAGAAGGTACTAGAGACTTCAAGCTATAGGGCAGATGGGAGCTCCAGGAATAAACTGGAAGAATAAAGAGGTGACATCACATTTGGGCTCCAAGTTAGAGAGGAAGAACAAATGAACTACAAGGACAGCAATCTCCCCCCATCTCCATGACTCCATTTTTTCATGATTGTAAGCACCTCTGTAGCTCACTGTTTGTCTTCTTGACACAAATGGAAATTCGAGGTCTTGGGGTAAAGCATCATTATGGAAAATGACAGCCTCATTTAGAAGCATCCTTGAAACATAGGAGGTTAGTGGCCTATGTGCTCTGAGGAACTGTCCCTCCAGAGAAAACCTTGCATTCGTTCTTCTTCCTACATAGACAGATCGGTCGGGAAAGGGGAGTGTCATTTCCTCCAGGTGAAACGTTTCACCAAATTGATGGTTTGCCCTTTCAAAATAGCAAACAGGAGGAGTCACAGCATCTGCGGCCGCAGAGGGGTGCATACCTCTTGCCCATCTTTGCTGACATTGTCATTGGCGTGCCTGGCCACGATGGACAGGAACTGCAGGAGGCGGTGGAGCGTGTCGCAGTTGCAGGGAGGCAGAAGGTAGATGAGGAGCTGCAAGGCGCCCAGCTGCTCCTCTGGCTGCAACACTAAGCAAGGCAAAAAGAGGCGCTAAGTAAGTAAACGTGGGGCTCATGCAATTCACGTTCAGAGAAGAGGCCCCCTCTCAACTGTGTTCAGAAAGGGATTATCAAGGCGAGTCACATTTTATTCCTCCATCTACTCTGCCATTGCTTTAGCAACATGGCAGCAAGTTTCTAAGAAGGATATCAAGAGTAGACCTGGGCAAATGTTACATCTAGAAAAAGTACTAGAATCCAGGTTAGAAAGGTCATTTAATTTCCCTTACTTTCTCCTCCCTCCGTTCCCTGGATTACACATCATTTACTTTACGGATTGCAGTTTTTAATTTTTAGTAAATATTGACTAACAATGACTGAGAATTGGTGAACATTTTAAAATTTGTGTTTTTTAAAACAGATTTGAGGCCCTTTCTGTTGAGCAATATACAAGGGATTTTTGTTGGCCATAACCCAGACACAGCACGTGCGCGGTGTCTTCTCTCTCGTTTTCAATCCTATTGGAATTGTAGCGTTGGAGGAAGAAAGACATGGAGGCTGACACAGCTCTGGCCTAGTCCTCCTCCTGTTCTCCTCCATGGCTCTGAAGCAGCCACAGTGACAGTCCTGGTACTGGGCTATGCCATCCTGCTTTCCTGAAATGTTGCCTAGCCCCCTTTTCTTACTCTGGATTCCTACGGCTCCCCCTTCCTTATACCAGAAATGCAAAAGCTCATTTTTCGGCACAGACTCAATGTGAACTCTTGCTGTTACTTCAGAGCACTTTCTACTGTCCTAGGGTCATCTGAAAGCATACCAAATTCTTCTTGGCTACTTCCCTTTGTTCTCTTGCAACTTTCTTCTTGCTAATTCTCCCCAGGGTAAATTTCAGAAAATTCCCCAAATAGCCCACTCATTAGAGACTAATAAATAAGGACCAAAAACGTTATCTGGAAACACATGTACAAGGTTTTGATGAGTGAGCTGGACATCCGGTAATTCAAGGACATATTCCTGCTAATGGCTGTATTACGCACAGAGAGTATTGATGAAAGCTGTGTACAGCTCCCTGGTGAGAAGCGGGTCCGGCATGTCCCTCAGGAACTCCTTCAACAAGGCAGCCACATCATGAACGCTGTGCTCTTCCTCCAGAGAGACATCAACGCCACGGTCAAATTCCTCGCGTAACTGGAAAAATAACAGTTCAAGTGGCAATCTCATACACCATACCTCTACGTTCAGTGCCCAGCAAAAGAAGTGCTGTGACTTGCAGCATCTGGTATTAAGTTGACACAGACCCAAAGAGGAGAAGCTCGCAACATGTCACCTTGGTCTACAGAGTCTATGCCACCCAGCCATGACTATAGACATATTTTCAATGCATTATTAAATTAAAGTATCTGTGGGTTTACTTTTAATGATGCAAGCAGAAGGGCTCATTAACAACACCTGGAAGGTTGGGAGGAAGAGCTAAGGGGTTAGGTCAACTATAAATGTGGGAGGGAAGAATTAATCTATCATATAGCAGTTTTGCATGTCAGCAATCCTACCATGTTGTAATGTTGACATCCTAGAGAAATACTCAACAAGAAGGCAAAGAGATTTTTCTGCAAACAATGAAATTAAAAACCCTGATGAGCCATTCGTGACTAAGGCTTGAAAGACGACAATAACTAAATAAGAGCTGGCTTAGACTTGTCAAAGTACCCTTATTAACAATTCCCTCAAGGATTCCCTGCCTCAAATCATTATATTAGGTTTATTAGCATTTATAGCAGCAGGAAAACACAACAGCAAGAAGAGGGGAGTCAATTCTGCCACCCTACTTTCATCGCTGACAGCTCAGCTTCCCTTATGTATTGTTCTGTGCTGCAGAAATAATTACATGAGTTCATGAATCTACTCTACGCAGTAAACTTCTGTAAGCATTCACGTGTTCAATCATTCATCACCCATTCATTCAACAAAGATGTGCTGCACACTTCCTGTGTACTAGGCCCATGGTGACAAATAAAGAGGCAAAATCCTTCCCCTCCTCCAGCTCTCAGGCTGATAGAGACACAGGTAACAAATTGGTAATCCCACAAATGATTAATTAACTCTTAATACTGTGGCAATTATTTTGAAGGAAAAGTGTTGGCACTAAGAAGGGACACAACAAGACAACATGGTAAGTTGCAGCATATCTCATACCTGAAATCTAAGTCTAAATAAGCACTAAGTACATTTTTATTAGATGATCTCCACGCAAAGGTTTTCCTTTGCTGGATCCAGATATAATTAGCAAGTCATTTCTAACACTCACCACCTCTCCATCTGATGAGAATGCCCCTTACTGTCCTGAATGGCCCATCGATTCCAGGCAATTTCTCATTAGTGGGCATCAGGCAGCCAGAAGGAAGACTTCCACTGGTGCCACTCCTATTTGTGATCATTCAAACACACCATGTTTCTTTTCTGAGCACACACACATGCAGAAAGAATGGACTGGGGAAAGAGCTTGGTCTAAACTGCGTGATCTTGAATTTAACACTGGTCTTGAACTTAACACTGGCTAATTTGTGTGATCTTGACTTCAGTTTCTTAATCTCTCTAATCCTCAAAAGAAGTGGTTGAAAGAGGTTACTTTTACAGCTGGTGGGTGAGTTCAATGAGATAATGTTTGTGAAAATATTCTCCAATTCCGCACAGGTGAGAAGCTTAAGAAATGTCACTATGAGATCTTTTTTTCTGAGAGTCCTGTTGTGAATGGAGTTCAATAGTCTCTTGCGTGACTATTAAAAATAAAAACCAGCCAATAAACCAAACAGAAAACATACTTCTTTTGAAAGCTCCTCTTATCTTGACAAAAAAGATAAATGAGGAGGCATTTATTTCAGTTAGTTTCAATAATATGAAAAAAATGTCATTTGTTCACCTTCCTCTAACTAAAAACTATTTTGATTTGGCTTCATTTTTGAGTTCCTTGTTTCTTTCTCCTGGAACCAACAAAGGGAAAATAACATTTTCATTTTCTTTTTTTTTTTTGAACATTTTCATTTTCTTTATGCCAACAAATGAATTCTTTTCTCAAAGGACGGTTTGCTTTTGTGAAGCCATCATGAACACAGATACATGCCTGATCACAGGGACCTATTGTTGTAGCTCTAATATCAAACTTCTGTTGTGAGAATGTTAGCACAGTGCTGAAGGAAACCAAGGGTACAGTCCCTATATAAAAAAAATGAATTGGGGATCAATGATTCTATGGAAACTTCATAAGAGTTATTTATTTTCGAGAAAGTAAAGCTATATACATAGCATCTTCTATGAAGAGAATATTAATGGCATTGTTCACACTGCATTTTAGTAAAAATGGGTGCTATACAATTGTTTTCTATTTCTTATCACTTACTTATTAGGTACTCTCTGAATCTCCTGCTTTTAAGATTTCAATAAAATATTTATAAATAGATATTTATAAATTTTGTTTGCCTGCACATGCCATGGACACGTCTGGATGTTTTGCTTTTAAATGTTTGATCCTAACTCGATTGAAACATTTTTGAGCTTCTGAGTTGTTGCCTTTTACCTCTTGGGACTCAATTATACTATAATTGGTGGGAGGGTACAGAAAAGCTATTTAGAAATGAATTTGCATAAGCTTGAACTTGGCATGAGGTCATTCAATTAAAAGTCAGTGAAACGGACAATATAATCTTCACTTTTCACTTACTTGTCTCACTCTCTTTTTTGAGCTTCCAACTCGGAATATCCCCACTGTCTGGAGACCTGCAAATAAGCAAACAAAATCAACAGTCCTGTTTGATGGCTTGAAACTCTGCAGGAAATGAAAATAGAAGTAGAACAGAAGGCCATCACTGGGTTACAATACACAGGGCAATCGTAACTTGACTGCATGCACAAAAGCTTATTTATACCCCGCTCTCTTCTCTGGGAACCTACAGGTCACGCTATAGCAGCAGTAGCATTTGGTGGTGGACATTCCTGATGAAAATGTTTTCGCGTGACATGTATTTCCACACCTCCATGTGAGAAAAATAATGTACCAATTTCTCTCATTATTCAGGATAATTACTTAAACATGAATTTCATATGGATTTTTAGCTCTTTATCAATTTTTAAAATAGACATTTCTGGTTTTCCTGATAATAATTAAAATGGGTACTTATTAAAGAAAATCCATAAAATGCAGAAAAACATAAAAAATAATATACTTTGAAAAATACATTATACAGAAATAATCACTCTTAATAGCTTGGTTTATTTTTATCCATATCCATTATATCTATCTATCTATCTATCATCTATCTATCATTTATCTCATCTATTATCTATCTGTCAATCAACTATCTACCTATAGATCCATCTGTATCTCTCTCTCTCTCTCTCTCTCTCTCTCTATCTATCTATAGATAGATAGAGAATACTACTGTTCTGACTCAATATTATGCCACAAGGATTTTTATGCCAGTAAAAATTCCTTGGAAATGTCATTTAAAATGAATGCAAAATACTCTATTGTATGAATGTGTCACAAGTCACTTCATATTCCCCTGTGCATGGCATATAGGTCTCCCCAACACACACACACTTGTTTTGTATTATAAATGACCCTATTATGAACAACTCTGTACATAGGTCTTAGTTCACATTTCTGATTTTCTTAGGATCATGTCCTAGAAGTGGGATTATAGGGTCAATGCATAAAAAAGAATTATCCAGCCCCAAATGTCAGTAGCACCGAGGCTGAGCGACCCTGCTCTAAAAAATTAGGTCTCTTAAAATAAACAAATGTCATCAAAATCCCACATTAGAAATTCCAATTAGCTCCTTAATATCATTAGATTTCCAGACAACATTCACAGAAGTTCAGAAACTGGGAGTGGTCCATGTGCCTTTTAGTCTCTGAACGGATACATCCCCTCAGAATTGGTTTGATGAAGAAAGGGCATTGGTGTTCCGCAGTAGACTTCCCCACCGGCTGGATTTGGACACTCCGTGGTGTCATTTTATGTTCCTTTCTCCCCATTATTTCCACTAAAGGGAGAGTTACAGCCAGAGTTTTCTCAGGTTCATGTTTGGTTTATTGGAGCACTTCCCAAGAGATATGAGGTATTTCCTTCGGGGGCACAGAACGACGGAGTGGCTCTTCTTTTCCTATGCAAGCCATTAATCGTGGCCACTCATGCTCATTAGCTACATTGCTTCTTTCATTGGTGGCTCGTTTCCTCTTCATTGGGGATAATCACTTAGGAGGGTGAAGCTGGATTGGAGCAGCCAGTGTCCTTTCTGTCCCACATGAAGAGAGCTGGTCTGAGAGTAAAGCCAGCAGGTTTATGCATGCATGGCGTCATTTGAACCCTGGATCCAGCTGTGACTGAGTCTGGATATAGTACTCAGCCTTGCCGCACATAAATAGGATTGGGGGAGGGTGCTTTACTTAATCTAGTTTTATCTGCGTTCCTCTCTCTTGCCACTGAAAAAGTTCTGACTGGTACAGTATATAATTAAATTGGAAAAAATTTAAATCTTTATAACATTATTTCTTTCCATCCAGAAACAAAGTAAACATCTTCATTTGCTTAAGTCGTGTTTTATATCTCTCGGGAGAGCTTTGCAGTTTTCTTCAAAGAAGTTTCTTCTTATTACAGATATTATTACAGGTATATTATATTTTTGATATTAATATGAATGAATTATTTTATTGTTATAGTACATAACTGGTTATTGCTCTTATATAGGAAATGGATATCTTTTTGCATATTTACTTTAGGGTCTTGCCACATTATGTGTTAAGACTTTTTTAGTTGTTTTTCCAGGGTTTTTCAGTTAGAAAAGATAACATCTATAAGAACCCCAATGATCATTTCTGTATCTTATAAGTGGTGTTCCGAATTTCCAGAGTAATTTGAGACCGTTATGATGAGAGGCTACTTATCTTGGTGCTCGGCTCTTGAGTGGGATTTTGCTGTGTATCTGTATCTGTGTTCAAATGACTTTTGTTCCCTCCTTGGTGCTGCTATCAATGTGTCTGCCTCATAACTGAGTCCAACTCCCAGACTAATATATCGCTTCTACTTCTCTGGGAGCTTGAAAACAAGATAATCAAGCCATTATAATCAAATCCAGAATTCGATTTCATCATCTGCAAAATGAGCATAATAAGAATCTACCTCAAAAGTTATACAATGACTCAAATTACTTCAGACGATAAAATACTCAGAATCATATCTGGCATCGACTATTATATAAAAGGAGAAATAGGCCCTCAATGAACTGAGCGAGCCTTCTTTGTGCAAAACAGAACATTTTCATATAATAGTAGGTCTCAGCAATTTTAATTTGAGCCACATTTATTTTCTTATTTTCTGATGGTTTCCCAATAGTTGATGTTTTTACATGAGACATCACTTAAGGGCAGTTTTGACACAGGTGGAACTCTTCATTTGGCTGAATTCCTCCAGGATGTTCCGAAATGCCCATTTCTAAGACATTATTTCCTCAATTATAGTACTTTTCCACTCAGGAAAAATGACAGTGATTTAAAAAAAAAACTAGTTAGTGATCGATTGCTATAATTTGTATGTATCTCCACTGATTATAATCTATTTTAAATTTGAAAAACTATTTTTTATTGATTTGCATTTTTTTAGGTAGAGCAAATGGCATTCTTCAGACAGCAATGCTGTTCTCTGACATAATCCTCACAGTGATTTTCCTCAAAGAGAAGATACAGTCTAGGCATTCAGTAACTTGGACTTAAGACAGTCACTGATAAAAACAGGTGTACATAAAAAAAAGGCATAGATCTGGCAAAGAAACGTGACCTTTCTGTGTCCTGTCCCAGAAATTGACGTGATCACCTTTCTCTCCTTTTCATCAGAAACTGAAATGAAAACTAGACCTAGAGAGCCTGAATCTCAGGCTTAGGGAATTCAAGTAATGAGGGCAGCATAATAAGCAGGAGGCTCCACCCTAAAATCAGCCTAAATCTCAGAATTATAACAGAATTCGACTCTCCATTACATTGTCTGGGCTTTTTTGGTTTTTGTTTGAAATGTGTGGATGTCGTGCCGGGCGGCCTGCGGGGTCTCTTCTCCCGCTCCCCACATAAGAACGCAGGACATGGTGAGGCCAAAAAGGAACACCCACGGAGCCATAGGTAGGGGAGTCATACCACTATAGTCTCACTGGAGGCTGGGTTCACACGACGTGCGACCTGCTGTCTGCTTTTCTGCCAACTGACCAACTCCCCTCGCTAGCTGTAGTCCGCTGTGCTAACTGCAATGCGCGCTTGCCAGCCACCATCTTCTTGCTGGCCCCCATTTTTCTAGCGTAGCCACAGCAGTTATATTAGTGGCCAGTGGCTCACTGGTTATAGCTGACGGCCAACTAGCCACAGCTGATGGCCATCCAGTCACAGTTGATGGCCATTTACTACCTGAGCCAGCACCTTTCTATGTGAGACCAAGAGCCTGGAAACTGCTCTCTGGGGCTCTGTCCCCACAGTGGGAAATTGAGGATGTTAAGGAATTTTGACTTAATAGTATAGACAGCATTGGGGTGTAATCTAAGCGGGGAAGGGGAATGTACACAAATATAGATGGAGTGTAGATAATTGTCTGACACCAATCTTGGAGAGAATGAAGAGATATTTGATAAATGCTTATAAGGCTAACATGAATGAAACTGTTTGCTACCCATCTCAAAAACTGGCAAATAAAGTCTTATGAAAGAATTGTTTTTTGCTGTTTGCTCTTTATTCATTGGTTTAAAGTGACCAAGATTATATCTGTTTGATTTTTAACATGTCTCTTAGTTTTCTGGAGCCATTTGGTCTAAACACCATAAAAACCTGGAACAGATTCGGGGCCTTGAAAGATCACCCACATCACCTTGTTTCCTTTAGGCCCTAAACCGCATTTTAATTATTCCAAAACAAGAAAGCCAACTGCCCTGTTTTGTGTTTTCTTCCTTCATTTCTTTTTTCTGAAATTTCATTGTTAGTATATAGGAATGCAATGGATTTTTGTACATTGATTTTGTAGCCGGCAACTTTACTGTATTCATTTATTGTTTCTAATAGCTTTTTGGTGGAGTCTTTAGGGTTTTCTATGTAAAGAATCATGTCATCTGCAAAAAAGTGACAATTTAACTTCTTTATTCCCAACTCAGATACCTTTTATCTCTCTCTTGTCTGATTGCTCTGGCCAGGACTTCCAACACTATGTTGAATAACAGTAAGCTTAAAGGCAATGCTATTTTACAAATTATACATTATTTTCAAAAAGAAAATCAGAAGGCATACCGAGTTTTCTTTCACAAAAGCAATTACTCAAACTGGCACTAGATTTTTGCATGACTGGAGTAGGATTTTCTTGTTTAGAATTCTTTAAAATGCTCACAGTTCACTCTCTACATACTTTATAGGGAAAAATATAACTGTAAAAGTATGTGTCTTCTTTTTCTACCTCATAGTGAAATTGAGGCTGAATTTATATATTCACAGTACTGAACTCTTCAGTTGCTAAGCTATCTTTAAAAACAATCTGTTCAAACAATATTTATTGAACATCTACACTGTGTTAATCATGAGAAATCAAAATGACTAAGACCTTTTCCTTGACCTCCAGTTTACCTTCCAAGGAGAAGAGACAGATAGATAAATACATACACACACATACACATACACACATACATATATTAAAATTTTGTATAAACCAGTAAAATGTCAATACACATTAATTAATTCACCCATATTGTATCAAGTGATTTCCATATATAATGAGTTGATGAAGAGATTTAGATATATCCTTACTAATTTTTAATAAAGTCCCATTTTTATTAGAAAGAAGTAAATGAGAATGTTAACGGTAGTTATGTTTTGTCTACATAATAGCCTCAGAATTTTCTTTGCTGTTTTATTTCTTTTTTTCTTTATTACAATCAGCATACTATTTTTATGGTAAGGAAGCAATTAAGAAACTTTTCTTATGTCCACAAATTGCATGCTAACATTATAGCAAACAAATTTACATTATGGAAATGGCAGTTTGATGAGCCAAGTCTAAATCTGAGTTACATTTTTAAAGAAATGTACAATATTTTGAAGTCAACATGTTGACTGGAACGGAGTCGCCAAAAGGGTTATCTGAAGAAATTTTAAGTGGACAACCTTCCACAAAAATGCAAATAGCAATACAGAAACCTGTTGTCAAAACCTATGTATTTTCATTTCACTTAAGGAATGGTTTTCAAATCTTCTTTTTCAAGAAGCTGGACTCTTATTTTTTAAAGGAAGCCTTATGAGTAACTTCAATGTACAAAAAAGATAAAAGTGGCTCTGCTCTGTTTGAAGGGGGCTCTGGGGACAGACTCAGTCCAACAGATCTGCCTCTCCCCTAAACTGCTTGACCTCCAGGGTCACTTCTGAGGACTCTTGGGGTCTGGGCAGTCTGAATGCCATCGAGTAGATCTTTGTCCCCCAAATCTTGGTTAGTCCAGTAATCTCTTAAGCAAACACTCAACTATCTTCACAGAGGAAACTTTGGCCCAGAGTTTGAGCAAATGAACACAGAATTAAAATGCGTGCTTAAATGAATGATGCTTGAACCAATGAAAGTCTTTAGTACTTGCTCGCTGACAGACAAGTCTGCTTACCGTGTTTTTCTAGATGTTGACAGCAGCTATCCACCAGCCTGGGGACCTGTCTGTAAATAGGATTCAGACTGAGTTTCTTATCTCTGGCTTTTTCTTTTTTATTTTGCGCCTCAGCCGGCAAGGAGAGTTGTAAAGCTTCAAGCAGTCGAGACTGATTATCATCAAGATCTGTGATAGAATCCACTGACATTGCACCCTGCAAATTACACATAGACGTGAACAAAGAGTCCAGACAGAGAAAATCAAAACAGCTTCCCTCAGATGCCATCCAATAAATACTTTTGCCGAGGATTATTTATCACACTTGAAATAATACTGCTTGATTTAATTGTGCTCTTTATATATTTAAAAAGGGGGGGGGGGAATCACCTTTTGAAAAAGTTAGAAAACCTCCATGACATAGGGTAAGGTAATGGAGGTTACAATTTCAACAACAGACAGCATTTTCCAAATGAAAGACGAGATGGCAAACGTATGTTTAAAATATTTTGACCCAACCACTTTGTTCCTTGAAACAATCACATACTCAAGGAATGAGGTCAAGTCAGAGAAGTCCTGTGAATAAAACACACAAACATGACTCTAGGAAGCAGATTTTTAAATAGCAGGATTCCATAAAACAGTCTGAGTTTGCTTTCCCCCCAGAAGCAGCACAGAGTGCTTGATTAGGGGAGCGGTCCCAGGAGACACCTGCAGGGGATTGGGGAAATAAGAAAGGAAAACTAGCCATGAAGGCAGCGTCACTAAGCCTCTGACCGCCGTGGGCAGCTGGAGTCCAACTACAAGGGGGTATCTGGGGGACAGTGTAGATCAAACACCCCAGAGCGATCCCTGTTGAGGGGTGAGGGAGCTGGGGTACTTATACCCCAAGTCTGGGGTTGGGAGGTGACCTTAATGCCTAAGTCCTTGCAGCCTGTCCTCTGCATGGGTGGGCTCTTCTGGTCACCAGAGAAAGCCCTCAGCAAATAGATGAGGTGCTGATAGCTGGCGTGCTGGGAATGGGAAAGGCTGAGGGCAAGGGAACAGGGCACCAACCATGTCTATAACAGCCAGAGGAAGCTATTGGCTCCTGGTGTCCTAGCAAGGCCTGGACAGAGGAGAGGGCATTTGGGAGGCCCATTGCCTGGCCCCAGATTCCCAGAAAGGTCTAATGTAGAGTTTTGCTGTTATTGCCATATGTGGTTTCTACAGTCTGAGAGAATGACAGGATTGAAAGAACAATTCCATCATGCAAATTCAAATAGTCCACAATGTTGTCATTTCTTCACTTTGAAACACAGCCAAAGCCTTGAAAACTAGCACTGGCTTAAGTGCCCCTTTATCTTGGAGATTCTAAGCGAGAAGTGCCTGCGGTTTTACCTAGTCATTGGCTGGAGGTAACAAAGATTTAGGGCCTCTAGGTGAGAGGAAGACGGGAGAAGATTTCTCAGTGACCCAGGAAGTTGCAGAGATGTTTATCGACGGACTCAGCCCATCACTAACCAGTTTGCCTGAAAGCTCAGCTTTCCTGGCTTGAAATATGAAATGGGGAACACCAATAATAGCACAGTGCCGAGAACACAGTACTCACTTAAGAAACGGTCCCATATTGTTCCAATATTGATTTGAAAGAAATATTATGTTTGAGAAAAAGAAAGTTCCATTGGTAAGGAAAAATCTGATTGGTTATGAAGACCGGCAGCAAATTGACTGGGCCAGGCATGGTTCTAAGCTGGAGACGAAGAGATTAACAAAAAATCCTGGCCCTCCCCTCAAGCCTCACAGTCTCGTGGGAAAGTCTGGTAATACGACAGAAGATTGCAATAGACCGGGATCAATGGTGATTCTGTAGAATGTTCAGGAGATCATGGGGCATGTGGATAACCAAGGAGGGGCTTTGAGAGGGACCCAGGAAAGGCTTTGAGGGTGTGCCAGGTGCCATATGCAAATTCTCCCTGAATGGAGTTGTTGACAGATACTTGGACACAAATGACATTTTCAGTTTTCACATGAGCAAAGACTCAAAAAATAACCTTATACATCTTCCGTTTTCCTAGCATTGACGACAGAGAAAATATTGGCCAACTCACCCTCCTCCTGACCCGTGGAGCCGGTTCTGGAGTGTTCGGGGAGGTCGACTCATTTGGTGTTTCCGAGGTGGAGCTGAGAGATGAGTTACTGCTTGACAGTTCTTTGTTTTGTCTTTTATTTCCAAACGGGAGGAGGGAAGCCACAAAATCAGATGTGTCCTTCTGCTCGTCCCTCTGCAAGTCTTGCTTGAGTTTATAGGCCCGGTCATTTGCGATGACTTGGGATAAGGGCATTCCAAATGCCTGCGGGATGAATTCTGGAATCAAAGAACAAACATTCACTTTCAGAGAAAGACTGGACCAGTGAAGACTCTCACTCATGTTTCAGACCTCGGGGCAGACGTATTCAAATGACTGTCTGCAGAAGAATTGACTGATCAGTCAAAATGCGAAGATGACTTTTTCATTTATCAGAGTGGTCAAAGATTCTGTTTCAACAGAGAAAGCCAATATGTATCAAGAATGCAGGCTTTAGAAATCTAGGCCTCTAGTTTTTCTCCATGTATCTCAAGTACGTTTTAAAGGAAAGAACTTTATAGAGAAATGTGACGTTTTTCATGGAACGTATGGAATATTTTATCATCATGAGTGCCCAGTGTTGCAAACTGTTAGTGTTCAATTTATATGTCTCAAGAGCCCCCAAAGCTTAACAAGGCATGGCCCCAAAGACTCTGCACTTCTCCATTCACTCAACAGGCACCTATTAAACACCTTCTGTGTACCATGTCAAATTACGCAATGGGGATTACAAGATTTATGAAAGGTAGGTCCAGCCTTTGCTCTTAAAAGCTTCCGAGGGTAGGGTGGGGTGGTGGAGCACAGAGTTGGATATGTAAATAAGTGTAATAGTGTCTATTATGTACCAGAATAGAGAGATGCATGGAGCGAAGACTGAAATTCAGTTAAGTGGTTACACCTGGAAGTTCCTAGTAAAAGAGCCAGCACACGAAATGATAATCTGAGAGACAGAGGAGCATCTGGGGAAGCAGCTTGCTCTTTCATATTGTGCTCCTTAGCCCTACATGCTGTCACCCATCAGCTGGGTTGGGTCTATCACTCTCATGATCTGTACTCAAACCATTCTGCTGGCCACATGCGGAAGTGGATGTTCCCCATTCAATATCTGGTGAAGGGCACAGATATGATTTGTTAAATCCTCTAGTTAGGACAATTTGGGGGAAGGAGCATAATATGGAACTCTATGGCTTTATTTGGAGCTGTACATCCACGTGCTTTCTGGATCTCTGTAGTAATTTGTACACACATACACTGTAAATATTGATCCTTAGGGTCAGGCATTTTATTGGCAATATTTTACATTCATGCCGAAAAGCATTAATAACTAAATTAAATGAATTATTTCCTTTAGACTCAAAATTAGGTCTCCTAGAAGCAGCAAACTGGAGTCTAGCCTCTCCCTTGTTTTTATAACCCGTACGAATAAAACCAGAACAATCAAGGGAAAACAATTCTAAAGTTGTTTGTTCTTTGAAAGAAAAAGCTAACATTAAATCAGGTGGAGACAGGCCTTAAAGGTTTTCTTCTTTGATCCATGGCAACATTTTCAACATCACTGAGCCAATGGCCAAGTCTACATTAAAAGCAGAAATGGCACTTGAAAAGTCTGTACCTCTGGTTCTATAAAAACATGCAATTCGTTTTGAAGTGGAAAATTAAAACTTCAGCATTTTGGTTCAGCATTTTGAGATTTTTAGAGGGTGCTTCCCATTCTCCATCAACAAACTAGGTGGCATATGATCATAAAAAAATAATTTAAGCATTTGTTTTGAGTGATCCATGTGGAGTGTAGCAAGACCCAATACCCACTACTGACAAAAGGCCACTTCCACTACTAGCAAAATTAGAAACCAAAGGGGACCATACCAGGCCATCTGCTATGCACCTCAGGATTTACTACGTAAACCAGTACTGTCTCGTCTGTGGTAATAATCAAATATTCTTACTTCAGAAAGGTTGGGGCAAGTCTAGAAACATGTGGATGGCAAGGCTGACAGCTACACAGAATATACAAAAACGCTGAGGGGATAATAACAGCAAAAAAGACAAGTGACCTGTGTCTGCCCATACAGGCATCCTTCTAGCAGGATTGAATATGAGATGGGGGCTATTGATGCCTCTCCTAGTCATGTTTCCTATACAAGGAAAACCAACAAGACTCATTGAGAGATTTCTAATATCCCTGGAAGAAACAAACAAGAAAAATGGTTTCCTTTGGCATCTGTCATTTTTAATATCTGAAAGTCTGTCACTCTACCTTGTAAATTGGCATATTGAATACAAATTAAACAGGTGGAATACATGAAGTCATTCTTCCCCAATTTTTATTTCTCTTTTATTCCCATTCAAGAGACATAGCCACCTATACCAGATGTTTCATTTCTCGTAGACTTTCTTTCCTGGCTGTTATTCTTTCAAAGGTAGGGTGCCGATGTTGTCTCTCTCGTTTCTTGTTGCGTTCTCTTAGGGCTTACAAGCTTCAGAAAGGAGACCTCTCTATGATTTAAACTTGTGTGGCCATGTCTAGTCTGTAAAATTCTAGGCAGAATGCCTTGAATATTATTGCTTCTCACAATTACGGCTATTGTGGAACTGAGGATTCATCACAAGTCTATTGAGCAAAACCTCCTTTCTGAGTAAAGTGTTGGGCACACACGCTTATCTGGGGGTTCAAAGCTCTTCTGTTAGGGGGATAAAGGAACCTGGAGACCCTGGGACGATATTGGCTAATAAAGTTGATAATAGGTTTTGAAAACCATAAGGACATTACCCAAGACTCACTGTTCTGAGGCCAGCAACGATGTGCATTACGTTCTTATCTACGGTATGTGTTCAGTATGGAGACCGCTTCCCCACTGTCCTCATTCGTAATGGCTATCTACTCTCCCTCTCCACAAACTATGGGGTCAGGAGGTGGCGTGTGATTCTCTTTGCTCCCCACTACAAGTCCCAGATCCCACTCTCCCACTGTGTGAGGGAAACCTGCTACTGCAAGGTTCCCCTCGTCTCCAGCTCCTTGCTATCTTCTGTTGTTACTGATTTGGACTCATGGAGAGAACCCCGCCCCCCACAATCTGCCATCATCCTGGGTGACTTACATGTCTACTTAGGTGACCCATCTGATTCTCTGGCCTCACATTTCCTTGACCTTCTCTTTCCCTCTTAACTTTTTCCTGCATGCCATCTTTTTCACCCACTCCCTCTGTCCCATCCTGGACCTTGTCCTCACCAGAAGTGATTCCACCTCCCTCCACCCCAAGTTCATGTTCTACACTGCAGTGTGGCCCACACTTTCCTGTGGAGGTAGACCCTTTTGCTCCTCCCCGATCACACTTCCCCGGTGCGCTAACCTCCAGTAACAGCACTCAATGACAGCATTTAATACATTTTCGTTCAGAATTCCTACATAGTGAAAACTGATGCTTGACTTTTCTACTGCTATACAATAGGATGCAAAATAAAGTCATATCAACTATTCCTGTATAATACTACTGCACAGCTCACATAGAGTAACTGGCTTAGACAGTCAGCAACAAGAAAACATGACATGACATGATTTCAGCATAAAGAAAGGTGCCAGACCTGAGCAATCCCCAGATTTTATGTCGATAAATATATGGCATAATCTGAAAACATCCCGTGGAGAGGGCACCTATCTCCAGACTCATGCCACAATCAAATCCACTCCCCTGGTTCTCTGATTAGGAAACACATTAACTGAAACAAAGTGGCTATTTTTAAACCTTTCCCCCCAAAATGATCTCTTCTTGACAGAAGCAAGACATTTTCTGACGTTCTAATATTTTAAAAAATACTCTTTGGTTGCCAAAAATTTAATTAAGAGAAGCGAATGGCTTGGAACTATCCTACATGAAATATGTTTTCTGAACCAGCAGCAATCTTAAATTAGTTTCCACATGGAAATCAAAAGTCATATGGGCACTGCTTAAGTGGCAGGATGGACACAGGAGTGTCACACGATCTGCTGTACATTATGTCAAGGCAATTAAATAAAATACGGGACATGATTCATTCTGATTAAATCAATTAATATAGTGGCATATCAAACATTTAATGAATCATTCTTTATTGGGAAAGCAATTAGATTCTAATAAGCTGCTCGTATTTATTTTTAGATGACTTAACCTAAGAGGTCATTTAGAGTTTCCTGTTTTCCTTCTTTTACTCTTGGATTCAAATGATTATCATTTTTCACATGTGTAGCTGTTAGGAACTCAAATGCTAATATGCAAATGGCAGAAAATCACCTGAACGGTTACAATTGGGTTAGACCTGCGTGCTGCCCTCTCACACCCCGGTTCCCAGGACATCCATAGAATGGCTGTGTTGACATAGATAGGACTTCATGTTCAGAAAAGCTGCCATGGAATTAAGCTTCACTGAAGCCTAGGGCATCTTCTTTTTAAATATCATAGCTACTTTAAAAAAGAAGCGAAAACCTCTTTTGCCATGAAAGTCTGATATTTCTCCTCTTAGTTGGATGGGCATTGTGTCTTTTCTTTGGAACCATCGGGACCTGTCTTTTTTTCCCCAGCCAGCTACCCGGGCAGCCTTATAAAACACTGCCAAGTTTTCACCGAGCTTATATAATATATAAATATGATTTTGTCTGAAAAA
The DNA here is from genome assembly GCF_036562045.2 of Rhinolophus sinicus. NCBI lineage: Eukaryota > Metazoa > Chordata > Mammalia > Chiroptera > Rhinolophidae > Rhinolophus > Rhinolophus sinicus. The sequence continues at coordinate 8,334,670 of NC_133768.1, forward strand.
AGTACAGTGGTCTAGTGCATACTAGCCAATTACTTCCCCTGGTCCTTCCTTCCTGGCTTGCTTGCATTCTGGCTTCCTACTGTGTTGTGATATAAGCAAGCACACATACATCTCCCTCTGTTGAGGGAACTCAAACATTTCCCACAAAAATGCCCATTCTGTTTAGTCTAGCCTGGATGGGCACTTCTTGAGAATCACCAAATTCTACATTATGAGTATTGAAATCCCAGTACCGATATCATCATCCTAGTATACATCAACTTTAAAGATAACACATTACTAATAGCAGTCTGAATGACCTCTTTAACGTACTCCATAAACACTGAGAACTACCCTAAGGAAAAGGTGGTCTGTGGCAGGAAGAGCATGAGTAAAATCTCTAGTTTATGAAAGCTACCCTGAGACATATGAAAAGATGCTCAACATCACTCATCATCAGAGAAGTGCAAATCAAAACCACAATGAGATATCACCTCACCCCAGTCAGAATGTCTATCATCAACAAGACAAATAGTAACAAGTGTTGGAGAGGCTGTGGAGAAAAAGGAACCCTCATACACTGTTGGTGGGAATGCAGACTGGTGCAGCCGTTGTGGAAGGCAGTGTGGAGGTTCCTCAAAAAATTAAGAATAGAATTACCATATGGCCCAGCAATCCCTCTCCTGGGTATCTACCCAAAAAATCTGAAAACATTTATCCATAAAGACAAATGTGCTCCAATGTTCATTGCAGCTTTATTTACGGTGGCCAAGACATGGAAACAACCAAAGTGTCCTTCGATAGATGATTGGATAAAGAAATTGTGGTATATATACACAATGGAATACTACTCGGCTATAAGAAAAGACGAAATAGTGCCATTTGCAACAACATGGATGGATCTTGAGATTATTATGCTAAGCGAAATAAGTGAGACAGGAAGAGTCGAGAACCATATGATTTCACTGATATGTGGGATATAAAACTGAAAGCAACAAAGGAACAAGACAAATAAATGAAGAAACAAAAACTCATAGACACAGACAATAGTTTAGTGGTTACCAAAGGGTAAGGAGGGAGGAGGGTGGTAGATGAGGGTAAAGGGGATCAAATATATGGTGATGGAAGGAGAACTGACTCTGGGTGGTGAACACACAATGGGATTTATAGATGATGTAATACAGAATTGGACACCTGAAATCTATGTAACTTTACTAACCATTGTCACCCCAATAAACTTTAATTAAAAGAAAGCTAACCTGGCTACTAATATTCATTTAAAGATAAGGGCAAGAACACATGAGCCAATTAAACAGAATACAATTTATCAGACAACGACAGGTAGCTGGACAAGAGTTAGCACCCTTTGCCTTCATTACTCCAGCAGCAGATTCTGCTGTAATAGGACACGCCTTGGTGAGTTGACTGGTGAATATGGACCAGAGTTGTCATCTTAGAAGTTGTACATTAGTAGTTTATAAAATTACTTGTACCCAGTACCCCTACAGACCAATAGAATGAGACTTTCTGGGGTAGGGAATTGGACATTGAAATTATCGTACAATTATTCCACAAACTATTCTAATGTGTAGCCAGGGGTAAGGATCACAGACATTTTCCCTCCTTTTCTATGGTTTGAGGTAAACATTTGAAATATCTGGAGATATTTTGATTGGTGGTGGTGCTACTGGCATCTAGTTGGTAGAGGCCAGCGATGCTACTAAACACTTCACACGATGCACAGGACAGTCCCTGACAACCAAAAATTATCCAATCTAAAATGTCAATAGTCGCAAGGTTGAGAAATCATGCTCTAAGGGAAGGAAAACATTGGTTTTCCATTCTTTAGAACTATTTATCTCCTTTTAGTCCAAAGAACCAAATGTCATGACCCTTTAGGCATGGTTCAAAATATGAGTGTAGAATCTGGGATCGGTGGTGTGGACTAGGTCTTATCCAATACTGATCACAATGCACTTCTTTTTATACCGTCAGTTGCATTGCCTTACATTACTTTTAAGCAGAAATTGAATCATTATATAAAAGAACTTCTAGGTGAGGCACACAGCTCTCCTTACTCAACATTCATTTACTATGTCCCATAAAATGTAAATTCACTCATATGACCATGCCATTCAGCAGTCATTTCACATGGGTCCATAGAAACAAGGCACAAAAAGTTGTACTGTGCTAATGGGGCCCAGGTGCCCATTGTGTGGACTCAATGAATATTAGTTTGAATTGACCACAAATACCTCTGAAAGAGTCACTAAAGTGTCAATTCCCTAAATCGACATAGGAGGGGCCTCAAAACTATATGAAGAGAGTCAACAACTCCCAAAACATACTGGGCAAAGAATAAGCAAGCTGTGATCTAACATAAAAATGCTGAGAATGGCTCATCTTCAGTGACCCATGAGAATGAGACTGTTTCTTTCCAGTAGTCATGGTAAACTAATCCAAACTCTTTCTCATTCAACTAGCCCTGCCTAAATATCTGGATTTGCCAGACAGCTGGTTAGCGTTAGAGATGCTATCCATGGCTACTCAACCCAGGTTTTCTTTATACATAGCTGATTGGCCAGAATCATAATTGGAACCATAAACTTGGCTGAAGTCACATTTTGCTCCAACCAGTTGAACTCATCAATTTAGTACAGGGCCACTCAAACACAAAAGAGTAGACCAAAACAGTCCTTGATGACATTCCATAACAGAAATCCAGTTTACATAATAGAGTTGAACCGCGTAAATCCAGGCAGTTCAAAAACCCCACCAAATTCAACCATTATGCTCCATGGAAGATGCATTCGCTTTAGTTCATTCTGTCTCTTACCTCTGTCTCTGTTTTTCTCCTTCCCTAGTGAATCCAGTTTCTTTCTCAAAGATTTCTTTCTCTTTTGTCCATCTGCAAATGTTAAAAGAGCGAAAAGTTGTAAAAACAAGCTTACCAGTGATATTTTACATTATCAATAACTATATTTGAGCAAAAGCATGCCTTCACTTATTTCACTCATAATGTGGCAGTTTACACAGAGTAATGGCTCTGAAAATACATGAAAATCCCTGATTTGCATTGCACGTATCACGAGAATCTTGGTGTATGCCTTTCAACTTTGTTTCAAGCGTGGAAAGTACAGGAAACTTACCTCCTTTGGGAGTAATTTAGTTTTGACACTGTAGATATGTTTGTTTTTACTATTACGTGAGTCTCTTCCTATTCTTCACATTTATACAAACCAATGCCATCTTGAACCAAATCTCCATGAGAGGCGAGTCAACAGTACATACGACTTTGACATTCATAAGCCAGTAGAGTGTAACTGGAGAAGGAAATAAATGTGGGGATCCACAGATGCAGATCTAATTACTGCTGCACCATGACTAACCGTGTGACTCTGGACACGTCTCAGTGTCCTCATCTATGAAGTGAGAATTTCATAGGGTTGTTGTGAGAATGAAATGAAATGATGCATATAAAGTGCTTAACGGGGACACTGACACATAAATTCAGACATATTTTCTTTTGGGGTTGTTGCATCATATTCCATAGCTATGCATGCCATAATTTAATTAACCATTCCCCCACTGACGGACATTGGGTTGCTTCTAATTTTTCAGTATAATAAGTATGGCGTATATTCTTTTAGCATCTTGTACTTGCAACAAATATACTTAATACTTCTGGTTAACTCACCAAATAATAAAGATACCAGTCATATCAGTAGGCAGCTGTGATTGAATTCCTGGGATATTATCATAAAATACTGGCCTATGTCATTGCAAGAATGCAGTTCGGGATTATACAGCTGTCAGCTTAACATGTGGGAGGTGCAAATCGAGAACCCACGCTGTGATCAAACAGGGGAAACTCAGCCCTTGCAGCAAGGAAACTGAAGTTTAAAGAGGGGGATTAAGAATTGTTTTCTTACGGGATACACTAAAAAGTGTAGTAAAGAAAGAGACTCAGACCAATAAAATGTGAAAGCAAGACTGTGCTATCAAGAAAAGATAGAATAAGCATTCTTAAGCAGAAATGAGTATTCCTGGGATCCTATGGGGCTGCAGATGTTCTCAACTCCTCCTTCCTGAAATTTTGGAGGCAAAAGATAACACAGTATTATCAACAGGCACATTCAATCCCTCCTTCTTTTCAGAAAGAAAAAAAAAGTAAAAAATGATTCTCCTCCCATAAAATGGGAATAGTTTTTAAGTCTTCACTCTTGCAGTTGTGAGATTGGCATAGGGGAAAATTATGTAAATCAGTTGGGATTGCAGCAAGAGCCTTCAATCTCTTTTATCATGTATCTGTTTTTACCTTTGGTGTCTAAAAATGATCTAACTCCAGGGCCTACCATGACTTATTATATACATATAGACTATAAACATACTAACTGCACGAGATTCTAATCTGTTCTCCAAACAGGACTGACGGGTCTTCTACTTTGTAACACTTTGTTCATCACTCACTCATATCATCAAATATATATGTAACAAGAGTATATTTCTTTAAAAAAATCCTATCATTCCTTTATTTTAATAGTTGGCCCGGAAGAATAACTGAACTATGTATGAAAGCATAAGAGATTTATTTTTAATAATCAGTGGGCAGATCCTAAAATTCAAATTAAGTTGTCAAAGCACCAGAATACTTATAGGATAGGGGACATTTTCTTTTAAGATACAGTGATTTTTTAAAAACTTCTTTTTAATTAGGGAATATATCATATACCATATGTAGAGGGGTACAAATACACATGTACAGTTTAAATAATAATTAGGGGGCAACTCCCACACAATCAACAGCCAAGTTCAGATGTAGACTACTGCTAGTACAAAGGCCTAACTCCTTGTATCACTGGTCTGACTTTTGCAATCAGTTTTCCACTATTCTTTACAGTGTTACCATTGATGTATGCATTTATAATGAATATAGTTTTGTTTTTCCTGCTTTTGAATTTACCCAGATGGAATCATGCTATAGGTATTCTTTCTTGCCTCATTTGTCTCATTCATCAACATTCATCCTGTTAAGGCAGGTAGGTGGATGTCACTCATTTTGATAGTGTTTTCTTGTATGACTATATCACAGTTAATTTACCCATTGAACTGTTGATAGAAATTTGAGTCATTTCTAGCTTGGAACTATTAGGAACAATGTTTTTTGAAAACTTTTGTTCAAATCTTCTTATGTATGAGGTGAATATTTAAATTTAAAAAAATGTATTGCAGTAAAAGACACGTTGCCATTAATCCCCCTCAAAATCCTTCCCCTTACTTCGAACACACTTAACCCATCACTCTTGCCAGTTTCTGAAGCAGTTCTGGAAGTCCTCCTTCGTGAGTGTGTTTAGTTGCGCTGTCATGGCTGCCTCAATGTCCCAAATCGATTGAAAACATTTACCTTTCATGGTCATTTTGACTTTGGAGAAGAGTCAGAAGTCACATGGTGCCAGATCCAGTGAATAAGGTGGATGAGGACACACTGTGATGTTTTTATTTGACAGAAATTGCCATATACCAGAAGTGATGTGTGACACGGGGCATTGTCATGATGGAGGACGAAGTAAAGGCACTCACAAAAGAGGACTTTCAGAACTGCTTCAGAAAGTGGCAAGAACGATGGGATAAATGTAGTCGAAGTGAGTGGAAGTATCTTGAGGGGGATTAATGGCAATGTGTCTTTTACTGTAATACATTTTTTAAAATTTAAACATTCACCATATCTTTTGATCACACCTCGTACACGTACAAGAATCTCTCTAAGACAGTGATTCTTAAAAGAGTGGTTCTAGGACCAGTAGGATCAGTATCGCCTGGAAACTTCTTAGAGATGTAAATTCTACAGTCGCACCCCGGACCTACTGAGTCAGGAACTCTGGGATGGGCCCCAGCAGTGTGTGTGTTACCAAGCCATCCAGGGGATTCTGCTTCACAGTAACGTCTGAGAACCACAGCTCTAAGGGGTGTATGTAGAAGCTGCATTGCCAGGCCTGCATGTATGCAATTTTAGGCTTTAGCAAGTAACGCCGAACTGTTTTCCAAATAGTTTTGCTAATTGACATTCCCACCAGTATGAGAGCTTACATAGTCTCGCAAGGATAATGTGGATTTCAAACTCCAACACTCCAAACAACATATCAAAGCATCCTTATAGGAAAAAATGTGATCGTTGTGAATAGTGGCCTACAATTGAAAAACACAACAACAAAAATAAAACGCTTAACTATTTACAGCAAATATTACCTTTTTCACTTAATTAGACAGAAGTGAATGTTATTAACAGGAACTAGACAAAATTATGGGTGATGTGCAATCATGTGAAACGATGCATTGCTTTAGCACACCATTTTGTCACTTAAAATCCTCAGGAAAATGACAAGAGCTGAGAAATGAAACTGCTCACGTTTTCTCTTCTCCCTTGTGATCAATCAGCAGTTTGCTTATTGAGCTCCAGTTTTTGAAGAGTGTCTTTTCTTCCCACAAGCACAGAAATCTTGCTCAAGAGACTGCCATATTACGTGCAACCATACAGAACAATGTGTGGTGAACCAGTTCCTTGTACAGCAATAAGTGTGATAAGTGCCATTCCAGCTTTTACAGAAACTAAAGCTTCCTAACTATGAACACTGCACAGCCATGTTTTATGCTTGCTAACTGCTCCCACGGTGTGTACTGTCTTACAGACAACAGTGCCCTGTACAGAGAATGGGGGTCACACATCATGACTAAAGGTATCTTGGAGGAGGCACTTGGGGATTGGACTCCATGCACCCTCTTTTCACCTCATTAATGTGCCCCAGGAGACCATGTCCGGGTGGGAAACAGACAGACATGACACAACGGCCGATGGCGAGGCAGTAAGCCTTCCACATCCTCGTGACCCCAAAGCAAAGGAACTATCGGTGTGGAGTGTGGTTCTTCTGGGCGTCCTCTTGGGGGCTGGAGGACTGAGAACAAGAAAACATGCCATTGCCCCTCTAGGACATGTTTTTCATGGACTCATTTGTTGTCGGGTGGCACTCCATTTGAAGGCTTGTTTGTTTCTCTAGCTATACTGGAAGCTCTGAGGGCAGAACCATGTCTCCTGGGTTCCTGTCTCCCTCCAAGTTGAGTAGCACAGGGTGAGGCACGCCATGAGGACCTGTCAGCACTGCCCATGGCCAGAAGTCAGAGGGACATTTGGGGTTGGTTCTGAGGGAACCCAGGATCAATGAAGCACACAACTCCTCATTTTAAGGTGATCAGATTCGGAGAATGTGGGTTATAAAACAGTTATTTTCCATATTAAATTGATTCTAGAGATAATAATAATAAAAATAGTGTCCAAGGAAAGACTCTTTTATAGTGATAGATGGAAGAGTAAGGGTAACTTTGGGGGAATGGATATTGCCTGAAAGGGGGCACAAAGGAGCCTTTTGGGGTGCTGAGAACGTTCTATATCTTGATCCAGTTGGTGGTTACATGACGTATACATGTTAAAAACCCATTGAGTTGTACTTGTGCACATTCATATTTATGCACATGACTCTCTAGATATGTTATTCCTCAATGAAAGTAATAAAAAAGACTTCATCACTTACGGAATGGCACCAACATAGAATTACATTAACTGAATGGGGCTGAAAACTCAGCAAGAAAGTCCTGCACAAGAAAAATTCGTCAATGTTTAACTATTCTAAATATCTGAATACCTACAGTGTCTCCAGACCACCACGACTTCCCTGTGAAATGGGCACACAGTAATGAATAGCTCGTGTTTATTGAGCACATACTATAGGCAAAGTGCTCAGTATCCGTGACCTTATTACATTTTCACAGCAGCTCGATGAAGCCCACACTATAATTTATTCTTATTTTACAGATGAGGAAACTGAGGTTAAAAGAGGTTAAGTAACTTGTCTAAGGGCACAAGTTGGGAAGCAGTAAATTCAGAACTTGCACCCAGGGCTATGCAACATCAAGGATGGCACCCTTACCCTCTACCTGTGCTGTAGTGAGGAAAATGTGGTGTCTATATGAGGGATGCGATATTAAGGGCCAGATATATGGACCAACACACCCAAGGCAATACAAAGTTAGAGAGGACAGAGAAAGAACAAGAGACACTGGCAATTTTTAAGCTCTAAATATTCACCATAATTGCCATGAATCATTTTTGCATATATACAGAGGATGCCAAAAAATGGATACACATTTTAAGAAAGGAAAACACTGTATTGAAATTGTAATACTCTATATACTGATAACAAAAGATGAATACAGGTCACGTTTGACTTCTGCAATTACAAGAGGTGCTCAGAGTGGTTCCCATCAGCATAATTTTAATACAGTTTTTCCTTTCTTCAAATGTGTATATATCTTTTGGCAACCTCTGTGTTATCTAATACACATCAACATACAATCCGCTGAGGTAGCTTTTTTACTTACTCATTTTACAGTTGAAAGAACTGAAAATCAGATAACTAAAGCAAATTGCCCAAAACTCACAGGACTGGTACGTGGTGGAGCTGGGATTCAAACATAGACTACTAGCTCTTTCCAAAAGGCTCAGTTCTTGAAAAGGGTCGCTAGGAGCAGAACCCAGATATCTGTGATGAGAAGCTGAAAAATCCTTTCTTTAAGGTCACTTTGCCTCTGCATCATGAGACACGGTTCTGGAGGTGTTTGCAAAACAATGGACGTTCGTTTGTGAGGGTCATTTAGACATGGCCCTCCCAGAAGTATGGGTGCTGGACCAGAAGATGCTAAGGCTCATTCCTTAGCTAGGCAGCCAGAGAGAATGGGTGAAGATGGCCTAAACCCAGGTGCACCTGGATATAAGACAGGGCATCAACATATAAGGTCTTTGAAATCCCTTCACTTTTAGAGCTCCATAAAGACTGCATTCCTGGAAAGGAGAAGAAAACGCCTGCACTGAGATATGAAATGAAGACAACTAAGAGTTACTAAATGTAACTCTGGGGACAAAACCCCTTTCTGATGCTGCTACTGACACCGGTAAACAACTAGCCCAGGGGGTGCAAAATGGTCATATCCAGCCCCCACCAGCTATTCGGGTCGTGTTTGGCACCCACAGTGATTGATAGAGACTTGAGTTCTAATGCAAAGTCTTGGTAAGTTCACATACATATCTGGATTGCTAACCTCTTAAGGAAGATGGAAGAGCTGGCAGACTGGGCCTCACGTTCCTCACACTTAACCCAGGCCAGCATAAACACCTAACCCGGGGCCACTGCACACCTGGCCAGCCTTGGAGTTTGCAACTCCATCCCGGCCTTTAAGGATGGTTGTAGCTTGTTTCAAATCTTCAAAAAATTCCTGCTAAGCAACGTTTGAAGGAATGCTTTTTGGCACCACGTCCCCTGCCTTTCTCAACCACAGCTGTCTCTTTATTTACTTGGATCAGAAAAGGAGACTCTCAGAGAATGCAAACCAAAGGAATTCACAGGCAGTAAGGGGAGCTTCGTTAAAAAGTGAGGGAAACTGACATAAAGAGACACCTGGGTGGCAGCATGGGAAGCGGCCCTTTAGAAACTGCAAGTAATCTAACAGGGTTTCTCATCTTTGGCACTAGTGATATTTGGGGCTGTATAACACTTTGTTGTGAGGACCTGTCCTGTGCACGGTAGGATATTTAGCAGCATCCCTGGCTTCGATTTTCTAGATATCAAAGCACCCACCCATTCCCTGTTGTAACAACCACTTACGTCTCTGGACATCACCGAATGTGCCACAGGAGCAAAATCACTACGGTTGAGAACCACCGACCTATGCATAACTCTGTCTAGAGAGCAGCTATGTGCTCAAACCATGTGACAGCCAAACTACAAAACATTCACATCACTTGTCACAATGCTCAGTTTATACCCAATCTCAGTCTCTGTTTTAAACAGAACAATATAAAAATGTTTACAAATTGTTGAGCCTTTATAATGCCAGGTTGAATTTGGGACACAATAACAATTTCCTTCAATTTATAATGAAATATGAGTCTGTTTCTAGCTGTCTTTCTACCAAGTTCGTAGGTAGGGAAATAAAGCAAGTTCCTTGAGTCAACAGCCTTATATTTCTTTGGATAAAGTGGTTTTTTTTCTCCTTTGTGGGGGGCAGATCAGGTGTGGACCGGTACCTGAGGGTGAACACTTGTACGAAAGGAGTTATATTTAGCCTGCAGGGAAGACTCAGGGCACACCTCGGTCGTTTTTTGTTTGTTTGTTTTTTAGAATACTAAACATGGTAGATAAAGAGATGTACTGGCCAGTCCTCTATTGGTGAGAATAAAAATTCAGGAGGAAATTATAGAAAGGCAGTTTTGTCAGCAAATGGAACTGTTCAGTGATGGAATGAGCTGCCTAAGAAAAAAAACAAAAAACAAAAACAAACAAACAAACAAAAAAACACACCCAAAAACCAAAAAGAAAGAAAAAAAGAAAGAAAGAAAAAAAATCACTGTTTGCTGTGCTTTCCATCTTCGGTGCTCTCTGTCTTGCATTCCTCACTGTGGGGGAAGCCATGTCATGAGAAACCCTACGCAGGGCTACATGGTGAGAAACTGGGGTCTCTAGCCTGTGGCCACAGGAGTGAGCCTGGCCACTGGTCTTCCAGCCCCAGTCAAGCCTTCAGATGAAAGCAGTCCCAGCTGAGCTCGATGGCAACCTCATGAGCTAGAATAACAACCAGACTATGATATTCCCAGAAACTGTGTGAGATAAGAAATGTCTATTATTTTTTTAAAAAAGGAAAACAAAAAATAAAAAGATGCCTAGCTAAATGCATGTGGTATAATGGATGGGATCCTGGAACAGAAGAAAAATGTTTGTGTGGACACTGGTGAATTCTGAACAAAATCTGTAGTTTGCTTGATAGTAACGGACACATTTTGGTTTCTTAGTTGTGGTAAGTATACCAAGGTTATATAAAATGTTATCATCAGAGGAAACTGGGCTAGGGGCATAAAGGAACTCTATATTATCTTTATGACTTTTCTGTAAATCTAAAATTATTCCAAAATAAAAAATAAAATATAAAGCCTTTCTCCCAGGCACTGGATGTAGTCAAGCAAAGGTTGAGAACTCATTTGCCAAGTGTGTGAAAAAGTGGAGGTTTGCACTGTTCACTATGTACTTTTGAAACACAGATTTGGGAGCTCAACTTTATCACAAGAAGGTGACTCACACGCCAGAGTTTCTCACCTGGCTGAAACTAGTGAAATAATCTTTCTGTTCACATCTCTCTGCGCTGAAAGAAAACGAGTGTCTAGGCTAATATAAAGCATCCATTGTGTCTGTCTGCCATTCTGGTGTAGCACGTTTTCTGGAAAGGGAGCGGACAGATGAGAGTCTTGAGCAGATTTGTTTTTATGGCGCTGGTGATGTTTTTATACCTGACTGATTAGATTGTCTCAAGACACATCCTAGTTCTTAGGTTCTCTACATCCCTTTTCCGCTTAGGTTATTCAGGCTTGGTACTTGTCATTTGCATCCAAGGAGACTGATTAGTACAGAAATCTGCTTATATTCAACTTCCCATGCCTCTGCTGATAAGCCAAAATGTGGTTTTTACATTACATGTATCTATATGAATGTGGAATAGGTGAGTTATACAATCTGTGGTGTCTTATAACAATGTTTACTAAAACTATATTGTGTCCTTTACTAAAACTAAAATTCATCCTTTATTTTCATCTACTTTCCCTTTTGAGGGCTCTCAAGCCACAGACCTCCCAGATATAAGGCAAGAAAAAGATTAAACCAGATTTTTTATTTCCAGTTTGGAAAAGGAGGTTTGTCAGAGAAATAATTTTATGAATGGTCCTGGACACTTGAGGGCCATTCATTGTGCCGATTTTCCATCTCTACTGCTTTCCCATGAGTAATGTAGTCAATGTAAGTTAATTTGGCCCTGTGCGTGCACATTGGAAAACAGGTAGGGACTGGTGAGAGCTGGGCAAGCAAACCCCAGTCAAAATCGTATCTCCGGAAGAGTCAAGCTGGACATTGGAGCCAATTACTGCCATCACCATCCTCAGTGGAACAGATTCAAAATTGACCCTGCTACTTTGAGTTGCCTGCTCTATATTCAAGAAATGGAAGAGAGAACAGCCCTGACAGAGAGACAGAAGTAACCACCAGGAAAATGGCCACCTCTGCTTCTTGGCTGAATGCATGGTAGCAAGCCCAGGGTAGGGGAACTGATGACCAGTGCAATACTCTGGTGTAAGGGGATTCACCCCAGAGATTTAGAAGAGCCAAAGCAGGGATCTCTTCTCCATTCTAAAACAAGGGTTCTCTGTCCAGGAATGTTGCACCACAGAACATGATAAATCTCCTTGGCTTGGGAATATTACTTACACTATAATAGCTATCTGTTTAAATGGCATCTTCCCGTAGAAAATGGGCTCATCCCCTATACATTGATCCACCCATTACTCCAGCCATCCCTCCATCCAACATTGATTAAGTACATATTGTAAGTGAGACAGAAGTAGGTGCTATGAACCCAGATGAATGGACGCTATCTCTGCCTCTGAGAAACTCAGTTTAGTGCTAAAGACAGATAGATAAGTAGAAACCTCATTAAAGCAAAATGAAGAAATGCTTGGGAAGGCTAATGTTTGAGTTCAGTCTTAAAGGACAAAGTTACCCTTCTCAGAGAACTTTGAATTTTGCTAGGGGTTTATCCCAATAAATCACATGGTGACTGCTTGTCTAGGAAATGCTTTCTTATCCTGAGTCTCTTAATGCTTTATTCCTAGTAATCCAACGCTTCATCAAGCACGCATTTTATTGGTGAAAAAAGATGAGAAAATTGCAAATTCACAAGTGGATTGATAGTTCCTTTAGTGGGAACTAGGGCTCAAGAGAGTGACAAATAAGAATTCTGGAAGAAAACGACCTAAAATGTAGAAAATGAAGTATTCAAGCCCAAACTGGCACTACCAGTCAGTCAACTTTGGGTCTCACTATGTATATTTAATGTCATTTTAAAGAAATCTTCCATGCTATGCACTGTTAGTTATTTAATCAAATACATAGGTCAAAGTTGTCATTTATATATCACCTATCTTTAGCAGTTTTTCCATTAACCTTGACTGAAATAAAAGGCAGGTAGAAATAGGGTTCTTGAGTCATTTTTCTTGGTGTAAATCCCAATGAATTAAACACTTTCTTTATCCTGTCAGCACCTTGTGGGTTAGATTTTTCAAAATTTATTTCCAAAGTGTCTATGTTTCTCAGGGAAGGAAACATTCATGGTATTCTTAAGCAATACAGATGCCTCTCCTTAGAATTGAGGCTCCCCAAAGTACTTGTGAAATGTACTAATCCCCACAGTTTACATATTGAAGTGGTGGTGAAATTATCAAAGCTGCGGTCAGAAAATAAGAACATTCTGTGAGTCTCTTACTGTTGTAAAAAGAGTCAGGTCTTGGAGGTCACCCTGTTTCCAGCTAAACTAAACACTAAGAAACCTTTTCTGTTTTGTAGAAATTATTTTGGCAAGGTAATTAGTTCTGCAATTTTTCCTCAGGAGGGAAACCTTGTAGATTCCCGAACCTCAAAGCAAGTGTTTTTCTATTACAAAAAGTCACTGAGATATTTGATTTGTTGAATGTGTCTCCTTAGTCTCTCAAAGCATGAGATAGGGTAGCAGATCACATGGCGTGGATGTCATGGGTTTAACAGCTCAACTATGGTTTTTCCTTAACCCGGCATTCTTTGTAATCACTACTTGCTGTAATAACTGGTCATGATCAAATTATGCCCTAGAAGGATCTTTTACTTGCTGTCATTTTTTCCACATTCAAGTGCTATGACTCCCCCCCAAAAAAGCTGTAACTATAAGCCCATGTTCTGGGGGTGGGGTGGGGAACAGACTGGCTAGGAGCTAGTCTGTCCTTCCAGGATCCTGAATTTGCATCTCTTATTGCACATTCCTTAAATTGAAAATGGTATTTTTGACTTACTCTAGGTAGGCATTGTATTTGCAGAGACAGACGTTTCCAAATATCAGAGCAAGAAAAATGGCCTTTGGCAAGTCATTTCCTTAAGCTATGTTTCTTTCCTGGAGTGTAAAGGAAAGAAAGCAGGTAGGAAAACAAAAAGAAAAAACAAATCATTCATCCCAAAGAAATACCCTGGATGGTTAACTAAAGGAAATTCAACTCCAAATTATGGGGATTTCATCATTACTCATTTTAAAGCCAAAGCTTGTAGTTGGAGTTGAAAAGGTCGAGTCAGACAAGAGTGACCTATGGCAGGGGCGAATGCTATCTACTTTCTTTTGATACATGTTGTTTCAGACTGAACAAGTAAGAAGGAAATCATGTATCTTTAAATCACAGACTTTAAACCTTGGGAACTCCGCCAAATGTCTGCCACTTGTTCCCATAAAACAGCTCTCACAAATTCAGTAACTGGACAGACAATGATGCAATTAGATGAAAACTATTAGGCTCCTCCTTCTTTCCTTCTCCATTCTTGTTTTGGATTATTCTTTGCATTGCAGTTGAATGTGCTATCATTGAATTTTTTAATCCATTCCATTCAATTTCTCAAATATTTCCTGAGAAGCAAAAGCAAAACACTGTACTAGACACTAAGTCATATAGATATGATATAAGAATAGTTCCTTCCCTATTGCTTGTTTGCAATGGCAGAAGATGACATTACTATTACGTACACCAATTGTCTCTAATCTAAATCCATCTTTATCCTACTAGACATCCCCACTTTTTCCTTTCCCTATTGTGTTAGGTGCTCACCCTCCATGTCGTCATGCATCCTGGGATGAGTCCTCACCCCAGGCTCAGGAAAGGAATCTTAAGCCAATTCTGGTGATTTCTTTCTGCTTGCCAGTACTGATTTGGACACTGGCAGGTGTTACAATTCTAGGGAGTGAGAACGAAGAGAAATCTACTGAGAGGCAGCAGTTAAAATCCTCATTTACTACAAAGATACTTGCTGAAGAGTTATTGCTCTTCTCTGCCTCCTCAGGCTGCCAGAGGAGCAGTGATGCCAGGGGCTGCTAGGGCCATTATGTGACAATGAGAAAGCCAGCCAAAGAACAACGTGGCCGACTGATGATGGCAGAGAAGAAGATGGAAGGCCACTGCATTAATGAGTCCTGGAACTAGCCTATCCGTGGGCTTTCTGTAAAGTAATAGAATCAATGTCTTTATTATTTAAGCCATATTTGGTTTGCTTTCCATAATTTGCAGCCAAAGCATCTTAACAGTGGGTCATCCAAAACTCTGTTGTGGGATGTGTTTTGCTACATATATTTGTGCGAGCATTACCATGTAATGGCAGGTATCCCTAAGAAAGACATCCTTTGAAGTTTTCAATTTGTGTGTGTTGGGTGGGATCTAAGATAAGGAGGGTAACAGGAGGGAGATCAGTTTACAAAGAACTATACATCTGGAAATAAGATAAATATTGCTAAATTTTCAGTTATCAAATCAGATAGTGATTATGAAGCTAATAATCAACCCACAGTGGAGATTGACTTATTATTAAAGTCACCCATTTAATGCATAGCTTACATTCCTATAAACAGCATGATGGCATCAGTTGTTTAAGCAACTCATAAAAATATTAACTTTTCTTTCTTGTTTAGTGCCACCAAGGGAATTTATTATGCACTTTGAAAAAATATTTGGTCACATATAATATAAACACCCAAACATCTGAGAGTTACGAAGCTCTGATCATTAAAAAACACTCAATTATTGCAAAATAAAGTTAAGGGAGTGAAGAAACTGAAATGACTTGGATGCTATAGTCAATCAATTACATGAATAATCGCTTCAAATTACTATATCAAATGAATATTCATGTCTTAAATCAGAGATGAGCAAGCTTTTTCTGTAAAGGTCCAGCTAGTAAATATTTCCGGCTTTGTGGGCCGTATGCTCTCTGTCAAAACTGCTCTACTCAGCTGTTGTAGCACTAAAGCAGCCTTAAACAATACAGAAAAAAATGAGAAATGAGTGTAGCTGTGTTTCAATAAAACTTGATTTATAAAAGCAGACAGGGGGCTGGATTGGGCCTTTGGGCTGTAGTTTGCCCATTCCCATCTTACCCTTAAACTACTTCTCCAGAGCTTTTCATTTGTAGAAATTTTATAAACACCCACTAATTGAATTTTTGAATAATTTTGAGGCCTCAATTTCAAATGATCTAAAAAGCCTGATTGGTTTAAAAAGAACACTCAGTGTTTCATTTCAATTAATACGTATTTTGCCTATTTTTCACCCATGGGGAAACAAAATAAAAAGCAAGAATGGAAGTCCCTGTTCACATTTCAAGGATGGAACACTCTTTGTAATTATCAAGTTTACTTTTGGGCCATGATTCCCTACAGAGAGAATGGTGTAGTCTTGAAATCTTTGAAAGGTGCCAGAATATTTCAGAAACTGCAGTGACAAAAGTTTTGCTGAAGACGCCAAAGCCTTGTGCAATGCTAGTTGCTGCTCCAACAAGGATATACAAATACATGTAAATGTGACCAGTAGGGACAAGACCTTGGATGGAAAACTACATTTGAAATGACACTGTAGCCTCCATTAGAGGCTTCTACCCCCTTAAAACCTAAAGCCGCACATATCTACCTCCTCTGGGCTGTACGCTCAGCTTGGTATTAACAGAGAGCAGTGAAGCAGCACGGGAAGCCGCGTGGGTGGCATTCCACAGCTGAGCTCCAGATAAAGGAGGCAACAGCTTAGGCCAAGGGTCTAGCCTCGGTTCATTTCTGTGGCCCTACACAAGCAATGTCCCATCCAACTGACAAAGAGCCTGAGAGCCACAGCATAGAACAATCGAAAGTTCTACATACTGACATTTTTGTTCTTTTCTTCTTGATGTCCTCTTGTCCATTCCATCTGCCTTCTAAAACTGCATTAGTCAAACTGTGGGACATAACCTATTAATGGATCATGAAAATATAGTGGATCTTGACAAGCATATTTTAGAAAATGATACAGAATTGAATAGACGATGATAGGAGAGAAATTATAGAAAATATCAAAGTGTATCTCTGATAAAGATAAAGACCATTTGGTTCATGTGTTTCCTGGGCTGAGATGTAAAATGTATTTCTTACTGTCAGTTGTGGACAAAAAGTTTGAAACCTTCTGCTCCAGGGTAAATAAACTGAAATCTGTGATGCATTCTCAGAATAAGCTGCAAACAAAATGGGTTTCTTCTTTTCATATGAAATACTATTGTAAATGGCTTTTGAGATCAGTGAGCAACAGAGGGCCTCGAGATATTTTTTTGTTTTTGTTTTTTTTGTTTGGTGCTTTTCCAACAAAGGATTAGAGTCTGTGGTTGAAGATTACTCTGGTGGTTTTAGGTGTGGTGGACAGAATGACGGCAAACCGTGAATTGAGGAAAGCAGGTGGGGGGCTATGGCTGTAGTTAAGGTGAGACATAATGATGGAGTGTCTAGGGTTGAGGGCCGAGATAAGACAAAGTGATATGGTGATGATGATGATGATGATGATAACGGTGATGGATAACTTCTACTGAGTGGATAAGATGTCAGGAGATGTTTTAAGCTCATTATGGTTATTACCTCGTTTAAGCCTCACATCAACCCTATGAGACCATCAATCAAAGTTGGAAACTGGGCATGAGGTGAAGCAGTAGAGAAGAACTGAGGTTATTTCAAAATCGTTACTGGGGATATAAGGGGAAATGAGATAAAGGTGACTGATGCTCTTTAGAGAAGAATGAAGGAAGGAGCATCATTTTAAAGGAGAATATGCATGTACTTTCTCAATGATTTGCTGAAGATCAATGGTTTATCAGGCAGTGTACTTGGTGTTACAGATTCAAGGACAAATAAGATATAGCTTTACCCCATGGGAAATCACAATCCCCTGGGAAAATCACAGCAAAGGTAATTGTGGGCACATAGAAGATACAACTAGCTCTGCAGCTCGCACAGTAGAGACATTTGGTGAGGGTCTCTATGCTCAGCAGTCTACCATTTTTTGATCACCTCTTTAGTAGTGTTTGCTTCCTATCAGCATTTCTACCTACAGTGGAGCCTGGATTTTGCCCCAGGTTTCGAATTATTTTTATTTACACAAAAAGCTTTGAGAAACAGTTCTAGCATATCACCTCTTCAACTGAACACTGCCAGCAAGAAGAACGTAGACACAGGATAGTTGTATTTCCTGTCTAGGGTTGTTACATAAATACCCAAGCACAATTTCCTTGACCACCAGGTTGCCCCCCCTTTTTTTTAAATCAACATTTAAATCACAAACCAAAGGAAGCTGCAGTGTTAGCCTACCAAGAATATCATTTTCTTGATTTCATTGAGTTGTTTACTTGGGTTTTACATTGCCTAAGGGACAATGGTGAGGGACCGCTTTATAAGGAAGCCATATAATTGAGCAATTTTGAGGCGTCAGGACACTCTTTTATCAGACTATTGTTCACATTTTCTTAAACCATCAGCTATTCCTCATATTCCTCATTCTACGATATTGTTTCCAAAATACATAAACAAAGCCTTTCTCAATTGTGTTATCAGAAATTAACTGAAACATGAGAGAAAAAAAACCGCACTAAAGAAAACATGAATATGCATTGCTCTCTCATAGAACCCTTGGGCTTTAAACACTTAATTTACAATATAATGAGGTTAAGCCACATTACCTACACTAACCTGCTTTACTGATTGTGGCAGAACAGTCACTTCCTTTCATTTTATTTTAGACCAGAGATCAGCAAATTTTTCCTGTAAAGGGCCAGATGCTAAACATTTGAGACTCTGTCAGACATATGGGCTGTCACAACTTCTAAACTCTGCCATTGTCATGTAAAAGCAGCCACAGATAATATGTAAATGAATAAGCATGGCTGTGTTCCCATAAGACTTTATTTACAAAAACAGGTGGTGAGCTGGGTTTGGCCAGTGGGCCAGTTTGCTAACCCCTGCCTTAGACCATTTGTATTAAAATACAATCAAAATAATATTACCTGAGCTTAACATATTACCTGATATATAAATAGTACTCTGTTCATGTGTTTTGAATAGATGAAAAGTTCATGCAGGCCATTAGGTGTTGCTTAATTTCTCCACCATGCTCTCCACATTTGTTTCCTGATTCTGCTGTTGGGCCATTAACAGACTAGAAAGTCTGATCCAAGAGCCTATGCCAAGAGTGGCCTTTGACCAGTCAGAAACATTCCATGGGTGCCTCCAGGGGCAATCTAAGGCTCACAGGGAAAACTACTGATAGATATGAATCCTCCCACTGAAAGACCTCCTGAGTTCTACCACTAAGCATTTCTCTAGGTTCTTCAAAAGTCCCTTTTTAAAATATCTTAAGTTTAGGAATGGTAACAAATGAAGCTCATCAGTCATCTTATATGGTTAATGGAAATCTTATTAGTTTTTAGTTTGTGTGTCTCCTGGCTGAATGGATATAGAGGAGGGAGGAGCTACAAGATGTGAGGAGCTGAGGTCCCTGAATAACTGCATGGAGCAGAGTCCACTCTCCCGACTCCCATGGTTAACCTGTACTGGATGGTACCTGAGTAAGAAAGAAACTATTATAGTGTTAAGGCACCAAGTAGTTAGTCTACCTCAACAAACACAAGTATATACCATGCTTCCCCGAAAATAAGACCTAGCCGTACCATCAGCAATAATGCGTCTTTTGGAGCAAAAACTAATATAAGACCCAGTATTATATTATATTATATTATATTATATTATATTATATTATATTATATTATGACCCAGTCTTATATTATAGTAAAATAAAACCAGGTCTTATATTAATTTTTGCTCCAGAAGACGCATTAGAGCTGATAGTCCAGCTAGGTCTTATTTTTGGGGAAACATGGTAGTAGAGAAGTTAGCCTTTAGTTTGTCACATGTGCTGTAAATTTCTATTTATTTGTTTGTTGGCAACACAGATGATTCTGTTTTTTGTGTGTAGTAAAATGTTTCAGTCTCTTCATGATTTATTTGGTGGTGCTTTCCCCAATGTAAAATATACATAAATATCCAGCTATGTTTTGTCTTGGTGCATTTATAGTTTCATTTTTTCAATCTTCAAATCTTTCTTCCATATCACTTTATTTTGATGTAAGGAGCAATGTCCGAATCCAGCTTTTTCTCCTCAACGGTCGCCTCACTGTTGCAAACACAATAATAATCCATCATCCTCCCCTGACAAGAAATGTAATACTTATCATGTCATAAATTCTCATATGTATGTTAGTTCATTTCTGAACTCTGTTGTCTCCCATTGATCTGCCTATCATGAAGCAGTACAATACACTTTTAATTGCTTTAGTTTTATGACATTTTAATAAATGGATAGAGATAATTTTCATTTGACTTTTTTTCATATTTTCCCCTTCCTACTCTAACATAATTATTTGCCCAGATGATGTGTAGATCAATTTAGTGATATTACAGAGACAAGTTCTGTTGATAAGTTTTTTGGAATCACATTCAGTTTGTAGATCATTAATTACATAACCAACATCCTTATTTTATTGATTTTTCTTATTCCAGAAAAATGTAAGTCTTTTACATTTATTCCTAACTTCTCTTCTTACCCAACTTGGATTCTATGGTCTGGGATTACAATCATTCCCTTGGATACTGTAATTAGTTCCCTATTACTGCTGTAACAAATTATTACAAATTTAGTGGCTTAAACAACTCAAATTTATTATTTGACATTTCTGGAGGTCACAAGTCTGAAATGGTCTCACTGGGCTAAAATCAAGGTGTCAGCGGGGTTGCAGTCTTTTTTAGAAGCTCTAGGGAGGATCTGTTCCCTTGCCTTTGCAGCTTCTAGAGGGCGCCAGCAGTCCTTGGCTTGTGACCCTTTCCTCCATCTTCAAAGCCAACAACATTGCATCTCTCTGACCACTCCTCCATAATCATATCTCTCTCTGACTACAGCTGGGAAAGTTTCTCTGCTTTTAAGTGCCCACATGGTTCGTGTGGGCCCTCCCAGATAATCCAGGACAGTCTCACTTCCTCAAGGACTTGAACTGATCACATCTGCAAAGTTCCTATTGGCATGCGAGGTAACATTCACAGGTTCCAGTGACATCTCTGGGAGGCTATTATTCTGCCTACTACAGATATACTCTCCACTGCCACATCTCTCTCTACCATCTTTAAACTCAACTAGAAAATCCTAACTCTAGTGAGAGGACATTTGGATTAACCAGGGCTGGGGAATTTGAAGTACAAAACGGTGTGTTTTACTTTACCAGTGTTTAACTGTCAGGATGTTCCATTTGCAATTTAAACCCCCAGCTACTAACCTCAAATGAACCTTTTGGACTGTCCTGTAATCCTGAAACATTGCTGCTGGTCTATCAGTTCCCTTCTCTTCCACTCTGCTCCTCTTTCCTCAAACCTCCAGGACCTCCTTGCCACCCTCACTCCTAGTATATGAAATTGCTGCCTGTTTCACTGAGAGTGGAAAGCGATTTCACATGTTCTGCCATCATCTTGTAAGCTACCTGCATCTGCGCCCATATAACCCATGGCCACCTATTACTATAGCACAAGAGGCAGTCAAAGTCTCGACTTGTGCTCTGGATCCCACCCCTGCAGTCCGCTCTAGGAAATCACCCCAGGAATTTCCCAATGCCCCAATCTCCAGTTCTTTACTCTCTATGGTGAATCACAGAAGCTGATGATCTGTTATAATATCATTCATCTGAGCCCTGGTGGCACCAGTCTCACAGAGGGAGAGAGTTCTCCAAACAGATACCCATAATTAAAATACTCCAATCGTCCTCAAGTGGCAAAGAACAGAAATGTGAGCTTGAGTGTGTTTCCATTTTCATTACACCCATTGTCTCATTAGGCATGGTATCATTTCTTTGGGTTCTAGGCCCTGGCTGCTGTTTTTATTTCCCTGAGTAATTAATTCACACAGTGAATCCGACCCTGTTTGAAACCTCCACTTGGGGATTTGCATGGAACCAAGTGGCCACCCTCGGAGCAAAGTTGCCATTATAGCACTCAGCACTGGCCGTGCACTTGAAGGATCTTGGTAAATACAGAGGGTGCCAAAAAAAAAATATATATATATACACATACTAAGAAAGGAAAAAAACTGTATTAAAATTGTAATACCATGAATGACGCTAGCATTCATTTGATTAACGCCATCTTTTGAGCGAACATCATACTACGCATTGCCGCTGTAATTCAATTCAACTTCGAAAAGTAATACATAGATAACATCTCTTAAAATGTGTATATTTTTTTGGCTCCTGCCCCTCTGTATTTGATGTCTATAATCATCTGCCCCAAAATATTAGCTTCAGAACTCTTGGGTGATACCTGTTTTTTACCACCTAGCCACACAATCCTTTCTCTCCTTCATAAGTAAGAAATTATTTGTAAATCATTAGTTCCCATTTTGATAGAAAATATCAAGATAACTCCTGTAGCCTGAACATCTTTCAATCTCCTGACAGAGCAAATCTTCTCCCGAATGTGCTAGGGACCACATAGTCAAAGAAATAAGCGATGAAGACAGAACTTCTAGCAGTCAAATTTTACAAAACTGTTTCGCAAAGGTTGTTTATTTAGTGGACTCTTTAAAAAGCCAAAACGAAGAGAAACATCAAATTAACCAGATTTAAAAACAAGCTACAAAGAATATTTGTTCCCTGATATCTTATCTGATGTACAGCCAACCAAGGTTTCACATAACTTTTCAAAATCATCATTCCCATCATGACGAATTAGGTTTGTCAACAACATTTCTATTTTTTTAAGAAACTGAAAGAACATCTGTGCTTGTAAAAGGGAGCTAGGACTCTTGGGCCGCACCTGGGCCACCTTGTAAGTTAACGGGGAGCGGAGGGCAGGCCTCATCTCCACCCTACAACCAAACCCAGACAAAGTGAGGCGACGAGTCTGTCCTAGGGAGAAGCAGTAACCGGCCGAATAGTGATTAGTACTCATTTGTCACCAATTGCAAAAGTGGTTTTCTTCTTAATTAAGCTGAGGGTCTCTGTATGTTAGATAAACATGAAAAGATATAACAGGGGTAGGGATTTCCTCCAGGGAGGAACTGGCTGTGCTTGTGGTGACAAGCAGATGTGCCTGGCCCTGCAGCCCCTTGCCCTCATCTACCTCTCCCTTTTCCTGAACTCCTTCATACCTCCAGCAGAGTCCCAGATTCCAGCTTAAAGAATATAAGCAACCCTAACAGTCGCCATCTGATAAGAACCTCTGTGTGGTCAGTGTTTTTGTGCTACTCTTTTTTGTCAACAAAACAGAGCCTCCTACTGCAGAGGCGAACTACCCAAGTTCATGCTTGCGGGGAGTGATGAGACAAGTCCTCAAACCCTGCTTTGCAGACTCCGAAGCCCTTTCCATGAGCCACAGATGAGCCAAGAAAAGAGCATCACCCCCAGCACGGTTGTGGACAGACTGTGAGTACGCGTCCGTTTGTATATCAAGGCTGCTCAACCACTGCACGTGGGCACTTGGGGCCTGACAATGCTTGTTGTGGGGGACCGTCCCATGTACTGGAGGATGTTTAACAGCATCCTGGCTTCTACCCACTAGATGTCACCTGCATCCTTCCTTAAACTGTGACAACGACAAGTGTTGCCAGACATTGCCAGATTTCACCTGGGGGTGGGGGACAAAACCATCCCTGGTTGAGAACCACCTATCTATGTGTGTATGTGTATATATGAGATGTGGGTTATGCTATGGATAAATATTCATGACGCATCCCCTCAACTTCCTAATCAAAGAAAACAAGGTAGAAGTTCTGCAGATACTGAACTCCTGCAAAGCAATCTCTAGCCTTTAGATGCTTGCTATCCCTCTCCTGCTTTCCTTGCAATTTCAGGCACACCAGCCAATGTTGCTTTTAAAGGCTGGTTTACTCAATTTGTATAACACCGTAGCTTTTCATTCTCAGACTACCTTTCTGCTACACACTAATATAAACTGTAAAGTACCCTTGCACTTCAGATAGTAAACCTTCAGAAACAGACTTTTACAGATTAAAGGATTTCAAATACAGGCTTCTCCTCTTTACCAGAATCAGGATCTGGGTTTGTGAAACCTCCGATGACGGGGCCTGTGCTGGCTCCAGTGTCATAGGGGTGAACCCGCCGCAGAGACATGCCAGGTGAAGGACTGGACCAAAATGAGTTAACATTGGTATCATCCCTGATTCTGGGTTTGCAGAAAGCCAAATGACAAGTTTAACAGATTGTTAAAACATTCTTTTCAACTGGTTATTTTGAAATCCTGTTGAGATAGACACGGTTTTAATTGTAACCCTTGAAGTTGACCTTTCTGAAGCTTCTTTTGAATTGGTTGTTCTGAAGCCATGTAGACTGCTGAGATACACACGGCTTTCCTTTTTAATGCCCCCAGTTGACCTTCCCTTTAAGTAAACATATTAGTTGGCATGTAAGTTGTCCCACTTGAACATGTCTTTCAAAATGGACATGAATGCCCGCCAACAATTAAGAACTGCAGTTTCCTTCCTGTGTTACTGTTAGGTGTGAGATGAGTTCGCAGCTTGTGGCTATGGCAGAGCAGATGTTTGACTTGCAGTGTTCCCTGATGGAATGACAGACAGGGCCTTACCTTTGGGAATGGTGATCTGACAACTCAGGTCACAGTCCTGCTGCAACTGATAAAACGCCACTTCCTGCAGCCGGGCTCGCTCCAGCTCTGAGAGACTCTGGATGGGGACTGACCTCAGCCGCACGCTGCGGCCCGACATGCTGTTCCAGGTGAAATCACCCTGCAGACAAAGGGGAAAAACAGCCAGTTACACAGTTCATGGACATCTCCCAAACCTCATCCTCTCTCTTAGTCAGGAATAAAGTCAAGCAAACATCATCTTTTTGTTCCCAAACTGTGTCTAAATCCCTAAAGTCCAACCCACTCTTTACTTAACAATGGATTTTCTCAGTTGCAAACATCAAAATCGCGAGTACTTGCTGGGTCACCCGGTCCCATAGAGTGATGCATACACAGGCCAAAGAAAACTCTGTGGAAAGATGTTTTGAGGGTCCTACTTCCTCTTCTCATGGGAACACATGGAAACTTTTGGGTTTTTTAGCTCAGTAACAGGAAAAACTGCTGCTAACTGCCATCATGTACACTAGACATAAGAGGGACACTATGTATTGATAGCTTACCATGTATCAGTGACGGTGCCAAGGGCTTTTTAGTTATTCCCTTCATCAACCTTATGAGGTGGCCACCATTTCTAACCCTATTTAATATAATATTCAATACTATAATAACATTACCTAATATAGTCCAGTATATGATATATAACATATTATTACAATAGGTATATACTTATGATACACTATTATAATATATACAGATACTCCTTGACTTACAGTGGGGTTACATCCCAATAAACCCAATGTAAGTTGAAAATATTGTTAAGTCGAAACAGCATTTAATACACTTAACCTATGGAACATCATAGCTTAGCCTAGCCCACCTGAAATGTGGTCAGAACACAATATCCAAAAACACTGTAAACACAGTACACTGTAGAGTGACGGTTCCCTGATGGAATGCAGTGACGGTTCCCTCATAGATTGCATGGCTGACTGGGAGCTGTGGCTCACTGCCTCTGCTCAGCATCACGAAAGAGTGTCGTACTGCATATCATATGCCCAGGAAAAGACCAAACTTCAAAATTCAAAGTATGGTTTCTGCAAAATGTGTACCACTTTCGCACCATCCTCAAATCAAAAAATCCTAAGTCAAACCATCCTAAGTCAGGGACTGTCCGTACTTATGATACATTATATCAATATCATAGTAATATATAGTAGATGTAAACATAATATAGATGAAATTGAAGTTTGGGGAGGTTAAGTAATTCCCCCCTAAATCATGAAACTTACAAGATTTGGAACCAACCAAGACCCAAGCTAAAAAAAGTATGCCCTTAAACTCTATGCTAAATTGTAACTGCTGAGTTTCTCCTTACAGCACTCTAATGAGCTATTGCGATCACAGTAAGTACACAGATATGATCAATAAGAACTACATATAGCCCAAATTCACTGTTAAATCCAAACCCCCAAAGTGATAGTATTAAGAGGTAGGGCCTTTTGGGAGGTGATCAGGTCATGAGGGTGGAGGTCTCATGAACGGGATTTAATGTCCTTATAAAAGAGACCCCACAGAGCTCCCCTGCCAGGACACAGCAAGACAATGGCCATCTATGCACCAGGAAGCAGGCTTTCACCAGACAGTGAATCTGCCAACTCTTTGACCTCGGACTCCCCAGTCCCTTGAACTGTGAGAAATAAATTTCTGTTCTTTTCAAGCTAAAAAAAATATTATTCCATATGAAAGAATCAAAGCAAAGATTCGCACATTCCTGAGTACACTTGTGTGTATGAGACACACCCTGGATGCCCATGAGAGTGAATGGCGCCACCCTTATGCAGACAGTGAGGAAGTGATGGCCTGAGAAATAATGCTTCATAATCCTCTGAAACCCAACATCCCCTTACTGAGGAGGACTTCTTGTGAATTACAGATACCAGCCAGGGCACCACAGCTTTGCAGAGGTACCTATGGTTTCATCAACAATCAAGAAAAGTTCCAGAAGAAAGGAACAGTGCCGATGCCCACAGGCACTGCCAAGGACTTGCCATGGCTGCCTGGGACACTTAAGGAATCTCCTAAGACTTCACCATCCTCATAAGTCACCTTAAAGAAGGGAGACAGAAAGACTGGCCTCAGCAACTATTAAGATTCTGTTGTCCCTGCAGGCAGAAAATTCCTGCCTAGAATGTTCATTGCAAAGAGTGAATGGCGCTATGCTAAAGCTTAGATATGTTTTCCTCTTTATCTGGGATTTCCTTTATGTATTTATTCATTTACCAAATGGAGATATTATAGTCTAGTAGGGGCAGAAAATAAACAAGGTTAGTAAGGGGCATAGTGTGTTAAATAATGATAACTGCTAGGGAGGGAACACAAAGCCAAGAGGGATGCACAGCTTCAGAGAGAGTGGCCAGGAAAGACCTCACGGAGAAGGCCACGTCTGAGCAGGAGTTAAAGGGAGTGAGGACTTTTTGTTTGTTTGTTTTCACATGTATGAATTTGCATCTGGAGGAAGCTTACCGGGAGCCCAGGAGGGGCTCCGGGAGCCTGGCAGGGGAACAGCTCTGGGATGGGGAGTGAGTGAGCAAATCTAGCCAAAGTAGGTAGGCTGCAGTCACTTTTGGTGAACTGAAGAGAATTCTTCCAAGTCTAGTGCATTTTGGATTTCTTCTTCTTTTTTTTTTTTTTTTTGGTGTAACTGGATTAAGCACAAGTTTTGACAGTTAGAGGTTGGGGACTCAGGCCTTGGCATATCCTCATCACACCCTTTTAGCTTAGGGCACCACAAGGTACCATATCAGTGAGTTGCCTTTTCTTCCACCAGATGGGAAGTCCCAGATGACTCGATGGCTTCTAGATATGAAGCTTAGGTATCTAAGGGAGCCAACTGCTTTTTGAAGTATCAAAATGGAATTACACACTTGTTTTTTAAAAGCATTTACAAATGTGACCTCCAATGGGCTCAGTTATCTACGTAGCAGGGCTTGGCTATCTTTTTCTGTAAAAGGCCAGACAGTAAATATTTTAGGCTTTATGAGCCACATGGTCTCAGTAGAAAGGAATTACTCAATTTTGCCTCTGTGGCATGAAAGCAGCCACAGACAATACATAAATGAATCAGTATGGTGGTGTTCCAATAAAACTTCATTTACTATAAAAGGTGGAAGGCTGGATTTGGCCAGTAGGCTATAGTTTGCAAACCTCTGAACCATAGCTTATGACTGAAACAAAGCAATCCCTAGAAGGTGTATTTTATTTTTATTTGTTATGTACTCCTGGTTAATTCATTCAAACACAATTTAATGAGCACCTAATACATACTAAGAAGAGTACTAGGCTTGAGATGATCAACATGACAACACTGTCCTGTCCTAAAGGAGTTAAACTTCGGTAGAAAGAACATATGCCAGCCATAAAATACTGAGATTGTAATACTAGAAGTAAGAACCAAATACAATGGGGTACCCGGGAGAAAAGGCTTTGACATCTATCTGGGGGATCAAGAAAGGCGTTATGGAGAAGACGGTGTTTCAGTGGAGACTTAAAAGTTGAGTAAGAGGTGTACAGGTTTGCCCAGGAGAAATGCAACATTGGAAAAAACAGTGGTTGCCAAGGCAAATGAATTTGAGAGAACAGGCTTGTTTTGGGAAACAGGAGGCTGGAAGGAGAAAAACAGCAGGAGGCAAAGCAATGCAAAAGTCAGGGCCAGATCCTGGAGGGCTTTCTCTGTAGGTATTGCAAAGTAGATTGGATTTTACTGAGTAGGTGATGGCTAGCCATCCAGGAACCTCCAGGAAGAGAAGAACGTGCTCAGATTTGCATACAGGAAAGAATACTGGAGACACATTTCTGAAGGAATTGAGGGAGGGAACAAGTCAAAGATACAGAGATCAGAAAAGATGTAGGGCTAAGTAAGATGATGATTAAAATTTGAACAGACAGGGAGACACTTGGAACCACATAGATGCTCGGGGCCAAATTGGATGCATTGGTGGGGGTGGGGAAGGCATAACTGAGGATAACTTACATAGCTAGCTTGAGCAACTGGGAGGATGGTACACTAAGCACCAAGATAAGGAAAAGCAGAAGGGAATTAGGTTTGGACGGGGAAGAAGGAAGAAGGAAGATGTTCAAGTTGTGAGATTCTGAAAGCGATATTTTATTTTTAAAAAGTAAATAGATAAAACACATTCCCAAATCTGGCAAAACAGAACCTGGCTGGTTTACACTTTTCTTGAGCCTTCATTTTCATCTCCCAACTAGAACAGTTCCAATGAAATCAAGTAATATATAGTTTTTGAAGCTGTTCACAAATGACTACACTTAGCGTGCCAAAAGGTGAAGTGTGATGCTTTAAATTTCTCTGCGTCCATTATATATTACAGCCTGTGATTCTTAATTTCTTAGATTTTTGTAACTTCTGTAGGAAATTTGGAATTGTTAGCCAAAAGAGAGAAAAGTCTTGGTCTATTTGTAACGACTTGAATTTATGAAGTTACTTTCTCCTAAGACTAGTTCTTTTAGCTGCTCATGGCTCCATAGAGGGCTACAGTCAAATGCCAGAAAGACTGTGGCACTTTCTTGAAAGCGGGGCAGCTGCATTGGTCAGGCCTTGGAAGAGTCATTTCAAAAAAGGAGGTACTACTGTTTCCAGAGGCTCTTAAACACATCTTTACCCCATGGCTGAAAAAACAATTTTTCCTGGGAGAGGTTTCCGACTAATAAACAAAGAGGGACTTCACAGGTGTCTCCCAAGGTGCCTATTATGAAATGGGCGGCATCTTAAATAACATTGATATCATTTAGTTACAGTTTTGATTATGAGGAATGAACCAACTCGTCTCGTAATCCATTACATACCACAAACATGATTAATTGAAGCCTAAAAAATGCATACAGACCTGTATGGGTTGTTCCAGTTCATCACCCTCCCCTCCCTCAGCCCCCTACCCTCCATCATCTCATTGTCTTTTGCTACCTGCCAATCAGCAGTAATGAATACATCAAATAATCTGCATCTTCTCCAATTCCCAATTCTTTCATCGTTCCCAATCTATATTTCCACGACTGTGATTTTTAATAGGATTTGTTTTCGAATTAAGTACATGAAATTTCAACAGGTTTTTTTTAAAGCTGGAAATATGCTAGGTCCATTACTGGGAAATTACAGAATTAACACAGGTAGCACATTGGCTAAAACCATATTCATTCATAGTATCTAGGGATAAAGCCAGGACGCATCAGTGACTACTCTAAATGACACAGAGCAATGTTCTCCATTTTAATTTTTATTCTTAATAGAATATAGACATTTGGAGACTCAAGAGGCCTAATTTCAGAGCCAAGTACAGAGTCAAGTAAATGTCACAACACATTGGCTAGGAAACACTGCACACACTATGTCTTAAAACTAGAGTTGTGTTGCTTTTAAGACGTGATAATTTGGCATTGGCTCACAATGAATTACTTGTTCTAATGCATCCACCTTCCTGATTTCAATCCGTATCATCTTTTAAAATTAATTTGTTTAAAGAACCCTTCCTCAGAATATTTACCCAATATCTACCCAAATTATTACAGGGTTTGAATCAGAGTGTTCATAATAAAGAACCTAAAGCCTAAAATAATCTTGTTTCTCTTCCTACCTCATCACCTCTCTATTTGAGTTCCTACTGCTGAGGACGGAGTCCCCACGGGAACTACACAGAGTGTTGGGGGAGTCACTGAGCAAATCCATGAAGTCTCCACATCTCTTCAGTTGTCTCTTCTGAGAGTTCCCAGGGGTCACATTGTTTATGTGCTTAAAATATTTTTTCTTTTAGATGATGAAAATTGTCAAATATATGCAAAGGAAGAGATGAGACTAATAAACCCCCAGAGGTTCTGATTCACTTTTCAGGTGTGCAATTGGACATCCATATGTTTTAGTTTCCTGACTGATTGTCCCATGCAGCCAGGATTGAGAACTACTGAGGGCTGATCAGATTCAGGTTTGACTTTGCGCTCCATCATTGAGTTTGGTTGTAGTCAAGTCTGCGGTTCCTAGAAAATTCAAGGAGTTCTCCACCACCAAAGAAAGATGCAAATCCACCACAAGACATAAGGCGATTTCTATGATAGTCACAATAGTGAAAGTGCTACTTTTTGAAACAAAAGGTTAGCTTTTTAATAAAATGTATTGGATGACATTGGTTAACAAAATTATATAGGTTTGAAGTGTACATTTCTATAATATGTCATCTATGTATCGAAACTGTGTGTTCACCACCCAAAGTCAATTCTCCTTCCATCAGCATATACTCATATTTGACCTCCTTTAACCTTTTCTACCTCCCAAGACACCCACGAATAAGCATGTCCTGCCTTCTTTTATTGAACAAATGTAGTGATGCCATAATCCTTATTCATTTACCTAACAACAACAAACAATGACTCAAACCTGCCTGTGCTCTTAGCCACTGCAATATCCTGGCTGGTGGCTGCAAGTTTGACAGAGGCCCTTCTGCCTGCATTTTGTTCTGCAGAGGTAGACAGTTACTGGATAGAAGGTATAATAACACCTTCTGGAAGAATAATAACCGCTGGCCCAAAGATGGCCGAGCCCTAATGCCCAGGACCTGTGACTGTGTTACTTCACCTGGCAAAAGGAACTTTGTGCATGTGATTAAATGAAAAGATCCTGAGGTATGGAGAGTCTTCTGGATTATCCCGATGAGTCCAACCTAATCACAAGAGGGAGGCAGGGGTGGCAGTCAGAGAAGGAAATGTGACCGCAGAAGCAGAGGTGAGAGTGAGGAGAGAGGAGAGAGAGGAAGAGAGGGAGAGAGATTCGAAGATGCTAGGCCGCTCAGTTTAAAGGTGGAGGAAGGAGCCATGAGCCAAGAAATGCAGGCAGTTTCAAAAAGCTGGAAAAAGCACAGCACCAATTCTCTGCAGAGCCTCCAGAAGGAATGAAGCCTTTGATATTAGCCCAGTGAGACCTAGGTCAGACTTCTGAC
Source organism: Rhinolophus sinicus (assembly GCF_036562045.2). Classification (NCBI taxonomy): domain Eukaryota; kingdom Metazoa; phylum Chordata; class Mammalia; order Chiroptera; family Rhinolophidae; genus Rhinolophus; species Rhinolophus sinicus. The sequence continues at coordinate 8,366,280 of NC_133768.1, forward strand.
CTCCAGAACTGTAAGATGTTAAATCTGTGATGTTTTCTAAGTTGGTGGGAACTTGTTGCATCAGCGATAGGAAATTCATAAAGAAAGGATAGCAGGGAGCATTAGAAAAGGAGGTCGGTGGGGTGTACGGATTGAGCTCAGATGAGAGCGTGCTGCCAGACACTTCAGAAAGGCAGTCTGCATCTCCCATCAGATTCTTATCGCCCAACTGCCTGGTACTAAGAAGGTGCTTCATCCTACAGGTATCACTACCAACGATTTGAGCTGGAGAGGTTCCAAGATTGGAATTCCGGCAGCACTTTCCCCATAAAATAGAATTATATAGATAGTTACATATAGCACATATTTTAGGCTTGTGGGTCACACAGTCTCTCTTGCAACTACTCAGCTCTGCCAATGCAGCCCCAAAGCAGCCACAAGCAATATGAAAGCAAAAGTTACAATAAAAGTTTACTCATGGCACTAAAATACGAATCTCATGTAATTTTCATGTCACAAAGTATTATTATTCTTTTGGCTTATTTCAACCATTTGAAAATGTAAAAACCATTCCTAGCTTGCCGGCCATACAAAAACAAGCAGTAGGCTGGATTTGGCTCACTGGCTGTATAGGTTTTTTTGACTCCTGATATAAAGAGATTGGGGTCATTTAGTACGCTACACATATTTAGTTAGCCTCTATTATCGTGTGCCAGAGACCCAGACCTAGGACCCTGTACCATGAGCTATATGTGTTAGCTAGATTCATGAGGGCAAGAACCTTGTCTGGTTTATTTACCTTGGTGTTCCCAGTATCCAAGTCAGTACCTGGCACTTAATTATCGCTAAATAAATATTTGGCAATCAAGGAACTAAATGAATCAGGTACATCATGAGTTCAATAGGAAATTGAAAACTAACCGATAAGTGAATTCTGTAAAGCAATAGGATACAAATTTAATATCCAGAAATCAGTTGCATTTTTATACATCAATAAATGAACTGTCAGAAAGAGAAATTAAGAAAACAATAAATAAATAAATAAACCCACGCCTACATAGTCAATTAATCTGTGACAAAGAAAGCAAGAATATACCCTGCTATTGGGAAAACTGGACAGATACATGCAAAACAAAGAAACTGGACCACCTTCATACTCCATATACAAAAATAAACTCAAAATGGATTAAAGACTTAAATGTAAGACCCCAAACCATAAAACTCCTAGAAGAAAACAGGCAGTAAACTCTCTGACATTGCTCTGAGTAATATTTTTTTTCTGATATATCTCCTCAAGCAAGGGAAACAAAAGAAAAACAAACAAATGGGACTACATGGAGCTAAAAAAATTTTTTCATAGCAAAGGAAACCATTAACAAAATGAAAAGACAACCTATTGAATTGGAGGAGATATTTACCAATGATACATCTGATAAGGGGTTAATATCCAAAATTTATTAAAAAAAAACTCATGCAACCAAACACCAAAAAAAAAAAAAAAAAAAAAAAAAATCCGATTAAGAAATGGGCAGAGGACCTGAACAGACATTTGTCGAAAGAGGACATATAGATGGCCAATAGACATATAAAAAAAGATGCTCAACATCACTAATCATCAGAGAAATGCAAATAAAAACCACAATGAGATAGCACCTCATACCTGTCAGAATGGCTATCATCAACAAGACAAATAGTAACAAGTGTTGGAGAGGCTGTGGAGAAAAGGGAACCCTTGTGTACTGTTGGTTGTAAATTGTACAGCCATTATGGAAAACAGTATGGAGGTCCCTCAAAAAATTAAGAAAAGAACTACCTTGACCCAGCAATTCCAATCCTGGTTATTTACCCCAAACAATCCAAAACACTCATCCAAAAAGATATCTGCACCTCTATGTTCATTGCAGTGTTATTTACCATGGCCAAGATATGGAAGCAGCTCAAATGTCCATCAGTAGACGACAGGATAAGGAAAATGTAGTGCCTACATACAATGGAGTATTACTCGGCCATAAAGAAGAATGAAATCTTACCATTTGTGACAACATGGATGGGCCTAGAGGGTATTATGCTAAGTGAAATAAGTCAGACTGAGAAAGACAAATACCACATGATCTCACTTATATATGAATTTAAAAAACACAATAAATGAACAAACAAAACAGAAACATACTCATAGATACAGAGAACAAACTGATGGTTGCCAGAGGGGAGGGGGGTTGGGGAACTGTGTGAAAAAGGTGAAGAGATTAAGAAATACAAATTGGTAGTTACAAAATAGTAACAGGGATATAAAGTACAGCATAGAGAATATAGTCAATAATGTTGCAACACCTACGTGTAGTGTCAGGTGGGTGCTAGATTAATGGGGGATCACTGCATAAAGTATATAAATAAATGTCTAACTACTATGCTGTACACCTGAAACTAATATAAAATAGTATTGAATGTCAACTGTAACTGAACAAAAAATGATTAAAAAAAAGAAATTGCAAACTTTCCAAGCCATGTAGTGTTGTATCTATGTGGGAGAATGTCTTCCGGATTTGAATAAACTGCTAAGAAACAGTCTTTTGAAACAGAGTCTGTTGACGAGTCCCCAAATGCCAGTATATGAGGTCAGAAAATAAATGTAACAATATCAGACCTGACAAATCATGAATTCATGACACCCCCTCTCACCCATCAGACCTCTTACAAGCAGAAAGACATGGACATAAAGGTCAGTGTCGCCCTGTGACCTTCACGGTATGGGCCATGAAGTAATAAACAAGCACCCAGAAGAGTGCCAAAGCCCACCGGCACAGCCTACAGTGTGTTCTTGGCAGTTTCTTAACTCTCACTCAAATGGCGCGTTCCAGACCAGCATTTTTCTTTGTTAACAGTTTATCTCATAAACGATGACTCATTTTAAGGCTCTCTGGATCCAGTCTTTTGAGTGGTCATCATAGGATTTTTTTTTTTTTTTAAGATTGAAAGTGGATGAAAAAGAAAAAAAGGAAGTGGATGATTTGAAATTTGTTTCAATTTCGTAAATGTAAGTGAAGTTGAAACTGAACCAATGTTTCTAGATAGACTAGGGCTCTTAGAGTTGTAAAAATATCCTTTTATTCTGGGGTCCTATGAAACCGCATTAATAAAGGGTAGCAATATGCCACAAAAGGATATAGCGCAGTGGTTCTTGGGGGTGATTTTGCCCCCTCAGTGGCATTTGGCATTGTCTAGACATATGTTTGCCTGTCATAACTCTGGGGAGGCTGTGACTGGTACCTACTGTGGTCGTGGATCTGCTCAACAACTTACAGTGCACAGGACGACCCCCCACAATAATGAACTATGTGGCCCCAAATCTCCATGGTGCAGACGTTGAGAAATCGTGCAGAGGCATGGCATAAATTAGGTCTGCAGTTAGGCCCAAGTTACATAGAATCACCTTAAAATGATGGCATCAGGAGATGTTAACAATCATTTATGAGTTCTGTTTACCATCAAAGGCAATGCACGCCATAGTCTTATGTACATCTCATGCATATTATCTGTTATTATTCATATTATACATGTCTTATTCTGTATGGAAATAAACAGAATCATAGAAGTTATTTAAAACTAGCATTAAGAAGTACAAATACCACAAACCAATTTAAAGGAGGCAAACTAAAATAAAAGTCTCAATACATTAGAATCTAGGTTGACTGAGGAACAGCTCACCAAAACAGATTTCCTTCCCCCTTCCCCCCAAGTATATGTCTCCATATTTAGAAAAAAGAAGCAAAAGATAAACTGAAAAATCAACAATCTAATATCTGTGATTTATTCAGAAAGGTCATTCTTTTGAGTTAAATTGCATCTTTCCAAACAGACTTGATTTTCCCATGAAATCAAATTGATTGAAAAAATTTTGGTTTTGCTCTCTACCACATTGTTTTCTTATGTCCTTGAGACGAGTCTCTAATTGCAGCATCTCTTTAACCTCAACCAACTGGAAATTTCCCAAGGCCAAGAAAGTCAGCAAGGAGCGATGCAGGGCTTCTCAAAATAGGGCCTGTGGGACTAGGGCAGTGGAATTCCCTGGGCAAATGATTCTTGTTGTTAAACATGCAGGTTTCTGGGCTCTAACGCAGATTTACGACATCAGGGCCATCCAGAATAGGGCCCAAGCACCTTCATCACAACCCAGCATCGCCAGATGACTCATTTTTTTCACACCGAGGGTTGAGACCTGCTGGTATGGTGGTCAAGACTTGGGTTCAAATAGATATGAGCACTTTGGCAAGATTCAGAATATGTCTGAGCCTCAGTTTCCTCATCAATAAGATGGAGCAAAGAACACAACTTAACTTTCAGGTTCGTAGTGATCATATGAGACAGTGCAAGTGAATTTTTTGTAGAGTGCATATTGGCTGCCAGCAAGCCCTGAGCACGTGGTAATTTAAGTTAGAACTAATATTAGTCATCATTACTCTAAATTTGCATCCCCTTTTTAAACCTGGCAGTTTTAATGACAACAAAAACTCTTAAGAAATATGTGTTGAATGCATGAATAAATGATTCTACTATGTGTAAGATGCCTTTTCTAGGTGTTTACAAGCCAGCCAGCTAAACTGTGGTTCCGTGGGGGTGAGAAGCAGAAGAAAAGAGCAGAGCAGTAAGTTAAGGCCTGAAAAATGACATGCCATTTCGATCAACCATGCCAGGGGCTGAATTTCTGTGAACGGTTTTCTACCGTGGCCAGCTGTCATTTATTAATAATTCGTTCAGCCAAGGTTCCCAGATAATCACAATGTGTTGCCAACGCATGGCATAAGCTTCAGTACCAGGCTCACAACTAACACTTCTAAAAAGGGCTGCCTAGTTCTTTAGAACTCCAAAATAAACACATCACCAATGACAAGAAACTCCCTTCTTCCTTTTTTTTTTTAGATGAGACATGATCTTATTTTACTTATTTTTTTTTAATTTTTTGACATTCAGTATTATTTTATATAAATTTCAGGTGTGGACATAGTGGCTAGACATTTATATAATTTAAGAAGTGATCCCCCTGACTAGTCTAGTACCCACCTGGCACAATAATATGACATAGTTATTGTCATATTATTGACTACATTCCCTATGCTTTACTTTACATCCCCATGACTATTTTGTAACTGCCAGTTTGTACTTCTTCCTCCCTTCATCTTTTTCACTCAGCCCCTCAACCCCCTCCCATCTATCACCCTGATAAATCTAGTCCCCATCTGACACCGTACATAGTTATTACATTGTTGACTCTATTCCTTATGCTATACCCTACATCCCCATGACTACTTTGTAACCACCAATTTGTACCAGAATTTTAGAAAATTCTGAACAGTTGGTAGGTATGGCAGTGCATTTTTACCTTTTGCCTTAGTATATTAGCTATTTATTGCTACACGAGGAGTGTCAAAATCTGTCCCAGTAGCGTGATGTAAAAGCATACCTCATTCATTCATGAAGTACTGAATGAACACCTTCTATAGGCCAACACTGTTCTAGGATCTGAGATTCATGGGTGAACAAAACAAAGAGCCCTGCCCTCATAGAGCTTCCAGGCTAGTGGAGGAAACTGATAAGAAACAAACATAATAAATGAGTGAATCACATAGCAAGTACAAGGTGATAAGCCCAAGAGAGAAAGAGAAGATGCAGCAGGGTGAGGGATTCAGGAGCGCTGGGAAGGTTTCCAGGGCACCCTTACTCACAACAGATTTGAGCTAACCCTCATGCAGGTGAGGGAATGAGCCTGACAGATTTCAGGAGATGAGCATCCCAGGCAGAGATGAGTGAGTGACACAAGTGTAGTTGCGGGTAGTTGCTAAAAACAAGGGCTGGCAAGCTAGGCTGCCTGGCTTTCAATCCCACTTCTGCCACTTTCTAGCCATTTGGCTTTTAGCAGCTATTCCCCACCCCCAAGCCCATGTTTTGCTTTCCTAATCTATAAAATGGGAATTTTGACAAGCCAGGGTACGGCAAACTACTGCCTGTGAGACAAATTCTATCTACGCAGCCACATTCATTTAAGTATTGGCTGCTTTCATGCTACAATGGCAGAGTTGGGTTTGGCAGAGACTTTCTGGCCCGCAAAGCTGAAAATATTCATTATCTGACCTTTTACAGAAAAAGTTTGCTGACCCCTGGACTAGACTAAAAGTAAAGGCACATCTACGATTAGGATTTGCCTTTGGGATCAACCTTTTCCTCCTCTCCTAAGGTTTTGTTTTGCTGAGCAACATTTCAAAGAGCCTGTAAAGAAGTCACATAGTAAGAATTGGGAATATTGGAAAGCATGTAAAAGCTAGCGTTAAATAGAAGTGCTTCCCTGCAAATGGCCTGTTCATCTGGATTACTGATAAACCAAAGAATTAGAAATGAACATTTTCAAACTCAGTGCTATCCTAAGGCATTCAAAAAACAAACAAACATCACTCACATCTTATTTCCATTGGAAAGAACCTTTCCAATGGTTAGCACAGAGGGGACACAGTCACACAGTGGAAGTCCCCAAAGGCACAAATGTCAGAACAAAAGGCCAATTCCATTTCTGTGTATCCCTAGTTGAATTGTGGACTTGTCTACCAGCCACCAATCTCATTCTCAGTGTTAAGCTTCACTTGGCTCTTGGGTGGGGAAGAGGTAAAACAGCCTGCATAGATCCCAGGGGTGTGGAAAACAGAAACACTTGCAAGAATGAGAAACTTCTTAATGACAGGGCCAGCAGATGATGGCTTTGCTTGTCTTTCTATAGTTAAGTTTAGTTCACTGAAATCAGAACAACAGACCTTTGGAGATGGATTGGACCTTGAAGACAATGCAGACGTTTATAGATGGGTCCACTCTCTGCTAGTTACTGTTCTACGCCCTTTATTTATATTAACTCATTTAATTCTTACAACAACCCTAAGGACTGTTACTATTATTATCTCCATAGTTCAGATGAGGAAACCTAGGCCAGGGTCTTAAGTAACTTGTCAAAATCGCACATCTAGTAAGTGACAGAGTTGAGATTTGCAGGCTCCAGAATCTAGACCCAGCACCACTATTTGTATTTCATCACTTCTCATGACAGATCCAATCAAACCCCTGCCTTTATAAAGGAAAAACAACCAAGGTCTAAAGAAGTTAGGTGACGCCTGCAGTAGGGACCTAGGATGTAAGGGACACAGTCTGCCTTTTTCACCGCTGAGTCTTTTTCATTATGAGATATACCCTCATAATAAAGTAAGCCAGACAGTGTTTCAAAATCTAGAAGCTTAAACTTTCCCTCTTCTGTAAAACAGAGCACATTAGATTTATTATTAGCCTTATCTAATATCTGATTGTTCTCCAAAGCCCATATTTATCATAGCCACAGCAACTGAAATCTTGGTTCAAGAAGTGCAGCGGGGAAGACAAGCCAGTTTACCCTTTCAGACCTCTGAACAGCCGGTGCTGAATCTTTTGCAGACACCAGTCCAACGCCGCTGTTCCGTTTCGGGCACGGCACGCTCCTTCCTGCGGCAGTTTGCTCATTTCAAGCTGCTCCAACATTATCCATCAAACTAAAAATAACATTCTCATAAATCTCTATTGGCACAGGCAGTACTTAGCTGTCACACATCTCAGACGGTGATCAATCTACTTTTCTTCCCAAATCACAAGATACATGTGAAGAATCACAACATTTTATCACAATAATCTTCTCAAACAGAAGTATACATAGAGATATTTATGTTGCTTACCCATGGATTACATTCGGCGTGTCTTTGCTGGCCTCTCTAATTTAATTGAACTAGGCTTGTAGTAGGAACTTGAGTCTGTTTAAAAGAAATGTTTCTTGGTGAAAAATGCACCTTGAAATGGCAGATTACATTGAGTGTCTGAGAAATGGCCCAGCTGGCATAGCTGTGACTCCCACGACACCTTTTGTTGCCAGAGACCTCCACTACCTTGAATCCTGGGACCAAAAAAATGCAGTCTTTTCATCGGACCATTGAGAAGTTCTTGTCCCTTCAGAACGGAGGCAGGTTTTGTCACTGAGTGAGTGAGTGAGTGTGTGAGTGTGTGTGTGTGTGTGTGTGTGTGTGTGTGTAAGAGAGAGTGTTGGGGGAGGCACAAAAAGAATGTAAAGAAAATGAGACTGGATTGCCTGCTTTTTATTTTAATAAGACTATTTTGAAGAGATATTCTGGAATTAAGACAGGATTCCTCAAAAAAAAACCAAAAAAAAAAAAAAAAAAAACCCAAAAGCTGCCTTCCCACAGGGATCTGCAAATGGTAATTGGATTGTAACTGTGCAAACTGTCCTTATTAGGAATCAACCAAAGAATGTTGGAAGCCTCGGGTAAAACCCCTGAGAGCATGACAGAGCACATAGGGTGCTTTCTTTGTTTAGGACAAATTCTCAATTGTTAAATTACATTTTAAAACCAGCGACTTCATTTTTCTAATATTAGCAAAAAACATTAAAAAACAAAAAGGTTTTCATCTCTTTTATATTGAAGCACAACACATGCTCTGAATTTTATGCTCTTTGTGGAACAATAGTCCTTGAGAAGTTGTTCATTTCCTGAACAGAGGGTGTGGAGGTCAGAGTGGATGTAACCACGTGGCCATGTTTAAGAGGGTGCAGGTGGGGGTCGGGGTGGTGGGGAGAGATCCATGAAGAGCAGAGAGAAAAGGAAAGATTAAAAACACACCCGATCACTAATTACCTCCATGTATTCCATGGCACGGAACCAAAAACAACTCAAAAAGACATGTTTGTTTTCCAGTCGATATGAAGTTATAGTTTTCTCGTGGTCTCAAGTGAACTCCAACAAAAGAATCACTGTGATTATAACTGACAAACTGAGAAACAATTTCATGGAAGATCTTACTGACTCAAAATTTAGGGATTTGGTACGTTTTTTACTAGGATTCCATAAGGTTCATCATCACTCCATGTAAGCCACACATAGCTTCTGTTGCTGCCTGGTATTTATTTAGCAAGAGGAAGGAATTTAAAAACAATAAAATAAGTCAGATGGTTTTTTTTTAAACCAGAATAATTACACGTAGCGAGAAATTCAGAGTAAAAATTGACCATTACTGCATATACCTCCACTTCCACTACACCCCAAATTCAGACATTGAAAATAGTCATGATTCCAGCAGAGAAAGAATGTGGTTCACGTATTCTGGATACTCATTAATGGAGTTTAGACCCTCATTAAAATGATGTAATATAATATCTCACATGGAATTGATAAGTGTGCAACTCATTTGTCATTGTTAAGCAAATGATCTTTTAGTTTATGAACAGGTGATCTCAACGTTCAGTGTTCACTGAGTGCTCACTAAGAGTCAGACATGGTTCTAAGCATTTTATGGGCATTGATTCATTTAACCACTAAAAGAATGAGAAAAAGTGGGTTTCATTATCATCCCCACAAGTTCAGAGAGGTTAAGTAATTTGCCCAAAGATTCACAGCTTGTAAGGAATGCAGCCAGGATCCCAACAACTATGAGACTCACAAATTGACTAGAGGACAAAGTCACAGTCCACTGTCAGCACTAGTCGGAGCCATGTCATAAGTGTCCATCGAGAAATAGACACAGCGATTTAATCAGAACGATGACCTAAGACTGGAGTGACCTGTTAAATCAGTCATTTAATGGAGACATACACTGTCAGGTCAATGAATGTGTCATAAGCAGGTGACTATTTCCTTAAGTGAATAATCTCAAATAATCTCAAGAGACAATGTTTTGTGAAACTCCTAGTCTGTTTTATGAGTAGAACCAAGTCAGGCCTGGAGAGGAAACAAGGAAATAATAGAGTAGTTGTGTATGTTTGGCATTCTTTGGAAAAAGGCATTCAAGCCAGAAAAACAAAGGGTGAAGATAAGGAATCTTCTTTAAGATTTAAATGTCAACTCTTTAAGTAGAACTAATAAGAGCCCAAAAAGTCACTCAAACTGCCTTAGAAATAGAGCAATGAAAAGGTCTAATCCACAATTTTGCTTACCAGAAAAAAGGCCAGGAACACAAGAGTCATCCTTTACCCATAACTCTTCGATAGCCAAGGATACCAAGCAACAATTTACAGCCTCAGAATCATGCCATTAAGCATCCACTCTACCTTCTTGACTCCTATTCGGGATTATTTCTATTCACATCATTGGAGCACAGCTGTCCCACCAATCATGGATACTATGAAAGACTGACAATTACATTCGCGAACTCATCCTAGAAAAAGTACTACCGTGTTTCCCCGAAAATAAGACCTAGCCAGACAATCAGCTCTAATGCGCCTTTTGCAGTAAAAATTAATATAAGACCTGGTCTTATTTTACTATAATATAAGACCAGGGCTTATATAACATAATATAATATAATATAATACCCAGTTTTATATAATATAATACAATATAAGACCCGGTCTTATATTCATTTTTGCTCTAAAGGACACATTAGAGCTGATTGCCTGGCTAGGTGTCATTTTCAGGGAAACACGGTAAGTACCTCATTGCTGAATATCAGTACAGTCACCTTCGAAGGACTCCTCTTGGGAAGCTGTGCACCGATGCCAGTGCCTAGTCCACCCTTCAAAGCAATTTTGGAACTCTTTTTCTGGAATGGCCATCAGAGCTGTCGTCGTATTACCCTTGATGTCCTGAATGTCATCAAAATGTCTTCCTTTCAATATTTCCTTTATCTTCGGGTAAAGAAAGAAGTCATTGGGGCCCAGATCAGGTGAGTAGGGAGGGTGTTCCAATACAGTTATTTGTTTACTGGCTGAAAACTCCCTCACAGACAGCGCCCTGTGAGCTGGTGCATTGTCGTGATGCAAGAGCCATGAATTGTTGGCGAAAAGTTCAGGTCGTCTAACTTTTTCATGCGGCCTTTTCAGCACTTCCAAATAGTAAACTTGGTTAACTGTTTGTCCAGTTGGTACAAACTCATAATGAATAATCCCTCTGATATCAAAAAAGGTTAGCAACATCGTTACAACCAGTTCACGAACTTAATTGTCAGACCTCATAATACAATGAGTGGGGGGAAAACTTGTATGGTGAGATTTGGGGATGTATGTGATATAGCAACTAACCTTACCTTCCTTAACTTCCTTTGTACACACAGATGACAAATCAAAACCATCTAAACCTGGACTCCTAGACCCTGGAACCTCTCCTGTACTTCTTCCCACTGAACCACATGGCAGCTCGTTCCTTCACTTTCTACGTTTTCACGTGGAAAGATAATAGCTGATCAACTGGATAGTGAAGTAAAAACTACTCTTTATCAATCCCTTTGCACAACATGCAGAAAGTTTTTACGAACAAGAAGATAAATATATGTTTAATGACATCTTTCAGGTTATAAGTAATATTCAGAACCAAGTGATGCTTTTATCTTTCAGAATTATGACTTAATCTCATAAAATGGCACAGTGAAATTTCATTTGATTACATTTACTACCAATATACCTTTTGTTGATCCAATTAACCTCTTTTGACCAGCACACAGAATTGGCACTTAAGGTCTTAATATTTTTTCTGACTCCACATAAACAATGCAAATCACAGAGGACATTTTGGTCCTTTTGCCACCTTAAAAAGCACAGCAAAAATGTGATATCTTTCAGTTTTATCAGCAGACTCTACCTGTGGATTACTCAGAATTTCCAGAGGTGAAGTGACAATGGCAAGCACAGAAGGCTTCTGCATTCCCTTGTTGCTGCCATTTGCTTCCTTAACCGTAACTCTCTGTCTTCTCCCCACCCCAGCACTTGACCTGGGTCTAATTTCTAGCATCTTCTGGCTGCTACTATGACCCCTTTGTAGGGAGAGTAACTTTTAGGTCATTCAGATCTAAAAATCTTCCATCAGAGCAAAGTATTAGGTAACTAGGGAGATACTTAAGGCCACAAATCTGAAATAGTCAAAGACGATTCAGAACATCTCCCATTCAGTTAGTGCTCACTGCCTCCATGAATACTTGCTATACTCGAGGAGACAGGTACTAGGATTACCCCCATTTTGTAGACAAGAAAACCAAGAGATAGGGAGCTTAAATAACTTGTCCAAAGCCACACAATGAGGGCGTAAGGAGTTCAAACCCAAGCAGTGTGTTTCCAAATGCAATGGGTTTTAATCCTTAGGTTACATCACAGCATGTACCTGGGAGAGATTTGGTAAATGCATGGAGGGCAGCTGAGTGTCCAAAGCCCTCTGGGATAAAGACACAGAAATGTGTGCAAACAGAGGCAGAGCAGCAGGAGGAAACAGAACAGGAAGCTGTGGGCCAATTAGCTCTGAGAGGAAGGGAAGGAACTGGTGTTTGTTTGCAGGAAAGAGGAACAGGCATTTTAGAAAACCTCCCAAAACCATATCCTTTACCAGTAGAATATGCACGCTAAGTTTTTGGGGTAGATGTGCAAAATGGTGAAAGGGATGTTTTAGGAAAGATGAATGAGGCAGAGTGGTGCAGAACACATAGGAAAGGGATAGTGAGAGGAAACACACATTGAGGTCTAGCTACACGGGAGGCCCCATGTGTGACATCAACTGACACACAGGGACTTTCGGCAGCAATAAAATAAGTGGCCCTTAGGAACGCTTTTTTTAATGAGAATCCCTCAATTTTTCAATTAATCTGGATCCCCAGAGAGTCAGGTCTAAAATTATAGTTGGAGAAATGCCTTCGGGGGTAGAGTGAGAAATTCACATCTCATTTTATGTGTTGGGGAGGGTAGACCTAGAAAAGATCATTCTCTTCTGGTTCTCATAGAGATATGTAGAAATGACGTCACTGGTCCTAATATACTGCAGAGGACAGTATTTCTTTTGTGGGCTGCTCCTTCTACCCACATCATGAGGAAAGCTGAGTTATAAGGATGGATGCTGCAGGTTTCATCCAACAAGGACACTCAGATAAGAGGACACTCACTATGGGTAAAATGTCATGTGAACTCTCTGTGGAGCAGGTCACTTATTCAGATATGGGCAGATTCAATGCTCACTAAACAAGATTTTCTAAAAGACACAGGGATGTCTTTCATATATATATATATATATATATATATATATATATATATATATAGTCATGGGATGTAAAGTACAGCATAGAGAATATAGTCAATGGTACTGTAATAGCTATGTACGGTGTCAGAGGGATAGTAGGTTTGGTGGGGTTATCACTTTGTGAGGGGTGTAAATGTCTAATCATTATGTTGTTTTGTGCACCTGAAACTAATATAAAAACACTAAATTTAGAAAAATAAAACATAAATAAATAAAAGACACAGGGATGCTGAAGAAATGTGACCCTCAAACTGGAGAACTCAATCCCAAGTCAGATATCTACAACCAGCAGGAAATAAAGCAACCCTTAAGGATAGATGTGTCTCATATTTAGGAGATGGAAAACACTCTACTGACAAAATTTTAGGCAAAGCAAAGTAGGCAACAACAACAAAAAATACTAAAGGGAATTCCGTTCCACTTTCTCATTTCAATGCTACATTTGACGTTTTGTTTCATCAATTGCACTTTGTAAAAATCTCTCAGTGAGGTTGTCCTCTAATAGAAAAACAACTTCCTAAAAATTAAATTAAATTTAATAAAATTATTACCTTAATGAATTAATTTTGAGTATCACCAAATATATGAACATCAATCACCTCTAATTTGTTGCCCAAAATGTGGGCTGTTGACAATAAGCCTCTCAGTTTCCACTTAAGGTTATTTATCTTATTAAACTCTTTTAATAGGTAGTTCAAAATTGGCATGAATTGTTCTAATACTTTAACAACCTAAGCAGCAAAAGGCAACTTACACATTTTCAATCAAAGGCTGGTTTCACTCACCTAACCTTTACTTGTAGAGCAAATGAGCAAGCAAGCTGTTTTAAATAAAAATATATGCATTATTATTAAAGTCTAGCTTTAATAATATTCTTGGAGTATTTGCTTCAAAAGCAACATTAGTTCAGATGCAAGTGGTGATAAATTTTAGAACAAATTCTGTAAGGCACAGTAGTTCTTTAACCTGGTTGCACATTAGAATTACTTAAAAAAAAAAAAAAAAAGAATCACTTGGTGACATTTTCAAAAATACTAATGCCCACACCTGCCTCCAGACAGTGAGGTCCAACAGACCTTTCTATGATGATGGAAATTTTTTTCACCTGTACTATCTGATGTGGTGGTCACCAGCTATTCAAGACGAATGAGTACTTGAGATGTGGCTAGTGAAACAGAATCACTGAATTTCTAATGTTATTTACTCTTCATTGATTTGAGTGCAAATAGCCATGTTAGTTAGTGGCTACTGTATTCCACAGCACAGGTACAGATCAAATCAGTTAGACTCTTTAGGTTTGGGGCTCAGGCACTGGTAGATTCACAAAGCTTTCCAGAGGATTCGAATGTACAGTCCAGGACGAGGACTGCCATGGCTTGGGGTTAAGGAACCCGTCAGGGGTAACCAATTCCTTGCACTTTTTCCATAAGGCATTACTTTTCTCCAAATTCCACAAGGCATTTGCCATGCAGCTTTGCCTGTCTCCATCCTCCCTCCACTTGTCCCTTCTCGCAAGCGCCCTCTCCCCCATTCCCATGTGATAGGTACACTATCTATCTATTCTTTCATTCACTCACCCTGCCAGATTTCTCCCACACCAAGGGCAGAACTTATCCTTGTCTCCTTCACTAGCAGCAGAAATAAAATCTAATAATGCTACCAAGATTGAGACTTGGAACCCCAAACTTGTGCACCCATAATTTAAAATTCTTTTTCACCTTTCACAGGCTTGATCCAGATGTTACTTTCTAAGATTTCATCCAGATGTTACTTTCTATGATTTCCGCCGTGGGCGGGATGGGGACTATTTCTAATGGCAGCACAGTTAAGCACCTACGGTCTTTGGGACAGTGTCCTAAGCAGGACTCATGTGCTCATTGGGAGCTGCTCCTTTAGAATGGGACACGGTGTTAATGCACAATTCTTACGGGGAGGGCTCTGTGGCCTTACCGCCTGGCTCGGAATTTCAGCTCAGTCTGCATCTAACCATTCTAAGCCTCAGTGACCTGCTCTGTAAAGTGGAGATAACAATACTTCTGTCGGGAGGATGGAGCTATGCAAAATCAGTGAGACGTGCTACACACACACCCTCTCCTAGACCCAGATTTTCATACTCCCCAATGCCCGGCATAGTTTTGTGGTGAGTCAAGCAAACAGCAGGGCACACTTTTCAGGACGAAGTCAAGGAATTCATAAAAGTGTGTTCCAAGCGCATGATTCATTAACGTGGCTCTATGAAGACCATTGATAAATGGTTACAAGGAAAAAAACATAATATGCTAATGTGATTTTTTAAAACTACTGAACTTATTTATTTTAATGAGTCTTCATTTTTACTGACTTCCAGACCACCAGCCAATATGAATGGCTCAAGGAATAGTGTGCTAATAAACAGAGATAAATATTTGTTAAATGGTAAGACTCAGAATTCCAGAGTTCAGCGATATCAACATAAAGAGCACACTGTACAATGTTCAGGCACATAATCAGTTGGTTGACCTTTTGGTAATCCCAACCACAGCCTAACAACATGCTTCAGTGTTGTTTTCACTCACAGGCACTAATGGTTTACGTTCACATTTTCTGCACTGAGTTTTGCTGCCTTCTACCTTGTTAAATATCTGTCTGCGGGTAGAAAAACAATTGTAATGTAAGAAAATGTAACACAACCCATTAGCACCATGAGAGTTTGTGGTCAACACTACTATTAATGGTAAGGATTATTCATCAGTGACTCAACAGCACAGATAAGATAAGCTGGGAGCTATGCTTCTTCCCCAGGGAATTTAGCTATGTGAGGAATCACTCACATTTCTTGTGGGTGTAACTATGTACCCATCATTATTCCTAGCCCTAATTATGTACTCCCTGCTTTAGTCACTAAACAATTTTATGAAAGAAGGGTCATTAACATGGACCCATTTCACAGATGAACAAATCAAACACTGGGAGGTTAAGTAACTTGTTTAAGGAAACAGACTGCAAGTGACAGAGCTGGGATTCAAACTCATGAGCCATAAGCCCAGATTTGGGGGTCTTAACCACTACCAAGTGCTACCTCCCTGTGGGGCCATATCTTTCTCTCAAGGAATGGCAAAGTCTGACTCAAGAAAGTACATCAGAATGGCTGGAAGTTTGAGGTAGCTTTAGGCTCACCTCAAATCCCCTCTCCTTTAGTTTTCTTACAAAGTAAAATTCTGAAGTTTCTAAGTGATGTATTATCAGGAATAAATGACATCTGACACTTCCACCCGGCATGACTTGACCATGAGGTGACAGATGTTGATTCAGAGCAGGGGTAGACAAACGACAGCCCCAGCCATAGCCAGCCCCCTGCTTGCTTTTGTAAACCGAGCCCAGCCATGCTCATTCCGTCTCGTCTAGGGCTGCATCCTGATACAACGGCAGTGTTGAGTGATTGCACTAAAGATGTATGGCTCCCAACACCGAAAATATTTACGATCTGGCCCTTCACAGAAAAAGTTTGCTGAGCCTGTGGTGGACCCCCTGAAATCACCAGACATGTGGCACAGGAAATGACAGTTTCATGGAGCGTTTCGCTATTTCAAACAGCAAAGGAACCACATCTTTTTACGACAACCATTACAGCATGTATGTATGTATGAACAGATGGGTCTCCAGGGATCGCTCCATAGCTTATTTTTCCTTTAAGCTTCTTTTAATGCCCCAATGACCTAGACACTTGAGGTGTGTAGGAAATCACTCACGATGTCTCATTGAGGGATTGGGGGGGGGGGCGAAGAAGAGGACTGGGAATGTTTAAACGTCAATTATTTTCCCAGAAAACTCTAACTTCATAGGCTATCTTCCCTCCTGTGTAACCATCACACCCACCTCCCCACACCTCACGTTTCAGCTATTTTCTTCACTCTTATTTACATATTGGAAATCTATTTGATTCTCTACATCCGTGCCTTTTCTCCCCAGCTAGACTGTACATTCTGGAAGGACAGACCCAGCACTTAGAAGGAATAGCACTTGCATTTTGTACTTTTGCATATTTTTTGGTTAAAAGAAAGCTTTGGGGAAACTTAACTCTGTGTCTATACAGAAAAGCATTTGTGTATATTAGCATGGAAACAAGACCAGCAGATAATATTTATATTTAGGACATATGTTCTAAAGAAGCTAAAATCACTTCCAGTAAAAATGAAAAAAAAAAAAATCTCGCTTCCCGGCTCTTACTGTTAAGTATCAAAACACATAAAAGGGGCAACTGAACAGAGAAAAATGATTTTGCGGAATGACACAAGATGCCAGGTATGACATACAAATAAACTATCTGCACTTACTGGTAGAGATCTGATTTTTTCAGTTGCCACTTTTCAGGCTTTTTTCCAGAAATGTTTTATTTTCAATATACTACTTTTAAAATGATAAATTAAAAAGTGTTTCAGAGACCTGGCCAAACACTTTGGCTTTGATATAAGGAAAATACTGCTTCCTCTGAGCAATGAAACATACAGAAACTAAAGTTTAAAAAATAAATTATAGTAAAATACATCAGGAGCTTGGAGAGTTATAACTAATGGGTGCATTTTTAATAGACTTTAATTTTTAGAGCAGTTAGAGGTTCGTAGCAAACTTGAGTAGAAGGTACAGAGATTTGCCATGTATCTCCTGCCCCCACACGAGCACAACCTCCCCCATTGTCAACATCTCCACTGGAGGGGTGACTCTCTTATAACTGATAAACCTACGCTGACACGTCATAGTCACCCAAAGTCCATGGCTTACATTAGGGTCACTCTTGGTGTTGTACATTCTATGGGTTTGGATAAGTGCATAGTGACAGGTCCCCACCATTCCAGTGTCACACAGATTTATTTCACTGCCCCAAACACCCTCTGTGCTCCATCTGTTCATACCTTTCTCCCCCCAACCCCTGATCTGTTCACTGTCTCCATAGTTCTGCCTTTTCTAGAATGTCATAGAGTTGGAGTCATACAGCGTGTAGCCTTTTCAGACTGGCTTCTCTCACTTAGTAACATGCATTTAAGGTTCCTCCACATCTTTTCATGGCTTGATAGCTCATTTATTTTGATAGCGCTGAATAATATTCCATTGTCTGGATGGACCACAGTTTATTTATCCCTTCACCTACTGAAGGATATTCTTGGTTGCTTCCAAGTTTTGGCAATTATGAATAAATATTCACATGCAGATTTTTATGTGGACACAAGTTTTCAACTCCTTTGAGTAACTACCAAAGAGTGTGACTGCTGGATCTTATTGTAAGAGTATATATATATATATATATATAATTTCTGTAGAAACAGCCAAACTGTCTTCCAAAGTGGCTGCACCATTTTGTCTTCTCACCAGCAATATATGAGAGTTTCTGTTGCTCCACATCCTCACCAGCTCTTGGTGTGGTCAGTGTTCTGGATTTGGGCCATTCTAGTAGGTGTGTTGTGGTACCGTTTCCCCGAAAAGAAGACCTAGCCGGACAATCAGCTCTAATGCATCTTTTGGAGCAAAAATTAATATTAAGACCCAGTATTTATTATATTATTATATTATGTTATATTATACCCGGTATTATATTATACTCGGCATTATATTATATATTATGTTATATTATATTATATTATATTATACCCGGTATTATTATATTATATTATATTGTATTGTATTGTATTGTATTGTATTGTATTGTATTGTATTGTATTATATTATATTATATTATAAGACCCGGTCTTATTTGACCTGGTCTTATAGTAAAATAAGACCGGGTCTTATATTAATTTTTGCTCCAAAATACGCATTAGAGCTGATGGTCCAGCTAGGTCTTATTTTCGGGGAAACACAGTATCTCATTGTTGTTTTAATTTACATTTTCCTGATCACACATTATGTGGAGCATCTTTTCATGTGCTTATTTGCCATCTGTATATCTTCTTTGGTGACATATCTGTTAGAGTCTTTGGCTCGTATTTTATCAGGTTATTTGTTTTCTTATTGTTGAATTTTAAGAATTCTTTGTATATTTTGGACAACAGTCCTTTGTCAGATGAGTTTTTTGCAAATATTTTCTCCCTGTCTGTGACTTATCTTCTCATTCACTTGACATTGTCTTTTCACTGAGCAGGCGTTTTTAATTTTAATGAAGTCCAACTTATCAGTTATTTCTTTCATGGTTCATGCCTTTGGCATTGTATCTAGAAAATCATCGCCATACCCAAGGTCGCCTGGATTTTTTCCTGTTATCATCTAGTAGTTTTATAGTTTTGCAGTTTACAGTTAGGTCTGTGACTCATTCTGAGTTAATTTTCATGAAAGGTGTAAGGTCTATGTCTAGATTCATTTTTTTTTATGTGGATGTCCATTTGTTCCAGCACCATTTGTTGAAAAGACTATATTTGCTCCATTGTATTCCTTTTGCTCCTTTATCACAGATCAGTTGATTATATTTATGTGGGTCTATTTCTGGGCTCTCTAGTCTATTTCATTGATTTATTTGTCTATTCTCTTGCTAATACCACAGTGTCTTATTGACTGTCATTTTATATTATTTTTTGACGTCAGGTAGTTTCAATCCTCCAACTTTATTCTTCTTCTTCAATACTGTGTTGCTATTTTGGCTCTTTTGCTTCCTCATATAAACTTTAGAATAAGTTTGCCAATATCCACAGAATAACTTGCTGGGATTTTGATAGGGATTGCCTTGAATCTGCAGATCAAGTGAGAAGAACTGACATCTTGACAGTATTGAGTCTTCCTATTCATGAACATAGAATGACTCTCCACTTATTTAGCTCTTCTTTGTTTTTATTCATCAGAGTGTTATACTCTTCCTTATATAGCTGTTGTACATATTTTGTTACATTTATACCTAAGTATTTTATTTCGGGTGCTGTTAATATAAATGGTATTGTGGTTTTAATTTCCAATTCTACTTGTTCATTGCTGATACATAAGAAAGCCTTTGACTTTTGTGTATTAACCTTGTATCCTACAACCTTGCTATAATTGCTTATTATTAACTCCAGGAGGTGTTTTTTTTCTTTGTTTGTTTTTGTTGGTTTTTTTTTTCATTATTTCAGATTTTCTACGTAGATAATCACATCATCTGTAAACCTGGTAGAGATCCAGGTGGTCAAACTCACAAAAGTGTGGGAGCCCCCTGATGACTGGGTCCTCCTGGAGTTTTTAACTCCCAGAGTTGTCCACACTGAGCTTCCAGCAATTCATCAATGACAGTTCAGTTTTCCCTACCCAGGCACTGGTTCCCTTGGCGATTGCTGCTCCAATAAATTGTGATTCTCTGTATTCGCCTGTCAGTCTCTTCAATTTTTGGAGGCTGCAGTTGTCCCTGTGACCTCACTTTCCTTGTGAATCTAAGAAGAGTTGTTGATTTTTCAGTTTGTTCAGACTTATACTTGTTAGGTGGAGGGGCAACTTCCAAGCTTCCTACATGCCAGAAGTAGCCACAGTTCTGATACAATTTTTTTGGAGATAAAATTTGTGTACCCTAAAATTTACCATTTTAAAGCATATGATTTAGGGTTTCTTAGTATATTCACAGATATATGCAACCACCACCATTATCTAATTCCGGGGCATGTTCACCACCCCTAAAAGAAACCCTACACTCATTAGCAATCACTCTCCATTCCCCACTCACCTCAGGCCCTGACTATTACTAATCTACTCTATGTCTCTATGGATTTGCCTATTTTTGACTTTTAATATAAGTGGAATTATACAATATGTGGCCTTTTGCTTCTGGTTTCTTTCTCTTAGCATGTTGTCAGGGTTCACCATGTTATAGCATGCATCAGTATTTCATTCCTTTTTATGGCCAAACAATATTTATTGTACGGACATACTAAATTTTATTTAACCATTTGTCAGTTGATGGACATCTGGGTTATTTCCACTTTTGGGCCATTATGAACAAAGCAGCCGTGAATATTTACTTACAAGTTTTTATGTGAACATGTTTTCGGTTCTCTTAGGTATATGCCTACCGTGCTTCCCTGAAAATAAGACCTAGCCAGACCATCAGCTCTAATGCGTCTTTTGGAGCCAAAATTAATATAAGACCCGGTCTTATTTTACTATCATAGAAGACCGGGTATAATATAACATCATATAATACCGGTCTTATATTAATGTTTGCTCCAAAAGACGCATTAGAGCTGATTGCCTGGCTAGGTCTTATTTTTGGGGAAACAGGGTAGGAGGGAAATTGCTGGATCATATGATAACTCTATAAATAGCCAAACAAAAACAACAACAAAAACTTGAAATGAAGCCAAACACCAAGATTTAAAAATATTTTCAGTGCAAAACTCATTTTCCACCTCATTTTTCTCATGTGAGATAAAATATCAACAACTACGAGCAAGCCCATATAATGTTTCCACTTCATACAGATGGGCCGCTGGAGCTGTCAGCGAGCCGTGAGAAGGAACATAATCTTTCAGTTTTTCTTTTCACAAACATGATCATGAGTAGTCTGAAAAGTTTAAATGTTTGCAGTGTTTGCTTTTTTTTTTTTTTTTTTATAAAGAAATTGAGCCAGGTAATGGCTATACAAAAAAAGAGCAAATAAGGTAATATAGTCAATGGTATTGTAATAGTTATGCACGATGTCAGAGGGGTCGTATACTTGGGGGGATTATCACTGTGTGAGGGGTGTAAATGTCTAATCATTACGTTGTTTTATACACCTGAAACTAATATAAAAACAGAGCAAATAAACTCTCTTAATCCCTTTATGTTCATATTTTAATGCCAAAGACTAGTAGTTGATACTGAGCCTGGTAATTTTACATGTTAAAATAAAGTACTGTTCAGAGCCTAGTTTCTTTTGAGGAGATATTCTCGTCTGTATCAGGAGAGAAGCTAAAAATAAAATGCTGCACAGAACAGTCAGTAGCCGTGTTTTAATTACTCTTGTGTTCTTTTATTTTATTGCTTTTCGGGTGAGGTTGCAAGACAGTCACTACTGTGCGAGTTGACCAGAACCAGGTAAGTAAGAAACATCACGAGAGCGTCTTTCTGGCTCTACAGAATACCATTCCATGCCCTCCAGTGTTGGGAAATGGAAAGCCACTGGGACAGACAGTATGGTTGGCAGAACAAAGGCCCCCCAAATATGTCCCCACCCTAATCCTTGGAACCCGGAAATATTTTGTCTTACATGGCACAGGCGACTTTGCTGATATAAATTAATGACTCTGAGATGGGAAGAGTCTCCTGTGTTATCTGGGTGGGCCCACTGGAAACACGTGGGCCTTTAAAAACGGAGAATCTTTTTCAGCAGAGTTCAGAGGGAGAGGGAGATGTGACCATGGAAAAGAGGTCAGAGAGATCCAACATTTCTGGCTTTGAAGACGGAGATAAGATGCCATAAGCTAAGGAATGTGGGCAGCTTCTAGAAGCTGGAAAGGCAGGGAAACAGATTTTCCCCTAGAGCCTCCAAACACAGCCCCGGTGACTTTGATTTTATTCCCAGGAGGCCTGTGTCAGATTTCTAACCTACAGAGCTGTAAGATAATAAATGTGTATTGTTTTAAGCCACTAAGTTTGTGGTAAGTTGTCACAGCAGTACAGAGGGAATCAGGAAATCCCTACACATATAAGGAACTCATAAATTAGTTAATGCGCGATCTCCCAAACTGTTCCGTGATCAAATAATTGTGAGTTAGTTCCATCTTAAAGAGTCATAATAAACAATAGCTAAGGGGAAACTAAGAAGTCCTGTAGAGGGAAAATTATAACCCAGGGTATCATCTAAACACACTGGCCATCATCTCTCTTCCTCTGCTTGTTTTCTTTTCAGAACAGCCCTTCACATGCCTCAGCTTCCTCAGAACATAGTTGGCAAATGCTGAACTAAACCCACCTGCTCAGTGGAGAACCTGAGACCCAAAAAGAAGAAGTGATTTGGCAAGATGGCACTTTGGCAATGCAAAGGTACTACCCTGTCCACGATGCCACTCTGTGCCACTGACAAGAAGAAGACACTGTTTCCTGGCATCTGAGTTGATCTCAGACCTGTGGTGGGAGAATAGGGCATCAGAGGAGAATCATCACAACAAAGCTCGTAGCAGATAAAACTCTCACCTCAATAGCATCAAATAACTATATGGCTGCTTTATTACTGAACACATTTGGTTATTTAAAAATGTTCAACAAACGATTGAAAATTTGCTAACTTCAGATTAACTCAAGAAACACAATAAAATATTTCCCCACAGTGATTTAGCATGTTCCTAAAAACACCCAATTCTGCTGCCAAAGCCCATTTTCCACAAATTCTGGTTTCCATAAATGCTAATTTGAGAAGGAACAGAGGTACAAACAAACGCTGCTGTTTTCCTTCGTAGCTTAAATAATGCTTTCTCCACATTTCCCACTGCCTATTCCAAGAGCTGTGAACCCACGGTCCTTTGATGTTTTTCACATACACATTATCCACATCCTTTTCCAGAAAGTGAATACTTTTTCCTACTAACTCAGCTTTTAAATAGTAGTAGTAGTAATAATAGTGATGATAATAATAATCATCATAGATTATGATTAATAAAGCTAATGACTTTGAATACTTATTTTGTGCCAAAGACTGCTACTTGCTTCAGATGAGGAATCTCATTTAATCTTTACAACAACTAATTAAAGTAAGTATTACTATTAACATCTGTATTTCACAGATGAACCAACTGAGGCAGAGAGTTTAGGTACTTTGCCCTAGGTCACACAATAAGAAGTGGTGAAGCGAGAATATGAACATAATCTGATTTTGAACCAGGGTCCTCTCTGAGCAGTCACCCAGTGGTCTTCAATTGGGGGTGATTCTACCTCCCAGGGGACATTTGGCAATGCCTGAAGGCATTTTTTGGTTATCAGAATTGAGAAGTGGAGTGCTACTGGCATCCAGTGGGTAGAGGTCAGGGACGCTGCTAAACATCCTACAATGCACAGGACTTACCCTCCCCCACCAAAGAATGATCCTACCCTAAATGTCACGAGTTCCAAGGTTAGGAAACACTGCCCTAGCCTAATGCTTCCCAATGACAGTCCATTTTGAATGGGCCACTTGTTGGTAAGATATGTGATTCTCATTTCTAGGTAAGAAACCCTCTATCTCCACCTGGGAAATGAGGGGGGTGGAGGGCCCTTAGAGACATGGGGTCTGTTTGGTGCACCTTCTCACAGCATCAATTTATTCAGTTTCAGCTTGGAATCTCACACGATGCCCTGGCACCCTGGGACACTAGGTCATGTTAAATTTTGTCCTTCAGTGGACACATGAGAGAGGCACTAGCCCACTAGGGAGTGTCGGAAAAGGGCCAGAAAGAAGATTCTGGTTTTCATTAGCTTTGCTTTGTAGTCCAGAAGACACAAGAGCAGCATCTGTGTCACAGATAGTGGCAGTAACAGAGGGATACAGGCACAGTGGGCTGCTTGGCTTTGCTTCGAGCTCCAAAGTCAAAATATTTTCGGAGAGCAGTTCTGCCATGTCCACACAAAATGCAATTATGCATACCACTTGACCCAGCAATTCCACTTCAAAAAACGTAGTTTACAGAAATATTACAAAAGGTGCAAGATACATTCACAAAGATATCCACGTCAACACAATCTCCGATAGCAAAAAAGGAAAGTTGACAATAAAACCAATAGAAAACTGTGTGCTAGGATGTTCATAGCAGCATCATTTGCAATAAACAAACACTGTAAACTACCCAAATGTCTATCAAAGTAGAATGGATAAATTGTGGTATATCCACAGAATGGAATACTATGTAGCAATGAGAATAAATAAACTCCAACCACATACAACAATAAGGAGGAATCCCACAGACATCATATTGAGCAAAAGAAGTCTGACACCAAAGGGAACATACTTTATGAAACCACTAGTGCAAATCACACAAATAGGCAAAGCCAGTCTGTCCTACGCAAAGACAAGTGAGGAGTTACTGTCGGAGAGAAGTGATTGGAAGGAAGTCCAAGGGGACCTCCCGGTTTTAGTCACATTGTTTCCTCATAGTAGCTATCGCTTGGAGACGGGCTTCTTAGGGACTTTGACATTCTGCCAAATGCATGTCTATGTTGTTTAAATTTACTTACAAACATACATTATGTGTGTATTCAGAAAAAAGGACACAGAGAAAATTAAGATGAACCAAATATGCCTTAAGTTTGACCTTGTTATTATTTCATCCATCAGGAAGATGAGGGTTTTTGATGGATGAAGGGAATGATAATGGAATAAACCTAGTGCCTTGCCTGCAGGGTGGCTAATTGAACCCAGGGATGGAGGTCATACTAGTTTGTTGCTGGCAATCTTAACAATTGATTGAAATTAGCACTTGTTTGCTGGGCTGCCCCACATTCAGATCTAGTTGTGGTGTGGCGACCGCAAATAGGATTCTGGGCCACACAAATAATGTGTCTACAGAGCAGCAAAACAGTTGGATTTGTTTGATTAAATGAACAAAACCATATAGTCAGAGGAAGGAGAAATCAAAACAGCTACGCCCAAGGTAACCCACTCAGACGGGTGGTTCATGAAATGCATCCATTCATTAAATCAACATTTTAGCAGACTCATGTGGACTCTGTGAGATAGTCGGCTTGACATGAAATATTCGTGGATAAACCCAGAGACCCTGAAAAACACGCTTCTGTCCATCACCAGCAAATGTTTCCTGAATGCTCACCGTGGGTCTGCCATCATGCTAAAATTGTGTGGGTCCGAAATTACGCTTTTATAACCAATTGCAAATGTCATTGTGTTGAGTTCCATCACTACATTCAACTGAAACAGAATTTCTGACGGTGGCACCTGGCCATCAACATTTTTAAAAGCTCCCCAGGTGATTCCAAAATACATAAGAGTTGGAATCATTGCTCAGACCAATTAAATCAGAAGCTAGGTGGAATGGGACCCAAACGTATAATTTAAAAGTCACAAAAGTATTTTAAAGTGTAGTCTGCGTTGAGAGCAATTTCTTGTAAATTTCTATTATCAAAAAAGTCAGAGGTGGTCTTTCGAGAAGCATTTTGTAAAGAGACCCAGTATTACTTGGCCTCAGCTTGTGCAGCTTTGCTAGAAAATGATCACAGTGATAAGCTCCCAGTTTGTTAAGTGCTTCCTGTGGTTACATTCTGCTCTGTGCACTCGCTTTAGACCATTTCATTTACTTCCCACAACCATGCCATAAAGAACTGAATGGGAACAGGTCCTTCCAGTGAGCCATCACACAGACAGGTTTTTTTCCAGAAGTATTGTTCTCACCCACTGTTATCGCTGATCTGTGAGATCCAGCCTCTTTTAGATGTCCTACCCTTTTTCCATCCTTCCTGACAGGGTGGGAGAAGAGGTTAAGGGAAATGTCTTATAAACACACACACTTAAAACCTTGAAAACATGCTTGGAACATGTCCTTTTTAATAACTTTAAGTCAGAAGGAGCTTGAGGCACTCAGTAATATCCCTGATATAAACAAGAGCTAAAAGCAACATTCTGTAATTGCTGGAGTCCATGAGAAATAAGAAAATGTATGTTTTGTGTTTACAAAGAAGCCACTGTGTGATGGCAGCCTACTTATAAACACAAGTCGAATTTACTAACGTTAGCCTGATAGCACTGCCGTACACACGGTATCAAGTCCAAGGTGGTCAGGGCTACGCAGACTAAGGCAGTTTGAGAAAACACTTCCATAAAAAACTGAGAGCAGGAAACGTGCCAGTTACTACCTCACTGACTGGAAGAGTCCCACTCTGAGCAAGGCAGATCTTGAGAACTAGAACAGAGACACAATTTCCTTCAACCCCTTTACTTATAAATGGGTTACCAGGGAGGATGAGGGCCTCCTCCACACACGCATTTCTGAACAGAAAAGAGGTCACGCTCAAAAACTGACTCTGAAAGTTACGCATTTCTAAAGCCCACGCGCTTCCTCTCTTCCATTCCTTGGACTAAGTTAGATTAGTAGGATATGATTAAACTGTGATTGCCCACTTGTTTTTGTTAGCCACGGTACAAATTAAATCTCATGCTTCTTTCTGCTGCTCAAGGGCTGTTTATATTCTGCAGAATAATTTTAAAACTGAGTTAAGCAAAACTCTTTGAGAACAATTAATATACTTTTACGGCTATAGCATAGAGCATGCCAAATCCAAATTTATATACTCTCCGAAATACTGGCACCATGGCTCCAATCCTTTCTGATAAAAGTAAAGACCACTGGCATATACCACTTTGTTTTTTAAATAACAATTTCAATCTTTTATAATAACCTGAAAAATGGGGGATTTTCCCCACCAGATAATTTTTGAACTGTAACTCCATCTAAATCTTCTTTTCCCTATTCATCTCTTCAGTATTTTTAGAAATAAATCACAGATTCTAGAACTCAGGCTTCAGTGTTGGACCTTCAAAGACCCCGAAACACTGGTCTTCCCAGAAATGCATCCTGGCTCCAGGCACCCACCCACTTCCTCCTACACCTCTACACCCAGCTCAATTCTTAGGTAACTGTAGATCTGCGGTTCTCAATTGGGAGTGATTGTATTCTCAAAGGAGCACGTGGCCAAGTCCAGAGGCATTTCTGGTTGTCACAACTAGAAGAGGGAGGTGCTACAGGCATCTAGAGGGTAGAGATTAGTGATACTGCTTAATATCCTACAGTACATGGGACAGAGCTACAACAAAGAATGACCTTGCCCAAAATACTAACATTGAGAAACCCTGCTGCAGGGATTCTCAGAGATCCATTTTCCAACCACATTTCCATCACCTCCCTAAAAACCTGAATCCATTAGCAGTAACTCCCTATTCCTCTCTCCTCCCCAGCCCCTGGCAACCATGAATCTATTTTCTGTCTCTATGGGTTTGCCTATTCTGGGCATTTTCTAGAAATGGAATCATACAATATGTGGTCTTTTGTATCTGGCTTCCTTTGCTCAGCATAATGTTTTCAAGGTTCAGCCATGTTGTAGCGTGTGTCAGTTCCTTTTTTAAGGCTGAATAATATTGCATTGTATGTGAATATCATGCTGTGTATTTATATATAGGTCCTGTGCCTTGGATATTACAGATTCTCAATAAATATTTGATGCTAACAATTTAAAGATTATTGAGGTGTATGGAATGCTACCGAGAAAAGACATAGCACATGACTATGATTCTCCTAAGAGCACAGTGATGATGAAGATGACGCACTAGATAACAGTTTAAGAAATGGAGATTGTATGATTCTAAAGCTATGCTAGCATTATATGGGGCGAGATGTCATCTATGATTAGAACAAACTTGCACTCCACAATATTCTGTGACAGTCTATTGAATCTGTTTAATTTCATTTCAAATAATTCCCTATAATGAAATGTATGTGAGTTGAATTAAATTACCATCTGGCCTTTTTCCTGATTTATTTCATTCTTCAGAATTATATCAGCTTCAGATCTGGTTAATACTCCAAGCAGACATACCATTTGTGATGTGATTTTTAAAAAAAATAATTCTCAACTGCTCTTACTGAATTTTATGTAATTTAGGGATGTGACAAAGGAGATACTAACTGAAAAACTTCTCAGGGCTCTGTCCACGTTCAAGAGGCCATTAACTAAAACAATCACTGGAATGGATACCAGGAACGACAACGCAACCCGCTGGTGACATCACTGGTACATAGGTCTCACCACATATTTCTTGTTCCCTGTAGAATTAGCAGATCATATGAAAATATTTCTGTCGCTGTGGGCAGTTAGGTAAGAGGTGAAGATGAAAGGTCTGCTACTAAAGTGTAACAATATAAGAATTATCTGTCCAAGAACAATAGAAGAAACTTTGCATATCAAATATGAGAGAATAATAGTTTCCAACATTTCAGGTGGCAAAGTATTGCCTTATGTTTCTTCCAACTTGCATATGTCTTCTTTGAGCCATTACTAAAATTGTCAGTCTTAATATTGGAAATCATGTTTAAGAAGAGTCACATGTATATTGAGTGACATGACTAGCTTCCCCTTATTGATATTTTCCCATTTTCCAGGTAGTAACATAAGTGTGTAAGCGTCAAGAACACTGGCTATGGTCTGGCTTCATGGGGCAATGGCCCAACCACAATTCTGACCTTGGCTGTCCTGACAAGACAAGTTCTCTCCACCACAGCACATCGTTTGTGTTTGGAAACTACCTCTCTCTGTGTGTGTACATGGAACCCCAGTAGGAAAGTACAACTTACTTTTGTGTATTTTGCCTAATAAGTGAAATAAAAAAGCTTGTTTTTACATTGCTGTGTTACCTCTGTTAACACAGATGTAACATTTTCACTCCCGACAGTTACCAGTTAATTATAATCCCCAAACACATTTCCATCTGCATATAATTGCCCTTATTGAAAATTGCTCCACCAGATATTTAGCAAATGCTTACAGATCTTCCAAATTACAAGCTGTATAAACTCTTTTTGTGAATGCTTGTATCATTCAGACATTTTCTACTAGTCATCTAAAAGGGACCCTATCCCTTTAAAAAAATATCTCACACACACACACACACACGTTGGTCTTTGACTTTATATTCAGGGGGTGACCCTGAGAATGAACATTAAATAAACGCAGGGCTATGAGAGATCTAGTACTATCACTTATTCATTCCTCTTGCTAAACACGGATGAGAAATATTATACCCCAAAGTTCTTGTATTTCCTTTGCATTTGTTCCATTCACAGATTATTGAAAAGAAATACAATAAAATCTTGGCTTCCCAGAGACTTTCAGGAATGAGTCCCTTAGATAACAACCATTAATATTTTGGTGAATATCTCCCCAATGAAGAGAAAGAAATAGAGAAGGAGGAAGGGATGGGGGGAGGGGAGGAGGGACGGAGGGAAGAGGAGGAGGAAGATCATTTTAGAGAAAGAAGACATTGAAAATCTATTTTTTCTACTTAACTATGTGTCAGAAACTTCTTTCTATGCCAACAAATACAGACTGACACCTCATTTTGAATGTGATATGTGCCATAATTGATTCCAACCAGCCCTCTATTGGTAGACATTTTGTTTTTCATGTTAGTTCATAAATATCTCTATCTACTTTCTATTGTCCTTGGGAAGAGCAGGCACTGGCTATAAGTTAATCTTTCCATGATGACTCAGTGTGTGCATATCACTTAATGTACAATCACTGCAGAAGCAGAAAGTACAGGACTGAAAGGCTGAAGTGGTCCTATAGACAATTAATATCCCCCTTCCTAATCCAGCCAAAGGACTATTGGCCAACTCTAGATGGCCCGCCTTTACCGTAGCCCCCGATGTAGTCTGGTGTCACGACTGTACCTCTCCTACCTCCTTACCCCTTTCTCATCCACAAAAACAGACATAGCAGAGAGCATGTTAGTTTCCTGAAGGTGAGAAGGGCGATTTGTTCCAACACCCACTCCCAGCATTCTCCACCGCATCTCAGAGTGGAGACTTCTTCTGGAGGCCATGAGGAGTTTGAGAACTGGACTAGTGTGCTATTCATCTTTGTAACCCAAGGCCAATGACTGTATTAGGCATATAGCAAGGGCTCGATAATAACGGTGTTAGGCATGTACTAAGTGCTTGACGCGATATCACAATTTTGGCCTTGACCCTGGACCATCCCCTTTTCCAGCACAGCTGTTTTATTTCCTATTGCTTCATGAATAAGTTTCCTCTTTTTTTTCCAGTACATTTGGGGCTTGTTGGACCTGTCACCACCTTGAATACCATCACAATGCATTTTCCTCTTCTTACAGATGCCTTTCTTTTTTCTGGTCCCTTACCTCTGTCCCTGCTTTTCTTATGCTTCTTGTGCCAAGTTTCATCACTTATTAAATGTCATTAGCCAGTAGAGGATTCCTCTTTTTTTTTCATAGCTTCAAACGAACAGCCATATAACATAGTTAATTCCATGGAATTAGTACCTAATTCTAGAATAGGTACTGATGGTTTGCAATCAATAAAGTATGTGAATGTGGGTGAGAGAGGGTTTTTTTGTTGTTATTCTTTTCAAATTATTCCTTGGGCTAAAGAGATTCTAGAAGTCTAAGAATCTAATAATTATAAAGCTTTCTTATATTAAGCAAGGAAACTCAGTCATAAATAAGAAAACATCAAGTGTATATATCATAGTATATTTGCTTATAGTATATTACAATTTGAACTAATAGGTCCAAGCCAAATATAATAAGGATGTTAGGATAATGGATTCTAAAGTTTTTACAGCACCTCCCTTTTTAGGTCCTAATCAGAGGCCATTTGCATGACAGTCCATAGGAGCAGTTGACAGCAATGCAGAGTTTTGAGTCTTAGCTGTTTGAAAGGCCCATCTAAATCACTGCAAGATTTCTTTGTCTATGGAGATACCACAGAGATCAAGGGCAGTTTTCACATTTTCACAATGTCATGAATAACTTCTCCATATTTTCTTTTTTAATTTATCTTTAAAATTAAATGTATTGGGGTGACATTGGTTAATAAAATTATATAGGTTTCAAGTGTACAATTCTATAATACATCATCTAATGGGAGCCTTCTCTACATTTTCATCAATTAATCACCACATTTTTCTAGTACCTACTTTGTAAAGGAGACTTTTCTAGGCACCAAAACGCTCCCAAGGAAGTCTAAGACATCATATCTGACTTCCAAGGGTTGCAAATGGAGTCAACATCAATTAGTGGTTGTGTTACCTGAGTTCTGAAGAGGGTACAACTCCACTCTAGCAAAAAGCCAGCCTAGAGAATGATATTTTCTTATAAGTAAATGTCCACAGAAGAAATATTTAAAAGCTGACTTTAGCTCCAGTTATTAAGAATACTCACTCTTGACATTATTCCAGAATATTAGATAATCCTGGAATGGCTTTAAAAGAAGATTCAAGAATTGAGCCCCTATTGGTGATAAGAAAGGCTTCTGGAACTCCTAACACTTGACATATCCAAAGATCACCCATATACCTCCACTACTGCTAAAACGCAGGAAGTGCAAAGGGGGAAAACCCCAAAACAAAACCTGCTCCCAGCAGTCAAAAATCAATGCCAGAAGACTGAAATTTTTGAGCCTTTTTCACAAGTGAGCCTCCGGGGCCAACACTGCTTAGGGCATCCCTTTACTTGTGGTCCACACATACTGCTAACAAGTTTGGACATATGATTCTCCAGCACACTGTAAATTAAGCAGCAAATTAGAAGGGGAGAAGTTGCTAGCACAAGCAACATGGGAACAGCCAAATGCAATGAGCTGTAAGTCAAGAAAAAGAAACTATGAAAGCGGGCAAAAGAACTTTTTAAAAAATTATAAAGCACACCACACACACATATATTTGTTGTTATTTATGAGTGCCCACTATTTGTCTGCGATCAGGCATTACAGCAGGTGAAGATGTGTAAGACATGCTTCCTTTCAGAGCTCAAGACTTGCTTCTGCTCTTGACTATCATGGCTTCTCTTTATTCAAAGTATTTGACTGGTCCAAAGTAAGGAGGTTTATGGCATTGGGTCAGATTATCGCTGCCTCGGATTAGTCTGCTCTTTCCTCATCTCTAACCACTGGCAGGCAGGCACCTTCTCGTTCTTGATTTGTGCCAAAAAGAGTAGAAGTCTTCTCAGTCTCAGATCCTTCCACGTGAATTGCATGTTTTGCAGCCCTGCTTGATGCTACAAGGCTTCAGGAAGATCCTAGAACAGCTCTTTCTTAGCCAAAAGGTGGCCCAAATGTGATATTTTTATAGCCCTTTCTTGGACGCTCCTCCTTCCCATTTAGCAAGAATGGGAACCTATAATTTATCAGGGCATTTGTTCGCTCATCATTGTTGAGAAAAGCTTTCAGAAACTAATATTTCATGCATGTATTTATCCCCTATAGTAACACAAATGGTCTCAGGTTCATAGGCATTCAACATATATATTTGGAACAAATGCCTAAGTGAATGAAGGCACACTCTAGGGTCATATTGTCACAGTTATTCCAGAGGCATGGTCATAGAGGGAAATATCTTATGCTTATGATCCATTTTTAAAATAGTGACCTTATTTAAAAAAAGAAAAATATACTTGAGGTCAAAGAGCCAGAAAAATAAGAACACAAATATTTTGGAAATTTTATAGCCTCTATAAAACAAAATAAGCAGTCAATCTAGTAAATCCTGCTTTCTTTTAGAAAGTCATCTGATTCAAAAATGAAATAATTATTTATGGGAAATTTTTTCAATTGAAATTTTATATTTTCTTCCCAAAACATTAAGCAACTTTTAAATTGTATATGTGAGGCCTAGATTAGTAAAAGAGATTTCAAGCAGAGAGATCCATATTTTAATACCCTATGACTCAGGATATGCAGTGGGGAGAAAATAAATAGAGAGAACCAAATCATTTCTATTCTATTTCTATTGTATTTGTTATCAAAGCCTGAACAACAGTCCATGGTGAATTGGCAATAACTCAATATCTAGTTGAACAGAATAATTAATGATACAATAAGGGATCATTCTGTTGATCTCTATGGCCAAATATATGATACTCTCATTCTTAAAAGATGAGAGAAAGTAACGGGATAAACGTTGTAAAATTATAAGACCACTAGTACTTCACCAATGACTTAATTACTAGAGATTAACCACAATTTTTGTAGGAAAAATATGTCCTGAATCTTTTTCAGGCACTCCAATATATTTAATTAAATAAAATGGGGAAAAGACTGAAAAGGAATATAATGTGATCTGTATTTTCCTTCCTCTCCCTCCTACTCTCTTTCAGCACCTTGCTACTCACCCCCCAGTCCCCCACTCCAAGTAACCTGATACCAATTCTCCTAACATCTATTTTACAACTTCCTTCAAAGGGAATCCTTATTGCCTCTGATATAGATTCACCAATACATATATTCATATATACATGCAAACCCGGACGCAATTGGCTCTTAGAACCATATTCTATGTTCGCTTTCATTCATACATTTTGCTTATTATAACCTTCCACTTTCTTCTTTGTAATCTCTCTCTCTCTCTGATTGAAAGGTCTACCTTTTTCCATGAGGGTTATTCATTTCCTACTAATTCATTCCCAAAGATCATCTTAGAATCTTTTTAAAACATTTACTATATACCAAGTGATGGGTTTGGGGAAGGTGATAAGTTGCCTTTCCCCCCAGAAATGTCTCTTACTTCGTTTTCACACTAACCCTCTTAGGTAGATTCTATAATTATCCTCATTTTACTGATGAGGAAACTGAGGCTCTGATAGGTTAAGTACCTTGTGAGTGGTCCCTCAACCCTTGGTGAAGCTGGGGTCGGGACCCATGGAAGCCTTAGCTCTAGCGTTTAATAGTACTACATTGCCTGTCACGGATATTTCCTTCTGGAGTTTAATTCAGCCAGTGTGGAGCACCTATATAAAAATATACATCCATGTACAAACTTTAAAAATATTACTGCAGTAATCAAAGAGAGCTGGCTACACCACCAATAGTATCTGGGAGTTTAATCAGTGTTTCCTTTATCGATTGGCTATCAATAGATAGCTCATGAGTGGCCTCTTATCACTAGTTACACTTTTGCTTTTTCGTTGATCCAATTCTACAATAAAAGAAAAAAATCCATCTGCTTTGCTAAAGTAAAGGAGGAAAAGACATGAATTTAATAGCTGATCAGAGGTCCTATTAGAGAGAGAAGGGCTTCGGTGGATGTTGTTTAAGCAAAGGGAGGCTGCTGAGAACATGGGGACAATGCACCTACAGGAGCAGTTAAGAGGCAGAAAAAGAAAGGGAGAAATTTGGATTTGCTTGTAAGAGAAAAGTGGGATTGGGCCAGAAGGATGGAGGCAAGGGAGGGTCATCAGACTGAGGAAGACTGAGGTGCTCTGTGGGATAGGGTCCAGGGCAATGTCCCCTCTGATACGTATCTGTTTGCAAGGATCAAAATATAGTTTTAAGTGTGAGGTCTAGTGTGTGCTTCGTTCCCTGCCTTGTCTTTAAGATCCTCAGTAAAAGTTTTGCTACCGTGATAACCCGAAGTTCATGGTTGCTTGGATGGTAGATGGATTGCAGGATGGGGCCAAGGAGAAGGGACTTTGTCCCCTCTTTTGATGGACACCAGAATGGTGATAAAGGAATGGCCACAGGGAACACAGAAAATATCCTCAATGAGAGTAGAAAATAAAGCAGTGGTGATCCCAAAATTATAATCCCTCAGAGAAATATTGGGGAGAGCTTTGGGGTATTACCAGAAGGGGGGGGTTAAATCAATTTATCTTGATCTGAAAGGGCTAGGGAACCCTAGAGTACATCTTGATTACACTACAGAAACTCAACCATCTAACTTTTTTCTTTTTTGTAAAGAATAATGTTATGTTTGCTAGAACCAGGGAACAGACAATGACATAGCCGCTTCTTAAAAGTACATTTGAATATATCAGCATGTGCAGTCAACTTATTTGCTGACTTAAAAACAGCGTGATGAAATTTTTTGCCTGTTAAACCCATTATTGACCATAATGAAAGACTATATGCAATAATCACAACATACAGCCTCATGTTTGATCACAGCTTCTAAAAATTCATGATACAGGGATTTTTAGTTATACTCAACACATTTTTCCTTCAGAAACCGGATTGGTTGTTCTAGGTGCTGTGAATGATATAAATTGAGCTCTTAGTTGGAAGAAATCTAACGGATCAAGCATCCCTGAGCTTCAGACAGAAACTTACTCTGAATAAATATATTCAAAGGTATGTGGATTTTTATTCATAATTTGGTATCTTTTCCATTGTGCTTATTTCTTTTTCTTCATTTTATGTTCTAAAGATGCAAATGTATTCTGCATTTCTAATCCTTTATGCCATTAATATTCAGTTACTTCTTCAGTTGGATGGTAATTAAATTAGACTCCGATTATTAAATGAATTATTTTACTTTCTAGTGCAGCAAAGTGTCTATATTTCTTTAAATTTTAGTTCCAAAATCCCAAAGCACTTTTGGGGGCCAAATTTCACAGCAAAATATTAATTATTTATCATTTAAGATAAAACATTTTTAACATTATGTGATCCACTACTTTGAAAATGTTTTGTTTAATGATATCAAATAGAACTATCAACGAAATGTTTTTCTCATTCATCCAAACTTAAAAAAAAAAAAAAAAAAAAAAAAAAACAGATTTAGGAGGTAGAAAACTTCGGTGTAATTTCCATAGCCAGCATCATTATAAACGATGTTCACTTCCTATGCAAAATTTAAGGTCTTTCTTCTGACAGTTTTCCAAGTTAGTCAAAAATTTGCACCACAAAGCAATGTGCATATTTTACAATGGCCTGCTTTGCTTCGCGTCCCAAGGGTCTTATTTGTGGGATAATTACAGTGCAGTGTCAAACAAAAAAAAGATGCCATAGACTAAGTATGGAATCTTTTAAGGAGATGTCATTCAAAATTCATGGAATAATCACAGAATCTTAGCACCATTCACTCCCTTCCATTCAGCCACATCCTTTGCTCCATATCTGGAGCTCAGAGATGTTACCTGAAGGTCTTGTCTGAAGTCCTACTGGTGGGAACACCTGGAACGAAACTCCACTCCTTCCTTACTCTCTTTGAATAAATTCCTTAATGTCTTTCCTCAGATGATTAGTCTTTATTTTTAACAGTAGCAATGCTCAGGTGGACTGTACAGAAAAAAAATAAATCTATGCCTCCTGGTCCTAAAGGTATCAAATACTGTGCACCTTGAAGACCTTCCCATCTTTTAGAGTCAACTCTATTCTTTGAATCATTAATTATAAGCTACACTCAGCTTCTGCGACTCTAGAAGCTGTACAGGTGTAGGAAAATGGCATGCCAGATCACACAATCAGAGAGGATCCATGTCCTTACAACTTGTTCAGCTCTCAATCTAAACATAAAGCGTCTCTGTCACTATTGTGACCCCAGAAACAATGAAATGGGCTGAGAACTGGAAATCACATATGAGTGAAGTAACCTCGCAAAGAGTGCCCGGATCCTTCCTACTAGCAACAGACTAATATGCCTTATGTGGGTTTTGTGGAACATTAATTATGCCCAATTTTGAGAAGACACAAGAAAAGTGTGTGTTGATATATTTCAGGGCCATCAAGAAATGGGGACCTGGATTTTGTTTGCCTGCCTCCTGGGAGCAGCCTTCGCCATGCCCGTGAGTAAAGCACCTCCTGTATAAGTCAACGTCCCATTTCACAAGCTTGGGAATAAAAATCTGCCCCACAGTTGGTAAACTCTAGGGTTTAAAATAGTATAAGATCAGATGTCCTCAAATATTTTTATGTTTAAAAACACTTTGAAGAGTTTGCTATTAAAAAAAAACAACAAGATTCTTGGATGCCTCTGCCAAAGATTCTGAGTAAGAACAGATGGGATGGGGCCCAGGACTCTGCATTCTAACAAGCACCCCAGGAGATTCTGTTGAAACAATTAGCTTGTAAATATTACTGCCCATCTCTACATGGAGGAAACTTTTGGATGGGACCCTTGGACAGCCTCCAGAGAAAGTGCTTAATCAGCCTTAGGCAAACACTACAAAAATCCAAGTTTTCTCTAAAATCAATTTCTCACAAGCATGCAATTTTCTTCCTGCTCTCCAAAGTCCACTGCTGTTATCCTTCAGAGAATAGGATTTCTGTGTTAGGTATCCCCTTCTTGAACCATTTTCCTGTTCTCAGAGGCCTCATCCCTTTGGGTGTACCTGCTAAGCACATGGCTTCCGTGTGGTTGTCTGAAATCCTACCTATGCCCACTACATATGGATACATTTATATTCAAATGTACCAAGGACCAGGAAATCTGACCCATGCTCTCTGGGTGCAGGTACACAAGGTCAGAGAGCTCAGATCGCATGCAGGCAAAGCAGGATCCATTTGCTTTTCAGTGGCATAAAGAGCAGTTGATACAACCAGAAGCCAGCAAAGCTTGCATATCTGCCTCCTCTCTTCCTCTCTCACCCACGAGACCAAGAGTCTGTGCTCTGCTTTCCTGAAATTCTGCACTGGGGTCATTCATTACTAGTCCCCTGTGGAGCCTTCGCATTACAAATTCAGCCCTTTACCCACTCCTCAATTCAACCCCTGCTCTCTGAGGGCTTATGTCCAGAATGTATAGAAAAGACAGTTAGCTGATTAAAATCAGTCACACTCAGCTGAGAGAGAACTAACCCTCTTAGGAAATGTGAGCATTTGAAAAGAAGAGAGCCTGAAAGAGCTCGATGTCTGAGGGAGATGTTTTGAATGATTCACTCTCTCTCCTCCACTCCAGGGCCAACCGGAACCCCATCAGGCAGGCATCAGTCACTTGGCCTCCACTTTTGATAGGGCAGACAGTCTTGGTTTAGATCATTATTCAGAGTGTTTCTTTTTATTTTGAACTTTTAAATGTTTCTGCCATAAAACATTGACAGACTAATACAAAGAACTGGCCTAAACTTCATAAATCAACTCTTTCATTTTCCACAGGATATATAATATTTCCACTTCATTGCACCCATCTGGTTCTCATATTCAGCAATAATTCACACACAGTTGTTTCTTTTGTTGTTGATGATGTGTTATTTACTTTGCACACCAATTACGAGGCATCTCTTTGCTACTTAAGCACTTCTCCACCTCCTGATCCATAAGGGAAGGTCTGTGAGACAATTCTCTTCTTGATGGCATTTCGTAATTGTGTAAGAGAAACATCTCTCTTCCCGACATGGAGTGAGTTTGCTTAAGAAGTAAAATGGTGGATGGGGTAGAATAGGATTAATTGAAACCATGGACGGAGGGGTGTCCGAAGATCACTGGAGGATAAATGTGTGCTGGTTCCTGCTTCCAGGTCTCCCACCATTAGACTACAACCCCCGGGAAAATCTTTTAGCTGTTCTGGACCTCTTTAAGATAAGAGGGCTCCTCTCCTACACAGCGTACATGTTCAAAATAAAGTAGACCTCAAATATATTCTGCACTATATAGATTTTTAAAAAGTAGCTTCAGTCTCTCTTAATGTGAACAATTGCATATTGACTTAATCTCTTCCTCTCTCCCTCTTCTCTCTCTCTCTCCTTTCTTTTTCTTCTCCTTTCCCCCTCCCTATAAAAGCTACCACCTCATCCTGGGCACCCTGGTTATATCAACTTCAGCTATGAGGTAATTTTTCTCTTTACTCATTTTGACCATTGTTTGACTTAACAATACCCTGAGCTCTGTAAAGAATAGTGTTGATTCTTCATTCGAGATGTTTTGCAGTCCCACTTTTTGAGTTCCCACTACTGGGTTCCTGGTTTAAGTCTTGATGGGTCTCCACAAGCCTGCGTTGCCCCAGCACACACCTACCTGGCTTCTCTGAATCAGTCTCTCCTCCTTACATGGCTATAAAGTTATCCATCATGAACTACCACTCGGGGTGGGGGTGAGGGGGCTGGGAGGAGGTGCTGCATGGTAGGGCAGAAAGTGAACCCTGGCTGAACAGGTGTATTCTATTCTAGCCTGTAAAATGTGGGGAATCAGGTAAGATGTGATTTAAGATCCTTTCCAGCTAGAAAGCCCCTGATTCTAAGATGTTCATACTCTGTGTGTCTCCCTCATTTGTGTTCACTGAAAGATTAGTGATCATGTGGGCTACAAGACATTCTGCAGAGCAATGGAAAGCATGACATTTCTGGAAGTCAAGTTTGAAGTGCTCCTCAACCCTACTCTAACTATCCACCTTGGGCAAACCATTTTGTCTCTGGAACTTTGGTTTCCTTATCTGGAGAAAGGGAATAATCGTAATACTCATACTTCAAAACAGTTTGGGGACACAAATAGCCAAGCGATATGAAAGGTATTTTGTCAAGTATAACTTGAACAAGGTTAATAATTGTTTGTTGTACTGATATCAAATGCTGTCCTACTATATATGACCAAGTCCCTGCACCTGGTCGCCCAAGGGTAGACAGTTAAGAAGGGAACAAAACTCTTATATCTTTCATGGGTGCAGGCGACAATCTGTGAGTCTGTTTACTTGTACAAGCTGAAGAAAAATGTTAATAAGAATTTGAGGCAAGATTATCTGTTAAACCTTAAAAGGCTGACATATTTGACCAGGAAACGTGTCTTTCTAGGATGAAGGACAGACAATGTTGCTGCCT
The DNA here is from genome assembly GCF_036562045.2 of Rhinolophus sinicus. Classification (NCBI taxonomy): domain Eukaryota; kingdom Metazoa; phylum Chordata; class Mammalia; order Chiroptera; family Rhinolophidae; genus Rhinolophus; species Rhinolophus sinicus. Next base: position 8,406,462 of record NC_133768.1, read on the forward strand.
CCTTTATTTTTCATTGTGACATCAAACCAAAACAAAACATGACTGTTATGTCACATTAATCTTTCTGTTTTGTGTTGCTCTTGCAAAGAGGAGCAGGAGTTGTGGGATTAAACAGAATTACTTCTTTTGTAACCCAGCCAAGCTCAAGAACCTCTTTGACTCCCCATGACCTTGTCTGTAAAAGTGAGGGTGACGATATTTGCCTCAGAGTATGTGAGAAAACATGAAAAATATGTGTGATGGATGGAACATAGTGCAACACATAGAAATCACCTGACAAGAATTTGCCTTATTCTTTCTTCCATACAACTCATATTTTCAGGCTATTAATACTGACAGGACTGCATTATTGAATCTCTAGTTCATCTGCCAAAATTAAAACAAATGTATTCTAATGTCTCTTTCTCTTAAGGTCCTTACCCCTCTGAAGTGGTACCAGAGCATGATAAGGCAGCCGGTATGTAGCTCTTCTATTCTTTATTCCCTTAAAATACTAAGCATGCATTTCAATTCCCTTTTAAGTGAGATAACATATCTATGCCACATACAGACACTAATGGGAAATCGAGTTTGTAAAAGGTCCTATCTGTGTACACAGTTAGAAATTCTTACACAGGACAAAAATGAATAAATATTCAGATTGTCATAACGACAAAGAAAACATTGCTACTTCTCCAGATGGAAGTCAATGGAGCCGATGGTAAACCTGACTCTCTGTTTCTCACCAGTACCCTTCCTATGGTTACGAACCCATGGGTGGATGGCTGCACCACCAAATCATTCCCGTGCTGTCCCAGCAGAACCCCCCGAATCACGCCCTACAGCCTCATCACCACATCCCCATGGTGCCAGCTCAGCAGCCCGTGGTCCCCCAGCAACCAATGATGCCAGTTCCTGGCCAACACTCCATGACTCCAACCCAACACCACCAGACAAACCTCCTTCCGCCCGCCCAGCAGCCCTTCCAGCCCCAGCCCGTCCAGCCTCAGCCTCACCAGCCCATCCAGCCCCAGCCACCCGTGCACCCCATCCAGCCCCTGCCGCCACAACCACCTCTGCCTCCGATGTTCCCCATGCAGCCTCTGCCCCCCATGCTCCCTGACCTGCCTCTGGAAGCTTGGCCAGCAACAGACAAGACCAAGCGGGAGGAAGTGGTGAGTACATCTTGAAGGCACTACACCATCTATGAACATGGTAAAGCAAAATCGGCCCCGCGAGTTCTAGGTTCTCAACCAATCTGGGGTCCGCAGTTTGCGGAGCTACAGGTCACTGACTCTATTAGTCCAAGCATGTGCTGTAACTTTATATTATAAATGAGCTTATCTACATGGCTTAGTAATTAAGACCATAGCTTTTCTGGTGGGTTTCAATTCTACAATGAGTTTTAATTCCTACCAGAATATATATGACTAAAACCCATTCATTTCAAGGACAGTGGTATAAAGGAATATATGTTCTTCTTACCTTTCAAGTGTCTGACTAGCAAGAATAGGCTAGAATTGCAGTGAAGATTTTAAAAAGAATTGTTTTTGAGAGTGGGGGGATGCAGATATTTGAACAGGCTACAAAAGGTCGGTGAGAAATCTTTGTAAAGACCTACGGGAAGATTACCTGTCTAAAGTGATTTTGAATCGAACTTGGAGGAAGCTACACTAGACAGTTCGATTCCCGTTCAGCGTTGGGATTCTACAGATTAAGCTTTTGGCAAGAAGTTTTCACAATTAAGCACAAAATCTTTTTCCATTACAGAAGCCTCTTCCAAATGAGTGGGAAATAGCCAATAAAATAAATGACCCTTACCCATATCCATAAACCCTTACTTCTGTGTATATGAGATTTCGTAATTCTACTGTATGTATGTATGCAAATGCAATTTCAAGTTATAAGCACTAATGAGGATTTTCTACTGAAAAGCAGTTAGGGGTGAGGTGGAAAAGACTTGGGTGGGGAGCCAGGATACCTGGGGTCTAGTTCCGGCTTTGCTCCCCAACAGGAGACGGTATTGTACAAGTTACTGCAAATCTATGGGTGTTTCCCCTTCTTTAAAATGAGAGAAAATGACTAAATCAGATAATTTTCCAGCCTCTGTCCAAGCACAAATACCATAGTTTCCCAATAAAAAATTACAATACATGCCACATATGGCTTTACAGTTATGGGGAATATGGGGCAGAATTTTGGAAAATTTATTGTATCTCAAATAATTTGGTACCTATAGTTGATTATTCTAGTCGAAGGTACGCGATCCCTCTTTGTATAGAAAATACATTTATTTGTCTCTTTATTAATACTTAAGGCCATGAACTTCATAATGTGTTCACAACTTGCCACTATTTATGAAAAGTTGCCTCTGAATAGGTAGTTTGAACTTTTCAAAACTCCAGTGTAAAATTAGATTATAAATACTGATAGTGTCTTAGAGTTGTTTTAGGAAAATAAAATAAAGTGATAAGCTCTGAGCCTGGCAGGCAGGAAGTACTCAATAAAAGGTAGCAATTGTTATTTCATTATAAAATAATAGTTTTAAGTGTCCTGAAGGTGGGAGCCTCAATCCTGGATATCTCATCTCTAATGACAATGAGATAACAAAGAAACTTTAAAAATTGTAGAGTAAAACTTAAATGGTTGTACATTGTTTTGGAAAAACTGAAGCCATACGTGTTATTATAAATGGCACGCACTAAGAATATTTGTAAATTATTTTAATTGTTCCTTTTGATATCTTTTTCAGGATTAAAAGATCAGAAAATGAGAAGAGAACTGAAATAGATATTTCAGTTGCTTTCAGAATGACGCAATGATTTGTGCCTACCATCACTTTACTTAGTGAATTCTGTAACTAAAAATAAGTACATTAGCAAACAATAAAATGTTTTTAAAGTCATTCACGTCTTTGTGTTGAATTGAATTTAAAATTTCACATCACTTGAGAGAACATATTACAAATATTCTTGAATAAGGTAGGAACTGCCCATTTATACGTACAAGTTAACGATTCTTCAGGCGAATGAGTACTATATTTCTTCTTAGAGAAAACTTTAAATATACTCTCTCAAATCTTTTAAAAAATGGAAGTTTGTAATTAGTTATAATAGTTGATAAGGTGAAAAATTATAAACATGTACAGTCACTGAACCTGAACCAAATGAAGGGAAGTTTATATGAAGAATTCTTTACATTGAAAAAGATAAGCTCTGAGAAATGTTTATATTACAAAACAAATTAAGACTTGGAACACTGGCTTTACATTTCACACCACATTAATGAACAAAATCTGGTCTTTTGATCTTATTCTACTGAGAAAGATTATTTAAATAAAATGATGTGATATGTATAATAATGTACTAAATTCTAAATTGTTGAGATAATCAGTTTTCCTAAGAAAACTTTGATTAAATGGAGCTTCAAATAGAGAATCACAGTGATTTTATATATGTCATTTCTTCCACTTCATAATCTTTAAGATGATAAATTCTACTGCATAGTCTTCAAAATGTTAACAGATGCATAAATGGACTCAATACAAGTTTTCTTTCCCACTCATATTTATATTTGAATCCTTTTTTCCTCCGACACCCACACAGAACTGTAAACAGCCTTTTTAGGGTTTATATTATGCAGCACCCACAGTAACTTTATTCCCATACTTTTATGATTAAGGCCCCTTAATCATTTTCTGGAATGAATAAACATAACTTTACTGGGAGGGTGTCAATATTCAAACAAATAACTTGATTTTAAAGAATTTAGATTCAATAAAAAAGTATTTAATCAATTGGCCTGGGCCAATTCTAATCGACTTAATAAATATGAATTAATCATCCTCTAGGGCAAGGCACTATTCCATGTCCTGGTAAAAATGGTAAGTTCCCATCCTTAAGGAATCTAGAATCTATCAAAGGAATAAAATAAGCTGACAGGTAATAAGAGAAGGCCTAACAGTGGTAACACTATGACAGAAGTATAGACAAAATGCTCTGGCAAATACAGCAGATATCATTAGCTAGTGGGCCAATGGTTTTCCTCACTACTCATTGCTTGTTGGCAGAGGTGGAATCAATCTTAGCCTCTGGCCTCCCACAAGCTCAGGAGAGATGAGTCCCCTCTATTCCAGGGAATGAATGCTCCCTCCTCCATGACAATCATGACCTCAATTACCATAACATACCATATGCACACCAAATATGGCATCTACGCCCCTTGCCAGCGATTGGTATAGGGATGGGTTGTGGTGGAACCTGAATGATGAATGAAGCCCAAAGGGAAGTCTGCTAGGAGAGGAGGAGCTTCTGGGGGAAAAAAATTACCCTTTCATTTTATATCACACATACACACACGTGCGCGTGCTAAGACAAAGTGTTGTTCTGTCTTTGGATCTATTTGTTTGAGAACGTAATGCCTGGAGTTGTGTCTGCCATCATGTAACCAGGAGGGATAAGTGGAAAGATGGAAAGCCCTTAGGTCCTTGGTGGCATCAATGTGCCCCTGAATTAACCAATTCTGGTACCATCTACCTCTAAATGGATGCCACACACTATTTCTATGCTAGTGTTTTTCAATTGTTGGTCATAATTGATTAGTGGGTCATGACATCAACATGAGAACCCCATCATTTATGTGATGCCAGCAAACTATCTCTTCAATGATGTAAAGCTTATATGGCCAGAACTAAGGAGAATTATTTTGTTAATGACTTCCCGAGAAAAAAATCTGATAAATGGAGACAGAAATATATATCCTGGTGTATTCTAAAAAGTATATGCCCCCCCATGCACTTTGCCTCCCACATCTCATGAAAATATTGCCATTACATTTGTTCCCACCGAGAAACATTTTAAACATGTAGGCGATAATGTTACTTGGAGACTGTGTGATATTGGAAAGAACAAACTTTGGAGTCAGACTGGAGTTGCTTTCAATTTTTCTGATAGAAGAGGATTCTCTGTTTGGGAAAGTCATTGATAAAATAATTCTCTTTTATTAGGTTGGTGCAAAGGTAATTGCGGGTTTTGCAATTATTTTTAACCTTTTAAACCACAATTACTTTTGTACCAACCTAATATAATAATTCAAATAATACATAAACACACACACATATTCAAATCACATTTTGAATTACAAGGGGAAAAAAGTCAGGCTTTGGACTCTGAAGACTATTACTCACTATGGAATGAGATGTACTGCACAAGATAATTTTAACAAGAAACTAAAACTTGTGTATTAAATGTCCAAACATGTGTTTTAATATTATCATTCTCATGGTGGTCTTCTATAATCGACATTGTTCTACCGCATTAAACATTGTATATTAACCAGAACATAGCATCTTCTTGCTGGTCCAGAATGAGACTTATGAACACCCACCAGTGTGGTGTGTTGCCTTGGGAACTCAGAGGTAACAAGGCCTGTACGCTAGTTTTAAATTGACCCACACTACTCTCTTGTTCTAACTGTTCCTTTCTGCTCTTAGCGGTCACTTCTTTCTTTCTTTTTCTCTTTCTTTTTCTTTCTTTCTTTCTTTCTTTCTTTCTTTCTTTCTTTCTTTCTTTCTTTCTTTCTTTCTTTCCTTCCTTCCTTCCTTCCTTCCTTCCTTCCTTCCTTCCTTCCTTCCTTTCTTTCTTTTCTTCCTTCCTTCCTTCCTTCCTTTCTTTTTTCCTTTCCTTTCCTTTCCTTCCTTTGTTAATGTATATTAACATCTTCTACTATATAGCTTATTTTGTATACATATTCTCTCTAACAAAATTAAGTATTTTAGCGTTGAGATTGTTATTCTGGAAGTTCCACAGTCACTTTGAGACTATGTTATTTCCTGACTCTCCAACTGTGGCAGATAGCCACAACTGACAAAATTCTGACATGTAGATGTCACCACATGGTATAACACAGCTCATGAAAATCGAATAAAACAGTGTTTCTAATGCACTAAAACTCAGGTTTAGTCAGCTACCCAATGTGGCATATATTTGAATCAAATACGGAAGAAAATCACTAGATACTAATGATCAAGACTCAAAGTCCCTGAAATCAATAGCAGTACTGATCATAAATGCATTAATAAACCCAAACATCTATCTAAAGAATTCTTAAATCAAAAACAGCAAAAGTAGATTTGTGCTAAATTATCTTTGAAATTAAGCTAAAGATACAGACGAAGTTAAGTAAACCACCTGCAGGAACCGACCTCCCATGTCACTAATACATTTGGAATCTTCTCTGCTCTCATTCACTCTTTGTTAGTGACAGTTTCAATATGCATAATTTTTCTGGGGCACAAATACATGTCTAGGAATTGCCCTCAGAGAGTCATCAAAATGCATGAAAAGCCATGTGCAAAGATATTGATCACAGCATTATCTATACTCGTGAGAAATTGAGTCTCCCTTAAATTCTCCTATATTTAGCTGAAGAAATACTGTGATAAAAAAAGTATGCTTTACAAGAAAATTTATTAGTGGAGTAAGTGTGGTAAACTGAAGTTTAAGATGAAGACTGTATATCATTCGTGATGATTACACATGACCATGACATGTAAGTGACCAAAACACACATACAGAAATGTGCACAGATGTAGCTGTTTGTACGAAGATCCAATTTTTCCACAGTAAACATAAATTGCTTCTGCAATCAGAAACAAATTTAATTTTTTAAAAGTTTGTTCTCCCTGTCTTCTGCTTCAATCCAGACACACCTCCTTTCTTCAGTTCCCTTTGATGTGAGCTTTGGATCTCAGTGGGTCCCCTTCAGATCAATTCCAAGTAGAAATCAGTTCATAGGTACTTCATTTTTCAGAGAAATATTTCGACCAAAGAATGAACAATACAATCAATCAAACAACAAAGAGATGAATATTATAAAGTGAAGGAAGATGAATTAGAAACAACGCAAATAAAATAAATGACCATCAAGGCAGCTCCAGCTGAAATTCTGTCGAAGGTTAACTGGGTTCAAAGAGCAGGCAGGTCAAAGGTAAAACACAATGTCTAAGCCCTAAACCCTTAAAGAGCTGGGGGCTTGTAATGATTTTTCACTTTAAATGGGTTCTCTTTTGATTTAAATAATGTCTGAACTATTGCTGACTTAAAACTCATCAATTGTCTGATTTTACTTTGGGGCTGCAACTGCCTGTAATGTACTTATTTTCTCTCCTACGCTTAATTACATCAGGTCTGAACCATCTGAAGAGCCTGACCTCAATCAGCAACAATGCCAGTTAACCAGACAATGCTCACAATTTACTTATTAAAAAGGGCAAAGGAAAAGGCAGTCTAACAAACTAATTTCCAGGCTGTATTTCCATCACCACCTCTCTTGATAGCATGCACTAAAGATGGCGGTTCAAAGGATTACCTAGAAGTAACCTTTACTTTGCCAGACACAGTAATAGTTTCCACATTTTCCACATCAAAATTCAGATATGTAGGGTCATAATACAACAGAATAACTGAAATTAGAGACATATACTAACTAGTAATTTTCCTCTACTCACACTGTTCAGTAGGTGTTCCCAGGTGGCTATTCAAACTTAAAAGAATTAAAGTAAAATATAATTTAAAATTCAGTTCCTCAGTCACACTAAACACATTTTGAGTGCTAAAAGGCCTCGTGGGGTTAGCGGCTGCCATATTGGAGAGTGCAGATACAGGACATTTCCATCACCACCAAGAGCTGTATGACACAGTGCTATATACTGCTTTGTGAGGTGGAAGAACAATTCCCACTAATTCAAAGATTTTCAACATAAGATGAAACAAAAACGCATTTGCTGGTTAAAACTGAACATCTCAGCTATCCCTGACAAGCCATTTCCCAAGCATTCCAGGAAGCAGGATCTCGTATGGGAATTTTCTGAGAACTATACAAGCACCCTTCTCTTCCTCAGGTCGAATCACATGCACGAAAATGGTCTTTCCTCTACTTTTCTTTAAAAGTAGATGAATCCAACGTTCAACTAAATTAATTTTTCTGCTTGTAAGAGAAACTATTTCAGTTCCAAAGGAATTGTCATTTCTTTTCAGACCTCTACCAGCCACGTCCACACTGGAGGTAGAAGGCTGGGGCTGCCCTTGACCTAGGCCAAAGTCTAAGCTGACAGAAAGATTAAAATAAGAAAAAAACTTGAACTTTTGTCCAAAGGTGGTGGACTGCCTGTAAACATTAGAAAATATTCGTTTCTATTTTGTGGTTCAAACCAATGGTGCAACATAGGACAAATGGCTGTGTGTTTGTGCATACATGTGCACATATGTGTGCGCACATGCTCATTGAATTTACCTGTAGTTAAAGGACACATGTATGTGGAGACGTACACCATTTGAGCAACTTGAAATTTTAAATAAAACTTCTATGGTTATATCAGTGATCATCACCATGACACATTATACTTCTTCCAATATAAAATTCTATCAAGAAAAAAAGGTGCAGTTGCTCATTTTATCTACAAGCAATGCCCAGTTGACCACCTCTTCTCCTGACTCCAAACAAAATGAAAACACTGACTTTTCCCATAAATCTGAAGTTTGTCCCTTAGTAGGAAACAATTGCTGAAAATACCAATATCGAATTTAAGGCCAGGACTTTAAAAAGAATATAAAATAGCAACAACTGTATTAATAATAATTAAAAACAAACAAACACCAAAGACATCTAACTGTGAACAGCTTAACACGGGAGTCACAAGAGAAAAACGATTTCAATCAATTGCCCCATTTCCAGAACATAGTGCCTTCTAGTTGTGATCTATATTGCTTTAACAAAATAGTCATCAGTCTATTTGTTGTGAAATTCTTGTTAATTGGATCTTTTACTTTTTGTTTTGTGATTTGGCTTATAATTCCTTTGCCCCTACTTGGTTTAGAGCCTTATCAGCAGGGGTCATTGGCTCACATTTAGTTATTCAAAAATACTTCCCAGCCAGGAAGAATTCATCCTGGACTCAGCTGAAACACCTGACTCTTCTAGAAGATAAATAATACTTGATGAATAACATTGGACTGGGAGCGGTGAGGAGTGAAGTGGCTGAGGAGGGAAGAAAGGAATGGTCAGTTGGGTCCCAAAATATTTGCCTCGATAAATCACGCCTGAATCATGTATCAAAAATAAATAAATAAAAGCTCAATAAAGCCCCTTACAAGTAACATTGCCCTATGGTAACAAAAAATAGCCCAGGGTCCAGCATTTTCTTTTATTAATTAAAAAAAAAAGAAAGATTGTTAACAATGTTAAATATCTTCCTTGGAACAGCCAAATCTTGTTTTCCTCACCAAAGAATTTTCCATGCTTCCAATTTGTCTGTGGAATGTGAGGGGCTCTGGGGTCAGATAAGTGTCCACAGAAAGGCAACGATGGCTTCCCAGTGTGGTGGTGAAGTGGGCAGGCTCTGCAACCAGACTGTCTGGGTTCACAATCATGACCTTCACTTATCTGCTGTGGAAACTTGGACAAGTTTCTTAGCCTCTCTGTGCCTCAGTTTCCTCATCTATAAAATGTATGAACATCCAACTCTGAGTTCTTTCCTGTCAATGAGCCCCAAGCTCAACACATGTTGGCTATGTTTCTTATCTTCAAAAAGCGAGGCTTCTTCTGGCTCTGTAGATCCCCAAAAGGAACCCTACATAGTTGGAAGCAAGGATGGCGCAGAATTTGGACATAACATGGATGTTTTCTATGATAAAGGCTTCAAAGTCAAACACATCTGTCATTTATCAATGTAGCATCTCTGACATACAGCCACCTGAACACCTCCTTTACTGATTGCTACCTTGCTTGATCCCTGCCTTCTCCTATCTGACATCCCAGAGGCTGTTTTTTGCCAACGTCAACCAAAGGATAATACGAGAGTAAATCTATGAGGAGGGTGTCATGGGTTGCACAAGGCCCATTGGAGGCCAGAGTGTTAGACCTTCTCCCCCTGAATGTCTTTCTTTCACCTTCTTTGTAAGGCCTGGTCCCCACTTATAATGACTTCCAACTCTGATCATTCCCTTGTTGCTCTGGCATTGGTCACAGCTCATCTACGTCCACGTTAGGGATTTCTTTACCAAACTGTTTTTGTCTAGAGCAGTGGTTCTCAACTGGGGCAGCTGTGCCTCCTAGGGGGCATTTGGCAATGACTGGAGTCACAAGGTGGGGGTGGGACTGGGGGGTAGAGTGGTATTATTGGCACGTAGTGGGGAGAGAACAAGGATGCTGCTAATCATCCTACAAGGCACAAGACGGACCCCACAGCAAAGAATGGTCCAGGCTCGAATGTCAACACTGCTGAAGTTGAGAAACTTCAAATGATGCCAGCAGTGAATCAGGCTGTGTGTTCAGAATTGAACACACAGAAATAATGACACTCTGAACAAATGTAGAAGTGTGTGTGTGTTTTAAAACATAATTGAGAAAGAAAAACCAAGAGCTTAACTTTTAAAAGTTAGTAAACGTGATATAGAACCCCATACAACTGGCTTTTCACCTCCTGTACTGACTGCATCAGCAAAATCTAAACAGCTTGGGGAGTGGCCAGGAGATTAAAGAAAATTTGCAAGGTGAAGACGTGGCTGCCCCAGGATTAAGTCAGCTGATGTCTCCAAATCAAAACCATTCTGCAGAAACTAAAATAGCTATTTGTGTCACTTAAACGTGACAGTGTTGTTTCTTGGGAGGTTACTTAAAAGTGGTTTTGTTACCTGAGTAATAATAGTGGAAAAATAACCAGGCCATTAGCCATTAGTGTAACTACTGAATTAGAGCTCATCTAGTTTGGCTGGGAAATGTTCTATTTTGGGATTTGTTTGAATTTGAATAAAGAGAAATAAATAATTTTGTCCATAGAGTGGGCATGGATTTAAGATGCCTCCATTTTCTCCATTTTCAGAATTATCACTCTCCAAAAGTATTATTTGATGAATATCATAAGGTTTCGGTTACAAAATTATTACCCAAACACCTCAGCCCTGGAGAATAGAAAGCAGTGTGCTATGGACAGGAGACCCACTCTGAGCGCAGACTTTGGGTAACCTACAATATGTGACGAACCCAGGACATGAAACATACTATCTGTCCAAACATCAGACTCGAGACACTCCTCCAAGTGAGATTAACCTCATCCCTTTGGCCCTCACATCAGGAGAACAGCTGTAAACGAGCATCAGCTCAATGCCTCCTTGTCTAGGGGTCTTCTCTTACTGGTCTCCCCGGGCTGGAGTGCCCGGGCCTCGATGTTTCCCGAGATGTTTTGGACAGGCCTCCATTTCAAGCAACTACATACTTGTTTCTTCTTTGATCTCCCCACTAGCTAGCAAGCTCCCCGAGGCGGATTTAGAAAAATACCTGGGAACTCATCGGAGTGCTTAATATCTGCTCAAGAAACCATCATTAGCATTAAAATCCACTGTGCTATAATATCAAAGTAATGATAATAATAATATCAAACATTTACTGGGCTCTTATTATATTCTAGGCATGTTCTAAGCACATGACAGATGTTACCTCATTTAATTCTCACAACCTTATAGAGGAAAAATTGTCTCTATCCCCAATTTACAGATGAGGAGTTGTCTACACTTTAAACTTTAAAAAGAAATGAGGCACTTCTTAAAACACACACACCCTGTCTTGTTTATTATGAGAGCCATTTAAAAGGTAAACTAATTTGTCATCTGCCTCTAGGACCCTAACTAAAACAACCTGTATCTATTTCTAACAGCAAATCTGAATTCAACTCAATCAGACCCGTGAAGCTTGTCTCCTTTCGTCACTTACTTATTCTTGTCCATTTGATCTCCGAAGGATGTGCTAAGGAGCTAATTGTAAAGAAAAGCTCAAGAACCCCCAGCCCAATAACTCCTTTGCAGTTGTGATAAAACACCACAGATGGGGAGGAAACCTCTGCAAATATGGGCAAGTATCACCACACCAAGGCAGCACTGCCATGGCAACCAGGAGAAAGCCATGCAGCCCAGTCCTGGCTGTGAACCTGAGCATGACCGGCCCTCACTCCTTCCTTGGTTCCAAAAGATGGATTGAAAACAAATAAATGCAAGTCCAGTCCTCATAGGAACTGCAAGGTGCTATCTTTCTTTCATTGATTCACTCAGAGAAAGCTAGTGGGAACTAAGGATGTCTTGTTAGAAACTCCAGACCTTGGCCCTTCATTATCTTCCTTCCCAAGTAGCCCATTGAATGCATATTAAACACATATGGAAAGGCCATTTCAAGTGCCATTCTGAGGTTCACTAGAATGACCAGAAGAGGAAGGCCACTGATATATTCCTAGCATGAGAATGAATCAGAACTAATTGGCTGCCATACTCTCTCTACCTGGCATTAGATGTTCAGATTAAAATACATGAAAAGGTTCAAATTTCTCAATAGCTTCCTGCATTGTAGCTTCCAGAAATGTTAGATCTCAAGGCAGCTGTCCAAACTGGCTGCTTGCACAGGTCCTGACTAGGAAAGGGAATGTTTGTGAATTTGCACAGCTGCATGCAATAACAAATTCAGGCTCGGAGGGTTTACAAAATCCCATTTTTGCGCTGTTGATGATGAACTTGGGCTCAACCTAGGTCCCACAATGATTATTTTTCTGAATTTTAAACTAGGCCCAATAGAGCAACTTCATACTTTCAAAAATACTTCTTTTTAATGACAATTGTAGACTTCTAAAGTACTTATTGAACCTTGCTGAAATGTGCAATTCCTATTAGCAGGATTTCCAAAGACAGTTGGAAAATAAAGGGGGATATACTGCCTTGGTGGCTCATTTTTAAACAGGTAGAAAAAAATCTCCGTGATGACCAAAGGAATCCAGGTGCCCAGTAATAGGTGTCCCGGAACCTGCTATCACTACAACCTGGATTGATTTATTTTATAGTTGCTACTACTGTAAGTTATCAGAATCACAATGTTAAATCTTTGCCCTTCTTCCAAATGGAATCATTCAACAGATAGTAAATGATGATGGTTTAAGAGCAGTAAATTTCCTCCAAAAGAAACTTGGTTTTTAACAAATTAAATTAAATTAAATTAAATTAAATTATATATATAATTTAATTTATAATTAAAAAAAAAAAATATATATATATATATATATATATATATATATACATACACTTTATACTTGCAGCAACATGTACACATGATACAGAGAGGAAAAGGCGTGCAAATGAACTGAGGTAGCCTGGTCACGTAGTTTAAAGCAATAGATTGCCTTAGGAAAAAGCTATAGGAAAGCTTATGATTCCACCCTCTTGCTGTTAAAAAAAAAAATCACCAAATAAACTAATGTTTAATATGATAAGGTCTGTTCCTTTAGGAAGGGTCCAAAGAAACTTTTACTTGTAGCTATATGAAACCAGCAAGGATCTAAGCTCTGTGAATACGTTGGTAATATTCTAAATTAATAAGAAGATAGATTTTTGAGGTTCTTTCTATGCAATCATAAAAAATGCAGAATCGCAAAAGAATAAGGTTTGTACCAGAGGCTGCAAGCAGCAAAACTGAGGCATTCTGGTTTTCGGAACCAAGCATCTGTCTTTGCTGTATGGAGTAGCCACGGGGAAGAGTCAAACCACATTTTGTGGTCTCACATCAGTGCCCATATTGCCTGTAGACGTCATAGAATCTTGACACTTTATCATATTGAGGGGAAGGGCAACGTTTGTCCTTGTCCCAGATATCTGTCATTACATAGTCCCCAGTGATCCAAACCAAAAGAGAGGCTCAAAAGCAATAATGTTTACTCTCAGTTTGTCATGGACTAGCCAAGTGACCCTGCTATAATCTGATCCACTCTCACCCTCAGTTTTCTTATCTGTCACAGAAAAACACTGCACTAGATGGCCACTAAGACCTTGCAATAGTAACATCATAAGCCAATATGCATCGTTCAAGTCAAAGTGCGTCCATTTTAAAATACTGAGAAAATAGCCAAAGGAAAAGGTGCAGAAATGGCAGGACGTTTCTGAGGTTTGCGCTCAGCTCAATGAAAATGAGTGTCTTGGCAATGACGTGCAACATTCCAGTCAACCTGGCTTGATGGCTCTGAACCTTCTCCTAAAGCAACAGGCAGAGACATCTTAAGAGTCGTTTGAACCACCTGACCTTTGAAGTTGAAAGAGACTCAAGTGCTGGAACAAGCGGAGTGAATCCCTCCGAAGCCATTACTTCTCACTCCTTCCTGCTTGTGTCCACCTTCCCCAGATGCTGCTTCAGGATTATTACCCCGTGAAGTCTTTCACATACTCCTGACTTGGGTCCTGCCTCGCCCCAAGCAGGAGGCACAAAACATAAAGCCTGCAATGTACACACCATCTCTTCTTACCTCTCCAGGGTCCTTACACCTCAGCAGTAGCAGCAGCTCCAGGCAGAACTGACCCCCCATGATCCCCCGACGCAAAGCCCCTGTCCAGTGTGGGAACGCAGGAGGAGGCTGGAGATGAGGATACTGCTCAAAGAGCTAGTGGAGCCGGGCAGGCAGGCTCCCCGGCTGGAATGCGCTGCTAGAGGCCCTGGGAGGCAGAAGCCCTGGGGTCACTGTGAGCCTCTGAGTCAGACACCCTGGGGAGCTCTCAGCTCTAAAAGACTTCCTTCAGCACACAGGGCTGACCCGTACCCGCATTTACCAGGCAGAAAATCTGAGAGTTACAAAGTCGCGGTAAATGGGTACATACACATGTGCCAGTTTACAGGAAATGGAGAGATGCAATGTAAATGATGGAGGGAACAAATCATGCAAAGGAAATGCCAACACACGTATCTGATAAGGGACTCGTAGCCAGAATATATAAAGAATTCCTACAAGTCAATAACAAGAAGGCAAATAACCCGATTTAAAGATGGGCAAAGACTGAATAGACATTTCTCTGAAGAAAATACTCAAACGGCCAATAAGCAGATGAAAAGATGCCCGACATCAGTAGACATCAGGGAAATGCAAACCAAAACCACAGTGAGACAGCACGTCACACCCACCAAGATGGGGAGAAGGGAATGTTGGAGAAACTGGAACTCGCACACTTCGCTGGTGAGAATGTCAAATTCTTTGGAAAAACAGTTTGGCAGTTTCTCAAAATGTTAAACATAGATTTCCCATACAACCCAAGAAAACTGAAAATATATGTCCACACAAAAACTTGTACACAAAGCTGTTTACAGCAGCATCATTCAACCGATGAACAGGTCAACAAAATGGAGCATATCCACACAATGGAGCATTAGTCAGCTATGAAAGGGAATGAAGCACCGAGACGCGCTACAACGTGGATAAGCCTGGAAAACATGACACTGAGTGAAAGAAGCCAGACACAAAAGGCCACCTATTGTACGATTCCATTTATATGACATGTGCAGCACAGGCAAATCCATAGAGACAGAAAGTAGATTAGTGGTTGCCAGGGGCTGGGGGGATTGGGGGAAATAATGAATAAGGGGTACAGGGTTTCTTTTTGGGGTGATGAAACACTTCTAAACTCTGTGAATATACCATTAAATTATACACTTTCTATGTGAACTGCATGGTATGTGAATTATATCTCAATGAAGCTGTTATATTAAAAATGAGATGCTAGCTCTTATCCCCTTGCACAACCCTTGCCCAACTACACTGGGCTCCTCTGAAGTCACCGTTACTCCTGTCGATTTACCTATGTGGCTTGGCAGGGGCCATGGTGAGAAAGGGCTACCATGGAAGTGGCCCCTGGCTCACCGGGACCCTTCTGCTCAGCTTCATTTCTAGGCCACTGATGATCACAATTCTGCTCCAGCTTCATGGTTGAGACCCGCTCTTCCATGGCTCCTGCATTCCTGAGTGGTGACCCTCTTCCCAGTACGTCTGTGGTTCCCATTTCAAACTTACAGTTGTCCCCCATGTGGCCACGGTCTCCAGATTACACGTGATTTCAGCACAACGGGCCCTCACAGCTCAGTGTCTTCCCATGGCCGAAATTCAGTGCTTCATTATTACCTCTCACCTTTTTTGAAGGGAAAGGACCAATTTGGGGTTGCGTGTTTTTAAAATAGGGGTATTGCCTCCAGGGGCTGTTGTGCATTTTCACTATTATAAGTAAAAATAAAATTAGCAGGTGACGCCAATGAAGGAATCAATTCAATGAAGGGAATACCACGGTGGTCATTTGAGTTAAAAATGACATTCAACATTCTAATATGATTGTACCATCCGCTAAGAGAACTGCATTAGTTACTGACACATTTATTAATATTCATTATTACTATTTTTTGTTCACTTCCACATCCTTCATCTTTCCAAACGATGCTTGAGCACAACGGATCAATGCTCACGAACATCACTTTCTTAATGATACCTAGTTCCATCCTGTCCCATGCTCACAATTGTTTTGAACCAGTGTATTCCGCTATCAGGCCTAAAGTCTTAATAGAAAGGGTTGTTAGTGGTCCCAATTAGCTGTACATTAGTAAATGTACAGTGTCTGGAATTTGTCACATTTTGGACCAACATGTAATTTTTGTCCATCCTAGACTTGTCTTAAAAACGTTCAACTTTTAAAAGCCCTTAAAATTATTCATTTTAAAAGTTGGTACCATTGCCCTCTGAAGGTCGTCGGTGGAACTGTGAAGAAGTAGGCTTTCCCATCTGAAGATAAGCAAGGCGGCAAATGAATGTTTCCAGAAGAGCCTGCCTGCGTTCATTCTGTGTTGGAATGTCCATACAGGCTTTTTCTCAAACACGCTTGAGTGCTGTGGGTAATAGATGTCAGATAATAAAATTCAGAGGCACACGCTATGTGACTTTTTAAGGGAAAAAAGTGGGGGGAATCAAAGGGTTTAACAATTTTATTCACTGGCTTACATTCAGCGACTCTGAAAATTTGGCCACTGCTCAGGTTTGTGAATTTCTATGGAAAATGAACTGTTTGGCAAGCTCAGTCAAATATGAGGCTGATAAAAAATGTTTCATGCTTTCTCAAGACCTTATGCCACTGACTGTGTGGGATTGGAAAAACTGTTCAAATGTCAATTTAAGTGTCAATTTAAACAGTGTAAATAAATTATTTTCTATACCCATGTGAATTAATAAAATTCTGTTGATTTCAGGCCACAAGTTGAACTAAACTCTCTTTGAGTTTTTTTTTCCAATGTTCCAAGGATAGTATAATGTCTTTTAAATCTTACAGTTATTTAAAAAAATTTCTATTTGTTATTTTTTTCAATTACAGTTGACATTCAATATTATATTAGTTTCAGGTACTAATACCTGCATAGTGGTTAGATGGTTATAAAATTTACGAAGTGATCCCAGAACTTCAGATTAGGCAAGTTGAGTTCAGTAGAGTTCTGTTTCAGAGTCAGAAATGTTAATCCAATACTTTATTTTACCCTAATGAAGAATTGGCTGAAAATTCAATTGAAATGAAGTTGTTAGGAATCAGGTCTTGAACTCAAAAAAAAAAAAAAAAAAAGGAAGGAAGGAAGGAAGGAAGGAAGGAAGGAAGGAAGGATTAGGCCAAAAGAAATAAAACATGATTG
This sequence comes from Rhinolophus sinicus, assembly GCF_036562045.2. Lineage (NCBI taxonomy): Eukaryota > Metazoa > Chordata > Mammalia > Chiroptera > Rhinolophidae > Rhinolophus > Rhinolophus sinicus. Next base: position 8,423,949 of record NC_133768.1, read on the forward strand.
TAACAGCCCAAATCATTACATAAAAAAGAATATTGTGGTGAATTGCACTGCAAAGTTCATGACTTGTGAATATTATCTCCAAACCAATAACCTCAGTGTTTTATAGAGTTAGCTATCCAACTGCCTTCTTGACCCTTCCATGTGGTATCTCAGGGTCATCTCACTTCACTTATCCAATACTGAACTCTTGACTTTTCCTCCTGGCAAATGTCTCTGTACCTAAGCCTCCTACATCTTCAGAGGCGTTTATAAAGCCTTTATCTCCGTGCCTGGCATGCAGACCTACTCAACAAACGTTGATGATGACTGATGATGAAGAAGATGATGATTTTCATGCACCCAATTAGTTGAGCCAGAAACCAAGTAGTTTTTCTTTATTCTTCTTTTCACCTCATGTCCCACATTTAATCCATTCCCAGGTTCTGTCAACTCTGCCTGCAGAATAAATCAGGAATCCGACCCCTCCTCTCCAACTCTGCTTTCGTCATCCCTCCTCCAGCCTCCATCATGTTTCTCCTGAAGAAATTCAACAGTTTTCTAAACAACCCAACCATGTCCACTCTTGCCCTCACCCAATTAACTGTCCATGGGGGAAACCACAACACCAGTCTTGATTACTAAGATGTATATAGTACTTATCATGTACTCATTAACATTAAATATGCTAAACAGCCTTATGACGTTGGTACTGCTATTACTTCCATTTCACAGGTGAGGAATTGAGCAAAGAGAGGCTGGAATGCATCCAAAATCACTCTGTGTCTAAGAGGCAAAGCCAGAATTCATACTTGAGCCATTGGGCTCCAGAACTGAGTGTTCAACCACTACACAAAACACCAAACCATACCCAAGCATTAAAAAATTACAAACAAGCAAGCAAAGATTGTCAATTTGTTCCACTGCATTTAGGATAAAATCCACCTGCATAGGACTTTCCCTGTGCCTTCCCTCTCGTGCCTCTCTCTCCTCCTGTTCCCCTGAAATGCATGGACAAGGCAAGCTTGGTCCTGCATAGGGGTTTCCTCCCATGCTGCTCCGGGAGCCTAAACTGCTCTTTCTGGCCATTTGCACATGGCTGGCTCCTCCTTCTTTATCCTTGAATCTCATTCCCTCAGAAAAGCCTTCCCTGACCTTCCCAATCCAAAGTCAGTGTTCCCTGGCTGCTTGATCTCAATACCCTGTTGATCTTCTTCTCAGCACCGCTCTCAATGTGTAATTGCTTTGGTATGCTTGTTCATTTGTCTATTGCCTGTCTCTCCCACTGGTCTGGAAGCTTCACAATTATAAATATTGTTTACGACTGTATTTCTACTATCTAGCATCATGTGTTACACATAGTAGGTGCTCAGAAAATTTGATAAATGATTGGGTGAAGACAAGACTACTTTGGTGACATGAAACATCCACCTAGACCTTAGGCTTTCCACGTGTGATTGCAGGATCAGAATCAGAGTCACACGGGGATGCTGTTAACCAAAAGTAGAGTCCCAGGACATTGTTATTTTAAGCACTTACTTTTGAAGCCTAACACCTAGTTTTCTAAAGAATTTTTATAATTTTGATGTTGGTATAATTTGGCAATGAGTAACTCACAGAATTCTTGTTTGGCTGTGCTTTTATACATAATCATGGTGTGGTTTCAGAAATACTTGCTACGAAAGAATAATGCACATTATAAATTGCTTTCACCTGTTGTACGATTGTTGAAAATATTCACTGACAACGAAATTGACACATACTATGTTTTCAGATATATAGGTAAACAGTTACATAATTACCTTGGAAGCCAATAATTTCCTTTTCACATTTCACATAGACATGTGTGTGAGCTCCTGGAAAGCATGCGGTTCCTGGGCCCTATAATGTATATAATGGACAAAATGGACTAGCTGGAGGCCAGTCCCAAATCAACCACAATAGGACTTCTGGGGCCCAGGAATCTGCATTTTAAGAAACTTTCCAGGAAATCCTTATGTAAACAAAATTTGAAGGCTATTTTTATCTACACTTATGTATATTGTTTTAGAAAAATATACAACAGATACTCAGTGTCCACTCTTTGAATGTGTGGTTTAATTCTGAGAACTCCAAGATAATGTTTCACGTAAAGGAAAATACACACTATTAATTGATATTATGTTCACTAAATGTCCAGGAATGCAGATTAGCAATAACCTTATTGGTAAAATAAATAATCTATGAGAACTCTCTTTTGTTGGCCTGTGTGTACAAGTGGGAAGGAAGGATAGGCATTTTTCACCTTGGAGTAAAAGGATGAACCATTTAGCGAGACAGAAAGAGTAGCAAGGTAAGTGCCTTAGCCCAGAACTTGACTAGGTTTTAGGCTATACGTGGATAATGTTAAGAAAACTAAAACTTGTTCTTTTGTTGCTTTTGGTTTATATACCACATATCAGTGAAATCATATGGTTCTCTGCTTTTTCTGTCTGACTTATTTCGCTCAGCATTACACTCTCAAGATCCATCCATGTTGTCACAAATGGTCCTATATCATCTTTTCTTACCGCCGAATAGTATTCCATTGTGTATATATACCACAACTTCTTCATCCATTCATCTATCGAAGGACATTTTGGTTGTTTCCATGTCTTGGCCACCGTAAACAAAGCTGCAATGAACATTGGAGCACACGTGTCTTTATCTCTAAATGTTTTCAGATTTTTTGGGTAGATACCCAGGAGAGGGATTGCTGGGTCATATGAGAAACAGAAACTCATAGACACAGACAATGGTTTGGTGGTTGTCAGAGGGTAAGGGGGGTGGGGGGTGGGAGATGAAGGTAAGGGGGATCGAATATATGGTGATGGAAGGAGAACTGACTCTGGGTGATGAACACACAATGGGATTTATAGATGATGTAATACAGAATTGTACACCTGAAATCTATGTAATTTTACTAACAATTGTCACCCCAATAAATTTAATAAAATAAAATTAAAAAAAGAAAAAAAAAAGAAAACTAAAACTGAGGGCAGGAAGAGCCTTCCTGGATTGCTCAAAAGAGAAAGGCAGATGTTTTATCTCTTTTAAGGAAAGATACCTAAGTTCCAGAACGTAACAGAAGAGCTTAAGTTAGAAAGAAAAACAAAGCAATGATAAAACATCTGGGCATGTTTTTTTGACATCAAGTAAATAAATGTGATAAGAAACCACGCCCCTGTCCAAAAAGCCGAGGGAAGGTTTACTGAGGATGTCTCTGGGATGGCTTTGTCTCCATCTAACCCATGTGTCCCCCAGCCCTCCTTGGCACCTCCAGGACATTCGGCATTAGTGACCAACAGCTGGTGGACATGCTTTCCTCCTTGGCCAGCTGGGCCCTTCTTTTCTTCACATGCCCCTTTCTTGCGCCATCCATTCCACTGTTTTTCAGTCAATCGAGAGCTTTCAACATGACACCCTAGGCTTCCCATGACCTGACCCCAGCCCATTCCCCCAAATCCTTCTCTTGCCCCCCTTCCCAGCAAACCCAGCACCTCAGCTCAACAGAACTGCTCGCTCCCATACTCTTTGGATTCCCTGTCTTTGCTTTAGATGTTTTCCTTCTCCAGAGTGCCCTTTATCCCCTTATTTCATGTAAAATAGCCCACCTGTTATTCCAGCTTTCTTGTGCACTAGCTTCACTGTGCACTAGCTTCCATCCCCTTTTGCCTACTTCAGACATCACTCCAGCCACCCTCTGACACACCATCACATGTTCTCTTCTCAACTGGATGAGTCCCACCAGCATGAAAACATGCTGTGATCACTTCAACCACAGAAAACAAAAATTCTTGATCACACTTCCCTTTTTAGCCACCATCTCATCTCTCTCCTTCTTTCTATAGAAAACAAAATCTTTCAAAGAAGCATTTATATGCCCCGCCTTCCATTTCCTTTCCTCCCAGTCTTCCTTGAATGCACTTCGAACAGGCTTTTGCTCCCACCATCCATCAACGCTGCTCTTCCTATAGTTACCAGTAATGTTTACAATGCTCAATCCTCTGATTAATCCTCAGCCTTCCTCTTACTCAACCCACCAGCCGGGTGCTATCGATACGAATGCTAACTGATAATTATGCATCACTTAGGATTGTACCCGGCACACACACTTCTGTCACCTACTCATCAGAAGCGTTACACCTACTTGGCACAGCCCACTGCCGCCTCCCTTTGAAACACTTTCTTCATCTGGCTTTTCAGACGCCGCACTCTCCTGGATGTGCTTCTACTCCCCTAGCCACTGATTCTCAGTCTCTTAGGCTGTTTCCCCCTCACCTCCCTGAATGGACCCTAATATTGGAATTCCCCATGGTTCTGTCCTCAGTTCTCCTTTCTTTTTCATCAACAATCACTCCGTTGGTGAGCTCAACAAATTTTATAGCTTTAAATGACATCTATACACTGATAATTCCCTAATTTATATCTCCAACAGGACTTTTTGTCTTGAATTCTCTGAGTTCTATCATCTTCCTCCCAACCAGCTCCTCTATGATCTCCCCCATCTAAGTCAATGGCAAGTTCATTTTTCCAGTGATTCAGGCCAAAACCTTGACCCCCGCCTCCATCACCTTTGACTCCATATCGTCCTCCACAGCCAATCCATTAGTAAATCCCGTTGGTTCTACCTTTAAAACAGGCCCCAATCTGACCTCTTCTCATCATGTCCACTGTTCTACTCTGGTCCAAGCTAACATCATCTCTCACCTCGATTAATAATAAAATTGTTAAGTGATTCAGCATAGAGACTGCTTCTGCAAAACCCTCTCCAACTAGTCATTTCTTCTCAGTGAGGCTAATTTTCCTTGAGAAAATCTTTGGATTGTCAGTGAGTTACTTCCAGCCATATCCTGTTCTAGAAAGGTATGAAAGCATATAATCCCGGAAAAAAATATATAGGTGCAGAAGAGCTTCTCCAAATCCCACAGCAAGGACTTGAATTATCATGGAGAGTGTTTATTCTTTAGCGCTTCACATTCTTAACAATGCTTGAATTACCCTTTCTTGCTCATAACAAAATAGTAACATTACATGAGTGCATTTATTGTTCATGTGGACCATGTATAGAGCAGCCACTCCCATGCATTTTAGGACTGAGTGAGCTGATTTGGGAATGCCACCCCTCCTGCTCATGATTGTTTCTGGAACCCAGATGTAAGGCCATCAATCTTCCTTACAGCCAGAGGCACATGAGGGAAAGGTGGCAGGAGGCTTTTTCAAAATGTTTCCTTGAACATAAGCAAGAGACACAGGAAAAGGAAACCTCTCCTTCCTGTATGCCAGGATTTCTCAACCTCAGCACTACTGACATTTTGAGTTGAATCATTCTCTGTCATGGAGGCTGTCCTGTGCATTAGCAGATGTTTAGCAGCAACTCTGGCCTTCAGTTGGGACTACCAAAAAATGTCTGCAGACAATGCCGGATGTCCCCAAGGAGGAGTGGGGATAACCCCACATTGGGAACCACTGGCCTAAACAGTATCAGATTTATCCCCAGGCTGCTACGTTTCTCGCAATACCAGGTTAGAGATGCTTAGAGGAAGATAAAGTGAAGAGAATTGCAGGAAAAAAAGATCTAAAGATACTGGATGAAACCCACCATACCGGAGCCACTAAAATTCCTAATTACTTAAGCTGGGTTAAGTGGGTTTTGCTGTTATTATCAGCAAGGGGTATCAAAGCAATCCAGGGTCCACCATCACAGTTCAGAGGACATTGCTTTATCCCAGGGCATCCTACAGCTTGGAGTAATGACTGAGGTCCCACCTTCAGGCAAGATACTGTAGGTTTAGTTTTATGTGTAGGACAGAAATCAAATGGCTCATTTTCCATTTGTTAATTGCTGCTTATCTACACGTTTTAGGGAACTGTAGAATTTTAGAGTAGGAAGGGACTCTGGGGAAGGAGAACTAAGCTAAAACTAATGTCTATGTTTATCTTCAAAGGAAGGCTTTCAAAAGAGGATTAAGCCATGAGCCTCCAAATATCAGGAAAAGAGCCATTATCCACTTCAAAACACTTCCTGAGCATGACAAGTCACCGTACATCTCGCATAAAAAGCAAAGAGAGACAATTTCTTAGGGCCACATACACTTAAATATTCCCTTCTTACTAAACAGGAATGCTGCGTGGTTTTAATGACTAAATCAATTATCTACTCACAGTGGACTTCCTATCATTTCTGCGGGCAGAGTTGTCATTTAATTTTAACATCCAGCAGTATATAATTTTAAATGTGAAAACTGACGAACAAATAGAACTGGCATAATTGCTGATTATTAAATTCAGGACATAGTGGAAAGGGAAGAAGATAAAAATTATAATCTATTCCTTTTATTATTTTTATTGTTTTTTATAGTATCAGTTTGTATTTTCTTTGCTTATTATAAAAGCAATGTAAGCTTATCACTAAAAAATCAGGAATACAGAAGTAAGCAAAATGAATGCAATTAAAATAATCTATAATCCAAGAATCAATCACTGATTTTATCTTAATGAATATGCTCCCAAATGTTTTTCAATATTGAGATTTTCTTCCTAAATAGCATATTGTTTTGAAAGCTACTATAATGTATTTTTCAAATTTTTTTCTAGCTTTTTATTTATTTATTTATTTATTTATTTATTTATTTATTTATTTATTTGGAGTGGGGGCACAGCTGCCTTTTAATTTTGTGACTACCAATTTGTACTTTCTAATCCCTTTACATTCTCCCCCATCCCTAGCCCCTTACCATCTAGGAAACAACCGAAACGCCCATTAATAGACAATTGGATAAAGAAATCGTGCTACATATATACAATGGAATATTACTTGGCCATAAACAAGAATAAGATCTTACCATTTGCAACAACACAGATGGACCTAGAGAACATTATGTTAAGTGAAATAAGTCAGACAGAGAAAGACAAATACCATATGATCTCGCTCATATGTGGGATCTACTACAATGTATTTTTAAAATACCTTTTATCAGGTATTTATGTTGTTTCTGATTCATCCCCGTTGTATTAGGTTGGTGCAAAAGTAATTGCAGTTTTTGCAATTATTTTTAACCTTTTAAAATGCAATTACATTTGCACCAACCTAATAAATGGTGCTTCATATGAGTAGTTGCCTGAAAAGAAGTTATACGTGCTCAAAAACCAAAATGTAAGGACAAAACACAAACACAAAACAATTCTGAAAAATGTACCAAGGCTTAGGGTGACATTGGCTTCAGAATTCTGTTACCCTTCACAGAAAGCAGCCTGAAAGAGGGCAGAGAGGAGGGCAGATCAAACCAGTCTTGCAGTGAAGGAAACTGCCAAGGCAACAGACATGATAGGGCCAACACTAAATGAACCTAGTGGGGAAACATTCAACAAATTCACCAAGCAGATCATCTCAGTTTATAAGTCATACAGTCATTGTCTAGAAAAAGAACAGACTTTACCGAATCATAGAATTAGTAAACAGAAATAATTTGCTCCTCTGCAAAAATCCTGTGATGGCAATGCCAAATAGCCATATTTACATACATATATATATATATATATATATATATATGTATATATATATATATATATATATACATATACATACACACACACACACACACATACATATCTGTATCCATATTTGTAATCTTATCTGTGTTTATACCAATATTTATGCCTGGACCTATATATGTACCTGTAACTGTACCTATATATCCATCTATCCATCCATCCATCCATCTACACATTTATCCGTCAGTCCATCCATCCATCCATCCATCCATCCATCCATCCATCCACCCACCCACCCACCCATATATCAGTGGTTCTCAAACTTGAATGTGTATCTGAATTCCCTGGCAGACTGTTATTAATAAAATACAAATTCCTCTACCCCATTCCCAGAGTTTCTGATTCAACATTTCTCTGACATAGTCTATGAATTTGCATTTCTAGTACGTTAACAGGTGAGGCACATGCTGCTGATGTCGGGACTACACTTTGGGAAGCGCTACACGTCTACCTCTAGCTTTATCTCTACCTCGCCACCAACCTACATTGTAGTGAACATATGATTACTCCCTCATACTTTAACTTTTATCATCATCAATTGCTAATATAAGCCACAGTGTTATATACCATACAAACACATATTATGGTGCTTTCAAATTTTCTTCACTCAATTCATAATAAAAATTTCAAGATATAAAAAGTATTACCACATATCTTCTTTCTCTCAAGAGAATATTTCAGTTGTGGTACATTTCTTGCTTTTACTTGGTTTTCACTGCCTTTGGCTTTTAACTTGATGCATTTACATCTTAACGATTCAGATTTATTTTCCAAACAGTGAGATGAAACAGGGACGACTCAAAGGCAGCTTCATTTTTAAATTGGCCAGGCTTTTGTAAACAAGCTCTTGACGGAACAATTTATAATTCTCTAAACAGTTGGGGAAAAATATCACACAGTAAAGCAGATGTTGTTCTCCTAACTTCTTTTTTTTTCAGGTCTACAATCATTGTCTACAGTACTGAACCAACCACATTCATTCAAGTAAATTTTGGCTTTGCTGGATGTCAACCATGTTCGCCATAGTCAAGATGTGGTTCAAAGAACAAAGCTTCTCAGAGACAGCTCCATGGCCTGCTTCCTCATGCAAGTTCGACAGCGCCTGATTTAAGGGTTATGTTGGCACATGTTCGCAGCATACAGTGGGAACACAGTTCCCCAGATGCCAACCTTAACCTAAATAAAAGCTAGGCCTGCATCTCCTCAGGGTCAGACCTCAGCGGGTACCAATTAGTGGGAGACAAGACATGTACACAAGGAAATGTAATCGGTAATTTTAATGGATAAACAGTTGCAAAACTGAGAAAAAGAGAAGTCACTTTGCACTGATGCAGTTGAGAAGAACTTCATTTTTCATTTGTTCAAATCCATTAGAAACAAAAGTTATTTCTCTAGAACGCGAAATGCAGACACTGAAAAGGAAGGCACGTTGTTACAGATGAGGTCAAAGCAAAGACGGTCTGGGGCAAGGAGTTAATGTGTGATAAGAGAAGGAATAATGCCAAGAAAAATGAATTTCACTAATGAAATGATTACAAATTATGGTCACCTGCAACCTATTGGGAATGTCTTTTGTGGTGGGAGAACAGGACAGATGGAAGAATAAGAAAAAACTTGTGCCCTAATGGAGAGAAGGAAGATGTGCATTTTGGCCAGTTCAAGAGAAAAATATCTCTTTCCCCCTGAATATACCTATAGATAGACAAGTGCATATGCATTTGTGCGTGTGTACCTGTGCGTGCATGTGCATGCGCGCGCACACACACTCATACACACACTCGGACTTTATGGTATAATTCCAATTTATATATATGATCCTTTTGCTCCCATTAAGTATTCAAAATGCCCCTAACTGCAAATATTTCAGCAAATATCCATGAAATGAATCATATAGTCAGCAAACATTGCAATAAAGCTGCCATTAAAAAAAATATGTCACTAAAGGGAAATAGACTGTAGACTACAAAATTCTGCATTTTAACATCTATGACTGGATATTTGTGTAAGAGGTGTTTGGGTTTTTTTGGTGGTAAAGACATGTCCAATATAAAAAAAATAAGTTATCGCATTGTGCTATGAAGAAAATATAGTGGAAGCACTGCAATAGGAGAAATGGTGACTATTTCTAAGAATTTTTCAACACAACAAATGACCTGTAGCTCCAATTTGTTTAAAAATTTTTTCAATTAGGCACAAATTTAGTTGCAAAGTGGTATTTTGAAGTACAAATCAGTATAAAAGGCAGGAACAGTGAACATTTTCTGAAATAACTCTCTTCTAAAATATGTAATATTTTACTTATAAGGAATGGTGAGATAAACACTACTTACAAGTAACTCCTCCATAAAATGAATGAACGAATGAATGAATAAAAGAATTCATTTTGAAAATCAATTGGTTCTCAGATCTTAGCTTGAGAACTTCAACAGCTACAACACACACACATGCTCATTTTCAAATTAAATGTAGCCCTACTAAAAACAAACTCGTGCGAAAAGAACTTATAATTGCCCACCACACCAAAAACATGCGCAGTTTAGCTACAGCCAGTATAGCAGTTTCCACATTGTTAAAATTCAGATTTTAAAAGCACAGATCAAACACAAAGCAGTTATTCAAAACAAGTTTGCGTCAGAAATTCAAAACCATTTGTCACAGGACTGGAGCAAAACGTTTTATTTGCGTTATTAATATAAACTGACCATAAATATCAAAGCTGCCTGTATCTTACTGAGAAAGTTTTATGAAGGAATTCTGGAAAATGCGATAAGGAACCAATTAGGAGATTATCGTTTCTTTATACAGTGATGGGACATACATGAGTAAGACAGTTGGCACGCCCACTAAAGCACTGATGCCAACTTGAGAGTTGCAAAAATATCCCAGGTTTGAGAAACATCTCAAGATATTGTTGCAGAATAAAGAAAATATTTTAATGAATCATCTATAGGAGAGAGTTTCTCAATCGTGGCATTCTTGACATTTGGGGCCAGATCATTCTGTGTTGTGGGGACCTGTCCTGTGCATTGTAGGATGTTTAGCAGCACCCCTGGGCTCTACCCACTAGATGCCAGTAGCAAACCACCCCCTCCCAACTGTGACATCAAAAATGTCTCTAGACATTGGCAAACATGTGAAAAGTACTGCTAGCACACATTTACATAAACTAGTTTGATGAATTGATGTAGTAAATAGTATAAAACTGTTCCAAATTTTATATTCATGCAGAACTCATTCTGTGAATTTTGCCAAAGTGTTGTATGCTCATTTTCATGTTTAATCACAACAGATCGACAAATCTGGAGTGACTGCTTCTTAGGTACAAACATTTTTAAAATCCACTAAAATACTTCTGATGATCTTATGAAAATTTCCAAGGATTCTCATCTAGAATTTGCGATCTGGGGTGTAAACCAAAATGATATCAATGTTTTGCATAATGCTCTCTGCAAAATGGAAGCATAGATTGTGTTAGCACTGGAAATTGCACGGGAATGATGTTGCTCATCTTATACTTTAGATGAAGGAAAACAATCTGTTTCCCCGTTTAAATAGAATCTCAGAATAATATTGCCAATGGCATCCCTGAAATTCTAAAGATTTTGATATTAGTTATTAGATATATCTTAGTTAAATTATGATAGTTTGCATCAATTACTCAGGAATCAGCTGGGAAAAAAATCCTTTCGGAGGAGATGATTACAGAAATACTCAATTACAATAACCACTTAAGTGAGATTTTTGCCCTTGACATTGGTCTCAGTAGAACTTGCTAATAAATTGAACAAAGAAAAAGTATAGGCAGGTCAAGGGCAGTTGACTCTACTTACAGTTTTTTAACTTGAGAAATTAATATTCCAAGTAAGGAAAATAATGTGTTTTCTTGGCTAAGTTTATTGCAAAATATGTGACTGCATTGTTTAATGATAATAAATCTGGAGATCAAAATGTTTATCGATAAATTAAAATTATAATATCTTCACTGAATATGCAGATAAATTACTCAAATTTGACAAGAAATGTTGGAAATTTTTAAGAATAATTATTGAGCCAGTCAAGTGGGGACAACATGCTTTCTGCAGTAATAAAAGACAAAATATGAAAGCTATCATTTTTTATGATTTTTCCCCTAAATTGTTCATTTCTTTCTCATTTACTTTTATAATTTTCTCATGAAGATGATTAATTTATCACTAAATGTAGTCAGATTATCATATCACCAAAAGACATTTCATATAACGAAATGCACGTCACAAAAAAAGTCTTTGTTTAGTCTGTACATGTAAATTATCGGTTCAGAAAATACTGTCACTATGTTATTCACGCTCCCACGCAGATAAACATTTCAAATCTACATTTGCACTTTGGTAATTATTTGACATTTATCATTGGAATTATAATGATCTAAAATATACCTATCTCATTTGAAAGAAGAAAACATCCTAGATCAAAGTCCTTTTTTTAAAATTAAAAAAACACGTTATGTTTCTTTTGCTAGATTAGCAGTTCTCAGTTGGGATGACTCTATCTCACAGGACATTTAGGGATGACTAGGGACACTTGTAGTGGTCACAACTTGGGGGGAGGGTACGACTGGCATCTAGTGGGCAGAGTCCACGGATGCTGCTGAAAACCCTACTATACACAGAACAGCCCTTCATTAAAAATGATCTGGTTCCAAACATCAAGAGAGCTGGGGTTGGGAAAGCCTGCTCTAGATGAAACTATTTCCTGGTTTATCCTGTGTAACAAAGCAAGGAGCATCTAACTCAACATGTTGTGACGAGAGAGAATCCCTTTTGGAGAGCACGTCATATTTTACCAAAGAGATTTTTCTTCTCCCACTGAAGGTGGAACTTTAACAATCCCTCTTGCTATTGTTGGCATCTTATGGAGCAGGAAACAAAATGGAAGACTGAAGGGACAGTACAAGCAGCCCCAAATGAGCAACCTTTGCCCTGCTGTTCTCTAATGGAATATCTTATTTGACCAACAGGTATGTACTTTGCTACTGAATCAAAGCAATGCCTTCACTGTAAAACAGGAATGACTTGCCACACTAAGAAAAACACATCATAAAAATCAATACAGCTAAACTTAAGCAAGGAGTCTGAATAACTACCCTTTTCCCCCTGATGTCAACCATAAGTGATATTCTGTATTGCTTAAAATTAAACTTTTAACAGTCTTAAGTAAACATCTTCATTTTTCACAAAACGAAGTGATGGCAGAGTATATGATTGCTTACAGCTGCAAGTGCTTCATGGTGTTAAACTTTGGCTAAAATTTCTCTTCAGTGGCTTATAGTATCTTTTCCAAATAAAACCATTTTTTTACTAATTTATTAAATAATGCCACGGTAGACCCCTTAATTAAATCATAGGCTAGACTTGACACAAATAATCCATTGATTACAGAATAAATGCACATAAAGCTTAAAAAAACAATCTTTGTTCCTAAATATAAATTACTTTATAATTTGCATTAGGGACTAGCACTGTGTAAATTACTCATGTTTTACCCCACCCAGAGGAAAGAAAAATAGAAAACGTCATACTAGGAAAGAGAAAAAAAGTTTCCTGTGTGTTTACTTTTCCTGAGTCTCTATAATATTCTCTAGATTATGGGTCATCAACATTTCAGGAGACAGGTGTCAAGTTTCTGAATCGATTAAGAGTGAAGAGCTGAGGTAAGCAAAGGGTGCCTGGAGTTCATTCCTGCTAGGAAAGAAAAGAAAATCTTCCTCACACGTTCTACCACAAAGACTTGAAAGGAAAAAAAAATTCCTCTTGAATTTCAAAAAGTCCAGGAGAAAATATATCAGTCATTTACCCTTTAGTGTGAATTACTTTAATCAGATTCTTTTGTTCTAAGGCCAAACCGAGTTCAGCCCTTTAAAAATAGAAAGAGATTTGATATTGTTAGATGTTTTGCAAAGTACCAAATAATTTTGGAATGGTAAACACCTTTGAGAAGAGCACACCAAGTGAGTACTATAATTCAGAGGGGTAGTACTAGTAAGTATATAGGTGTTTAAATACCAAAAGATAAGCAAAAATCCTCACTCTACCAAGTACAGATATCCTGAATTCACTTAGTGACTACTTACCAAGCCCTCTACTAGGTGCCAGGAATTCAGGTACTGAGGTAAAAAAATATGAATGGTTGAGTCTGAGCATAACTTCACAATGGTTCTTAAGAATTGTGAGTCAACAAAACCTGCTTTTGAGTGTAATTTTATGGTAAAGAGAGGAATAGGCCGTGTTGACCAAAACAGAAAGACTGGATCTTCATGTCAGGCTTGGCAAGCGCAGAAGTTTCCCTAAATCTTCCGCTAGTCTGTTTCTACAGAAAGCACTTCACAGGAATGACCAAAAGCATTGCCACAACCCCTGCTGACTTAGTCAGCACCTGGCCTGCTTCTCTGAGCATGCATTCATTTGGCGTCCTTGCAAACAACATTCAGTGACAGTTTATATTGGGTCCCTTACATTGCAAGAGAAGCACTTTTGTTTTGTAAAGGCTCTTGTTTTGGTATTAGATTGGTGAAAATCTTCTCATCTTACTGAAAGAAGAATAAAAGGGTTCCTGAAATCATTTCTGCATTTTGTACATTCATCTCCAAACCCTGAGTATTATTATTCTGTGTGATAGATGTAGCTTTTTGTTGGAGTAGACTAAACAAAGATTTAGGGTAAGATTCGGGGTACAGAACGATGCGTCACAATGCCTTAGTGGAACAGCACAGGACTGGATAAGGTGGGGAACAGTACAAAATCATTTTAGTACCATTTCTCTCCAAGTCTAAAGTGCCTTTGGAGTCCTGACATTGCTAAAAGGCACCTGAGGCTATGGTGTAAAACAATTTTAATTTCAACTTAATTTTCAACACATTCGACATTAACCCACAGCTACACTGTTCTTCAGACCAAATAACTGAATGTTCTAATCAAATTCTCCTGGGGCTGGAAAATAGCTAATTCTGTGAAAGACAATCAATTTGATAATCATAGAGGTATCATGGTGACTCATTAAAACAGGCAAGTGTTAGGAATGACCTTTTCCTCCAAATGTCAGCTCTAGCATCTCTGTAATTGAACTAATCCCATTACACCTACATAAGAACAGATTCCAAACTTTAATAATGAACTTCAGGAAGCCTGACAAAACTGGGCCATGTTGACACCAGGGTTATGAGATCATTACGGGAAGTTCCTTCCCGAAGCTGATGCTATGGGAGTGATTCATTCATTCTCTCGATGCTAAAGAGTTTGTGGATCCATATTGGAGTACATGTTATCCAATATTTCACAAGTCCCATTTGGATATTCAATAATCTAACACTCTCATCACCATCAGCTGTTTATTTAGCCTGGGCAACACAGAAGAACGACAAATTGAAAAATTAGAAGCCACTTCCCCCTTCACCTACCTGAAGTTACGTAATAGACTCGACAACTGTTTTAATGAATTGATTAATTTAGTAATTAAATAGTCCAACCAGCTAACCCTTATTTCTGTTATCTATCCCATCTCCTTCCAAGTGGTTCCAGAATCACACCTGTGGTAAAGTATATGCACAAGCAGATTCTGGCTGTAACCACCACCACCACTACAATAACAACAACAGAAGCTAATAATTAATTAGCACATACTACAGGCCAGCTACTGTTCTATGTACATCCCAGGGTGTTCCACCACGCTGTAAAAATCCTAAGGGAGCCCACCAAAGTTCTCAAAGGTTAACGAGATACGTATGGATCTTGGAATTCCAGAAAGCATAGCAACTATCATCTTGGCACCTCTGAATAGGATGGTCTTATGCTGAAAATCAAATAAGGATGATCTTCCACGCAGTCCACAAATACTAAGAGGGCCCCCTGTGTGCCAGGCACTGAGGTCTATGTGCTAGAGACAGTCACTCATTTAATCATTACAACACCATTGTTTTCCTTTTACAGGGAGAAAGGTGGACAAACTTGCCCACAGACCCACAGCTAGTAAGTGGCAGGGTCAACATGAAGAGAATAGACTTAGCTAATCATCTGAGTTACTTGGTGAATGCTGTCACCATTCATCCTGGCACCCAAGCTGGAAACTTCTGGATCCCCACCTCCTGCTCTCCCTTATGACCTCCACAAAATCTGACAATGCTCCCAAGTGCCTTCTCAGGCCTCTCCCTTGTTCCTCTCCATTCCAACATCTTTGCCTTGGCCCAGGCACACAGAGGCTCTTTTGATTTTGTTTTGTTTTTGTATTTCCCATTACAGAGCCTCCTCAGGACATCTGGTTTACTTCTATATTTTGAGTGCTGATGAATCTTAGAGATGTATGTATATATTCATCTTCATTTGCAAGCTTTTATGATGCAAACAACCAGAAAGCAAACTAAAACGTTCTATAGGGTACATGCATTGCCCTGTGCAGAGTGCAGAAAGGCCGCACACCGGTAGATGTGTGCTTTGGCTTGCTGGCGATATCAGAGGTCTCCTCCATAGACTACCTCGTGCAGTGAAAACATGCAGGAGCCTCTCTGCCAACACAAATACCCAGGCTTTGACCCAATTTCAACAGTTTTGAGAAAATGAAGTTCTTAAACTTTTCATTTTGAAATAATTGTAGATTCACCTTCACCTGTAAGAAATAATACAGAGGGCTCCCCCATTACCCTTCACCCAGCCTCTCCCAGTGCAAGATAATACCTCGTTATCTTGCATAATAACTGTAGCACAATATTGCAGCCAGGAAACTGACATTGATACCATCCAACAACTTTATTCAGATTTCACCAGTTTTATGTGCATTCATCTATGTGTGTGTGTGCGCGTGTGTGCTTAATTCGATGCAACTTTTTCACATTTATGTGACTACCATAATAGTCAAGGCATAGAATATTCCAGCACCACAAGGATCCCTCATGGTACCCCTTTAGAGCTACTCGCACCCTCTAAACCCACCACCTTCTTAAATGCGGCAACCACCAATCTGTTTTCCATTTCTTTTTGTCCTGTTAAAAATATTATATAAATGGAATCATACAGCATGTAGCCTCTTTGACAGGCTTCATTCACTCAACATAATGCCCCTGAGATCCATGAAAAGTGGTTGAGTGTATCAACAGTTCATTCCTTTTTATTGTTGAATTGTAGTCTATGGTATGACCATATCATGGTTTGTGTAACCAGAAATACATTTTGGATTCAATGCAATTTTATTCACTGCACCAATGCTACAGAATGTAACATGACCTGATGGGGAATTATATAAACTACCTTGTGTTTTATTCCAAGACCTCCATGGTGAAGTGAAAAATGAAGTCATTTTTCAGTATATTTTAAATTAAAGCTTGCACAGGTGTTTCAGTCAGCTAAATATTTCAGCCTGAACTATTTTAGTTCTGAATTATCCAGATAATTATCTCGATTTTCGCTGCTGATGTTTAATTTAGCAAGCAGGGAATGCCTCTGAGTGAAGTAAGTGCTGGTAACTTAAAGTAATTAATGATCACAATTATCAGGATTTGGTATTCTGGCCATTTTCTCCTTCAGAATTTACAGGGAGCCTATGAAAGTTCAAACATGCTGTATTTTTGGCAAAGAACCCTAATGCTTTGTCTGCATTTTACTGCTTCCTTTGCACCTGGGAGCAACTATTTTTGGACTGTCTAGACAATCACCCCAGCTTTAAAGGTCTTTTCCTTTCTTTGCACATAATCACTGAGCGTGGAGGGTAATAAATAGATGAGGCTGGCACTCTTTTACCCAAGATACTATTCAAATAGAGTCATGAACCCAAATGCCTTTGCTCTGGCTCACAAAATTGATAGGCTTTAATACATGGTCCCAGACTTCTACCAATGGATCAAGTTTAAACCAACAAGAGGGTCTTCCACCGTCCGTGCCTCTGCACATGTAGTACCAGGATTATACTTTTTGTTTGAGCTACATGAAATGGCTAGGATTTGACCATTTTGGAGCTATAAAATGGCAATTTCTAATGATTCAACCCAAGAGATTTGGGAAGGAATCTGGGGGTGGTCTGGTTTCACTTCCCTTCTCCAGTTCCCAGGCAACAGTCACCCGGAGTGTAGTGATGACCCAAAATGCACAGCTTCTGCAGCTCACTCTTGCCACAGCAGGGGAATAATGGGACGGCGTCTGAGCCCTGGAGATTCTGCACATGCTTGTCCTATGCAATTTCTCCGCGGCAGGAGACTGCACAGAGTACGTCTACTTCACCTCTTACAGTCCTTTCCTTTAAGAAGTGACAGACCGCTTTCACGTTCTCCACAGGACCCCTAGAGCCCATTGTCCCCGGGCTCCTTAATGGGTTCTGGGAGTGCTTCTTGGTCGCTAACCCTCTGGGGCATCTTCCTACTGGTACCTTCTGATGATTGCAAGTATTTCTTCTTGAAGTAAAAATAAATGTACCAGGAAGGATGGATGGAGATATAGACAGATAGATATAGAGATCGACAGACACAGAGATAAGTACATATATTATAAAACCTAATTAAATGTTACAGTTAGTTTTATTTGCTTCCTTATGTTTTCCTATTAGTGTATTTACTTTCAGTAAAATAAGACACACATGCAGTTTTTCTGCTAACACTCTATCATCTCTATCGTCATTTTTAAGTGCTTTCTCCAGCCATACCTCTGTATATCCCATTTTCTCCACTGCTGAGATGTGTACCCAAATTAGCTTGGGGCTCTGAAGTCAAAAGCCTTTCTTCTGAATACAAACTGGAGCATCAGAAACAAGAGTAGCCAAGAAGGCTGAGCCAAGGGTCCAGGAATTTTACTTCAATTCCACTCATGATGGAGAACTTTGGCTGTGTCCGGCAGTGGGTAAAATACGGCGGTGTGGTGGGGATACAAAGTCGATGAACACCTGGTCTCTACTTAAGCAGAGTACAACTCTGTAGAGGAATAAAATGAGAAGACCAAGTGGAGCACACACAGCATAGAGCCAAGTCAGAAGACGTGGATTCCAATTCTAGGGGCCACGGCTTACTAGCAGTGCATTTGGGGCAAGTTCCTTGATCTCCCCTATTTCCTTCCTACAATCAGTTAATAATAATAATAATTCTGATCTTACTTTTGCTTGCACTTATTATTTAATAAGATACTTAACACGTTGCGTACGGCGGGGTTTAAATCCCTCGTGAAGATTCTCGTGATCCGTACGCAATGTGTTAATGAGAATTTTGTATCACATCTAATATGTGACTGGTACACTTAAAGCGCTCTCCAAATGCAAGCTTTTAGTGAGTATTCACTACGTGCACACACTACTGTGTGCCATCCTCAGCAACCTCAATCTTACAATGAATGACTATGCTCCTCCTTTTAGAGGAGCCAATTAGGCTAAAAGAAGTTGACAACCCCACCACTGCCACAAGACTCTTTCCTGAAGGACAATAATGAAGTCTCAAGCTGAGGCAAATTCCTCCAGAACCCTCAACAGTTTTCCACTTTCCAATTGCCGGTATCTCCTCACTTTCCAATTTCTCACTTCTCAGTCACTGTTTACTGCAACTCAATCTGTTTTCTATTTCCACTATTCAGATCAAACTTGGTGAGTCATGATCACCAATGATGCCATGCTGTAAAGTTCAAGGGGGACTGTTCAGTCTTCATTCGACTGACCCCTCGGCAGCACGAGACCTAGCTGACCACTCACCCAGCCATCTTGAATCCCCTTCCTCTCCCAGCCTTTGCCACGTGCACCACTTTCCTCACTTCTGCCTCACCAGCCACATGACTTAGATTCTTTGCTGCTGCTCCTCCTTCTTTGCAGTTCTAAACGACGGTGCTCCTCATGGCTCTACTCTAAGCACACAAGTCTTAAGTCAAACCTTTCTGAGAGGTGCCTAGGATCTGTGAACCTCCTGAATCAGACTCACCAGAAACATGCTCTACAAGGGCAGGGAATTTTCACATGAATTGCTAAATTCCCAGCACCTGGAAGAGTCCCAGGCATACCTCAGTGCTCCATAATATTTGTGGGAGAAATGAGATGCCTGAAGTACTTGTGAAAATGTCCCTCCTGGACTTCTTCGTAGGAATCACAGTACATCCGACAACTGAGAACAACTGATCTCGGGTCTTCTGTCACATGCCCCTTTGGTCCACGTTCTTCCTCGACCCAATACTCTCTTCCCCACCTTGTCTTCCAGTGCTCAGGGAATTCTTTCCTATAGTCCACCTCTACCCAGATGAAGTCAAATCACCCTATGGTGCCCTCTCACAGTACCATCTCTTTTGTAGAACTAATTGTCACTCTAATTTTACACAAACATGTGAGACTATTCAATGAAGTCCTATCTCTCCTGCCTCAGATCATGTGGGTTTCTCTTTACCATCATATCCCCATTTCCTCATCTAAACCTCACTCATAGTGGGCACTCAATAAATAGTGAATTAAAAAATATGATATGGATTAATATTATATTCATGTTAATATATCAAAAGTATATTAATAAATATGTTATATATGTACAAATTATAGATTAATGATATAATACATAATGGATAGCTAAATGATGACACAAATTTCTCTTTCTAGCTCCAAGCTCTCCTCTGAATTCGAAAAGCATATATCCATCTAGTGGCTTTACATCTCTATGTGGATATCTAATGGGTTTCTCTATTTCAAACTATCCAAAAATCAAACTTCTTATTTTTTCTCCCACAATCTTGTTTCTCTCTATATTTTCTTCATGTTGGTAGACAGCATTGCCAACCCAGTTGCTCAAGCACAAACTTGGGAGTCTCATTTGATTCTTTCTTTTCCTGCACCAGCCCCCTGTCCCATATCCAATCAAACACTGAGTCTTCTTTCTTCTACCTCTAAAATATATTTGAAATCACCCCCTCTCGATCTCAATAGATGCTGCCCAAGTCCAATCCTCCATCAACAGTCACCTGGACGATTGCACTGACCCAATGACCAGCCTGCATCCGTGCTTGCTCTCCAACAACCAATTTCCTACACAGAACTGAAAACATCAATCCCATTATGCTCAATTAAAGATGCACCCCAATTCAGTGGCTTCCTGCTGCAATGAAGTACACACAGCTTAGCTAGGCCCTGCCTATCTGTCCACAGCACCTCGTGCCATTGTTCCCTTTTCTCCTGGCCCCCATGTTGCACATGCTGTTCCTTCTGCCTGGAATGATTGCTCCACGTGCCCCCACTCCTTGCCCTCTTGTCCTGTGGTCCTCAGATTAAATACCACCTTCTCAGAGCAACCTTCTCTAACACGCTATCTAAAATTAGATTCCATCTTCTGATATCTGTTATCATAGGAATCTGTTTTTACACAGCATTTGCCACAATTTGCAATCACTGATTCACTATTGATTGTTTATTATCTTGTTTCTGTATGGAAAGCTGCATGTCAGTCTTGTTCACCATTCCATCCCCACCCCGCACCCCAAACAGAGCCCAGAACGTAGTATTCTCAGTAAATATCTGTTGCATGAATGAATAGAGAGCAGGAAAACAGTCAAAATAGAACAGCTCCAACAGATTACTGGTTGCCAGGGCGTGTGGGTGCTGGGAGGGGTTGACTACAAAAGGGGCAGCATGAGGGAATTTGCGGGCGGCAGGGCTCACAGAACTCTTCTGTATCACGACTGTGCCGGTGGTTATGTAACTTCATGTATTTGTCAAAAACGCATAGAACTGTACCCCCCAAAGGTGAATTTTGCAGTATGTAAATTTAAAACTAAACTAATAAAATGATTCTGTTTCCAAAACCCAAGTCAGCCCAGAACAAATCTAAAACTCCAAGGTTCACAGGTTTGGGGCTGTTTTGCAGGGCACTCAATTAATTTCCATGTTCATGATCAAGTACTGACTCACACCATACTTCCCCATTTCTCATTTATCAGTTTAAAGAAAGGAAACCAGAAACAAAATAAAGATGTGGAGGATAAACAATACAAGAAAAGACACAGTGGTAAAATAATATTTAAAATAATCATGTGATAAAATGTCAGCATTTCTTTGTGACATTTGGCTCTGTTTGTATTGGCTCACCCCAGCGGTGCAGTGGCTGTGGGTTGATTTCATAATGGTGCCTCCCACACATACACCCACAGCTGACCTCTGCTTTGTACTGTTGATAATGACTAAACTTCACATATTATGCTGGCAAAGTCTATCTCCTCCCTGGAGGGCTATTACACACAGGGAATTACAGTTTCACAGCCGAACAATGTTTCTTTCTCAAAATATATCACGATCAACTTTCATTGGAATAAAGTTATATGGGCTGATAAATTGTTGCCTTTTGCCAAATTATTACTCATCATTGTATAAATGTAAAACGTAAATTGTAGAAAAACACCCACCATATGCCACTGAGAAAGCCCATTCTCAGTGGGGATAGCAGGATGCAGATATTAATAGATTCTTTAAACATGAGTTGCATTCTCTAAAGTAAGCACATGATAAATGAATTTCATCTTGTGACCTCCCCCTCACCCACCCCCACTACTGACTTTTATCCATTAGGACATGTTGAGGATATAGCATCTCAAAGTGAAATATTTGGATATCTGCCTCTGGTTTGGGGAAAGGGAAATGGTGAGTTAATTTCCTCTTTATCAAGCTGTATCACTGAGCTCACTGTCGCTGTGCGAGCATACGGCAATGCCATAGCAACTTCCAGTTTGTTCTTAAACACACAACGGCAGAATGATGTTAACAGGTACATTATTTTCCGATCTTCAGATTTGTATTTGTTCTCTTGGCAGTTTTAATTCTATACTATATTTTACAGCACAGGGTTATTTAGTTATCCTCTGGCAGTCTCAGTGCTGACTGCCATATAGGCCATCAAGACCAGTTCAGCAGAAGTGCTTACTTCTTGGAAACTTCTCCCATCGTTTCCCTTTATTCTTCTCAATCCCTTGCTCACAATTAAAAGTTTGCTCTTTGGACAATATAGACTGGATCCTCTTTAGGATTCTCTTAATGAGGACCCTAAATTTAAATGGAGCTGAAATAGATGATTTGAAATTCATGAAATACGAAATGCATGGACTTCTAAAATACCTGCTTAAGTAAATTCAGTGAAAGAGTAATTATCACTTGGTATGTACTAGGAAGTGTGCCAGGTTCTAGAAAGAAATAACAAAATCTTCACTATCAAGGGATTCAGGAAACATCCAAGAGGTGGAGATAAGAGCATATTCTAGTTTCTATGATCTCTTGCTGTAGAAAATAAGGGATGGGTACCCTTGAATTCTACCACTTTGGGGTTTAGATTTTTCACCTACAAAATATGCTATACTATCTAACATCAGGTTAATTTAGGAAAAATCACAAAACACACCACCTAAAATCACCACTGTCTACAAAGTGTCGTTGGCTGATGGACTGGAAGAATAAATGACTTGCTCCTGAAACACCCAAAATAGGTTTCAGATTCCATACTTAACTGTAAGATTATTTAGTCACCTGTGCCAGTATTCCAATTAAAGAATTAAGATGTGTTATTTTGTAGATAGGCAAACAATTTCACTGAAATTTTGGATATCTATCCATCCTTCTACAATCATATGTTAAGTACAAAGCTAGGAAAATTTGGTTGACGTCCTTTTGCATTAAGCATTCACTTATGATTTGGACAATGCACATCAGGTACCTAAGAAAATTAATTCTCTCATTGACCAGATGCTTGTCTCAGTGAACTGGCATCATTTCATTTCTGATTAGACTGAGTAGTTAACTCCTGTTCCTCTTACAAGTGAGAGCAAAAGGTTCAATTCCATAGCCGTGTCCTGATTTTAACTGTAGAATTAGAGGGCCCTTGTACTCCTTCATAAATCATATTTTTAAGTTATTTGTATATTATGATGAGGTAATTTTTGCATTTTTAGGAATATTAACTTATAACTTTAATAGACAGCCATGAGGTTGATATTCATTTGAAAAGTTAAGACTATGGACATATACTTTACATCACTCATACTCCAAGTATGGTCCCAGGGCCAGAAGCTTCAGTCTCAGATGGAAATGTGGTAGGAATGCAAGTGCTTCAACCCCACCCCAGACCTACAGAACCAGACACTCTGCAAGTGGGACCCAGCAGTCCGCCTTTAACAAGCCCTCCAGTGGATTTCCACGCATGCTCAAGTTTGACAACTACTGCTTTATATAACAGGCAGTTCTTATTTGGGATCAGACATACACTTAAATTGAGAAATAGCTCTTTTGTTCTTTGATGCTGTGTTGCTTTTTGCCTGTTTGCTTGTTTTCAGTTGCTTTTGGTATTCTCACAAAAGTAGGATTTCTGTCTCTTCTGGTGTGGTTGTGACACAAGATCACCTAGTTCCTGATAAGCTGAAAAGTCATTGGAACCTTTTAGCTTCTAAGAGCAACCTACAGAAAATACACATTATTAGCAGCCATAATAGGAGGATGACTAATTTGAATAACCTAGCAACTTGGGACTGAAAAACAATGGCTTAGAGATAGAGGGACTTCAGTCTAGCACTTACAGGTTCAAAGGCTGTTTTTCAAGCTCAGCACTATTGACATTTGGGACTGGATAATTCTACGTTGGGAGGGGTGCTGTAGGATGTTTCAGCAGTATCCCATGTCTCTACCAACCAGCTGCCAAGAGCACCTCCCCACCCCAAATTGTGGTAATCAAAAATGTCCCATTGTCAATTGTCATCTGAAAGGGGTGACAAATAACCCCCAGTTGAGAACCACAGGATTAAATGATTTGGACCAGCTGGTCCACGGGGGATTCTCATCCTGGCTGCACTGTAGACTCGATTAAACTCCATGATGCCCATGGTCCACCCCAGCCTGGTTTTATCGAATCTCTGTAGATGGGCTCAGGGAGCCAAAGCTCCCCAGGTGATGCTAAGGTACAGCCAAGACTTATGAAGACAAGCATCGCACTGACGTCATTGCGCTTTAATTTCCTTAGCTGGGAGATGAGTGCAATACTATCCATTCTAACCACCACATAGCTGTCCCAAGGATGTAATGACAGAATAACACTTGCTCCACAAAGCATTAATTATGTTAAGGACAGCAGAGAAAACTCATTTGAAAAAGTTGCCATGGAAATGAAAAGCTGTATCCAGCCCTTTATTATGAGCTAGAATGATTTACATTCACTGTCTCTTAGATGCACACCTCATTTACAATACGGAAGAGATGTGGGAAATCCACGAAATCTCGCTTGGGAATAAACTCATAGCATTATTTAGTCCTGGATGGACAGAAAATCATTTTGAAATCGGATCAAACTGGTCGTATTGTGCACATATGATAATGTGCACATTTGAAATCAAATCATTAGACTTTCTACCTTCTTGGCTCGCAAGAACTTATTTTAATAATTAGGAAAGAATGCGTATTCACCTGAAAATAAATTGCCTCTTTAGAAATTGTTAGAATGTGGGAAAATCATGTACATTAAAAGTCTGGTATAGGCTTTTCTTTTAAAGAAAGATAAAAAAAATATTTCAAGCCAACAATACCGAATGTTAACGGTTATTAAATCTGAATGACAAATACATAGCTTTTGCTTAATTTTTTCTATGCTTTTTTATGTTTGAAATTTTGACTAAAACTAAAAGAGGATGTTTAAATCAGTTTGAACAGAGCACCAGAAAATACTCTAATGGAAAATAAAGTAAAAAACAGGTTTTCGTTGGTGGCAGGTGCCCAAGGAGACCCCACGGGGGTCTCACAGGAACGGAGAGGCCAGCTGGAGGCAAAGGGACTCTGTCTCTCGGTGTCTGGCTCAGTTGACATGGTTGGCATATAGAGGTAGAGGACATTAAGCCTTTGGCATTCAAGATTAGCTTTGAACTGGACCAGCATGTAAGGAAATCTTATTAGTTTATTTTTGTCAAATGTTCTACCAGCTTTTAAACTAAGCAAACTATTACGAAATATCTGCTTCTACCCTCCTACATTCCTCTCTCATCTCTCTAAGAAACCAGTATGGTAGCAACTGTGAACTTTTACACAAAAAGGCAGTGAAAGGACGCCTTTTAGGCACATCTTTGAAAAGAACCAATTTGCTTGAAGCACGACACTCAAGTGTGGGCTGTGATGAGATAAATAAGCGAACCACTTTCTCACTGGAGTAGGAGTTTGCAAACTGCAGCCCATGGGCCAAATCCAGGCTACTGTTTGTTTCTGTAAAAACAGTATTCATTTAACACAGCCTGGTCTAGTCCTTTACGTATGGTCTCTGGATGCTTTCAGTTATATCAGAGTTGAGTAATTGCAACAAAACCTGCATGGCCCCCAAAGCCAAAAATAATGACCATCTGGCCCTTTACAAAAAAACTTTCTTAAGTTCTGTCCTAGAGTAGCAACATATAAAATTTTCCCATCGAAACTTAGTAACAAAATAAATTGTTTTTCAGTGACTTTTTATATTGCAGTCATGCGATAATGTACATTTATACTACATTTTTCCTTTTAATGCCAATAAACCAATTATAATGAGTCAAATATTAATTACCACCTTTTCTGTTGAAAAAAAAAACTGATGAGGTCTACAAAAGAAACCTAACAGAGAATGTGTTGATGATTAATTATTTAATACATGTTGTAATACATGTATGTGTGGTGTCAGATGGGTACTAGACTTATTGGAGTGATCATTCATAAATGTCTAATTACTACATCTGAAAATAATGACATTATATGTCTATGGTAATTGAACAATCAAAAATAATTTTAAATAATTTAATACATCATTAAAATATCCCTTTTTGACAGTCTCAAACGGGCCTTTTCCTAGAGTAGAACTCTTTTAATTGAATAGCTATTTGCAGTTGAATAACTGCATTACATGCAACAGTACTTATGGAAATTTATTCACCAAGAATTCTTCTTTTTTTAAAAAAAATATAGAAGTCATAGTTGTACGCTAGACAGAAATATGAAATTGATCGTTTCCTTCAAGCCTTTAAAAATAGTTACCTTCATAGAGAGTAAAGATATTTATGTTTCAACATAAATAATAGCCTATTTTTACTTCATTTCACATGCCTGGACTTTCCAATGTTTGGGGGGAATTTTAAGAAAATGAGATACTTTTGTAGCTATATAAAGTTATAACCATTCCCAGCAGCCTCATAAATTAAAAATGAGACATTGCTGATACCCATTCTTTTGTTTCTCCTCAAAATGATCCCCAAACAGGAAAATAGTAAGTAATAAAAGAAAGTTAGTGCGAAGTTTGGGTTGCCAAGGCAACCATAATCATATTTCCTTTGAACTTCAGTGGAGCATCTAATGCAGTTCAGTCCAAGTTCATGCTTCCTTAGGAAATGTATATAAATTCAAAGTCCTCATTATCTACAGCAGTATCATTCTAATCAAGCAGATGATGACAGGGATGTAGAACAGGAACTGAAATGCCCATGGCATTCCCATTATGGAAGGAAAATGGGAAAATGACACTTGCTACCGTGTGCAATGGCGAAGACATTTCCTTCCGTCACACGCCACACGCATTTGTGGTACGATGCTAGCTACTGCCAGGTATGGAAACACGAGAGCCACTCATGGAAAATGGAACAAACATGGATTAAATGAGCTACAACCCCCTTGTAGATCCTCATGGCCCAAGAGAACTACGACAAACTACAGAATGGCTGGTATGCACACTCCACAGATTACCACTGCTGGGCATTTTCCTTAAAGGTGATTATTTATAACCATTAGTTTGTCTTCACAGTAAAGGGAAGAAAAGTTTTTCATACAATTTTGAGAAAGCTATTACTACTCATTTGTATCTCATTTGATGCTATCTTCAGACTGAAGAGGATGTGGTTTACTCTAGGAGATGGTAGATATCTTGGAGGTTGGGCAACCAGAGGTTGCCTCAGTAGATCCTAAACAATCTATGCTCATATTTTACAACTCAGACACTCTCCAGTTTGAAAGTCTGTAAAGGTGGTTGGTGTTTGAAAGTCTGAATGCATTTTCCCATAGAAACAATGATTTACATAGTGGTTTTGGTTTCCAGGCCAGCTGATGTGGTCTCATTTAATCCTTAACATATTTGCAGGGTAGAGTGGGAAATATAAATATAAACGGGAACACCATTCTCATTCTTCTCAGACCTTGGAAAAGAGAGTAGAGTCTCCATTAGGGTATAGGGGAGTGAGCACTGGGTTGGGGTCAGAGGTTCCTGTATGTGCCTCTAGGCCAAAGACCACCTCCTGTGAACCCTGGTTATTCTGCTGGATCCATCTCAGCAGCCTGGCCCACCGTAGGAACTCAACTCATAACTTGTTGGATAAATGAAATAATGAGCACCTCGCCATGTGACTCTGGGCTAGTTGTTTCAACAGTTCTGCAATTTGGTCTCGTCCTCTGTAAATGCCGTGTTTGAGAAGAGTAGACCCAGCAATATGCTTGTCTTGTTCTCTGTTCACATCTCCTTTAGATTCAGAGATAAAATGTCTCTGGTTTTTGTACTAGAGGGATAACACTGGTTTCCACAAGGGGTGGAGGGGAAGATGTATCACAAGGATGGAGACAGAGTTAGGATAAGCATTTTATTATGGGTGGGGATTGGAACATTATAGTTTTGGAAAGGAATTTGCTGGAAAAAAAACCCACCTACCAGCATTTTTCACTGAATCAATAATGTGATAACTAGCATGCCACAAATTCACTGTCTCAGTGAAATCCTTCTTGAATAACCCCCACCCCATCTTTCTGGTGTCCCCTTTCCTTAATTTTTTTCCTTTATTTCCTTATTTGTTGTTTCTAGGACACTTGGCACCATCTCACTTTATTTTCTGCTCTCTATTTATCGGCTATCCATTGATGCACTAGAATGAAAGTACCACCAGGGCAGGGATGTGTGTCTGTTTTGTTCAGAGCTGTATCACCAAAGCCTAGAACAGTGTCTGCTCATCACAGTGCATATTTATGAATGTACTCATTCAGTGCATATGTATTGAATGAATGAATCACAGAATGAGAGAAAGAAGTGTATTCTTCTTTAAATCTAAATAAAGGAGTTAAGCATTTTAAAGCATACATTTTCTAAAGAAGAAAAGGAGGCATTAATTGAAGACAAATTTTGGAATATTGTTAAATCTAGTAGGAGAGGGACAATAATTTTTGTCAGAAAAATGAAAGGAAGGAGACCCACTACTACCCATTGAATTTAGTAACCACAGCGGTTGCCTAGACTAAGTGGTTGATCTTGACATACCACATATAAACACGTATAAAGAAGGAATGCTGCTTGAATTTTAGGTTATACTGAAGCCTGGGATCCAGCCTGGTACAATAGAGACACAAGACCTTCAGAATCAATGGGTGTCCATTTGAATTCTTGCTCTGCCTCTTAATGCCTATTGACTTTGAGCAGTTAGAGAACCTCCCACATTTCAGTTTCTTTTTTCTTCTTTTTTTTCCATTTATAAAACTTGAATATGACCCATTTCCTTGCACCTGAAATTTGGTCTCATCCTCTGTAAATTAGATGTTTGAGAAGCACAGACCTAACACTTTGTCTTGTTCTCTATGTAAGTCTCCCTTAGATTCATGGGCAACTCGTTTTATCCCTGGTTTTGTACTAGACGGATAACAATGGTTTCCACAAGGTGTGGGAGGGATGAACTGAAAAGATGTAAGTAAACCCAGAAAACAGGAACTCCAATAGGTGACGAATACTCTCACTGTTGCTTACCATCACCCTCCCAGCTCTGCCCTCACTTGCAATAGCTATGCTCAAGTCACGTAACCACTTTGGTCTCTACTTCCCTTTCCTATAAAATGAATGGTTGGGTTAGAATGATTCCAAATAGATATGCCACTCTGAAAATTTTGTGCATTCAGTCTTATTTCCCCAAATATGTAATTATGGGACTGGGCGAAATAATGAAATATTTTAGAGATAATCTAGACTTATCTACAAAGAGAGGCTTATTAAGTGATGTGAATTGTCTGTGTCATAATTCTATACTCATAACCCTAAAATATAATTTGTCCTTAAATAATCTTCTGGGAGAAAAGTTTTCCTTATCTCAGCAACTCAAACTCCAGAGAGTTTTTCAATGTTTAGGAGGAGTTGAAGGGGTCCAATATTTAAAGATGAATGTAATTTGGGGCTGAATTCTTCCTTTTGCCTTTATGACTGTTGCCAGAATAGAATCCTAGAAAAGAGAGGTGTGGTTCAGAAATATCAAAAGGCCTCCTAAGAATCCAGCAGGGTTTCATATACGTCTTAGTTGATTTACACTTTAAATTTGTTATTCATTTACAAGTTTATACTACCTCAAACAGGATGAATTTGACAACTTGTGAGTCATGAAAAAGAGGAAGAAAATCAAGTCACTACGCAAATTCTTTTCCCTTTGGGTCATAAGCACCCCATAACATTGATGCAGCACTTATATCACAGAGATATTTACTTAGGATTAACAGAAAATCATTTACTGGCTGCCATCTAGTTTTTAAAAACCCTTTTAAAAAGTGTATATATTTAAAGAGCTCCCAGGGGAGAAAAGTCTTTTAATTCTAATACTTCTAGCAAAAAAAGAAAAGGTCTGAAATATGTCCAAATACACTAGTGAAAAAGAGTTCCCTTGAGTACAAACACAATTTTGATTCTTTAAAGCATATATTGGTTTGAACAACACACCTATGGGTCATATTCAAATTACACACACACACACACACTGTGCACCACCCACTTCCCCTAGTTCTTCCTATAACAGAAAATAAATTGTTTTACTGTAACCATGCACACCCTTTCCATTTGCATAAAAATAGTGGCTTTAACCCATTAAGGAAGCACAAGAATATAATCTGGGCTGAAATTGGTCAAAATAAATAAAAAATTTTAAAACTAAAAATAAACCTTACATCTACTCTAATTTTACCTGGAGAAATTGCTATTATGTTAAAATAGACATCTATATCACATAATTCAATATAGGTGACCTAGAAACACTCAACTTACAAATACCTGTACATGGGAACAGCCGACCCAAGGGAGTCAAACCAGGACCAGGGCAGCCTCTTCCTAGACTGGAAGGTGGGGGAAGGATTCCCTAGGATTCTTCCTGCTAGACGCCAGCGTTGGTAGTGATTAGAGTAGAAGGGAGAAACGGGAAGCCATGGTTCTCCTGCCACTGCAGTATTCCTTTCCCACCATGCTCAGCAAGGAACCCATTTCCCATAAATGTTACAAAGAGTGCCTCGGTTCCCAGGCCGGTCCATCAGAAGCCTGCTGGACCCACAGTGCAGCTGGAACTGTGCTATTAATACTAGGCTGACTTCCCACTTGGAAGCCAACTCCAGCCCTGACAGTGCCCGTCAGCTCTGTTATAGTTAAATGGATTTGTGGGCGGTCCTGGGAGCCTGCCAGTTAGAACATCCTTTCTGTGGGAAAATTCCTGCCGAGGCCCAAACAGCTCCCTGACAAACACGGGTGTAGACCACACATTGGGAGAGCCCTAGATATTGACAACTCAATCTTCACCTTTCCCTTCTGGAAATGCCTGGGTGATCATTTGAGTAAACTCTTGTGCAGATAAACACACAGCAGGTCCAACACTCCGCACAGGACCTGCGCCATGGTAACTAATGGGTATATTTTGCTGTCATCATGAATCAGCACTGATCTACCCCATCCCTGACAAACACACATGTACACACGAATATAGACACATTACACACAGCCCATCATACATTGCTCTGTGCAAATATGTTTTCATCTATGCAGAAATGTCTGTCTTTTCTTGAGGAAAAGATCAACAATGATCCAGGCCTGAGCTGTGTTCCCTTGTGCTAGGGATTGGTTTGTACTTGTTCATCCACATTTTTAACTGGCCGTCCCCAGGCCAAAAAGACAACTGTAAGACAACCAGCCAGTTCAGCCATGGGGCAGGAATCGAAAGAGTTGTCATCAAGATTAGATCTGGGACCTCAGTAACATTATGTTTGACTCACCTGGAAGACTCACTATTACATAACCGTCCTCTTGAATTAGTGAAACTTATGTGTGCAAAGGGTATTGTTGTCACCAATGGCAGAGATAGTTTGGTACAGTTGATGAGTACAAATTCAAATAGTTTACACACACACACACACACACACACACACGACAATGCAACTGAGGAGATGTTAGATGCTTATACTAGCTGACTGTCATCTGCTAGGAGATGAAGGATATTCACTGCCTAGGAGCCTTAAAACGCACACAGTCAACCAGTGCAAATAAAGCAATGGTCACACTGCAGCAGGAACATCTGGTACACCTTGAGTTTACTTAGCTGAAGGAAGCCAAGACCTTTGTTATTTACTTAAAGATGGCACATGAACCACCAGGGAGCAGAGCATGAAAGAGCAGAGCATCTCTCAAATCCCATATCTTCCTAAGTCAGTTGATCAGAGTCTTTAATCAAAGAGCCAGGACCGAGCTCAGGGTAGTGACTTATCCTCTGCAGAGGGGATCAGAAGAGAGATTTCAGCATGAGTGAATAATCTCCCCCAGTTCTCCAGTACAGATACAGCCATTAATGACCCTTCAGTTTTGGTGCTCCATCTTTCTAACTTAACCATCCCCAAGGATCAAATATTACAGCACCCGTGGGGGATCTGTAATGAAGTAAGAGCAGATTTGGATTTATTTTGTAAAATAAATGCCTGAGAGTGCTCTTTTAGTTGGCATATAAAATGTCAATATACATATATATACTATATACTATGTTCACCCAGATTGATATATATGTAATGTTTATATGTTTATAATATACATATATATATATATATATATATATATATATATATATACACACACACACACACACACATACAATATGGATGTTAACTGACCTTTAAAACTGCTTTCAAAGTGTATTATCAAACATCCTTCTTAGCACATCTATTTGTGGGTAGTGAATTAGAAATGATTGCCTAATGTGTTTCCAAACTGAAGGTCGGCCGCAAGTGTGCACAAGTGCGTTGATTGTGACAAGCGTCAATCTTTGCACCGCTACAGAAGTTTCCACAAAAATCTGTCTCCCAGGGAGGCTGCAGCTCCTTGGACTGTTCAGTGTGAGCAATCCATGAATGTAAGCCCCGGAAAGAAAGTGTTCTTTAATAGGCATTTGGACAGAAGGTAAGAAAAAAATGTCCCCATCCGAATTAGGTTAACCGGCATGGCGCTGCAGAGAGGGAAAAGGTATCAACTCCACATAGTGGTTTCTCCCAGGCCAAAGTATTTTAAAATAAAAGCAGTAGAAAAAAAACAAAACAAAAAAAGCTTTAATTTCAAGTCACCCTGAGAACTAAATTCTTTCCTCTCAGGAAATTGAACCATCTTGACCAGTGCTTAGAAGTCTTCAGTGTTGATATATTTGTTGGGGTGTCCCTGTTTGACCAGAAGGAATCCGTCCCAGGCAATAGTAATATTTTAACTACAGTAAGAAATGTTTGTAAAAAATGGGTGGCAGATACATCAATCTGGGATAAGCGCCCCAAGGGACACACCTATTTCTTGGTAGTTGAGCAAACCCAGTTTAGGACAAGGCATCTGAATATGGGACAAGCGGCCCAAATGCATTTTTGCCTAACCCCTCACTCCTTGTTTCAATTCCTTCTACCCTGACTGTTCTGCTTCCTCTCAGCACTTTCTGGTCACTGTCCTTGACCTCATCATTGGAGAGGGTGTGCCCATAAAGTGAGTGCAGCCATATCCTAGAAAAGTGACTGCCTAGGATTTTTAATGAGCCAACACACGTTTGTGACTGCATCAGGCAAACGTTTCATACAAACAGATGCTTAGAATACTTGAAAGGACAGAGAAATTAACTTTCACTGTTGCTGTCAAGCTAACAAAACAGGTTGGATTTTTGATGCCTGCTTGCTAATAAAGGGTTATACGTGTGGGAGAACTTGAACTTTCATAAAACCCAAGAGTGACGTGGAGCAGTAGTTAACCTTTGCTCCCCTGCACTTCTTTACTGGTTTCCAGTACCTACCAAAGACAACCTAATAGTTGTGACTGTCCAAACCTGTCAGGCTTGGCGGGCAACACCTAACCTGCCATACTGTGATGATTAAATTAGATAATAATTGTAAAGCACTTAAGACAGAGACTGGCACCTGGCAAAAGTTAAATATATGTACAACTACCACCATCCTCATCATCACCATCATTATCACCACCACTATCATCAGCATCAGTGTGACCACCTCCATCATCATCGTTATCTTTTGTCGGGAAATGAGGACTATTAATCATAGAATTTTAGTTAGGAGAGGCATGTGACCTAGAATAGAGTACACTCAAATGTAAACACAGTAACGTAGAGTTTTCTGATACAGAAGGATGCCTTGATAGCTCATCAGTGCAATATAATGTCCCCACACACCATATACCCAGTTGTCTTCATTACCATGGAAGGTTTAGATAAATGGCCAACTTTAGTGAAGTACTGGACAAACTTTTCTGGAACCTTTGTGGACCAGATGGTAAAATGTAGCGGGAATGATTATACACTCCGATGGACTTAAGAATTATTACACTCAGGGACTAATCAACAAAGAGGTGACTCTACAATGGCTGGCACTTGGCCCCACCTTACTTGACATCTTCATCAAAAACTTACGTAAAGGTATATACATCATGCTTATCAAATGCACAGGGGACATGAAGCTAGGAAGAATAGATAATACGAGAGAAAATTAGGGTTTTAAAATATTGTTTACATTTACATATAATAATTCAACTAGATCAAAAGTTGAGAATGAGACTAAAACAAAAAGATTCAAAAAATTAGAGAGATGTTTACGTTCAAATGATGACAAACTTAATTGGAGCTAGAGATGCGACTTGAGGAAGAGGCAGAGCTCTTAGATTGTCCAGTAAGCACAAATGAAGTCTGATAAAACTGCTAAACCAGATAACGGAAACTTGGGCTACATGAAAAGACCTCTGGAATCCAACTTAAGAAAAGTGATAACGTAATGGGCTCCACCGAGGCCACAGCACAAGTAGAGCACAGAATTCGACTCGGGAGGCCACACCTTCGAAAGATACTGATGCATCCAGCAAGCCCTGAAGAGGGCAGTGTGGGCGGGGACAGGAAGGTTCTGGGAACACTGTCATTTAACAAACCTTTCAAGTCCAGAAAAATAATTGAGGCTGTTTAGTCTGGAGCTGTGAACATAGGGTAATAGAAACACAGGCTTAAAATGCTATTTAAATGGCTGTCAGGTAGATTCAGGAGTACGTCTAGTCTACTCGTATCTTTCAAGAGAGATTTCAAAGGACTGAATGGGAATTGCAGGGAGTAGGCCTGCGCCTTTCCCAAGGAGATGCTTTCTAAAGAAAACATGTACACAAGGATAAGTGACCTCGGGGGTGGGCACTCTTCCTATTCAGAGGTTCACGCAGATAACCGTTTGATCTTCCAACCCCCATGTGATGAAATGGACTCCTGCTTTGGGTGAGAGGTCAAACATATAACCTTTCAGGTCCCACCACTACGATTCAATTCTCCTACGTGAAGTATCCATGAGACATATGAAGAAGAGGGAAGGGTTCGCTAAGGGAGAAGGGGATGCTTAGACATGGAAGATAATTAGTTAACTGCTAGCTCTGCCTGTCTGAGGAGTATAGCAGGAGTCGTAGTCTCCGTGATAAATCAATTGATGCTAATTAATTAATAAAGGCCTGAACCAAACTTTAGAGCTTTGTTTAAGGCTGGTCCCATTCTGAAGACAGTGGAGTAGAAGTCTCTTTAGTGCCCTATGGGCTCATCCATGTCCTCTAGAGAATGGAATGATGTCTGATGCTTTTTCACATGGCCCTTAACACCTCGGGTCCCAGGCGGGTGGCAGGCGCTCACTAACCACTTGCTGATCAGTTAACTTTCTACTTTTTCTCCGGGGGATTCAGGCAAAAGAACGAGGAACAGAATGATCAGTCAACAGCGGAAACTCAAGTTTGGCAAAGAGCCTGTTAGCCTGACTGCTTTCACTGGGGTATATGACCCTAACTTAATCGGAAGTATTTTGAAGTCAGAATGATAAAAACATGGTTTTTGCTTTTTTGTGGCAAAAATATCATAGTAGTATGGCAGTATGGGTTTTTTTCTTAAATCCTTTGATCACTGTTATGTTTTTATTTCTTTTTAAAAATATTATACTTCTCTTATGTCTGGTGGGACATTGATGAATTTTGTTAGATTGCACTTTCAATACTATAATGATTTAATGTAATTATGTGATGTAATATTGTAAGGTACACAACATTGTTATATTTTAATATATGTACCTTTTAATATCTAACAAAACGTTCTAGAAGATTGACATCCATCTAATCACTATGTAGTTCAATTACACCAAAGCAAGCTGTGAATTTATTACGTAATTAAATAACAAAATATCCACATCGCCTTGATCCAGAAATGAGGGAAATGATGCCGCAGCGTTAAAGCAGGGTTAGAACAAGATTGGAGGGCATACTTGCTAGAGGGAGTACATTTTCAAATATCCCTTTTACCTCTTTGTTGCTGTGTTGGTTACACATAGAATCCTAACAGAGCCTATACCTCTTGTTAATTCCTTTTCACCACTTTTTGCTGGGAAATTTCATCACAGCTCTATTACCTGAGAGTAGGTGATAGTTCAGGCCAACTGAGAATTCCAGAACCTTCACTCCTGCCGTCTCTGAGTATTTCACTGTGGGTTTTAATTATAATGGTGTTGTGCTGATGAACCAACCCAAAATTGCATTGAGCGGGGAAGTCATTTTCTTTTAGTTACCTTTTACAGTTAATCTCAAAATGACAGATGCATACACAATGCATCATTTTTTATAGACACTGGTTCATCATTGGACTTAATCACTTCCAGAACAATGGGGATGGATGAAATCCAGGGGCTCTGATTCACAGGATTCCTGGCTTTTCTCCCATTCAGTTGGTGGGAAATTCTTTCTCCTTTTGAGTTAGATGAGGGATGGAGTTAGAGGAACCTGCACCCATGCTCTCATGATTTGGCTCAGGACTTCATCGGTCTCCAAATCTGCTCTGATTTTTGGTCAGTTGATAAGACTTCTAATTCTATCCATTGCATTCAAATAGCTGTCGTATTTTCTTCGCCGTTCTTCCCCTAAAGTTGCAGCACTTTTCAGACATGGGGTCTCCCTGGCTGGCTGCACAGATTCTGCCTGAGTGATACCCAGCCTCTCTCCCTGGTGCTAACAAGTCACGTAAAGCCCAAGGATTATCCTGGGTACCCTGCAAGTCATAAGCAGCAGTGCACTAGGGACACAGACTCCCCTTAATACATACCTGCCATGTGGATAGGGGAGCTGGAAATACCAACCAGGTCTGCCTTTTATCAAACTGGGACATTAACTATATCTTTTTTTTAAGTGAGATATTATTCATATACTATAAAATTCACTATTTTGAAGTGTGCAATCCAGTGGGTGTTAGTATATTCATAGATTTATGCAACCATCATTACAATCAATTTTAGAACATTTTCATCACCCCTAAAAGAAATGCATACCAAATAACAGTTACTCCCCACTACAGTCTCCCCCAGTCCCTGGTAACCATGAATTTGATTTCTGTCTCTATGGATGTAGCATTTATCATTCATTTTTATAGCTGAATACTATTCCATTGTATGTATATGTCACATCTGCTTAGCCATTCATCAGTTGATGGGCATTTGGATTGTTTCCACTTTTGGGCTATTATAAATAATGGTGCTATGAACATTCGTGTACATGTTTCTGTGTGGACATAGGTGTTCATCTTTCTTAGATAGACATCTACTGTGTTTCCCCGAAAATAAGACCTAGCTGGATGATCAGCTCTAATGCATCTTTTTGAGCAAAAATTAATACAAAACCCGGTATTATTATATTATATTATATTATTTATATTATATTACATTATAGATCGGTCTTATATAATGTATTTTGTATTATATTATATTATATTATATTATATTATATTATATTAATTATATTATGTTATATTATGTTAATTATAAGACCCGGTCTTAAATTATAGTAAAATAAGACCAGGTCTTACATTAATTTTTGCTCCAAAAGACGCATTAGAGCTGATGGTCCGGCTTGATCTTATTTTCGGGGAAACATGGTAGGGGTGGAATTTCTAGGTCATGATAACTCTATTCTAACTATATATATATATATTTTTTTATTTTTTTTTTTTCAGTTACAGTTGACATATATCAGTTTCAGTTGTACAGCATAGTGGTTAGACATTTATAGAATTTATGACATGATCCTCCCAATTACAGTTGATACCACACATAGTTATTACAATGTTATTGAGTATATTCCCTATACTGTACTTTAACATCCCCATGGCTATTTTGTAACTGCCAACTTGTACTTCCTAATTCCTTCACCATTTTCTACCTATATTTTAATTGTTTTCTTTAGGTAGTCATGCGTAATCTCAATTCTTCTGTAAATTCTCCTGGGATTAGTGATTCTATTGCCTTTTTAGAATGGAAAAATCCGTTGGGATATTTTATTGTATTTTATCATCATAAAGGCCATCCATTCATATCTATGAACAGTTTAATGCAAAGTCCTGCACAATGTCAAAATCAAATCCCAGGTATTTATCTCCTTAAACATAAATTCATTTTAATTTAGAAGAATTCTGTATATAACAGAATGGGTAAATTCTCCATTGATTAATAATACTTTATTATATTTGTATCTGCTATAACATTTCCTTAAAAGAGCAAACACTTCAGGTACTAGGTATTATAAATCATTTCTTCCTCACATGAATATTAAGTCCTGTGACAGCTGATGGCCTCAGTCTACTGAGAAGCATTATCTGCTCACCCCAAAATCTGATAATGTCAAATCTGTCTTTCATGAGACAAAGAGAGCCTGAATTAGTGATACAGAAAAAAAAACACTAACTTTTTTATGCAGCCTTTTTTTTTTTTTTACATTCAGGAACACATAATCACTCAGAATAAGTTAGAAGAAGAAACTTCATTAAATAAGAAGAGGAAATTATTCATAATTAAATTAATTCTGTAAATGGCCCCTCAAGGAAGATTAAAGGTAACCAGTCTTGCTCATAAGTATTGTCAACGTAACCTCCATATCTTTTTTAACCTCTAATAAAAGGCTTGTGCGAAATGTGTATCAGTACCAAGCACCATATTCCAGTTCATTCAAAATTCCTCATCATCCTAGCGTAACATTATTAAACACTCTAATTGTATACTGTATTGCTTCTCACTTCTGAACGATTCCTTCTCTTGTCTTCTAACATGCTGCTTCTCCAGGGACCTTGTAGATTTCAGATGTGCCTTCATTGTCCTGCCTACTTCAGCATCAGTGAGATCATTTTGTAAAATCCATTGGGATTAAAGGCCATTAGCAATTTATCAATCAGTCACATAGATAAAGTTTGCCTTTGAATTTTATACAAAAACTGTCCACAAACATACAATGTAGTTCACCGGTTTCCTCTGATACTTCACTTTGTAGGCCCTCTTTTAACAAGAAGAAAAGAATAAAACCATATAAAATAAAGTTGGGGTACAGGATTTTCCAGCAGTGTCATTACTACTAGTTTTGCTCTTTTGAGATGGCTACTGAGTTCCACAAATCACTAATGAGGCCACTACCCTTGCAATTCAAGTGCGATGCCATATCCCCCAAAGGAGCCACAGTGTGTTAAGGGAAGTGAAACTTCTAGGATCAGCATCAGGAACCCCGTGCGCATGGTGCAGTGTGGGTTGTTCTGCAAATTGGCCGCAGACTTTAAAAAGTCCCTCCACACACACATTTGTGTTGCCCTCTTCTCCCTGCTCAAAACAATCTCAGTTCTCCTCCATCCGTCTCCCACGCCCACCCTGCCCAGTTCATGTGCTAAGGAAATACACACTATTTAAGATTTAACTCAGGCAAACATTAGCAAGGTTAATTTTTCTCACATTACAACCCATGGACAAGTATATAACTCCGACATGGTCTGCTCTGCCTGCTAT
Organism: Rhinolophus sinicus; assembly: GCF_036562045.2. NCBI lineage: Eukaryota > Metazoa > Chordata > Mammalia > Chiroptera > Rhinolophidae > Rhinolophus > Rhinolophus sinicus. The sequence continues at coordinate 8,463,543 of NC_133768.1, forward strand.
TTTTCCATACCTATTTTCCGCAGGGAACATTTACCTATATGCATATGATTCTCAACAATGCAGAGGGAACTGCTAACCATGTGTGTCTTAGTAAGGGGGAATTAATGAAGCAACAGATGCTTAATAGTTGGGGTGTCTATCTCCCAGATATGTGAATACCCTTTATAATATAATGACAGATTGTCAACTAAACCCAGTTGACAAAGGTTAAGTCCACTGAACTTGCTTTTTAGACAATCTGGGTTGGAATTTCTGTTGTACCAATAATTAGCCATGTGACCTTGGGAAAGTCACTTCACTTTGTTAGCAGGCTCTGTTAGTTGCCTACCCAACAGTCATTTGCCCTTCCCTGCTCCTTCCAAACACAGATCTGATGTTGTTTGGTTATTCAACCTCCCATGTGACGAGGGGTCTGGTCCATCCCTGGCTCCGACAATAGAATATTATTTTTAGTCAATGGTGGTTATACCACTCCATTTGCCAGGACTGTTTTAAGAAGGGGAATGGATATCAGATTAAGTTCAGTTGCATAATAATTGCAAAAAGAGCAAGAAATAAAAATAGCCGTGGCTTTAAATAAGAGGCGAGTATAATTCCCTGTTAGGGGAAAGAATTCAGGGGTTAGGCAACCTGGGGCACTGAGATGGCCCAGGGATGAGGCTCCCACTAGCTTACTTGTCTGGCACTTGGTGGGCTGTGCTGTCCAACATGGCTGCTTGAGATCTGGGCAATGCATCTGTACATCAGCTAATAGGAAGCCTTCATTGGTGGGGGCTTAATCACATGGCCACAATGAGCTGTATGGGAAGCAGCAAAAGGTAGGCAGGGGGAAGGCAGGGAAAGGGGGTGCCAACCAGCAGTCATTGCCATAGCCTGTGACTCAGTTCCAGCCAGTGACATATGAAGAAGCTGCTAGGAAAGATTCTCCCACTAAGAAGGAGAAAGAAAGAGATGCCTTCTACTTCTTCCCCTGGTCACCATTATATCTCAGTACAGGGTCTGGAACTGATGCAGCCATCTTGCTACCAGCCTGAGAGTAAAGCCAACACACAGAGCAGAACACAGCCTGCAGGGAGAAACAACTGCCACCCTCACGTTCTGTACGTGTGTGAAGGTCAGATATATGTGTAAATGATATAATATCAAATATACAGTAGTGCTTAATAAGCGGCAACTATTATATCATGGGCAGCCAGTGAAGACACAATGATAAAATGAATAGATTAGTTCAGAGTTACATTCATTCCTTTCTTCTTTCCTTCATTCCTTCATTCATTGATACATATATACGTAAATCTATATTCCACCTAGTTCCAGAAGGCACTGAAGTGTCAGAAGGCACATATAAAAATTATAGCAATGTTTTAAGTTATAGACTAAAGTGCATATATCAAGGAACCATGGGTAGTCAAAGAGCAGAAACCGGGAAGCAGCGGATGACACAAATGAGCAGAAATCGTGAAGGAAAGAGAAGGAAAGTCAAGAGAAGGTATTTGAGAATAGAGAAAAGAAATGGGCAAAGAAGAGGGAATGATTGAGGGAGTGAGGGACAGAGACCGAAATAGCCAGTTAGTGAATAAAGTTGAGTCTACAACCTGGTAAATATCTAGCATTGCTAAAGACTCATATTTTACACAGTGATGAGTTCCTGCTGAGTCTTTCCTATAGTGGCGTTCCAGTTCTCCCAAAGGCTAAGATATTTTTCTCCTCTTACATTCATTCCCTTGTAACTTGACAATGAAGTTCTACTACCTGACATAATCAAGTATTGTCTCTGTTCCCTGCCAGACAAAAGATTCTGCAACAAAGTAAATGGCAGCTGAAGCTATAGAATTGACAACAGGATGAAAGGAATGTGTGTACAGTGATAAGGGGAGAGGTCTAAGATGGAAAGGTGTTTAAGGACCAGATGGAGGAAAAGATGCCTGCAAAGGAGATCAAGACATATTACTCAGAGAGGTAGGAGGAGAAATAAAGGACTTATGGAAAATGGAGGAAAAGATGGCCAGGGAGAAACAGAGTTGGATTCAAAGGCCACATAATTTAAATGCAATAAGGAAGGACTCATCTTCCTGAATTTGGTGAGGAGGTCTTCTGTATCCTTGGAAAAAGGAGATTCAAGAGAGTGATGGGTTGGAAGCCAGCTGGCAGAGGCTTTAGGAGTAAATAGAGATGAAAATGTGAAGGAGCTTTGAGTGGCAAACTTCTTATGAGAGGTTTAGCTGTAAAAGATAGAAGAAATGGCTTTCAGGAAATGTTTGCTCAAGCCAGGGTTTTGACACAAGGAGACAACTGAGTGTGTAGAAGAGAAGCTGAAACTGGAGGAGAATGAGGTGATACTATTTGGAGTAGACGCTGAGGAAGCATAATTGCATGGGATTTGGATAGGAAGACACATATCTTTATCTGTGAGACAGGAGGAAATGGGGCTAGTGATGCTTATTTGAATTTCCTTTGTGATAGATCTTTTACTACAGGACCAATTGATCCAGTACTTTCATGTGGAACTGGCTATAACAAAGGATGATTTCAAGCTTTAAATTAGCGTGTTTTAAGCTCACGGAGTATTACGTGTAAACAATATGGCTGTCTATAATTTGCCAATTACTGTTACTTGCTCTGAATCATAAGCCCATTTCACAAGAGAACTAATGGAGCCGGGTTTCTGAAAGTGATGGATTTTGTAGTTGTAGCTGGCCAATGAATCACCCAGGAAGTCTGAGAGACCAGGATGTTATTACCTCCAGAATTTGGGGCTTCCAGGCTTCCGCCCTATCAGGCAGGCACATCTGCTTCTCCAAATCAAGGAAACAAAACCAGAATAGAAGAGACAGTTGGCAAAGCCACAAGGTCAATCCTTGCCCTCTCTTTCCTGGTTTCCTGCGCTGACCTGGGACTATCTACGTGAGCTGCCCTTGGAGCAATTCTGTCTTCCGAGAAAAAAACCTAAAATAGGAACGTCTAATAGTGCTTGTGTCTGAGCATCTCTGCAATGCCATCTTATCCCGCATCCATTTACTTATCCCACAAGTGTCAATTCATTTCCTGCTGTGTGCTAGACTCTCTCTGTTCTAGGCACTGGAAAGAGTGGTGGCCATGAAATCATTTTCCTATGGAGCATACATGGCCATGAGTCTTGCCTGAACAGGGATTCTTACTGTTTATCTCAACGGATGCATCTGTAAATCTCACTAAGCACACTGCACTACTGTTTACAAAAGATGAGGTTGCTGTTTATTTTTCAGCATGGAAGATGCACACATTGTACTTTTCATTTACGAGGTACAGCTCAGGGTGAGCAAACCCTTAGGATAAATACTCCATTCTAAAACCCACAAAGGATGATGAACTCTAAAGGTTATGTGTGTTCAAATTCTTATCACGGCCCATTTGGCCCAGGGTTCCCTATCTGTCAGAAGATCCAGGTAACATATTGGAGAGGGAAAGTTTATTTTGTTAGCATCTAAAATAGCATTCTTATCCCTCCTTCAATACTAACTTCCCAACTTGTCTTATCACATTTGAATCCATCTTCTGTGAATTTATCTAAAATTGTTTTCAAATGTTTACATTTGAAAATGTTAGACTGTATCACTTCTTAAGATATGGAATTAAAAATAGAATGGATATGTTTTCAATTTATGACTTCCATGAGGTTAACTTATTCTATCATCAAGTTTTCTAATATTACTGTTGTCACGCATACAGGGAATTACCTAGCCCTGTTAAGTTCTATTGCATTATGCCCACTTCTGTATCCCCATAGCCTATAAAAAATACCTGACTGAGACAGAAAGGACTTCCTAAATATTTGTGCAATCAAATAATTTAATAAATAAGCAATTGTTACCCTTTTTAATGTATAGACTTTAAATGTCTCATCTCTCCGCCTTTATTTTTTACAGGCTAGAGAATCCCACTTATTTTCATGGGTTTGCACCAAACAAGACTTAGGTGCTAGAATTGAGGTGGCCATAGGTCCCAGTTTGCTTAGGGCAGTTCCAGTTTATGTCTAATCTAATGTCCCACTGTCATTATTACTAGTGACCCTTCCCCTTTCAAAGGTGCCCTGATTTGAACGAACCTGTATCCACTATTCCCTGGGCTCCCTTGAGCCCCTCTATACAGTTCTATACACAGATTTCAGGAGCAGGCAAAATCTTTCTTGCATATTGCAGGAGTTTCTGTTTGTTTCCTAGTCCCCTTCCCGATGATCAAGTGTTTTTATAGGCCCACAGACTATGGGGTAGGGGTTGTCTAGGCAAAATCTGGGCCAGCACTTTTCTTCTTCTTCTTCTTTATAAAATTTTTATTACATTTATTGGGGTGACATTGGTTAGTAAAATTATACAGGTTTCAAGTGTCCATTCCTATAATACATCATCTATATATATCACATTGTGTGTTCACCACCCAGAGTCAGTTCTCCTTCCATCACCGTGAACTTGAACCCCCTTTTCCTCTTCTTCTTCTTCAAATTTTAATGTGCATATATATCACCTGGGGTTGGTGTACAAATTTGGATTCTATCCAGCAGGTCTGGAATGGTGATGGAGATTTTGTATTTCTAACTGGCTCCCAGGTAATTCTGATACTGCTGGTCTGAGGCCCATTTTGTGTAGCTAGGGTCTGCCAGTTTCCAATTAGCCACCACTTAGGGACCAACCATTAGGATACAGTATTGTTAGTGATTATGAACATCCACCTTGGGCACTGGGGTCAAGTCCTGCCTCTATCACTTATTAACTGTATGACCTTAAATAAGGTATTTGCTCTCTCTAAGGCCCAATTTTCTTATACATTGGTTAGAAATAATAATCATATCTGTCTCAGAAGGACGATGTGAGGATTAAATGAGACAATAAATATAAAACAATATTGTCCTCACCCATTGTAAATGTTCACAATTGGTGGTAGTTTAAACTGTCATCATCATAATCATAAAAGTACAGTTTGCATTCTTCCCCTTCCACTCTATTCAGCACTTCTCTGCAATTTCCCCCATTTTATTCAAAGCTTAACATCAGAGGATACTTGTTTCGTTAAGTATCAGAGAGTAGTGAGGAGAGCCATGTTTTGAACAGGACCTTAAAAATGGACCCTTGGGTATGCTAGGTTATCAAGCTGTCAGTACATGTAAGAGTTCCGATCAAGGTTTAGACAGATCCACAGGAAAGGCAGGAAAAAAAATTGGGCTGAAAACTGTTGATTAACTCCAGTTCACCATAGATGTCCAATTGTCACTGGGGCAGGTTCCATTCTCTGGGCTGTGGCTGCTTCCCCTAGAGTGCTTGTGTCAACAGTGATGACCAGGACCAATTCAACTGCACAGACTATTCGAAAGCCCAGTATTACCAGCAGAAGAAACAGAGTCAATATTAGAAAAATAGGAGATGGAACAAACTCTTCAAACTAGGTCTTATTTTAAACTTTGTTTCTTCTTTTTCCTCAGTGGAGGTAAAATTCCAAGTATTTCAATTTCACTTTCTTTCCTTTAGCCTTTCAAAAGTCACATAACTGGAACGTTTGTTTTAACTATCATAAAGTGACAGGATTGAAATAGCATTTTGTAAACAAAAACTTGCTATTTAAAACGATGGGCTCACAATCATTGCAGTTGTAGTCATCAAACTTATTATCCTGTTCCTCATCTTTAAGGTCCCTTCCAGCTATAAACATTTCTCTTTCCTCTGATGTCAGTCCTAATATAGGACCAATGTTCTCTCTCGGCATAAAGTCAACAATGGAAGGGGAAAAGTGAGATCAGAAACTTGGATAATTTTCTCAACAAAAAATTAATCTCTGAGTATTTAATCACTGTAAACCTGGATGCTGAGTTTGAAGTCGAAACGTGCTGTATTTTCACCTCCTATAATTCAACGCTCACTATGGACTATAATTTTCCATCAATTCATTCATTGACTTGTTTATTTAACACCTGACTTGACCACAGTACCAATGGCATGAAGAACATAAGAAAATGGTTCTCAGATCTACCAGGGCATGTTTCCTGGGGCCCATCACTATCTACAGGCGAATCATGCCCCATCCTGAGATAACTACCTGGGCACCTGGATGGCAGGTCATTTTCAAAGCGCATCTGCAATAGAAAATATGCTCATAACAAAGATTGGTCCAACTGTGAGAATGCCTAGAAAAGAGGGCTTGCTTATTAAGAAAATAAGTAGAATTAATTTATATTTTTTCTGCCAGGTTGCATCTAGCACTGACAAATCTCATTGAGTGCATACATCTCAAAAATTCCTTAAGAAGATCTCAAATGTGATTTTTGAGATTGATTTCTTCTGGAGTGGGATTCTGAATGATAAGAAAAATAAAACACAGTATTTGTAACCAAATGTTTCTTTCTTCTGGGAAATGTAAATAGGCTTAAGTTGATTGGCACTCTATAGAAATAGCAGCACCCACCCTTCTGGTTAATATTCCAATGTAGAAGCAATTTCTTGTTATTAATTGAGACCAAGCAATTATCTGCCTTTCAGCTATATAACATAAAATATCATAATCAAGACCAAGAAGCCATAGAAATTATCCAAAGATACAAACACAAGCCTGAGGAGACATCTCTATAGCTTGGCCTGCAGAGTCAAAGGATGGGGTTTCACAAGGGGCCACTAGGCATGGAGTGAGCCTAAGCTTTAAAATTCAAAAGTGGATCTAGGAGGCCTGTGGCTTACGTGACCAAGCACCTGGGAGTCACCATTTACATCTTATGGACATCCTTCTCTAGGGTCCAGATTTGGTCTTTTTGGCCCTTGGGGCTTTTCAAACAATAGGGGCTTGGTGGCTATCCAGGAAAACCCCTAAGGTAAATTATTCACCAGGACAGAGCAGATATAAAATATTTCCAACATCATAAACATGTCTGTTGGACAATACTGTATATCTAGAGTCTGTACAAATTTAAGGTGTCAGATCTTTTAAATCCCTGTTTCAAAATTTATTTGCAATAATTTCTTCTCTCAATTCCTCAGAAGTGGGCAATCTAATACCATTTTTGGAGCTCTGGTTTCCATGGATAATCATATGTTTGCTTGTTCAAATGGGAAAACCAAATACATTTGAAAGAGGATATCTTCCCCGGAATGTGCTCATTTCTAGTTACTCATGGCTATGTGTAAGAATTTAAACTCAAACCTGTTCTTCACATTAACAGACAAAAAGGGCTTTGTCTGACTATCTACATTGACTTCCCACACAGGAGCCTAAGTGATAGCAAGCTGTTAGAATGGTTGACTCATCCTTGAAATACCAGCTGCCCCTTATGTCATAGCTGTGATTAGATACCACCTTCTGAGAAAGCTTCCCTTACCATCCTGCCAACTCCACACCATCATTCTGTCCTTTTATCTTACTTATGACCACCTGGCATATTATATATTTATTGACTTGTTGTCAGTCTCCCTATCCTACACTGGAATCTCTTCGAAAGGAAGTATTTTAACTACTTTATTCACTGACGTATTCATAATGCCTAGAACAGTACTTCTGTTTTTTCACTTTGTATATGCTCAGTATATACTTGTAGAATGAATTTATGAATGGAACCTCCTGAAAATGGATACAAAATGTTTGTGCACAAGCATTTCTCTAGAGAGAAAACGCATAATGTAGATCTTATTCTGCACAGATTAGGTCTGTGGTCTAGAAAAGCTATGACCCTCCCTCAGTCCTGCATGCGTAATGCCATTTCGTTATCAGTAACATGATTATTGGCAATGTCCATGAGTGAACATTCTGCAACTGATAAAATGCTCACTTTGCTAGAATAATACAAAATAGACAAACATAAATTGAGAAAGCAATGACATGGGATGTTCATATTTTAAGGGTTTCTTATTGTTGTAAATGTAGCAAAATTTACATTGGAAACAGAATTGAACCCATACTGAATAATTTAGATCACTCCAAATTCTATTCTGATCCTTCTTATTGAATATATGTAAATAGTTACATATTTGTTATCAATAACCATGTACATTTTATCTTTCAAGGTGTCCCTAAGAGATTTTGGCAGGAGCTTCAGAGGGTCAAGTTTGGGTGCAGAACTTGGAGCATTCTAAGGCAGACCTGTACAAGCCTAGAGATTCTCAGTACCGATGGCTTCTCTCTGCTGTCTGTTTCCCCACCTTCCCTGTTCACCAACACATAAGTCACCCAGTCAGGGCTGAAGGAGTCACAAAAGTGAAACGTGTGTGCATGGAGATAAGAATTCTGAATGAGAGCAAGGCTTAGGAGGGCAAGTCGAAGAAGGACAGAAAAAGAGATTGTCAATAATGTGTGAGACCAAGTGGGCTCGAAGGAAAGCGATAAAAAAAGTAAATTAGAGAGAGAAAAACAGGAAGATCAAACAAGTTCAAGATAGTTATCAATAGTTAAATGAATAAGAAATACAAACAAAATGATAAGGGGAAAAAGAACTGTGATAATGAAAGAGAAAGGAAATACGTAGCAGAGGAAAAAGAGAAGGTAAAAAGGGATAAATGTGTAGTGATTTATCAAGAAAAGAGGAAACAAAAGCAGGGTATGAATACAGAAGGGAGACAAAAGAGACCATTGTGCACACACTCTCATAAAGACAGTGGAGTGTGGTGGGGCGAGCAATACCAGAAACGTATCTATTGAATAACATGGTGTGTTGGGCACAGTAACAGGCCCCCCAAAGAGTCCACATACTAACCCCTTTGAGATGGAGAAATCATCCTGGATTATCCCGGTGGGTCCAAGCTATTCCCATGTGTCTTTAAAAGGGAGAGCTTTGCCCAGCAGGGGTCTGTTAAGAAGTGATGTGATAACAGAAGGAAAACACAAAGGCACAGAGCCTTTGTCAGTTGTGGCACAAATTATTAAATGAACATTGTCACTTTGTTAACCTTGAATCCCAAATCCACATTATCTTCTCACATCCCTTGCCTTGCCTTCAACCTTGATCCTTGCACTAAAATCATGCTAAGATCATCTTCACTTGAGATTGAAAAGAAGGAAACAAATGTACAAAAATCAGAAGTCTTATAAAACAACCAGTTGATCAGAGGATGAAAGTATGTTGAAGGTGCCTTTTGTTTTTTAAGGCTCCTGAAAGTAAGCATAAAATCGAAGGCCTCCCTTCCTTCTTACCTCGGCTTTGTCATGACTAGATGGTGTGATCTCGGTCAACCCTTAAATCTCTCTTCTCTACACGGATGCTAATAATGCTTGCTTGCCTTCCTCACCTCACAAGGCAGGAAGAGCTAATATGACTTACATCATAGAGTCTATAAAGTCTACAACCCTGTACAAAAGTAAAGTCTTGCTACTAATCACTGGGTCTCGATCATTCACTGCCTTACTGGCCTAAATTATAATATTCTGAGACACTGTACCTTCACTGTAGATCAATACGCATTGCTAACATTTTTGGGTTCACTTTTCCTGCCTTGCAAACCCTACACAAATGCGTTGCTGATCTCTAGGGAATTACTTGAGGACTGAGAGGAAATGTGTTCTTAAAGAAAGGTCAGTGATTCTTTGATAAAACAAGAAGACATCCATTTATTTTTCTACTAAATTTGGGTTTTCATGGCTTATCTTTCTTAAAACATGTCCCATCTGAGTACAAGTGACCTCAAGGATGCCTGTCCCAGTGCTCACGATAAATTCCATTGTACACGTCGCCGAGCCTTTGAACATATAAGACACTGAAACCTCGTGAAGTCCTGTTTCATTGCCATGATACTCCCTACCCAATGTGCTGCCACATGGGAGTGATGACCTAAACAGACAAGAGCCCTTAAGAATAGTCTGCATTTATCTTTACTGTCACTTGGGCTCCCTAGCGTGGTTTCTTCGTCCCTGCTGAGTTTGGCATGGGAAAAAAAAACAGTATCACAGAATCTTGAGTCTACTAGACCCTTTCAAAGATAACAAGTAGGAACCTGCAAGTAAATTAGGTTCTAGAAGAGTATACAATTCTATGAATTCTAACCAGAAATTAAAATATGTGCCATGAGATTTAACAAATAAAACCCTTTAACAACAAATAGCAATATTTATTCCTCCAGGCCCTTGAAAAAATTATGACAGAAATGCCTCCACTTTTTTGTTTGTCTGTCAGTAAGGGACTTGAACTATCTGGAAGATAATCTTAAGTCCAGAAGTAAACCCAAAGCTTTCCAGTGAACTTTTTTTTCAATATAGGAAAGCTCTGAGACCCCCTCTGGCCAGAGTTGACAGGCTTGATGGTATGTATATTAGTAACTAAAGTTGTGTCTTGAGCATGGTTATCTGGTTTCTTGTGGCAGCCTTCAATTCTGCCGCCCTCAGAGCCAAGCAAGAGGCATCTGTGAGATGGGTTGGAGGGCAGTGATGAATAAGGGGAAAGAAGAAAACCAGTTATAATGGCCGGACTGTCCAGAGCCATTTGGGATGAGGCAAATATTCCTACACACCTGGGGCTGGCTCCCTGAGGGCTTCCCCGATACAGCAGAGTTCGAATCAGGAGAGCGGATCTTCAGAGGCGTCTGTGTTCCCAAGCCACCTGTTGCGGCTCCTTGCTCTTAGTGTTCACCCAGAGCCAACTCTATCCCACAATCTACGACTTTGTGGTGAATGGCTCACAGGCCAGTCTCATCCATCCTCAGAACATAGGCCTCTCAAAGGCTGGAAGTGCGTGGCTTAGTCACGGCTGAAGCAGCTTCCAGGGGAGGGTGGGTGTGCAATTGATACTTCTTAAATTGACATTTCACACACTTCTAGGTTTTCATGCTAATGATTTGGAGGAAAACAGAAGTTGATACAGGGTAAAACTTCAAGTATCTGGAAAACTCCTGTACCTATCCCTCAGCCTTCCTTAGCTGTGTCTGATTAACTGAGGATCTTTCTAGATTACATTCATCAGCGATGCTGCGATCCCCAAATCCTCAGCCTGCAATATTGGTTTAACCTTTTTTTGCCACCTAGGAAAGTCATAGCAACCTTACACGAAGGTGATACAAATGGCTTAGTGAATTAATTGGTGAAATTCTTACTGAACTTCTACGTGGCGTTTGCTGTGGGTTTGCTGATTTATACTTCTGACCACTTAACAACAGGATAAAATATTTCCAGTAAATATTCTGCCATCAAAATAATGAAACCTTAACTAAGATGTATCAGTTTGAGTCTCTCATATTAGGAAATGATCGATGCCGGAGAGTCACGCTCTAGTGCTGCCTCCTGAACTTGGCTGTTTTTAGAAATACAGTTTCTGAGCGTCCCAGCTACTGAAGCTGGATCCCAATGGAAGCAGAGCAGGGAATCTCTCTACCACCCCAGATGATTTTAATGTAGCCAACCCTGTGTAGAATACTTTTGAAGAATACTGATGTTTTTCTGACCGTACTATAGATGGTGATGGAAAGAATAGACAAATAGAAAACCTTCTTTAGGTTTTACATAAAGTTTAACCTTCTGAACTCAAAGAAGTCAATCAATCTAATGACTCTAAATTGGGAGATATTGTTTTTTGCTCAGATTTTTAAAATATGTTATTTTTTAGGTTCCAGCAGTGTTGTTTAAGGAATTAGGCAGGGAATGGTGGGGCATTACAGCACAAACTACCTGAACACATACGCTTTTGTCTGACATTTTTTTCTTTACAATGCATCTTTGCTTATCATGTATTCCCCACAAAAATCAAATAAAAACCAAGTCACGCGTAATTTTTGAAGAGACCTGGATCAAAATAATTATCCTACTGGCTCTCCAAAAGGCAACTCATGATTAAAAAAATGCACATATAGACTGGAAGGTTTATTTGAGGGCTGTCAGTAAATCAGAAACTTGATGTAATTTGCAATGTAGTACTCGGTGGCTCTTATCCTCTTCAAAAAGGCTTTTACTAAACTCAATTGTACATTTAATTTTAGCTAATCAAACTCAAAACCAAACCAGTGTACATGTTGACATTTTTTTAAGCTGGGACTGAATCTCTAAGAGTTCCCTCCTTAGGCAGAGAAAAGAAGATAAAAAGAGACCCCTAGATTTTCGGTTGGGCGTGGTTCCTGGATTTGCAATTACGCTGATTTCCCCATGAGTCACACTTGTTCCTAGTATCTGCCAGACTTTCCCTTTTGGATGCCTGAAGAGCAACTTCTAATTGGCAGTGGAATGCTGGAAAGTGATGAGGAAACCATACAACTGTGTCCAACTCAACAAGACAAAGTGACCTGGTATTTTCGAGCAGAGCTTCTCCCACTCGAGTGTGCAAGAAGGACCTAGGGGGCTTGTTCGAACACATTCCTGGGCCCCACCCCGGGATTTCCTGTTCACTACCCTGTTCCCCGAAAATAAGACCTAGCTGGACAATCAACTCTAATGCGTCTTTTGGAGCAAAAATTAATATAAGACCCAGTATTATATTATATTATATTATATTATATTATATTATATTATATTATATTACATTACATTACATTACATTACATTATGTTATATTATATTATACCTGGTCTTATAGTAAAATAAGACCGGGTCTTATATTAATTTTTGCTCCAAAAGATGCACTAGAGCTGATGGTCCGGCTAGGTCTTATTTTCGGGGCAACATGGTAGGTCTAGGATGAGGTCCATAATTCTACATTTCTCACAAGCTTCCAAGTGATGCACATGCTGCTGGTCCCTGGACCACATTTTGAGTAGCCCTGGCTAAGAGCAAATGTTCTCGGCCTTGGCACTACTGACATTTGAAGCCAGATCATTCCTTGCCATGGGGGCTGTCGTGTGCACGGTAGGATGCTGAGCAGCATCTCTGGGCTCTACACACTAGATGCCAGTAGCACCTCCCCAGGTGTGACAACAAAAAATGTCCCCAGACATCGCCAAATGTCCTTAGGGGGCCAACTTGTCCCCATTGAGAACCACTGGCTTAGAGGATAGATTCTGAATTTAAAAGATCTGTGTTGGAGTCTGGCTGAATATTTTACTGCCCATGTGATTCAGGGTAGCAGTGTCCAAATCGTTAAACCAAGAGGGTGATTGTGCCTCCCCCCTAGGGCTTTTGTAAGGACTGATGAAATATGGAGGTATTTGTTAATGTAGCATGGGGCCTAGCCCCAAAGCAGGGCTCAGTAAGAGGTAGTGAGGTGTTTTTTTAAGACAGTTTTTGTATGAGTCAACATCCTCCAAACTCTGTTTATCACAGAAGGATGAGTTTCTCTTCTGTCTACCGAGTTAGAGAAATTAGAATGTTCAGAGGCAATAACAAGAACAGAAATCCAACATCTATTGTTATGGTCACGATGCTTAAAACCTAGTTCCATGACTAATATGCTCAACATATCACTGTGATTCTGAAATAATCCTGATTTAAGACATAGACGTTTTTTCAGTTGTCTCTAAACCAAAATGTTATGCCAGTTTGTTAAAATCTCTTTTTTTTTGTTTCCCCTTTGCCTTCTTAAAGAACTGACTGCAAAAGTGCTTATTATAAACAGTTTTTTAAAAAATTTTTTGGGGTGACAACTGTTAGTAAAGTTACATAGATTTCAGGTGTACAATTCTGTATTACATCATCTATATCTCACATTGTGTGTTCACCACCCAGAGTCAGTTCTCCTTCCATCACCATATAGTTGATCCCCCTTACCCTTAAAATCTCTTTCATCTCAATGACCTCAGAAGATAAAAATCAGTTGCTGTCCAGAGGGAAAAAGCAACCAAAGAGGTTGAGATAAAAATGTCACGAGAAACTGGCTTCAAGGATAAGGCTACATTTACATATATATGTCCTATCCTATCAATACTCTCCCACCACAGAGCGCTATTGTTAGTTTTTCTCTCTCGCCACCAGGAGGAGTAGCAAACTTTCTCACACAGCCACAAGCATTTGGCAGACATGCATTACACAGGCTGGCAGACCAGAGTTGAATAAAGCTTTTAGTTACTTCCTAACAGAAGAAAAATAGTTCCTGGCATGAATTCAGCAGAGAAGGCTGTACAAACTACTTCTGTATATAAGGTTCTTTTAAACTTTTCTATTCCAAACACTTCAGCAACAGCTATTTTTGATGCTGGGAGGCAAGAGATGACAAAGGTAATTTACTCTCGGTGCTCTTTCTTTCTTTACATTTAAGAGGAAGCATTAGGAATAAGACAAGTAAAACTTAATGTCACATAAGAGAATGTTCCGTAATTTAGAGATGAGAAAAGTGCACAGCCAATGACCAACAATTATGCGGAAGAGGGCAGAAAAAGGTGAGTTGAAAGAATGTAGAGAGAAATGTCCATCTGGCTCCCTTTAGCATTCCCAAACCGAGTAGTAAAAGACAATGCCATTCACACCCCTGCCCACTTCCTTCAGTTTTGATCTATTCCATCAGCAAGTAGTGAACACGTTATCACTGTCTTGGTAATTCTGTGATCAAAATTCTTAAGACCTTTATTTTTATAGTATGTTTTCAAATAGCAATAATCACGCCTCGGATAAACCTCATTGACTACGATACTGCCACTGCGCAGAGCTTATAGTATGTTTTAATAGCCTGGTAATTGCTATGGCTTTTGAATGAATAGTAAAGTCTTCCGAGATATAACAACAAACTTTTAGTAGAGGAAACAAAATGGTTGTCAGATAGTCCCTATGTCCGTAGAATAACTTGAAGTGGCTTTGAATGTCTCTGCCCGCTGAAGGCAAAATAGTAAGACTGATGACAGTGATGATGATGGTGGTGGTACTGGTAGTGTTGGTTGTGGCAGTGATGGTGGTGATGACGAAGAAGATGATAACAGTGATGAAGGTGATGGAGACTTTAGCTAAATGTCATGAAAGCCTACTACCACAGGACAGATATTGGGCTGAGCAATTTATATTAGTAGCTAATTAAAATCTGTCCACAACCCTAGGAGGAAAGCACAGGGATTTCTTCATTTATTTGTTTTAAACTCAGGTTGTGCAGGTGATTCTCAAAAACCTTTCAATGCCCCCAAACACAAAGATAAATAAGGAAATAGATATAAAGATTATTGTTAACTAAATACTAAATTAATGATAATTATATAATGAATGCTTTATTCTCAGCTAAAGTTCCACAGAGCTGTATTTGTGAAGTCTGGCTCCACCTGACAAGTTACTGGCCCACGTTCACTGACGTGCAAGTAAAATAAGGTGAGAATACACATACTATATGGATCCTACCATGTACACAGAATTTTCTCTTACTACAATCCACTCTTTATCATTTTCTCCACAGTTGTGACATGTTTACAGTGAGTATATGTTCTAAGTACAAGCCAAACCCATACAGCTTTGTCATCTGAGAACAAACAAAAGATGGAGCTTCCAAGGTTGTTCTCAGAATAATCGCTTGCATTTATGAATCTGAAACATAGATGTGCATATTTATTAACCTGTTTCCTAACACAAAGAGCCATCAAGTTTTTGCACAAACAAGTCAAAGTACAAATGAAACTAATAAAAAAAGTGCAAATGAAAATACACCTGTAATAAAAGTCAAAAATAATAAGACTAAAGAAGCTTATACTTACATCAAATTTTACTTGGATTTATGTCGGAAATGTACCTAAATAGAGAGGTGGGTGTGGCATCTGTAATCATATTATTAGCAATAATAATTATTATTTTGTGTCTGGATATGTAAACTCTACATTAAACTCTACATTATTTCTTCTTGGCTAAAATTGCTTTGGGGCTTGAGCCAAAGCTACCCCTAAGTAAAAGGCATCTGTCAGATTAGCATTTACCAGAGGATTCCAAAATCAATAAGGCATGTATTTTTAAGAGCCTTTTTTACTGGCTATCTTTAGGTCAGCAAAGGAAGGAGTTCTAAAGAACCAGAACTGGAAGTTCCACAAATAAACAGCCCGTTTCATGGTTCTTTGTGAGGGAAAATCTGGACACTCTCATGGGGATTTTATTGCTGATCTAAAGTGACTTGATGAAACTCAGGATCTCAAATGAAGGAAATCCTTTGGATAGTGAGGGTTTGCCTACTGTCTTCTCAGAGTCAATGCTAAAATTAAGACATTCTAAGTCAAGAAGACTGCTAAAGGGCCCTCCTGGGATATGTTACCTCTCTCTCTCTTCACCACCTCTACAAAACAACCCAGGGTGAGTATAAAATGCATTCAAAATAACACTTATGTGGCTTTTATTATTGATCTTTGGTCTGTGGTTCCTGCTATTAGCATCTGCACTGTTCTGATCCCAAATTTCTGACCCATATCCTGAATCTGGGACCTCAGATACAAATATCAGCCAATATGATGACTGAAAGGGTAGTCGCGCTCACACATGCCACCTTTCTTAAAATGATAACAAAATAGTTACTTCTTCTAATTTCAGAGGAAAGTCCACTTTGTGTATAAAACTCAGTTGGCTATGGCTTATGAAGAAATAGGCTAAGAAGTGACGAAACTTCAGGAAATATGAGGACTGAAGAAGGGAGAAATTATCAAACTATAAAAGGAAATAGACTTTGGGCTGGGAAAAGAGAACAGGGTGTTTCCCCGTGCCTCTGAGCATAAACTAGAAAATATACAAAGCCTATTTACATATTTTTCCTGATTTACACACAGTTGAAATTTGGAAAGAGTAAATAAAGGAATTTTAATGCTTGAAAACAGTGCAAAGAACGTTGTAAGATTGGTGTGGAGAAAAAAAGATGAATAAAATAAAGATAAAAAAAATAACACTTATGGGATGGTCACTGAGGTGCCCAAAAACCATATGAGAGAATTAAGCATTTCAATTGCAGATAAGGTCATGGGTCTAAGATCTACCTGCTGTCAGGACTTACCTAAAACAATCTGATGTGCACCCCTATGGCCAAGATTTTGTCTGTAAAACTCTCCCCACTGAAAAGAACCAGGGATCCCTGGAGAATAAGCAAATCCACATATTGAAGCAGGAAAAGCAGGAGGGATCAGGTACACTCGGTTGTCACCAGGAAGCATGAATGCTTTCAAGGATGGTGGTAGGTGGACAAATGGGCCAGCCAAAAGGAGTTATCATTAACAAAGGTATGACAATTTAAACATCAAAAAGGAAAAAAATAATTCTGCAAAAAGCCATGAAAACACAATGATACTCAAAACCAACAAATAACATGCTATGCTCAAGAAAGATGCACATGACTTCCCCCTAGGAATGTTTACTGCAAATGCTACACACTGAGAAATTCAAATACATGCTTGTCAAATTCGAGATTTGCTGAATTCCATCAGGTCTAGGTGAGCAGTAAAATGTTGCACAGGGTGTTTCAAACGGGGTAGAGAGTGCAGAATAGGGGTTCTCAATCCTGGCCACACATGAAAATCACTTGTGGCAATTTTTTAAAAATATCAATGCCTGGGTAATATCCCCAATCAAATCAGAATCTCTGGAGATGGAACTTGGACCCTGGTATGTTTGAAGTTTCCTAGAACATTCTATAGAGGGTTGAGAACCACTGGTCTAGAATCTAGGGTGGTTAGCTATCCTGGGGACTTTCCTGGTTTTACCATGCTTCTCCGAAAATAAGACCTAGCCAGACAATCAGCTCTAATGCGTCTTTCGGAACAAAAATTAATATAAGACCCAGTATTATATTATATTATATTATATTATATCATATCATATCATACTATATTATATTATGTTACATTATACCTGGTCTTATATTATAGTAAAATAAGACCAGGTCTTATATTAATTTCTGTTCCAAAAGACGCATTAGAGCTGATGGTCCGGCTAGGTCTTATTTCGGGGAAACACTATGTCCCAGAAAATCCTCAGTCCTGGGCAAACAAGGATGATTGGTGACTCTCTTCAATCAGGCGATAAAAAGCTGTCACAGAAATTTTCGATAAAAATCAGATAACAAAATACGATAAACATATTGGATATAAATGGCCACGATTCTCCAGATTGCAGGAAAAGATTGAGGCTTTCAAAATACTACTACTATCTAAGTAACTGTAGTACAACAAAGACCCACCAAGGTTGAAGCATCTAGAGATTGACAAACTCTAGTTCTTGGTGCCTTGGTCCAAAATTTCTGACTGAAGACCCTGAATTCAAAACTTTGAAGCCACATTCTCAACCAATAACTCTACATCCACAATCTCTGCTTTCCTCATTCGGGTCAGTAACCTTGCAACTCTGAAAAGTATACTATCACCAATTCTAAGACCAAGACGAAGGTTAACGTTAATGCTGGTGCTGGTACTTGTACTAGTAATAATGGTAGTGCTAGTATTAGTATTAACATGGATACTAGTGTTAATGCTGGTACTAAAACTAATGCAGGCACCAATATTGCTGTGAAAACGAACACTAATGTTAATACTAATGCTAAGCACTACTACTACCAACGATGCTACTAATAGTGGTACTACAAATACTACTGCTGATCCGAGTAATAATACCAATGTATTAACATGAGTATGAACAATGTTAATGCTACTATTAATGCCAGTGCTGGTAATAGTATTAATGCTAATGCTAATACTAATACTATCACTAATATTAGCATTACTAGCAATATTGCTAATGCTAATGCTGGTACTGGTACTTTTACTAGCACTAATACTGTACTATTAGCACTAATACTTGTGCTAGTATTAATTTTAACTTTCATATTAATACCAATACTATTGCTAATGCTGGTACTAGTACCAATACTAATATAGGCACTAGTACTAACATCAATAAAATATACGGAGCTAATAAAGAAGATTAATAAAACTTTTATGTTAATACTATTGAGCTAGGTAATGATAACTTTTGGAGGCCACATGTAAAGATATACAAGTTTTATTTGATCTTTGAGGTCTGAATTGCTTGGGAGAATCTGACACTGTAAACTCATGATTTTATTTAAAGTACTTGGGATTTAATGATTTAAGTCTGTAATCATTATTGAATATTTGAGGAAATCTGATATATTAAATCTGGGACTTTCAAGCTCATAAGAAATATTTAGATGCTTGGTGAAATTTTAATGGTTAGATTTGAAAATCTGACCGGCTGGTATTTAAATGATAAACAGAAAAGAGTGTTTTCCCCCTTTTACATGAATGCAAACATGTTAAGATTTACAAATAAAATGAGATTTTACATGGATCTTAACTGTTTACAAAAGTGTTTCTAAAAGTCTGACTCGATATGGATATACTGAGTGCTACACAACGCAGGACTCAATGGTAGTATTCTTGTACACACACACAGACACACACACAAACTCAGGCTTTCGTGAACACAAGTGGTGTGATGTTTCTGGAACAGGTGTGCTGCAGTGATCTTAGAGGGGACAAGAAAGCAAACACAATTCCTGGAAAGTTAGAAGAGGGAAAAAGACAGAGCAGGCACAATAAATCCATCCTTAAGTTTGAAGGCAAAGGCCAAAGGGGGCTCCCACATTCTCTGTGTACTGAGAGCCTCCACTACAAACTCACCGGCCTGAATTCAAGAGGCCTTTTTGCAGAGGTACAGATACTCCAGTTGAGAGCATGTGACATTAGTTCTATCAACGAAGCAATTTGTGATTTATTTTGGAAGAGCTATCTGAAGAGACAAGACAAAAACTGCTGGTGGGACTTAGCAGAAATACTTTCAAGCACGCCAAGGATAAAGATTATTTAGATATTATTTAGAAGTGCAAAGGCTGCCAGAGACAACACAGTTTAAGGAGAGGCTGGCTACACCGTTATCAGGCAGGTGAGACCATCTTGTGGGAAGGGGAGAGGTGAATCTAGACGTGACGAGATGCCTGAGGCCTGGGATGGTTGACCTGGCCCAGAGCCACCAGCCATAATAGGAATCAGGGAGCCCTGCAGACATGAGGTGTCACATTTAAATGCTCAGGTGGGGCAAAGAGAGACATAAGAGCATACATTTTAAATAACTAACTAACGCACAATCAAAACACACTGGTCTCAAGTTAAAAATAACATGCCGGTGCGGATCAAAAAGCAAAGGGATCAGCGTCAAGTGAAATGTATTCTCCCAGCCCCTTGAAACACACCGAAGAATTCGCAAAAGAGGAGCATGTCATCTAAGGATGGAAAAAATGAATGAGAGGGAGCACCAAAAAAATAAAGAAAATTAAACTATAAATAGCAGTAAGGAGAAAAAATAGAGGCAAGTGATGATGGGAAACATAGATGGGAACTGGAGATAATGATCTGCTGGCAGAAGAAGAAATACCCGGTTAAAAACAAAAGGTTTTTCGGGTGGAGTGAGATTCACAGTTGAAATGAAGGCAGCAGTCAAAAGAAGGGCATGGATTAAGTGGGTTGCATTGAGCCAGCAGTTTCCTTGCAAGTCCAGGTCTGAGCAAAGGGAAAACACTTGAAAAAAATCAATTTGTTAAAGATGTAATAATAAAGGACAGCAAAAGAGTTTGACCAGCCCTTTGCAGATAGGAAGAAAACAGGCCGCAGGTAAATGTGGGGAATTGATCAACGAGGGATAAAGGCAGTGAAGCTCTATGCGCTCACATCAGCAGGTGTCAGCTCCACCTCCACTCCACAATCGCTTGGGCAGCTGGAAAAACACACCTATGCCCCACCCTCAACAACTGAGCTGGAATCTCTAGGCATTCCCACCTGAGCATGACATTTCTCCAGCTGCCATGCGTTTCCAGTATGTAGCCAGAGTTGAGACCCACTGCTCTGCATGTACAGGGTGAAAGCATGAGGTCCCATGTCTCTACATTATCAGGCCAAAGCAGCCACTCACACCTGAAGCACTGCAGTAATTGTGGCCAAGGTCATTTCCTTAGTTGAACTTGGCAAATAAATGCCTTGATTTTCCACTTGACTTAAGGACCTTTAAAATTCCAAGGGAAGAAAGGAAAAAAATTTTCTCAACTAATTGTTTTAAATATTTGTAACCATCTCTAAGTAGAAATCCAATGTACCAGTACTCTTCACATTGATAACTCACCTAGTCACAAAACAGAAGCTAGCAACACTGAGAAATATAGTGCCTTACTTAGATCAAAAAATAGCTACTGATTCTTTTTTTGTTTTCATCTCTGCCCTACATTAGCGGTTCTCAACTGGGGACAATTCTGTCCCCTCAGGGGACATTTGGCAATGTCTCAGATATTTTTAATTGTCATAATTGGGGACGTGCAACTGGCCTCTAGTGAATAGAGACCAGGGATGATGGTAAACATCCCACAGTGCACAGGACGCCCCACCCCCAACAAAGAATGATTGGCCCAAAATGTCAATATGTGCCTCGGCTGAGAAAGCCCGCTCTAAAAACAATAGTTAACATTTCCACAAATAATAACGAATATTCTCTGCCTTCCAATCTGAATGCAAATAAAACAAGTTTCAACATGTACAAATTATATGCCAAATTCAAGAAAAATAAAAGGCCTCTCACAGAAAATTAAACCACTAATAAAATTATTTTCTGGGTTTACCACAATGAGAGATCAAGGACTAGAGAACCGCTAGGCTGAAGTGAAAACTGGATTGCAAATTGAATTTGATTGCTGAAGTTGAGTTTACAGTCAGGCAAATTGAGAGTCCTTTAAATAAAGACTTACTTCTAAAGAGCATGCTTTAGCATCAATATTTAATAATTGATACGTAAAATAAAATACTCATGTTGAGTAGTGCATTTTAAACTCCTCAAATCGTATATTTGTAGGAAAAAAAAAGGGTTTTTAAGCTATACAATTAAATTCATTTCTACCAAACCACTTAGTAAAGTTACTCATTCTATGGAACTCAAAACAAAAGTGAGATATTAAGATACTTTTCAGGATTGCAAAGCAAGTAGACAGTGAGATATAATATAACCTCCAACTATGAGAAAGTGGGTGTGGTTAGAGCTGGAAAAATGGTCTTATCTGGCTTCAAGACAAAGAAAAGTAATCACCTCCAGTCCCCCAATCTGTGGTAATAGTAATGTTAAATGGGAACTAAAAGATTGTTTTAGATAAAGAATTACAAATTATTAAGATTATTCATTATAAATCAGAAAACACTGAAACAAAACCAGGAGTTCCAAAACAGGCATTTTAAATAATTGATGAAAACTGTTTCCACGCGCTTGCTGGTTATCAGTTACAGAGGGCCTTCAAATTGGACCGACCTGTGGTTGCCAAAGTTGGTTGTCCATTCTATTCTTATCAGTTGGGTTTTGGGGGCTTTTTCTTAATGATGCCCAGTCTCCTCCCCATACTACATAAATGAGAATCTGGGGGGGGGGGTACGGCCTGGCCTTTGGTATCACACTGTGCAGCGTATTTCAAAATGTTATGTATATAGGGATTGCCTGGGGATCTTTCTAAAAATGTAGATTCTGATTGAGTGGGTCTGGGTGTATCTGAGATTCTGAATTTCTTAACACCAACAGTGCTGGCCTAAGGGTGACACTTTGAATAGCGAGTGTTCAAAGCTTCCTGGATGATTCTAATATGCAGCCACCCTTGAGAACCATCCGTGGTTGAGCTCTTAGCTTTGGGTTGCGTGCTAGGTGGGCATAGAAATGGAATAGATAATATAAAGAGGTATTCCTCAAATAAGGAATTACTCTCTCCTAATTCAGAGCTTTCACTGTCATGCAATCCATATATCGTTGTCTTAACTTTCAAAAGCAAAAGAAAGGGTCAGATTTTTCTAAAGGGAACAAGTTGCAATATGATGTGTACTGAAACAATCCCGTGTACGCCTATGGAAGGACAGTCCTTTCCATGTCGACATTATGTCAGTGTAAGCAACATGCCCGTCTTAGCATTTGCTGTTGTCTCTTTTGGGATGCTCTAATTTCAGGGGGAGTTCTACGTTGGCTGCCTCCTTCTCATCATTCAGGCTTCCTCCTCCCAAGGCACCACTCCCAACCCCATCCCATCACTCTCATTTCCTTATCCTAGTTTTCTTCAGGTATTTATTGCTAATTAATTCATCAATAACAATACGTGATTAGTGAACTCAAAGAAACCCACAACCATCCCAAGCCCGGCTGAAACGTGACTGCATCCTGACTATTGGTCAATATAGGGATTTCAGGGGACATAAATCCTAAGGGGATAAAAAGCAATAAATGATCTTAAAACTCCAACTGGCCGGAAGTTTTTTGAAGTCTTTACATTTATAGAATAACCTCTCATCGATGATCTCACTTGATGCCTAGGAAAAACTCCTGAAATAGAGTGGGAATTAGCCCCATTCTCAAGATGGAAAACTAAGTTTTTGAGATGCCACAGAGCACAAAAGTAACAAAAGTAGGAATTGAAGGCAGACCTCTATTCTAAATCTTAGGTCTCTTAATTTCACCCAGCTGTCTTCTTTATTTTTCAAAACCAACCATGCAATTCTGAGAACGTGCATACATTTGAACTAAATAGTTAGAGCAAATTTGGTCCACCACCATCTAGAATGGGAAAGTAAGGGCCAAAAACCCAGTCCCATTGGCATGTTCATCTCAACCCTTCACCCTACTTTCTCCCTGTGATTGTTGATGGGTGGAAAGCACTCAGAATTTTCTGAAACAGACACTGCCAAATTCAGGAAATAGTTCACTTGTGATATCCACAGTTTATAAAGCAATCATTAATTTTTTATTTAGAGGAAATGGAAGCTTTAATTTTCATTTATTCCGAAGATTGTAAAAGTTGAATAAGAGAAACCTAAGAGATTATATAATAATGACTACAAATCTATCAGAAAGCAGTTTAAGATTTTTAAGTCTTCACTTTTTCCAATTGAAAAAAGTAATACACCCTTGTTTTAAAAAATAAGGAAACAAGAGCAAAAAACAAAAAACACCAGAAATTTGCTATACAAAAGAGGAACGCCCATATAGCCGCACCCCCTAAAGAAGGTCAATGTAAATGATAATGATATGAATAATAATTTAGCTTTATGAAATGAATAAGTTCTGGGGATCAAATGCATATATGAGTATTATTTCTACTACACAAACCTCACACATCCCACGAATCTTTTCCCCAAAGTGTGCATTTATATGCCACGCCATGGATGAGCCTCAAAAACATGATGCTGAGTGAATGAAGCCAATCACAAAAGGTCACATATTGTATGATTCCATTTATATGAAATGTCCATAAAAGGAAAATATTTTGAGCTAGAAAGTAGATTAGTGGTTGCCAGGGGCTGGGGATGGGAACATGGAGTGACTGCTAATGGGAAGGACTGATCTCATTGGGGTGATTGAAACGTTCTAAAATTGGACTGTGGGTATCTCTGCACAACTATGTAAATTTATTAAACATCACTGAGTTGCACACTTAGCCAGGGTGAGTTTTATGATATGTAACTAATATGTCAATAAAATGATTTTAAACATATGCATTAATAAGAGAATCAAAAAGTACTTACTTGCAAATGAAGGATTGAAATCAATTTTATACTCTCAAACTTGTAATAAATCAGTAATATTATCGTATATCCTTTTTCTTTTGAGATCGCCCTCTTAGAAAAACCAAAATATAATCAATGAGAACAAACACCAATTTGTTTTTTACTATGTGCTCCGAATTCCCAGTGATTTGACCAAGGGTCCATCGATAGTTAATATAGAAACATCCCACTGATCTAGACACCAGACTTTGAAGAAATTCAACTTTCTAAAGTCAGAAGCACAAAAGACATCTGAACAACTATCAGCATTGCCTCCAGAATTTATGGGGCCCTGGGCGAAATGAAAATGTAGGACCTCTAGGTCCAAAAGTATTCAGAAGTTTGAGATGGTCACAGCAGAGCATGGAACCAATCCCAAGGCCCTTTGGAGCATGGGCTCTGAGTGACTGCTCCGGTCTAATGCCCATACAGCTCGTCTTGCCAACTGGGCCAAGGCCACACGCTTTCCTTAAGAACTTTATTCTGTCTCAGACTCTCATTTGTTCTTCTTCAAATGCATACATAGCAGACTTGGTCATCTAAATCATGGATGTGGGCAATCGGAGTCCTTAAATGAGAAGTGAGTGAAGGCTTTCAGAAGGACGAAGCCTCCCTCTGATGGGAAACATGAAAAAAGAGACACTAAAAAGCCGACCCTGGTATGTGAATTATTATAATGAGGCTAAGAAAAAGTAACCTTCTCCATTACACCCTTTGTTTGCAAAAAGAATGACATATAATACATTTTAGAGAATATTTATCAGAAAAAGTGAAGACTGAATGGGGCAGTAGTGTGCTAGTGAAATTTAATAACTGATTCCAGGGGAAAGCCCTGATTTTGCAACTTTTGTCGATTTCCATGGTGTGCATGTTCCCATGGTGGCAGATTTCATGGTACCAAGGTAAATAAATGGAACATGGAGTTGGAAAGAGATGCACACAATTTGTCCTCCATCCAGCGCAGGCCAGCTCTAGCAGTAGAAGGAAATACAAAACAGGCCCAAGGCTCAGGCGGAGAAATAAAATACAATTCTGTTTCCTAATAAAACATTTTGTTCCAAGGATTAGCAAAAGAGAAGGTAACTGTTGCTATTTGCTAAAATGAGATTTTAATTCCAGTGGCAAAATCATCATGGATAATCAAAAATTGACTACATAACTATTTCCCTTGTCATTTTCCTTCCAAAAATAATTATTTCTGAATGATTTCACAGTTAAAGATTGTATGCTTAAAGAGCAACCAATTGTAAAAAGAACTGAAAATTATGCCAGTGATATGGCTCTAAAAAAATAGTAATATTTGTTTTTAAAAAGAGTGACATGGCCAAGTAAAACTATTTCCTCTTTTCTGTTCTAATGTTTTAACCTATGAATCACCCTGTAGGAGCACTATTATCATACTAGAGACAAGGAACTCTTCCTCTTTGCAGCAAAAGCGTAAGACTTCACTATCCATTTTAGCTACTTCCCATAGCAAAGAGGGTAAATGGAATGTTGCGATGCAAACATTTCCAATCACCATAGGCTATGTTGAGAATCTAACCCACAACACAGCTCCCACCTCAGGAGAACTTGAAAACCTCTTAAAAGTCAAGCAGTCGACCACATTCTGACTCTGGCAATGGCGCCACACAAGGCTTCCTAGATGTAGCAGCCATCTTGTTCACCCAGCACATCCCACATTTCCCAACTATTCTTCAGTGGTCCTTCTTTTACCTAGAGGTGACAAAGAGAGGTCTGGGGTGATTGCCCCTCTTACAGTAGCTGCTCCCTCTTCCAAAGTGAGCAGGGGTTAAAGTTATCTTTTCCCATTACCTAGTAAAACTGTATCAACCCACTTATTTTTTGAAAAGTATTTATCGAGTGCTTATTATACCCAGGCACTGTTCTGGGACTTATAATTTTGTTATTCTTCTTAGGTACTGGTCCAAATTCTTACACAGTACTTGGAAGGCAAGGTAATATACTGTGAACATAGCAGTCCATTTTTAAAAGAGTTCTGGAATGAATGCCAAGAGGAGAAATACTGACTTATATTAAAGGAGCCTATACAACTGTGATTATCCTCATTACATCTGTTTAGCATAAGCTCTATTTAAAAGAAAAAATTTCAGAGCCTGCATGGAGATTATTAGTTTTAATCCAGTATCTTCTCTGCCTTTATAACTTGCTGTTATGAGCAAATGCAATGTCCTATTTAATTTGAGACCCTCTGGCATGGAATAATAGGTTTATTAACACTCATTACTTTGGCCCATTAAAATACACACACACACACACACACACACACACACACACACACACACCCTAAATGATCACGCATGGCAGAGCTACTGTCAGTAGGAGCTGCTGGTAAATGGGGCCCATCTTTGGGAAGCTGCTGCCCAGTACATGAGTACAGGTTTCTCATTCTTGGGAGTAGCCGATGATTCAAGCATCTGCCATGAGATGTCCCTGCAAAGAACCATGACAGGAAACTCCTTCCCATGGAAGCTGCCTCCAGGGTAGAAAAGTTAGTGTCAGGTTGCCAAGCTGTGGACATGTCTGAGGTGTTTGGACCTCTCTTCCATGAGCCATCCTTGGTGTCCCGAGATACTTGGACATTGTTGATCTTTCAATACACTCCTCACCAAGAGGAGAGAACGATAACTTCCAAGACTACTAGGAGCACTGCAGTGCCTGCAAGTCTGGGGAGGGAGGAGCAGGGATGGAGAGCCCACACATTATCTAGGCCATGGAGGCACATGGGGAAGGGTAGCGTGTAAGGGGCACAGCACATGTGTGTGGATAATATATGCCTATGTGCATAATATACTGTATTATTATATGTCATGAAAATGTAATGTAATATACCATGTTTCCCCTAAAATAAGACCTAGCCAGACCATCAACTCTAATGCATCTTTTGGAGCAAAAATTAATATAAGACCCGGTCTTATTTTACTATAATATAAGACCGGGTCTCATATAATATAATATAATATAATATAATATAATATAATATAATATAATATAATATAATATAATATAATATATAATACAATATAATAAATATAATCCTGGGTCTTACACTAATTTTTGCTCCAAAAGATGCATTAGAACTGATTGTCCGACTAGAATCATTTTCGGGCAAACATGGTATGTGATCTATACTGTATAAAATGTGGTATGGCTAATGCATGATATAGACCAGAGAAAATATAGGTCACAATGTATAATATATTTTATCTCTCACAGTTCATTTCATTGCTTTCCTAGGCCGTAGGAGAAAACCTGCAGCCAATTGCCCCCTAAAACCTGGGATGTCAGGCCAACAGAACCCCCACACTGGTAGCAACTTGATGACTGCATTCTTTGAGAGACAGCATAAGCGGGTACTCTGGTGCCCAATGGCATGAGATTACACTAACTGCGTGGGTGACTGCAGGCAAGTTACTAAGGCTCTCAGTTTCCTCATCTATAAAATTCAGATAATAAGTGTACATGTTCTGTAAGGTTGTTATGAAGATTAAAGAAGTTAGTATTTGTAAAAATCCTAAACCAGTGCTTGATAAATAGTAAGTGCTATGTGAATGCTTATAAAATATCAAACCCATGAGAGAGTATTATTGTCCTTCTGTCTTCACAGAGTCAATAAGAATTTCATTCATGTCTATCTAATAGGAACACACGATTCGTTCTCAGTTTCTTAGTTTTTCTTTACCATAAATAAACCGGTTTTCAGAGTTAAAACAAATCACAGAAGTAGTAAATCATTGTTAAAACTGATGTGATTTACAAACTAGAATAAAAGTGCCACTTTCTTTTCTTGAATGCATCAGGTGATCAATAACATTCTCCTAAATACAAGAAATTCCTTTATGCACCTATTTTGGGATTGCTGGTGTTGACATTTTTACATTAGGTAATTAAGAACTGAGATGAAAACAATTTGATACTATTGTTAACTCACTAAAAGGCAGAATATAAGATGTATTTTAATGATCATATTCTCATATTTGGATAATTGTGTCTTCATATGGCTAACAAGTCTTTCATTTCAATAGTCTGTAATTTGATTCTTTTCAGTTTTGACATTGTTTAACGATTCCAAATGTCTTCACTTCTCTTGACCACTGACTGGTAGTTGATGAAAGACAAACACAAAACCAGACTGACTGCAGGTGAAAACAACATATGGACAACTTATTTTTGAGTCCAGAGAAATTAATATTTTAGAAGGTGCCTTTTCTCTCCTTAGCCTAAGAGTCTCAAGCAGTGTTTATACTTACAAGTCAACAGATTAACATTCTCGATGATTCACTGTTTCAAAATAACTCACATTGTACTTCCAAAGTCAGGGCTAGAAATATTGCTGGCATTTATTTCCTTAAGTATACTTGCTAAGTGGTACTGAGACGCAAAAGCCCAAGAGCAAAATCAGTTTCTACATTTGGTTTAAAAAGTGGACACACACAGAGATCTGTTCTTTCTCTAAAATAGAATGTATTTAATAGTAGGCTTCAGTGATGTTTATAGTATGACATTGTGGAAGGGAGATAATCAATATGAACGCTGAGAAGCAAATGCTGTTTCTTGAATAGGCACCTGTCCCCCAGAAATGGGCTGATATGATTGTATAATATATGCCTCCCCCACTAAACAGAGCTTTTTCCTATTCATAGCCTTACCACTTAGTAGTTCCTGGCACACAGTAGGCAATCAAGAAACATTTGCTAGGATAAAGATTGAACAAATGGATCACCATCTTAAGTAGCTTGCAGTCAAGTTTGAGAAGTGAGACTAACATATATGAGATAATTCATCCTGAAGACAAATAATGACATCAACAGATTTGTGTAGCTAAAAATGTCAGAGGATGTGGAGAAATCGGAACCCTCATACACTGCTGGTGGGAATGTAAAATGGTTCAGCCACTTTGGAAAACAGTCTGGGGGTTCCTCAAATGGATAAACATAGAGTTACTATATGACCCAGCAATTCCACTCCTAAGTTTTTCATTTCAACAGAAATGAAAACATACATCTACACAAAAACTTGTACACGAATGTTCACAGCAGCGTTATACACAACAGCCAAAAAGTGGAAACAACCCAAGTGTGCATCAACTGATGAGTGGATGAACAAAATGTGGTCCATCTGCACAATGGAATGCTATTTGGCCATGAAAAGGAATAAAGTTCTGACACATGCTACAACATGGATGAACCTTGAAAACATCATGCTGAGTGAAAAAAGCAAAACACAAAAATCTACATATTGCATGATTCCATTTATATGAATTATTCAGAAAAAACAAGTCTATAGAGGCAGAAAGTAGACTAGTGCTTGTCAGGGATGGGGGTGGTGTACTGAAGGGAAATTGCAGGGAATTGACTGCTAATTGATGCATTTCTTTTTGAGGCGATGAAAAATGTTCTAAAATGTGTGGTGATGGATGTACCACCCTGTGAATGTACTAAAACCCACTGAATTGTACACTTTAAAAAGGTGAATTTTGTGGTATGTGAATTCTACCTCAATTTTTTAAAACAGGAATTCGGTGGAGATAAATACCAGGGGTGCCAAAAAATTGTATACACATGATTTGCATTCACCTTTTGTTATTGGTATATATTGAGTATTACAATGCTAATACAGTTTTTTTCTTTCTTAAAATGTGTATCCATTTTTTGGGGGCCCCTCTGTATATTGATAAAGTTGCGAAGACCTTCAGAGACTTCCAGGAGAACGTGTGGCTTGAGCTAGGTCTTCAGGAATGTATTGGATGTAAGTATGAGGAGGGAAGGCATTCCAGATGAGAGGGACATGATGACAAAGTGAGGCTGGCCATTGCTCCCATCATGAATAGAAAGGCCAACATACGTTGCAATAGTATCGTCAATGAACTTGGGGCCTCACCTGCTACAAAAGTTACATCTGCCTCTGCTTCAGGTAGAATTCACAGCTAAAGAACAGGAAGCCGAAATGCAGAGCATCTAAGCCTCTACTTTCACACCTGTGGCTTACCATTTTCCCTTTAAAACAGTAACTTTTAGTTTCAGGTATTGAATGTCAAATACAATTGAAAAAACAGTCACGGGGATGTAAAGTACAGCATAGGGAAAACAGTCAGTAATATTGTAATAACTATGTAGGGTGTCATGGGTACTGGACTTACTATGATCACTTTGTGAGGTATATAAACGTCTAATCACTATGTTGCTTTGTACAGCTGAAAATAATATAAAATTGTATATCAACAGTAATTGAAAAATAAATTTTTAAAAATTAAAACACTTTTAGATTTCTACCCCAGCAGATTATTGAAAGAAATCCCAGACACCCTATCATCTCATCCAGAAATATTTCAGTATTAGACTTTTACTGTTTAACGTTAACCTAGCTCAACCTTTCACTGTATAATGATACTTGTCCTGTGACTATGCAGTATTCAATCTTTTCCCAATATTTGAGGGTCTGAGTTTCAAGAACAGAGATGTCTATGCATCTAGGGGGACAGCAGTGGCAGTTTCTAGTCATGTAAATAGATTCGGAAACCCTGTTTGTTTTGATAGGTTTCCAACAGTTTACTATTAGACATTAGAGGTCGTGCCTCCACTTGGAATCAGCTCCATTCAGGAGACTGCATCATGGTGTTGCATAGCAGAATGCTATTTAAAAATAACATTCTCAACACATTCATCAACATTCCCAAAATACTCTACTTGGCTCTGATGGCAGGATCTGAGAACAGGCTGGTCATGATGACCACAAACTTTGGGTGGAATTCTCGCTGAAACACAGCTCTGCGGGGCAAAAGGGAGAAAGCAGGAACTTCTTTGGATCAGAAGGTCATTCAAGGGCGGCTAATCCAGCCTCCCACCCAATAAACAAATGTCCTCAGACAGCCCTTACAGGTAGGCATCACCTTGACCTTAACTCTCACAGCTTTATGTCCAGTCAGCTCATGACTAGACAGTTTTTACCTAGATGGTCCTAATAGCCTGGCCAAAACCTTAAATGAAGAGAGACAATAAAAACTCTAGAAAAATATATAATGTCTAGAGCACGTTCCTCAATCTCACACTCTTGACATTTAGGGCTGGATAATTCTTTGTGATGGGGGCTGCCCTGTACATTGTAGTTATTTAGCAGTATCACTGGTCTCCACCTACTAGATGCCAGTAGCACACCACCCCCACCCCACTTGTGAAAACCAAATATGTCTCCAGACACTGCCAAATCACCTCTGGGGGTAAAAATGCCTGGGTGAGAACTAATGGTCTACAGTGTACATGATTCTGGGGGAACAGATTTATCAGAGCACATCTATTAGGCATGCATTACTAATACTCAACTAATTATTCTGACCCTTTACATTTTTTAATGGTTTTCCAGGGTGTTTCTTTATGAGCTGGCATACTATGCAATGTTGATGCCCTCTCAGACCACAACAGGAAACTGTTTCTATTAAAAAACAAACGGGTCGGCCCGGTGGCTCAGGTGATTAGAGCTCCGTGCTCCTAACTCCGAAGGCTGCTGGTTAGATTCCCACATGGGCCAGTGGGCTCTCAACCACAAGGTTGCCGGTTCAACTCCTCGAGTCTCGCAAGGGATGGTGGGCTGTGCCCCCTGCAACTAGCAACGGCAACTGAACCTGGAGCTGAGCTGCACCCTCCACAACTACGATTAAAAGGACAACAACTTGACTTGGAAAAAAGTCCTGGAAGTACACACTGTTCCCCAATAAAGTCCTGTTCCCTCCTGTTCCCCTTCCCAATAAAATGGAAAAAAAAAATCCTGCCCTGTCTGCAAAAAGGCATTTAGACCTACATGTGGTGGAATTATCATCACGTTTTTTTTGTTTCATCTGAACACGTGAATATTAACATTATGGGTAGTCACTATGAATAAGATGATGATAAATAGGCAACCCCCACTGATAGATGGGTAATATTTCAAAAATCGATTTTTCTTTTTTTCCAATATACTAGACATTGGTATTTTTTAAAATTAAAATGTATTGGGGTGACAATAGTTAGTAAAATTACATTCGTTTCAAGTGTACAGTTCTTAAGAAACTCAATAAACATTTCCTTTTAAAACCATATGATAAAAGATGACCAGTGTTCTAAGCTTAACCTGAAAAATCTACTTAACCTACATTTCAGCTGAAATTTATTACACATGCAGTGAAGAACCAAAAAAAGCAATCATGTTACTTGATTACATAAAACAGTAGAACAATATTGAATAAGGCTAATTGTGTTTACCTTGAAACCTGATGCCTCAGGACAAACAGATTTAGGAGAAAGATGAGAAAAGAGATATAAGACTGGGGTGACACAGTTCTAAAAGGGACTTTTGGGCAATTTTAAGGGCTTAAAAGTTGAGGGAAATTGGTCTTAACACAGTGTTTCACAAGCAGCATACCTTTCATTATAATCTAAGTCATTTTTTGTCTCCATATAAAACAAAAAGAGCAGGAGTTAAACATCATTTTTTTAAACATATCTCACCAACATTTGGAAGGGGGAGGGAAAAGAAGGGTGAGATGGTTATGCGTGATAATAAATTGCTTGAAGCAGAGTGGAGTGAGCTGGAGAAAGGTGGAGGGAGGGAGGAGGCAGTAAGGCATTCATTGTGTGAGATATTTGCCCTCCTTGGCTATCCAGTGGTGGTGTACTCACTGGCCATTTGGAGTATGTGATTTTTTAGGACAGGAATGGGGATAGAGTGGGGTAGGCCAAACTCAGGGTTCCTCAATCTTGGCATTATTGACTTTTAGAGCCTGACAGTTCTTTGTGGGGGGCTGTCCTATGCCCCATATGATGTTGAGCAGTATCCCTGGCCTCTATCCACTAGATGCCACTAGCAGCCTTCCCCCAGTTGTGACAACCACTTGTCTCTAGACATTACCAAATGTCCCTGGAGGAGGGGAGGGCAAAATTGCCCCCAGTTGAGAACCACAGGGCTAAAGGCATTACATTCTAACAGTTAGAGGAAGGAAGCTGTGACCTAACAGCCATTCATATGTACAGGATGTTAGGATACTCAAAACATGACAATAATTACCCCTCACTGCTCAATGCTAAGTTCTTTGACATTATCCAAACTCAGCAAATGTTTGTTGACTTGAATAAAAATATATGATTGGATATATTTCATGTTTTAGAATAACAATAATTATGTGAAAAGGCTAATACATTTTATATTATATATATGTATATACAAATACATGTATGTGTGTGTGTATACAGAGGGTGCCAAAAAATGTATATACATTTTAAAAAAGGAAAAAAACTGTATTAAAATTGTAATACCATGAATGACGCTAGCAGTCATCTGATTAACACCATCTTTTGGGTGAACGTCATACTACACATTGCTACTGTAATTCGATTCAACTTCGAAAAGTAATGCATACGTAACATCTCTTAAAATGTGGACATTTTTTGGCACCCCGGTATATGTGTGTGTGTGTGTGTGTGTGTGTGTGTGTGTGTGTGTGTGTATATGAAAGACATCTGATAACGTTAATTTTTCAAGCTGAGTAGTTCCCATTGATTCATGGTTCACTTGGTCCCGATCACTGTCCAAGTACTTGATGTACATCATTCTACTTCATTCTGACTCCAGGCCTGTGAGAGAGTTTGCTGACCCAAGTCTGAGGCTCACAAAGAACTTGCTCAAAGTTATCCACATACTAAGTTTCAGAGTCCGGATCTGAAACCACGCCCAATCCCCAATAAAAACGCAAAGGATGACACTGCCCAGAAATTTAGGGTCTGGTTCCCAAGCTCTTGGCCACATGATTCTACTGTACCTAAGAGTCTTACGTTTGTCTCATTTTAAAGAATTACCAGTATTCACAGATGAGAACAGCTCAAAAAGGCATGTGAGTTTCCATCCATTTTGGTTCCATCTTATTTGAACATTCTCCAAAACACAGAAACTGTCAGTCAGTCATGCTTTGAGCCCATGCCTAATTTAAGCAAGGCTTTTTATAGCAGGTTAATTAACAAAATAGAAAAGTGCTGTCTCCGTTTTGCATGGGGAAATGCATCATAACAACTTGGGCTTTCTCAAACAGGAACAGGAGTCCCCTCTCTTCTAGGATGGCTTTGTCCATAATTGTCCTGGTATCAAGAGGCCTAGTAAGCCCTGACTCTCCCTGTGAATATCAGCTCCAAGATGCTGCCCTGGCAACACTGAACCAGTCTTGCAATGTAACAAACCCTGAAACTGGAAGCAAAAAGAGCCTTATACCCTAAATGCCAGATCTAAATGTTTCACACATGAGCGATAGCTAAAATCTCTATTCTACATTTGCCTGCCACTTCACTTCTTCCCGGGGCCCTATTACATAAAGGCTTAGGTGTTCTGGGGAATAATTGGACGTCAATTGTGGCAGGGTGTGGGAGGATGCCTAGGTTACCTCCAGTATTACACACTCTATTTAGGAGTTGGGCAATTCCTATTTATATAACCCCTGATGAAGATACACCCCAGCAATTGGGGAGGGGGGATTGCCAAAACAAGCAGGTAATTTCACTTGAACATCTTGTACTAAGTGCAAATCTGATTACTGCCTTCATCTTCTCAGAAAGGAACAGGTATCATTGCAAACAACAGTTTGCGTTGGCTGCTCAGTACGGGAAAGTCAAGGGGCTGAAACTCAAAGCCACGTGGAATACGAGCAGAGAACAGCAGCTGGATTTTACCATGCAACAAGAAAACATGGCTCCATACCCACCATACCTACAGAGATACGAAATCCTGACTATTTCAGGGGAGAAAAGGAATGCGGTCCTGGGGTGCCCAGAGCTGAGGTATAGGCATAGAGGACATTGGAGAATCCTACTAATTAATATGAAAACTTCCCAACAGAGAACTGAATGAAATCTGTCATCTTTTGGCTCCTAATTCAGTCCTCGAAAGCCCCGGTGTCAAATAAGGTAGCCATTAGCCATTGCGACTATCGTGTGCTTGAAAGGCAGGCAGTTGGAATTAAGATGTGACATCAGTGCAAACTACATGCCATATTTCAAACACTTGGAATGACAATATCTCTATATATGTCTAAAATGTATCTCCTTACTAATTTTTCTACGGATTATATATCAAAATTATGTTTCAGAAATATTAGACAAAATAAAATATATTACTGTTTCTTTCCCTTTCTTACTTATTTAAATGCGTCTATGAGAACATTTAAAATTATCTATGTGGTTTGGATTACATTTCTATTGGACAACACTGCTCTGAAGGCTGAATGCTACTTTAAGGCGTGATTTATGTCGAGCTCAAAGACACTTTCATAGGAAAGTGTTGCTTGACTGAGCTTGGCTCTCTATCGTGAAATGTTAACTTCAAACATACTTGAAAACTGAAATTTCATTCACTTGTCTTCTTGGCAAAATCTGTTGAATAAACAAATCTGCTGTTTTGAGACGTGAAAAGGGATGGTTAACAATGTAAGTAAATTTTCTTTCTTTGCAGACATACTTAACCCATGTTAAAGCAGAGATGAAACAGGCTCTAACATCGAAACAGGATCATAATTAGGTGCTAATGTTGACTATCCAGCAATGTTTCAAAAAGACACATGCATGGAGAAAGGCCAGGCCTGCGCAAGGCAGGGGAGAAGGAAACGTCGAGTATACGAATGCAAATGTTACAGATATCCTAGTTCCACTACCCTATGCTTTCCTACTACTACTTGCTTTTTGGCACCACCTATCATTTCAGCACCACCTGACTTATTCACGCTAGCGTCAGAGGCAAAAGCCATCTTCCCCATCTCTCTGATGTGCCTCTCCACTCTTTGCATCTTCCAGTGCTAACCTCTTTTGTACCCCACCATTGTACACCATCCTAATCTTTGGCTCCAGAAGCTACCATTGCAGCAAGGAGTCTTCAGGATCCTTGCATCAGACCTTTAAAATCTGACTCCATACAACCCACCCGAGCAAGATTCCAAACATGAGCATGAGACTCATTAATAGTCAAGTCTTCCAATCTATTCCAGTCAATCTTCAGTCTTTTTAATGCAACATATAAATGAAAATATAAAAATAATCCTTTTGCTTTGCATTGGTTTACTTCATCGAAAAACGATTCCATGTAATGAGAACTCAATGGAAGTAACAGTGCCTGTCAACAGGAACCAAATTTTCATTTCATAAGTTTTATGTCCCTGAAGGCTCATCTTAAGAAAATTTGCGCTTGTGGGTGGTTATAGATTTTTTTCTAATCTACAGCTCAAAGAAAAAGTGGTCAAAGAATACTGCCATGGGTAACCTCAGGAAGGAAAAATGTCTCCAAAAATATTTTTTAAGAGTAGGTCGCAGGCCTTAAGGCCCCCATAAGGCAACCCTGGATATCTGGGAATGAGTCATTCTAGATAAGCACACATCCTGAATAGCCCAGAGTTTATGCTCTAACCATCTTCATTTAAGAGCCTTTATTTTTCTAATGGAGACACTTCCTTGTCTTTGTAAACCGTTGCACCAGTTAGTCACAATATCACCACAAGAAGTGAATGTATCTCCAGCCAGCCACACTGACAATCCATTAGGACTGACAATGTCTTTTCACTGTGGCACTCAGTGTCCTTAGGGGCCAAGTACGAGGGACAGCTTGCTGCCTCTCCGGCAATCTTAGAGTTCTTGGGTCTACCTCTTTGTTGCCCTCTCTCCTTTCCACTGTCAACAGAATGGGTAAATGGCTGTCTCACAGTCGATTTTCACCTCTACCACCAAGTGGCCATGGGTGCCCGCCCTGGAGTCCCAGGGGACCAGAATGCTGCTACCATGTGATCACTACCACTCGATTCCTCTTTGCTTTCCCCTTATTTGTCTATAATTGCTTCTCCACGCATTCCAGTTCTCAAGATGACCTTCTCACGCTCCTGTCATCTATCGGCTGGCATGTCTCTTTCCTTCTGTAAGGATCCACGAAGGATGACATCACTGGGTAAAAGCATGTGTTCTCTGGATCCCAACTCTACCTCTAAGGAATGCTTCTTTTTTCTTTCGTTCCTGTGCCTTTTTAAAATCATTAGTCATTTCTGTAGTCTGCTATCTTAAAAACTCAGGGTTTACTATATGATTACATATTCACAGGGAAAACAAAAAAAAAAAACCACCCAAAACTAATTTTAGAATTTGAATGGTGAAGCTCTGGCACAGAAATTGGAAATCCTTGGCTCCTAATCTAAATACAAAATTGCTGTATAATCCATTTTCAGTCAAATAATCAATAAATAATCAAATAATCTGCTTGAGTTTTGTTAATGATTATAATTAAGTCAACAGCAAAAGAGTAAAGGGTATCATTTCTCCTAGGGAAGATGAAAAACAGCGTATCATGAAGGAGTCTGATGGTCTTTGGAATCCCCTGACATGAGTTCAAAGCCCAAGTCCACCATTTAATATTTTTGTGACCTTGGGAAAGTTACTTAGCCTCTGCAAGCTTCAGTTTTCTCATCTATAAAATGAGATAAATAAACCCCAATTAAAGAGTTATTCAAAGGATTAGAAAGTACACATCTAAGGCACTGAGTAAAATGTTTGATACAGAGCGGATACTGTGGGCAGGGGGATTTCTTTTCCCCATTCCTGAGCCTCTGGCAGCAGAAGACTAAACTAGGCCTCAGCTGGGGAAAGCAATCCTTGAACAACTGAGAGCATGCAAGAATGCATTTTCCAAGATAACGATCTTTCTTCCTTTTTAGAGGTTCATAGTACTGCTTGGCCTAGGGCATTTTGACCGAGC
This sequence comes from Rhinolophus sinicus, assembly GCF_036562045.2. Taxonomy (NCBI): domain Eukaryota; kingdom Metazoa; phylum Chordata; class Mammalia; order Chiroptera; family Rhinolophidae; genus Rhinolophus; species Rhinolophus sinicus. The sequence continues at coordinate 8,501,663 of NC_133768.1, forward strand.
TTGACACACACATACACAATATAAACGCACGCGCACACAGGTGCACATATACCACCACCAACAACACCACCATACTAATTAAATAGATTATGCTACATTTGCCTACAAATGTCCACATCAAATGCATCCTAGTTCCCTGTGGTTGGCAGTCACGGTCACTTCCAGCATGTTGGCCCGGATTAACATGTGGGACATGTGGGTTTGGGCCATTCAAATATATCCGAGTCTCCAGCTAAGGGCCAGACTATGCTCGCGTAAACAGCCCTCACTCGTGATGTTTCTGTTTCCCATGACAGAAAATAAACTGGCTGTCACATATATATTCTAAGTAAACTGAGACATTTCTTAAGCACATATATGGAAAAGCAACATATAAATAGATAAATGAGGAGTTTTTGTTTCTCAAGTAAATGTGCCTAGACAATTATCTTACAGTGGAATGTACCATTCAAGTGTAGCATTGCTTGGTTTTCTTTTTTTTATTACTTTATTGATATTATATAATTTACATATTATATAATTCATGTGTTTAAGGTGTTCAATTGAATGGTTTTTAGTATATTCACAGAGTTTTGTAACTACCACCACAACCAATTCTGGAACATTTTTATCACCTCGAAAAGAAACCCCATACTTATCAGCAGTCACTCCCCCATTTTCCCCCACCTCCAGCCCTAGGGGACCACCAATCTACTTTCTGTCTCTATGGATTTGTCTGTTCTAAACATTTTATATAAACAGAATCATGCAATGTGTGGCCTTCTGTCTGGCTTTTTCACTCAGCATCATGTTTTCAAGGTTCACCCATGTTATAATGTGTGTCAGTGCTTCATTCCTTTTTACTGCGGAATAATATTCCATTGTATGGACAGACCATATTTTATTGACCAGTCCATCAGTTGATGGATGTTTGGATTTCTTCCACTTTGGGGCTATTATGAATAACATTGTTATGACCATTCATGTACAAGTTTGTATGTGGACACATATTTCATTCCTCTTGGGTATATACCTAGAAGTGGAATTGCTGAATCATATGACAACTCTATGTTTAACTTGTTGAGGAATTGCCAAACTGTTTTCCAAAGTGGCTGCACCAATTTACATTCCTATCAGCAGTGCATGAGGGTTCCAATTTTCCCATCTTCTTGCTAGCACTTGTTATTATATTCTCTGTTTTCTTGATTATTACCCTCCTAGAGGGTGTACAGTGGTATTTCCTTGTGGTTTTAATTTGCATTTCTATGGCTAATCATTTTGAGCATGCTTTCACATCCTTATTGGCCAACTGTATGTGTATTACATATGTTTATTGGCTATTTGGGGGTGAATGGGGTAGAGGTACATACATGATGAAATTCAGCAGAATCATAGAGGAATCAGATACAGAAATGATGTCCTATAGGTCTTTTTTTTTCCTAATTTCTGCTAGCACAATGAATGACAAGGTATTTGTGAGTAACTTGAATCTTGAGATTGGAATTTGTGAGCTAACCATAAATCACGTAACCAAAACACGATGAAATGCTATTCAACTAAATGTTGGAGGAAGCCGTAAGATTAATAACTAAAGAAAATAAATGACTTCAATACCATAACTTAGGGGGAAAAAAACTATGAAAATAGAACTGTAAATCATCCGTCCATTGGTCACAGGTGTTATCACGGGCTGTTGTGTCAAAGATTAAGATCCCAGCCTGGTAACCTGTTAAGCAGAGTCTACTGAAGTGATGTGCATAAGTGTGGGGGGACGGAGGTAGGGTAGGGTGGAATGGGATAGTTAATAACCAAAATGGCAACCAGCTCCACAATGCACACTCTGCGACAAGCATTGCTGTAAACAGTGTGCTGAGCACTATATAACCTTCACCTGCAATATCTGTTATCCTTGCCACAACTCTTCGAGATATTTTTTAAATGTTGCTCTTGGCAGTGGTTTGCTTGTTTATTATAGAGGAGAGCAACAAAGTCCTTTCTAGAACCACAGTCACCTCCTGCTGAGATCAGCAGCCACTGGGGGCTCCTTAAGCATAAAACTCCATCCAGGTACTATAGACCCACCCTTAGCTGAAGCTGATTGGCCTAGGGGTGGTGACTGAGCCAACAGTCACCCAAACAGTAGGGGCTTATGAGGAGACATGGTGAGAGAATTTTCCTAGCATGGATGCTACTGCCCAAACAGAACCAATGAAATTCTCTGTGTTGCTAGTTAGCTACAAGATGTAGTAATTGCTGTTTAGTGGGTGCTAGAGAAGGAGCCAGGAACACACACACGTAGACTTTAAAGTGGTAGGATCCCACATTAGTCATCCATGAACACTTCCTACCATGGTTGACAAGATATCCGGGGCTGAGCACCCTGTGGGCGTCCTGGCAATAAAAGACCTCCTACCCTGAGGGCCCAAAAGGCTGTAACAATTTCATCATGTCTTTTTTATGGAGGAAGATCATCACATACACCACACACACACACACACACACACACACACACACACTGCTTAAAATCTCTGAATAGCTTCCCCTTGTTCCTGGGTTACAATCGAATATCATTACTCTGTGGCCTCAATACCCTATAATTCTTCTTGCTCACACCCACCCATTTCTTCAAATGCCTCTTATGCTGCTCTCCACCTCACTCACTCTGGACTTCTTCATTCAGTTACTTGAACCTGCTATGCCTCTTTGTTGCTTGGGGTCATTGCACAAACTATGCCTTCTTTCTGGAGTGTTTTCTCTCTCTCTTAAGCAACATCAAGCCTCTTCAGCCTGGATGTCTTGGCAAAAACATCCCTCCTTCAGGCATAACAGATACCACAAGGGACACAGCCAGGTCCACCTGGTTCCACAGCCCTCAGGGAAGGGGGGGGTCTCCCCATGAGTCACTGGATATCTATGTCAGTTCACCCACAAGCACAAGCAGGGACCTGTGGCCACATGCCCTCTGGCCTGCTTAGAGTCTTGCTGCCAAGTACAAGGGCTAAAGAGCTGTTGACCTGGCAGACCCCTGCCACGTGCTCTTAGAACGGCAAAGGTAGTGCAGGGCGCCCACACACAGGAAAACACAATCCTAGGCGGGGAAAGGAGGAGGGAGCCTCTGCATGCATTTTGCTTTTTGTGATGGATACTGCTGGAATGTACAGACAGCCGTGCACTACTTTTTTTCAAAAAAAGGATACTATTTTAAATACATAGGTGGTTTTGTGGTTTTTAAAAAGAACACCACAAAAAATAGTGTTGTAAAGTGAATAATCACCTTCTAATGTGCCTTTAGTTTAAAACTAAAAAATTCTAACAAAACTGAGCACTTTACACCCACTACGATGGCTATGATTTAAAACAAACAAACAGATAATCACAAGTGTTGATGACGATGTGGAAAAATTAGAACCCTCATGCCCTGTTGATGGGACTGTAAAATGGTGCAGTACTTTGGAAAGCCTTCAGGCAGTTTCTCAAACGGGAAAACAGAGTTATCACTATGACCCATAAATTCCAATCCTAGGTGTGTGTGTGTGTGTGTGTGTGTGTGTGTGTGTGTGTGTGTGTGTTCAAGAGAAATGCAAACAAACCTCCATACAAAACTTATACTTGATTGTTCACAGCAGCGTTGTTCATACTAGCAAAAAAGTGGAAACAACCCAAATGTCCATCAGCTCATGAATGGATAAACAAAATGCTTCTGCACAATGAAACACCACATGGCAATTTAAAGTAATGAAGTACTGTTGCCTCCTACAACACGGATAAACCTTGAACATATTATGTTAAGTGAAAGGAGAGAATCACAAAGGACCACATGCTGTATGACTCCATTTATATGAAAGGTCCAGAACAGGCAAACCCATAGAGACAGACAGCAGATCCGTGGTAGTCAGAGGCTAAAGCGTACGGTGCAAGTGTCTGCTAATGGGTATGGAGTTTCCTTTGGGAGAGCACAAATATTCTAACATTAGCCATTGGTGATGGTTGCACAAGCCTGTGAACGCTATACGAAAACCTACTGAATTGTATATTTTAAATGGGTGAATTGTATTTAAATGTGTGACATTCATTTAAATGTGTAAATTACATCGCAATAGAGGCATTAAACAAATCATGCTTAGCTAGTGTTTACAGAGAAAGGTGTCTCTACATAACTGTGTGTTTGTGGTAGACGATTTAGCATGCAGCTATCACAGGTCAGGCTTACTAACTGTTATGCAACTAAAGTGAATGAATCCATGGGGTCTGAATGATCTTGACCACAAGGGCAATGGAACGATAAATAGAAGTTATGGGGGGAAAAAGGAGGAAAGAAAAGAAGTTAAAGTTGGAATGGGATGTTCCCACTGTGCTAGAAAATAAAGCAAAGGGAAATGAAAAATGGGTGAAGAGGTGTTTTCAGTAGAATCTCTTTAAACAAAGGGAGTAATTTCAACAGCCCCAAGCAAATTTCAGTGTCACACAGTCAAGGTCAAAATGTTCCAAGTAAGATGAGGAGGACAAGACTAGGACCTGTGTCACTAGAAGGCATTTTATATATATTTACATTTATGTTTATATTTATGAAGTTAATTTTATTGTAGTATAAATTATACACCCGTTTTAAACATACAGTTCAATGATTTTTAGTAAATTTACCAAGTTGTGCAACCATAACCATGAGTCAGTTTAAGAACATTTTTACCAAGTTATGTAGACAAACCTGATGGTTGCCCAGATGCCTTATTTGCTTTTGATTTGAGAAAGTTAAATTTCTTAGAAATTCTGCTATCTAGTTCAATAGCATGGTTCTGTGTTAACCACCAATGTGTGCTTGCTCAGACTACTGTGAATCCTGAATACGTAGTGAAAAATGGTGTTTTCTTTCATTGATTACATTTGGATTTTTCTAGGACAGTGGCCTGGAAGGGAATAACACACTCTAATGTTACTAATGTATTTCAACTTTGGTTGTATAAAACTGCGTTTGATCCTTCATTTCCAAATAAATACTTTTTGATTCTGTCATTAACGTATACTCTTCAAAAACAACTTTATTGAAATGTAATTTACACACCATAAAATTCGTCTGTAAATTTACCGAGTTGTGCAATCATCACCATAATCCAGTTTCAGAACATTTCCATCAACCTAACAACATCCCTGCTGCTCGGCAGTAGTCATTGCCTTTCCCACCCCCAACCCCAGGCAGCCATTCATCTACTTTCTGTCTCTGTAGATTTGTGGAAAGCATTATATTTTCACACACATATACAATATACAGATCAACAATATATCTTGCCTTTAATAAAATCCTGCTTCTACACCAAGGTTTTGGTGTCTGTGATACTTAAAATGAAGAAACAAAATTCATAGACACAGACAATAGTTTAGTGGTTACCAGAGGGTAGGGGGGAGAGAGGGATGGTAGATGAGGGTAAAGGGGATCAAATATGTGGTGATGGAAGGAGAACTGACTCTGGGTGGTGAACACACAATGGGATTTATAGATGATGTAATACAGAATTGTACACCTGAAATCTATGTAATTTTACTAACTATTGTCACCCCAATAAACTGTAATTTAAAAAAAATTAATAACAAATAAATTAAAAGTTGCAAAGGAATCTCTAAAAAACAGTCCTAAAAACATGTTTCTCCACTGTAAAATACTATTTTAAAGCTGGTGACAACCAACCAATAAGGAGCATTTTTCCATAATGCAATATTTTCCTCGTTACAGTTAAAAATGTCCATTTTACCCTCTTCCAGCACCACTCCTCCCCCCGGCCCCCCCAAAAAAGAAACCTAACAGGTTAAAACCATTTATATCATACATTCTTCGTTATATTTGCAGACAAAACCCTGGAGAGGTTTAGTCTCCTCCAAATTTGGATCATGGGCTGAATCAAGCAAACAAAACTTCACCAAATGACATCCTGTTCCAAGGGCTATGTAAAAGTTTCTAGACATTAAATTCTCTTTAACGGTATTCTGGAAATTCATCAGACTAGTCAAAAACCCACCAGCTTTCTTAGCACTCTGGTAATATTGTGAGCATTTCCCACTTAATTATTTATGCATCTGTCATTTTAAGGAACAATCATTAATTGATATCTTTCATTTTAATTAACAAGGGGATATTATATAACTTCTACAAAATAACCCTTTGTCCTTTAATGACCACTGGAGAAAATGGTAAGTTGGAAGTAGCCTCTGCCATATACGAGTATATACCTATATGTATACCATAGTTCTCCCTGGTTGATCCTTGGCCAACACGATAACTATATGAAATTGAGTCATTTCCACATAATTCTCCAGCCCAGCACAACTGTGAAAGTAGATAAATCATGTTTCATTTTGGGTTTGCACCACCCAGCTACTGTCACAAAACACAACACCCTTAGTCAGGCCAATCCAGGGACTTGTGGGAGCAGACTTCACAGGCCACAGTGAACACACTGGCTCACACAAGGGTGCTGACCTGGTTTCTATTTTCAACTGGAATTTCCTCCTCTAGGGACATTTGGTCCCCACCCTCAGGGGCATTTTCCTGGTTCTCTGTTCAGTGCCCCACCTTGCCCCTTGCTTTGGCACTGGAGAGTTTCAGGCTTAGCCTCCTGCAGAGTCCAGTGAGAAGACTCAGGGATATCATGCTTCATCTCTGGTGGGAACCAGGTTTTGTGAGCCTCCCAGACTCCTCTTAGGAGACACCAAGGTGACATTTATGTGGGAAGCTGCAAGGACCCAAGACAAGACCCGCAGGGAATGATAGCAGGAGGCCATGTTTTAGGGGTAACGCTGGAAAGACATCTCCATTTAAAGGGTCACAAGAACGTGGAAGAGCCAGTCAAAAGAAACATCACAAAGCATAAGATGGGGCCACATCCCTTGGCAAAACACGGGGCTGCACTGGCAGGACCAAGAGCTCACTCACGACCCAGCTAGACAGAGTTTAAAGAACAGGGCAGTGGTGTTTGCAGGACTAGCCTTTGGAGGCCCTTTACATTCTTTCCTCTCATGGAGTTCTGGATACACTATTGTAAAAATCTCAAATGCCGAACAAGAGGAACCAGCATTTTCACCAATGAGTAAATGACATTTTTCAGAGTTCAATTCTCCACTTTGAACTGGTAAGAATAACAATGCTCATGAAAACGATTCTGCCTGGAATATTTACAAAATAAGCTATAAAGATACTGGTTTCACTTAAAACTTCCAAAGAGTTTTCTGGTGACTTAGAGAATTAGACGAGGCAGATAGCTTTCAAACACTGTAACCTATATGTGGATGCATCTTACTTTTTATTCAAGAGGAAGCCAGAGAGTAGACACTAGATATGAACATTATTCTTTTTTTGAGATTTTCTTTTAGTATCGGACACATACCCAATTCTCCACACATACTGGTGAATACATGAATGTTCAATGATATTTTCCCCTATCTGAATACCCAAAATTCCCGTCCACACTAAATGTGTTTGCCCCCTTTCTTTCACCTTGTTCTTACATAACAGTAGACCTATCTACAGCATGGTCATTTGAGACATAGCATTAGACCAGAGATCCACCAACTTTTTCGGTAAAAGTCCAGACTGTACGTGTTTTAGGTTTTGCATGCTATACAGCCTGTTGCAACCATTCAACTCTGCTGTTGTAGCATGAAAGCAGCCACAGTCAATATGTAAATGGATGGGCATAGCCGTTTCCAATAAAACTTGATTTATGGACACTAAAATTTGTATTGCATGTAATTTTCATGTCATGAAATAGTCTTATTTTGATTTTTTTCCCACTGTTTAAAAATGTAATACTTACTCTTAGTTCATGGGCAGTAAAAAACAGCAGGCAGCAGTCCAGATTTGGCTTCTGGGCTATAGTTTGCTGACTCCTGATGTAGACAATGAGTGATTGCAAAATGGTAAGTGCTCTATTAGGCATGAACACCTACAGAGCAAACTGAAAAAATTAAAAAAACACACACCACCACCAGGATTTGGCAAGTGTCCAATCAGTTGATATAATGGAGGGAGACAGAGCAAAGGTTTTAAAGTTCAGAGAGATTTTGTATGTGTGCATTATTTTTAATTTAGCTTATCCATTTACATGTCAGAGTTGATCAAAATAACCAGCTAATTTTCAAATGTTGGCTCTGATTTGTTTGAAAACTAAAGGATTAATATATTTTTCTTCCCATTGTAAATGACCACATCCACAATTTCTTCTAGGTTCTGAAACAGAGCTAAATTTACAAATATTTTTAAAGTGACACTAGCAAAGCAAAGCAGATGACAAAAAAAAAATCTCCTGGGAGGTGATTCTGAATGTTTTCCTTTTGATAGATTGAGGAACCAGAGCTGATAAGCACAAGGAAACGGGAGGACTGGACACTCTGTTTAAATGTAAATAACATTTAGTCTATTTCTCTGATATTCCCTTGATATCTCTTCAGTTTTATACAATCAATGGGGATTTATGGGAACTAGTATCAGTAGGATGGCCCCATCATGCTGTTTTTATTGTTTAATTAGGTCATAGGGAAAAAGATATTGATATCTATGACAGAAAGAGCTCATTGACCATATAGGAAAAAAATGAGATCGATGGGCACCTGCTTAAAAACATCAGTACTTTCAGGAGAATTTGATTACATACTGTGGTAAAATGAATGATTTGCCCCATTCCTTCACCCCTTCTGCACTCACACCCTCGCCATGGCCCCATCGTGAAGGGAGTGTATTTCCCCACCCACTGATGTTAGGCTTGGACATGTGATTTATCTTGGCCAATGGCAGGTGGGTAGAGATGAGAGCATGCCAGAGTCCCACCTATGCATTAAGAATCCTTAGTCAATTCCGCTTGTCATATTGTACCTCTGCACTTCCCCAGGTAGATGTTGTCCCACCAACCTAGGCCCCAGAATAAATATATGTGGAACAGAACTGACTGAGGAGCCAAGACCTACGGGATTGGCAGCTTGACTTTGGGTTGAACAACTGAGCTCTTCCCAGAGAAGCCAATTCCAGCTGACGCACAGATTCATGAGAATATCTGATGGTTGTTTTAAGCCACTGAATTTCAAAGTAGCTTGTTACACCGCATTAGTGTGGCAATACCTAACCGATACAAACACAGTTCTACAATGTAGATGAAGCAGCTACAAAATAAAGCACCATTGTGTGTGTCTGTGTGCATATGTGTATGCATGCCAGGAGTTCTATATTTCGTTCCTTTCTAATGATATCCAAAATAAAAAAAATATGTTCCCCAGTGCAGAAGTCTCATGAAAGACCGCATGGTTTTTCAAATCCAGGTTCTCCGTAGACTCTACAGTGAGTGATATGAAGTACCTCCATGATCATGAATAATGGCATGACCTGCCTACCTAATTAAAAGCAACAGGTTGGTCTAATAATCTCTAGGTTTAAAAAAATTCTCCATTTCTAATAAAGATCAAGGCAAATCATACTGTAAAACTGCAATAACTGAAATATCCAATAAGAGTGTGCCTATGTTTGCAGAATCAGACAGCATCAGCAGTTTTTACACTTTTTTTTTTTTTTACTAGTGGGAACCAAAGAAATGCAGGAAGTCTTTATAACTGTGTCCCAATGATAAGGTTTCACTCTGCAGCCATCCCGAATAAAAACAGCTATTAGGGCTTTTTTTGAACAACCTAATCTTGATAAGGTTCAAACTTTCCCCAAGAGAGGTCTGCGAACTACCACTCCCTTTGAAATGAATGAATAAAAATGCATGTGGACCATGAACACCAGGGTTTACATAACCTCTGTGCTGTCCAGAGCACAACAGGGTTGTGGCTACTGCAAATACATTCGGGACCTGTGTTTATCCTTGTTCATAAATACTTTTGCAGGGCTGAGTGCCAGCTCTCATGTACCTTTTCCAGGCTGCTGCAAGTTTAACCACGTGGTTGTCATTCCTGAAATGGATGTTCCATGAGAACAGCCATGCAAAGAGGGAGCATGGAGTATTCATGCAGGAGCTAAACTCTGTGGTGTTTCCATCAAAAGCACTTTGCTAGAGAAAACACAAGAGTTGGAATTATAAAATTACCACAACACTCAGCTAAAAATACCAAACAGAATGTTCTGCATTTGCGGTTGTATATGTTACTAACAGAAAGAACACCAAAATCCTCTCTGATCTCATTATTAATTCACCTTACTTTCTCTTGTTATGTTTCTGGACATTGTTGGCATAAATGATGAATGGAGACAGGAATGTTCCTATTGTGCTGGAAAGACAGAGGGAGTCATTTAAAAGGTGTCAGTTTAGGGAGAACCAGTCAGTGGTTGCCCCGATTAAAGATAAAGATGGGGGCAGGAAGTAGTGTGGGTGCGACTGCAAAGGGGTAGTACGAGGAAGTTCTTTTGTGGTGATGGAACAGTTCTCTATTTTGAATCTTCAATGTAGTGGTGGATATGCTAATTTATACATGTGATAAATTTGCATGGAACTAATTTCTCTCTCTCTCTCTCTCTCTCTCTCTCTCTCTCTCCCTCCCTCCCTCCCTCCCTCCCTCCCTCATACACAAACAAGTGCATGTAAAAAGCTGGTAAAATATGAACAAGGCCTGTATTCAAGTTAAAAGTATGGTACCAGTGTCGATATTCTGGTTTGGATATTGTACTGTAGGTCTCTCAGTACTATTTTTGCAACTTTAGGAGTCTACAATCATTAAAAACAAAAAGTTTTTAGAAGTGTCATCTCAAAGGTACCATCTCAAGCCAATGCCATGTTAACAGTCGGCCACTGTGCAGTGGTTCAGGCACTGAGACACAGCAGTCAAACAGACAAGGATTGAGTCCCAACACTACTACTTACTAGCTGTGTGACCATGAAACAGACCTAAACTCGCTGCTTTTGTTTCTTCATCTTTTAAATGGGGATTCAATGAAATAACATATGTAGACTGTCCAGGGCTCACGGAAAGCATTCAATAAACAGTGGCTATGATTAGTATTCTTGTAAGTCAATCTAAATATTTCTAAGAGCTCTAAATCTTTAATCATTAATCATAAATCATTAATTTTGATGATATTCAAGGACAGAGTAAACATCAGGCACATGCTACATGTGGCCAAGGATATGGAGTCCAGATAACATCCCTGGTTCTGGCCTCTGCCCCTTTGGATTTTTCAGTTCTGTAGTGAATATGCTCTTTAAAGGAGTAATTACAAGCAAGGTGGGTATTATGAAAGTGGATTCAGCGGCTGTCCTTGGCCTGCACATGTGCCCTTCCCAAAAGACCCCAGAACCAACACACCCAGAGGCCAGCTTCAAGCAACAACAGAGCACCACCCAATGGCCTCCATGTGGCACATCCAAAGAGTGGTCTTGGCAGGACCAAAGTCCACTAGGGAAAATCCCGTCCCTGCACAGCAGCTTGTACGCTGTGGTTATGGCCAGTCCTTATAGCCAGTCAGCCTGAGCATCAATTTTAGCCACTGGTGTGTCAATAGCAATCAAGACTCAACTACAAGGAAGGCACACACATGTCACACAAGGGACATTTCTGGAACACCAGGTTCAAGTGATGAGGGAGACTGTGCCACTGGGCCCCACAGGACAGTTATAACATAAGGCCACCACACCAAAACTGGGAGATGTAGCAGATGTATCTAATACATAGAAACAGACACAGAGAGGCAACCAAAATGGGGAAACAAAGAAACATGCCCCAAATAAAGAACAGGAGAAAACTCCAAAAAAAAAAAAAAAAAAACTAAATGAAATGGAGGCAAGCAATATACCAGATATAGAGTTCAAAACACTAATTATAGGGATGCTCAAGGAACTTAGTGAGAACGTCAGCAAAGAGATAGTAAGCATAAAAAGGACATAGAAATCATAAAAAAAGACCCAGTTAGAAATTAAGACTAAAATAACTGAAATGAAGACTATACTAGAAGGAATCAACAGCAGATTAGATGAAGCAGAGGCTGAATCAGCAATTTGGAAGACAAGATAGCAGAAAATGCCCAATCAGAACAGAAAAAAGAACTTTTAAAATAATGATAGTTTAAGAGACCTCTGGGACAACATCAAGCATAACAACATTCATATCAACCATAGGGGTACCAGAAGGAAAAGAGAGAGAGCAAGGGATTGAGAACCAATTTGAAGAAATAATGACTGAAAACTTTCCTAACTTGCTGAAGAAAATAGATATACAAGCCTGGGAAGTGCAGAGAGTTCCAAACAAGATGAACAAGATGAACCCAAAGAGGCCCACACCAAGACACACCATAATTAAAATGCCAAAGGTTAAATACAAAGAGAGAATCTTAAAAGAAGCAAGAGAAAGGCAGTTAGTTACCTACAAGGGAGCCCCCATAAGATTGTCAGCTGATTTCTCAACAGAAACTTTGCAGGCCAGAAGGAAATGGCACAAAATATTCAAAGTGATGAAAAGCAAGGACCTACAACCCAGATTACTCTACCTAACAAGGCTATCATTTAAAACTGAAGGAGAGATAAAAAGCTTCCCAGACAAGAAAAAGCTAAAGGAGCTCATCACCACCAAACCTATATTACAGGAAATGTTAAAGGGACTTCTTTAAAAAGAAGAAGGGCATAAAAAAGACCATAAATATAACTATGTACCTATCAATAATCATTTTAAATGTAAATGGACCAAATATTTCAATAAAAAAATAGGGTATTGAATGGATAAGAAAACAAGATCCATACATATGCTGTCTACAATAGATTTACTTCAGATTGGAAGACACACACAGACTGAAACTAAAGGGATAGAAAAAGATATTTCATGCAAATAGAAACAACAAAAAAACTGGAGTAGCAAAACTTGTATCAGACAAAATAGACTTTTAGAAAAAGGCTATCATAAGAGAGAAAGAAGGACATTTCACAATGATAAAGGGATCAATCCAACAAGAATATAACCCTTATAAACATCTATGCATCCAACATAGGAGCACCTAAATATATAAAACAAATATTGACTGAAATAAAAGGAGAGATCAACAATAATACAGTTATAATAGGAAACTTTAACACCCCATTGACATCAATGGATAGGTCTTCTAGACAGAAAGCAACAAGAAAACAGTGGCCTTAAATGACACATTAGACAAAATGTATTTAATTGATATTTTTAGAGCATTTCACCCCAAAGCAGCAGAATATACATTCTTTTCAAGTGCACATGGAACATTTTCCAAGACAGACCATGTGTTAGGCCAAGTCTCAATAAATTTAAAAAGATTGAAATCATATCAAGCATCTTCTGCAACCACAATGGTATGAAACTAGAAATTAATTACAACAAAAAAGCTGAAAAACACACAACCACATGGATGCTAAATAACATGCTACTAAACAATGAATGGGTTAACAATGAGATCAAGGAAGAAATCAAAAGATACCTTGAAACAAATGAAAATGAAAACACAATGACCTAAAATCTATGGGGTACAGTGAAAGCAGTCCTACGAGGGAAATTCATAGCAACACAGGCCTACCTAAAGAAACAAGAAAAATCTCAAATAAACAATCTAACCTTACATTTAAAGGAACTAGAAAAAGAACAGCAAAGCCCAAAGTGAGTGGAAAGAAGGAACTAATAAAGATCAGAGCAGAAATAAACAAAATAGAGTTTAAAAAAATAACAAGACAAAAGATCAATGAAACCAAGAGCTGGCTCTTTAAAAAGATAAACAAAATTGATGAACCTTTAACCAGACTCATAAAGAAAAAAACAGAGAGGATCCAAGTAAGTAAAATCAGAAATGAAAGAGAAGTGACAACTGACACCACAGAAATACAAAGGATTATGAGAAAATATTATGAACAATTATATGACAACAAATTGGACAATCTGGAAGAAATAGATAAATTCCTAGAAACATACAATCCTGCAAGACTGAATCAAGAAGAAACAGAAAATCTGAACCGACCAATTACTACTAACAAAATGGAATTAGTAATGAAAAAACTCCCAACAAACAGAAGTCCTTGAATGGATGGCTTCACAGGTGAATTTTACCAAACATTCAAAGAAGAAGAATTAACGTCTACCATTCAGTAGGCTGTCTTTTCATTTTGTTGGTTTTCTTTGCTGTGCAAAAACTTTTTAGTTTGATGAAGGGATTAAGAAGTACAAACTGGTAGTTGCAAAATAATCATGGGGATGTAAAGCACAGCCTAGGGAATTTAGTCAATAATATTTTAATAAATATGTATAGTGCCAGGTGGGTACTAGACTAATCAGGGGGATCATTTAGTAAGTTATATAAATGTCTAACCACTATGCTGTACACCTGAAACTAATATAAAATAACATTAAATGTCAACTGTAATTGAAAAATAAAAAAAATAAATTAAGTGTGGTAATTTAAATAATCCATACAGAGGAGAGGAAAGAGACATGCTAAGATATGTGGGAGTCCTCTATATACTTGGGGATTTAGGGTCTTTCATAATGTAAGTAAACCCCAAACAAGACCGAACGTGCATGTGATGATGCTATCTGTTTGCCAACTCCACTTCCCACTCTCAACAAATAGAACAAAAATTGCTGCTGTCCTCTGTGCCAGCCTGAGCCCTGTGAGACTGATCTCAAAGGATTGCGTCTCAATGGATTGTTTGGTTTGGGTACTAAAGGAAAATGGGAGAGCTGGAAGACTAAGAGGTCGGGTATTTGTCATCCCACTCCATCCCTGCTTCTCCATCTTTTACCCTTGCTGCAATCCTCTGTGGGTATATTTCCAGGGTCCCTTCAAGCCAAGTGTAAAAGTCACTGGGTCCTGGTAACACTGGTCCTTAGCTGTGTCCACGTGGTAACAGCTTCCTGGTGTTGCTAATCACTGTGTGCTTCACCATCCCTTGTTGGTTCCATTCAATCCACTGACACGTCAGTGATAGTTCATTCCTTAACTGAAGCCTTTTTGAGTGTGCCATCTGTTTCCTGCTGGGATCCTGATGGCTACAATGGCCTTTTCTGTGAGTCAGAAACCAAGGTGGGAGAATACCTTATCTTCTGAGATCAGAGTTAAGACTATGTTATACATTTTGCTTATACCACCAAAGTGATATCATAATAGGGCCGTTAAAGGTCATATGCATAAATACTTCCCAAATAATATTATGTGTTACCATTTGCAAATTCTTCCAGAAAACTCAACATTCCATTTTTTTGCTAAGCTGTGACGACTCTGTGGATCTACTTTAAATGGCACTGCCAACTGAGGAATCCAGAGCAATGGCAGGGGGTTCTGCCCATGTGAAGTGGCACCCACCTGGCACAGATTGCTCAGCAAATGCAGAGTTGCGGTGTTACACACGTGGGCGAGATGCTTTTTGCCTCTTTATTTTACTTGGACTGACTTACACGTTTCTTTACCGGATATTTCAGTCAGCTGCAGAAAGGGGTCATTCAAAAAATATTTTTAAAGTTTATTCATCTTCAAGGCTTTTGCTGTTTCCATGGCAACTTTTCCCCAAAGCCACAACTCCAAATTCTTCTGAAAACGTCATCATAGAATTCGCTCCAAGCACTCAAATTTTACTATAAAAAACTTTTAATTTAGAAGAGTTCTAACAATGTGTCAAATAACCAAAGAGAAGGGGAGACAATCCTGACTAGTTTTCATATCACAGGGTCATGACATCTTTCAAGAAAAGAGCCCTTAGTAACAATGATCATACTTGAATGAACAAATTAGTCATATACTTTGTGTATAACTTATCCAAACTGAGAAGTATCCCACAGGCATATCCAAGTAGTTACCACGAAGAAAAAGAAAGCAGTACCATATAATGATTGGTGGGAGTCTGTGTTGTTTTATTTTATCTATCTTTAAGTTTTTAAGTATTCAGAATGTATTTAAGAACAAAATAAATCAGAAAAGCTGATCTTTTGAAAATAAGGTTAGAACCAGAAAATCTGAGAAGGTACATTAAAAGAAATTAAATTAATTATATTTGTTTGTAAACATTGGTAATCCTAGTTCAAATTTTTTGCAAGCACTTAAGACCTTTAAATCTATTTACTCCCATCACTTTGGAGCTTACAATATAAAACAGGCTGTGATCATTAACATTCCATGAAGTGGCCAGGACTTAAGAAAGGTCCTCACAACCCTTGTCAATGGCAGACTAGATAGATGACCAACATACCTGGTGCCCTGGTCTGCTTGGGAGCCTTTCAATCCAATGGGATTGGCAGAGAAGAGCTGGGAGGAGCTGTCTACTCCCCTGCTTCTTTGTGCTTTTCTTTCAGTGCCTTTTGCAGTTTTCCCAGAGCATGTCAGTCCATATCAGATCCTCAAAGAGTGGTTGCTGGACAGAAGCGGGCCCTAGCTTCTCACTCACATACAGTAACAGATCCAACATCCATGCATGAAATCTTTCTGAGATTCCCTCACATCCTAGTTGAGGGATTCTGAATGCTAATTTTAGACCCAGGACTAACAGATTTAATAAACTCGTATTCCAGCTAAATCAGAAGACAGGCAGAAAATTAGACCAGGCTGTCAGACATACATATATCAAGACGTCAGCTGAAGACTCACAAAGGAGAGAAGACAGGAAATGTTTAAAAACTAAGGCCCAATTTTCCAAAGGGCATCAGAGTTGAGGAGTGAAGAAGAGAAGACCTGAAAGCAAAGCACTGAGGCTTCTGAAAGGGCCACCATCACCCTTCCCAGAGTAAACTCTCACATTTTATCAAGTCTATCTCTTAAATATCAGGGAAATATGTATAACACATTTTAGAAAGCACCATGTAAAATGATTCTCAAAAACAGTAAAGATTTTCATGTCTACAGACATATGAGGTATGATCAAACAATACAGTGAGCGTTTAAATTTTAAAAAAATTATTACAGTAAAAGACACATTGCCATTAATCCCCCTCAATATACCCGTCTCACTTCAAACACACTTATCCCATCATTCTTGCCACTGTCTGAGACAGCTCTGGAAGTCCTCTTTCGTGAGTGTCTTTGGTTGAGCTGTTGTGGCTGCCTCGATGTCCTGAATCATTTTGACTTTGGGGAAGAGCCAGAAGTCTCACGGTGCCAGATCTGGTAAATAAGGTGGATGAGGGCACATTGTAATGTTTTTATTTGATGGAAATTACCATATACCAGAAGTGATGTGTGACACAGAGTGTTGTCATGATGGAGGATGATTTACAGCACACTTTTAAAACACAGCTTCTCTCAACCATAGCTCACACCCGACTGCACCAAACAAGTTGAAACTTGTCACACACTGTTACTAAGGTCCCATGTGCTGCTTCCTGTATTGAAGATCCCTGCCTTTCCGTTGGATGGCACTTGGCAGCAGCATTCACCATATGTTGTGATCACAATGGAAAGGTTCCGTGTCACACATCGTTTCTGGTACAGCAATTTCTGTCAAATAAAAGCATTACAGTGTGTCCTCATCCACCTTATTCACCAGATCTGGCACCGTGCAACTTCTGGCTCTTCCCCAAAGTCAAATTGACCATGAAAGGTAAAGGTTTTGAATCAATTCAGGACATCTAGGCAGCCACCACAGGGCAACTAAAGACACTCATGAAAGAGGACTTCCAGAACTGCTTCAGAAAGTGGCAAGAATGATGAGATAAGTGTGTTCGAAGCAAGGGGGAGTATTTTGAGGGGGATTAATGGCAATGTGTCTTTTACTGTAATAATTTTTTATTTAAACATTCACCATATTGTTTAATCACACCGCATACACTTAAGTTGTCCATACATACATGCATAGGGTGCTGAGCAGCATCTCAGGTCTGCACCTACCAGATATCAGTAACACCCCTTGGCAACTGTGACAATGAGGAATGCCTGCAGACATTGCCCAGTATGTCCTGTTTGAGAACAACTGGCTTAGATTACCTAGAAAATGGGTGCTGAGGGAGCATACGAGTATTGCTAGACCATACTATGTAGAGGACGCATTCCTCTGCCTCTAGTATCCTTAGAGAATTCAGCTGCAATGAACACTAGGTTATAAAACAAAAGACCTCTCTAAAAACCTGTATGACATCACCTCAGAGTCACCTAAGTGAAGTACTGGATTGTACTCTCTGGATTCACTTTGCTGCTGAATCCTAGACTTTGTGCTTCCTGAATTGTAAGTGGTTCTCCATGTAAATCAATCAGTGATTTCTAAACATGGCTGATATCAGAATCACCTCCAAAGCTTTTTCAAAGTATGGATTCCAAGTCCCAGCCTTGGAGATTCTCATTTAGTGAATTGGGTGAAATCCTTGAAGCCAATATATGTTGGAAGCATCAACTGATAACAAGTGAAGTTTTGAACCCCCTGGTGCAATCTAGGTAAAAACACCCAGGCAGCCAGATTCATCTACCCATAGATATTTATTGGGTGCCCACCCTATGCAGGGCCCACATTAGGCAACGGGGATATGGTAGGAAAAGAAGGATTGGGTCTCTGCCCTAAATAAGCTTACACAGCAGTAGGGAGAGACAAACAATGAATGAATGTATACCAGGGTGCCAAAGAAAACGTATACACATGACTTGTATTCATCTTTTGTTGTCGGTATATATTATTACAATTTTAATACAGTTTTTTTCCTTTCTTAAAAAGGGTATACATTTTTTTGGCCCCCTCTGTATATAATACCAAGTAGTGATACAAACAACAAAAGCACCAGCTAGTGTGATATATGATCAATAGTAATGCAGTGGAGTCAGAAGCACTTTGGAGGGAACAGTCAGGGAAGGTGCCATTTATTTCTGCACCTTGTAAGAAACACACACAAAAACCTTCCACACAAAGAACATTGCAGGCAGAAGGGACAGTAAGTACAAAGGTGTTGGGCAAGAAAGAGCTGGTTACATTTGAGGAACAGAAAGGGACACGAATGTGACGGGGCAGTGGTAAGATGAGGAAGGATGTTAGGAAGCAGGGAGGACCATATAGGTGGACTTGGAAGGCCAAGGTCATGGATGAAGCTGTTACTCTAAGTGTAATGGAAACAAACCAGAGAACCTTGAGAACTGAAATGCCACAACCTCATTTGCTTTTCAAAAGATCTCACTGGCCAAAGGATTATAATACAGGGTTGCCATATTGTTTTAGTGAGGATGATGGATGCTGAGTGTTTGGATTTAGGTGACAGCAGTGAAGATGGGAAGAAGAGGACGGATTTAGAAAATACTGTGAAACAGACCGGGCAGGTTTGGCTCGGAGATCCAATGTGGGAGACACAAGAAAGGGAGGAATCAGGATGACCTCTAGGAACTCTGGCTTGGGCAACTCACCAAGTGGCCAACCATTTACTGAGACAGGAGAGGCTGAGATTGATACAGGTGAGAAGGGGCAAGTGAGAAATCAAAAAATCCAGTGAAGAACGCGTATTGCTGGAGAATAACATCACAACCAAGTCGAAACTCAAGTGCATGAGGTCTGGGGTTATCACAATATGGGGAACAGGAAAAGTAAATGATACAAGCTTATTACCAGAAAGGACTAGGAAAAGGGTAGTATTTGTCTTCCAATGATTGGCAGGTGTGTCCACTCTGTAACACCCAACTGGAATCTGATTATTTATCAATTAACAGTGCTACTTAAGAAGTGTTTTGAAGGATGGGCTTCCTAAAATGACGGAGTTCCAGACCAAAGAGGGTACATCCAGGAAAAGCTCTGAGTGCAGCAGAAAAGAAAGCATGTGAAGGAGGGGGGGGGGGTATATGAAAAAGGTATCCGTGATTAGCAGAGGTATGAATTAAGGGCATTTAATAATAATGATTAGTTAATATTAACAGTTAATATTAATACAATGTCTTAATTAACATTAGCTAATATTAAGGGGATTTAATAAGTAAAAATGTTATTTATTTGTAACTTGCAAAATTCTTGCTTTTGTGGAGAGACAAACAACAAGCAAACAGAGTGTTACAGAAGTGAATTCTGGGCTGTGCTGCTGAATTTCCTAAGATGTCTACACTGGCCACGTTAATGGATAACAACTGATTCATATCAGCTCAGCCCTGCAACAGTGCCCAGCTCTGGGTGTCTTCAGAATTATCAAAGAATATCCTATAATCAACACCACCGAATTATTCACTTAATTTAATAGCCTCAAAGTTTTGGAAAATCCAATGTTCATAGAGAGCAAATTTGGAAATTTTTATATTAAGACCTTAATCGTTTTGGGTGAAGAGACTTCCTCTCAGGGTAAGCAGCTTAGCTTTTCCGGTGGGTACCTTAGGGATGGGTTAGGCAGAGTGAGGGAACAGTCAGCATTTAATAACAAGGCCGTGGTCAAGAGCACAGTTGGTGGGGTGCCCTCACCAAACAGGAAGTGAAGTGAGCACCAGATGAGCTCAGAAGTAGACAGGTCCAAAGGACAGGAATGGCTGCATCTTGACAGCTGGACTCCACAGGGACCAGTGCCGATGAGAGTCTAAGGCCCTGCTTTTGGACCACAGCTCCGTGAATAGAACACGCATCACCCACCCACAGATTTCTCTTAGCCAGCGGCATCCAAAGACCTTATTGTTCCCCTTTCATAGAAGATGGGGAAAATAGGTGTGTACCTCAAGGGAGTTGCTTGGGGATAATGGTATTTATAAGCTGCTCCAAAGTTCTCTGATAATTTGTTCTAGTACCAAGGCTCAGTGCAGTAACTCGCCTGAAGGAGTTTCCATACTTCATTGGAGGGGTTGTCATGAAATTCAACATATGTTACATGATCTTGGCAGACCATCAAGGTTGTAATGATTTGTTTGTGGTTAATGATAGAAAGCATATGAGGACCACTGGGGAAGGCAGGTTAATGTAATCTTTAACCCAGGCCCCGTGACCTGACTTTCTGGAGGCACCAAAAGCAGGAGAATATTGTTCAAGTCTGACCACTGAAAACGGAGTGACTCAGTACCTACTCTCAGCACTTGTGCTGTGGTTGAGGCTCTCTCTCAACTCTGTGCCCCCTCTCCCTGAAGTTCTGCGTGCTCATTGAGTAGCACATATAATACTCATAACATGTAGCATGTCTTCTCAGATCTTATTACATAGTAATTGTCATATCTTCTTACAAACATGCATGAAACTCAGATAGACCAGTGAGTCTCAAGAGGGGCAATTCTGCTCCCCAGAGGATATTTGGCAATGTCAGACATTTTTGGTTGTCACATTTGGGAGGTGGGGGGGCACTATGCTACCAGCATCTGGTGGGTTGAAGCCAAGGATTCTGCTGAATCCCTAGGGTGCACAGGATAGCCCCCAGCACCAAGAATTAATGGGCCCAAAATGTTCATTCTGCCGAGGCTGAGAAAACCTGAGAAAGACATAAAGATACGGCATTGAACTTAATGGATATTAAAACACTTTTTTTGTCTGTACTAGTCCAATTAGAGAGCTATTTGGCCATGCAGTTCAACAATATGGATGGTCACATTAAGTCACTGAAGGTACAATATTTGATTGTCGGTTTATGATGTTGACAAAAAGGGGAGAGAGAAGGATATTCAGCTCATCAATCTTAGTTCCCTAAATGAGTCAGAGAAGCCCTATGGGATCAGAGCACCTGAATAAAGCTCTCCATTCTGTCACCAGCTACACCTGTGCCACCTTCAACTCTACTGCTCTAAGCTTGGAAATAGAAAACCTGTCTAACCCACCAGCTGGATTTGAGGCTGAAATGGATACAGACTGTGTCCAAACATTTTACAACTGGCAAACGACAATGAAGATGAAGGAAATGTTATTATGATCTGCAGTTTCTCTAGAAGTGCTGCCAGGAAATCATGGATTCCTGTATGCCATCCTTAACCCTCATATTCTAGCACCTCTATAGCTCATCCAAACTAAGTCTGGCTGGTTTGATGTCCTATGCATCTCTCAAATATGCCACCTGCTCTCAACCTCCAGCCCAGCTATCACCCTACTGTAGGTCATCTTCTCTCATCTCTCCCTGGCCCGAATACCAGGATGCACTCTGGCGCCTCGTCACCCTCGGCTCCATCTTGGGACCAGAGCAGGATGTTCAAAATGCAAATCGGACCAAAACACTGGGGATGACACCCAGCTGGAAGGATGGAGTCACCATAAACTGAATGTGGGAAAACCGTGGGAGGAAAGGTTCGGAGGAGAACATTAGCACTAACACACATTTTTGTTATGATGATAAAACAAGAAGACATTTGTGCTATACTTTGGGAAAATGTAACTGATTACATGTGTAGCATACTCTTATCTACTTAAGTATTTGTGTTTCTCTTTGTGACCATTTAAAAAGATAAGAGGAATTCATAGCAACTCTTAACATTTTCACTATTTACTTGCCGCTTTGGAAAATTGACCAAATAGCTGGCACACAATAGGCACTCAACAAATGTTTGATGAATGAATAAAACACGGGCCACCAATTTCTTATATACAGTCTCATCTTGGACAAATGAAAAAGGCACTGAAGGAAGAACATAAAATTCTTGCCCCCTAGATCATATTTCAGAGGAACAAGAGGTACTAAGGACACGTGGAGGGTAATTCTTTTCCAGGAAGATGCAGACCAAAAAAAAAAAAAAAAAAGAAAAGAAAAGAAAAGAAAAAAAAAAAGCCTCCAAGACCCCAGGACAATACACAGTGAGGCAAAACCATGTTGAACAAAGGAAGTAGAATATTTGTGCTAAAAGGCAAAACAAGCTTTAGAAAATCACCTCACCCAATATGGGAGAAGCAGAGGAAGAGTAGTGTTCGAATAGATATTAAGCTATAGAGGGTTACGTTGCTATGAAAAGCAATGAATGGGACACACTAAATGAAGAACGTTCTTTTGACTTGTGACCAATACAGAGCTGTTGACGGCTGCTGCTTTCTCATTCTACAGAGGACCCAGGTGACTTCTGCTAGCCTGAAAGCCAACAAATTCCCTCTGGAATCTTCCTTTTTATAGCCTTAACTCAGAAAACATGTATGTGGTGTTCTGTGCTAGAATAAAGGGCTATTTCATCAGCAAATCTTCTGAGCGCAAAAGGAGACATTAGCAACAGCTAGACGCTAAGTTTATGCTTTTTAGGAGAAATGAGACAGCTGAATGAAAATAGTTTTTAAATTGTTTTGGGATGCATTGGGTTTATTTGCACAGTTGAGGCAATGATCATTTGCATAATGAATAGACAAATTCTTTTTTTTTTTTTTTTTTAAGGAGCCAGTTCTCATCTTTCCTCCCTCAACTTGTAAATGGGAGAGATCTTAGATTACAAATCAAAGGGCACCAGCACACAATTCAAAATCTGGAAAAGGTGATGGGGTGAGATGCTGATTGGGCATAATGAACACAGACTGTAGATCTTTCTGTGCAAAGAAACCTCTGACAAAAAAGAGTTACCCAAAATACCACGTTAAAAGGCGAATCACTGAACCAGCATGAGTAACTTACTAGTGTCTCACTTGCCATTTCAAAGCGTGTAACTCTGGCAAAACTAGAGAAAGGGCTGTCATGGGTTCCTAAAATGTTCACCTGGGAGAGGACCTTAACGATGTTTTAATTCGGGCCCTCCTTTCTCCAGCCCAGCAAAGTGACCCAGCAGAGGTTCCCCGTTAGCAAAACAGCACCCCCCCACCCCACCCCCACCCCCGGTGATCCAGAACCCAGCAGGTGGCACTGGGAAGGAGCTGGGGCAGCTCCAGGAATTCTGCACCGACCACCCCTGTCCACCTCGACTCCTTTCTCTCAAAATACATTATGTGGAGAGTGCATTTTGGAGAATACAAATTCCAGACAGGTAACTGCTTTTGCCTTATTATAAATATTGATGATTCTTGTCTTAACTTTCTGTGTGCTTCTTTCCAGTTTTTAAAGTTGGTGTTCAGCATGCCCAATCTCAACAGTGAAAATCACGTCCAGGAAAACTCAGTAAAGTAGCAGATAACAGAACAACTGCAATGCCTCATCTCAAAATGACACATCTTACAACTGGAAAATAAATGTCCAAAGATTGGAGTAAGCTAACACTGCTGCCCGCCTGCTTCCCGGAGGCGGCTTTCAGAATCTTCAGAAATAGTACTCATTCCTCAGAAATAGCTTTCTTTTCTGTTTTCTTTTCTCTCTCTCAAAAACAAACTCAATCCAGAATCGATATAGTGGGTCGATCATCAAACTTGAAATCTTGACTCCTTCTTTAAAGAAGGCAGACCCCACGGGCTTTTTGTCTGCTGTGTCCTGCGGGAGCCCAGCGCCCGAGCACAGTGCCTGGAACACAGTAGGTCCCCAAGAAATACTTGTGGAATACTTGAGCAGACAGGGAAAAGAGAGGCCACCGACAGAAGAGCCCCTGGCATCCTCCAGTATTTATCAGATAATGCGCAACAGCATTCTGTCCCGCTACGAATTCAGCGGGAAATGCACACCCTCTTTCCAAAGAGCAAAGGCGCTGCACCCCATCGCACCATACTGCATTTCTCCTGCGAGTCCCTTCGCCACACGCTGGGATCGCGAAGCCGCCCTGCCTCCTACCCAGCTCTATTCCGCTGTTTTGCAGAATATCTGACCCAAGGCTCAATGGGCAAACCTGAGCCAGCCCCAGGAGCCCCACTTCTCAGCCCTGGCCAGCAAGGAGGCAGCAGGGTCCAAGCCCCAGCCGCGAACGCAGTGGCGGCTACCGCGGGCTCCGAACTTGGTGGCTCCCCTCCTAAAGGGCAGCGAGTTCCCGAAAAGTTGACACTCCGGGGGGACCGCACGCGCCACCTTCCACTTCACCCCCTACCCTACCGAGGACCTCTGGGGAGCCTCGGATCCCACCAAACACGAGCTGTTCCTCCCAGGCCGGCCAAGTGGCGCCCCCTGTCGCCTCCGTTTGCGCCGGGACACTCACCGCGTAGTGCAGCCGCGGTTTCTCGCGGCACTCCTGGTCCCCCATGTCGCCACCGGGGAGGAGTGGCGGATCCCCGGGCTCAGCCTGGGATTGCGGCGCCTCTCCGAGGTCCCCTTATTTCACTGCCATCCCGGGGCAGCCCCCGGACGTGAGCCTTGCTCCTTGCGCCCCGAGCGCGCTGCAAAGCGCCCAGGGCACCAGCGTCCCGCCGCGAAGCTGGAGGGACAGGGAGGAGGCAGCGGCAAATGGAAAGGAGGAGGCGTAGCAGGAGGAGGAGGAGGGGGAGGGGGAGGGGAGGAGGGGGAGGGGGAGGAGTTGGAGGGGGGAGAAGGAGGAGGGGGAGAGCAGGCAGCGGCGGAGTCAGATGTGATGGGCGGGCGCTTAAGTCCTTCCGCTCCTGGCCAGCCCCTGTCGCGGCTGCTGCTGCCAGCTGTTAGGGGCTGCAGCGACCCAGCGCGCCCACGACAGGTGTCAGAGCGCCTGGCGCGCCTACCTCCTGCCACCCCGCCCCTGACCAAGCCGTCAACACCAGCGAGAGGGCGAGGTTGGGTTTCCAAGAGAGACTTTCACTAACTTGGGAATCGGCTTCGGGAAGGGCGGAGTTTCGGCGTTGGAAAGCCCTCCTTTGGGAAACTCTCAGACGCGGGAACCTTAGGAGAGGGCAGGCCAGAGAGGAGCCCAGTAACGCTGCCTTGGGGGCACTGCTCAGGGGACGGAGGCCAGGCTGGAGGCTACCCCGGCCGTGTCACTTTGGGCAAACTGAGTCCCCGAAGGCTTACAGGACCTAGGCATGTCTGGGGAACCCCACTGGAAGGGGGAGTCTTGGAAAATCTGCTGAAACGTGAGGACTGGCATTGGTGACTGGCTGGATCAGGGGTCGGGTGGGAGGGCTCAAAGCACTGCTTTCTGTGTTTTAGCTCTTAGGAGCAAGTAGGGAAAGGACATAGCAAGGATTTGGAAATAGAAGAAACATACGCTATTTGCAAATGCTGCCAGGTAAACCAAATCATTTTTAGCACACACTGGAGGTTCACAGCACCACCTAAAACTGGCCTCTGCTCTCCAGTCCCCTCAAGGAAGCCTGCACTTTAAATCCCTGTGGAGAAGAGCACCAGTTTCCTCCCCAGGCCTGGCACTCTGACTGCCATGCAGCCCTACAACCTGAGTCCAGACGAGGCAGAGTCTGGGGCCAGAGACGACACACTGGGCTCAGTGAAATCAATCAATCCAAGCCCAAGAGGGGTGTCTATCAAGTGGAAGATGGATTTGTGGGTGGCTTGTGTCAATTCTTCAGGGTCCGGCTAGACTGGACTCCCTGAGTGGCCCTCCACTTGCTCTGTGGGGGTGGGAGGCAGGAAAACAGGAAGTGGCCTCTGTGTTCCAGCCCTTACAATTGCGTTGGATGGAATACCCACTGGCATATAATATTTTAGAACAATTGCCAGCATAATGGTAAGGAGCACGGAAACCGTGAAGCCAGGGGTACAGGTATCCTGAAGCATCTGCTGATGCACAGTCCCATGACAGTTCATCTGCTAGAAAACTAAGATTTTATCCACTAAAACGTATCATGTGCCTACCCTCTGACCCAGCAATTCCACTCTTAGATATATAGAGAAATGGGGACCCATGGCCTCCTGTGTACAAGAATCTTCATAACATGTTCAGGCAGAATCACCAAAATGGAAACCATCCAAATGTCCATCAGTGGATACCTGATAAGCCCACTGTGGTCTCTCCATATGATGGAATGTCCTTCCGCAATGAAAGGAAAATGCTACCGAGGTGCATAACGACATGGCTTATTCTCATAAACATCATGTGACCAGAAAGAAATCAGACCAAAGAGCACATACTATAAGATTGCATTTATTTATTCTGGGATTGAAAGTCAAGTGTTGAACTGAACTAGGCCAATGCGATCTATGGTGGTAGAAGCCTGAACAGTGATTACCAGATGGGGAGGTGGTATTGACTGGGAAAGGGGTACAAGGGAACCTTCTGGGGTGCAGGAAATGTTCTGTATCTTGAACTATATGACAGCTACCCAAGTACACCCCTATGTAAAAATTCACTGAGAGGTAGTTCAGATTTGTGAAATTCACACCCTTCACTATGTGTATTGTACACTATAATAACCTAAAAATAAAAAGAAATTTAAAATCAATCCCCTGCCCCAAACAGAAACTTCCAGCCAGAGTGCTGCTGTCTTAAGAGTCAATTTCACCATTTGCCCTAGTCTCCCTGTGGCCTTTCCTGCCCAGCTTTCCTTTCCCTCTGCTACGTGCGAGGACAGAGCACACCCATTCACCTTGAAGATACTCCCTGCTCCCTGGCATGTCCAGGCAGAGCTAGAAAAGTGACACACTGAAGTCCCCTCCTTACTGTCACTCTGCCATGCTGCTGAAAGCAACCTTTAGAGCTATGCCATCAAAGACCCCTAGAATAAGGCAGACAACTAGCACGAGCTTCTCCATGCCGCATCCTTCAGAGAAGGCAACATGCATACACAAATGCCCCAATTTAGGGACCTTTGCTTCACTGAGTCCTATTGAGAAAGATGAACTCTTCAGCCTTAGGACTTCTTCCTTTGTCAGAGCTGCCATTAAGTCCTCGAAGCTAAAAATCCCTTTCCCTACAAAAAGTTTCATTCACACACACACACGAGGCAGGACAATTAAGTTTGCGAACTCATCCTAGAAAAAGTGCTACACACCTCATTGCTGAATATCACTACGGTCACTTTCGAAGGACTCCCCTTGGGAAGCTGTGCACTGACACCAGCACCTAGTCCACCCTTCAAAGCGATTTGGGAACTCTTTCTGGAATGGCCATCAGAGCTGTCACTGTATTACCCTTGATGTCCTGAAGGTCATCTAAATGTCTTCCTTTCAATATTTCCTTTATCTTTGGGTAAAGAAAGAAGTCACTGGGGGCCAGATCAGGTGAGTAGGGAGGGTGTTCCAATACAGTTATTTGTTTACTGGCTAAAAACTGCCTCACAGACAGTGCTGTGTGAGCTGGTGCATTGTCATGATGCAAGAGCCATGAACTGTTTGCGAAAAGTTCAGGTCGTCAAACTTTTTCATGCAGCCTTTTCAGCACTTCCAAATAGTAAACTTGGTTAACTGTTTGTCTAGTTGGTACAAATTCATAATGAAGAATCCCTCTGATACGAAAAAAGGTTAACAACATCGTTGCAACGAGTTCATGAACTTAATTGTCACACCTTTGTGTGACAAATCCAAGGTGGGTCCCTGGAGTTAAAAAACCTTAACCATAGTCCCTTTGATCATTATCTCTGAGTAAGTCACCTCCATGTTAAAATTGAGTCATCTTAGGGTTTGTTTGTATTCTGCCTTTGGAAAATATATTAAGTCACTAAATGGCATTATCATAAGCCAATAATAATCCATCATTCCCAAATTGTGTACAATAAGTCCTCACTTCACGTCATCCATAAGTTCTTATTAATAGAAACTGTAACTTTAAGTGAAATGATATATAACAAAACAAATTTGACCCTAAGGTAATTGACATATGTACGAGTTAAGTTCCTACAGTACATTTCTGGTCACAAAAACATCATCAAACTTCTAAATAAAGACCCAAAGCACTTCTAATATGAAACTTTGAAATAAATGTGAGCTCTACACACATTTGAGAAAGATGAATGAAAACAAGTCAGATAATGGATTCCAGTTCCGGGGCACGGGTGTCCGGAGCCTGTCCCGGCAGCTCGGGGTGCCCGGTGGGACCCTCCTGGACAGGACGCCCTTCCATCTCAGGGCCACTCCCACCCACCCACAGTCACTCAGACTGGAACAATGCAGACATGGCAGTTCACCTCACGTGCACGTCCCTGGGACGTGGGAGGACACCGGAGTCCCCGGAGGAAACCCACAGACCTGGGGAGACCTGCAAACCCCACACAGACAGTGGCCCCAGGGGGAATCCATCTCTTTTTTTCTCATCAACGTTATAACTAAACAGCATTGAACTTATGAACGTTATCCAAGGATCTGCTGTATTTGCATTTTAGGAATAACTTCTGCCTGCTAACATATTTCTTGCTAAATTATCATTTCTAAGTCAGAGTTAAATTTTCAAGTGCAATAGAGTTGTTTTTCTATATTTGAAAGGTTTGGGGAGTTAGGATAACACATTTAAGAAAAGAAATTATTAGTCCATGCTGCAAGACTCTTAAATTTACCTCAGAGTGAAACATACACCTCTTCAGTTCTCAGTCCACTTATTCAAGACTCAAGAAGGGACCTAGGAGTTTGTGTAGAACGCTAAGAGGTCTGTTAAACCTTGAACAATTTGAATTCCACACATTGTTACTATTTGCTATTGAGTTGTATGAGTTCCTTATATATTTTGGATATTAAGCCCCAATCAGATACATGGTTTGCAAATATTTTCTCCCATTCTGTAGGTTGCCTTCTCATTTTATTGATTGTTTCATTTGCTGTGCAGAAACTTGTCAGTTTGATGTAGTCCCTCTTGTTTATATTTGCTTTTGTTGCTTGTGGTTTTGGTGTTATACCAGTAATTCTTTGTTACAGAGGCTGTCCTATGCATCCTAGAATATTTAGCAACACTTCTGGCATCTACCCTCTTGATGCAAATATTATCCCCCTCCTTGCATAGTGACAACCAACGATATCTCCAGACATTGATAAACGTTCCCTGGGATGGGGGTTGGGGGAGCAAAATCACCCCCGTTTGAGAATCATTGCTTTTTAGGAAGTTATGCATCTATAAATCTTAGAGCTTAGTGTTGCCTGTTTTCTAACTTTATATAAAATGGATCATAGGCATGTTTTTATTACATCTGGCTCCTTTTACGCGACATTAATGTTTTTAAGGTTCTTGCATGTTATCATATAGCTGTAGTTTGTTCATTCCCATTGCTGTCTAGTATTCCATTGTGTGCGTTTATCACTATTTAGCTCTTCAACTCCCAATAGACATTTGTGCCCTCTCCAGTTCTGGACTACTGAAAACCATACTGCTTGAACGTCATTATGCATATCTCCTTGTGTACGCGTGCATGGATTTTTACAGAGTATGAACCTGGAAACAGAATTGCTGGGTCATAGGCATGCATATCTTCAGCTTTACTGGACAGTGCCCAACAGTTTTCCAAACTGATTGTACCCATTAGAATCTTTATTTACACTACAGTATAAATAGACTGAACAAAGTTTATACAAAGAATGAACATAGTTTAGAGTTGTCTCTCTTCTAGGTTTTCTCATGGGACTACAAAGATAAAATTCAGGAAATCAAACTCTAGGATCAGGAAGGAGATATGGGGAAGCAGCTTAAGGTCCTCCTTGCCCAAAATCACATGTCTCTGATAAGTGAAGAAGGACCTACCAGCGCTGCTGGGAATTGGAAATGCCACTGCCAACTCCATCCCCATGTACAAGTAGGAACAATGGGTACACCAGTTATGCCTGTGAGAGAGGATATTTTATTCGGCAGAAGTTCTGCATATGGGGTGGGGTGGGGGGGAATCTTAGCAATCTAACTATAAATATAAGTGCCACTTAAGGAATTGCTATTTTGCTCCATAACCATAGTTCTCCCCTTCATCTTGGCCCTAACAGGGATATGGAGATGGGAGGAATCCAAGGAAGAATGAAAGTTTCCATTCCTTTCTCCAGGTAAGTCAGAGATAAGCCCCAGTCTGAAGATAGGCCTGGTCCAAAGACCAGTGAATGAGGTATTCCTGGGGGTCCCAAGAATGGTACCTAGAGCTGTGGTGACATAGGATGGAGAAGGGAGAAAACAATGCCCTGGCATCAGCTAGTACTATTGTCCTCAGCCTTGATCCCCACTACCGAGAAGAACAAGAAGTGACGCCCTGTGAGTGCAGGGAAAGAAGGCATGGGGCGGGCAGTGAGGGAATGAGGATACACTGACCACTACAATAGGTCCAATTTGATATCACTGGTTTGCCCTGTTCTTCCGTTTTGATATCATCAGTGAAGAATCCTATTCAGTACCTCGTAGCCAGGGAGAGTGCCCTTAAGAAGTAACCACAGAGAGATGTTTCTAAAATAAATTTCTATTCAAGGGTCATTAGGCAAAACAGAGAGGCTGCACTCCCTCTAGTTATGACTTCCCCAAAACTGGTTGGAAAATCAAGCAGCGACTACTTTTCATTCTATTTATAATCCAGTGTTAGTCTACTGCCTCCACCGGTCCAGCTACAATCTCCTTTCATCTGCATGCAATACCATGATAATACCAGTGCTGCTAGCACTACAATCATCATTTGAAATGATAACAAGCCAACTAATTATTGAGCACCCACATCACTGGCCCTTTTTCCAACCAGATGCTTTGCAAACAGCAAACCTGGATCCTCAGAAAAATAGTGTGAGGAACATATGACTATCTCCATTTTTTTTCATGAAAGTAACTTGCTTTGCACATCTGGTAAATGGTGGAGTCGAGATGTAAATGGAAGTTGGGTCCAAATCTCTTTGCAGGCCATGCCAGTATGTTTCAAAGTAGACACTCGTTTTGATAAGTCAGACTCATTCATCAGATGGCTATGGTGCCCTCTGATGAAAGGTGTGCCTGTGTGTGGGGGGAATACTGCTAGTGCCCCATCCATATCTCTTAGGCCAGTGGTTCTCAATAGGGACAATTCCCCCCCACTAAGTGGACACTTGGCAATGTCTAGACGCATTTTTGGTTGTCACAACTGCAGGGAGGAGTGGGCTGGGGGCAAGTTGCCACTTGTGTCTAGTGTGTAGAAGCCAGGGATATTTCTAAACACCCCTCAATGCACAGGACAGCACCCCCCCCACACACACACACACAAAGAACTATCTTGTCCAAAATGTCAAGTGCCAAAGTTGAGAAACCCTTCCTAGACATAAGAAATTCATCCTTTAATAATTTCCACATAGTAGTATATCTCACACCATCAATAAATACTCTTTCAGTGGAGCTAGTCTTACACCACCTAAGAAAACAAGGAGAAATTTC
Source organism: Rhinolophus sinicus (assembly GCF_036562045.2). Taxonomy (NCBI): domain Eukaryota; kingdom Metazoa; phylum Chordata; class Mammalia; order Chiroptera; family Rhinolophidae; genus Rhinolophus; species Rhinolophus sinicus. Next base: position 8,533,482 of record NC_133768.1, read on the forward strand.
CCTAGAGCAGAAGAATAGGATTGAGCTCTGGGACTTACATGCAAGTGGGTCTCCACCCAACACAGCATGTTGAAAGGCTAACAGGTAAAAATCGGCCATTTGTGTGATCAAAAATGGAAGCCATGGAATCCTTTGGAGCACTTGACTAGTCACCCAACAAAACCACTTGTTTCGAAAGCTCAACAGTATGTGACACCCGGCATTTCTCTGGCACGTGAAGCTTGCAAAGCAATTTCACATGTATGGTGCCCATCCTCCAATTAATCTATTTTGTGATTATGATTCTCATTCTTTTAGAGGGAACAGAACATATAAGGCAAACGTTTAGAATTTGTGTCAGAAGTGTAATGAAATGAGGAGAATGAAACACAGTGCTCTTCTCTTGCCAAATCACTTAACCTGTCTGTATCCCAATTAATCCACCAAATAGACAGAAGGAACCAGACAGTTCCATATCCTCAGGGAATGCTTGGTACATAAAGGTCGAGCACCAACAGCTTAATAGGGTGCCATAGGGTGCCGTGCTGTGCAATGACACCCGACCAAAGAAAATGGCTCTAAGTCTAATTTCTTCATTCTTTTTCGTTGGGACCGTGCTTTATGAAAATGGTTCACAAACAGGAGAATTTTGTCCCTCAGGGCACATTTGTTACTGTTTGAAGATATTTTGTATTGTCACAACTTAAGGGGGGGGTGTAGTACTACTAAACATAGTGCTGCTAAACATCCCATAATGAACAAGCCAGTTCCACCCCCACCAACACACACATACAGAGCAAAGAATGATTGGCCCAAATGTCCAGTGCCAAAGTGGAGAAACCCTACTTCACATGTAAAATTGTTCTGGTCAAAATCATTTTAATACATCAGAATCTAAGCATCAGACTAGGACTTTTTCATTATTTCAACTTTGGTTGCCATCTTTCTTTATGTTGATACATACAGCACATATCCTTGTATGGAAAGATAATACCTGCAGAGATTATAAGATTTCTTTTCCCGTTCAGCAGAAGATAAGACAAGAAGAAAAAGAACCAGAAAGAAATGGTTAATCAATGTCCGAACGTATGGTCTTCAGGACCACGTGCGTCAGAATCACTTAGGGTGAGTTTTTAAAAAAATTAATTTTGAGGCCCTCCCCAAAACACACTGAAACAGAATCTCTTGGAACACTGCCTCAGAATTAACATTTTTTAGCAAGATCCCTTGATATCATGTACAACTCAGTTTGAGAACTACTGATGTGATGGTACTAAAATGCAGAAACTGATGCTTTGAAAGGCTGCGTGATTTATTCAAGGTCATGTAGCTAGCCTGCGATAATGTCAGAACCCATCCCGAGTTCTGGATTTAATGTTAAAAGAAGCTGAAAAATATCCCTAAGTTTATGACTAATAAGCAAGAATCGGATTCCTTTGTAGTTATTGAAGAAGAAATGAACATGAAATTTGTCCCAGTTCGGCACAACCCAGAAACTGCTAAGTAACTTGCTACATTTTCCTGTGGTTTTGTCAAGTTTTCTCCCCCACTGTCTTCATGACTATGAGTAAAAAGAATGCCACGCGTGACTTCTTTCAAAGCTCTTAGGAAGGATAACTGATCTCCATTAAATTTGATTTTTCAAAACCATGGAATTCCTTTTCTCACATTAACATGTCAAGAAATGACAAATGTGTATAAATTACACAAATGATTAGTCTTTTAGATTTTCCAAAGGGAAAATCCCTTCGGAGTCTATTAAAAAACCTTCCCTTTTAGAAAATAATTCTTTGTCTCCCATCTTGGCCAAATAAAGGTATAAGCCACTAGTTCCCTATTGTTGATGGGAAAGTGTGAAATTTGAAACTAAAGAAAGCTGTTTTGTACATTACAATAAACAACGTGACAACTTCAAGGCTGTTGGTTTGCATTTCTACAAGTCTTGTTTTTACAACAGAATGATGAAAAGAACAAAGCAAATTCAGTCTACGAAAGTTGAAGGAGGAAATGAAGACAATGATGAACAATTTGAAGTGATGTCAGGTGTAAGAAAGGAAAGCCTTGTCAGTTTTCTCCAGAAGGTGGGTCAAGGAACAAGAGTGGATGTTAAGAAGTTTCAGATTTTGGCTCAACATATAAAAGAACTTTCTACATTTTACCTGGCAATTCCACTCCTAGGTATGAAGAGAAATGAAAACATATGTCTACATAAAAACTTGTACACGAATGTTGATAGCAGCATTATTTATAATCATGAAAAGGTGGAAACAAGGGACCAGCCTGGTGGCTCAGGCAGTTGGAGCTCTGTGCTCTTAACTCCGAAGGCTGCCGGTTCAATTCCCACATGGGCCAGTGGGCTCTCAACCACAAGGTCGCCAGTTTGATTCCTCGAGTCCCGCAAGGGATGGTGGGCTCTGCCCCTTGCAACTAGCAACGGCAACTGGACCTGGAGCTGAGCTGCTCCACAACTAAGACTGAAAGGACAACAACTTGACTTGGATAAAAGTCCTGGAAGTACACACTGTTCCCCAATAAAGTCCTGTTCCCCTTCCCCAATAAAATCTTTACAAAACAAACAAACAAACAAACAAAAAAAGGTGGAAACAACTCAGATGTCCATAAGCTGATGAATGGATAATAAAATGTGGTCTATCCATAAAATGGAAGATTATTTGGCCCCTAAAAGGGATGAAGTAGTGTATATGATAAAACATGAATGAAGAAAACCTGATGCTGAGTGAAAGAAGCCAGGCACAAAAGATCAAATATTATCTGATTCCATTTGCATGAAATATCCAGAACAGGCAAATCCACAGAGACCGAAAGGAGACCCACAGTTGTCTACGGCTGGGGAGATCAGGGGTTGAGGGGTTGAAGAGGTGATAGCTAAAGGGCACGGGGTTTCTTTTACGGGGTGATGAAAATGTTCTAAAATTGATTGTGGGGATGGTTGGACAACTCTGAATATACTAAAAACCATTGAATTGTTCACTTTAAATGGGTGAATTGCATGAAATGTGAATTCTATCTCCACAAAGCTGTAAGAGACAGAGAGAGAAAGAGAGAGAGAAAGGAGGGAGGGAGTGAGGAAGGAAGGAAAGAGGGAGGAAGAGAAATGAGAGGGGGGAGGGAGGGAGGGAATCAAAGGCAGGAAGGGAGGGAGGGAGGAAGGTCTTTATAATAAATTGAGTGGTGCAAGAGAAGGCAGGCAGCTATCCTGGCAGGTGGTGATTTCTTCTTCCTGGCAATATTTAAGCTGAGCCTGGATGACCACCAGCTGGATAGGCTGCACTATGTGGGCAGTTTCACTATAGGACCTGCAGCTCTAAAATGTCACAGTCCATGTTTGATCCCTTTCCTGTTTCCCTGACTACAACACAAGTGGCTGAAGGCTGAAGACTGGCTTCTATTCATTCATTCATTAATTCCGTTCTTTCATTCATTCATTGCTAACTGAAGGCCAGGTCTTGTGTTCTTTCTCTCGCTTAATAATGCATTTGCTTCTTGCCTTCAGTCGAGTTCCGCAGAAACAGATACTAAGATAAGGATTCATGTGCAAGTGATTTATTAAGGGCATGTTCCCAGGAGAAACTGGTGAGGGATAAGCCTACCAGGGAAGGAAAGAGGAGAAAGCCAAGGAACGGTGTGATTTCTGGCAAAGTCCCAGTCTGGGCCTGATGCTGAGGGGAGCTCTGGAGTGTCAATTCCATCCCATAGTTGTCTCACCTCAAGCCAAAGGGGCTGCGCTTTAATATTCTCACAGCCTCCAGTCATGGGCTACGGGATGCCCCGGGGTGACGTCAACCCCCAGGCACATCCTGCCCATTGTGGGCACAAGGAAACTGCATGAGAACCCCAAGGGAAGTCCTCTGAAGAAGTTCACAGATGTTGGCCGTTAGAAGCAAACCACACAGAAGCTGGGGGATGGGATGGGTACCCAGAACTGATAAAAGTTCTGCGATATTGTGAGCAGAGCAACCACAGCAAGGGTTCACCACAGGTTTGGGTTGAAAAATTGTGAAGCTCGAAAGGCTGTTTAGGACTGTTCTGATGGGGAGAAGCATGGGACCCCCTGGTGTATTTCCAGCAAGGTGCTGTGTGAGTGACTCTCCCTGAACTTCCCACTCCAGCCTCTTCCCTTCCTTGCTGATAAATGCTTTACCTGGCATCTCTGTCTACATTAGACCTCCTTCAGTTCCTATATGGAAAGTCTTCTGCGCAGCTAATCTGCCCACAGGCACTACAAGGAATTTTCCAGCAGCTTAAGCGCCCATAACTGTCATTTAGCGACTTACTTTACAGTTGGGTCGGTTCCCAAAGCTGCGAGCCCCTGGAAGCAGCCCTGACTGGGTGGCTTGATTCAGTGGGCTCACTTCCTTCCCAGGATTATCACAGGTCCTCGTAGGTCTAAGACGCTCATCCCCAGAAACCCAGGGAAACGTTCTCTGCTTTATCATCATTTTATGACATCACTTGTTGATTACCATCTTGGTTGTGGGGATTACGTGTGTGTGTGTGTGTGTGTGTGTGTGTGTGTGTGCAGCTGTCAGAAGGGTGCCAAACTCTATCAACGCCTGCTGTTGTCACATAGTACAGACCTTCTCAGGTTGCACGATGAGGTCTCCATCCTCGAAGTTTTCTTCCTGCCAAAGGACTTGCAACAACTTTTCTGACCTATTTCAATTTTGAACAATCGTTTCTATTTTCCTTCCTTTCTGCTACTTCTTATTAGCACTTTCTTCTTCCGCTCCCCCTGAGGTTACCATACAGGATGGAGTTGATGTCAAAACTGCTCAGTACTGAGCAGAAAGACAGTAAATATTAGGTAGACTGAAGAACAAAGTGGGGGAGGCAGAAACAAAGAGCTCCCAGCACCTCTTAGCACATATTTTGGTGGTGAGGAAAGAGCCAGAGGGCTTTACTCTAGAGTATGGTTTTGTTTGTATCTATGAAGCTGCACAAGTCAACATTCCATAAATAGAGGAGCTTCTGTACCACTTTCAATTGCTAATATTTTCTTTTCCTCTGAAGTCCTCATCCCCTGCATTTCAGTTCATGCCGAGTGCTTAATAAATGCATGACGACTGATGTTAGCAAGTGTTACAGGGGCACAAAGCATTCTAGAAAGATCCCGGAAAATACTAAAGGTGAAAAATCACCATTTAATTAATGGACAGACACCTGAAAAACAAAGCATGTTGCACTTCAACCTGTTTTGGTTTTGTTGTGTTCGTTCTAAAAGAACAGATGAGGGGACCTGTTTGTCTCATGTCTCACACCGGAATCAGTAAGGACGCTTTTCACATTTCTAAATGGTTGAAAGAAAAATCAAAAGAAAGATAATATTTCATGACACGTGCAAATTATGAGATTCAAATTTCGGTCTCACAGGATCACAGCCATGCCCACTCAGGTACATGTTTGTCTGTGGCTGCTTTCTGGTCTTTTACAGAAAATGTTCACTGACCCCTGATTTAGAAAACTAAAAAAAGCACTTTATTATTTTTTTGTAAAAAAAAAAAAAACTCTTTTCTTATAGAAAATTTCCAAAATTACACAAAAGTAGAGAATATCATGGGCCCTTGTTCACCCGTCATCAAGCTTCAAAATTCATCAATAGTAAAAACAGCACTTTATTTTGTTTGATTTTACTTTTTTCTACTTTTGGTGTTCACCTTCATCCTCTTGGAGTTTAACCTGCCCAAAGAAAAACTGAAACTTCCATATATCCGTTTCTATTAACATCTCCATTATTTTGTTTTATTTATAGCCTTGAAGCAGACAGACAACTCGCCCGGGGTAAACCAGAGTCCCAGCTGGACTCTGCTGCTCCATCCACCTGAGCTTTTAGAGACATGTGCATTTGATTTCTGGAAGTCCCAGGTGAATGTATGTGGGACTCATTTGGTCTGTAGAAGGTACCTATACCCCCCCCCCATTTGGTCTAGAACAATGTAAATCATAACCAAAGACAAACATTCCCTGTTGTGCTCAGATTTACTATGCTCGAATCATTTCTTCCAAGTATTTCCCTCTCACGGATGGGTATTTTCTAAGTCACATCCAGCACAAAGACGTCCCTGGGCCCTCACCTTGCAAGTTGTATCCTGCTTTTCAAGCACATGCTGTTCCTTGGGATCCCTCACTCCAAACTTGAACTGGGTTTGCAACCACGTGTACCAGATTCAGTTACACGCCACAGCACAGTACATCCTCGGACACCAGAAAAGCAGAAGATTCTAAAGCACCCCTTGGACTCCGAGAATTTGGTCTTGTCTTCAAAACCCTAGGCCACTCACAAGAAGTGAACTTGAACTGTTATGTATTTTTATGGCATAAATGTTTCAACAGGCTGTGCCATACTGTGTAGACAAATATGTGTATATAAAAATTTCAGACTAGTCAAGATTCTGGAAGGTACTCGGAATTCCAACCCATTTTCTACAACCAGCGCGATGCATGTAACATCATCCTTACATTCTGAACATTCCAAAATGTGGCCATCCACCTCCTTGGCTTCTTGCCAGGGGAGATGCCCTTTGAAACTAGATCACACACTGAACATGAGTCCTTTGTTTTTCAGGGGTAAGCTCCCTCTTCTTGCAACACCCTCTTCCCCCATCACATCCATCACCCCCTCCTGCAACCCCTTCCATTTCTCCTTTGCCTGTATAACTCCCACCAGCCTCTCTGGATTTCCTGGACCTATAGACCCACCCCCACAACCCCCAGTAGGCTTTTCTAGCCTCTGGTCGAACCTCTGTTAGGGCACTCATCTGGTGTGTTTCCTCCTCAAAGATAAGGGCTGCCATACTCATTTTCTTTTCACCCCCAGAACCTGGTCCCATGCTTTCTCTACAGCAACCACTAGAGAAATATCTGTTGAATGCTGCTAATAAATATGATTCCAGGAGATGAGAACAATGCGCATTTGGTGGTTATAGCACCAGCAAGTCTAGAAAGAACCTGAACTAGAATCAGCTACAATGGCAGTGACTGCTGCTTGGAGTAACCTGATGATTTATCCAACAGAATCAATTCCTTGGACCCAGTCTTGACTCTAATGCCCAGATGTTGACTGTTGCAGGCAGCTCACAATTATCATGAGGACGTGATGATGTGGCAATAAAGAGCAAAACCTTTTAAAATCCTAATGCTGGTCCTTAGGAAAGAATTAACCACTTCTCTATAAAAGGAAAGTCCACAGGAAATGACAGGGATGCGGTCCGATCTCAGGGCTGATATTTTAGGTTATAGAATAAATATATTCAAGGGTCTCCCACAGGGGAATTCAAGATGAGCTGAGGTGTATGCGGCTCCCAGAACAAGGGAGCTCCTCAGGGCACAGCAGTCTGTGCAGGGGTTAGGAGGCAGGGCTCTCTAGTTTGGTTTCTCATGAAACAAGCGGAGTCCACCGAACATCCTGTGAAAAGGCCAAGTTTTGATAACTGTAAGGCCCATCTTTGCACATTCACCCCTGTTCAACTCTGCTATCAGACACTGAGACCTCACTCCCTGGTAGTTAAACACTGAGGGGCCTCCAAGGAGCATAATAACTTCCTGCTCCTAAGAGGAGTCTCTCCAAAATGCTTTGGCCCCCAAAGCAAGAAGCCCACTTCACATACAACCAAAGGAGCTTGGCAAGGGCACCCTTGCTCCAATGCCCACAGCACCCCAACTCCACTCTCCTCCTGGGACTGCTAAGAAGAAAAGGGAAGGAACAGGGAAGTTATCTCCCAAACGAGGAACTCTGGGAAGCTGCAATAACCCAAACACTGGGGCCGAAGCAGCTGGGGCGATGTCGCCTTCTACTGACACATCATAATTTCCTCAAAAAAGCGAGTCATGCAATTTTCTGTGGTTTCTTCTAAACTGATATTTGGGGTTCTTTTTCAAAAAAACTGTTCTTTGATGTGTTACACCAGACCTGGGAGGCTGCGTCAAGATAATCTAAATCTTCTGAGATACTTATAAACAGTCGGCGGCAGTTCCTTCTCATCACTTGCCAGTTGTTCTTTCCTTTCCTTTGGAGGATGGTAATTTTTAAAAATCTCATGATTGTTTACATATATATGTGTGTGTGTGTATATATATATATATATCGTTATATATTTATACACACATATAGTCTCAAGTTTCAGTAAGATACATAAAGATGATGTTATATTTTTAAATTGAAGATTTTGAGTAATGGAGAATATGAAAAGAAGTACATCTTATGTATGTACCAGAACTTTTGGATTGAATATCTAGATTTATTTACAATTATTCAATTATTTAACTTCAGTTTTTAGCAGTGCCTTTTTAAAGTATGGCCATCAGTGACTCTAATACTTTGGGCTATTACATTTCTTTTATTCATTTTCGCTTTGATTATTTTTCTTGCTTTTATAACTCCTCACTTGCATCCATGGGAGGGAACACATTTAACTCAATGTATCGGCCAAACACTTCAGTGATTCTTTACAAAGACCTGGCTACTTCTTCTGACCTTCTCCTTTAAAGCCTGCCTCAGTTCCTGGCTTTGCAGGAATAATACTTTAATCCTTTTTAAAATCTAAAACTGATGTTTTGCAGCAGCACACACATCTTAACTAGCCTCCTACACAAGACTGGGCAGCCAGCCAGAATTCAAGAGTGCAATTGAGGCAGACAACACTTAGCACACAAACAGCTCCCTCAGTCTCCAGCACCTCTTTACAATTTCACAAAGTTAAGACTAAACAGAAATGGGGGAAACAACCCTCCTTCCAAATTGCCTTCTCAGGATCCATAAATTGCACATTCAGCTGACCTTGCAGCCTTCGCTTTGTGCTCTGGCCAGAAAGCCCAGGGGCACGGGGTCTGCTCAGTGGGTTAATCCACAGCTTAAACTTCAACGCTCCCATCCTCGCCGGGGACTATTTGGAGTGAGACCACCTAGATGGCCAGACAGCCAGGCTGGCTGTAGTCTAGCGCAAAAAGCTGGAAACAGAAAACGCATTCCATTTGTTAGTGACACGAGAATGCAAACATGGTCTCCAACAAAGGGCCAGGCCCGCTGTGTAGCCCAGTGTGGTTGCCTTACAAGGAATACATCGTCACAGACATCATGTTACTAGAAAAGCGGCTGAGAGCAGCGCGGTTTGGCTGCTACCATGACAGAGAAGTGTATTCTTTTTCTTTTTCTTGAGGGCGGACTCCTTGTGAAATACAATAGACAAGCGAACAGTGCACAAGTTGCTGCATTTGCCCAAGTGAACACTCCTGTATGATGACTACCCAGAACAAGAAAAGTCCCCTCCCAATCTTCACCCCCTAAAAGTAACCACCAGCACCATAGATTGGTTTGCCAGGTTCTGCACTTTAGAGCAATAGAATCCTGCAGTGGACAGTCTTTTTTGGTCTGCCTTCTTTCATCACTATCACATGTTATAGCCTGTAGTGGTACTTCATCTTCATTGCTGAGAACTATTCCATTGTATGAACAAAACATGATAGTTTTCCTTTTCTACTCCTGAGAGAGGGTTTACCAGCCTTGGTTATTCATGAATAGTGCCGATATGAACATTCTAGTATGTGCCTTTTGGTGAACATAGGTAGGCATTTCTGTTGGGTATATACCTGGGAGAATGGCTCTATCATAGGGAGTATCTATGCTCTACGTTAGTAGATTCTGCTCAACAGTTTTCCAAAGTATAATACTTGTACCAACCTACCCTGCCATAAGCAATGAATGAGGATTCCAGTTGTCCCATATTCATGCAATACTCAGTAGTATCAGTTCTCTCTGATGGGCAAGTAGTGACAGTGCACTGTGGTTTTAATTAACATTCCCCTGGTGACTAATGAGTAGGAGGATTTGTCATGTGTGTGTTGGTGTTTGGATATCCTTTTTGTAGTGTCTGTTCCAGTCTTTTGCCCAATTTTCCATTGACTTATCTATGTAGAATGGGTTTGGCAACATTTTTGTACAGAGCCAGATGGGAAGTATTTTCGGCTTTGTAGGCCATACAGTCTCTCACAACTACTCCACTCAGCTGAAAAAGCAGCCACAGACTATAAACAAAGGAATGGGTGTGGCTGCGTTCCAATAAAACTTTATTTACCAAAACAATCAATGGGCTGAATTTATCCCACAGGCCATGGTTTGTTGACCTCTGGTTTAGAAGAGCTATGTGGTTTTGAGTTTTAAATGTTAGCAAAAGTTGAGTTGTATACCAGAGCTTGCTAATTGTCTATGCAATATCCATTCTCCTATTAATTGTTGGTACCATAACGCTGGAGGAGGTGCCATAATACCTGGCTGAAAAAATTAAAGATATCAGATACCAAGTGTTGGGTAGAGGGCTCTTAGGAAATTGTTAAAGGAAAGCTGTCTCAGCAAGGATGACCATTTGAGCTCCCCTGTTCCTTATTCTTTCTGTCAGACATGGGCATGATGGCTGGATTTACAGCAGCCATCACGCCCATGAGACAGGATGGAATACGAAAGCTGACACGAAAATGGCAAAACAGAGAAACTGAGACATGACACTGCTATGCTAGCCCAATACTTTCACTTGTTTTATGTTGGAGAAAAATTACCCCCTACCTTATTTAAGACACCCTTATTTCAGTTCTGTAACTGGCAGTCAAATGTAATTCTTAATGGGTAAAATAAAACTCCCATCCTATTTGATTGTATTTTTATCCCTCCTATCACCTTACTGAATATTAGCCTTCAGTTTTATTGTTTAGCTATCTCATCCATCATCTGTGAACACTAAGCAATGCTCTTTTATCATTTTGTGCTTTCTCTCTCTGTGTTTCTGCCCCCTTTCCTCCCCCTTGGTCATCTACTTTTTGATGGAGAAGATATATCCCATATTTCTCTCTGTGCCCACAGTACTTAAAAGTAAGTTCATCATGTATAGTCAGTGTTCCAAAAAAAAAAAAAGTCTTTGTGATGATAATGTTTATGTTAAAGCTGGTGAAGTACATCTTTCTTTAGGCAAACTGATAGCACATTTTTGGTCAGGAAGACAGTTAAAGAAAGGCAACTCTGGGGTTGTCTGTAGGCAAAGGGCAGGGCTGGGTAGCCTCGTCATAGGCATACAGTTCTGTAATACTAATACTCTAAATTTAGACGACTCAAAATTACACTCTTTTGGGCATTCTTTGGTCTTCTGGCACACTAATATGAGATTGATTTCTTATATTTTGAGTGCATTTAAGCTGAGGTTCAGGTGATCACAGAATGCTGTCTTACAAGACAGGGTAGAGGGGCTCGCATTTCCTGGATGCTGTCCCTTGCAGTTTGGTAGAGCCCAGCTCACACCCTCCTAAAGCATTGTATGTTAAGATAGTATTCTATTGTTGTTTTCAGTTTTACATCCCACATATCAGCGAAATCATAGGGTTCTCGACTTTTTCTGTCTGACTTATTTCGCTTAGCATAATCATCTCAAGATCCATCCATATTGTCACACTGTCACCCCAATAAACTTTAATTTAAAAAAAGACAGTATTCTATATACTTTGAAAGTATGAAATATACTTTGCAAAGCATCATCCAATTCCATGATGTTTTTAAAAAGCTACTTCTATCATATTTTCTGTAGTCAGTTTCCCTTAGTTCTCAAGGGGCTAATATTCTGGGCTAAAGACCATTTTTAGAGTTGTTTCGATAGGAAGATACTGGACTGAAAATCACAGGGAAATGTAGTCCCTTTGCCATCTCATATTTCATAGCCAAGATAGAAGAGCAAGAAGACCCAGGAAATAACCGAAAATTCTACTCAAATCCAATTGAAGATAAACACACAACCTTCATAAAATGTTAGAGATGCTATCCATTACAATTTTTATGCCAGGTGTGTCCAGGGAGAAAACATCACAATGTGAAGATAAAGAGATTGGGACAAGGAATTTTTCGTAACTGAAGCCATCCATCTGGCCTCATTTTTTCTGTCATAGATCTGCCGCTTCGGCCCTCTAGAGCTGGAGGGTTTTATCGGAGTTACAGAGAAGATAAAGGCCCTAGCAGGCTGACAAAAGAAGAAAAGTATGGGGAAGAAGGCAGACTGCACGTCCAACATCTCAAATAGATTCCATGAATTTATATTACTTTAAAAATCAAATCTCAGCTGGTATTGAGTGGCAGATAACCAAATTAATGCTGACCTTTTAAATGGAGGTCTCACATAATTATCTCGCCCTCACTGTGGGCTGAAAATCTTTTTATATTTTCAGGTGGGAGGCTGATTCTGATTACAGGTCAGAGTACATATTACTACCTGGAGGTGTGTGTGTGTGTGTGTGTGTGTGTGTGTGTGTGTGTGTTAGCAAAGGTACATGCCAGAAACCACATGATCCAAATGTCCACTCAAGGCTTTAACAAGCATTCTATTCTACATGCAACAGGATTTACTGAGGGAGAATATTTTTTTCTTATTCTTAGGACCGAATGAAAGATTGCTTTTCGAACCACCTCTGATTTCTTCAGCTCTCTTCAATCATAGTCCCGTCTGTTCTAAACTCATTCTCTTCTGTATTTATTGCCAGGCACTTTTTCTAAGCAGCAAGCCTGCTCCCCATAATACTGTGATTGTAAACACCCATATAAAAGCCATCGTAAACTCCGTAGCAACTCTTTCGTACTTAGAACTTCAAATTCTGTTCCTATCGGGAGAAGAACATTCTTTTAAAAGCACTGTTCTTTTCCCTGTTGTCTGAGCTCACTTTGCCTACTTGGTCAAGAGCTGAATTTGTTAGGAGCTAAGGCTCGAGACTTGAGAATGCAGTCCATATGGGCATGAAATGGTTAATCTTCCAGGCTCTCAACACAGGACAGGAGAGAGTCCAAGACCTGTACAGAGGAGAAAAGCCTTTTGAGACGGTAGGAGACCTTAAAACGCGTCCCCATTCTCTAAAGCCAAAATGCCCAAATTGCAAGGAGGCTAGATAATTTTCACCCCTACCTGGACATGCTTTAGGGTAGTGCTACTTAATCATTACATCTGGGTAATAGACAAAAACCCGACAGTCCTACACAAATCTAGATGTGTGGACACCCAACCCATGTGGTCCCTTCCATCCACCACTCAATGCAAAGCTGGGCTCAAATGTGCAGAGAGAAGCCCAGAGTGATGTGGGGATGTAGCCAATGTTCTTTAGAACATCAGTTAAGCGATAGTAAATGAGGGCTGTGCAACATCAGATTAGAAGAATGGTATTCGACCAGAGCATTCTCCTCCCAGGAGACATTGGGCAATGTCTGGAAACATTTTGTTTGTCATAATGGGGAGGGGTACCGTGTAAGAGGGGGAGGGGTGCTACCGCTAAACATCCTGCGGTACCTAGGAGAACCCTCACAATAAAGAACATCTGGCCCCAAATAGCAAGAGTGCTGAGGTTAAGAAACCCTGGATCTGGGTGAGCGGAAGCTAGAGTAATACTACCTCGGATGGGGCATGTCTGTTCCAAAGCACACTGGCATGAGTTTTAGAACACACACATTTCCTGCCATGCCCAATGAATGGTGTGCAAGGGAGATCCCGCCATAAGTTGGACAGGTTTAACTTTCCATCACCCCCATGTTCAGAGTTCACCAGTTGCTTCATGCAAGGGGAATAGAAATTAGCTTGTCATTATATATGTTCAAGTAACACTTCTAAATAAACTGGGAATCTAACTTATTCCATCCAGGGGTTATAATTCTTAATGAACTCTTTTTTTCTCTACAATATGGAATAAAAGGACCCCTTCTGATATTATTCCCTGAAGATGTCCCACATGACCACTCTGATGAGAATTTCTGTGTCCAGAGTGAGAAAGCAGATCATGCTTTCTGGTATCTTCTTTCAGAATGAGGCCTAAATAAGGCTCATTCCATCTCGTCATGTTCTAAATGAAAACTTCAGTAATTATGCTTTAGAAAATATGGTAACCAACAATGCGACTTGGTCCCCATTTTCCAATGGGAATAGGACCAACATGGATGTAAGGAGTTTTTTTTCCTCTCCTTGTTTTTCACTTCTTCTTTTGATGCCCCTACTCAGATAAGTTCTCCATGTGACTCATGCTGAACGAAAAAATTCAGAAATTTTCTTTCAGCCAGAGGAGTCATTGGCAGAAATTTGACATTCCATTCCTTTCCTGACCTACCAACATACACACGTTTAACTCCAAAGAAATGACCGATCAAAAACAGCCCTTGTGGACCCTGATTGAAATGGCAAACCACCTCAGAGAGTGGCGACCTTAGTTGTAAATATTAAATAAGCCTTAATAGTAAGCATTTCAATAGTAAGTATCCTTTGAGGGGACAATGGGACCACATAACTCTGATGTTAAGGAATATTTATTTGTGGAGATATGTCTTACCACTTCAGTCTATCTTCTAAACCACAAGCGCAACATTGAGTTTTGACATCTTGTTAGGGATATTTTTGGTCAAGTCATATTTTACTACCCCCCCCAAAGGTGCTTATTAATAAAGAGTTGGGAACAGATCTTTCTAAAAGCTGGGAACAGATCTTTCAGTCCAATATTAGTTTTCCTAGAAGACACTGAATTTTCCCGAGGAAATATTTTAGAATACAAGTCATCAGTACAGCAAACACTGAATTACACTCTTTTGCTTGTCCCTATGGATTATGTGGGTGAAGGGAATGCAACCACAATGTTAGACACCCACATTTCAACCAGGAAAAGTACATACTCATTTATTTCCCAATGCAAGGGTGAGAGTTTTTGATTCATTGTGGTGGCTGTTTTGAAATAATAGAGATGTAATATATCTACTCCAGAGAATACAGCTATACTAAAGCACTCCAAGCTCTGCGAAATAGCCCTTTGTCAAGGAAAATGGCAATAACCGAGATAGATTTCCAGAAGAAAGGAGTACAAGAGCAGTAAATGTGTATTTCACCATACTTACGTCTTCCACATCAATTGCAATGGCGTTCACTTCCAAGCAAATCCAGCCACCCTCTCATGTGTCCACCTTAATTGCACTACTTTGGGGTCTTCAACTCTAATTTTTCAGTCTTTGAGCACTGCCTCCAATCGGTCCACCTCTCTTGATTTTCTTCCAGATAATCAGCCCCCTTTTGACTTCAGCACCTTCCTTATCCAGCCTGGATTCCGGAGTCAGCTACAGAAATTCTCCTTACCCTTCCTTTGTCTTTCTCCTGTGATTCCACAAAGTTCACTCCTGATCAATGGAACCACCCACACCCCTCCAGTTGGATATTAAATATATTGGGAAGAAAAATGCACAAATGTTGTTTTGTACTGGTCTCAGCCTATCAATAACCAATTTTGTGGCTGGACCAGACTTTGCGGTTCTTGTTATGATTGCAAGACACCCTTTAGCAATAACCATTAGGAAACTTGGAAAAGATAGAGGTTTATTACTTACAAGACCGGGAAATTACACAACACACCTTGGGCCACATAGTGAGTTCTCAGAGAAAGAGAGAGAGTGTGGGCCTAGGGTTCTGTTTTTATTGGGGTACAAGGTGGGGTCTTCATGGGCTCCCTATTGGTGGATTTAAAACAGAAGAGCAGGAATTTAAAGAGCAAGAAGAGAAAACAAATAAGTAGCCACAATGGTCAGTGTGGGGACAGAGCCAGGAGTGCAGTTTCCAGGCTCTCAGCCTCACGTGGAAAGGTGCTGGCTCGGGTAGTAGGTGACCATCAGCTGTGATCAGATGGCCATCCGCTGTGGCTGGTTGGCCATCAGCTATTACCGATAGCCATTAGCCACTAATGTAACTGCCATGGCTACGCTGGGGGGTTGGTTGGTTGGTTGGTTGGTTGGTTGGTTGGTTGGTTGGTTGGTTGGCAGAGAAGCAGACGGAGGATTACAGCTAGCAAGTGTGGTTAGCAGGCATATTGTAGATTGCGGATCATGTGGATCCTACTTCCTGTGGCCACCAGTGAGACTGGGGAGCAGGAAGACCCCTCATTGGGGTACTGGTGGATGTTTGCTTTTGTGTCTCGACCAGCCGCCAGCGAGAATATAGTGGTATGACTCTCCGATCTGTGGCTCCGTGGGTGTTCCTTTTTGGCCTCACCATATCCTGCGTTCTTGTACAGGGGTAGGACCAGAGTCCCTGCATAACAGTCAGTTATTGAAATCAACTAAGATCTCTAAAAGAAAGCAGGCTTGGTGGGGGAGGCGGCCTGACTCTTTATCTAGTCACGTGGTCCACGGTGTGTTTATTGAGATAGACTTTTGAAATGGATGCCTCTTTGAAATGGATGCCTCAGCAATCAAAACTTAAGTCAGGCACTTGCATTACGAAGAAGAAAAAAGACAAATATCAGGACTTACACTACAAATGTACAGACTGCATTATGCTAAGTGAAATAAGTCAGCCTGAGAAAGACAAATACTGTATGATCTCACTTATATGTGGAATCATAAAAACAACAACAACAAAAACCCAAGCTCATAGATATAGAGAATAGATTGGTAGCTGCTAGAGGCAGGGGAGGGGGATGAGTGAAATCGGTGAAGGGGGTCAAAGGTACAAACTTCTAGTTATGAAATACATAAGCCATGGGTATATAATGCACAGTACGGCAACCTCAGTTAGTAATACGATATTGCATATTTGAGAGCTGCTAGGAGAGTAAATCTTCAAGTTCTCATTATAAGAAAAAAACAAGTAACTGCATGGTAATGGATGGTAACTGGACTTATTGTCGTGATCATCTCACAATATATACAAACATTGCACCATTATGTTGTACACCTGAAACCAATATAATGTATGTCAATTAGATCTCAATTTAAAAAAAATGTTCAGACCAAGGGCAAAGCCACGGTTCTTATCAGACGCCACGGAGCGCTGCACGCTTATCAGTCCATTGTGTTCTTCCATTCTGCAGCCCCTTCAGCTCTTAACCTACAGTCCACTCCCCTTCTCAAGCCCTGACCCAAACTTTCACCACTTGAAGTCACCTCCTCTCTCACTGAGAACCCAGCGCTAATTACTGGGATCTCTTCCTCCTTACGTTAAAATATACTGATGTCTGCATCTGAAATAATTGGTCTTGGGGCCGGCTTGGGTACCTTGATTCTAAAACACTCTCCACACGAGACAGTCAGGGCCGGGAACCATTGACTTAGACTTCAATTCCTCCTAAGTGAACATGTTCATCCTAGCCCTCTCTCCCGAGCTCCAGGTGACGTGCCGAAAAGCTTCCTGGGCAATCCCACATGGACATTCCACAGGCATCTCAAACTTACCATGTGAAATACCAAATATTTTCCACACCTCTCTCCCACCATAAAGTGCCTGTTTCACTGAGAAGCCTCGCTTTTACTCAGTCTTCCAAGACATGGGCCAGTGAGGTCTCTAGAATTTTATTCACAGCATTTGGTTTGGGGTGGGAGGCTGGAAGCAAACTATTTGGACTTCGTTTCTATGCTTATCTGGGATGGGTGGGAACAGGAGGCTTGTGAAAATTCTGAGAAGCTGGATCTTCCACTAGCCCTTCCCTGCTACTGCCAGCTGACACACCACCCTCCCCACAATCCCACAAGGCACCAAGGCCAGATGGCCCTACATCATAAGTCTCTCTCGAACCCATTATTCCCTTTGTGTTATCGCCACCCACACATAGTCTCTTCTTTGGTCACCCTGGCTTTAGCCTTCCTCCCTCACCTTCCCAAGTCCCAATCCACATATGCCCCTCTCCACTTCCAGAGCTTTCTAAAATGCCAACTAGTTTAGTCACATCCCATTAGCAATGGGATACAAACATCTGGGCAGCCATTGTGTATTGCTCGTGAGTTCTAGGAAGACATCACATTGTCCTGTGTCCACATCTGCATCCCTGCTCTCCATCTCCTGCCTCGGTACATTGCTACTAGGCTTTTAGGGCTGAGCTCTAGAGTCACACCTCTTCTGACACCTCTCTTCTTGGGCAACCCCTGCCCCTGTATGAGTATGTGCTTTCCCTTGGATTAAAGTTTATCATTTATTTTCCACATATGCCTTCCTTCCCTGACTGAGTTCTCTTGAAAGCAGGGGCCACACCTTCCTGATTTCTAGATCTGACCCCTGAGCCCAGGGCCTGGCACACAGCAAGAGGTATGGTCAGAAAGTCTTAGTGAACTGATACAAAAAAGTCCAAGGATTCGGAAGGATTCCAGGACGATTTGTATCTAACTAACAGCAGTGACCACAAGTACCTTTGGCCAATATGTGAGTAGATGCTCGTGGACTGACATGTCTGGAAAGTCTTGACTCAGGAAACACGACAGGCAGTAGACTGGCTCAGTGCCACTGGGAAATGCGTGAATATGCTTACACAGGTGTGATGTTATGTCCCTGTGACAGGTGAGGTATTCACCCTGACAGTGATGGCTGATGAGTGAGCACATTCCAGAGCTGTGTACACTCACAGTTGTCATCACAACAGTCCCCAGATAACAACTAGGCAGTTTGCTCCTGCTCCTTTAAGGAGGGTTTTCCAGAATAGTAAGTACGCCAATGTATGGTTGATGTTTGCACAGAGCTTGGTAAGTGATTTACACTTGAAATCCCCTTTCTAGAGCAAAGAACAAGGGTGGATGTGTGTGTGCGCGCACGCATGTGTGTGTGTGTGTGTGTTTTCTTGTTACCTCCTGTGTGTTTGAGCCCAGGTTGATGAGAAGGGTGATGAGTGAAATTCTCTGGAAAGCAGCTTGCTGCGCTTGTAGTCGCTTCAACATATGGTATTCAAAGTACAACAAATGTGTCATTTCCATGTGCTCTGCTACCTACGTGAAATTCTAAACAAGTAATACAGTGTGAGGCAAAAGGGAATTTATTCTTGGATGCGAGCACCTGAGCCTCTCAGGCGTCTGAGTCATGCAAGCTTGGAGATGAACCACTCACTGCGAGGCTCTCACCAGGCTGCCATTAGTAACACACGCTCTTCCGAGGCAGAGCATCTCCGCCGCTCGGTCCCCTGAGAAGGCACGGAAAACTCAGCCTGAAGAAATCCATCTTGTGCCCTCAGATCCATACCCTGACCCTGTTGTTCCTTCCTGAATGCTAGTCATTCCAAAACTAGGACATCCATGGTCTAAAGCAGGGTTTCTCAGCCCCAGCACTAATGACATTTGTGGTTGGGGTCTGTCCTGTGTGTTGCAGGACATTTAACAGCGTCCCTGACTTCTTCACACACACGCACACACACACACACACACACACACACAACGCAGATGTGACAACGTGACAACCAAACATGTCTCTAGACATTGCTAAATGTCTCCTGGGGGGCAAAATCACCCCCATCTCCCATTGAGAACCACTGGTCCAAAGGGTGGCAGCTTCCTGGGAAATCATGAAGGGGGCTGTTAGTATAGACTCCAGGTGAGACTCGAACACCCCCACTCATGGATCCAGCCACGCAGCATAGCTCACCTAGCCATCATCAGCCCCCTGCTCCCTACATGCATTCAGAGTTTTCCTAAAGCCGAGGTCACACAGAGCCTCAGGAAGAGTCATCAACAGTAGTCGCCCCTTCCCAAAGTTCATTCTGATACTTTTAGTAGTTGCAGGAATATCACGGAGCTGTTAAATGCAGGGACAAACACCAAGATAGTGCCTTTATTTCTTTCTCAGTCTTTTTTCATAATTACCTTAACAGGAAATGTTATCATTATGGCCTATGCTGAACCAAAGAGCTGGAGAACCACTTGTTGCCATAACAACAGAGCCAAGGCCTGTAACCCTCGGAGCTCACAGTGCAGGCTCTTAGTGTCATCTGACTGGATTTTCTAATTGCTTTACCAGAGGAATCAGTACAGTCGCACATTCCAATTCAGTAAATAAAACTTCAGTTACAAATGATGGTGCGCATTCAAATATGGGGTTCCTGCGGCGGAAAGGGGGCTTTCTGTCTGGAGAATAATCCATGGGGAGCTGCCAACCCTGGCAGCTCTTTGTAGCCTGCTGGCATCACTTCAGAATTCTGTTGACTCACAGCCCCACTGGCCTGTACTCTCAGCTCTGCTTTTGTTGGTACCTCTGTCCACAATGGCTTCTGCACCCCGCACAGGTGTCACCTCCCTGACACCCAGGCCAAGATGATGCCCCTTCTCCATGACCCCGTGTAGTGACATTCTTTCACATGTCTGAAATCACTGCTGTACTGGAGACTCCTGGAAGATAGAGATGTCTTCCCTGGCATTTAATAAGGGTTTAATAAATGTCTGCTGAATTGAAAGGACCGTTTTATGTTTGACACTTAAGAAAAGATGAAAATCAAAGGATAACAAAAGAAACTCATGCAAGAATTTAGAAAAACAAGGAAAAGCACAGTTATGAACCAACCTGCACTTCAGACTTCTGGCAAGACATTTAGGGTTAGTACAGATGCAATCGTTATTCTAGGTTGCCCATGGATGGGTTTAGATGCCATTCATTCATTCATCCAAGAAATATCCACTAAATGTCTACTATGTGCTAGGCACCCAGCAGGTGAAAATAATCATGTTTTATGCTTCTGTAAGGTTTCATAGTGTATGTAACAGCCTCATCCACAAAATCTAATCAGGGGAATATCCAGATCCATCGAGTGGTTGTGTTTGCTAAGATCATAGGAAATGACTGATGCTACGCTGTGTTCATTTTCCAACCATTTTCATTCAGAATAACACCTCTGAAGAATTTGATGCTACTCAATAAGCAAATAATGAAAATTGCTCAACCTTTACAATTTCAACATTCAGTTCACACAAGAAGCCTATTAGTTTGTCAGAGTTTTACTCTGAGGAGATGTGTCACAGAAGCAAGCATTTGCACATGAGAATTGCTCTCTGCGGCACAGTCCCCTGGGCTTTGTCCAAAGGCAGGAAGCTCACTTAGTTATTGAGATAAACAGCAAAGGAAAGCCAAGCTGAAGTTAAATGAAGTCGACATTTTTTCTGAGCCTTGCAAAGTCGTCAAAGCCAAGTTCTCCAAAATTACTCCTCGCCAGTATACTCTCAGAGATTGACCAAGTGGGACCTTTACATGGGCATTTATAAGAGCTCCTTTTCAAAATAAGGGAACACGAATGTGGGTTGTGAAAACCCAGAAATAATCAGATACACTTGGGTCACTCAAAACCTGGAAATGCGCAAGCTACAAGTTCATTTGGGTTGGGATATACTAAATTTACTTGTTGCAATTTTATATGGGATAAGCTTTTTTTTTTTTTAACAATTTTTAAGAATGTACTTACATATCCCCCTCCCCAGCAATTAAAGATCTTCCTGGCTTGTCAGCTTCAATGTGTGCCTGCCCTGCTTTCCGAGGGAGACTCAGTCCCACAAAAGTGGGCCTTGAGTTTTGAGCACTTGAAAGTGGCATGGATCTGGTTACAGTGCTTAAGGATGGTGCATGGAAAGGAAAAAAGACACTAAGCGGTATTTCTAGGTATTGAATATTTGGTTATTTCCAAGAAGTTCAAGTAAATTACTTGAGTTATTTCAAAATTCCATCCGGTTGTACCAACAGTATTCTTTTGGCCCTTCCAAAGCAAAGACACACTTGAGTTATACGACACACCAACCCTCTGAAGGTAAACTACTGTTGAGCAAGGTTCATAAAAGCCTGTCAATCACATTTTTGTTTTAGTGTCTCCAAAAGAAGAGTTAGCAAAGTAACATGTAAAGCACATATGTCAACTCTCGTTTTGGGTGATTATTCCATTTTAATATGCCTTAATAATGTATCTTTCTGAGCTAGCTCCTGTGGTTTTGCACTTCAGGGGTGTTTCACAAGGTTTTAACACTATTGTGAAACCTTGCAAACAGTCTTTCCTTTGCTTTGTCTCATGTTGTCCCAGAAACTAGAAAAAGGGTCAGTCTCAGAGGCAAGCTGTTTCTTGAAGGCTCATTTCTGAAATGAGTGGGTTCTCATTGAACCTTCCATGATGAAGCTCTGTTTTGATAAAATCACACTTCTAAATTATAAGCTCTAAAATATTTTCCTTGAAGCATTCAGAGTACAAAAAAAGAGAACGGATGCTTAATTTGCAGCCCCTGAAATAAAAGTAAGGGTATCTTTTTTAAAGAAAGTAACTGCCTGAGTAAGAGGGATTGGTTGTTTCTTACGGAGGCTTTCCAACAATCTGCCATTAGAGTTCACTGGAGTATTTCTTATAGTAAGTTTCCATATGGGGCCACATTGGCAAGAATCGAGGAGTGTGGTTTGCAGGTCTTGGAGCTGATTAGGCTTATGCTGTGTTCCGTTTACTGTTCGTACAGCCAGTCCAGCCCTGCCTGATGTGAGTCACAGCTGCAAGGCTGCTTACAAATTCTCAATTTCCACTTCCATGTGAAACAGATGGTTCAACCGGGGAACTTAAGAAGTTCTTGGTCCACACTGGCCACTTCAGATAGCATTTGGCATGGGAGGGGGTTCATGACACAGGCCACATACTATGCAAAATATTTGTTATTCAGTACATACACTTCAGTCCAGTTTGGCCTCATGATTGGAATTACTACAGACTATGGACCAATCAATATTGTACTACCTTGGAATAGGAGGTACTCAGCTTTATAACAAAACACATTTTTTCAAGCACAACTTGGGGAGATGCCAGATCTTTATTATAAACATGGAAACCAACACTTAATCTTTCATGAGATTTCCTGGACTTTGTTTCCTTATTATTCAATGGGCAGATTCCAATATATCTACTTGTCATTGGAGAAGAAACATATTCTCCAAGGCCGTGGAAGAAATTCCTATATTTACCAAATGGAAATTCCTCCATTTGCTTTCCAGGCCCCTTTTGAAAATAACCACGGGAAGAAACGGGATATACTCTTACAGAATCCAAACTCTAAAGTATTTTTGCAGACGCTGTGGAGTGAAGACAAAACGAGAAATTGTGACATTCTACCTGGAATAATGGTTACGATGATATACACATGGCTAGACTTGCAAATGACATCTTTGTCATTCCCCACAGCATTGTGACAGTTAGTGCTACCAGTGCCTACTTATAAGGCAACCATTTATAAGGCAAGCATCTGAATCTGTAGCAGCCTGATTTTGCCATGGTTGTGTAAATGTAGCCAAGGACTTCCTTACCTCAGTAGCATTGAGACAAAACTGAAATGTTAACATTTGTAAACATAGCAATGATATTAAACCTTGCAAACTGGGAAAGAAAAAAAAAGGAAAGGGAGTTTGTAAGTCCCTATGGTCAATAAATCAAGACTTGGCTAATTCATGATATTTTGATGTTCACATGGCGACTGAAATTATTTTCCTCTGTTTCATCTACCTTCAATATCTGGGATTTCAGGAGGCATTCTATTATATTGAAATAAGAGGATAGGAGACTAGATTCTTCCACTTTAGTCACTTGGTACCTATGGCAGATCACTTCAAATCTTTGGGTCTTTTCCCTCATTTCTAAAATGGGGATGATATTTGCTGTCGAATAGTCATGTGGCATAATATATGTAAAAGTATTGGAAAATTCTAGCCTGTTGTCATAATCTGCAGACGATATAACTGCCTATGTAGCTAACTCAAGAAAATCTACAGATGAATTATTAGAATGGACAGAAGGCTTCAGCAATGTGGCTACAATAATTTCAATAGACAAAACCAAACTGCATTTTGATAAACTTGCAGCCAGCAGTTAGAAGCTGTAATATTAAAAACTGTGTCATTTATAATTACAACATAATATATAATGTACTCAAGACAAAAACTATGAAAATATGCAGGACCTTTATGTAGAAAATTACATATTTTTAATTATTGCAAGCCACTAAAGAGGGCCAAAGTAAATGGAGAGAAATAGCATGTTCATGAATATAAAGACACAATATCAGTAAAGATGTCAATTTTCCCCAATTTTTTACAGATTTGATACAATTCCAATCAGAATGTCAGCTGCTATTTTTTTAATGGAAGTTGATAATAAAAGGCTCAAGAATGACCAAGATTTTCTTTAAGGAAAAAAAAGGTAGAGAGACCTGCCCTACCAGATGTCATTAAGTGTGACAGAATAGACAAAGAAAACTTTGAAACAGAACAGAACTTAGCTACAGACTCACATACTTATAGAATTTTGATATATGGCAGACCTGGCATCTTGGAATGAAGAACTTCATTTACCTACTTAATTTAACCAGTGGCAGGGTTTGGGGGTGAGGCAAGCACACTGATATCTCCTAGGACCCAGCAGAAGATGACCCTTTTTTGCATATTACAGAATGTGAAAGCACTCCTTGAAAATGGGAATAATATAAAACCTTTGTTACAAAAGATAATCTGGGTCATTTTCTAATATGTTCAACATAATTTGGAAACAGAATAATTATGATGTTCACTAATTAGTGAATCTATTCTATCCAAAAATAGAAAATGTGTCTTGCCTTGAAAAAATGAAATATATAATGAATATTCAATAGGCAATATATGCTTACATGCTCATAAATTCCCCCCTTTATTATTGTTTTTCTTGTTGTTATCCTTAAAGGGGGGCTAGTACTACTTAGAGGAAGGCAATGCTTAGCTCGAAGACTCAATCAAACATATCAAATGAAACAGAGATTTGGTACTATCAGGTTAATCAATAGAGAGAAGCACAGCATGTGGTAGTCACAATTAGAACCTTATCCATATCCCCTAGATCCACCTTGATGATCCTCAAAAGCTATGAAAGGTCTGCAATTTTACCCTAATTGCAAGCTAACAAGTCTTTCTGCCACACTTTCATGGGTGCTAGCAGAAGCCATGAGGCATCTAGGTCAAAGACAAAAGATAGTTTACTACTCACAGCAATAGTAGTAGACAAAGTATCAGCATTTGCTCCAGTTCCTCTGAAGCCCAATTCCCACAAGGTGACCTAAAGAAAGTCACTGACACCTGAACACATAATGGATTGCATTACAGAAGAAGGACACTCAGCTCAGGGAACCTAAATTTTTGTAATGGGCAGTAAGCCTGCCTGAAATTTGTCCAGAAGGAGACACTATATTTATTATACTGGACAGCAAAGAAACTTGCCCTTTCCTCTAGAGGTAGACATGACTTCTATTTTTCAAAACCATTCACTGTATAAATTAAACAAAGGTGTTTTGCCCCTTCTCACAAAATATATGAAAAGTGAAAGACATACAGACATTAGTCTTTCAATCGGGGTCACCTGTAGACAGTTCCCTACGTTCAGATGGCTTCCTCTGTCTGCCTAAAGACAGTCTCTGGTCATGGGAGTGTGATGGAACATCTGAACAGGGCAGGTTGAAAGTACAGAGGAGTTGAGAGCCCAAGAAAGATTTCAGACGATGACATATATAACCCTGCTTCATCACCCCCAAGTGAGACACATCTGAGATGTGTTCTACACAGTCTCTCAGCAGAATTGAGCCCCAGGTTCCCACAGCAGTAATCAGCTCATTAACATTATTTATTGGCTTTCCTACTTTCGCTGTATCACCTCCCTACTCCCTCACTGTGCTCATGGGATCAGATAAATAAATAAATAAACAACCTGCACTCAATTCCTGGAATCAAAGTCTGGTTTTGGAAAAACCCCACCAAGACGAATAAACGCATGCTGAATTTTCAGTGTCCAACTGACATCTTTACTTTGTGATATGTAGACATGGTCTCAAAAATGGAAGGAAGTCACACTTTAAACATCTTGATACCTATAAAAACAAATTCATTCTTCTAATAGGATTGTTCCTGATTCGCAGAGTTACAATGATGACTCAAATCTTAATTTTCCTGAGGACCTAGTTGTAGTAAAGCAAGATAATCCTAAACTTGATTGAGTCCAGCCCTCTGCAGTAGATTTACTGAAGACTTTGGCAAGACTTCAGGCCAGGGAATGAGCTCATCCTTCAGAAATATGCCTCTGCCTCTTGCCACTCCAGTATTTTGAAATGTGGCGGGGCAGGGATAAGGATTTCGCTTGGCATAAGCCAGTGTAGCTAAAACCCAGTGTATGTAAACATACAAATTGCTTGTGGGTTCCTAGAACTGGGAATAATGCCTGACTCATCACATCTGCCCTAGGGCTCTTCCATGCTCCTCCATAGGGCACACTATGGCTAAAAGAGTATGTTTGGCAGTTGTACCAACTAAACTGGGTATCTGTGGGTAAGCTCCTACATCTCTCTAGTATTTGCTTTCTTGATTTATTAAATGCTGGTGATAACATCTACATGACATGTGATAAGCTTTGTTGTAAGAATTATATGTACCATGTTTCCCTGAAAAGAAGAGCTAGCTGGACCATCAGCTCTAATGTGTCTTTTGGAGCAAAAATTAATTCAGACCTGGTCTTTGAAACAATAAACTGCAGAGAAGAAAACATAGGTACTAAACTTATGGACCTTGGGTTCAAAGAGCATTTTATGAATTTGACTCCAAAGATGAGGGAAGCAAAAGCTAAAATAAATGAATGGGACTGTATCAAATTTAAAAGCTTCTGCACAGCAAAAGAAACCACCAACAAAATAAAGAGGCAACCTACTGAATGGAAGAAGATTTTTGCAAACAGTGCCTCCAATAAGGGACTAATATCCAAAATATACAAAGAACTCATACAACTCAACAACAAAAAAACAAACAACCCAATTGAAAAAATGGGCAGAGGACCTGAAGAGACATTTCTCCTAAGAGGACATACAAATGGCAAATAGACATATGAAAAAATACTCAACATCACTAATCACCAGAGAAATGCAAATAAAAACCACAATGAGATATCATCTCACCCCAGTCAGAATGGCTATCACCAACAAGACAAATAGTAACGAGTGTTGGAGAGGCTGTGGAGAAAAAAGAACCCTCATACACTGTTGGTGGGAATGCAGACTGGCGCAGCCGCTATGGAAGGCGGTGTGGAGGTTCCTCAAAAATTACAGATAGAATTACCATATGACCCAGGAATCCCTCTCCTGGGTATCTACCCAAAAAATATGAAACATTTATCCATAAAGACAAGTGTGCTCCAATGTTCATTGCAGCTTTCTTTATGGTGGCCAAGACATGGAAACAACCAAAATGTCCTTCGATAGATGAATGGATAAAGAAGTTGTGGTATATGTACACAATGGAATACTATTCGGCAGTAAGAAAAGATGACATAGGACCATTTGTGACAACATGGATGGATCTTGAGAGTATAATGCTAAGCGAAATAAGTCAGACAGAAAAAGTAGAGAACCATATGATTTCACTGATATGTGGTATATAAACCAAAAACAACAAAAGAACAAGACAAGCAAATGAGAAATAAAAGCCCATAGACACAGACAATAGTTTAGTGGTTACCAGTGGGTAAGGGGGGATGGGGGGTGGGAGATGAGGGTAAGGGGGATCAAATATATGGTGATGGAAGGAGAACTGACTCTGGGTGGTGAACACACAATATGATTTATAGATGATGTAACACAGAATTGTACACCTGAAATCTATGTAACTTTACTAACAATTGTCACCCCAATAAACTTTAATTTTAAAAAAAAGTAAAAAAAAAAAAAAAAAAAAAAGACCCAGTCTTATATAAGACCCGGCATTATATTATATTGTATTATATTACATTATATTATACCCAGTCTTATATTATATTATGTTACATAAGACCCGGTCTTATAGTAAAATAAGACCGGGTCGTATATTAATTTTTGCTCCAAAAGACACATTAGAGCTGATGGCTCGGCTAGGTCTTATTTTCAGGGAAACACAGTAGTAATACATGTGTAAAGCTCATACCATATATGTCCATTTGTTTCATTCCACAAGTATTTTATTGAGTGTTGTTTATGTGCTAAGCATTGTTCTAAGAGGCTGCGATATATCAGCAAATAAAATAGACAAAGATTCCTGTCCTAGTGGAAATTATATTCTAGAAAGTAGAGATAGACAATAAATAAGAAACATAATAAACAAGTAAATTATTTAGTGTGTTAGGTGGTGGTCAATTCTAGGGGAAAATTGAAAGTACATCAGGGAGGGAAGCATCAGGAGGGAAGGAGTGGGGTGGGACAGCTTGGTATCAGATAAGGTGGGCAGGGTTCTCAATGAGAGGTTGAGATTAGAGAAAATATTAGGAGAAAAGGAAGTTGGAGCATGGATATTTGGGGAAAGAGTGCTCTAGGCAGAGGCATAATTATACTTTAATGTACATTAAACATCTTCCAGTAGCCATATTTATAGTGGTTTTTCATTGAATTCAATAATATTGACAATAACAATAAAAATGGTCAACATTTATTTAGTGCTTATTATGTGTCAAGTGTTATTTAGGCTTCTCGTATATTAACTAAATTATCATAGCAACTCTTTGATATAGTTACTACCTTTGAGAGAGGTACTATCCTATTTTGAGATAATAAAACTTAGGCAGAGAGAAATTAGTAACTTGTTCAAGATCATACAGCAAGTAAGTCGAGGAGGGTGAAATCAAACAAAGCATTCTGACTCAAGTATTGAGCATTCAACCACTACACCATACTATGTTTCTTTAATTAAAAAAAAAAACAGTTAAAGGGGTGCTCGACAGGTTGTCTGGGGTGGGAGTTGGGGGTTTGGAGAGAGGTCTGGACTGAGAAGGAGGATGAGGGGTCTTTTGGGGGTCACAGAAATGTTTTTGCTATTTTTTTGTGGTGTTGGCCATTTCACAACAGTCATCAAAACTTACTGAACTATACACTTGAAATGGATGCAGTTTATTATACGTAAATTATTCCTCAATAAAATTTACTTAAAAAGGATACTGGGAAAATTAATTTTGCATATCTTGAAATCATCAATTCCACTCATCCCAGTTACCCTATAGAACATTTCTCTTTATTTAGCCATGTTTCTAATGCTTGGGCTAAGTGTGAATTATGTGTTCTCTCTTAACTCTCTTATTTTTCCTTGAGGTTTGACTTATACGGACTATAAAATTTGAGTCTCTTCACAGACTCCAGGGCTGGGTTCTATACTTAATGAATGAGCAGCCAATGAATTTGATGGACCAAAAAAAGTGTAACAGTTTCTCTTCATTCATTGCTTGTTGTAGGGAGAATTCTAAGATGGCTGACAAGATTCCCACCATGTATAACCCTTTTACTTGAGCGTAGGCAGGACCTGGGACTATGATGGGAAATATAAAGTAACCTATGAATTGGTTACCTTATATGGCAAAAATGATAGGGTGTCACTCCCATAATTACATTATAGAAGATTCCATAATAGCTGACTAGAGAAAGACTCGCATTGTTGGTCTTGAAGAAATGAGCTGCTATGTTGGGAGAAGGCCACATGACAAGGAACTTCGGGGGGCCTTTAAGAGCTGAGAGAAGCCCCTGGCTAATAGCCAGCAAGAAAGAGGGACCATAGTTCTGCAATGACAAAGAACTCGATTCTGCCAAAAACATGAGCATGGAAGAAGATCCTGAGCTTAAGATACCTTCTTTGCAGCCTTGTATGGCACAGTGGAGGTGTGCCAGTTACGTGTGCCTGGACTCCTGACGCACGGAAACTGTAAGATCATCGATGGGTGCTATTTTAAGCCACTATATTTGTGGCCAGCCATAGAAGTTGAATACACTGCTCCTTGAAAAGATCCACTCATTCATTTGATGTTTATTGGGCCCCTGTTGTGTGTACTGCCCCAGAACAGCTCCCTCAGGCTGGAAATGTCCATCGTACTTCTGTTGGTTCAACCCAATTATATTTATGTGTTTCTCTCTGTGTTCCTTGTATAGATTGTCATGGAGGTTAGCACATAGTTCTAGGAGCCTAAATACCTGGGTTCAAATCTCAGTTCTGCTTACTAGGTGTGTGACCTTAGATATAGTATTACCTCTTTGTGCTTCAGTTTCTTCATTTGTAATGGGAGATAATAATAGTTCTTACTCCACTCATATGGGTCTTATTAGTCAGAGTAGGTTAGGTTATGCTGAAGCAAGAAATTAAGCATACAATAAATGGAACCTCAGTGACTTAATGCAATGAAAACATTTTCACTCATGCTAGGGGTTCAACTTGGGTTTTCAGGGACTCTGCTTCTCCTACTTATTCATGCATGCCAGCTGGTGACAGGCCCTCCAAATTGAGATGCCACCATCTTAACATACGGCCTAGAGAGAGCTGGCAGGTCATTTACAACCTTGGCCACAAAGCGACACATGTTACTTCCACTCACAGTCCATGCTTTAAAACCAGTTACATAGCCCCACTTAACTCCAGTTGGTCAGGAAGAGGCTTGAACCAAGAAGAAGCCCACCACATGGAAATCTTTCCAGGAGGGGAGAAGAGCCAGTATACAGGCTGAGGAAGAAATGACTGACGTATTCAAGGAGTAAGAAGCCTACTGTGACAGGTGTGTGGTGACTAAGGGCAGAGATGTAGCAGAAACCCCTGGGGAGGCAGGGAGAGGTGAGACCATAAAGAGTTTCACCATGATCCACATGGCAGCGGCTCATTCTTCAGAAACAAATCTCAATCTCTGAGAGTTTCTGTTGACTGTCCTATGTAAAATAGCATTCCCCTCTCTCTTTAGCCTGCTTTAATCCCGTCATTAAACTTACATGTAATTGTATCATGTATTTATTATTGCTCCCCTCCAGTCTTCCCTACTAGAGAGTAAAATCCATACAGGCAGAGATTCCTGTCTTGATCACTGTATCCCCAATATCGAGTACAGTATATGCACCTAGTAGACTTAATAAATGCTCGTTGAATGAGTAACTGAATGAATAAAGGTGCAGTGTGGCTTTCCTTCAGCACACCAAATTTGATGAGTTCAGTTAAGGAATGCACGGTCTG
This sequence comes from Rhinolophus sinicus, assembly GCF_036562045.2. Lineage (NCBI taxonomy): Eukaryota > Metazoa > Chordata > Mammalia > Chiroptera > Rhinolophidae > Rhinolophus > Rhinolophus sinicus. Next base: position 8,564,216 of record NC_133768.1, read on the forward strand.
ACTCAAAGGCCATTCCAAGATTCAATCATTGGCAAGAACATGAGATCCTCACAGGAGCAGATGGCAGAAAACACACCTGCATCTTGCTTCTCAAAACCATGGTGCTTCCAGCCCAGATAAAGGAACAGGCCTGCACAGGCATGAGTGTCACTTGGCTCTTTCCATTAGTGATCACTAATCATACCTAGTTTGGAGGGTCTCTGAGGACAAGGGCAGTTCTGGAAACCACATCCATCCTCAGGCAGGCTTGCCCTCAACATAAAGTAGATCCAACTCCCTTCACTATCTGGAAATCCAAAGTTTGTTTCCCTGGAGTCTTTCAAACTGAGAGTTGATCGAATAAAGCAAGACTGTCTAAGATCTGCTTAGTTTAAATTCACTTTCCTACAGTAGAATATATGTATTTTTATTACTAATTATCTTTTTAAAAATGTTTGAAAGCCTTGTGTATTTTTCAAGTAGGTTTTATTTTTGTTGAGGTATAATTGGCATATAACATTATATTAGTTTCCAGTATATAACATAATATTGTATATATTGCAAAATGATCACCACAATAATTCTAGTTAACATCTATCACCATACGTAGTAATAAACTTTTTTCTTGTGATGAGAAATTAAAGATCTACTCTCTTAGCAACTTTCAAATATGCAATAATTATATACTTACAACAAATATTAATTATAGTCACCATGTTGTACATCACATCCTGAAATATCATATAAGGGCCAATCAATAAATTATTTAAATTTGTATCATGATAATACTGATTATAGATACTACCATCACCATGGTATAGATCTAGAAACAAAAGGTCCAAAGATATAAAAGCATTTGCCCCAAGTTCATCCAATTACTAAAGAAAGAAAAAGATTTTGAACATGTATTTTCAGATTTGCAGATTGGTGCTCATCCTACATTCCATGACTAGAGGTAATAAACTGTGGTATGATCTCCAGATTAAATCTTCTTGCTCTTAAATAACTCACATTGTTGTAAATATTTGTTTAAATATCTGTGTTTCACCCAGCAATTCCGCCTCTAGGTATTTATGTGATAAACGAAAACATATGTCCTCCCAAAGATGGGGACACAAATGTTCACAGCAGTATTATTCGTAACAAACAAAAACCAGAACCAATCCAAATGTCTATCATCTGATCAATGAATGAACAAAATGTGGCCTATCCATACAATGGAATTCTATTCAGCAATAAAAGTAAATGAGGTATTGATACACACTACAGTGGGATGAACCTCAGAACTTATGGGAAGTGGAAGAAGAAGCCAGGCAAAAAAGATCATGTGCTGTATGATTCCATTCATATAAAATGTCCAGAATATGCAAATCTTTAGAGACAAAGTAGATGAGTGGTTGCCAGGGGCTGGGGTGGGTGGGGAAAGGGGAGTGACTGCTAATAAGCATAAGACATGTTATTGGGGTGATAGAAATTGTTCTCAAATTGAATTGTGATGGTTGCACAATTCTATAAATTTAATAAAAATCATTGAATTGTATACTTAGAATGAGTTAATTTTATAGTGTGTGTTATACCTCAATAAAGCTGATTTAAAAAGAGTGAGAAAATATGCGTGCGTGTGTGCACATGTGCAGTGGAGGAAGGGAGAGAGAGAGGGAAGGAGGGAGGGAAGGAAGAAGGGAGAGAGGGAGAGAGGGAGAGGGGGAGAGGGAGGGGGAGAGGGGGAAGGAGGGAGGGAGAGAGAGAGAGAGAGAGAGAGAGAGAGAGAGAGAGAGAGAGAGAGAAGCTGTCTATGGTGCCTCTTAAACTATTAACTACCAGAAAGCAGGGGGTACCTGTATTTTTCACTTCTAGACCCCAGTGCCTAGCACATTTTCTGGGTACAAAGTAGAAAGTCAGGGAAGCTTTGCTCACTGAATGCCTAAATGAATGCAGTGGTGGGGTTGACAGATTTGTCTCACTGACTTTTCTTCCCCAGATTTCTCCAAGGTATAGATTTGTTTTTAGCTATCACAACCAGACTTTGGAAATATATCTCAGGGATGATGAAACAAATAAATGTTCTTGTGTTCAGGACAGCTCAGCACAACATTATCAAGGAAAGCGCATTCCTACCTTGGAGACTAAGGATGGAGCAGAAAGATGTGACTAGAGTTTTGACCCTGCAGGCAGTGAAGCTTACCTGCTGCAGGCTCTGGTGGCCAAGAACCAGTGACCCTGGTCAAGGAGAAACAGGTCAGGTCTGACCAGAAACTGGCCAGATAGTGGCCTGCAGACAGCTCAGGGCTGGGAGCAGGGCTGGAGGAGGGACAACAGCATGTCTTGAAGTCAAAATATTTTCTTTTTCCCAGTTGCCAACTTGCAGGGAAGGAAATTAAAGCAAAGCTGCTTACCTAATTTAGGGCATGGATATTTTCCATATTTGTGTAGAAGTCTTTTATTTCTGAGACCCATAAAGAACCAGGTGCATGTGGAAAGCAACAGTGTCTACTGGCGTTTTCGTACATGGTGGGCTGCACACTTCCTTCCTGTGCTTTTTTTAAATGGTTTTTAAAAAAGAAAGCCCGACTTATAAAATCACGCACGTCTAATTCTCTCTGAGATTTAAGGCCATGAGATGCGACCTGAGCTGAGTCACATCTGAGTCAAACAGACCTGCACCATCTCTCTTCCACCCACAGCAGTGCCCTCTCCACAGGAAAGAAAAAAATCAAACTGCGTTTGTCCCAGATTGGCATCAAGCCTCGATATGATGTCAGAAAATGACCTTTTGCTTGATTTGTATGGTATAGGCATGGTGTCCTTGTGTTTCCTTCTTCCCAACCCTCCGAAAACACTTTCTGAATTTCAGCTCTGATCAAGGAGTCACACAACAGGAATACAGCAGTAATTTTGTGTTTTTAATGACTCGATCAAGAAAGCAAACATCACCACATTCTGTGCTGGAAAATTCATTCCGAATTGATTCACTGAATGTTTAGGAGATTTAGGATGGCATTCTGATCTCCCAAATCTTAGGAAACATTATGACGGAAGGAGTGGAATGGGCTTCAAATTGACCATATGGTATGGCACGGACTTGATGATGCCTTTTCCCCAACTTTCTCACTAAAATCCTCTGGTGACACAAGAGAAGATAAAAAACACACAGCACCAGCAAGAGCCTGACCTATGCTAGTGCTTTGTCAGACTCTCACAGGTGTTTCCCACCGACCACATGGTGCCTAAAATCGTTTTTAAAATGTAGTAGTGAGGTCTTTGAAAGCATGTGAGAATATTCTTCCGTCTGTCCCCTTGTTTCTGCCCCACGGTTGAGAAATGCATGGTCTGTGCCAGCCTGAAATCCAGGTAGCCAACTTTCTACTGTGTGATGGCAGCATCTTATGCGTCTCTCCTCAGGGGCACTGGACCGTGGGGGGGAGAGTCTCTCTTCCTGCATTCAGACCTGCGGCACTCACGTGACACCTAAGAAGAGTGGAAAGTAGCTAGGGGAAGTGGGGAGACAGTAGGATTTACATAGTATGTAAAGGTATTTGCCTGAAATTCAAGTGTGGGTACCCTGGAAAAGCTGTGGGTGGGGCGCATGAGGAGGGATGAGGAGGGAGAGAGGGGAGAGAGGCCATGAGAAAGCACAACCATCATTTAAGTATTGATGCCACACTACTTTCCTCTCAGAGAGTATGTCCGTCCAGGAGTGCACATAACTTAGAAAATGTCACTCCTTCAAATTCAGAACAGCTGACTTGGGTCCCTCCAAGTCTGTCTCTGCGTGCCTCCCACAGAGAGAGCAGTTCACCAAGCTGGGCTGGATTTAGCATTCAAAGGCATGCATTTTTAAGTACAACAGGGCCTTCGACTGAAAGCCAATTAATTCAGACAGTGCTCAGTCAAAGACCCTGAGATGAGCTCCACTGTCAGAAAATAAACTAGCAGAGTGGTTGGAAGTAGAGGAGATAGAAAATTCCATCTGGGTCGGGCAGAGCAGGACTAGTTGTAAGTGGACTAGTCATCTGATTTTGGTTAGGGCCTCAACACATCCAACTGCTGACGAGTGTCTGATCTGAGGAAGGATGTGACCAGCACCCAGGTGGGCAGAGTGCCAGCTCAGGGGGCTCCATTGTAACAGGTCATTATTGATGTACGAAGAAGGGATTGTGGTCATTCGCTCTTCCCTGCTTCCTTGGTGAGAGAACCCGCTGTCCTTTGGGGAGGAGAATGTGTCCAGCCTCTCTTGGGCTCCTACCTAGGCCATTCATTTATTCATTTGTTCCTCATTCATACATTTATTCATGCACTCATTCAGAAAATAGCTATTGGCCACTTACTGTGATCCAGTTACTGGGCAAGGAGCTGTGACAGAAGACTGAGACGTGGTCCTTACCCCACAGTCTCGTGGGAAAGGCAAATCAAAGTAAACAGGTAATCACGCGAGGGTCACCAACCCTGGGGGTGAGGACGAAGTGCTGTGCGGACAGAGGAAGGGCTTGGACCCAGATAAGAGTCTAGAAGGTCCAGGTGAGTTGCTGACAGGAGGTGAATGAGCCCTAACCAGCTGAAGCAGGAGGGAGGTACACGGTCAGCAGGAGTGGCATATGTGACGGCCTTTGGTGTACTTCAGGGAGCTCGTGGTTTTCACTGGGTCTGTAATTCTTTAGCCTCCAAGATCACTGGATCGGCATAAGAATGAGAAGCTCTGCGAGAGAAACTCCCTGAAGGAATCAGCTTTTGGAACAAATGGTCAAGTTCAATTAATGAATAATAGAAGAGGATAGGAAAGAAACCCTTTTGAAAAATCATCCACCTGTTTTGCTGCCTGTGTCACGGCCTGTGGCTTCTAACCGCTACATCGCATTTCGTAGTGTGCGTCTCGCACATGTAACAGCCCTCCCCCACTGACGGACCCCTGATTGCCTGCAGGTCCCCACCGCCACAGCGTGCTGTGATGGACAGCTCTGGGGTCGCGCTTTATGAACCTGTGTGAGGATTTCTCTGGGACATACATATTCGGGAGCACAAGTGCTGGGTCACGGGAAGGTACTCTAATTTGACAAAATATTCTAAGACTGGCTTCCAAACGGTGGCACCAGTCTACATTCTGACAGCGCACAAAGGGCCTCAGAGCCCCATGTCCGCACCAACACTCAGCGTTTTCCAGCTTCCTAACTTGTGCCACTACGGTGAATCTAAAGTGATATTTCACTCACGGACAGTTAATAAACACAAGTTTTCCCAAAAATAAATAAATAAATAAGAGTGATATTTCATTGTTGTTTTAATTTGCATTTCTCTAACAACAAATGAGCTTGAGGATTTCTTCATAGAGTTAATAACAATCTCTCTCTCTCTCTCTCTCTCTCTCTCTCTCTCTCTCTCTCTCTCTCTCTCTCTCCCCCCCTCCCTCGTTTCCTCCTCTGGGAGTTGACTATTCACACCCTCGCCTGATTTTTCTCTTGAGCTTCCGGATCCTAGCATTGCTGCTAAAAGCTGGGTGGAGGCAAAGCGATCGTACAGGCCGTTAGCTACCTGGGAGTTAATAGAGGGAAGCGAGGGGCAGCACGACAAAATGATGAGGACATGGGCTCTGTGGCCAGACTGCCCTGGCTGGAATGCCACCCCCACTCCCTATAGCTGAGTGCCCATGGACACGTTACTGAACCTGCAGTGCCTCAGTTTTCTTATGTGTAACCGACCTCATAGGATTGTTGTGAAGAGGAAATGCATTTGTATATCGAAAATGCTGCAAACGGCATCTGGCGTGTGGGAAGGACACTCAGATGTGAGCTGCTGTTATTTGCCGACTGTCTGCCTCCTGCCTAGCAATGCTCTGTAGCCCTGAGGAAGCAGACACTCGTACCGGCGGGCAGCAGAAACCATGCAGACAGAGGACAGCGCTCCTCATTCCTATTCACATGTGGAACTCTTGCCAAGGTCTTGGGCTGTGGACCTGTGTTCTCCTACGTGGCTTTAAAATGCCTTCCCATAAATCCACCAATACTGCCACTTCCCACCTGGCCTGTGATGTGGCCCCATCATGCTAGCACAGCAGCAGTCATCTTGGACTGTGACGTGCCTGTCAGGAGAAAGACATGTGCTGGGACGATGGAGGAAGGCACCTGAGTCCCAGATAAACTTCGAGCCACCATCCCAGCCTCCTTTAAAGAAGAACACAATCACCTCCCATATTTTAAGCTATCGTCTTGAGTTTTACGACATATGCAGTTCAATCTCATCCTCCTTTATACACCGTTTTAATTTAAAATGAATTCCATTGATATATAAAAAGCATGCCCAGTCTGTGGCCGAAGACAGACTGCAGTGGAACGTCCCCCCAAAGAGGAATACTTTACTTACAAAGCTGCTGCTTTACCTCCAGACAAGCCGGGGTTATTTACTTTCTTTATTTTAAAATAAATCACTGTGCATGAAGTTCAAATGTTTCTTGCTGACCTTTCCATGTTCAGTATTTTAAGCTTATTAATTTTACTGATGATCTAAGGTCACAGACATAGAAATTGAAACTAAATCACTGATAAACAAGCAGTACACATAATAATATATTCAAAAGCAAAGAGACAGGTGTCCTAACACTCAATTATTCATTAGAGGGAAAAAAGGCACAGGATGTTCCCACCTGATTATAAAATTCAACAAATCTCAGCCAAAGCTTCCTTCTTCTCCTTATCTCCAGTAAGTACAAGCAAGTTCAACTGCAAAGCTAAAGAATTTGCCAATTCCTTTTCCCACAAGAGTATTCCTCTTTGTATATACTGTTAATTTTCTTCAATATTTCATCAGAAGTTCCTTAGACCACCTTTAGATAAATTGCCTCTTTTCACTTTACCACACTGGGCCTCTCTATAGAGTAAAAGCAACATTTATGAACAATTTACCTTCCACTTCTTCCCATCAAATTAAATAATTGGCCCAAAAAGAACATGTCATTCTGCAGATGCTGAAAAGGGGCTTTCCCACCTTCACCCACTCTATTCATGGCAAAGTCAAAACTGGCTTCCAAGCCTAGAACAATCGTCCAATCTCACCGCTTTCCCTGCTCACCTGCCATCTCCCTTCAGCTTTCTCAATCCTGTTTGCACATCAGTTTTCATTACTCACTGATCATGTGGGTTTTGGTCCTTATAACTACCCATGCCATTGCATATTTTATAAAATTAGTCTTATTGTTTCCCCCTTTTCCGCAGAACCTGATTTTTTTTCTCCTTATCTCTTTAAACACCCAGTTATCCAGCCAGTTGTTACTGTATTTACATGGGCTTTGCATGAAATTGAATTTTGCTCTCTCAACAGTGGTACGAGGTAAGAACCAAAGGAGATAAGGGACCACGGGCTCAGAGAAATAACTTGCTACAGTCCCCAAGACACTTCCGCTTTATGTTCCAACCTTCTTCTGTTTAGAGTAGCACTGTCCAATAGAAATATGATGCACTGCACATATGTTATTTTATGCATACAAAATGTAATTTGGGTAGCCAGATTTAAAAAGTAAAAAAATAGGTGAAATTTATTTTACCTATATATTTTATTTAACCCAAATATTCCAAATAGGATCATTTCAACATGCGATCGATGTAAAAAGTAACAATTAATAAGATATTTTACATTATTACAGTCTATCTCAGTTTGGACAATCAATTTTTATTAGAAATCATTGATCTGGATTTAAGTTTCATAAAATATACAGTTGAAAACGTAGATTAACATAACCAAATTGTACCAAACATGTTTAAAAGTTTTCTGAACACTGAATGTAGTACCAGTTCTTTCAGTAAAGTTTAAGTTTAACTTCATTATGATTACATAAAGCTAAAATCAGCTTGTCAGTTGCACTAGCCATATGCCAAGGGCTCAACAACCACATGGGGTCACTGGCTGCCATATTGGACAGCACAGCTCTAGATGGAGAAATGTGTCCTCCCAGACAACTCGGCTGCATGTTCCCATCTGAGCTCAATGTCTCCTCCTCACTGCCCATCCTCCACGTCACAGCTCAGATCTTCCTCCTACACTGAGATTTTCCCAATATACTCAAAAGGAAATGAGCTTCTCCTCCTCTGAACTTGCAGAACACTTTCTCTGGGCCTCTTGAATGGCAACCATCATATTTCTCTTTGTATAACAGACATTGCTTTTCATTCCTGTCTCTTGTACTACCTACCATCTTTGACCTACCTCAAAATGTACGGAAAGCAGCTCCTCAAAAATGTTTTTTGCATGAATTACCCAAAATGATTTCTGAAGGATGTATTAAAAAGAGACTAGTGTAAGCCTTTGAAACGAATATCTTTACTCTCCATAAACAAAACCAGAAGAGGAAAATTACTTTAGTAAAATATTATAATCTCTTTGGTGTCCTTATATAAGCTGAGAAAGAATATGGCAAAAAGAAGCATTAGTGTACCTTATTTTTTTTATAAGTTTTATAACAGACACATTGGTATCACAAGACAAGGGTCATTTTAAATGTACATATTTATATATGTTTCTTATAGTAAGATGGAATAAATATCCAGACAACCTTCCATGGAAAATAACCAGGAATGTTGGATAACATACTTTAAAACTATTAAAGATATGCATGAGTAGGCAAGAAAGTAAGAAACACTTAGATCTCAAAATAATCAGAGAGGACATTGCAGCCCCACAGCCAGTGTTTGCCTGGAAGGCATTTGCTGAACCCAGTGAACCTAAATTCTAGGCTTCCTGGTCTCGTAGGATTCAGGGGACTAAATGCAAATTCCAGGGTCTGCCCAAGGTGGCAAGTGGAATAACATATTCTTTCCCATAAAGCTGGAACTGCAACAGGATATACCCTTGTGATAGGGGTAATACCTGTCTCTCCAACCAGAAGGAGGGGAATTTGCTACCTCAGATGTGGTCAGTGGAAACAAGGCCAGTGTACATCACCAGTAGAATGGGTACGCTGTGGTATATACATAGAAGGAAATGTGGCAGAGCAACAAGAAAGAATAAATCATGGAGGAATGCAACATTGTGGATGAACTCACAAATATAATCACAAGCAAACGAACCAGATACAAAAGAGGACATTCTGTATGACTCCACTTATATAAAATATAAAAATGGGGAAAGCAATTTATGGTGACTGAGGTTAAAGTATTAGTTACCCTTGGAGAGGATGGATTGGAGACCATGGTTATTTATCAACCTTCAGTAGCACTGATGCCCATTTGTATTATTTGTTCATATGTGTGTATGTGCATTTATATACCTGGGGTGCCAAAAAAATGTATACAAGTGGACACTGGTCAGTGTTACTCAAGCAGTAGCTCACTGTAATTGGAAGTGTCTGGATGCTGATGGGAACCACTTTGAGCACCTGTTGTCATTGCAGAAGTCACACGTGACTTGTATTCATCTTTCGTTATCGGTATATATTGAGTATTACTATTTTAATACAGTTTTCCTTTCTTAAAATGTATATATGTTTTTTGGCACCCTCTGTATATAAAAACATATAAATTATAAGCATAATTTATGTTTTCTTTAATTATATGTAATTATATATATAATTATAAATATATATTTAATTTATGCTCATATCTTCTTCATATAATGCTGATATAGTCTGCTAAGCAGGTTCTTGCCTCATACCTCTTGCTGACTTCTAGCAACTCTAATCCACTAAAACACAGCCCCCGAACTCTGAGTGAATGACCTCTTTGCACCCCAGGAACTAAGATCCAAGGGTGGCAGGATGTCAAGTGTTAGGTCCACACACCAGCTGCACATAGCATATATATACAGGGAAGGGAATGACAGCACAACAAAAGGCTCTCCCACCATCATTCTCAGTGGTCACCCGCTCTCAGTGGCAGTCAGTTCCCAGAAACCAATGGGGCACCACCCATGTGTCAAGAGACAGGAGACAGAGATAGGTGCATCTCTCCTCTCTGATGGGATTCTGTTCCACACAGGAGCCAGTGCCTGTGTTGTAGAAACAGGAGGAAGCAGCCCCAAATCCAGGATACCTTTGTTTACATAATGACTAGGATGTGAGCGCACAAGGGAGGATGGACTTCACCAGCAATATGTAGATCAGACTGTAGGTCGAACCAGGCATGCAGCTATCTCGCTAGCTCAACTAACCAAATACTACAAGTGGACGTCGTGCCGTCACATTTCAAAATACAACATTGCTGAAGACTGATAAATACATGATCAAGCTACACCAATTTCCAGCTATGTATTTCCCAGATACTTTCAAAAGCCCAGTTTACCAAGAGCTGTCAGAGTTCATTTCCTCATCGGGACTTCTGTGATTTCATCAGAAATGAGTGGCTGATGGGTTCCCTTGTGAAAGTTTCCCATTTGGACAAGTTAAATGAGTAAACCTGGTTAAAAAAATACATGCACCAAGAGCCTCTGGGCATTAGGTATGATTTCTAAATGCCCAAGCATTCTTGGCTACTTGTAAGTATTATTGGAAGGCACTCAAAACAAATACTCCATTTGCCTGATCTTCAGCAAAGAAAATATCAGC